>NW_028301603.1:43811920-45082560 GCF_987345545.1 Pholcus phalangioides | reverse complement strand
GCAACTAAGACCCAGTCTTTATAGGGTTGGCGAGAGCAGCTCCCCTCAGCCTGGGTTAAGCCTCCTATCATCAGGAGGTGCTTACAAACCCGAATGACGGTCGAGGACGCTCCTATTTATACCTTCCGGAGACCCGATTCCAAAAATTTCCTGGAAAATATTGGAATTTCCCGCTAAATTTTTGGTATTTTCCACGAATTCTTCGTTTCAGACAGCGCATGCGCGATAGCCCGATCTACCGTGGCAACGGCAGTTGTCTCGGACAGCTCAAAGTCCCGCTAGAGGGCGATGGTATAGAGAAAACGGCTTCAGGACGCCGTTTAATCGATGGTAAATCGATTCCGACCGATGCATCGGTAGTAGTTCGCCTTCCCGCCGATAGGTGGCGCTGCGAACGCTAACGGGACACCTCCTAGTCCCGGCAGAGGGCGCTGCTAGTACGGGGAAATGGCTTGGAGACGACGTTAGGCGATGGGGAATGCGTTCGTTACGGGTGTGTGGTGGTTTCTGTTTGCTTTCTGACGCCATAGAACAAGACCAGTTGCTCCATTGTCCAGGGGAACTAAGGTCCAGTCTTTATAGGCTGTTTTTTCGTTGGAGACCAAGGTCAGTTGCTCCATATGATCCGCCATTAGTGCGCGGAGCAACTAAGACCCAGTCTTTATAGGGTTGGCGAGAGCAGCTCCCCTCAGCCTGGGTTAAGCCTCCTATCATCAGGAGGTGCTTACAAACCCGAATGACGGTCGAGGACGCTCCTATTTATACCTTCCGGAGACCCGATTCCAAAAATTTCCTGGAAAATATTGGAATTTCCCGCTAAATTTTTGGTATTTTCCACGAATTCTTCGTTTCAGACAGCGCATGCGCGATAGCCCGATCTACCGTGGCAACGGCAGTTGTCTCGGACAGCTCAAAGTCCCGCTAGAGGGCGATGGTATAGAGAAAACGGCTTCAGGACGCCGTTTAATCGATGGTAAATCGATTCCGACCGATGCATCGGTAGTAGTTCGCCTTCCCGCCGATAGGTGGCGCTGCGAACGCTAACGGGACACCTCCTAGTCCCGGCAGAGGGCGCTGCTAGTACGGGGAAATGGCTTGGAGACGACGTTAGGCGATGGGGAATGCGTTCGTTACGGGTGTGTGGTGGTTTCTGTTTGCTTTCTGACGCCATAGAACAAGACCAGTTGCTCCATTGTCCAGGGGAACTAAGGTCCAGTCTTTATAGGCTGTTTTTTCGTTGGAGACCAAGGTCAGTTGCTCCATATGATCCGCCATTAGTGCGCGGAGCAACTAAGACCCAGTCTTTATAGGGTTGGCGAGAGCAGCTCCCCTCAGCCTGGGTTAAGCCTCCTATCATCAGGAGGTGCTTACAAACCCGAATGACGGTCGAGGACGCTCCTATTTATACCTTCCGGAGACCCGATTCCAAAAATTTCCTGGAAAATATTGGAATTTCCCGCTAAATTTTTGGTATTTTCCACGAATTCTTCGTTTCAGACAGCGCATGCGCGATAGCCCGATCTACCGTGGCAACGGCAGTTGTCTCGGACAGCTCAAAGTCCCGCTAGAGGGCGATGGTATAGAGAAAACGGCTTCAGGACGCCGTTTAATCGATGGTAAATCGATTCCGACCGATGCATCGGTAGTAGTTCGCCTTCCCGCCGATAGGTGGCGCTGCGAACGCTAACGGGACACCTCCTAGTCCCGGCAGAGGGCGCTGCTAGTACGGGGAAATGGCTTGGAGACGACGTTAGGCGATGGGGAATGCGTTCGTTACGGGTGTGTGGTGGTTTCTGTTTGCTTTCTGACGCCATAGAACAAGACCAGTTGCTCCATTGTCCAGGGGAACTAAGGTCCAGTCTTTATAGGCTGTTTTTTCGTTGGAGACCAAGGTCAGTTGCTCCATATGATCCGCCATTAGTGCGCGGAGCAACTAAGACCCAGTCTTTATAGGGTTGGCGAGAGCAGCTCCCCTCAGCCTGGGTTAAGCCTCCTATCATCAGGAGGTGCTTACAAACCCGAATGACGGTCGAGGACGCTCCTATTTATACCTTCCGGAGACCCGATTCCAAAAATTTCCTGGAAAATATTGGAATTTCCCGCTAAATTTTTGGTATTTTCCACGAATTCTTCGTTTCAGACAGCGCATGCGCGATAGCCCGATCTACCGTGGCAACGGCAGTTGTCTCGGACAGCTCAAAGTCCCGCTAGAGGGCGATGGTATAGAGAAAACGGCTTCAGGACGCCGTTTAATCGATGGTAAATCGATTCCGACCGATGCATCGGTAGTAGTTCGCCTTCCCGCCGATAGGTGGCGCTGCGAACGCTAACGGGACACCTCCTAGTCCCGGCAGAGGGCGCTGCTAGTACGGGGAAATGGCTTGGAGACGACGTTAGGCGATGGGGAATGCGTTCGTTACGGGTGTGTGGTGGTTTCTGTTTGCTTTCTGACGCCATAGAACAAGACCAGTTGCTCCATTGTCCAGGGGAACTAAGGTCCAGTCTTTATAGGCTGTTTTTTCGTTGGAGACCAAGGTCAGTTGCTCCATATGATCCGCCATTAGTGCGCGGAGCAACTAAGACCCAGTCTTTATAGGGTTGGCGAGAGCAGCTCCCCTCAGCCTGGGTTAAGCCTCCTATCATCAGGAGGTGCTTACAAACCCGAATGACGGTCGAGGACGCTCCTATTTATACCTTCCGGAGACCCGATTCCAAAAATTTCCTGGAAAATATTGGAATTTCCCGCTAAATTTTTGGTATTTTCCACGAATTCTTCGTTTCAGACAGCGCATGCGCGATAGCCCGATCTACCGTGGCAACGGCAGTTGTCTCGGACAGCTCAAAGTCCCGCTAGAGGGCGATGGTATAGAGAAAACGGCTTCAGGACGCCGTTTAATCGATGGTAAATCGATTCCGACCGATGCATCGGTAGTAGTTCGCCTTCCCGCCGATAGGTGGCGCTGCGAACGCTAACGGGACACCTCCTAGTCCCGGCAGAGGGCGCTGCTAGTACGGGGAAATGGCTTGGAGACGACGTTAGGCGATGGGGAATGCGTTCGTTACGGGTGTGTGGTGGTTTCTGTTTGCTTTCTGACGCCATAGAACAAGACCAGTTGCTCCATTGTCCAGGGGAACTAAGGTCCAGTCTTTATAGGCTGTTTTTTCGTTGGAGACCAAGGTCAGTTGCTCCATATGATCCGCCATTAGTGCGCGGAGCAACTAAGACCCAGTCTTTATAGGGTTGGCGAGAGCAGCTCCCCTCAGCCTGGGTTAAGCCTCCTATCATCAGGAGGTGCTTACAAACCCGAATGACGGTCGAGGACGCTCCTATTTATACCTTCCGGAGACCCGATTCCAAAAATTTCCTGGAAAATATTGGAATTTCCCGCTAAATTTTTGGTATTTTCCACGAATTCTTCGTTTCAGACAGCGCATGCGCGATAGCCCGATCTACCGTGGCAACGGCAGTTGTCTCGGACAGCTCAAAGTCCCGCTAGAGGGCGATGGTATAGAGAAAACGGCTTCAGGACGCCGTTTAATCGATGGTAAATCGATTCCGACCGATGCATCGGTAGTAGTTCGCCTTCCCGCCGATAGGTGGCGCTGCGAACGCTAACGGGACACCTCCTAGTCCCGGCAGAGGGCGCTGCTAGTACGGGGAAATGGCTTGGAGACGACGTTAGGCGATGGGGAATGCGTTCGTTACGGGTGTGTGGTGGTTTCTGTTTGCTTTCTGACGCCATAGAACAAGACCAGTTGCTCCATTGTCCAGGGGAACTAAGGTCCAGTCTTTATAGGCTGTTTTTTCGTTGGAGACCAAGGTCAGTTGCTCCATATGATCCGCCATTAGTGCGCGGAGCAACTAAGACCCAGTCTTTATAGGGTTGGCGAGAGCAGCTCCCCTCAGCCTGGGTTAAGCCTCCTATCATCAGGAGGTGCTTACAAACCCGAATGACGGTCGAGGACGCTCCTATTTATACCTTCCGGAGACCCGATTCCAAAAATTTCCTGGAAAATATTGGAATTTCCCGCTAAATTTTTGGTATTTTCCACGAATTCTTCGTTTCAGACAGCGCATGCGCGATAGCCCGATCTACCGTGGCAACGGCAGTTGTCTCGGACAGCTCAAAGTCCCGCTAGAGGGCGATGGTATAGAGAAAACGGCTTCAGGACGCCGTTTAATCGATGGTAAATCGATTCCGACCGATGCATCGGTAGTAGTTCGCCTTCCCGCCGATAGGTGGCGCTGCGAACGCTAACGGGACACCTCCTAGTCCCGGCAGAGGGCGCTGCTAGTACGGGGAAATGGCTTGGAGACGACGTTAGGCGATGGGGAATGCGTTCGTTACGGGTGTGTGGTGGTTTCTGTTTGCTTTCTGACGCCATAGAACAAGACCAGTTGCTCCATTGTCCAGGGGAACTAAGGTCCAGTCTTTATAGGCTGTTTTTTCGTTGGAGACCAAGGTCAGTTGCTCCATATGATCCGCCATTAGTGCGCGGAGCAACTAAGACCCAGTCTTTATAGGGTTGGCGAGAGCAGCTCCCCTCAGCCTGGGTTAAGCCTCCTATCATCAGGAGGTGCTTACAAACCCGAATGACGGTCGAGGACGCTCCTATTTATACCTTCCGGAGACCCGATTCCAAAAATTTCCTGGAAAATATTGGAATTTCCCGCTAAATTTTTGGTATTTTCCACGAATTCTTCGTTTCAGACAGCGCATGCGCGATAGCCCGATCTACCGTGGCAACGGCAGTTGTCTCGGACAGCTCAAAGTCCCGCTAGAGGGCGATGGTATAGAGAAAACGGCTTCAGGACGCCGTTTAATCGATGGTAAATCGATTCCGACCGATGCATCGGTAGTAGTTCGCCTTCCCGCCGATAGGTGGCGCTGCGAACGCTAACGGGACACCTCCTAGTCCCGGCAGAGGGCGCTGCTAGTACGGGGAAATGGCTTGGAGACGACGTTAGGCGATGGGGAATGCGTTCGTTACGGGTGTGTGGTGGTTTCTGTTTGCTTTCTGACGCCATAGAACAAGACCAGTTGCTCCATTGTCCAGGGGAACTAAGGTCCAGTCTTTATAGGCTGTTTTTTCGTTGGAGACCAAGGTCAGTTGCTCCATATGATCCGCCATTAGTGCGCGGAGCAACTAAGACCCAGTCTTTATAGGGTTGGCGAGAGCAGCTCCCCTCAGCCTGGGTTAAGCCTCCTATCATCAGGAGGTGCTTACAAACCCGAATGACGGTCGAGGACGCTCCTATTTATACCTTCCGGAGACCCGATTCCAAAAATTTCCTGGAAAATATTGGAATTTCCCGCTAAATTTTTGGTATTTTCCACGAATTCTTCGTTTCAGACAGCGCATGCGCGATAGCCCGATCTACCGTGGCAACGGCAGTTGTCTCGGACAGCTCAAAGTCCCGCTAGAGGGCGATGGTATAGAGAAAACGGCTTCAGGACGCCGTTTAATCGATGGTAAATCGATTCCGACCGATGCATCGGTAGTAGTTCGCCTTCCCGCCGATAGGTGGCGCTGCGAACGCTAACGGGACACCTCCTAGTCCCGGCAGAGGGCGCTGCTAGTACGGGGAAATGGCTTGGAGACGACGTTAGGCGATGGGGAATGCGTTCGTTACGGGTGTGTGGTGGTTTCTGTTTGCTTTCTGACGCCATAGAACAAGACCAGTTGCTCCATTGTCCAGGGGAACTAAGGTCCAGTCTTTATAGGCTGTTTTTTCGTTGGAGACCAAGGTCAGTTGCTCCATATGATCCGCCATTAGTGCGCGGAGCAACTAAGACCCAGTCTTTATAGGGTTGGCGAGAGCAGCTCCCCTCAGCCTGGGTTAAGCCTCCTATCATCAGGAGGTGCTTACAAACCCGAATGACGGTCGAGGACGCTCCTATTTATACCTTCCGGAGACCCGATTCCAAAAATTTCCTGGAAAATATTGGAATTTCCCGCTAAATTTTTGGTATTTTCCACGAATTCTTCGTTTCAGACAGCGCATGCGCGATAGCCCGATCTACCGTGGCAACGGCAGTTGTCTCGGACAGCTCAAAGTCCCGCTAGAGGGCGATGGTATAGAGAAAACGGCTTCAGGACGCCGTTTAATCGATGGTAAATCGATTCCGACCGATGCATCGGTAGTAGTTCGCCTTCCCGCCGATAGGTGGCGCTGCGAACGCTAACGGGACACCTCCTAGTCCCGGCAGAGGGCGCTGCTAGTACGGGGAAATGGCTTGGAGACGACGTTAGGCGATGGGGAATGCGTTCGTTACGGGTGTGTGGTGGTTTCTGTTTGCTTTCTGACGCCATAGAACAAGACCAGTTGCTCCATTGTCCAGGGGAACTAAGGTCCAGTCTTTATAGGCTGTTTTTTCGTTGGAGACCAAGGTCAGTTGCTCCATATGATCCGCCATTAGTGCGCGGAGCAACTAAGACCCAGTCTTTATAGGGTTGGCGAGAGCAGCTCCCCTCAGCCTGGGTTAAGCCTCCTATCATCAGGAGGTGCTTACAAACCCGAATGACGGTCGAGGACGCTCCTATTTATACCTTCCGGAGACCCGATTCCAAAAATTTCCTGGAAAATATTGGAATTTCCCGCTAAATTTTTGGTATTTTCCACGAATTCTTCGTTTCAGACAGCGCATGCGCGATAGCCCGATCTACCGTGGCAACGGCAGTTGTCTCGGACAGCTCAAAGTCCCGCTAGAGGGCGATGGTATAGAGAAAACGGCTTCAGGACGCCGTTTAATCGATGGTAAATCGATTCCGACCGATGCATCGGTAGTAGTTCGCCTTCCCGCCGATAGGTGGCGCTGCGAACGCTAACGGGACACCTCCTAGTCCCGGCAGAGGGCGCTGCTAGTACGGGGAAATGGCTTGGAGACGACGTTAGGCGATGGGGAATGCGTTCGTTACGGGTGTGTGGTGGTTTCTGTTTGCTTTCTGACGCCATAGAACAAGACCAGTTGCTCCATTGTCCAGGGGAACTAAGGTCCAGTCTTTATAGGCTGTTTTTTCGTTGGAGACCAAGGTCAGTTGCTCCATATGATCCGCCATTAGTGCGCGGAGCAACTAAGACCCAGTCTTTATAGGGTTGGCGAGAGCAGCTCCCCTCAGCCTGGGTTAAGCCTCCTATCATCAGGAGGTGCTTACAAACCCGAATGACGGTCGAGGACGCTCCTATTTATACCTTCCGGAGACCCGATTCCAAAAATTTCCTGGAAAATATTGGAATTTCCCGCTAAATTTTTGGTATTTTCCACGAATTCTTCGTTTCAGACAGCGCATGCGCGATAGCCCGATCTACCGTGGCAACGGCAGTTGTCTCGGACAGCTCAAAGTCCCGCTAGAGGGCGATGGTATAGAGAAAACGGCTTCAGGACGCCGTTTAATCGATGGTAAATCGATTCCGACCGATGCATCGGTAGTAGTTCGCCTTCCCGCCGATAGGTGGCGCTGCGAACGCTAACGGGACACCTCCTAGTCCCGGCAGAGGGCGCTGCTAGTACGGGGAAATGGCTTGGAGACGACGTTAGGCGATGGGGAATGCGTTCGTTACGGGTGTGTGGTGGTTTCTGTTTGCTTTCTGACGCCATAGAACAAGACCAGTTGCTCCATTGTCCAGGGGAACTAAGGTCCAGTCTTTATAGGCTGTTTTTTCGTTGGAGACCAAGGTCAGTTGCTCCATATGATCCGCCATTAGTGCGCGGAGCAACTAAGACCCAGTCTTTATAGGGTTGGCGAGAGCAGCTCCCCTCAGCCTGGGTTAAGCCTCCTATCATCAGGAGGTGCTTACAAACCCGAATGACGGTCGAGGACGCTCCTATTTATACCTTCCGGAGACCCGATTCCAAAAATTTCCTGGAAAATATTGGAATTTCCCGCTAAATTTTTGGTATTTTCCACGAATTCTTCGTTTCAGACAGCGCATGCGCGATAGCCCGATCTACCGTGGCAACGGCAGTTGTCTCGGACAGCTCAAAGTCCCGCTAGAGGGCGATGGTATAGAGAAAACGGCTTCAGGACGCCGTTTAATCGATGGTAAATCGATTCCGACCGATGCATCGGTAGTAGTTCGCCTTCCCGCCGATAGGTGGCGCTGCGAACGCTAACGGGACACCTCCTAGTCCCGGCAGAGGGCGCTGCTAGTACGGGGAAATGGCTTGGAGACGACGTTAGGCGATGGGGAATGCGTTCGTTACGGGTGTGTGGTGGTTTCTGTTTGCTTTCTGACGCCATAGAACAAGACCAGTTGCTCCATTGTCCAGGGGAACTAAGGTCCAGTCTTTATAGGCTGTTTTTTCGTTGGAGACCAAGGTCAGTTGCTCCATATGATCCGCCATTAGTGCGCGGAGCAACTAAGACCCAGTCTTTATAGGGTTGGCGAGAGCAGCTCCCCTCAGCCTGGGTTAAGCCTCCTATCATCAGGAGGTGCTTACAAACCCGAATGACGGTCGAGGACGCTCCTATTTATACCTTCCGGAGACCCGATTCCAAAAATTTCCTGGAAAATATTGGAATTTCCCGCTAAATTTTTGGTATTTTCCACGAATTCTTCGTTTCAGACAGCGCATGCGCGATAGCCCGATCTACCGTGGCAACGGCAGTTGTCTCGGACAGCTCAAAGTCCCGCTAGAGGGCGATGGTATAGAGAAAACGGCTTCAGGACGCCGTTTAATCGATGGTAAATCGATTCCGACCGATGCATCGGTAGTAGTTCGCCTTCCCGCCGATAGGTGGCGCTGCGAACGCTAACGGGACACCTCCTAGTCCCGGCAGAGGGCGCTGCTAGTACGGGGAAATGGCTTGGAGACGACGTTAGGCGATGGGGAATGCGTTCGTTACGGGTGTGTGGTGGTTTCTGTTTGCTTTCTGACGCCATAGAACAAGACCAGTTGCTCCATTGTCCAGGGGAACTAAGGTCCAGTCTTTATAGGCTGTTTTTTCGTTGGAGACCAAGGTCAGTTGCTCCATATGATCCGCCATTAGTGCGCGGAGCAACTAAGACCCAGTCTTTATAGGGTTGGCGAGAGCAGCTCCCCTCAGCCTGGGTTAAGCCTCCTATCATCAGGAGGTGCTTACAAACCCGAATGACGGTCGAGGACGCTCCTATTTATACCTTCCGGAGACCCGATTCCAAAAATTTCCTGGAAAATATTGGAATTTCCCGCTAAATTTTTGGTATTTTCCACGAATTCTTCGTTTCAGACAGCGCATGCGCGATAGCCCGATCTACCGTGGCAACGGCAGTTGTCTCGGACAGCTCAAAGTCCCGCTAGAGGGCGATGGTATAGAGAAAACGGCTTCAGGACGCCGTTTAATCGATGGTAAATCGATTCCGACCGATGCATCGGTAGTAGTTCGCCTTCCCGCCGATAGGTGGCGCTGCGAACGCTAACGGGACACCTCCTAGTCCCGGCAGAGGGCGCTGCTAGTACGGGGAAATGGCTTGGAGACGACGTTAGGCGATGGGGAATGCGTTCGTTACGGGTGTGTGGTGGTTTCTGTTTGCTTTCTGACGCCATAGAACAAGACCAGTTGCTCCATTGTCCAGGGGAACTAAGGTCCAGTCTTTATAGGCTGTTTTTTCGTTGGAGACCAAGGTCAGTTGCTCCATATGATCCGCCATTAGTGCGCGGAGCAACTAAGACCCAGTCTTTATAGGGTTGGCGAGAGCAGCTCCCCTCAGCCTGGGTTAAGCCTCCTATCATCAGGAGGTGCTTACAAACCCGAATGACGGTCGAGGACGCTCCTATTTATACCTTCCGGAGACCCGATTCCAAAAATTTCCTGGAAAATATTGGAATTTCCCGCTAAATTTTTGGTATTTTCCACGAATTCTTCGTTTCAGACAGCGCATGCGCGATAGCCCGATCTACCGTGGCAACGGCAGTTGTCTCGGACAGCTCAAAGTCCCGCTAGAGGGCGATGGTATAGAGAAAACGGCTT
Organism: Pholcus phalangioides; assembly: GCF_987345545.1. Taxonomy (NCBI): domain Eukaryota; kingdom Metazoa; phylum Arthropoda; class Arachnida; order Araneae; family Pholcidae; genus Pholcus; species Pholcus phalangioides. The sequence continues at coordinate 45,072,606 of NW_028301603.1, read as the reverse complement.
CAGGACGCCGTTTAATCGATGGTAAATCGATTCCGACCGATGCATCGGTAGTAGTTCGCCTTCCCGCCGATAGGTGGCGCTGCGAACGCTAACGGGACACCTCCTAGTCCCGGCAGAGGGCGCTGCTAGTACGGGGAAATGGCTTGGAGACGACGTTAGGCGATGGGGAATGCGTTCGTTACGGGTGTGTGGTGGTTTCTGTTTGCTTTCTGACGCCATAGAACAAGACCAGTTGCTCCATTGTCCAGGGGAACTAAGGTCCAGTCTTTATAGGCTGTTTTTTCGTTGGAGACCAAGGTCAGTTGCTCCATATGATCCGCCATTAGTGCGCGGAGCAACTAAGACCCAGTCTTTATAGGGTTGGCGAGAGCAGCTCCCCTCAGCCTGGGTTAAGCCTCCTATCATCAGGAGGTGCTTACAAACCCGAATGACGGTCGAGGACGCTCCTATTTATACCTTCCGGAGACCCGATTCCAAAAATTTCCTGGAAAATATTGGAATTTCCCGCTAAATTTTTGGTATTTTCCACGAATTCTTCGTTTCAGACAGCGCATGCGCGATAGCCCGATCTACCGTGGCAACGGCAGTTGTCTCGGACAGCTCAAAGTCCCGCTAGAGGGCGATGGTATAGAGAAAACGGCTTCAGGACGCCGTTTAATCGATGGTAAATCGATTCCGACCGATGCATCGGTAGTAGTTCGCCTTCCCGCCGATAGGTGGCGCTGCGAACGCTAACGGGACACCTCCTAGTCCCGGCAGAGGGCGCTGCTAGTACGGGGAAATGGCTTGGAGACGACGTTAGGCGATGGGGAATGCGTTCGTTACGGGTGTGTGGTGGTTTCTGTTTGCTTTCTGACGCCATAGAACAAGACCAGTTGCTCCATTGTCCAGGGGAACTAAGGTCCAGTCTTTATAGGCTGTTTTTTCGTTGGAGACCAAGGTCAGTTGCTCCATATGATCCGCCATTAGTGCGCGGAGCAACTAAGACCCAGTCTTTATAGGGTTGGCGAGAGCAGCTCCCCTCAGCCTGGGTTAAGCCTCCTATCATCAGGAGGTGCTTACAAACCCGAATGACGGTCGAGGACGCTCCTATTTATACCTTCCGGAGACCCGATTCCAAAAATTTCCTGGAAAATATTGGAATTTCCCGCTAAATTTTTGGTATTTTCCACGAATTCTTCGTTTCAGACAGCGCATGCGCGATAGCCCGATCTACCGTGGCAACGGCAGTTGTCTCGGACAGCTCAAAGTCCCGCTAGAGGGCGATGGTATAGAGAAAACGGCTTCAGGACGCCGTTTAATCGATGGTAAATCGATTCCGACCGATGCATCGGTAGTAGTTCGCCTTCCCGCCGATAGGTGGCGCTGCGAACGCTAACGGGACACCTCCTAGTCCCGGCAGAGGGCGCTGCTAGTACGGGGAAATGGCTTGGAGACGACGTTAGGCGATGGGGAATGCGTTCGTTACGGGTGTGTGGTGGTTTCTGTTTGCTTTCTGACGCCATAGAACAAGACCAGTTGCTCCATTGTCCAGGGGAACTAAGGTCCAGTCTTTATAGGCTGTTTTTTCGTTGGAGACCAAGGTCAGTTGCTCCATATGATCCGCCATTAGTGCGCGGAGCAACTAAGACCCAGTCTTTATAGGGTTGGCGAGAGCAGCTCCCCTCAGCCTGGGTTAAGCCTCCTATCATCAGGAGGTGCTTACAAACCCGAATGACGGTCGAGGACGCTCCTATTTATACCTTCCGGAGACCCGATTCCAAAAATTTCCTGGAAAATATTGGAATTTCCCGCTAAATTTTTGGTATTTTCCACGAATTCTTCGTTTCAGACAGCGCATGCGCGATAGCCCGATCTACCGTGGCAACGGCAGTTGTCTCGGACAGCTCAAAGTCCCGCTAGAGGGCGATGGTATAGAGAAAACGGCTTCAGGACGCCGTTTAATCGATGGTAAATCGATTCCGACCGATGCATCGGTAGTAGTTCGCCTTCCCGCCGATAGGTGGCGCTGCGAACGCTAACGGGACACCTCCTAGTCCCGGCAGAGGGCGCTGCTAGTACGGGGAAATGGCTTGGAGACGACGTTAGGCGATGGGGAATGCGTTCGTTACGGGTGTGTGGTGGTTTCTGTTTGCTTTCTGACGCCATAGAACAAGACCAGTTGCTCCATTGTCCAGGGGAACTAAGGTCCAGTCTTTATAGGCTGTTTTTTCGTTGGAGACCAAGGTCAGTTGCTCCATATGATCCGCCATTAGTGCGCGGAGCAACTAAGACCCAGTCTTTATAGGGTTGGCGAGAGCAGCTCCCCTCAGCCTGGGTTAAGCCTCCTATCATCAGGAGGTGCTTACAAACCCGAATGACGGTCGAGGACGCTCCTATTTATACCTTCCGGAGACCCGATTCCAAAAATTTCCTGGAAAATATTGGAATTTCCCGCTAAATTTTTGGTATTTTCCACGAATTCTTCGTTTCAGACAGCGCATGCGCGATAGCCCGATCTACCGTGGCAACGGCAGTTGTCTCGGACAGCTCAAAGTCCCGCTAGAGGGCGATGGTATAGAGAAAACGGCTTCAGGACGCCGTTTAATCGATGGTAAATCGATTCCGACCGATGCATCGGTAGTAGTTCGCCTTCCCGCCGATAGGTGGCGCTGCGAACGCTAACGGGACACCTCCTAGTCCCGGCAGAGGGCGCTGCTAGTACGGGGAAATGGCTTGGAGACGACGTTAGGCGATGGGGAATGCGTTCGTTACGGGTGTGTGGTGGTTTCTGTTTGCTTTCTGACGCCATAGAACAAGACCAGTTGCTCCATTGTCCAGGGGAACTAAGGTCCAGTCTTTATAGGCTGTTTTTTCGTTGGAGACCAAGGTCAGTTGCTCCATATGATCCGCCATTAGTGCGCGGAGCAACTAAGACCCAGTCTTTATAGGGTTGGCGAGAGCAGCTCCCCTCAGCCTGGGTTAAGCCTCCTATCATCAGGAGGTGCTTACAAACCCGAATGACGGTCGAGGACGCTCCTATTTATACCTTCCGGAGACCCGATTCCAAAAATTTCCTGGAAAATATTGGAATTTCCCGCTAAATTTTTGGTATTTTCCACGAATTCTTCGTTTCAGACAGCGCATGCGCGATAGCCCGATCTACCGTGGCAACGGCAGTTGTCTCGGACAGCTCAAAGTCCCGCTAGAGGGCGATGGTATAGAGAAAACGGCTTCAGGACGCCGTTTAATCGATGGTAAATCGATTCCGACCGATGCATCGGTAGTAGTTCGCCTTCCCGCCGATAGGTGGCGCTGCGAACGCTAACGGGACACCTCCTAGTCCCGGCAGAGGGCGCTGCTAGTACGGGGAAATGGCTTGGAGACGACGTTAGGCGATGGGGAATGCGTTCGTTACGGGTGTGTGGTGGTTTCTGTTTGCTTTCTGACGCCATAGAACAAGACCAGTTGCTCCATTGTCCAGGGGAACTAAGGTCCAGTCTTTATAGGCTGTTTTTTCGTTGGAGACCAAGGTCAGTTGCTCCATATGATCCGCCATTAGTGCGCGGAGCAACTAAGACCCAGTCTTTATAGGGTTGGCGAGAGCAGCTCCCCTCAGCCTGGGTTAAGCCTCCTATCATCAGGAGGTGCTTACAAACCCGAATGACGGTCGAGGACGCTCCTATTTATACCTTCCGGAGACCCGATTCCAAAAATTTCCTGGAAAATATTGGAATTTCCCGCTAAATTTTTGGTATTTTCCACGAATTCTTCGTTTCAGACAGCGCATGCGCGATAGCCCGATCTACCGTGGCAACGGCAGTTGTCTCGGACAGCTCAAAGTCCCGCTAGAGGGCGATGGTATAGAGAAAACGGCTTCAGGACGCCGTTTAATCGATGGTAAATCGATTCCGACCGATGCATCGGTAGTAGTTCGCCTTCCCGCCGATAGGTGGCGCTGCGAACGCTAACGGGACACCTCCTAGTCCCGGCAGAGGGCGCTGCTAGTACGGGGAAATGGCTTGGAGACGACGTTAGGCGATGGGGAATGCGTTCGTTACGGGTGTGTGGTGGTTTCTGTTTGCTTTCTGACGCCATAGAACAAGACCAGTTGCTCCATTGTCCAGGGGAACTAAGGTCCAGTCTTTATAGGCTGTTTTTTCGTTGGAGACCAAGGTCAGTTGCTCCATATGATCCGCCATTAGTGCGCGGAGCAACTAAGACCCAGTCTTTATAGGGTTGGCGAGAGCAGCTCCCCTCAGCCTGGGTTAAGCCTCCTATCATCAGGAGGTGCTTACAAACCCGAATGACGGTCGAGGACGCTCCTATTTATACCTTCCGGAGACCCGATTCCAAAAATTTCCTGGAAAATATTGGAATTTCCCGCTAAATTTTTGGTATTTTCCACGAATTCTTCGTTTCAGACAGCGCATGCGCGATAGCCCGATCTACCGTGGCAACGGCAGTTGTCTCGGACAGCTCAAAGTCCCGCTAGAGGGCGATGGTATAGAGAAAACGGCTTCAGGACGCCGTTTAATCGATGGTAAATCGATTCCGACCGATGCATCGGTAGTAGTTCGCCTTCCCGCCGATAGGTGGCGCTGCGAACGCTAACGGGACACCTCCTAGTCCCGGCAGAGGGCGCTGCTAGTACGGGGAAATGGCTTGGAGACGACGTTAGGCGATGGGGAATGCGTTCGTTACGGGTGTGTGGTGGTTTCTGTTTGCTTTCTGACGCCATAGAACAAGACCAGTTGCTCCATTGTCCAGGGGAACTAAGGTCCAGTCTTTATAGGCTGTTTTTTCGTTGGAGACCAAGGTCAGTTGCTCCATATGATCCGCCATTAGTGCGCGGAGCAACTAAGACCCAGTCTTTATAGGGTTGGCGAGAGCAGCTCCCCTCAGCCTGGGTTAAGCCTCCTATCATCAGGAGGTGCTTACAAACCCGAATGACGGTCGAGGACGCTCCTATTTATACCTTCCGGAGACCCGATTCCAAAAATTTCCTGGAAAATATTGGAATTTCCCGCTAAATTTTTGGTATTTTCCACGAATTCTTCGTTTCAGACAGCGCATGCGCGATAGCCCGATCTACCGTGGCAACGGCAGTTGTCTCGGACAGCTCAAAGTCCCGCTAGAGGGCGATGGTATAGAGAAAACGGCTTCAGGACGCCGTTTAATCGATGGTAAATCGATTCCGACCGATGCATCGGTAGTAGTTCGCCTTCCCGCCGATAGGTGGCGCTGCGAACGCTAACGGGACACCTCCTAGTCCCGGCAGAGGGCGCTGCTAGTACGGGGAAATGGCTTGGAGACGACGTTAGGCGATGGGGAATGCGTTCGTTACGGGTGTGTGGTGGTTTCTGTTTGCTTTCTGACGCCATAGAACAAGACCAGTTGCTCCATTGTCCAGGGGAACTAAGGTCCAGTCTTTATAGGCTGTTTTTTCGTTGGAGACCAAGGTCAGTTGCTCCATATGATCCGCCATTAGTGCGCGGAGCAACTAAGACCCAGTCTTTATAGGGTTGGCGAGAGCAGCTCCCCTCAGCCTGGGTTAAGCCTCCTATCATCAGGAGGTGCTTACAAACCCGAATGACGGTCGAGGACGCTCCTATTTATACCTTCCGGAGACCCGATTCCAAAAATTTCCTGGAAAATATTGGAATTTCCCGCTAAATTTTTGGTATTTTCCACGAATTCTTCGTTTCAGACAGCGCATGCGCGATAGCCCGATCTACCGTGGCAACGGCAGTTGTCTCGGACAGCTCAAAGTCCCGCTAGAGGGCGATGGTATAGAGAAAACGGCTTCAGGACGCCGTTTAATCGATGGTAAATCGATTCCGACCGATGCATCGGTAGTAGTTCGCCTTCCCGCCGATAGGTGGCGCTGCGAACGCTAACGGGACACCTCCTAGTCCCGGCAGAGGGCGCTGCTAGTACGGGGAAATGGCTTGGAGACGACGTTAGGCGATGGGGAATGCGTTCGTTACGGGTGTGTGGTGGTTTCTGTTTGCTTTCTGACGCCATAGAACAAGACCAGTTGCTCCATTGTCCAGGGGAACTAAGGTCCAGTCTTTATAGGCTGTTTTTTCGTTGGAGACCAAGGTCAGTTGCTCCATATGATCCGCCATTAGTGCGCGGAGCAACTAAGACCCAGTCTTTATAGGGTTGGCGAGAGCAGCTCCCCTCAGCCTGGGTTAAGCCTCCTATCATCAGGAGGTGCTTACAAACCCGAATGACGGTCGAGGACGCTCCTATTTATACCTTCCGGAGACCCGATTCCAAAAATTTCCTGGAAAATATTGGAATTTCCCGCTAAATTTTTGGTATTTTCCACGAATTCTTCGTTTCAGACAGCGCATGCGCGATAGCCCGATCTACCGTGGCAACGGCAGTTGTCTCGGACAGCTCAAAGTCCCGCTAGAGGGCGATGGTATAGAGAAAACGGCTTCAGGACGCCGTTTAATCGATGGTAAATCGATTCCGACCGATGCATCGGTAGTAGTTCGCCTTCCCGCCGATAGGTGGCGCTGCGAACGCTAACGGGACACCTCCTAGTCCCGGCAGAGGGCGCTGCTAGTACGGGGAAATGGCTTGGAGACGACGTTAGGCGATGGGGAATGCGTTCGTTACGGGTGTGTGGTGGTTTCTGTTTGCTTTCTGACGCCATAGAACAAGACCAGTTGCTCCATTGTCCAGGGGAACTAAGGTCCAGTCTTTATAGGCTGTTTTTTCGTTGGAGACCAAGGTCAGTTGCTCCATATGATCCGCCATTAGTGCGCGGAGCAACTAAGACCCAGTCTTTATAGGGTTGGCGAGAGCAGCTCCCCTCAGCCTGGGTTAAGCCTCCTATCATCAGGAGGTGCTTACAAACCCGAATGACGGTCGAGGACGCTCCTATTTATACCTTCCGGAGACCCGATTCCAAAAATTTCCTGGAAAATATTGGAATTTCCCGCTAAATTTTTGGTATTTTCCACGAATTCTTCGTTTCAGACAGCGCATGCGCGATAGCCCGATCTACCGTGGCAACGGCAGTTGTCTCGGACAGCTCAAAGTCCCGCTAGAGGGCGATGGTATAGAGAAAACGGCTTCAGGACGCCGTTTAATCGATGGTAAATCGATTCCGACCGATGCATCGGTAGTAGTTCGCCTTCCCGCCGATAGGTGGCGCTGCGAACGCTAACGGGACACCTCCTAGTCCCGGCAGAGGGCGCTGCTAGTACGGGGAAATGGCTTGGAGACGACGTTAGGCGATGGGGAATGCGTTCGTTACGGGTGTGTGGTGGTTTCTGTTTGCTTTCTGACGCCATAGAACAAGACCAGTTGCTCCATTGTCCAGGGGAACTAAGGTCCAGTCTTTATAGGCTGTTTTTTCGTTGGAGACCAAGGTCAGTTGCTCCATATGATCCGCCATTAGTGCGCGGAGCAACTAAGACCCAGTCTTTATAGGGTTGGCGAGAGCAGCTCCCCTCAGCCTGGGTTAAGCCTCCTATCATCAGGAGGTGCTTACAAACCCGAATGACGGTCGAGGACGCTCCTATTTATACCTTCCGGAGACCCGATTCCAAAAATTTCCTGGAAAATATTGGAATTTCCCGCTAAATTTTTGGTATTTTCCACGAATTCTTCGTTTCAGACAGCGCATGCGCGATAGCCCGATCTACCGTGGCAACGGCAGTTGTCTCGGACAGCTCAAAGTCCCGCTAGAGGGCGATGGTATAGAGAAAACGGCTTCAGGACGCCGTTTAATCGATGGTAAATCGATTCCGACCGATGCATCGGTAGTAGTTCGCCTTCCCGCCGATAGGTGGCGCTGCGAACGCTAACGGGACACCTCCTAGTCCCGGCAGAGGGCGCTGCTAGTACGGGGAAATGGCTTGGAGACGACGTTAGGCGATGGGGAATGCGTTCGTTACGGGTGTGTGGTGGTTTCTGTTTGCTTTCTGACGCCATAGAACAAGACCAGTTGCTCCATTGTCCAGGGGAACTAAGGTCCAGTCTTTATAGGCTGTTTTTTCGTTGGAGACCAAGGTCAGTTGCTCCATATGATCCGCCATTAGTGCGCGGAGCAACTAAGACCCAGTCTTTATAGGGTTGGCGAGAGCAGCTCCCCTCAGCCTGGGTTAAGCCTCCTATCATCAGGAGGTGCTTACAAACCCGAATGACGGTCGAGGACGCTCCTATTTATACCTTCCGGAGACCCGATTCCAAAAATTTCCTGGAAAATATTGGAATTTCCCGCTAAATTTTTGGTATTTTCCACGAATTCTTCGTTTCAGACAGCGCATGCGCGATAGCCCGATCTACCGTGGCAACGGCAGTTGTCTCGGACAGCTCAAAGTCCCGCTAGAGGGCGATGGTATAGAGAAAACGGCTTCAGGACGCCGTTTAATCGATGGTAAATCGATTCCGACCGATGCATCGGTAGTAGTTCGCCTTCCCGCCGATAGGTGGCGCTGCGAACGCTAACGGGACACCTCCTAGTCCCGGCAGAGGGCGCTGCTAGTACGGGGAAATGGCTTGGAGACGACGTTAGGCGATGGGGAATGCGTTCGTTACGGGTGTGTGGTGGTTTCTGTTTGCTTTCTGACGCCATAGAACAAGACCAGTTGCTCCATTGTCCAGGGGAACTAAGGTCCAGTCTTTATAGGCTGTTTTTTCGTTGGAGACCAAGGTCAGTTGCTCCATATGATCCGCCATTAGTGCGCGGAGCAACTAAGACCCAGTCTTTATAGGGTTGGCGAGAGCAGCTCCCCTCAGCCTGGGTTAAGCCTCCTATCATCAGGAGGTGCTTACAAACCCGAATGACGGTCGAGGACGCTCCTATTTATACCTTCCGGAGACCCGATTCCAAAAATTTCCTGGAAAATATTGGAATTTCCCGCTAAATTTTTGGTATTTTCCACGAATTCTTCGTTTCAGACAGCGCATGCGCGATAGCCCGATCTACCGTGGCAACGGCAGTTGTCTCGGACAGCTCAAAGTCCCGCTAGAGGGCGATGGTATAGAGAAAACGGCTTCAGGACGCCGTTTAATCGATGGTAAATCGATTCCGACCGATGCATCGGTAGTAGTTCGCCTTCCCGCCGATAGGTGGCGCTGCGAACGCTAACGGGACACCTCCTAGTCCCGGCAGAGGGCGCTGCTAGTACGGGGAAATGGCTTGGAGACGACGTTAGGCGATGGGGAATGCGTTCGTTACGGGTGTGTGGTGGTTTCTGTTTGCTTTCTGACGCCATAGAACAAGACCAGTTGCTCCATTGTCCAGGGGAACTAAGGTCCAGTCTTTATAGGCTGTTTTTTCGTTGGAGACCAAGGTCAGTTGCTCCATATGATCCGCCATTAGTGCGCGGAGCAACTAAGACCCAGTCTTTATAGGGTTGGCGAGAGCAGCTCCCCTCAGCCTGGGTTAAGCCTCCTATCATCAGGAGGTGCTTACAAACCCGAATGACGGTCGAGGACGCTCCTATTTATACCTTCCGGAGACCCGATTCCAAAAATTTCCTGGAAAATATTGGAATTTCCCGCTAAATTTTTGGTATTTTCCACGAATTCTTCGTTTCAGACAGCGCATGCGCGATAGCCCGATCTACCGTGGCAACGGCAGTTGTCTCGGACAGCTCAAAGTCCCGCTAGAGGGCGATGGTATAGAGAAAACGGCTTCAGGACGCCGTTTAATCGATGGTAAATCGATTCCGACCGATGCATCGGTAGTAGTTCGCCTTCCCGCCGATAGGTGGCGCTGCGAACGCTAACGGGACACCTCCTAGTCCCGGCAGAGGGCGCTGCTAGTACGGGGAAATGGCTTGGAGACGACGTTAGGCGATGGGGAATGCGTTCGTTACGGGTGTGTGGTGGTTTCTGTTTGCTTTCTGACGCCATAGAACAAGACCAGTTGCTCCATTGTCCAGGGGAACTAAGGTCCAGTCTTTATAGGCTGTTTTTTCGTTGGAGACCAAGGTCAGTTGCTCCATATGATCCGCCATTAGTGCGCGGAGCAACTAAGACCCAGTCTTTATAGGGTTGGCGAGAGCAGCTCCCCTCAGCCTGGGTTAAGCCTCCTATCATCAGGAGGTGCTTACAAACCCGAATGACGGTCGAGGACGCTCCTATTTATACCTTCCGGAGACCCGATTCCAAAAATTTCCTGGAAAATATTGGAATTTCCCGCTAAATTTTTGGTATTTTCCACGAATTCTTCGTTTCAGACAGCGCATGCGCGATAGCCCGATCTACCGTGGCAACGGCAGTTGTCTCGGACAGCTCAAAGTCCCGCTAGAGGGCGATGGTATAGAGAAAACGGCTTCAGGACGCCGTTTAATCGATGGTAAATCGATTCCGACCGATGCATCGGTAGTAGTTCGCCTTCCCGCCGATAGGTGGCGCTGCGAACGCTAACGGGACACCTCCTAGTCCCGGCAGAGGGCGCTGCTAGTACGGGGAAATGGCTTGGAGACGACGTTAGGCGATGGGGAATGCGTTCGTTACGGGTGTGTGGTGGTTTCTGTTTGCTTTCTGACGCCATAGAACAAGACCAGTTGCTCCATCCGCCCATCGGGATTGTGGTGGATTATGGTGGTTCCGGTAGAGGGCGTCGGTGCTAGAGACTGCTCTGAGTACGTCATTATATACAAGATACCGGTGTTACAGATAGATGGCGCTGTGGTTTATACGTGAGCAGATTAATAGATTTCTAGTGGAGAAGAAAAAAAATCTGTGAAACCCCCGAATAATCGATACAATGCGGTAGAAGGTAATAGGTTGATGTTGCGGAACCGATTCAAATTGGAGATATCGATGAGCTTTTACAAATAATCGATATGAATTTACGGTGCGGAAGACGAGAAACTCAGGAAACTTCAGCGCAAAGTGGGAAATCGATGAAAATGCAGAAGGTAATAGATTGAGCGTATGGGCGGAAACGATGGAAAGTAGAGATATCGATGAGTTAGAAGAAATAATCGATATGAATTTACGCAGGAGGAAAGGTGATAAAATCGGAAAAAATGAATAAAAATCATTGGCGCAAAGGTTAAAAAAAAGGTTAAAAAAAAGGTTAAAAAAAAGGTTAAAAAAAAGGTTAAAAAAAAGGTTAAAAAAAAGGTTAAAAAAAAGGTTAAAAAAAAGGTTAAAAAAAAGGTTAAAAAAAAGGTTAAAAAAAAGGTTAAAAAAAAGGTTAAAAAAAAGGTTAAAAAAAAGGTTAAAAAAAAGGTTAAAAAAAAGGTTAAAAAAAAGGTTAAAAAAAAGGTTAAAAAAAAGGTTAAAAAAAAGGTTAAAAAAAAGGTTAAAAAAAAGGTTAAAAAAAAGGTTAAAAAAAAGGTTAAAAAAAAGGTTAAAAAAAAGGTTAAAAAAAAGGTTAAAAAAAAGGTTAAAAAAAAGGTTAAAAAAAAGGTTAAAAAAAAGGTTAAAAAAAAGGTTAAAAAAAAGGTTAAAAAAAAGGTTAAAAAAAAGGTTAAAAAAAAGGTTAAAAAAAAGGTTAAAAAAAAGGTTAAAAAAAAGGTTAAAAAAAAGGTTAAAAAAAAGGTTAAAAAAAAGGTTAAAAAAAAGGTTAAAAAAAAGGTTAAAAAAAAGGTTAAAAAAAAGGTTAAAAAAAAGGTTAAAAAAAAGGTTAAAAAAAAGGTTAAAAAAAAGGTTAAAAAAAAGGTTAAAAAAAAGGTTAAAAAAAAGGTTAAAAAAAAGGTTAAAAAAAAGGTTAAAAAAAAGGTTAAAAAAAAGGTTAAAAAAAAGGTTAAAAAAAAGGTTAAAAAAAAGGTTAAAAAAAAGGTTAAAAAAAAGGTTAAAAAAAAGGTTAAAAAAAAGGTTAAAAAAAAGGTTAAAAAAAAGGTTAAAAAAAAGTCCAGGGTTCCCGGCCCGGGGCACGCGAACCACGGACGTCGGGCTCCCAACCTTCAACTGATTTTCACAAGGCGGGAGCCCGGGGTCTGCGGTTCGCGTACCCCGGGTCGGTTGTAAAGGGGTAAAGGGATAAACAACTCTGCGGGTCGGGAGCATATGGGAAAAATAAAGGGCTTCCAACCCGGACAACCTTTCGTCGGAACCTAAAGATAAAAATTAGGACAGTTCACTGCCAGCGTGATGCATCAAGACGTACGACTCTTTTGAATATGAAGCAATTTTAAAAAAAAATTAATGAGCGCTAATCAAATTAAATGATTGCTATAGATAATATGTGGTCTTGATACATCACACTAACGAACATAAGTGCTTACATTTGATGGCTTCCTTTTCATCCTATGGTGTTTTATTTCACTGCTGCAGCAGCAAGATGAAACTGAACATAAAGAGGAAAGTCAGATGCAAACGAAAAATTACATAACCAAATACACATACAAACTGATCTCAAATACACAGCAAATAAAATGATTGGAAAATACTCATTAGGCATCATGCTTGTTTAAAAAAATTTTGATGTTTTATTAAGAATGTATAATTCAACAAATATTTAATTAAAAGTTGTAAAGAAATAATAATGGTATCAAAAATTAATCAATCTAAATAATAACCAAGGAGGAAAGAAAGAAAATTTTGTTTGTAATGTTAAGCGATGAATCATGGAAATTGGATTGAGATTAGAAAAATTGGATTTAACCAATCTGCTTTATTTTCTTCAACATTTCAGATTAATATATTAAACTCAAATTAAATGTTAAAATAACTAGAATGAAACATTTCATAATTCTAAATAATAAAGTAATTAATTTCAACTTTAAAAACAAAACATTCATGTTTGAACAATTTTATTTTGTTAAAATTAAAATGTGTCCCAGGTCAAATAATTTTCAAGATCTATAACTGAAATAAAACACTCATACTTTAATTATTTCACACTTTAAAAATTAAAATGTCCATGTTTAAACAGTTTTTTCCAACCATCGAATTGATCATTCACATTTTAATTATTTCAAACTTTTAAAATTAAATATGTGTGCAAATAATATCAATCTCAAATCTTACATAATAAATTCACGAGATCGTTTCATTGCAAAATACTTGCTCAGGTATGGAAGTTCTCCTGCCTTTTTTTTTCTTCCTTGAATGTATGTACGTACATATTTTAAATATTTATTTGAGGAACTTTATTGTTTGTATTATTCTTTGCCTTTCTGTATTACAACAAATAGCTGTTTATGTTCTTATTCTCACTCAAGTTTTTAATGCCTATTTTACTTGTTGAACATCAAACTAAGTAAAAGAAAAATTTATAAACAAAATAATCCACACACATAATAACCCCCCCCCCCCCAAATAACCTTAAAAACTATATAATTTCTACTTTAACAGAATTATTACTTGCAATCTACAACATTTATAATATTTGGCAATATATATCAATGATTCCCTCCTCAATAAAAATCAATTACACAAATTTTGGTAAAAAACGTAGGATAAAATCTAGAAAGTAGAACATTTAAAAAAAAATTAGGACAACTGGGAGACCTGTTATGACATGGTTCATTTTGTCATAATTGTTTGAATGCCATTCAGAATTTTTATTTCCCAATCTCAGAAACAATATGAAAAGAACCTCAAAAAACCAACAAATGATAGATAAGATACAAGACAAAATAAACCAAGAAAAAAACCACAATTTTCATGATGAAAGGGAAAAAAAGACGAAACAAAAAGAAACTAATCCTGTGAAAAACACCACAAACTAACTTTATATTCAAAAAAAAACTCAAAGCATTACTAGAAACTTGGTATGAAACTCATGAAAAAGAGAAGCTAGACAACTTCGAAATAATGGACCCTCCACAACTGCATGAAACAAATAGCAAATCAAAAAAATTCTGAATAGCTATAAACACTCATGTTCAAGTCTAAAAGAATGCACTGCAATTTTTGAAAGGTTTGGTAATCGAGATATATATATATATATATTTATTTATTTATTTTTTTTTTATTTTTTGAAAAAGAGTGAATATATACAATTATGAATTATTGCTTTATGATTATCTTTCGTTAAAATTGATTATATCCAAGTATTTATATGGCATTATGTTATCACTGGAGCTGAAAAAGTAATGAAAAATACATTTATCATGTAGGGGGTGAGAATGTTTTGCGATTATGTGAAAAAATGCTCCAAAAGAAAAATAATCAATTATGTTCATGAAGCATACCTAACTCATACACAGCAAAATTGGCCAGACAGTTGATTTACAGTCTGTATTCACTTGAAAAAATACAAAATGAAAGCTAAAAAATTTATTTGGGAACAAACCATCAGTTTTCAACCAACAAAGTATTAAGCAAGACTTACCTGCCATCACATCTTAGCTAACTATTTGCTGCATTGTTGAGTTCAATTGAATGAATATTCACTTCATGCAAAGTCTCATAACTTCACAGAAACATAAACCAGAAAAATTCATAGCATAACATACACACTGCAGCCAACTAAGCTGAGCAACTGGAGTAATTGCAGCCAGCTAAGATGGGTAACACACAAATTGCAGAAAACTTAAGATGAAAATCTCATACATTGTAGCCAACTGAGATGAGCAATTCAAGTAACTGCAATCAACTAAGATGGGTAACACACAAATTGCAGAAAACTTAAGATGAAGATCTCACACATTGTAGTCAACTGAGATGAGCAATTCAAGTAACTGCAATTAACTAAGATGGGTAACACACAAATTGCAGAAAACTTAGATGAGGAACTCGCACATTGTTGCCAACTTACATGAGCAACACACTTCAGCCAGCTGAGATTTCAACCTTCATCCTCAGTCCCAATAAGGGTTCTGTTTGAAGTAGCAGAGAAAAATTGCAGAAGATAGTAAAACCAAGAGATATGTCCAACACTCTCCTTCCTAAAAAGATGAAAAGAAATTAGTTCATCTGCTGATTAGTTCATATTAAGATATACTGCACAGAACAAAAATTGCAAAGAGGCGATCACCCAGTTCCAAAAGTTTTATTATTGGCATAGTAAGAAGAACGGTAGAAGTGGACACCCCCCCCCCTCCACCATTTGCTATACATAACCTCTGTGATACCCCCTTTCCTGAAACATCAAAACACAATTGTCAAGTTCAAATAATATTAAAAGTGATGAACACACCGTCATAAAAAAAATTTCCAAACATTATGGCAATTTTTGGCAAATAATATATATACCAGGGGGACTCAACAGCTGGTCCATGGGTAGCATGTGGGCAAAGTTAGAAAGAATTGAAAAGAGCAGAAAGAAAGCAAAACATAGATTGACCAAGCAAAACATAGATTGAACAGTTTTTCCAAAAGATGTAAATTAAGTATTATATAGACTGTGTAATAGTTCTTTTGTAATTTTAATTTTGTATCTTTGTAATAATTATGTATTTTCATGTTAAAACGCATTTTATATTGTCAAAATTCCGTTTATTTGCAAACAAAGAACAATTTCAGTTATTGACATTACTGTATAATTATGGTTTCAACAGAAACCCCCTCTTATGTGGTCACCCCTCTTTTGCAGTCGATTTTTTTGTCTCGCGAGTGTCTTCAAAAAAAGGGTTTTACTGTATTTGTTCCATAAAAATCCTTTGGAAAATTGAATGGATATTTTTACAACAATAGAATTTTTTTTTTTTTGGTTTAAAATTCTGTTCAAAACATTCAAATTGAAAATAATAAACTTTTATTATCTGCATAATAGCTGGAAGGACAAACATGAGTAACTCCTTCAACCATTCACTATACACCTCTGTGATCCCCGCCCCAAACACAATTCTTAAATTAAAATAATATTGAAAGTAATGAACACACCTTCTTCTTTGGAAACAATAGGCATAAGCATCAGAATTAGGTACCACAATCGATGACATGGAACTGACTAGAAATAACATCCTTGACCCAGCTACTCAATTTCAATTACTGAAAACACAAATTATATCACTGAAAAGTTCTAACAATTCGCCTCCATTCTTTTGGAAGCAACTAACAAAAAATTTAAAAAAAAAAACTTACTCAAAAGTTTAAAAATTATCACATACATCAATACAGTTGATGCTCATTTCTAGACTTCTAATAAATTCGTAAAATCAAAATTCATGAATTATAATTTTTTTGAATTACTGAACCTGTCGTACCTACAGAGTGTAAAGCCAGCTCTCGATCCAGTGGTTCCAGAGCCTCCTATAGTGACTGTGTCAAGTGAAAGAAAAGTAGTGGGGGGGGGGGAAATCAAAACACAGCAAGACCATGCTGGTAACTGACTACAATTTATTACATGATTAACATTAGATGAAAACGGTAACAAGTGTATAAGTAGACTACATAGCAGGGTTATTAAAAAACCTTTTTTTTTTTAAATAACCAAAAATCAGGGTTTTTTTTGGTTTAAACCAGTTTTTTTTTTTTGTTTTAAATAGTATTAACATTAAAAACAATAAAATTTCTGAAAAATCATTCAAACTTCTAACAATTATCATTACATTAAAATAAAATGTTTATTAATGCAATTAACACTATTCCCATATTAATTAAATCAATAAATATTTCTTATATTTTAACAAAAACCAACTTTTGCAATTTAATTATTTTTTGCTTTACACAATGGATTACTTTGTATGTGTTTCAAAATTCTTTTAATGTTAATCATATAATATAAAGATGTTTTCTCCAGTTACTTTCAGTATGCTTAATTAGGGAGCTATTTTGCAAAACTATAATATTCCTGTAATATTCCTCCATGAATATTAAGTAAAGGGGAAAAAATACTTAAAAATGTAAAATTAATGACATCATCTAACATGTGGGAAATTTGCTTGCAGAATGGAAACGATAGCCAGCCATGACAAAATGATAATTATAGCATTACAGGATTTCATAATTCATGGAAACATCACAAAAAACGAAGTAATTGAACAAATAACTACAACGTACTTAAGAAATGTTAAATATGTTGTCCACCGTGTTATGGCTATGAGGTTGAAAGCACAAAAATTCTTGTTCAACAACAGATCAGAGTATGCCATGGCCATGATGTGGATGCACTTGCAATTCAGCTTTATTAAACCAAACGCGCCCCCAGGTTAATAATTTAAAATTACCAAATTTTGCAACCTGAGCACTGTTTATGACATTTTCAGGTACCCCCACAGCCAGAAGTTGCAAGGGTTAAGGTGCATCCTGTCAAAATGGGTCTTCAGCAGCTGCTTGATAGAAGTTGTTCTATCCACATACTGACGCTGTGGAAGTGCCGAAATGATGTGGTTGCACAAAATAGATTATACTGCTGGCCAAGTACAGCATCATCTACTTGCAAATTTTTCACTACTTGCACTTTTTTTTCCTTTTGCGAAAGAAACTTCCATTGCTTCAGGAGTATGTATGCAAATTTTCAAGTCATTCTGACCAGTAGTTCTTATTGAATAGTTTTGGAATCAAAACTTCAAATTATAATCACCCTGTATATAGCTGATTATTTTTCATAAATCTGCTATTATTATACAGTAGAACCTTGATTAACTGGGCTTACCACATGTGAAAGTATAAAAAAAACAACTACCCAATATTAAGACTGGAAGATATACAGTAGGAGATGTGCTACTTCTTATGGAGAAAAAAATGAATATGTATGTGAGGTAATGTAACTTCTAGTGCACTAGTCTTTGTCCCTTATGGAAGCGTTTCATCACCAGAACTTACCTGTTTCAGAAGTCACCTTTACATGGATCTATTCTATCTATTCTTTGAATTGACCAAATCACATCAACGGAATCTGTATCCAAGCCCAACTGGAGAGAGAGACAACCAAGAGATGCATCCAAGGCTCTTCTTCTTAAAAAGACGAAAGGAAATTAGTTCATCTTAAAATTACGATATACTGTACAGAACATTAAATTACAGAGGCAATCTCACCCCCCCCCACCCTTTTGCTGTACATAACCTGTGATAACCCCCCCCCCTCTCAAAAATCGAAACACAATTATTAAATTGAAATAATAAAAAAATGTAATGAACATACCTTCTCCTCTGGAAACAACAGGAATGAGCATTAGAATTAGGTCCCCCAATCGATCACATAGAACTGACTGCAGATTTAAAACACAAATTAGATCATTAAAAAGTTCAAACTATTTACCTCCATTCTTTAGGAAGCAACAAACAAAAGGTGGCTGATAAAAAGATGCCCATTAAGATATGGATGTCATATATTTCAAAATGTCATATATTCAAAAATGATTACATGCATTACACAGCCGTTAATAACTTCTTCAGACCTGAACAATTAGTTCATAAAATCAAAATTCAAGAATAGCAAAGACATTCAAAGGAATGGCATTGTTTGAGACCAAAGGATGAGTTTGTAATTGGAATAATAAAAAATGTGATCAACATACCCTCTCCTCTGGAAACAACAGGAATGAGCATTAGAATTAGGTTCCCCCAGTTGATGACATAGAACTGACTGCAGATTGAAAACACAAATTAGATCATTAAAAAGTTCAAACTATTTACCTCCATTCTTTTGGAAGCAACAAACAAAAATTTAAAAATGATTACATACATTACACAGCCGTTAATCACTTCTACAGACCTGAACAATTAGTTCATTAAATCAAAATTGAAGAATAGCAAAGACATTCAAAGGAATGGCATTGTTTGAGACCAAAGGATGAGTTTGTAATTGAAATAATAAAAAAAGTGATGAACATACCCTCTCTTCTGGAAACAACAGGAATGAGCATTAGAATTAGGTCCCCCCCCAATCGATGACATAGAACTGACTGCAGATTGAAAACAAATTAGATGATTAAAAAGTTCAAACTATTTACCTCCATTCTTTAGGAAGCAACAAACAAAAGGTGGCTGATAAAAAGATGCCCATAAAGATATAGATGTCATATATTTCAAAATGTCATATATTCAAAAATTATTACATGCATTACACAGCCGTTAATCACTTCTACAGACCTGAACAATTAGTTCATAAAATCAAAATTCAAGAATAGCAAAGACATTCAAAGGAATGGCATTGTTTGATACCAAAGGATGAGTTTGTAATTGAAATAATAAAAAAAAGTGATGAACATACCCTCTCTTCTGGAAACAACAGGAATGAGCATTAGAATTAGGTCCCCCAATCGATGACATAGAACTGACTACAGATTCAAAACACAAATTAGATCATTAAAAAGTTCAAACTATTTACCTCCATTCTTTGGGAAGCAACAAACAAAAGGTGGCTGATAAAAAGATGCCCATAAAGATATGGATGTCATATATTTCAAAATGTCATATATTCAAAAATTATTACATGCATTACACAGCCGTTAATCACTTCTACAGACCTGAACAATTAGTTCATAAAATCAAAATTCAAGAATAGCAAAGACATTCAAAGAAATGGCATTGTTTGACACCAAAGGATGAGTTTGTAATTGAAATAATAAAAAAAGTGATGAATGTACCCTCTCCTCTGGAAACAACAGGAATGAGCATTAAAATTAGGTCCCCCAATCGATGACATAGATCTGACTGCAGATTGAAAACAAATTAGATCATTAAAAAGTTCAAACTATTTACCTCTATTCTTTTGGAGGCAACAAACAAAAGGTGGCTGATAAAAAGATGCCCATAAAGATATGGATGTCATATATTCAAAAATTCTTACATGCATTACACAGCCGTTAATCACTTCTACAGACCTGAACAATTAGTTCATAAAATCAAAATTCAAGAATAGCAAAGACATTCAAAGGAATGGCATTGTTTGATACCAAAGGATGAGTTTGTAATTGAAATAATAAAACAAGTGATGAACATACCCTCTCTTCTGGAAACAACAGGAATGAGCATTAGAATTAGGTCCCCCAATCGATGACATAGAACTGACTACAGATTGAAAACACAAATTAGATCATTAAAAAGTTCAAACTATTTACCTCCATCCTTTAGGAAGCAACAAACAAAAGGTGGCTGATAAAAAGATGCCCATAAAGATACGGATGTCATATGTTTCAAAATGTCATATATTCAAAAATTATTACATGCATTACACAGCCGTTAATCACTTCTACAGACCTGAACAATTAGTTCATAAAATCAAAATTCAAGAATAGCAAAGACATTCAAAGGAATGGCATTGTTTGAGACCAAAGGATGAGTTTGTAATTGAAATAATAAAAAAAGTGATGAACATACCCTCTCTTCTGGAAACAACAGGAATGAGCATTAGAATTAGGTCCCCCAATCGATGACATAGAACTGACTACAGATTCAAAACACAAATTAGATCATTAAAAAGTTCAAACTATTTACCTCCATTCTTTTGGAAGCAACAAACAAAAATTTAAAAATGATTACATGCATTACATAGCCGTTAATCACTTCTACAGACCTGAACAATTAGTTCATAAAATCAAAATTCAAGAATAGCAAAGACATTCAAAGGAATGGCATTGTTTGAGACCAAAGGATGAGTTTGTAATTGAAATAATAAAAAAAGAGATCAACATACCCTCTCCTCTGGAAACAACAGGGATGAGCATTAAAATTAGGTCCCCCAATCGTTGACATAGAACTGACTTCAGATTGAAAACACAAATTAGATCATTAAAAAGTTCAAACTATTTACCTCCATTCTTTTGGAAGCAAGAAATAAAAATTTAAAAATGATTACATGCATTACACAGCCGTTAATCACTTCTACAGACCTGAACAATTAATAACACAATGACAAGTTCATAAAATCAGAATTCAAGAATAGCAAAGACATTCAAAGGAATGGCATTGTTTGAGACCAAAGGATGAGTTTGTAATTGAAATAATAAAAAAAGTGATGAACATACCCTCTCTTCTGGAAACAACAGGAATGAGCATTAGAATTAGGTCCCCCAATCGATGACATAGAACTGACTACAGATTGAAAACACAAATTAGATCATTAAAAAGTTCAAACTATTTACCTCCATTCTTTAGGAAGCAACAAACAAAAGGTGGCTGATAAAAAGATGCCCATAAAGATATGGATGTCATATATTCAAAAATTATTACATGCATTACACAGCCGTTAATCACTTCTACAGACCTGAACAATTAGTTCATAAAATCAAAATTCAAGAATAGCAAAGACATTCAAAGGAATGGCATTGTTTGAGACCAAAGGATGAGTTTGTAATTGAAATAATAAAAAAAGTGATGAACATACCCTCTCTTCTGGAAACAACAGGAATGAGCATTAGAATTAGGTCCCCCAATCGATGACATAGAACTGACTACAGATTCAAAACACAAATTAGATCATTAAAAAGTTCAAACTATTTACCTCCATTCTTTTGGAAGCAACAAACAAAAATTTAAAAATGATTACATGCATTACATAGCCGTTAATCACTTCTACAGACCTGAACAATTAGTTCATAAAATCAAAATTCAAGAATAGCAAAGACATTCAAAGGAATGGCATTGTTTGAGACCAAAGGATGAGTTTGTAATTGAAATAATAAAAAAAGAGATCAACATACCCTCTCCTCTGGAAACAACAGGGATGAGCATTAAAATTAGGTCCCCCAATCGTTGACATAGAACTGACTTCAGATTGAAAACACAAATTAGATCATTAAAAAGTTCAAACTATTTACCTCCATTCTTTTGGAAGCAAGAAATAAAAATTTAAAAATGATTACATGCATTACACAGCCGTTAATCACTTCTACAGACCTGAACAATTAATAACACAATGACAAGTTCATAAAATCAGAATTCAAGAATAGCAAAGACATTCAAAGGAATGGCATTGTTTGAGACCAAAGGATGAGTTTGTAATTGAAATAATAAAAAAAGTGATGAACATACCCTCTCTTCTGGAAACAACAGGAATGAGCATTAGAATTAGGTCCCCCAATCGATGACATAGAACTGACTACAGATTGAAAACACAAATTAGATCATTAAAAAGTTCAAACTATTTACCTCCATTCTTTAGGAAGCAACAAACAAAAGGTGGCTGATAAAAAGATGCCCATAAAGATATGGATGTCATATATTCAAAAATTATTACATGCATTACACAGCCGTTAATCACTTCTACAGACCTGAACAATTAGTTCATAAAATCAAAATTCAAGAATAGCAAAGACATTCAAAGGAATGGCATTGTTTGAGACCAAAGGATGAGTTTGTAATTGAAATAATAAAAAAAGTGATGAACATACCCTCTCTTCTGGAAACAACAGGAATGAGCATTAGAATTAGGTCCCCCAATCGATGACATAGAACTGACTACAGATTCAAAACACAAATTAGATCATTAAAAAGTTCAAACTATTTACCTCCATTCTTTTGGAAGCAACAAACAAAAATTTAAAAATGATTACATGCATTACATAGCCGTTAATCACTTCTACAGACCTGAACAATTAGTTCATAAAATCAAAATTCAAGAATAGCAAAGACATTCAAAGGAATGGCATTGTTTGAGACCAAAGGATGAGTTTGTAATTGAAATAATAAAAAAAGAGATCAACATACCCTCTCCTCTGGAAACAACAGGGATGAGCATTAAAATTAGGTCCCCCAATCGTTGACATAGAACTGACTTCAGATTGAAAACACAAATTAGATCATTAAAAAGTTCAAACTATTTACCTCCATTCTTTTGGAAGCAAGAAATAAAAATTTAAAAATGATTACATGCATTACACAGCCGTTAATCACTTCTACAGACCTGAACAATTAATAACACAATGACAAGTTCATAAAATCAGAATTCAAGAATAGCAAAGACATTCAAAGGAATGGCATTGTTTGAGACCAAAGGATGAGTTTGTAATTGAAATAATAAAAAAAGTGATGAACATACCCTCTCTTCTGGAAACAACAGGAATGAGCATTAGAATTAGGTCCCCCAATCGATGACATAGAACTGACTACAGATTGAAAACACAAATTAGATCATTAAAAAGTTCAAACTATTTACCTCCATTCTTTAGGAAGCAACAAACAAAAGGTGGCTGATAAAAAGATGCCCATAAAGATATGGATGTCATATATTCAAAAATTATTACATGCATTACACAGCCGTTAATCACTTCTACAGACCTGAACAATTAGTTCATAAAATCAAAATTCAAGAATAGCAAAGACATTCAAAGAAATGGCATTGTTTGACACCAAAGGATGAGTTTGTAATTGAAATAATAAAAAAAGTGATGAACGTACCCTCTCCTCTGGAAACAACAGGAATGAGCATTAAAATTAGGTCCCCCAATCGATGACATAGAACTGACTGCAGATTGAAAACACAAATTAGATCATTAAAAAGTTCAAACTATTTACCTCCATTCTTTTGGAAGCAACAAACAAAAATTTAAAAATGATTACATGCATTACATAGCCGTTAATCACTTCTACAGACCTGAACAATTAGTTCATAAAATCAAAATTCAAGAATAGCAAAGACATTCAAAGGAATGGCATTGTTTTAGACCAAAGGATGAGTTTGTAATTGAAATAATAAAAAAAGAGATCAACATACCCTCTCCTCTGGAAACAACAGGGATGAGCATTAAAATTAGGTCCCCCAATCGTTGACATAGAACTGACTTCAGATTGAAAACACAAATTAGATCATTAAAAAGTTCAAACTATTTACCTCCATTCTTTTGGAAGCAAGAAATAAAAATTTAAAAATGATTACATGCATTACACAGCCGTTAATCACTTCTACAGACCTGAACAATTAATAACACAATGACAAGTTCATAAAATCAGAATTCAAGAATAGCAAAGACATTCAAAGGAATGGCATTGTTTGAGACCAAAGGATGAGTTTGTAATTGAAATAATAAAAAAAGTGATGAACATACCCTCTCTTCTGGAAACAACAGGAATGAGCATTAGAATTAGGTCCCCCAATCGATGACATAGAACTGACTACAGATTGAAAACACAAATTAGATCATTAAAAAGTTCAAACTATTTACCTCCATTCTTTAGGAAGCAACAAACAAAAGGTGGCTGATAAAAAGATGCCCATAAAGATATGGATGTCATATATTCAAAAATTATTACATGCATTACACAGCCGTTAATCACTTCTACAGACCTGAACAATTAGTTCATAAAATCAAAATTCAAGAATAGCAAAGACATTCAAAGAAATGGCATTGTTTGACACCAAAGGATGAGTTTGTAATTGAAATAATAAAGTGATGAACGTACCCTCTCCTCTGGAAACAACAGGAATGAGCATTAAAATGAGGTCCCCCAATCGATGACATAGATCTGACTGCAGATTGAAAACAAATTAGATCATTAAAAAGTTCAAACTATTTACCTCCATTCTTTTGGAGGCAACAAACAAAAATTTAAAAATGATTACATGCATTACACAGCCGTTAATCACTTCTACAGACCTGAACAATGTTAATCACTTCTACAGACCTGAACAATGTTAATCACTTCTACAGACCTGAACAATGTTAATCACTTCTACAGACCTGAACAATTAGTTCATAAAATCAAAATTCAAGAATAGCAAAGACATTCAAAGGAATGGCATTGTTTCAGACCAAAGGATGAGTTTGTAATTGAAATAATAAAAAAAGTGATCAACATACCTTCTCCTCTGGAAACAACAGGGATGAGCATTAAAATTAGGTCCCCCAATCGTTGACATAGAACTGACTTCAGATTGAAAACACAAATTAGATCATTAAAAAGTTCAAACTATTTACCTCCATTCTTTTGGAAGCAAGAAATAAAAATTTAAAAATGATTACATGCATTACACAGCCGTTAATCACTTCTACAGACCTGAACAATTAGTTCATAAAATCAAAATTCAAGAATAGCAAAGACATTCAAAGGAATGGCATTGTTTCAGACCAAAGGATGAGTTTGTAATTGAAATAATAAAAAAAGTGATGAACATACCCTCTCTTCTGGAAACAACAGGAATGAGCATTAGAATTAGGTCCCCCAATCGATGACATAGAACTGACTACAGATTGAAAACACAAATTAGATCATTAAAAAGTTCAAACTATTTACCTCCATTCTTTTGGAAGCAACAAACAAAAGGTGGCTGATAAAAAGATGCCCATAAAGATATGGATGTCATATATTCAAAAATTATTACATGCATTACACAGCCGTTAATCACTTCTACAGACCTGAACAATTAGTTCATAAAATCAAAATTCAAGAATAGCAAAGACATTCAAAGAAATGGCATTGTTTGACACCAAAGGATGAGTTTGTAATTGAAATAATAAAGTGATGAACGTACCCTCTCCTCTGGAAACAACAGGAATGAGCATTAAAATGAGGTCCCCCAATCGATGACATAGATCTGACTGCAGATTGAAAACAAATTAGATCATTAAAAAGTTCAAACTATTTACCTCCATTCTTTTGGAGGCAACAAACAAAAATTTAAAAATGATTACATGCATTACACAGCCGTTAATCACTTCTACAGACCTGAACAATGTTAATCACTTCTACAGACCTGAACAATGTTAATCACTTCTACAGACCTGAACAATGTTAATCACTTCTACAGACCTGAACAATGTTAATCACTTCTACAGACCTGAACAATTAGTTCATAAAATCAAAATTCAAGAATAGCAAAGACATTCAAAGGAATGGCATTGTTTCAGACCAAAGGATGAGTTTGTAATTGAAATAATAAAAAAAGTGATCAACATACCTTCTCCTCTGGAAACAACAGGGATGAGCATTAAAATTAGGTCCCCCAATCGTTGACATAGAACTGACTTCAGATTGAAAACACAAATTAGATCATTAAAAAGTTCAAACTATTTACCTCCATTCTTTTGGAAGCAAGAAATAAAAATTTAAAAATGATTACATGCATTACACAGCCGTTAATCACTTCTACAGACCTGAACAATGTTAATCACTTCTACAGACCTGAACAATTAGTTCATAAAATCAAAATTCAAGAATAGCAAAGACATTCAAAGGAATGGCATTGTTTCAGACCAAAGGATGAGTTTGTAATTGAAATAATAAAAAAAGTGATGAACATACCCTCTCTTCTGGAAACAACAGGAATGAGCATTAGAATTAGGTCCCCCAATCGATGACATAGAACTGACTACAGATTGAAAACACAAATTAGATCATTAAAAAGTTCAAACTATTTACCTCCATTCTTTAGGAAGCAACAAACAAAAGGTGGCTGATAAAAAGATGCCCATAAAGATATGGATGTCATATATTCAAAAATTATTACATGCATTACACAGCCGTTAATCACTTCTACAGACCTGAACAATTAGTTCATAAAATCAAAATTCAAGAATAGCAAAGACATTCAAAGAAATGGCATTGTTTGACACCAAAGGATGAGTTTGTAATTGAAATAATAAAAAAAGTGATGAACGTACCCTCTCCTCTGGAAACAACAGGAATGAGCATTAAAATTAGGTCCCCCAATCGATGACATAGAACTGACTGCAGATTGAAAACACAAATTAGATCATTAAAAAGTTCAAACTATTTACCTCCATTCTTTTGGAAGCAACAAACAAAAATTTAAAAATGATTACATGCATTACATAGCCGTTAATCACTTCTACAGACCTGAACAATTAGTTCATAAAATCAAAATTCAAGAATAGCAAAGACATTCAAAGGAATGGCATTGTTTGAGACCAAAGGATGAGTTTGTAATTGAAATAATAAAAAAAGAGATCAACATACCCTCTCCTCTGGAAACAACAGGGATGAGCATTAAAATTAGGTCCCCCAATCGTTGACATAGAACTGACTTCAGATTGAAAACACAAATTAGATCATTAAAAAGTTCAAACTATTTACCTCCATTCTTTTGGAAGCAAGAAATAAAAATTTAAAAATGATTACATGCATTACACAGCCGTTAATCACTTCTACAGACCTGAACAATTAATAACACAATGACAAGTTCATAAAATCAGAATTCAAGAATAGCAAAGACATTCAAAGGAATGGCATTGTTTGAGACCAAAGGATGAGTTTGTAATTGAAATAATAAAAAAAGTGATGAACATACCCTCTCTTCTGGAAACAACAGGAATGAGCATTAGAATTAGGTCCCCCAATCGATGACATAGAACTGACTACAGATTGAAAACACAAATTAGATCATTAAAAAGTTCAAACTATTTACCTCCATTCTTTAGGAAGCAACAAACAAAAGGTGGCTGATAAAAAGATGCCCATAAAGATATGGATGTCATATATTCAAAAATTATTACATGCATTACACAGCCGTTAATCACTTCTACAGACCTGAACAATTAGTTCATAAAATCAAAATTCAAGAATAGCAAAGACATTCAAAGAAATGGCATTGTTTGACACCAAAGGATGAGTTTGTAATTGAAATAATAAAGTGATGAACGTACCCTCTCCTCTGGAAACAACAGGAATGAGCATTAAAATGAGGTCCCCCAATCGATGACATAGATCTGACTGCAGATTGAAAACAAATTAGATCATTAAAAAGTTCAAACTATTTACCTCCATTCTTTTGGAGGCAACAAACAAAAATTTAAAAATGATTACATGCATTACACAGCCGTTAATCACTTCTACAGACCTGAACAATGTTAATCACTTCTACAGACCTGAACAATGTTAATCACTTCTACAGACCTGAACAATGTTAATCACTTCTACAGACCTGAACAATGTTAATCACTTCTACAGACCTGAACAATTAGTTCATAAAATCAAAATTCAAGAATAGCAAAGACATTCAAAGGAATGGCATTGTTTCAGACCAAAGGATGAGTTTGTAATTGAAATAATAAAAAAAGTGATCAACATACCTTCTCCTCTGGAAACAACAGGGATGAGCATTAAAATTAGGTCCCCCAATCGTTGACATAGAACTGACTTCAGATTGAAAACACAAATTAGATCATTAAAAAGTTCAAACTATTTACCTCCATTCTTTTGGAAGCAAGAAATAAAAATTTAAAAATGATTACATGCATTACACAGCCGTTAATCACTTCTACAGACCTGAACAATTAGTTCATAAAATCAAAATTCAAGAATAGCAAAGACATTCAAAGGAATGGCATTGTTTCAGACCAAAGGATGAGTTTGTAATTGAAATAATAAAAAAAGTGATGAACATACCCTCTCTTCTGGAAACAACAGGAATGAGCATTAGAATTAGGTCCCCCAATCGATGACATAGAACTGACTACAGATTGAAAACACAAATTAGATCATTAAAAAGTTCAAACTATTTACCTCCATTCTTTTGGAAGCAACAAACAAAAGGTGGCTGATAAAAAGATGCCCATAAAGATATGGATGTCATATATTCAAAAATTATTACATGCATTACACAGCCGTTAATCACTTCTACAGACCTGAACAATTAGTTCATAAAATCAAAATTCAAGAATAGCAAAGACATTCAAAGAAATGGCATTGTTTGACACCAAAGGATGAGTTTGTAATTGAAATAATAAAGTGATGAACGTACCCTCTCCTCTGGAAACAACAGGAATGAGCATTAAAATGAGGTCCCCCAATCGATGACATAGATCTGACTGCAGATTGAAAACAAATTAGATCATTAAAAAGTTCAAACTATTTACCTCCATTCTTTTGGAGGCAACAAACAAAAATTTAAAAATGATTACATGCATTACACAGCCGTTAATCACTTCTACAGACCTGAACAATGTTAATCACTTCTACAGACCTGAACAATGTTAATCACTTCTACAGACCTGAACAATGTTAATCACTTCTACAGACCTGAACAATGTTAATCACTTCTACAGACCTGAACAATTAGTTCATAAAATCAAAATTCAAGAATAGCAAAGACATTCAAAGGAATGGCATTGTTTCAGACCAAAGGATGAGTTTGTAATTGAAATAATAAAAAAAGTGATCAACATACCTTCTCCTCTGGAAACAACAGGGATGAGCATTAAAATTAGGTCCCCCAATCGTTGACATAGAACTGACTTCAGATTGAAAACACAAATTAGATCATTAAAAAGTTCAAACTATTTACCTCCATTCTTTTGGAAGCAAGAAATAAAAATTTAAAAATGATTACATGCATTACACAGCCGTTAATCACTTCTACAGACCTGAACAATGTTAATCACTTCTACAGACCTGAACAATTAGTTCATAAAATCAAAATTCAAGAATAGCAAAGACATTCAAAGGAATGGCATTGTTTCAGACCAAAGGA
This sequence comes from Pholcus phalangioides, assembly GCF_987345545.1. Taxonomy (NCBI): domain Eukaryota; kingdom Metazoa; phylum Arthropoda; class Arachnida; order Araneae; family Pholcidae; genus Pholcus; species Pholcus phalangioides. The sequence goes on along the minus strand of NW_028301603.1, from coordinate 45,043,439 downwards.
TGAGTTTGTAATTGAAATAATAAAAAAAGTGATGAACATACCCTCTCTTCTGGAAACAACAGGAATGAGCATTAGAATTAGGTCCCCCAATCGATGACATAGAACTGACTACAGATTGAAAACACAAATTAGATCATTAAAAAGTTCAAACTATTTACCTCCATTCTTTAGGAAGCAACAAACAAAAGGTGGCTGATAAAAAGATGCCCATAAAGATATGGATGTCATATATTCAAAAATTATTACATGCATTACACAGCCGTTAATCACTTCTACAGACCTGAACAATTAGTTCATAAAATCAAAATTCAAGAATAGCAAAGACATTCAAAGAAATGGCATTGTTTGACACCAAAGGATGAGTTTGTAATTGAAATAATAAAAAAAGTGATGAACGTACCCTCTCCTCTGGAAACAACAGGAATGAGCATTAAAATTAGGTCCCCCAATCGATGACATAGAACTGACTGCAGATTGAAAACACAAATTAGATCATTAAAAAGTTCAAACTATTTACCTCCATTCTTTTGGAAGCAAGAAATAAAAATTTAAAAATGATTACATGCATTACACAGCCGTTAATCACTTCTACAGACCTGAACAATTAATAACACAATGACAAGTTCATAAAATCAGAATTCAAGAATAGCAAAGACATTCAAAGGAATGGCATTGTTTGAGACCAAAGGATGAGTTTGTAATTGAAATAATAAAAAAAGTGATGAACATACCCTCTCTTCTGGAAACAACAGGAATGAGCATTAGAATTAGGTCCCCCAATCGATGACATAGAACTGACTACAGATTGAAAACACAAATTAGATCATTAAAAAGTTCAAACTATTTACCTCCATTCTTTAGGAAGCAACAAACAAAAGGTGGCTGATAAAAAGATGCCCATAAAGATATGGATGTCATATATTCAAAAATTATTACATGCATTACACAGCCGTTAATCACTTCTACAGACCTGAACAATTAGTTCATAAAATCAAAATTCAAGAATAGCAAAGACATTCAAAGAAATGGCATTGTTTGACACCAAAGGATGAGTTTGTAATTGAAATAATAAAGTGATGAACGTACCCTCTCCTCTGGAAACAACAGGAATGAGCATTAAAATGAGGTCCCCCAATCGATGACATAGATCTGACTGCAGATTGAAAACAAATTAGATCATTAAAAAGTTCAAACTATTTACCTCCATTCTTTTGGAGGCAACAAACAAAAATTTAAAAATGATTACATGCATTACACAGCCGTTAATCACTTCTACAGACCTGAACAATGTTAATCACTTCTACAGACCTGAACAATGTTAATCACTTCTACAGACCTGAACAATGTTAATCACTTCTACAGACCTGAACAATTAGTTCATAAAATCAAAATTCAAGAATAGCAAAGACATTCAAAGGAATGGCATTGTTTCAGACCAAAGGATGAGTTTGTAATTGAAATAATAAAAAAAGTGATCAACATACCTTCTCCTCTGGAAACAACAGGGATGAGCATTAAAATTAGGTCCCCCAATCGTTGACATAGAACTGACTTCAGATTGAAAACACAAATTAGATCATTAAAAAGTTCAAACTATTTACCTCCATTCTTTTGGAAGCAAGAAATAAAAATTTAAAAATGATTACATGCATTACACAGCCGTTAATCACTTCTACAGACCTGAACAATGTTAATCACTTCTACAGACCTGAACAATTAGTTCATAAAATCAAAATTCAAGAATAGCAAAGACATTCAAAGGAATGGCATTGTTTCAGACCAAAGGATGAGTTTGTAATTGAAATAATAAAAAAAGTGATGAACATACCCTCTCTTCTGGAAACAACAGGAATGAGCATTAGAATTAGGTCCCCCAATCGATGACATAGAACTGACTACAGATTGAAAACACAAATTAGATCATTAAAAAGTTCAAACTATTTACCTCCATTCTTTTGGAAGCAACAAACAAAAGGTGGCTGATAAAAAGATGCATTTGATAATGTTTTGAACACAATAGGTGTACAACATGATGAAAAACGTACTTTTCGGCATATTACGATGTTTTATTTTTAAACATTAATTTATTACAGTAATTAAAAAAAATATTAATTATAATTTGCAATTTTTAATTTTTCAACACAAGAGTCTAGAACATATAAAATATAATTTTATGGTTTATTTATCTAAGCTACTCATTACCTGTGTTCAATTTGCTAAGTGGCTTAGAGCTCTTTATTCAAAATATGTACAATAAGGTATCAGGGTTAGGTTTTAGACCCCAGAAACTAACTCTGGTATTAAAACTATCAAAAAATCTTACTGTCAATGATGTCGAATAGTTTTTGTTAACTTGATAGATATGTTAAATAACAAAACACTTACTTTTATTTAGATTAAAGGGTTTTTTATACAGAATTATAATTACTGAGGAAAAATACCAATTTTGATATTTTAAATTTTGTGATCTGCTCAAAATTTTATTCCATATAAAAATTCTCATGCAGCATCTGTTAATGCACTAATTAACAATGCACCAATTAAACTCATTTTCACCTAAAAATTTGTTAGATCAGGGTGTATAAATTCACAGAGCTTTAAAGAGTATTTTCAACCAAAGCAGAGCTGACAAGACTTGATACCCAAAGCATTTGTTTTGCACGTTTGAATACAGCTTCAAGTGGAAAACCATTGCATTATAAATGCTAGTAAATGTACCATATCATAGTGCAAAAGTAAGAATAAACCAAGTTTGACATATACAAGCTAGCATTGCCAAATTGAATGACATTTCAGTCCTACAATTCAGTATTTTGATCGGTAGATCAAAGAGTATCGTTTTAAGTATCAGTTGTTATCTAGATAATTTAATAACAGAAATCACCATACATATATGATGTAATAAACCTTTTTTTAAACTCTTATCTGCTGTAAAACGAGTACAGCAGATGGTTTATATCATTATATCAATGCACACATATATAAGCAGTTGAAGAAATTTTGGAAGGTCAAGAATAATTTTGAATCAGAAAATGTCAAATCATTCCATAGTTTTCCTTTTCGTGTTTATGCTATGCTTTACTCAAATTGTATATTTTATAAGAAAAAAAAAAAAAAAAAATATATATATATATATATATATATATGTGCAAAATAATTTTGTAGAGTAGACAATTATTTTAGAATCATATTAAATATTTATTCTTTGTATAACATAGTCACTTTAAACATTACATGCAATTAACGTGTGCATTTCCAATGGGAATTTTTACATTGAAAAGCAATATGAGGTTTTTGACGTGACCGTTTAAACCGTCAAAAACTGCCATGTGTCAAAAACCTGCCAACCCTGGTATAATTATACTTGAACGAAATACTGAGTAACGTGAAATATCTTTTAATGCACTGCAAAATGGGAAACTGAAGCACGATTATCAGGAGCTTGTTGAATTATGTATGGTTTTTATTGGAAGGAACTCAGACTCGACTATCAAAATCAGGCCACCAGGAGCTTTACATCATGCTCCATGGATGGCAAAGGCAATTAACTCCTCTAAAATGTTTTCATTTAAACAGTAATTGGCTTTAAAAGTGTCTAAAGTGAACAGTCTGAAGAACATTTGTTTGTTTGTTGTTTAACGGTGTATGTTAAAGCATGGCTGGAGAGTTCGTCGGCAAGTCGGTGCTCCATTCAATGATTTTATGTTTTTGAAAGATTTGAAGAAATACGAAAACATAAATAAGGGTGTTTCTTCAGTTGCTTTGGAAAAATTTTGCAATCACCTGTGGTATTTAAATGATGAGTCAAGCATTCTAGCAATTTTAGATAAAAATGTTACTACTTCCAAAAAGTGCATCATAGAGAATTTGAAACGGGAAAATCTTAACACTGAAAGAAAATGTATTATTCATTTCCTAATGAAGTTCCCCTTCTCTTAGGTGAGATTTTAATTTTAATACTACACTGCTCAAAACAATTAGGGGAGCACATGGTTTTAACAAAATTACGCAAAGATGTATACCGATAAGTAACATAAAATGAATAATCCATAATTTAAAGCCTAGCAGGAAACGGAATCGTTCTGGTCCTGTCAGCCCTGCCCTTGTGGGGTGGGGGGGGGTCATGCCGAGAGGTATGTATATGTATAATATACATATAACAACAGTGCTCCCAACACACAGGGTCGGGGTACCCGGGGGGGGGGGGAATTGTACGTATACTCTTCATGGGAAAGTTAAAAGTTTTTATTTCAAGGGGCCCTTGTTTTCATTGTTGTTTGATCTCATTTGAAAAATTTGCGATAGCGGAAGCACAAGATATATCTAGTCTGGGGGCTCCAAAAAATTTGCGAATTCGGTCACGGGTAGTTGCGTGGGTGGTCCTGGATTTTATTGTTGGTAAAACGAATACAAATGAAAATTTTTCATGGCATTCGCACCGAGGGATGACCGACAAGCTTCCAAGTCGGGGCCCCCATGTTTACAGGGTTCATTTTGGGGGCCCTGGATGAATCTCATTCTTTTCTGTTGTAGAATTTGCAACAGCGGAAGCCCGAGATAAATCCAGTCTGGGGCCCCACTAAAAGTATGCGAATTGGTGTCCCGGGTAATTGGTTGAGGCCCTCGATTTTATTCGTTGGTAAAACGAATACAAATGAAAATGTTTCATGGCAATCGCAGCGGGATATGACCGACAAGCTTCCAAGTCGGGGGCCCCCATGTTTACAGGTTTCATTTTGGGGGCCCTGGATGAATCTCGTAATTTTCTGTTGTAGAATTTGCAACAGCGGAAGCCCGAGATAAAGCCAGTCTGGGGCCCCACTAAAAGTATGCGAATTGGTGTCCCGGGTAATTTTTTGAGGCCCTGAACTTTATTCGTTGGTAAAACGAATACAAATGAAAATTTTTCATGGCATTCTCACCGGGGGATGACCGACAAGCTTCCAAGTCGGGGGCTCCATGTTTACAGGTTTCATTTTGGGGCTCTGGATGAATCTGATTCTTTTTGCTTTTTAACATTATACAATTTGCAACAGCGGAAGACCGAGATAAATCCAGTCTGGATTCCCCACTAAAAATCTGCGTATTGTGTTCCCGCTACTGGATGTGGGGCCCTGGATTTTATTCGTTGCAAAATTGAAAAATTTTCGTGGTCCCTTACAGAGGTGTGTTCGACAAGCTTCCAGGTCAGTGCTCCATGGGAATGTTGATAGGTTCTAATTCGGGGCCCCTGGATGTATCTCATTGATTTTCGTTGTTTCACATTGTAAAATTTGCAACACATCGGTAGCCCGAGATATATCCAGTGTGGGCTCCAGGGGGTGCTTGATGAATCTCATTTGTTTTTTGTTGCTTTATCATTATTTTTATTAAAATTCGCTTCTTCAGTAAGCTGGTGCTTTCACACGTCTCTTTCCATAGCACGCTGATGAAGTGGGACGAAATAAACAAGATATGTTGTAAAGAGAAGTGGGGGGGGGGGGGTTTGGCCGCCAAAGGCGGAATTGGGCAGAGCCCCCCCCCCCCCTAGTTTAACCCATAAGTACTTCTGTACACTTCTCGAATAATTCCAATTTCACAAATCATTAATGAAGATCAGAAAAACGAATTTTGTATAAAACATTGAATATCTGCCAATTTAAGTTTTTGAATGAAGTATATATAACGGTTTCCATGCCAAAATCCTTCAAAATACTAAAAAGGGAACAGTAAATTTGCTCGTGTCAACACCGTTGCAAATGAATTTAGGGAAGGTTGAGCAAACATTTTCCCATAGCCCCCACATTCTGGAATAGCCCTTAGGCGGGGATCTTTTGCGGGCCCGCCAGGTTTTTCACGGGCCCTATAAATTGAATAATGAGAAAAACTAAGAGAATTGTCCCGGGCCCTGTCAGCCCCAGCCTTGTGGGGCCATGAATTTCCCATAACTCGAGCTTTCATGAAATAAAATTCGTTTTAAGCAAAAAGCATTTTCGAAAACAAAAACAAAATTAAACATAAATTCTTATCTAGAGAACTTTCTTAGCAACAAGTTTTGAAAATAGAGCAAAATTCAGAGAAATTTACTAAATTTCAGACCTACCACCTTGTATAAAACAGCAGTAATAACAGCACGTATTAGTGACAGGGAACTCAATTTGCACTCAACATTCCCGCAACTACAGTGGTTAGCGTTATCAGGAGATGCATTTTTCTCCTGTCAACTGCTGTTCCCTCTACACTACTCGGGAAGAAGAACGTACAATGCGAAACTTTTTTTTTCACACGAAATACACCAGAGGTGGATATGGCATGTTCGAATTCCTTGCATATGAAACAAAACTTAAAAGAACGTTGATATCAACCACTGGAGTTGAAGGAACAAATCCAATGTACGAAAAAATAGCCCAAATTTTTTTTATTACACAAATAACGAAATAAGGGCAGCAAGCAATCGAATCAAACAAATTTACTCTTTATATAATTGATTAATTGATCCGTCTACATCCTCCTTCGAACTACTAATCGTCCCCTTCCGAAAGAACTGAGGCACTTAAAAATTGGGACTTACCCATTTCCGAAGTGACTGGAATCTGTTTTTCATCAACGACTTCAGCAGTGTAAAAATATCTTCATAATGTTGCAGCAAACGCAATTCATGAAATCAACTGAATTGCGCACCCAAGAGTTTCGACTGCAGGTAATAAACCCCTGGAGACCAGCTAGAACAACTGTTCTTGCACAATGGTGATCAGCACAGCAAAGCGGTCCGGAATGATGATGCTTCGTAAGATAGGTTGGATTTAACACTTGAAAATAATCGATGGTCAATCTAAACAAACGCGTCCTATCTTGCAATTATTTTGATTAACTACACGAAATCAAAACTCAAACTTGTACATTATTTGGACGGAAATGGTTAACGAAAATGGAGCAGTGGACGACACGCACAACCATACTCAACGGTAATCATGTACCGAATGGTGAAATTTCCCGCGTAAACGGGGTCACCGGGTTCCAAAAGTTGTCACAAGGTGCTTCCCCGAATGCTATTGGCCAGGCTTCACGGAACGCGCCACATTCCGACCGACCCTTTCGGGGGGAAGGGGAGAAACTGCTAAAATGGAGGAATAACGAATCCCATCGATGCTGCCGCGTTCCTTGGATTGTTACACAAGATTTTTATGGTGAGTTACTTTAGCAATGTAATAATTACTGTTGATTTTGCTGCTTTTTCTTTTGTCTTCTCATTCCGATAATATCATCTAATATTGGTCTCAAATGTCAGAGACTTGAGACTCGACCACACTTCAGTCAGTGTCAATCAGTTTTATTTTCTTAATTTTTCGCGGGTTAATTATATTATTTGAGATCAACACATTAGTATCTTCAACTTGTTGCTGGTGCTCACAGAAGCACGAAAGAGTGCTCGATTTCGAACTCGCGAGTTGTTGATCGATTTTCTAGTTCAGAGGCCTCTAACACAAGGGCCACGTGGACCCACAAAGCTTTCAGCAGGGGTCCGCCGACGAACATGTTTACATAGTTAAACATTTTATAGAGAAATGCTGAAAAAAACCTCAATGAAAAAATGTATTCGAGAATTTGTGAAAGAAGTAATTTCCAATTCGCTTTTAGAAACCATTTCAGAACTAATGAGGGAAATAATTTCAGAATTAATAATGTGAAATAATTTCAGAATTAATAATGTGAAATAATTTCAGAATTAATAATGTGAAATAATTGCAGAATTAATAATGTGAAATAATTTCAGAATTAATAATGTGAAATAATTGCAGAATTAATAATGTGAAATAATTGCAGAATTAATAATGTGAAATAATTGCAGAATTAATAATGTGAAATAATTGCAGAATTAATAATGTGAAATAATTGCAGAATTATTGAAAGAAATAATTTTAGAATTGTCGCAAGAATTACAGAATTAATGAGGGGGAATGATTTCATAAAAATTGAAAGAAATGACTTCAGAAGGAATCAAGATTCATGTTTAATGAAAAAAATAATTTCAGAATGAATCAGATTCATGTTTGATGAAAAAAATAATTTCAGAATTGATGAAAAATTCTGTGTTATTGCCCAAGATATATTTCCAATTTTGAATCTATCGTTCACATACCTACTTTTTAATACTCGTATACAAATACAAATACAAATACAAATACAACGCCACAACAGGCAAAATGCCCAACGAGGTGGCTGATAAAAAGATGCCCATAAAAATATGGTTGTCATATGTTTCAAAAATACAGCAACCCAATTAAAAATGCAATTAACACAAATTACAAACAATATATACACATGATAAAATATTATACAATGCCCATAAAGAATACTTATGGTTGTCTTATTCTAAGAATGGATAGCTTCTCGATTTACCCCAACATGTTTATCGTATTTCTTTTTAAACGTGTCAATTGTGTTACAATTTACTACCTCCGGGGGTAAGCTATTCCATTTATTAACAACCCTATTGGAGAAAAATTCCCTGCGACACCATAACCTTGCATTGTCCCTCACCAATCGATACTGGTGTCCCCTTGTAAAAGCAGTCGATTGGCGGTGTACTAAAAGTTCATGGTCCATCCTATCCATCCCATTGAAAATTTTGAACACTTCGATCATATCTCCTCGACACTATGATATTGTGTCTGAAACAGCAACTTGCTTCTTTCAGCAACATGCCGGGTGCATAGGTATTTCACTCGCGAAAATTCAGGAATAACTAACAATTCTTTCTTTCTTTCTTATATAACTATCAATTACAAAAAGTGCCCAATTAACGTGTAGCACTCAGATATGTCATTCATGTTGCAAGGGGTTGTGTAGTTATTACTTATTAAAATAAAAATTATGACTTTTTATACGGACACCCCCTGTGTTCAAAAACCCAATTACACAACGTTGTTGCCCTGTCTCTCCTGGTACTAACAGAAACAGGTTCTACGTTTCTGAGTGCAATATTCGCTAAGATATTCGAATTCGTAAAAGGGGGTAAAGTTGGGAAAAAGCGTTAAATACAGGTAAAAACCATTACCTCCTAGAGCATAGTTTGCTTCAAAATTTTTTGTTCCACCGCTCCCTTCTTCAGAAATTTTTTCTCTCTCATCGCCCCCAACTCAAGTGAATCCATAGAATACTATGTTACACCCGTAGCTTCTATCGCCCAGCCCCCATCCGGACCATTCCATCGCCCAACGGGGAGCAATATTGCCCACTTTGGAAGCACTGGCCTGGAGGTTCAAGCCGTACAGGGAGTATCTGTGACGTCACTAAATTAGGCACTTATCTTCTCGTGTTGAAAAGGTTTCGTCCCTGTAAGGCGACTGCATAAGTGATCGCCTTATATAGTGGCTATACGGACCAGGGCCGTCATTTCAACTTTTTCCGGGGGGGGGGGGGCAAAGCACATGTACTCAATGTATGTATGTATATATATATATACAATTTTTAGTGTATTTTCGAAAGCCGGGGGAGGAGGGGGAAACGGCCCCCCTGCCCCCCTTCCTAAATGACGGGCCTGATACGGACTCCTGCTATACCCAAGGATACAGCTTACGTAATCTACTTTACCCTTGACTTTTCCCCATTCCCGACCGAATTTTCTCTCAACAATGAAACATAATATTTACATTTTAATGGAGTTCATGAAGTATCTAGGAGGTAATGGCGAAACGGTTTCCCTGTACGTAACGCTGTTTTTTCCCTAACTTTTTCTCCGTTTTCGAATTCGTGCAATTTTTTTGTTGGCATCAGGAAAGACAGGGCAACAGATTTTAATTAAGTTCTTGAGCACAGGGTACCTGTATAAAAAGTTAACATTTTACATTTAATAACTATACAACACACCTCTTGAAATATGAGTGACATATCTGAGCACTGCACGTTATCTGGATAGTTTTTCTAATTGATATTATACCTCTAGGATCAACGGTTCGCCAGTAAAATACCGCACGCCCTGTTACCTCTGCACCCTGTATATCATGAATATTAAATGCTCCTCCATAAACTGGAAAAATGAACCCAAAATCAACCGGGGGAGGGGGGGGGGGTCTACACTTATTGAAGTCGTTCTCCAATTCTGAAATTATTTCATTTATAAATTTTTAATTTCCATAAATTCTAGGAATTGATGGGTATGCTCTTCTGTAATTTTGTCGTAAATTCTGAAATTTATTGCTAAAAGAAATTTTAAAATTTTCAAAGTTCCTAATTTCTTTCATTAATTTTAAATTTCCGATTCTTAATTTCTTTCATTAATTTCAAATTTTTATGATTCCGGAATTTTCATATATATATATAGTGCTAGAATTATTTTTTACCATTATTTATATCGTTTTCAATTCTAAATTTTCATTAGTTTTCAGGATATTTCTTTTATAAATTCCGGAAATTTCATTAGTTTCGCAAGGATTATTTTTTTTATTTTTTTTTTTTAATTGAACAAACAGCACAATGGACAAAACAGACAAAAAAAAAATTAAACAAACACTTTTCGACCCAAAGGGATATAAGAAACCTTCCATGGGTCGTATTGATACATTACATAAAGAATTTCTGGCAACATACATAGATATATTTTACTACAATTGCTGCATTCAAGTCACACCAACTATATTACCTTAAAATGTTAAACTATAGTCTGATATGTCGAAATACAGATATATGTTCTTACACAACAAAGATATAAACAAATTTTACTCCTTATATCATTTGCAATTTCATTAACTATCGAACGAAACGAACCGCTCCATATCTGCTATTTCCAGTATACGATCTTTTATAGTCTTTTTAAACATATAAAATGATTGCTGTTGTCTAATAATATCATCAAATTCTCTACATATTCTTGGAGCAAGAAAACATATTGATTTTTTGAAAATTGTTTTTTTAGGTAATGGTATTTGATATAAATATTGTGATCTCATAGTTCTTCTTTGTATATTCACTCTGGGATACCAATCAGGATTCTTATAGATGTATACTAAAACTTTATACAGATAAAGGTGCCGTATATTAAATTGGATCAATGATACTTTATTTTGTGCAGAACTGTTAGTTTGTATAATGTCACGTCGCAAACAGTCATAAAGATTATCAATAGTATGGATTGAATTTTTATATGTTCCCCCCCCCCAAACTTGTAGTCCATATAAAATATGTGGGAACACCCATGCAAAAAATACTTCTTTCAAACTTTGGTGTGAGATGATAGCCTTTAATTTATACGTCATTGCTGTGATTGCTCGTAATTTATTAACAACTTGATCAGTATGATCTTTCCATTTTAGGTTAGATGAAATAATGATTCCAAGATATTTATAATGCTGTACTCTTTCAATGTATGAACAGTTACATATAGTATTTGAAAGAAAGTCGTTACATTCATGAAATTTCATTAAATCTGTCTGTGTGCTTAAGTTAGTTAAATTAAAAAGAACCCATTTAGTTTTGCTAGCATTTAGCCTAAGTCGAAGGTTTCGAATTCTTTTATTTATTGCATGGATGTCTTTTTCCAAATTTTTTATCAGTTCTTCAGTTGTTTCAGCGGAGGAAACTAGAACTGTATCATCTGCGAATGAAACAAGTTGACCAATTTTCTTCATTAATTTAATTTTTTATTCAGTTCTGAATTTTCATCGATTCGAAATCTATGTATATAAAATTAATTCTCTGTGTGTGAATCTGTATGCTAGTTTTCAATCATTTTTGTGTTAGCTTACAATTGTATAAGTTATGTGTATTTGTTATATGAATATTTTTCAGCATTTCTGTGTATATAAAATTCATGCGCAAATATATTGCGCATGCATTTTTGAATGCCGATTCGCCCCTCAAAATACATAAAATCGGGCTGAAGGGGCCCCAAAAATGTTTGAGGCTCTAAAATTGTAAAACGTCCCTGGTTTCGCTATTATTTTCGACCTGAACCCGGCGTTTAGTTAGGGCAGCCCTGATTATGCATGAAAAACTTTTAGTGTATTCATGTATAAAATACGTGGGTTTTGTGATAATAAGAATGACAATCACTGATTATAGAATTATTAGTTAGATCTTTAATGTTTATGTTAGAACTATTCTAGAGTATAGATGCGTTGAGTTAAATCCCAAATATAAAATTATATTATACGCATTGTGTGATAAAGTAGAGAAGTGCAAAAAATAAATTTTTAAAATACTTTTTTTTCAGGCATATAATTTCGATACGTATTTCTTTTCACCCATTACATGTTTTACTTTTAATTTTTTTATGCTAGGATACAGAAGAAATTTTTCAACTTTTTAAATTTTTAACAAAATTTTGTATAATGATATCGATTTCGATCAATCATTAAATGAAATCAATAAGATTGTGGTCTATGAGAGCTGAAAGGGTCTGAAGAAAAATGGCGACTTAACCGGAGTGACGACTTATCAGGGTGACGACTTAACGAGGTTTTACTGTATTTTCAATTAGTTTTGAATTTTCATCAGTGGTCTATTACAATTGTTTCATTTGTTTTGAATTTTCATCAGTGGTCTATTGCAATTGTTTCATTTGTTTTGAATTTTCATCAGTGGTCTATTGCAATTGTTTCATTTGTTTTGAATTTTCATCAGTGGTCTATTGCAATTGTTTCATTTGTTTTGAATTTTCATCAGTGGTCTATTGCAATTGTTTCATTTGTTTTGAATTTTCATCAGTGGTCTATTGCAATTGTTTCATTTGTTTTGAATTTTCATCAGTGGTCTATTGCAATTGTTTCATTTGTTTTGAATTTTCATCAGTGGTCTATTGCAATTGTTTCATTTGTTTTGAATTTTCATAAGTTATAAATTTTCATTGATTCCGTGATTATTTGGCATTAATTATGGAATTATTTTTCGTTTATACTGGATATTCAATAATTCTGTGATTATTTCTGTTATTTCTTCAATTCTGAATGCTCATTAGTTTTTCGAATTTTCAGAATTTTTTAGAATTTCCACAATTCTAAATTTTCATTTATTCTGGAAATATTTTCATTTATTCTGAATTTTCATTGGTTATGTATTATTTGGGTCATTCTATATTTTTTGGATCTGTATTTCAATTTACTATGGAATTATTTTCATTTACTCTGGAATTCAAAATATCAGTGGTTGTTGCAGTGAACGGCGCATGAAACTCGCATTACAAAGGTTGACGGTTCTATTTTATCTCAAGCATCTGAAGTTTATGGGCAATGCATTACATTTCAAAGCTTTGAGTTTTTATAATTGCACTTTTAAATGAATTGGTGCATTTTAGAAATATATGGCATCCATATTTGTTATGGGTATTTTTTTCCCAGCTGCCACGTTGGGTATTTTGCCCGTTGTAGCCTTGTGTTTGTATTTGTCGACTGGAATTACTTTCATTTATTCTGAATTTTCATTAGTTCTATATTACAGTATTTTGATCTACCATTTTTTTTAATTATCTCGTTTTTTCAACGTCGGTTATTTGAACTTGAAATCTTTCTTAAATCTTGAATACAAATACACAAGGCCACAACAGGCAAAATGCCCGAACAGGTAGCTGAAAAACAAAAGCCAAAAAGTCCATAGTTGAATTTTTTGGCATAATTAGCGATATCCCGTAATTATTTATCTTTTTTTTTTAGAATAGAATAGAATAGTTTATTAAGAAAGGAGAAAAAAAACACAATATATATATAAATATGTAATTGCAGTATTCTACTCAAGGGATCGCTTGATCCTTCCAGAGTATACAAACATAAATTTTTCTGTGGTGGCAAACACTTACAAGTACACTTAACAAGTACTAAACAAAATACAAGTACAGATAGACAAATATTTGAGAGGCCTAGGCGACACAACACCGTATATTGGGGGCCGAGAAGTACCTTCCTATTGTAGTAAAATATTATTGATAATTAGTTTTTTGAAAGCTCTTAATTCATTTTCATATTTTATTTCATTTGGCAGGTTATTAAAATATAATGGAGCCAAATATATAAATTGCTTTTGGGTTAATGTTTTTTTAGGTTGTATAATATTATATTCAAAACCTCGACGGAGACGTGTGTTTGTTGTGTGTGGGCATTGCTAGATTTCAAACCAAGTAGGATTTTTATAAACAAACATTAGACTTCGGTATATATACAGTTTTTCAATATTAAATCTATAGTCTGATTTATAATTATAGGCAGATGGGTTACGAGAGGAAATAATATTTATAGTTTTTTTCAGAGCACTTATTAAAACATTTAAATTCGATTCATAATCACCTCCCCAAACACATATAGAATACTGAATAAGTGAGTAGAACCAAGCAAAATAAAGTGTATGAATAAATTGAGGAGATATAATATTTTTTAAGCAATATAAACGAACATTCATGTATTTTATTTTGTTACTAAGTGCAGTTGCATGAGAGTTCCATTTCAAATTTTTGTTTATAGTGACTCCTAAATATTTAAACTCTTCATTTTCCGAGACAATCAGATAAAAACATTGGTCATCAGAACATCCCAACTCATGGCATCAAATTATAAGTGTTTCAATATTTCTATTATATAACTGAAAATTTATATATTTAGTTTTGTTGAGATTCAAGGTTAACTTATTATGCCTCAACCAAAAAATGTTAATTTTTGTTAAATCTTCTTCAGTATCAGATTTCAGCATGGTATACGTTTGTTCTGACAAAACAATAGCTGTGTCATCGGCATAGCTAATCAAATCACCATGTAGATCCAGGTTATTGATATCATTAACAAAGATTAGAAATAAAATTGGTCCAAGAACAGAACCCTGTGGGACGCCAGTTTTAATAATCCTGTATGTACCTATTGTATCATTTATTTTAACTGCTTGCATTCTATTTGACAGATAAGATCTCAGACCTGAACAATATAACTTATGCATAAGAATTGGATGATCGACACTATCAAAGGCTTTTTTTTAAGTCAAGGGTTCTTTTGCTGTCATTAATACTTTCATATACTTTTCCTGAAAATTTCAAAATTGCCATCTCGGTATTCTTATTTTCAAAAAAACCGAACTGACTTCTCGAAAAAAAATTTAATTGATTTAGAAAATTTATAATTTCGTGTTTCATTATCTTTTCCAAAATTTTCGAAAAAACAGGCGAAATAGAGATCGGACGACAGTTTTTGAAATCATTTATATTACCTGATTTATGAATGGCACATTTTAATTTATCAATAAAAACTCCATTGAGAATTGAAGAGTTTGTAATGTGGGTTATAAACTTTAAATGGTATTTATATACTGACAATTTTTAGCATTTTTGGAGTGATTCCATCATAACCAACCGCTTTATTATTCTCAAGTTTGTTTATTAAATTCTTTACATTCCTTTCCTCTATCTCAGTAACAACTATAGAATTATACTGGTTTGGTACTAGAAGCTCTATTTCATCTATTAACTCAGAATCTTCAGTTATTGCAGAATTAATAAAAAAATTCATTCATTTCATTCACTGTTTTAGAATTAGTATTTACTGGAAGTACTATTTTATTTATTTTTCGATTTATGATATCATTAGTAACTTTCCATTGTTTCTTGATGTTGTTACCACATTTTATAAATTTATTATGGTAAAAAGCATCCTTTGCAGCTTTTAGTTTCTTTTTTAACTGCTTGTTATAGTTTTTGTAATTATTTTCCTTATCACGATCTGAAGGATTCCGTTTAAATATTTTATAAAGTCTTTCTTTAGACCATACATTTCAATTCATATGTAATCCATTCACTTTTCAAATTATTTCCTGTTTTGCATTTAGACTGTTTTGACCAGAAATTACGATGCCTGAACACAATATCAAGAAATTTGTCATATAATAAATACATTTGCATCAGTCTCATTGAAAATGTTTTCATCGAATTCATAATTTTTTACACATATTTCAAACTTATCATAATCCACATTTTGACAAAACCGATTTTTATTATTTTGATTATTATTTAAAAGTTGTGTATCAGTTCCAAGATTACATTTAACAACCAGTGGTAAATAATCCGTTATCTCTAATTTTGATACTGCTGTTTCAAATCGAAACATGAAAACGTGATCTAAACACGCTGACTTTCTTGTTGGTGTATTTACGTATGATAAAAAACCAAATTCAGACATGAGGCTCATGTATTCATCACTGTCCGTGTCAGACTTCAATATATTCATATTAATATCTCCAGTATAGATAATATTTTTATACCTTAGATTGCTAATAATTGATCTGAACTCGTTAGTATAACCCATTCGAGAAAAATCATGGAATCTGTAAATTAAAATTATGCATAGATCTAGCATTTCACTACAAATATAAGCCTTCGGCTGTATTCATATTCAAGGCAGCACTTAAAAATTAATATTTGTTATTTACGTATGCAAAACCGCCGCCTGATCTATTTCTATTTCGACATTCAAAAAAGCTATTATAACCAAAAATATTGTACAGATCAGTTTCATGAGCTTTGATCCAAATTTCAGACAGTAATACAACATCAAATGGAACTACTAATTATCCGCTTAATTTCTTTCACAAGTCCTTGAAATGAGCAAAAGATGAAACAAAATGCAGGACGTCACAGATTTATTGACAGAACAGCTATTTCACTCTTATTTACAAGCAGCGATTTCGCGGATTAGGGGCCGTTCAAGTATTACGTAAGCAAATTTTTAGCCATTTTTGACCCCCTTCCCCCCCCCCTTGTAAGCAAAACACTGACCCCCTCACCCCCCCCCCCTTGTCAGCAAAATTTCGTCATCAGCTCTGCCCCTCTGAAACCTAACGCATATTGGTGGGATCAGAATAATCAATTTCTGTGAATTTCAATGTTATTTTGAGGTTATAAGCTCAAAATTTATCTTCAATAAATTCATCGCGACCCACCCTCTAAGCCATTGTTTCCCAACCTTTTTTGTCCCATCGCCCCTTCTTCAGAAATTTTTTTCTCCCACCGCTCCCCAACGCAATCTAACCCATAGGATCCTATGTTATGCCCGTTGCTTCTACCGCCCCCTGGAACTTTCCATCGCCCCCAAGGGGGCGTTAATGCCCACGTTGGGAATCACTGCTCTAAGCCATATAATGATAGATCACATAAAGTTCCTTGGCCCGCGGACCAAATATGGCCCAGGGGGTTACTTGATGCGGGCTGCCCTCTTCAAACCTAATTTTGTAAAAATGAACTAAACGGCACATTTACAGATCGCTTAAGTGTCCCGTGGTACAATTCTAGAACATTTTTAAGTGGCCCGTGGCATATTTTCAGATCACTTAAATGACCCGGGACACAGTTCCAGAACACTTAAATGACCCGGGACACAGTTCCAGAACACTTAAGCGATCCGTGACACATTTAGAGATCCCTTGAGTGACATGTGACGTAGTTTTAGAGCACTTAAGTGGCCCCCAGTGCGGCTCTACATCACTCAAATTACCCGCGGCACATTCTCAGATTATTCAAGTGATGCTGGCAGTTCCAGAGCACTTTAGCGGCCCGGGCATATTTCCAGAGCACTTAAGCGGCCCGGACACATTTTCAGATCACTTGGATCCGCGAAACATTTAGAGATCACTAAAGTGGCTCTGTAGGGCACTTATCAAAAGGAGGGATGTTACTTCAATTACCCACAAACTATCGAAAGGTTTTTCTCGTTTTTGGCGCACCGAGTAAGATGCCATTAAAAATATTTCATATTTTCATAAAAGGTGGTTGATGACGTAAGCATTATCCAAACCCCTCCTCCCCCCTTGTCATCAAAAGTCAGCAAATCGGACCCCCCCCCCCATCGATGATGACGTAATACTTTAACGGCCCCTTCAAGTATTATGTAAGTAAATTTTTAGCCAATTTTGACCCCCTCCCCCCTCCTTGTCAGCAAAAGTCAGAAAAACGCTGACCCCCCCCCCCCTTCCCCCGGTCAGTAAAATTTCGTCATCAGCTCTGCCCCTCTGAATCCTAACTCATATTTTCATAAAGGGTGGTTGATGACGTAAGCATTATCCAAACCCCCCCTCCCCCCTTGTCATCAAAAGTCAGCAAATCGGGAACTCCCCCCCCCCCCCCAACCCATCGATGATGACGTAACACTTGAACGACCCCTTGGCGATATCTTGAGGAGTTCACAAAAAAAAATGCGTTATTGATTATTTACAGGTGGAAAAAAACACATAATCACTATTGACATAATTTTCGTAACAATATCTTTTTTTTTTTCGATGAGATATTAATATGCTAAGATATGAGAGTCTGGTTTTTATTGTATCTTTATGAGTATATATTTATACCAATTACAAGAACCGGATATTTTTCATTCCATTGGAATTAAATTATTAAATCTGCCAGTGTACCACTTGCACCATCACTGCGGGCCATATAGATCGAAACACTGCATTAAGATATTATATTTTGCAATGTTGCTTGCAAAATGGCAGTAGCCTTGGAGATGTAGATGATGGAGATCTACATCCTGTTGGTTGGGTGTTCCTTACTCATGACTGTTGCTTACCTCAGACGGAAATATATCTTTCGTCTATGTTATTTATTTACTATGCGAATGGTTTCCCTCCGTATGCTTCGTTTTAAGTGACACTTGTTTTGGTTCAAATTTCTGGACTGTTGCATCTCGAAACATCGTAAAATGCACTCATCAGTGTCGACCATTCTAAAATTGGACGCTATTTTTTATTTGACAGAAAGAGAAGCAGCTTCCCCCCAGAGTCTCTGCGTGTGTTCTTTTATGATCTCATAAATTGCATGTTGTTGCTTACAAGGAACCCCCAAAAACTGATGAAACCACAATAGGGAAGATAGACTAATGGAATGTGTCTTAATATGTAAACAGAGCTAGCGAGGATAAACCACCCACAAGCGGCCTCTCCACCCCGACGACATTCCAAGAAGACACCGCCCAAATAGCTGGGCGGTGAAATTGTGTTTTAGTTTCAGTTAGGCATCCCTCGCTTTACCCGGTTTTGCCATTTTACCCGGTGTAAGCCATTTGAATATATAATATGTAAAGTACAAGATATACGGAAGACTGGATGTTGTGAAGATATTTATTATTTCAGATGTTTATTTTTTAAGGAAGGAAAAAAGGGCTGAAGTGTATTGCATCAGCGTCTAGGAGGGGGGGAGGGATGGATTTGCTCTACCACTCCATTAATTAATGCTCAAAACTGACAGGACCAGCAAAAAATATGGTGTGTTGCGGATAATGATCTCGTGCATTCAAGTAAAGTTCATTACAGCAGTGTCCAGCCGACCAAAAAGTAAAATAAAATTAATATTTAGATTAAATATTGAAAGAAAATGTCCTTTATATATGTGCAAAATAAACTGATTTCTGTTAATTTAAATGCTTTTTGAAGGGTAACTCAAAGTTTCTCGGGAAGAAAATTTTTGTACCTCCCCAAGCTTTTTGTATCCCCTCTAAAGGTCGATCTTGCGTACGCCAGTGTCGTCTTATTTGTGACCGAATCGAAAAACGCAGCGTTTGCGACCGAAACCACGGGGGCAACTAATGGACGATGATGGGGATCTAGTGTCCTCTCATCTCTTTCCGTTCTCAGGCATTTTCGTGTTGACCTTTGACCTATGGCCATCTGCGAATTTCCCTTTTCAGCAAGAACAGGAAATGAAGAAAGTTGAATCACAGAACATGTAACAGCGCCCAAGTTCAAAATTTTGTACTTCAAATCAGTTTAAAAATTCATTTAAAAAAAAGTGCAAAGGGAAGTTTGCTTGGAAAGAGGGATGCGCTCGAGATACACATGCTAAAAATAAATTTAAAAAAAAAAAACCTATATTGATTTTTTTACTGCAGATTTTACACTTCTCGTGTAATCTACAACTTTTTTTCTGATTTAATTGGGTATTTTCAAAAATTGACTAGCAAAAGTAAATTTTCAAACTTGTATAGATGGCGCATAAATTCAAGTTGAAAAATCGACTTTTTTTAACAAGAATGTGGCCCATAACAACTTCATAAAATTAATATTTCACTATTGATGCATAAAACTCACAAATGTGGATTATGAAATACTACAATCTTTACTCAAAGTAGTGAAATTCGCATCTGCATATTATAATACGCTGGAAAATATGTGTGTGGTACATTTTATCTCACAAGGAAAACTCCAATTCTTCTCTAAAGCGCTTCTTCATAACTTTTATTTTTTGTTTATTCATGTAAACTGAAGAAAAAAATCCAAGTTCATGTGCGACTTGATTCATTTAGAAATTTTTTCACTCCTTCTTTTTAAGAGTAAGTCACTGAATTTCCATTGAAGCACATTCGGCAACTACGCCAGTCAAGTTAACCTTTTCACCTGTGAGCCAAAACTGGCTATTAAAAATTTGGTTTTTGTTTATTGTATGTCAAAATGAACCTTAAAAAAGTTTCTTTTTTTAAAAAACCTAATTAATTAATTAATTGTGGTCGATATCCTTACTTGTATCATTGGAGTTAGGTACACATATGTGTGCCTTAGGTCTTAACTTAAAAAAAGAATCATTGCAAACCAATTAAAACAGAAAGAACTCTTAAAACTCTGGTGCGAAGAGGTCAAATTATTGAACCTTTAGATTAGAAATAATATGAGTGATGTTCTACCCTAGTGTATATACTCTAGATGGGTTTCAATATTTCAGGGTTGAGTTTCGGCCAGTGATAAAAAGGGGTAAAAATGGCAAGAATGAAAGTTAAATAATGGATAATACCTAAATGATCAATGGTGTCATATTCTGGTTAGTTATGATTTCCATCATTCCTTTGGATATCTTACCACAAATATATTGTTGAGTAGGTAACTTTCAAGTAATTTCGAATAAGTTGCTTGTATCATACATGTATAGCAATTCTAACGTAGTATTTTTAAGAGCCTTATTTTCCCCAACAGAAAAGTTAATTTAACATCTCAAGAAAAGAACTTTGTAATAGTGTCATATATTTTTATTTTTCCATTCGCAATTGTCTTTTTTACATACTTATCTGTAAACATTTATAAGCCACTTTAACACTAAAACGACAGAAGCGGTCGTTTTGACCGGAAAGCTATGCGACAATGCGAATACACTAATATTGGTCATCTGCTTAATATGATTACAAAAAAAAAAATCTGATTTAAACAGTCTTCATAAGCGAATACTGAAAGGATAGATGTTATACCATAGAGTTTTCGTTTTTCCAGTGCCCATTTCGTACCGTTCGAAGGTGTACTTTTGAAGAAGCTCATTGTCGTGCGCTGTTCAACTCATTCAGCGTTTCTATGTATCTTGACGTTTTTACTACATTAGTTTGTAGTAAAAGCTAATTAATGTATTAGAACTATTAAAGAGAAATATTAAAGTTACTTTTAATATTTCTCTAACATGCAAGGTGTGACGTAAAGTTCACTCAAGTTTTGTGGTTCAGGAATCCTCACTCCTAGCCAAGAGAAAATTTTCCAAAAAGCAATCTTTTTTACGACTTATTCAAATTCAAGTTCATTCATCTACGTCATAAACATGCATATTCATACAGAAAAATGTAAATTCAACATTCAAATCATTAAAAAATGCCCATAAAGACGAGTTATATGGTTACCCTGTTGATTTGCACATACAATCGGAATATCGCCTATTATGGCGTCTTACCGTCTCATGGAGTTGGAACCATCTTCTGGTTTTAAAATTCAATATTTTAAAAATATCCAACAGATTTAAACATTGAACAAAAGAAGGGTTTGAAGAAAAAAAATTGCAGAGCAATGTTATTCTTGAATTCTCTTCATGATTAAAATGTTCACAGTTTTGACCGACCAGTTACTGTTTCTCAATTACTTGTTAGGTCATCCAAATGGTTTGTTGACATGACACTATTCCATCAAAATTAATAACCACTGTAATATTGGTAACTAAAAAAAAATAGTTTTATTTATAAGCTGTTATCCCGGAATTTTTTAGGGTTTTTCCGTGACGTTTGATTCCGCGGTACGCCAAAAAAACTCTCGCGGAACCCCAGTTGGAAATTTATGCAGTAGAACAGGGATTTCTAACCTAAAAGCTTTCGCGGAACCCTTGATGGTACTGTTTCGCAAAGTGTGTGTCGCGGCTCCTAGGGGTGTCGCCAAACTTTGTCAGAGGCATTACGGCAAGCTGGAGATATTGGTTTCTGTCCCTATTTATGCTTTGAAGTGGTTCTTTTATATAGGGAAATATCTAACAAACTATTCTGAGGAGCCCCTTCCTCTGCCGTCCCCTTGAAGCGGCTCTGTCCATGCTTAACCCGGGGATAGACTTCAATGAGCTTTCTTTTTGGGGGGGGGGGGGTTTAGCGCATGGCTATTTCAGCATTAAGGGTGACCCATCAAGGTTTTTCTGGGAAAAGAGATGTTGTGTGGCCCCATACTTAGCTGGAAGTAACAGCTTACATATTTACATACTTGCACTCGAAAATTTACCCGGGTCGGGGGAGATAAAACTACTATTACCGTTTTCACTGTTGTTTGGTCATCCAAATTTGTTAAAATATGTGCCACTTTTTTTGTCAGTGCAAAAAAATTAGTGCAAAATAAAGAACAGGGGCTGTAACAAAAACTTTTTTAATTTGCAACCTTTCCGGGTTCCAAAATGTTTTAGGGATCCATGACGTTTGATTTCGTGGAACCCCAAAATATTTCTCATGGAACCTCTGGGTTCCGCGGAACACCATTTAGAAATTCATGCCGTATAGTGCTATGATAGTGTTTATAAAAAACATATTTCAGAGATAAAATTGCATTTATTGAAAGTGCAGTGACTTCAGTTATCCGGATCGGTTCGACTCCACTGAAACAGGTGGAGGCAGCGAAACAACTGACTGAACCGATATGTTCAGGCAATGAAACATTTTAATACAGTAAGCCTACCCAAGTATAAAATGTGAACAAAATTGTTTTAATAGTCATCAAGTTACATTACATACTAAAGCAAAATTCGTTTTTCACTAAGAAATAACATTCATATCGTGAATTATCCAATCATGTGGATGGGGACTGGTCCCAATTGATTCGGATAACTGAGTGCTACTGTATTGATATACTGCGATTTTCAACCATTGTTCCCGGGCATTTTCGAGTACTTCCACGATCCCTCGAGATCGGATAGGAACACTTTGAAATACGACAGTTCTGATCTCATTCCCAAGGATGCAGCGAATGCCATAAATTCGCTAATCTCTACAGCCTGATGATAATTTGAAGAATTGTTCAAGGTGACGGATCTTTTTGACGAAGTTGGTTAATACTAGTACATAACTGTACATGCATCTCGTACACATTCTTCTGTGGAATTTATAACGAATCGGTACATGCTGGAACACGAGGCCAGAGTGTAAGTATGAGGCAGGGCCGTCATTTCAACTTTTTCCTGGGGGGGGGGGCAAAGCACATGTATTCAATGTATGCATATATATATTCATATACATATATATATCCGTCATTTCAACTTTTTCCAGGGGGGGGGGGGCAAAGCACATGTATTCAATGTATATATATATATTTTTTTTCATATACATATCCTCCCTTTGATTCCCCCGTGGCTTCGGTCGCAAACACTATGGTTTTTGTTTCAGTCGCAAATGCCTCGGTCGCAAATAAGACGGCTTCGCGTACGCCCCTAGTCAGATTCTGTATGTATATTCGTTGGAGCAATCCCGATCAGAGGAGTACCAGGATCGACCTTTGGGGGTGCACAAGGAATTTCTTAAAGATAAATTCTTAGTTATTAATTTTAGAATAGCATTGACCTTACATTTACAGAAATTAATTAAAATAACAAATATGTATAGAAAAATGTACATTATGAAAATTTAAAAAGTTTTATAAAGTTCCATTTTTTATATGTGAAAAACTGAAAACAAATTAATTATGTAAACTGGAGAAAGAAAGCAAAATATATGAACATTGAAAATTTCAAAAAGAAATTAATCGGAGAATTCAAAAATGAAAAATTCAAATAAGAATTCAAAAATTAAAAGAGTCATAGCTAATGTCTAGGGCTCTCATCAGGGAGGAACACCCTGACATTGGCTTAACACAGAATGGTTCTGAGAGCAGTCCTTGGCCCCCACGTAGCATAAATAGATGCTCGACCCCGACGTTTTGCTGTAGTACCATTGAATTCAAAAAATAAAAAAAAAGCTAAAAAGAATGGTTTTTTGTCAAGTTGAAGATAAAAGGAAAGTTGCAGTCAATATAAAAATGTATGAAATAGATGCAGAAGGTATTGGACATTAACTACGACTCTTTCTCATTTTTGAATTCAAATTTTTCATTTTTGAATTCTTATTTGAATTTTTCATTTTTGAATTCTTATTTAAATTTTTCATTTTTGAATTCTTATTTGAATTTTTCATTCTTGAATTCTTATTTGAATTTTTCATTCTTGAATTCTTATTTGAATTTTTAATTTTTGAATTCTTATTTAAATTTTTCATTTTTGAATTCTTATTTGAATTTTTCATTCTTGAATTCTTATTTGAATTTTTCATTCTTGAATTCTTATTTGAATTTTTAATTTTTGAATTCTTATTTGAATTTTTCATTCTTGAATTCTTATTTGAATTTTTCATTCTTGAATTCTTATTTGAATTTTTCATTCTTGAATTCTTATTTGAATTTTTCATTTTTGAATTCTTCGATTAATTTCTTATTGAAATTTTCAATGTTCATATATTTTGCTTTCTCTTTCCAGTTCACATAGAACGGGAAACTCACGAAACTAAAAAAAAAAAACCTCTCCCCCCCAAATCAGCCCAACAAATGGCGCTGACACCTACCTTCTCTGAGCCAAAGCATGACCATTTTTAGTGCATAATCATAGTGACTCATGATAATTCTGTTTCAGTTGTGGATATGGCATTTTGCCTGCAATAATCTGTTAAACGAGCTTAGAGTCCCGATTTTTACTTAAATTTTTACACATACAGCTACACACACTATTCATCACACACACTTTTACACAACAAAATAGGCCAAGTACTTCGTGTGCCCACTGCTAAGACCGGTAGAACGGACATCAAAAATTGTGCCACGGGACCGGCGAATTAAGTTCCATTCAGCTCAGCTCAGCCCAGTTCACATAATTAATTTGTTTTCAGTTTTTCATATATAAAAAATGGAACTTTAACAATATATATACACTCATTGCCATAAAAATTTGCGCACCCAGAAGAAGTCGTCAAAATGAAACGAAATTTTACACATATAAGTACCACGTTGATATAAGTAAGTGATTAGAAAATCCAATAAAAAGGATCATTTATTGCAGAAAAAGTACAGATGAACAGAAGTTTTAGTACTCTGTTGGACCCCCCTCCAGCGCGAATGCACGATGCGATACGAGCGGGCATTGGGGCATACAAGTTCCGTATGATGTCCTGAGACATCTCGTTCCACAGTTGCTGTATTAAATGCGCCTCTAGTTCGACCAACCTCGTAGGGTGTCCAACTTGCCGTCCCAAATGATCCCAGATATGCTCGATTGGTGACAAATCTGGGGATAGAGCAGGGAAGGGTGGTAATGTGGCGGAGGCAGTCTTGTGACATCCTTGCTGTGTGTGGCCTAGCATTGTCTTGTTGAAAATGGCTCCTGGGAGCCCTGCCATGAGTGGCAACACATGTGGCTGAAGGATGTTATGGACGTACCGCTGGGCTGTCATTGTGCCATGGATCAATATTAGGGGTGACCGTGTATCGTAAGCAATGGCACCCCATACCATGACACCAGCTGTGGGAGCGGTGTGTCGCTGTAAAGCGAAGGCAGGATTGAAGCGTTCACCACGGGGCCTCCACACACGAACACGATTGTCATCACTGCTCAAGTTGAATCTCGATTCGTCGCTGAAGACGACCTGGTTCCATTCCGTTGCAGTCCAATCCCGTCGTGCTCGACACCACTCCAAACGGAGCGTTGGTGGGTGTCATTGGCAGCACACGTAATGGGCGCCGCGATACCAGATGTCCTTCAGGCGCCTTGCTATGGTTCGGGAAGACACAGGGGCCCGTAGTGAAGCTGCTGCCTGTGTCTGGATAGCGGCCAATGAGCCTGTTGGCTCTACGCGTGCGTTTCGGATGATGTGACGGTCTTCTCGACGACTGGTCTGTCGAGGGCGTCCTGAACCTGGTCGCCGTGTAAATGACGTCTCTTCTGTCCACTGGTCCCAACACCTCCTCACAGTAAAATCAGAACGGCCTAGTTGACGAGCTACTCGCCGAGCTGACCACCCAGCTTCCAACATCCCGATGATTCTTCCCCTATCGAACTCTGACAACTGCTCATATGGTCTTCGACGGCGGCGTAACGGCATGTCTACCTCAGCATTTCCTTTGCAAACGATTAAATACACTCCAGCAAGCTCTGCTTACCTGTTTTATACTCCAAGGAGAACGAAGTTCAACGCCCTCTAGTGGCATTACGCAATGCGCAATCACGCTGCATTTCTAATCATTTGCATATCTGCCCGACATGTACCTTCAGGCCAACTTTCGTTTCGATCCCACAATTATTTCTTGGTGCGCAAATTTTTATGGCAATGAGGGTATATATAACATACATTCTAAAAGAAATACCGAATTAGAAACCAAATGTGTATTGAAAAATTCAAAATTAAAACATTTCAAAAAGCCAGAGTATGTATACAGCCAAATGCAGCTGTACACACATAACTAGAAATTATAGAATTAGAAGAAAAGTGAAAAGATGAAAAAATACTCAAATAAGTGGAACAATGAGGAGGTCGTTCTCAAGGGGAAACCCCCACATTGTTCCAAGCAGCAAAAATGTTTCTAATAATGGTAGGCCAAGAAAAGGCATAGAATTACCATCAGTTCCCCCCGACATTTTTGCGAAAAACAAGATTTGGAAGAAAAATACAAGAGAAATGAAGAGGTAGTGAAAAAGTATCTTTTTTTTGAATGACAAAATAAAAATTTGAATGACCTTTTTTCTTAAAATAATTCTTTTTTGTATATATATATTTGTATATACATGCGATTTCAGTGTATTTTCAAAAGCTAGGGGGCAACGCTCCCTCCCGACCCCCCAAATGACGGGCCTGCTCTGATCCCAATATGCGGTAGAAGTGGGGTCAGTGGACTTGATTGTACTGGCAGATGGGGGTCAGAGCTTTCCTTACTTTCGCTGACGGGGGGGGGGGGGTTAAATTGACGGAAAATCTGCTGACGTAATACCTGTGATTTTAAAAAGGTAATTTTAGAAAAAATTAAAACCCACAAAATTTGGTCTGTAGTTAGATTTTTATCCTGAAAATGAGCTTGCAAATTAGAGGTATAATTAAAATCACAAAATCCGTTGGATTTGTTGATATAGATGAGTCAAACAAAATCTACGCTCGATTTTGTTGGACGAAGCTCCAATTTACGAACACGCTCTTTTTTTATGAACTTCTTCCTCTGTCCCGAACAACATGCCATAGGAACTACTGTTAAAATTCGCTCTATTCTACTAACTTTCATTTCTTCTATTTTATTACCAGTTATTTTATTCTTGCAGCCTCCTCTGAATTCATTGTAGTAAAAAGTAAACTTCAGTTCGAACGTTCTATATGCCTTAAGAGAAAATAGAGGAAGAGGAGGACATATGTGTGTGGAAGAGAGTTCACCGATTTGTCATCACTAGAGCCCGGATTATATGCACTAAAAAAGTGGCAAAATATGCAAATATGCACTTAAAAATGCAAAATGTGCACTTAAAATGCAAAATGTGCACTTAAAATGCAAAATGTGCACTTAAAATGCAAAATGTGCACTTAAAATGCAAAAATAAGCACTTAAAATACAAAATGTGCACTTAAAATGCAAAATGTGCATTAAGTACTCCAGAATGTGCACTAGAAATCTTGAAAAAGTGAAAAATTATTAAGTATGTACAAAAAATGAGAAAATATGCATTAAAAAAATTACCATGCGAAAAAAAGCAGATGTGTTTGTGAAATGCATCTTTTCTATTTCGTAGTGCATATGTATTCATTTATAAAAAATATTTCCTCACATATATATACACTGATCAAAACAAATAGGGGAGCAAGCCATGTATTGGCATACAATGGATAGTACCTGCGTATCAATGCGCAATACAGAAAAAAGACGTAAAAAAATTTGGAATTAAGCTTTAATTCTTTGAAAATATGGAAAAAACATGAAAAGATGATTTAGGGCAACAATTTGGTTACATGTAAACGATAAAAAAAAGTACTGTTTAGACATGATGCATGAGTTTTAATAGGACGTGTAGTCTCCTCGAACAGCTAAGACTGCTGCACACCTGTTTGCCATGGGTGCGATGAGGTTATCGATCAGACTTTGGGGAATACTGTTCCACTCCTCAAGAAGTGCAATCTGCAAGTCTCGGACAGTAACAGGCGGCCTTGGTCGCGCAGCAATGCGTCGTCCGTTCAGGTCAGGAGAGCACGCTGGCCATTCCATACGCTGTATTGTTTCAGCTTCAAGCATGTTCTCCACCAGACGAGCTCTATGAGGTCGGGCATTATCATCCTGGAAAACAAAGGAATCTCCAATGGCTCCAGCGTAAGGGATGACATGAGGTCGCAGTATCTCGTCTGCATACCTTCGGGCCGTCAAAGTGCCATTCCGAATGATATGCAGGTCCGTACGTCCGCCTATGCTGATACCACCCCATACCATCCAACCAGCTCGTCTGTATTGTGACCTTTCACGAACGAATGCGGGGTTATTTCGAATGCCCCTGTCCCTCCATACCAGAACACGTCGGGTGTCACACTCCAGACTGAATCGGGACTCGTCTGTAAACAGTACTTGGCTCCAATCATGTTGCTCCCAATCTCGATGTTCAGCAGCCCATCTTCTTCGGCCCGCTCGGTGGCGTGGGGTCAATGGAATGCAGACCATTGTCCTACGTGCATAGAGCCCTCCCTCATGAAGCCGATTACGTACTGTTTGGCTGGACACCCTTCGTCCTGTTGCCAAGAGCAACCGTCTTTGCAGCTGCGTAGCATTCTATGTTCTGTTTCGACGGGCTGTTAACCGTACATACCGGTCATCAGTTGCTGTAGTGGCGCGTGGCCGACCTTGCCCTGGTCGACGTCTAACATTTCCTGTTTCTTGGAATCGATTCCACAGCCTTGCAACAACACTTCTGGCGACTCCAACAGCGTCCGCGACACTACGTTGTGTTTGCCCGGATTCCAGTCTGCCTATAACACGCCATGCCATGGATTTCGGTAAATCACGTTGTTGAGACATCCTCAAGTCACCTTGTCTCAAAAAAAAAAAAAAATACTGCGCAATCGAATTTCACAGTTACGGCAGTAAAACAGACGTTTCTGCAACATCCCGATTTCTGCCCTTATCTCCTTTTTCTGGTTTTCGACGTCATGAACTTTGATTTGCATATGAAGTTTTCTTCTTCCGTTTCCTGGTAGGCTTTAAATTATGGATGATTCATTTTATGTTACTTATCGGTATACATCTTTGCGTAATTTTGTTAAAACCATGTGCTCCCCTAATTGTTTTGAGCAGTGTATATATAATACCCGCATATGCAAATAACTTCTACATATTTTTCATTCAGGCATTTTTTAATTTTTAGTTTGTTGTAGTTGCTCAATAACGAAAATATCAGTAAAATTAACACTAAAAAAATTAACACTTTAGCATATCTGTAGAAATAGCCTTACAATAAAACGGCTAATATTCGTAAAATACTCCATAAATATGACTAAATTTCACCTGCGGGAAAAAAACCGATGTTATGAAAATATTTATTTGAACAATATTTATTTGAAAAATTATAAAAAAAATTGAGTGAGCTTTTAAATAAACCTTCAAAAATATGCATTTATACTCGAAATTCTTTGATTTTATGCATTTATATGCATTAATGCTAAAAAAGGCCAAAACATGCAAAAGCATATGCACATATGCATTTGCATATAATCCGGGCTCTAGTCATCACCAACATACTGGTGTTTTCCGACTACTGCCAGGAAGAGAATTCGATTGTTGCCGGGGGTGACCATGAAAATGTGTTGTAAACGTAATTCGCTCTTTGTGCATTAATTGGTGATTTGAGAAATGGTATGATGCATTAGCTCAGGCGTTCTCGATCTTTGCTCCACGGACCGTTTAGCGCCTCTCGAAGGGCTCCGTGTGCCCTTACCAGAGGCTCCATGGACGCTCCAGGAAAATGAAATCAGTATAAATAAAAATCAGTAAATTTTGATTGAAAAATTGTAAAAAAAGTTGTCTACGGGACTTTTTGTCATAGAAATCATAGACTAAGCATTGCTTTGCGAGTCAGAAAAGTTTGAGACCTGCTGCATTAGCTTGTTGATTTGAAAGCCATTTTCGAGTCGATCGAACTCTATTTCGGCTAACTGTCTACTTTTTGTAGACAAACTACCATTTGTCTACTTTTCTCTTCGAAAATCGCTGTCAACGAAACGGAAAAGATTGTGCTTGTCAGTGGATGAAAAAAATATTTTGAAAGAAATTAAAATGTGCGAACTCTTAAAAAGACAGAAGTCGCAAAAAGTACGGAATTCAAAAAATTGCATCGACTTTTCTAATCAAAGATCAGCAAAAGATCGTTTCACTATTCCGAACATTTCACACAATCGAAATTCGCGCAAAATTTTATCCCCAATAAATTCCATGGAATCACCAAAATTTTGCGATGAGGCAAACAAAAACTAAATGATTTTTTTTTGCAAATCATCAATAAACATGGGAAACTCATTTTTCCCCCTTCACTTTTTTCATCGTCTCTTCCATTTACGAACTCCTGATTTTACGAACTAATTATCATGTACGTACGGGTTCGCAAAAACGAGCTTCAAGTGTTTTGAACAAACGCTCAAATTCATCTCACCGGATCTCAATAATGAGCATCTTTTGGAAACAAATCGACAATGCCATCAATGGGAATTTTAATCGAAGAAACCTTCTGATAAAAAGTAATTGATTAAGTTCATTCATATAGTTTAAATTAATGAGAATTGTATTTATAAGTTTAAATAAGTAATTCATTCAAAAAAAAAAATATTGCTGCTGTAGGTTGAGTTTAATTCCTACTTATCCTACTGAAGAAAACTTCTAGTCTTACAGGGTGATCAGCGAATAAGCCCTTATTTCAAAATTAAATATCTCTACAACAAAGATCAATAGAATTATGCGGTAAACGGTACGCTTATTAGCAAAACTGTAAGAATGTTGTACAGAAATTTCGAAAATTTAGTTGTTTTTTTTTTAGTTTTTTAAAATTTAAAAAAAAACAAAAAAAACTGGAGATTTTGGGGTTCCGAAAATCCTCATTTGTGTGAAGAGAAACCACTGCATTCGCCTAAAGTTACTGCATGGGCTGCGGTATGTGCCATATGTGCTGACAAATTGTTCCAAAATTGTAACGTAACGTTCAGTAGTAATCGTTTCTCGCACGAAGGGGCCAATAATGCCTCTGGCGCATTGATCTTTGTTGTAGAGGTATTTAATTTTGAAATAAGGGCTTATTCGCTGATCACCCTGTATCTTACCCATGTTAAATTCGATTCACTTTATGCGATTTCGTCTCAGTGATTACGGGCATCAGGCATCCCTTGCTTTACGCGATTAATTGGTTCCGCGAAATTATCGCGTAAAGTGAGTTGTCTTTAATATGTGTAAGATAGGGAATTTTTTTCAGAGAAAGAAAAAACAAACCAACTTCCACACACAGCAGCAAAATAATTTTTTGAATGAACTGATTATTCAAACATTTGAATAACCCTCGCAAATTTAGCTATTGAATGAATTTAATTTTTCTTCTGTCTTTTCAGTACCTCTGATTGAATCTAATTATTGTAGATGTTTTTGTTGTATTTTTTTCTGAAGAGCTTGGTACGACACGTGGCTGATAACATTTTTTTTAACTAAACGATCGTGATAACCACCATTCTTCGTATCTTTATGTATCAAGCGAATTATTGTCAGAGAATTCTGAATATCTCTCGCAAATATTAATATTCTAGTTTCATTTGGATATTTTCCTTTGGTTAAAATTCTGATAGCATTGCCACAGTGAGATTTAGTGAATTAGATTTGAGCATTTGTCCCACATTTGTCTTATCTAAAACTAAATCATGAAATCCAATGGATTTTGTCATTTTAACTACGTCATATCTTTAATTTTTAAGCCCATTACCATGATTAACATCAAACTTAAGGCCAACTTTCGCAGGTTGCGTTTTATAAAATCCAGTTTTTCAAAATCCCATTATAGTGAAATCGCGTAAAGTGAGACCGCGTAATGTCTATATTTTGTGGAACCAATTAATTGCTTGAAGCGAGGGCCCCCCATACTACTTTTTTCCCCCTTTTAGCCTCTCTTTACCATATTCTGTACCATAGGAGTTGTGCGCTTATTGTAGATGAAGACGGTCATGCAGAACCCATGAAGGAAAGAATACAGTTATTCTTTCCTCCATGTGCAGAACCAGCCTCCTTGCGTGTAGCAGTTAACTAAATACCAGTGAGTTGCTGTCGTATATAGAGGAATTTACAGTATTGAGAATCATCGTTCAGCACCTTGAACCATGGCTCACACATCCTGGAGCAGTGCTAGTAGGCTCATTCATTTATTCAAACCGAGCACAACTTCGATCTATCTCCACGCGTGCTTATAGGCTACTGCTACTACTGAACCAAACATGCACCTCGCCTATATTCCTCTGTGGAACTTCTAACGAATTGATACATGTTGGAATGTACCATATACATCAATGACCTCCCAGAATCCCTCAGTTGCACCACTAGATTATTTGCTGATGACTGTGTAATTTACCGTATCGTTCACCATGAATCTGATCAAGAACTTCGCCAACATAACCTGGCTTCCATCGCGGACTGGTGTTCTTTATGGCAATGCCAATCAATATCTCAAAAACGGCTCACATGAAAGTTACCCGTAAATTACTTCCTCTTGATTAATCGTACTCCATCAATAATTTAACGTTATCCCAAGTTTCTCAAATCAAATACCTCAGTGTCATAATCTCAGCAGACCTACGTTGGAACAAACATGTTAACTTAAGTGTCTAAAAAAACTTTTCTTCCTTTGCCGCAACCTTAAACACTCCACTCGGGATATCAGACTACGCTGTTACCAACTTATATCTCCCCCCGTTATTTCCTACGCCGCTGAAATCTGGGACTCCTACTCCTCCAGTAATATAGACAAACTCGAATCAATCCAAAATAAATCCACCAGATTTACTCACGCCTACTGGTCATCTTTCGTTTCTGTGTTCGAACTTAAAAACGAACTTCATCTCCTCCTTCTCTCAAACCCTCGTCTCATTTCTCGATTGACATTGTTATATAGAATTTTCCATGGTCAATTCAACACAGACACCTCTGGTATCTTAGCCAAACCATCCTACATCCATGGGCGTAAGCAGCCCCCCCCCCAAGAAGAGAAATGAAAGTGTAGTAATTGGCACACATTGGTATCAATTTAGTATCGGTGAGTAGCCCCCCTCTAGTTCAGATCTTGGGTATGCCCTTGCCTACATCTTTAGAAGATTCAACCACATTCCCTTAAAATAAAACCAATTTTTTGCTTCCACTGACTGCTTTAAAAACAGCTTCTTTCCTCATACCATTGCTGAATGGAACGCACTCCCAAGCTCTATTGTCGAATCCCCCACTATCACTAGTTTTTTGTCCAATATCAAACAATATCTTTGTCATTTTCAATCGCATCCTCTTGCATAGGCCCCAGTGCCAACAATAGTGTATAAATAAATAAATGTGTATGTATGTGTAGCGAACCTGAAGTGAAGTTTGTTTCTGTGGAATGCTTGTTATGTGTAGTGCTTCCATCAATTTTGCTAACTATGAGTGAAGTGTAATGATCGAATAATTGTGTCGTTGTGTGTGT
The DNA here is from genome assembly GCF_987345545.1 of Pholcus phalangioides. NCBI lineage: Eukaryota > Metazoa > Arthropoda > Arachnida > Araneae > Pholcidae > Pholcus > Pholcus phalangioides. The sequence continues at coordinate 45,009,505 of NW_028301603.1, read as the reverse complement.
GTAGGCCTGTTGTCCTCTAGGGCGAGACTTTTTAACGTGGTGATTGGCTCGCATTCGCACCTCGAAGTTGGAAACCGCAGAAAACCAACTTGAGCCGACTACCACTATGGCGACGGTGGGGTTCGAACCCGGGTTCTCGCAGTGCGAGAACGTCGTTATGACCAGTCGACCACCATAGCGGCGGAGCACCATAGTTAATTGTGGCTACTTTTTTTTAACCAATTCAAAAAGTAAACTAAAACGTATTCATTCACAGTTGTATTACAGTCGATAGCCGTTATAATGAACCCCATCGTTCATGAAAATAACATTATATTGGTTGATGGTTACATCGAAAGGAAAACATAAATAATTGTTAGATGAAAACATTTGATCGAAGCTTTCCTAAGAAATAGTAAACAATTCGTTCATTTTAAAGATCATGATTCACCTTTTTCCACTGTAAATTCAGGTACTCCTCAAGGAGCGGTTCTCTCGCCTTTACTGTTTTTAATTTATATAAACGACCTCCCTGAAACCCTCAACTGCACCACTAGATTTTTTGCTGATGATTGTGTAATCTACCGCACAATTAATGACATCTGATCAAGAAATGCTTCAAGAAATTCTCCAACATAATCTTGTTTCCATCTCAGATTGGTGCTCTCTCTCACACACACACACATGTTGGCACATGCCTATTAACCTATCTAAAACAGTTTTCATGAGAGCTACACATAAAACTCTTCCCCTTGAATTTTCATACTCGACCAATAACGTAACCATATCCCAAGTTTCTCAATTTAAATATCTGGGACTCATAATCTCGGCTGATCTCCGTTGGAATAATCATATCGATTATGTCTACCAGAAATGCCTCAACAAACTTTTTTTCCTTCGCCGCAACCTCAAATATTCTACTCGTGACGTCCGACTTCTCTGCTACCAAACTTATATTTCTCCCGTTCTTTCTTATGCAGCTGAGATCTGGGACCCCACACCTCTAGTAACATTGACAAACTTGAATCAATCCAAAATAAATCCGCCCGCTTTATTCACGACTGCTGGTCATCTTTTAGTCAGTTTTCGATCTCAAACTCGAACTTAATCTCCACCTACTCGCTCTCCCGCTTAGCCATACTTTACAAAATTATTCATGGTAATTTAAATTTCGATACGTCCGGTATTTTGTCTAGGCCTTCCTATGTTTCCAATAGACTTGACTACCCCAAAAAATTAAAACCAAATTTTGCCTCTACAGATTGTTTTAAATTCAGTCTCTTTCCCAATACCATAGTTGAATGAAACAAACTCCCCTCTACTATTGTTAACTCCCTCACGATCTCCGATTTCTTGTCTAATGTTTCAAAGCATATGTGTAATCTGCGGCGTCCTCTTGTATAGGCCTTGGGCCAACAATATTGTATAAATAAATAAATAAATTTGGTACTTTTCCTACCGGTCTTTGTAATGGGATGGTCGTTATAACGAGCGTTGACTATTATTTTCAAACTATTTTCGAAATTTGAGGGAAAAGATCCAACGAATTGTTCTTCACTTAATGATTCTAGACCAAGGGTCTTAGGGTTATACCTTTCAGACACAACGGGCCAAATTGAAACTTCGATTGAAAAATCCGCAGGCCACCAACTAATGTAGTTTAGTGACAACTTAATAGACAGGGGCGATTGGACCCCGAGTTACACAGAGACAAAAAATAATTGAAGACTTTTATCTATTCTAAAATCATTTCTTCTATTAACTATAAATTTTTATTGGTTCTGAAAGAGTTTTTAATAATTACTGATAAAAAAAATTAGTTCTGAGATTAATATTAATTTTAAATCATTTCAAATGATTTTTTATTATTTATTTCGATGATTATAAAATTATTTTCCTTCTCAATATGTCTCGAAATCGTTTCTTTCAATAATTATGCAATTATTGTTTTATTGATTGTGAAATAATTTCTACAGTTAATACGAAATAATTTCTATCAGTTAATACGAAATAATTTCTATCAGTTAATACGAAATTATTTCTCTCATTGATTTATAAGTTATTTTTTCACTAATTCTAAAATTATTTGTTTTAAAAATTCTGAAAAATTATTTGTTTCAGAAATTATAAAATTCTTTCTTTTAGTAATTCTGGAATTTATTTCTTTCATTAATTTTATTCTAGAATTCTTTCTTTAATTCCGAAATTATTTTTATCATTTATTCTAGAATCATTTCTTTTATTAATTCCATAAATTAATTATTATTCTTTAATTCTTTCAACTGCCATTTTCTGAAAATGGTCGGTGGACAAGGACAATAAAGCTCCGAGTATCCCGTGGGTCATGCGTTGAAGACGCCTGTTCTAGATAATAATATTTCATATGTTTTTCCAGCACATGATAATGTTTTTAACAATTTTTCTGTCATGCTTACTTTGGTATCAAATCTAAACGCAGCATGCTGATAACAAGAGGTAAAAATGTAAACAAACTCCGAAGTATTTAATGCGAAAATGAACCTTTTGCAACGTAAATTTCGCATGCCACATTCCTGCAAAGCTAAAACATGATGTATCGAAATATCAGTATGATTCATATTTTTCAAGGAATTGAAAAAAATTTATTCCCCTCATTTCAATTCCTGAAATATCACTCGACATTAAATTTTTTCCCCATCTGGCACCTCCAGAAAGGCTTTCCTGCAGATAAGAACCACTGATTTATAGAGTGAAAAAAAGAAAACTCATGGCAATTCTCCTCCGTGGGGGGGGGGGGGTGGCTGTCAACCATCACACATGCATTGAACAGTCGCCCAAGTGGCGTCAGAGTCAACACATCTTCACTTTATGGTCACCCACGTCAATAATTGAACCCTCTTTTCCGGGCACGTGTTTGCAAAACACCTGCATGTTGGTGATGACAAGTTAATGAACCCTCTATTCCCCCCCCCCCGCCCCCGCCTCTTCCTTTATTTGCTCTCGAGACACACGCATGCAACGGCCGAATTGAAGTTTAGTTTTGGTTACAACGAACTCGGATGGGGCTCGAAGGGAAGAAAATAACAGAAAGTAAGGGAAGAAATAACAGCAGAAGAAAATTTTTTCTTCCATTAGGTCTGAATTTTTATTGTGAAAGTTTCTTCCCCATTAGTTCTGAAATATTTTCCATTAGTTCAGAAATTTTTTTCTTTCATTAATTCTGAAAAATTTTCTTTCATTAGTTCTAAATTTGCATTAGTTTTGAAATTTTATTTTTCATTAGTTCTTTCATTTCCTTTTTTGGAATTTTTTCTTACATACTTCTTTCTTCCTCTCATTAGTTTTATCAGTTATGGAAGTTTTTCTTCTATTAGTTCTAAATTTCAATTAGTTCTGGAATTATTTCTTCCTTTTCCTCTAAATTTTAATTACTTCCGGAACTTTTTATTCCAGTTGTTCTGACATTTATTTAATTAGAAATTATTCTCTTCCGTTAGTTTTGAACTTTCATTAATTCTGGAAATTTTCGTTCTAGAATTTTGTTTTTGTTGATGTTCTGAAATGTTTTCTTCCACTAGTTCTGAATTTTTCATCGAATCTGAATTTTTTCTTTCGTCGGTTCTGAAATTTTTTATGCAGTCCACGCCGCTTAATGCGCTCACATCGGGACTTGGGGAAAGGGGGGGGTTTCTGATAATAATAACCGAATGATAACTATATCGAAAGTCTCGTTTGCAAGTACGATGACCATATATCCCGTTCGACCTCATAGGATGTATGGTGAACGGCCATTTATAAAACGGGAAAAACTGTTTTTCTTTCATCATAATTGGTTGCAAAATCGTTCCATTTTTTTTTTAATTCTAAAATGCGACTTCTTTTTTGCCTTTTCGCTAAAATGTTCCTTTTTTCATTCAGCCAGTTTGAGGCGTTAGAATGAAACTGTCTAATGTATATTACGAATCACAATACAGCACGATATAATGTAAGGTACGTTCCATTCATTCCTTTAAGGCAGTCTCTCGGAAAAAGAAATTAGAATCTAGTCAACTGAAAGAAACTGATCAAGAACTGCATGGGAAAGGCTTTTATTTGTCATACATTTGCAGGGCTCCCACTTTTACCATTTCCCTCCCATTTACTACTTTTCCTATTTCTTTGTAAAATGCCCTACTTTTGATCAATTTCTAGGTTTTGTCCTACTTTTGATCAATTTCTAGGTTTTGTCCTACTTTTGATCAATTTCTAGGTTTTGTCCTTTTTTTTTTACCAAATCTTGTCTACCAAAAATTCATATAACTTTTTCTAAATGGAAAGAGAATCATGGAAATATTGCCAAATAATACAAATATAGTAGATTGCAATTAATGATTCTGCCAAAGTAAAAGTTATATCGTTTTTCAGGTTATTAGGGGTGTATGTGAGGCTATATATATATAGTCTGTGTGTTTCATTAATTTTTCTTTTTCTTATTTTAAGAGATGGTATTTTTTCGGCCCGAAATATACTGACAAATTGAATTTTCTAGATATTATGACGAAACTAATATTTGGAAAGAAAAGTGGTTTGTCTCTTCCGGCAATGGAACTCGGGTCCCCTTGCATGCCGGGCAAATCCGCTAACCAATACACTAGAGACACACTTTTCAATTCCTTATAACATGCATTAGTAGTGTAAAGCGCTGAGTGGAGACGTAGCAGCCTCCCTTAAGTGTGTTTCTGGTGTATTGGTTAGCGCACTTGCCCGGTATGCAAGGGGATCCGGGTTCGATTCCCGGAGGAGACAAATCACTTTTCTTTCCAAATATTAGTTTCGGCATTTAACATCCAGAAAATTCAATTTTTCAGTATATTTCTTTTGCTTGGTTTGAGAGTTCAAAAACTTATTTTGTGGCGATGTTTTGAGTAATTATTAAAAACTTCTACCTGGATGGAAAAAACCATTTTGTATTTACTACTTCATGGTCTTAGACTAGTCATTGTACAATAACTAATATTCATAATTCAAAATTATGGTGCACATATTTTGTATAGGTAAACAACAGTTTTCATAACAAAGCAGTTTGATACATAGGCCTCAAAGTTTGATACATAGGCTAGAAATGAGGGGTTCTGAAATGTAAGATCATGATGATGATGATGATCCCACCACAGAAGAGGAAAAGGAAAAGAGGGGAGAAACGGATCAACCAGCAGATAGCGAAAATCAGCAGATCGAGGTAAAATCAAACATGTTAGTTCAACTCCCGCACTTCGTTGAGTGGCCTCTTCCTTTTTTTCGCCTCCCTCCTGAGTATGTGCGGTGTAGAACAAAACAATGCAATTGTTTTCGTCGTCGATAGTCTGTATTATGTACTCGCGTACCTCGTGGTCGCCTCACTATGTGCCCGGCCTTACATAATTTGCTGTGCATCGGGGAAGAGAATGGATAGACTGGACTGTGAAAGACTCCTCGATTTTTATCTTTCCTAGTTTTGAAAATTTTGTTTCCTTCAGTTCTGGATTTTTTCTCTCCCATTTGTTCTGAATTTGATTCTTTTTTTACTTATAAAGATTTTTCTTCCATTAGCTGTGAAATTTTTTTTCTGTTTAGCTCTCAGTTTTTTCTTTTATTAGCTATGCATTTTGATTAGTTGTGGAATTTTGTCTTTCATTAGTCCTAATTTTTTTTTTGTCATTAGTTTTCAATGTTTATGAATTCTGTTTTTTTTTCTTTCTTCAGATTTGAAATTTTTATTAGTTCTGGAATTTTTTTCTTCCATCAGTTCTGAATTTTATTAATTGTCGAGAGAGAGAGAGAAAATTCTTTCCTTAGTTTTGAAAAAAAAAAAATTTCTCTCAGTTTTGAATTTCTGCCAGTTCGGCATTTTTTTTCTTTCCGCAGTTCTGAATTTTTTCTTTCATTAGTTCTAAAAATTTTTTTAGTCCTGAACTAAATTAACTTTACTAATTAACTAACTTACTGACTTTTGTAACTTTATCAATTCTTTAATTTTTTCTTTTATTAATTCTAGAATTTTTTTTACTAATTCCGAATTTTATTAATTTTATTCCATTAATTCTGAAAATTTTTATTCCATTAATTCTGGAAATTTTTATTCCATTAATTCTGGAAATTTTTATTACATTAATTAATATTAATACTGGAATTTTTTCTTTTATTAATTCTAGAAATTTTTTTTTATTATTTCTGAATTTTAATAATTCTGGAATTTTTATTCCATTAATTCTTAATTTTTATCAGTTCTAAATTTTTTGCCTTTCATTGGTTCTGAATTTTTTATTAGTTGGAAACAACCCTTAAGACCGCCAGGTTGAGGGACAAAAGGTTGAGGACCCCTGTTGCAGACGTTACAGTCTTTTCAGAAAATATCGTTATAGGAGGATTTATCATAACAAAAAATATTGTTGTTGAGAGGTAGGTTTAACTGCAAATGAAAGTATATCAATTGGGTGAAACTAACACCCCCCCCCCCCCCCCCAATCGTACCTCCGTCTGTGGTTCCCGAAAAGAAAGAGCTATTGTCACTTCAGCATTATCTTTCAGGATTTTTTATAAACTGGAGTCAACCACAAAGAAGAAGACGTCGTCTTATGCCACACGTACACATTTTCCACAATATCTAGCTGGATGTTTTCAACGGTTGTCTATATTTTGTTCTTGTTTTTTTTTATTTGTCAGAAAACGTCTGTATTGGATGGAGGCGAAGTGATACGCACGTACCGTTCTTTTTTTGGCGGAGCGCATTAAGGTTACAAAAAATCCTGTTCAAGTTGTTGGCGGTGCACTTTGCGCGCCAATACCCATCACGCAAACAAAATACAGTAGCCACCGCTTATAAGAATCACGTTTTGTTTAGCCATTTCGATTGTTGTAAATCGTTGATTCTTATATCCCGAAATTTTTGCTGTTACTCGTTCAGTTGCCACTGTAATACATAAGGGGTGGGGGGGGGGGTGCCTTCAGAAGATATTATGGTGTTTTTAATTTGAAAATCGAAAAAAAACCTTATTAATTTTTTATTGAATATTTTACTGTCTAACATTTCAAGTCTATTTCTAATCAGTGGCGGAATAAAGTCGGGCGAGGCCCCGGGAGCAAAAGAAAATATTGGGCCCCCTTAAATTAGAAAAAAATGTGAAGTTTTGGTTTTTTGGGCCAGCCCTGGGACCCGGAATGTTTTTCATCATTTTTTGTTTTTTCACGCTATGTATTCACTATAGAGGGGTCCGGGGACCCGCCAAAGATTCCAACCCCATGGACAGTGGTCTTCAACTTTTTTCTAGACACGAGCATTGCCTGTACACATCAAAAGAAGAGCACCCTTACGGCAAGTTTGACATACGAATACATGAGAAATCAGGATTGATTTTAATCCTTGAATGCAATTTGTACAAAGTATTTAATCGGGACGTTGATCAAGTGTTCTTGAGCACAAAATCGAGCACGAGCATAGAGCACTATGGGTGCTCGCGAGCAACAGGTTGAAAACACCTGTCCTAGGGGATCTGCTCCAGGATATGGGGAGCCTGATCAGGCGGATGGCTTGAGGTTGGGAGTTCTAACCACAGTAGTGCTATGTAGATCGGGCGTCCGCACTAAGCCCGATGTCGATATGGTGGTTTCAGTGGAGCCCGTGCCCTCCAGGTCGAACTCTAAGGATGAGCGAACCGGCCCAGGGCGGAAACGTAGCAGGGTCTGTGTTTTCTGCAGACATTTTCCCTCTGTTGATCATTTGTTGTCCCGGAATCAAACCTTTGGCATGATCTGGTGTATTTTCCGGCTCCACCGCTCCCTGACTCTAATAGGGGTTTATTGTGGGTCTCTCACCCTAGTGCTCATTTACACACGGCTCTCTTGTCTTTATTATTAAGTCGTCTAATGTCGCCGGCGCTCGTCACTATCGTTCGACTTCCGGCCAATGCGAGCCGCGACGCACACGTTCAGAACAACTGTAACAAATTCTTCTGAGTGGTGCTGAATTCACCATTTAACAGCTTCTTGAACATAACGGGTGGAGGAAGGGGGAGGGCGGTTTAGGCTTATATCCCCTAGGGGGACAGCGGGGGCCACCGTTGGTCTGGAGGAGGTGGAGGAAGGGGGTACCAAAATGCATGGCTGTAACAACTGTAGTCATATATCTTTTCAGTTGCATTAGGTATCGCGCAGGATCGTCATTTCAACTTTTTCCGGAGGGGGGGGGGGTGCAAAGAACATATACTCAATGTATGTATATTTCATCTTGTTTGTGCATTTATATTGTATTTTTTAAACATATTTATTTTATGACAGTACTCCAGCTCTTTCATTTATTAACAATTTTTTAATTATATTAAATTTAAAAAATTCCCTGCTGTGTGCACGCGTCACAGTGTAAAGTTGTTGAGTAGCGATTACCAGCCGAACATGGGAACCTACGAAAAGGGTGTTTTTTTTGTTGTTGTTGTTGGCGGACAAAGGAGCATCTGTTGCGAGCGTGTGTGTTAGGAGGGAGGCGCGTGTGTTAGGAGGGAGTCAGACACCAGTGGTGATGACCGATGTGATGTGGATAACCGCGAAAATCAGATGGTTGCTGAACCCGGGCGGGGGGGGGGGGGGTTGTGCAACGCATTGTGGCAAGCATCTAGTCTTCAGTCTGATTACTTTTTCTTTTGGACAGAGAATCATACCTTCAGGAATTCCAACTCGTGGACACCCCCCTCCCACGTACTCTGTCTCGTCTCCCCAAGGCAATCAGCAAGTTGGATTTAACCAGTCAATCCCCTCTAAACCAGTGATTCATAGCCGCGGGGTGCGTGGTGTGCGGTGCGGGAGAGCATTTTTGGAGATGCGAGATGGAAAAAAAAATTACGTGTTGACTGATTATTCAGAGAAAAATTGAAATTATAAAAGTTCTAAATCACGAATCATACCAATGTTTTGAGTCCGTTTTTTGGCTTCCACTTGCAGAAATGGCATGTAAAATTTGCGTTGCAAAAGTTTCTTTTTCTATTAGCAACTGTACTTGTTTTGCATTTCGATTGAGAACAACCACCATTGATACTATTTCACGGCTTGTTTACATTTTACTTCGTGTTAGTAGCATGCTGCACTTGAACTTGTTGCTGTCGTGAGCATGACTAATGAAAAACGTCAAAAAATTAAATGGAATGCCAAACAAACATGTATAATGTTGTTCCGGCTAGAATCGATAAAGGGAAGAACTATTCATTGAATCTCTTATCCAAATTTTGAAAAATTTCACAAAATAATTTTTTGTCAGTCATTTATAATATGATTTAGTTTTTATATTTTATAGTTAGTTTTTTAATTTGTTTTAAAAAAAAATCAAAATTAAACAATAACCATAGCTGAAAAGGTAGTTAATAAATAAAGAGCTTATAGAAATTAATTAATAGACAATTAATGTAATGATGTAATTACAGAAAAAACTAAATTATTATAACCGATAGAGAACGCGTTCGTTATCAAAGAGGAAGCGGGAAAGAAAGTCGTATTGCATTGGGGGTGCGGGATAGAAAAAAGGTTAAGAACTCTACTCGTCTATATGGGCGTTAAAAAGTATTTTATTTCTATATTTGAATTTTTTTTACGAAAATATTTGAAAACGAATTACATTTTTGGTAGACTTGGGGGAAGGATCCAACTATGCCCCCGCCGGTGGCCTAGTTACAAAGGGGGCTTAGCGGGCTATAGCCCAGGGCAAATTTGAGGAGTGAGTGGCCAAGAAAATAAGTAGAATGGGAGAAGGGCGGCGAAATTTGTAAAACCGTCAATGAATCCGCCTCTGCCCAGAGAGCTAAAGAATAGGTCAGTGAGTGACCTTGAGCGTGTGCAAGCATGTGAGTGACCTAGAGCGTGTGCAAGCATGTGAGTGACCTAGAGCGTGTGCAAGCATGTGAGTGACTTAGAGCGTGTGCAAGCATGTGAGTGACTGATACACTGTGAAACATGTGAGTGACTGATACACTGAGAAGCATGTGAGTGACTGATACAATGAGAAGCATGTGAGTGACTGATACACTGAGAAGCATGTGAGCAGGGCCGGTCTTAGACTTGGTGGCACCCTGTGCAAAAACAGTAGTCGGCACTCCACCAGGCGCGGATCCAGAGTTATGTGTCAGTGGAGGCGATTTTTGCTAGTCATTACTTTCCGGTAAAATACGGAACAGATTCATTCTCCCACATTATCAGGCTCTTGGTAGGGTGATCGTCCCCCATTGCCACCGCACCTGCCCTACCCTGGTTGGATATAAAGGGACGAAGAAAAGTCAGAAAAGTTTTCTTCCTAGAAAGGGGTTACTGCTATTTAACTTGTGAACAAGTATAAAAACCAACTTGTTTAGTTTAATTAAGAAATTTAAAAACATTAAAAAACAAAACATCACACATTTAACATAGAATACTCATCCCGGATCTATCTTCTTCATACTTATTTTAATTGACATATTAAAAGTTTCTTTCTTCCCGAGGAATACCTGAATTTTCAAAGGAATTCCGTATACCAAACTATTTTACTAAAAGCTCGTTGTAATTTTATTAGGGGCCTAAATCGTTTTTCTAATCGATGTTAATGGTGTGATTATCGTGGGGAAATTGATTTCGTACACGTCATTGCAAACTGCAGTCATTTTGCTGGCCAACGTCTCACAGTTTTTGGCTCTGTCATTTTATCGTTGTGTGATTTTTCCAATATTTTACGAGATGGAAGGAATTCGTTGTTTCAGTTCTTTTTTTTTAATGTAATCTTAATTAAGTTACAACCACACTAAAACTTGCCACGAAATGAGAAACATCAATGGTTCATCTCGTATTTATATTCTGTGGTTTTTTTCTCTCTGCTCCGTATTTTTTTTATATTTTATTTTTATTATTATATTACATAATTATGATTTTTTTTAAGCGTTTATATTACATTTACATCTAGGTGTTCGTCTGTGTTGCCCAACCAAGCGTTCCTTTTTTCGTAATAGCTTTTTTTGCATTGTGCGCTCCGGCCTAATGCACAATAAAGATATTATTATTACTTATTTTAATTGATTTTTTATGGTAAAATACGAATCGCGTACGGGCTAAACTGATAATAAGAGTGGTTAACTTGAAATGATATTTTCGTACGATTTCTTTCATATTTATAAAACTTATGAACTTCATTTGAAATTATCCCTTCCACACCCAGTACTAACAAACGGAAGGGTTTGGCCCGTATCGAGGCAACTTGGGCGGTGCGTTTTTTCAGCGATAACTTGTAGTTTGGGCTGAACATCCCTGAGGTAAAAAAGAATATCGCTAAAGTGAAGAAAGCAACCCGCACGTTACAGGGTCTAAAAGGATTATGCATAATCGCCGGTAAAAGTGATAAATATTGCGAAATTTATCAAACTTACCGAGACGAATGGTGATTATATATTACCGATATGCTTTACGAATTCAATACACATTTACCGTAACATACATTTTTAATTCTATATTTCATCAGCTTCAAAATGCATCATTTCAAATATACGAAGTTACATATCCGAAATTTCTCTTATTCGAAATGGATTCCCCCCCCCCCTCCCACCTTTGTTTCAGATATGTGTGTGAGGTACTACTTTATTTCCTTATTTCCATGGAAATTCCAACTAACCTACCCTATTCTGTTGCGTGGACAAACTAGAATGAGAGATGAGTGCCTCTGCCCCCCGCGTACATCTTTGGCTCAAATAATTGTTAGACTGCAGTGAGTTTAGCGTAAAAAAAAGTTCTGATTCACTGATAGTTTATCGAAATGAAGATTATAGATCCATGCTTTACTTTCGTCTGGTCGCAGTGCCCAGGGCGCTAAGAGAACAGTTTGGGAGCCACTGACTTAGTTGATAAGTGAGAGAAATTGTCTTGTTCATAATAGAACGATTTCTATTCAATTTTTCTTTCTTTTTTTAAGGACTCCCCCCCCCTCCCCACATGAATTTACATTTTTTAAAGAATGTAATACTACAGTTTTAATAATAAAATTAATAATGCCTGATTAAATACAAACTCTATTTGTTCAGAAGTTAGTTGAGCGCACCGGATAGGCATGCAATCTAGTGGACAATCTAACTGGGGGAATTCGAACAGGCCAGAATTAAATTTTTAGCTGATTCCCAGCCCTCAGTGGCCGACTGTCAGCGTAAAGACTGGCCACGAAGGCCTTTGAATTAATTCGAAGTAGGTACCTATTGCCATTTATTGTTTGTAGTGATGTTTGATCGCCATGCGGAATGCAAGAATTTTTTGCCGAGATCTGCCGTGAGGGCTATTACAACGGCCAGGCAGGCTAATGAATTTTGATCGCCATCTAGCGTAAGGAATGGGCTAAATATGGATTGCATATGGGGGAAAAAAATCCTCAGACATCGACTTTAGCGCCATCTATCCGTTTTTGTTCCCCAGAGTGTGAAGTCATTTTTATAGTGGAAAGTTGTTTTTTTTGTTTTTTTTTAAATATCAGAACGCCATCTATTTTGCTGGAGTTGAAAAACGATTAAGAGCGATTGAAACAAGTTTGAGAAATCGATTGAAACGATAGTTTAAGAAACCGATTAAAACGATAGTTCAGGGAAACAAAACGATATTTTGGGGAAACGATAGTGCGGGAAAATGATTGAAACACGATCGAAACGATAGTTTGGGGAAACAATTGAAACGATAGATTAAGAAGACGATTAACAAACAAATTTGATATCAAATTTTTATAGTCATCTATTTTAACATGCTCTTGTTTATTATCAAAGATGGGGTTGGTGTTAAGCCGCATGTTGTCTGTTTTTTCTAAAACATCTTGAATTTTCAGAATATTGTTAGACATATTATGGATTTACTGTGACCGTCAAATACTTACTGATTTAATGGTTCAACCCATTTTGATATGGATGGTACTGACTCAAGGTAAGTTTTTGTTATTTGCTTGATTTCCTCTGAATGCATATGCTTCTTTAGATTGCAGATTCTACAGCGTTTTCAACCTGTTTCAACCAATTTCTAGTTTTCGCTTCGCTCTTGAACTTCCACAGCACATTTTAATTGATATTTCAAAAATTAATCATGACTTAATTACTATTATCATAAAGCAATTTATTGGTATTTATAATAAGCAAATTAATATGAAATAATGATAATTTTGTTAGTCACTAAAATTCAGAATTTTCTCTCTAGTAGATAAAAATGCAGCAAACAGTGTATTCCTATCACTCTAACCGTTTTCTTATTTTTTCTTTTTTTCAATTATTCCTCTTCAAAGTGTTATTGTATAAGTAATTCGCCAGATACACCGGATTTATCGACCTTCAACGTGTGAAAGGGAAAAAAACCCAATTTCATTTAAATAACATGTTATGTGACTACCAAACATTCAATTTCGTTCCGTACTGATGACATGAAATCTGTCAACCTAAGTACCCTCCCCTACTTGAATTTAGTTTGAATAAACTACGTTTTATTAATTACTTAAAATTTAAGCTTGAAATTTACGTTTCGATTAAGAATTATACTAAGAAGACACCAACGAATAAGGCAAATACACGAAAATACAAAATTTTGTATTTTTCGTGTATTTGCCTTTTCTTAATATTCTTGGGCAAAGTTGATCAACTCTTCCATTAAGAGTTATAGTTAACACGAGTATGATCTGCTTCCAAAGGGTGAGACGGTGGATGGACAGGAGAAGCATACCATTCCATCACCTTCCCAGATATGCTCCCAGCCATCACACTTTCCCCCGACGTGAGAATGTCTCGCCATCTTTCGCTAATAAGAAACCTCGAACCACGGAGATCCATAGCCGGGAGAATAAAAAGATTTATTCCCGCACCTTCATCCTCGCCACCCAATTCAACTCCAACATCATCATCTAAAACTGCTGCCCAAGAGAATATTCGACCACGATAGGCGTTACACCATCAATCTCTTCTACGGCCTTCATTTATACCATGGCGGTGGAGCGTGGGGGGGGGGGGCGTTCTCCTGCATGAAGGGCCGTCTTGAGATATGGGCCTACCACAGTGGCTCTCGAATTATGTGTTGCGGATCCCAGGGAAGTCCCCAAACAATATCAAGGACGCCACGTTGAGCCGAGAATAGTCATCCTATATGCACATGCCCTGGTTTCTCTACTTAGCTTTGGGAATGAACCAGAGATTTTTTTATCGGATTTTTCGATAGTTATTGCAATATATATGACCCCTCTCTTTCCCTCCCCCCACAGCAACGATATTTGTCATTCCTTTCAAAATTGAGGAACCCCGTTCTTACATAATATTTCAAATAGCTTGCTGTGAGTACATAATTACCAGGGCTGGGTAGCTCGGAGGATGTTAAAATATTAATTACTTAGCTTTGAGCGTATAGCCACTCGGTATGTGACCTTCCTTAAATATAATTATAATGTTCTATCTATAATGTTCTTAAATATAATAATAATGTTATTATAATAATGTTCTGGTAAGGAAAGAATGAGCAGCTGATGCTGTCAATCTTTAGAGGGCTCAACTTAAAAAAAAACCCTAAAAATTATACTCGAGGCAGATTCGGGTGTCATCATCGGCACAGCTCATCTCTACACGTAACACTATGAAATGTTTATATTTTTGTTGCTCCAAAGTATTGATGAAGATCTTGTCGCCTTATAGCTGTAGCGCTTGACATTTATAAACGATCTATGGCCGCAGGTCACACATCTGTTAAGTCTAGGTTGTCGGCTTACATCCAACCGGGGATCAGCACTGCGTGCGGTCTTTTTTTTTCGTATTTACTGTCTCTGTATCGTTCCAATTTTAGTATATGTACTGCCGAAGCGCAGAAGTATTTACTGTCTTTCACCAAAGAGTCATAACGAGCTTAGATACATTGACCCGTAACCACATCAACCCAAGAAGACAGCATCTAGCTTTCGACGCTTCCTATTTTCATCCAACCATCTCACTTTTATTTTCTAGACAAGACTAGTAAAAGTGTATGCCCCCCCCCCCCCCCACCATGAGTTGAGAGGTATGAAGTTTTGAACATTCCACAGAGGAATGTTTACGAGGAGCATGTACAGTTGAGTATTAACAGTTGTAGTCTGGAGTTTTGCTTATAATCTCGTACTAGTCTTGAGAACTGCGAATGCTTTTTCCCGCTGGATTTATCATTCAACAATTCGGATCATGCGTTGGGATTGTCTTTTGGGCCCCGCTGAACTGCTCACAGATACCAAAGTGTGTGCGTTAGAAAGAAACGCAATCTGTCACCCATAAAACTTTTTTTTTATTGTTACTTACTAGAATGCCTAAGACGATATAAAGGTCAAAGGTTATTCCTTTTCTTCTCTCCTTAGGGCCCTTTCACACGGAGCGGATGCGGATGCGGATGCGGGTCCGGAAGAAGTTTTAACAATTGGAATATACTGCGCCTTTCAGACGAGCCGAAAAATCTCCGCACCTAGGAAATGTTCATGCGGGTCCGGACGTCGTCCGCATGTGTCAAAACCTAAGTGCGGGCTCCGCATCCGCACATAGAAGTTTTGACAATAGGTTTATTCGGGGCTATTCAGACGATGCGGATGCGGAGCGAATTCGTCCGCATCTTTGGGTACTTTTTGAAGGTGATTTTTCACGGAATTTTTTTTAATTATTTGCCATAATGATAAAATGACCATCATAAAACACCATATGATGGTCCCTGCTCATTAATATAATGTACCTACATACGTCTATCCCTAAGTTTCGTTCTGAGATTGAGATATAGCAACTTTAACTGCCTTTTGTCCATACTTTACAATTTTATACAATAAAACCTGCCAACAACGGCCACTGACGGAACAAAAATGATAAGCCGTTCTGTGCATTACGAATATTTAATTGACTACATACTTTAATAACTTTTAAATTTAATTTAAAAATTTTAATTTTTTTCTTTTTAAATTTTTAAAATTATTTAAAAATATAAATACCTGAAATATTATTTTAAATATTTGTTATTTTTTTAAATTTTTAATCTGTTAATTTTTTTAAACTTTAAAAAAAATACTTTTATTAAACAACGTTATCCACGTACGGTGTTCACTCAGGGCCGGATTAAGACGTTTGAAGACCCTATCACTTGAATATTTTTGGTGGTTCCCCGATACCTACAAGTTTATTTTACTCAATATTCAGTCTATAAACTTGAAAAAATGAAATTTTATACTTCAGAAATGACTCATCTAAGGATGGGATTTCACTATAAAAGGTTTATGAAAGTTATTTTATAAAACTTGAAAAAAGCAACTAATAAATTTATCGGTTGCATTTGCTCTAATGCAACCGATAAATTTATTAGTTGCTTTTTTTTAAATAATTGTTATAAAATTTTTATAGTGTAATCCGGCCGGGATTATACTATAAAGTTTTATAAAAGAACTTTTATGAAAGTTGAAAAATTCAACCAATAGGCGCATCGGTTGCATTCCAGAAAATGCAACCGGTGCACACACACACACACACGCACACACAGTTTGCATTCAAAAAATTCAACCAATAAGATAATATTGGTTGAATTTTTCACGTTTTATCAAAGAGCTTTTACAAAACTTTTATAGTGTAATCCTGGCCTAAGACAGAATTGTGATGTGAATATTTCTAAGCACAGACATTTTGAACGTCCCCACCCCTCCCCTTTTTTTCTACTTGCAAATTCTTTGATATCTCCTGAATTTTTTTTTTAGGAACATATTAGTTTCGGATGTTTTTGGATTGGATTTTTCGAACATTGGATGTTTTCGGAATTTTTCTTTCATATTTTTCCGGAAAGACAGATTTGTTTTCAAAATCTTTTGAAAATATTTTAAGACATTTTCTCCCATCGACTACTTGTGAGGATTGGAATGAAGACATCTTTATTCCCATATTCTATGTGGCTCTAGACTAAACCACCAAAGAATACCTCTAGGCTGCATATGGGCACTGAATCAGGGGTGAAGGAGAAAAACAGTTACAAAAATTGCGAAAAAATAGTT
Source organism: Pholcus phalangioides (assembly GCF_987345545.1). Taxonomy (NCBI): domain Eukaryota; kingdom Metazoa; phylum Arthropoda; class Arachnida; order Araneae; family Pholcidae; genus Pholcus; species Pholcus phalangioides. The sequence goes on along the minus strand of NW_028301603.1, from coordinate 44,992,551 downwards.
TTTATGCACGAATTTCAACCTAAAGATGCGGGCGAAACACCCGCATCTTCAGTGCTCGTGTGAAAGGGTATGCGGACCCGCTTCCGCATCCGCTCCGTGTGAAAGGGGCCTAAGGCCCCTTTCACACGGAGCGAGAGAAACTGAGAAAGAAAGCGAGAGAAACTTTAAGGAGAAACTGAGGCGTCACTGTACTCAAAATGAAAAAAAAAAAAAAATCCTCCATTACCCTATCGCGTGTATCCCCAGCAAGCGGGAGGACTTTAGTTTGGATGCCACCCCCCCCCCCCCCCAGTACCACAGAGACGATTAACTGCTAACTGATTTTCGACTCTTGAAGGGGTAGCTATATCAAATTTGTTATTGTGGAGTGGAACCCAACTGCGTATGCTGTTTTTTTAATGAAGCTAATGCAAATATTTATATAGGCTTCATTCCAGCTAATTGTTACCTTTCAGGCTTCCAACACTCGGTAAGTATTGTTGTAAGTCTGGCAACGTTTAAAAACACATTGTTGAACTCGACCACGGAAGTAAAAAAAGAAAAAAAAATCTGAAAGTGGTCGTCGTTATATGAATAAAATTTTCTCAGCGGAGGTGCCGTTATAACTTTTTAGTATCGACTCGACTTTTTTTCCAACAACAGCAGTAGACATGGGGCGCATTAGGGGTGACGTCACGACCGGCAGCGCTGATTCCAAACAAACATGAGCTGCGCCAGATTATAAAGGAAAACGCCATAGGACATAGGCTAGTCTGTTTAAATTATTTTTTAAAAACATATATAGTTGAATAAGACTTGCGAGCTTTTGAAATGAAGATTTCAAACTCTTGTGAACATGCAGTGCTAAAAATATAATAATAGTTCGTCTCTAATTAGCTATGAGTATTTTTATTTCTCGCATGCTATCCGTTCACGTGCGTTTCGCCTAATTGCTCTGAATATACAGTAGAACCCCTCGATAACGGACACTCATGGCTAACTGGGAGTAACGATATACAATGGAAACTCATTTGTACGACGTTTTGGCTTCTTTGCTATTGGTTTCTATGCATTTGCATTTTAATTACTGCAAAAGTGATACTCCGGTGGGTATACATAATCATCAATCATCTCGATAAAGAAAGTTTAATTAATTAAATTTCACTACATTTTTATCACTTTTGCCGGCGATTATGTGTAATCTATGTATATGAAATTGATTTTCTGTCTGTCTGTCTGTGTGCGTGCGTGCGTGTGTGTGCGCGTGCGCTCTATACAAATCTACAATTTTAAATCTGTCGTTGCCAAATTTTGCATATATACCAAACGGGCCCGACTTGAACGATAAGCTACTTCAAAAGTTTGTCAGAGCTGGGCCATACCCAAAATGGGCGTAAAACTGTCGGACAACAATGGTTTCTGGGCCTCAACAATTACTTTCGGAATGTTTACTTTGGTTACCGTGGTTCCCTAGCGATGCGTTTCAGTCGTGCATATGCCTTTATAATGGCTTGCCACTTAAATTCAATCCTCCCAGTAGTGCGGTTTTTTGAATAGACGTCAGAATCATCATCAGCATCACTTTGAGGCAGGGTTGGTAGGTTTTTGACACATGGCAGTTTTTGACGGTTCAAACTGTCACGTCAAAAACCTTTGTCAAAAACCTCAAATATTGATTACTCTTTCGGTAGCTCGCTAAACTTAGTGTCACTCTCTAGTTTTCACCCAGTTTAATCAATCACTGATCTAGTCTTCCTAAGGTCACTCACGTGCGCCTGCACTCTATAAATAATTTTTTGGTCACCCAAATGCTTGCACACTTTTGATCGCTTTCTGACTAAGTGACTTTTGGTAGCTCACTGACCTGGTCTCTAACTCTCTGATTCAGTATTTTTGTCACTCATGATCTGATTCTCTCTCTCTCTGAGTCAGTATTTTTGTCACTTACCTGATCCCTCGCTCTTTAAGCCACTCTTCTGGTAGTCCACTGACCTGATTCCTCGCTCTCTAGGTCATTCTTTCGGTCTCTCACTGACCCGATCCCTCACTCCGAGTCCACTCTTTTGGATGCTCACTGAACTGGTCCCTCACCCCTTAAGTCATCATTTTAGTCACTCACTCTGAACTGATACATCACTTTCCGTCACTGTTTTGGTTTTCTCACTGGCCTGGTCCTTCGCTCTCTCAGTGACTCTTTTGTAGCTCATTGCCCTAGTCCTTACTCTCTGAGTCATTCTTTTGATTGCTCAATGCTCTGGTTCCCATTATATAAGTCACTCTTTCGGTCGCTCATTCACATGGCCCTTCGCTCTATTATTCACTCTTTTGGTTGCTCACTGACCTGGACTGTCGCTCTCTAAGTGACTTTTGGGAGCTCACTAACCTGGTCTCTCGCACTCAGTCAGTATTTTTGTTACTGACCTGATCCCTCGCTCTTTAGGTCACTTTTTTCGTCGCTGAGTGACCTGATCCCCGACTCTTTGAGTCACTTTTTTGGTTGCTCACTGACCTGGTCCGTCGCTCTCTAAGTGACTTTTGGTAGCTCAACGACCTTGTCTCTTGCTCTCTGAGTCAGTATTTTTGTCACTCACTGACCTGATCCCTCGCTCTTTAAGTCACTCTTTCGGTCTCTCACTGACCCGATTCCCAATTTTGAGTCACTCTTGCTCATAAAAAGGGGATATAAAAATTACCATTGGAAATGCACACGTTAATTGCATGTAATGTTTAAAGTGACTGTGTTATACAAAGAATAAATATTTAATATGATTCTAAAATAATTTTCTACTCGACAGAATTATTTTAGACAATATATATGGTTTTTTTCTTATAAAATTTGAATAAATCATAACATGAACATTGAAGGGAAAACTGTGGAACGTAATGACATTCTTTGATTCAAGATGATTCTTGACCTTCTAAAATTTCTTCAACTGTTTATATATGTTTGCATTGATATAAACCGTCTGCTGTCCTCTTTTTACAACAGATAACTGTTTAAAAAAGTTTATTACATCATGTATGTAACGTTGATTTCTGTTATTATTAAATTATCTAGGTAACCACTAATACTTAAAACGATACTCTTATTGCCCATAACATTGAAATATATCTAGCGATCAAACTACTAAATTGTAGGACTAAAATGTCATTTAATTTGGCAATACTAGCTTGTATATGTCAAACTTGGTTATTCTTACTTTTGCACTATGATATGGTACATTAACTAGCATTTATAATGCAATGGTTTTAAAATTGAAGCTGTATTCAAACGTGCAAAACAAATGCTTTGGGTATCAAGTCTTGTCAGCTCTGCTTTGGTGGAAAATACTCGTTAAAGCTCTATGAATTTATACACCCTGATCTAAGAAATTTTTAGGTGAAAATAAATGAGTTTAATTTTAATACCGAGTTAGTTTCTGGGGTCAAAAACCTAACCCTGATGCCCTATCATACATATTTTGAATAAGCAGCTCTATTCCACTTAGCAAATTGAACACAGGTAATGAGTAGCTTAGATAAATAAACCATAAAATTATATTTTATATGTACTAGGCTCTGATGTTGAAGAATTCAAAATTGCAAATTATAATTAACATTTTGTTTTAATTATTGTAATAAATTAATGTTTAAAAATAAAACATTGTAATATGCAAAAAAGTAAGTTTTTCATCATGTTGTATACCTATTGTGTTCAAAAGGCATTCATTTAGGTTTTTGACGGTTTTCGACAGTTTTTGACAGTTTAAACCAGTTTTTGACGCTTATCATGTCAAAAACCCAACCCTGCTTTGAGGGTCAGGCAAAAGATGATCCCCCATGTTTTAGTGGAGTTTTCCACCACATCAATCATTTTAAAAATTTATTGAATTCTCGATTTTTGAAATATTGAGTTCGCTTAGAGATATATATATACCAAGCCAAGAAAATTAAATATAAAGTAATTAGCTGGACCTACTTTTAAGTTGCATATCCATGCAATAACATTGATTTATATCTTCTCAGGCTTGAAAATTAATGTCTCCGTATTGCCTTTTAATATTCAACTGCATAAATTCACATATACTTTAGGTTGTTTTAAACATATAGTTTAGGTTGTTTTAAACATATAGTTTAGGTTGTTTTAAACATATAGTTTAGGTTGTTTTAAACATATAGTTTAGGTTGTTTTAAACATATAGTTTAGGTTGTTTTAAACATATAGTTTAGGTTGTTTTAAACATATAGTTTAGGTTGTTTTAAACATATAGTTTAGGTTGTTTTAAACATATAGTTTAGGTTGTTTTAAACATATAGTTAGGTTGAGTCCGTAAAGTACATCCAAGAAATTGCACAGCTTTAATTCAGCATTTTTTGAAGAAGAAACTGGCAGATGGATAACTTGAAGTTCAGGGGGGGGGGGAAATCAAAATACCTAACGCCCCTTAAAAAAAAGGAAAAATATATATTCATTTATTCATCAATACGTTTCTTTAATTCTAGATTTGTTCCTTTCATGAGTCGCGCAGGAAGTCGCCATATTGGTTAGCTTAGACATGGTTTATGTCCTTTAAAGAAAAAGGGAGATATCACATCACGGTGATCCAAAAAGCCTCATTTAAGAAAATTCGGACAGCGCCGTGTATTATTTCTTGTTCCCAAGTAAAGTTAGAAAGTCTGATGAATATGAAAAATTTACAACTTTTGTATGCTATTGTAAGCTTTCATCTCTTCATTAAGCCAATAAATTATTATAACCCGTACATGATATGTGCATCAAACATATTTTATAATAAAAATTAAATTAAAATAAATGTAAAGAAGATAAAAACATTCGTAACAACATTATCAGTCTCATACTCATAATGTTACATTGTCTTATATCCAAGGTATCACCAAACAAAATCAACATTATTATTCGAACTTTCAGCATTCAGTTAAGTAAGTATTTAATTGATGATTTATCATATTTACTAACACGAGCTTGGGACATAATCTTCTTGAATGTAATAAATTCACGATTTATGACCAAAAGTTGATAAATTGGAGTTTTCTTGATTTTACTGTCCGCTAACGGAACCGGAAATCAGAAAAGTGTCCGTTAGGGGAGGTTCCACTGTACATCTCACTAAATTTGAATTTTTATTTATTTTCAAATAATATATAATTAATTAATATAATATAATTATTTATATATAATTAATTATTAATAATTATATATAATTAATTATTAATAATTATATATAATTAATTATTAATAATTATATATAATTAATTATTAATAATTAATTATTAATAATTAATTATTTAATATTATTAATTAATATAATATTATTAATTAATAATATTAAATAATTAATTATTAATAATTAATTATTTAATATTATTAATTAATATAATATTATTAATTAATAATATTAAATAATTAATATATATTAATATATAATTTTCTTTTATAATCTCGCTCAGCTCATGTTTGTTTGGAATCTGCGCTGCCGGTCGAAAACATTTCCAATTCAAAACTGTGGCGAGACTTTCGTTAAAATTGCAGCGTTTTCCACATTTCAGTCGGGCAAGGACGACAATAACAGTTTTTAATTAGTTCTGTTCGTGTGTTCGTTACGGGCAGTTTCATTGGACTCGCATTGCGAGGCTCAATATTGATTCTGACAGTTGGCTTTATATGGTTTCCTAACTTAAAACCGGTCTCCCCTGTTAAAAAAATCTCACCGTGGCGAGTAACAGACCTTACAACATTCAAATTACACTTATTATAATCTTCATTCATTCTTGCCACTTTCGTCTATAGGAGATAGATGGCTCAAGGGGTAGGTGGCAATGCATTTCTTAAAGAAACATTTCGAGTTCTTAGCGCCTTCAAATATCAGTGAAATTAACAGAAATGTATTAGAATAACATATCAATGTATTTTTTCTGATATTGATGGTTTTTTTTCTAAATATTCTTGTATAAAAAAAAATTTGTGCGCCGGGGGGGGGGGGGGGGAAGAGAAGACTCATGCTCCCACCCCGTGTACGCCTCTGATCCCAATGTACATTAGGAGGTAGAGGGCAGAACTGATGAAATTTGGCTGACAAGGGGGAGGGTCGGAGTTTAACTGAGTTTGTTGAGACAAATGGTAGAGGTGGTCAAAAATGGCTGAAAATCTGCTGACGTAATACTTGAATGCCCCCCCATAGAGCGTAGGACTGGCAATCTCGAAGTTATGGGTGCGATTTCTGCTCGTAACATCTGTTACAAAAATATTTTGACATTCATCTTTAATTTTATCTTTTTCTTACTTTTTCACTCCTGTACTAAACTTCTGTTCCGATGAAAATTTTGTACGTATTGTTGCAGCTTCATGTGGCCAAAATATCTGTACGCTGGTAGGCTTCTTTCATTGCGTTAGATGTCAAGTGTATGGTCAATTTATTTCAATAACCATCTGCTGCTGATTTAGCATAATATTATGTTGTGCTCTTCAAAATTCGCCATGATAATTTGTCAAAAAACAATTTTTTTTTTCAACGCTCAAAGATTTCAAGACTATTAAATTATTCCACAAAACTTACGCAAATGGATAGTTTGATTGTTCCAAATTATCGATTAGTTCATAATTTTCTTACAGCACTCCGAAAAGAAAGTCAGCTGAATTTAATTTTGGGATCCTATATCAAACATATTGTCCTTATCTTCCATACACAATCTAGTGCTAACCTTTCTTCGTTGTCCCACTCCTCTCAAACCACAACGCCCCCCCCCCTTTTTATGAGCAAGAGTTACTCAAAATGGGGAATCGGGTCAGTGAGAGACCGAAAGAGTGACTTAAAGAGCGAGGGATCAGGTCATTGAGTGACAAAAATACTGACTCAGAGAGCAAGAGACAAGGTCGTTGAGCTACCAAAAGTCACTTAGAGAGCGACGGACCAGGTCAGTGAGCAACCAAAAAAGTGACTCAAAGAGTCGGGGATCAGGTCACTCAGCGACGAAAAAAGTGACCTAAAGAGCGAGGGATCAGGTCAGTGACAGAAATACTGACTTAGAGTGCGAGAGACCAGGTTAGTGAGCTCCCAAAAGTCACTTAGAGAGCGACAGTCCAGGTCAGTGAGCAACCAAAAGAGTGAATAATAGAGCGAGGGGCCATGTGAATGAGCGACCGAAAGAGTGACTTATATAATGAGAACCAGAGCAGTGAGCAATCAAAAGAATGACTCAGAGAGTAAGGACAAGGGCAGTGAGCTACAAAAGAGACAGAGAGCGAAGGACCAGGCCAGTGAGAAAACCAAAACAGTGACGGAAAGTGATGTATCAGTTCAGAGTGAGTGACTAAAATGATGACTTAGGGGGTGAGGGACCAGTTCAGTGAGCATCCAAAAGAGTGACTCGGAGTGAGGAATCGGGTCAGTGAGAGCCCGAAAGAATGACCTAGAGAGCGAGGAATCAGGTCAGTGGACTACCAGAAGAGTGGCTTAAAGAGCGAGGGATCAGGTAAGTGACAAAAATACTGACTCAGAGAGAGAGAGATCAGATCATGAGTGACAAAAATACTGAATCAGAGAGTTAGAGACCAGGTCAGTGAGCTACCAAAAGTCACTTAGTCAGAAAGCGATCAAAAGTGTTCAAGCATTTGGGTGACCAAAAAATTATTTATAGTGTGCAGGCGCACGTGAGTGACCTTAGGAAGACTAGATCAGTGAGTGATTAAACTGGGTGAAAACTAGAGAGTGACACTAAGTTCAGTGAGCTACCGAAAGAGTAATCTAGAGAGTGATGGACCAGGCAGAAACACCAGGTCATGTGCCGCCAAAGGTGCTACCTAGAGGGCGACACTGAAGAGAGCAGTGGACGACCAAAAGAGTGACTCAGAGAGTGAGGAATCTGGTCTGTGAGCGAAAGAGTGACTTAGGCTAAGAACATAGTGGAAGCGGCGAACAAAGCGACGAATGAGAAGAGAAGTGAGATGAGAATATAGCTGCGAGCAAGGAACATTGTACACATAGTGGGGGCGTTTGATATAGCAAAGTGTATCAAATAGAAACTCGCAATCAGCTTGGTTTTTTAAATTAAAGAATGCTTAAAAATTTCATAATTATAAAAATCATTGCTCAGACAACAATTTAGAAATAATAATGTTGTGTGAATATCACTATTTTTAAATATAAACTACGGAAATATTCCTCATATTTTGCTCGCTTTTCTCCCTACACATCTTTTCCCGCGGCACTTGAGTGCGATCACTTTTCGAAAGATCAATATTTTCTACTAAATTTAGGAGTAAAAAAATTGAGAAAAATATCAAGTTTATCAAAGCTCCCCACCGTTTAAATTTGTATTGTTAGCATAGGCGGGAGGGTAGAAGTGGAAAATCCCTCCCACCCGAATAGCTTTATTTGTGTAAATATTTGTTGGTTTCATTTTTTTTACACAAGAAACGTAATTATTGTCACCCAAAAATCCAGCATAAAAAACATTCGGAAAGCTTCCAGTATGGAAATATTGACGGTACACAGAAAATAAACAAACAAATAAAACTTGCCAATTTTTCCACAGAGACATACATGATTTTTAATTCAGATTACTCAAATACATGTACCGACAAACCAGACACGACCCATGCGGGTTTGGTCTCGCAAATACATGTACCCATGATACACGGTGCATGATAAATTAGCTTAAAACTCAAAATGTAAATATTATAAACTTTAGAGGTGCAAAATTCTCGAGAATAATCTTTTGGAGAATATTCCCATCGAGGAGAGCATTTGAAAATATTCTCTGGTAGGACTACTATTAAAAATAACTTGAGAATATTCTTATAAGTTCTTGATGAGAATATTCTCCTGTTATTTATAATATAGTTACATATAATATCCTTGAGAATATTCTTTGGAAGGACTACTTTCATAAATTACTGGGAAATATTCTTATATAAAATAATTAGAATTATTCTGAAGTTGTTAAAATAATAGTCCTTCCAGAGAATATTCTCGAATATTCTTCTCGATGAGAATATTCTTCAGTTACCGAAATCTTTCTAGAGAGTATTATCAAGAATATATGTAACTAGCTATAATACCCGGCGCTGCCCGGGTTTTCTTCAATGAACTTTTTTTTGGATCACGTGATATCTCCCTCTCTTTTTCTTGAGGGACATACAAACCGTGTCCAAGTTAACCAATATGGCGACCTGTGCGATTCATGAAATAAACAAATCTAGATTTACACAGAAACGTAGAAATGAATATTTTTTTTTTTTAAGGAGCGCTAGGTATTTCGATCCCCCCCCCCCCCCTCCCTGAACTTCAAGTTATCCATCTTGTTCCAGCTTCAAAAAATCCTTAGTTAAAGCTGTGGAATTTTTTCGATGCACTTTTCACGGGCTCATAACTAATTTTAAAATATCCTAACCCACATGAATTTATGCAAATAAATATCAAAAGAGACAATATGGAGACATTAATTTTCATACTTGAGAAGATATAAATGAAATCAATGATATTGCTCGAATATCCAACTCAAAAGTATAGGTTTGGCTAATTACTTCGTATTTAATCTCCTGGGTTTCGTATATCTCTAAGCGAACTGAATATTTCAAAAATCGAGAATTCAATACAATTTTTAAAATTATTGATGGGGAGGAAAATCCCACTAATTTCCGCATTTCTACAGTAAAATCGACAATTTTAGCACTGATTTCTATGAGAATCTCCCTTTTCCTGACTCTCAAAGCGATGCTGATGATGATTATGACGTCTATTCAAAAAGCCTCATTACTGAGAGTATATTGAAAATGTGGCAAACCATTATAAAGGCATAAACTATTATACATATACTAACAGGATTAAAGAAGTGACAAACCGTTGTAAAGGCATATACACGTCTGAAACGCATTGCTAGGGAACCACGGTAACCAAAGTAAACGTTCGGAAAGTGATTGTTGAGGCCCAAAAACCATTGTTGCCGGACAGTTTTTTGCCCATTTGGGGCATTTGCCCTGGTCTGACGAAATTTTAAAGTAGCCTATCGTTCAAGTCGGGTCCCATTTGGTATATATGCAAAATTTGGCGACGATCGATCTAAAATTGTAGATTTGTATAGAGAACATACACACACACAGACACTCAGAAAATCAATTTTATATATATAGACTAGCTATAATACCCGGCGCTGCCCGGGTTTTCTTCAATGAGGCTTTTTCGATCACGTGATATCTCCCTCTTTCTTCGAGGGACATGCAAACCTTGTCTAAGTTAACCAATATGGCGACTTCATGAAATAAACAAATCTAGATTTAAAGAAAAATAGAAAATAATATTTTTTTTCCTTTTTTAAGGGGCGCTAGGTATTTCGATCCCCCCCCCCCCCGAACTTCAAGTTATCTATTTCTGCCTGTTTCTGCTTCCAAAAATGCTTAATTAAAGCTGTGGAGTTTTTTCGATGTACTTTTTACGGGCCCGTAATTTTAAAACATCCTAAACCATATGAATTTATGCAGTTGCATATTAAAAGACAATACGGAGACATTAATTTTCATGCTTGAGAAGATACAAATAAAAAGTTGAAATCAATGTTATTGCCTGGATATCCAACTCAAAAGAAAAAAAGGTCCGGATAATTACTTCATATTTAATCTCCTGGGCTTCGTATGCCTAAGCGAACTCAATATATTTCAAAAATCGAGAATTCAATACAATTTTTTAAATTATTCATGTGGCGGAAATCACACTAAATTTCCGCATTTCTACAGTAAAATCGGCAATTTTAACACTGATTTCTATGGGGATCATCCTTTGCCTTACCCTCAAAGTGATGCTGATAATGGCGTCTATTCAAAAAGCTCTCATTAATGGGAGGATTGAAAAAAATGGCAAACCATTATAAAGGCACAAACTATTATACATACATTTGCAACATTAAAGAAGTGACAAACCATTGTAAAGGCATATACATGTCTGAAACGTACTGCTAGGAAACCACGGTAACCAAAGTAAACGTTCCGAAAGTGATTGTTGAGGCCCAAAAACCATTGTTGCCCGACAGTTTTTTGCCCGTTTGGGGCATTTGCCCTGCTCTGACAAAATTTTAAAGTAGCCTATCGTTCAAGTCGGGCCCCATTTGGTGTATATGCAAAATTTGGCGACGATCGATCCAAAATTGTAGATATGTATAGAGAACATACATACACACACACAGACAGACAGAAAATCAATTTTATATATATAGACTAGCTATAATACCCGGCGCTGCCCGGGTTTTCTTCAATGAGGCTTTTTCGATCACGTGATATCTCCCTCTTTCTTCGAGGGACATGCAAACCTTGTCTAAGTTAACCAATATGGCGACTTCATGAAATAAACAAATCTAGATTTAAAGAAAAATAGAAAATAATATTTTTTTTCCTTTTTTAAGGGGCGCTAGGTATTTCGATCCCCCCCCCCCCCCGAACTTCAAGTTATCTATTTCTGCCTGTTTCTGCTTCCAAAAATGCTTAATTAAAGCTGTGGAGTTTTTTCGATGTACTTTTTACGGGCCCGTAATTTTAAAACATCCTAAACCATATGAATTTATGCAGTTGCATATTAAAAGACAATACGGAGACATTAATTTTCATGCTTGAGAAGATACAAATAAAAAGTTGAAATCAATGTTATTGCCTGGATATCCAACTCAAAAGAAAAAAAGGTCCGGATAATTACTTCATATTTAATCTCCTGGGCTTCGTATGCCTAAGCGAACTCAATATATTTCAAAAATCGAGAATTCAATACAATTTTTTAAATTATTCATGTGGCGGAAATCACACTAAATTTCCGCATTTCTACAGTAAAATCGGCAATTTTAACACTGATTTCTATGGGGATCATCCTTTGCCTTACCCTCAAAGTGATGCTGATAATGGCGTCTATTCAAAAAGCTCTCATTAATGGGAGGATTGAAAAAAATGGCAAACCATTATAAAGGCACAAACTATTATACATACATTTGCAACATTAAAGAAGTGACAAACCATTGTAAAGGCATATACATGTCTGAAACGTACTGCTAGGAAACCACGGTAACCAAAGTAAACGTTCCGAAAGTGATTGTTGAGGCCCAAAAACCATTGTTGCCCGACAGTTTTTTGCCCGTTTGGGGCATTTGCCCTGCTCTGACAAAATTTTAAAGTAGCCTATCGTTCAAGTCGGGCCCCATTTGGTGTATATGCAAAATTTGGCGACGATCGATCCAAAATTGTAGATATGTATAGAGAACATACATACACACACACAGACAGACAGAAAATCAATTTTATATATATAGATAGATAACATGTATTATAAATAATCTTGATAAATAACTTGACAATAATTATTTTTGATAAGAATATTCTCTAGTAATTTATAATAGTAGTCCTTTAAGAGAATATTCTCTAGTAATTTATAATAGTAGTCCTTTAAGAGAATATTCTCAAGAATATTATATATACTATGAGAATTATATTTATGAGAATTATATTTATGAGAATTATATTTATGAGAATTATATTTATGAGAATTATATTTATGAGAATATATACAATATATTGTATATATATTTATAATATTATGTAAATATTCGAGAATATTCTCTGGAAGGACTATTATTAACAACTTCAGAATAATTCTTATCATTTTCTATACGAATATTTCCAAGTAATTTATGAAAGTAGTCCTTCCAAAGAATATTCTCAAATATATTATATGTAACTATATTATAAATAACAGGAGAGTATTCTCATCAAGAACTTATAAGAATATTCTGTCCCCGTCAAGAAGATGGGAATATTGAAGTTTGTAGACCACAATATTAAAGTTTGAAAGCAAGAAAATTAAACTGACAGGGCTGAATTGCACAACTTTTAAAGAAATGTGAGTGATACAGAATTTAAGTGTATGTGCATTGAAGAAAACAGCAGTTTTGTATCTTAGAATGAAGGTGATTATATAAGAATAGCTTCCTTTATCAGTTTGATTAAATTTCTTTTGTTTTGAACTTATTTCTGGAAAATTTATCCAATTTTAAAATAATTTTTTAAGGTTTTAATCTAAAGGTTTCTAAAATCTTTATATAACCAAACTTTTAAAACCTCTCATCATGACCTAATCATCTAAGAATATTCTCGAACTAAAAGTTGTCATTGGGGGGGGGGGGGGTGATTATAACAAAAATTGTTTTGCTGTAAATGTTTCAGGCAATGAAAACTGATTTATATTTCTTAATATAAACAAAATTAGTAAAACAATTTAAATTATTTAAAAGAAAAATGAATATTTTCGATTATTCTCCAATCTTTACATCCAGGAGAATATTCTCGTTCTCAGAGAATAAACTCAAAAATAAATCATTTTCGGTTTGGTTAAGCACGTGCACACGAAAAACGTTTGACGGGAAATATATAAAATTATATTCGGTACTTGCTGTTTTCATTTGATCGTCCACACCTTTTTGAAGTACGTCGAGACCTTAACATGAACGATTCTGGTGACATTTTTGACTTAACTACCGCTTTTTAACAGCGAAAACAAGCCCTTCGACGGACATCTTGAAGCTACACAAAAGCGAGCAGAGCGGCGAAAACAAAATATCTTGAATGCGCTGCTATTATCGCTTGTGGCGGAATTCCCGCTCTGCTGCGGTGCGCGCCGCTATACGCAGGCGCATTGGAATCAGTGTTTGATTTTGCTGTTCTGATCTCTTCTCTCATCGTTGCTTTGTTCTCCGTCCCACTATGTGTTCAGCCTTAGAGAATGAGGACTAGGGCAGTGAGCTACAAAAGAGTCACTTATAGAACGAGAGACCAGGTCAGTAAGCAACCAAAGGAGTAGCTCAAAGAGTGAGGGATCAGGTAGGTGAGAGACCAAAAGAGTGACCTAGAGAGCGAAGGACCAGATGAGTGAGCCCCCGAAAAATAACCTGCAGTGTGCACTGTTATGAGTGATCAAAAGAGTCAGAAAGAGTGATCTCAAAGAGTCAGAAATGAGTGATTAAAGAGAGCGACGGATTAAATCAGTGAGCTATCGAAAGAGTGACTTAAAGAGCGAGGGATTAAATCAGTGAGCTATCGAAAGAGTGACTTAAAGAGCGAGGGATTAAATCAGTGAGCTATCGAAAGAGTGACTTAAAGAGCGAGGGATCAGGTCAGTGAGTGATCAAAAGAATGACCAAGAAAGTGCGTAGGTATGTGAGTCACTGAAAGAGTGACCTAGAAAGTGTGCAAGCATGTGAATGGCCACAATAGTGGCCGAGAAAGTGTGTAAGCATGAGAGTGACCTAGGGAGACTAAACCAGTTAGCAACTTAAGATCATGACCTTAGAAGAACTAGGTCAGTGTGCCGCCAAAGGTGCTACCTAGAGGGTGACACTAAAGAGAGCAGTGGACGACCAAAAGAGTGACTCAGAGAGTGAGGAGTGAGTGAAAGAGTGACTTAGAGAAAGAGGACCAGGGCAGTGAGCAACCGAAAGAATGAATCAGAGATTGAGGGATCAGTTCAGTGAGTGAAAGAGTGGCCTAGAGAGAGAGAGTGACCAAGAGAGTGTGCTGGCATGTAAGCGACCAAAAGAGTGACATACGGACAGAGGCATAAAGTCAGGGCGGTGAATTTGCGGAATGAGTGATCAAAAAACTCAGACTGGAGTGGGAGAAGGTCGACAAAATTCGTTGCAGCCCACAGGCAACAAAACCATAAATCTGCCTCTGCTACCCGCAGGGAATTGAATGTTAATTTGCCAAGCTTCACTCGTACAATCAGGGCCGCTCAGGGCTTCCAGAGGGCCAAATGCAAAACTAATACTAATAATGGAGGGACGAATGATTCGAACTGATTTTACATGTCGTTTGTTTTTAATAAACATTTTCATGGAATTACATATTTTTCAGCGAGTGCAGGTATAGTGTCGTCGTAACGCATGGCCCACCCGGGGCCTCATGAAAATGAGGTCTGATTAAAAATTCTGAGAGTAATCATGCAAATTCGTAGACAGACATTTCTAGGCAGGGGTAGGGGGGGGGCCTATGATGCTCTTAGTATTTATCTTATGGACATCTTTTTATCAGCCACCTCGTTGGGCATTTTGTCTGTTGTGGCGTTGTATTTGTATTTCCGTAGGTGTAGGGCTGACAGAGTTCGAGCCCAGGAAAGGAAGACTCTGGGACTATTCTTACGATTTTTTATTTGGCCCTTGAAAACTGGCTTGGAGCATCTACCAAAGATCCCAACACCATCTATATCAGAAGGCCTCCACACGAAGCTTGTGACGTCACTCAAGGTCATCTCACCTATAGCCATTGGATATACAGTTGAATCCCGTTTTAACGAATACCGGTACAGCTAAAATCTCGTTTAAACGAACACTTTTCTAATCCCGCTTTTAAGTTTATATAGGAGCAATTCAAAAAACTGGAATTTCTTTATAACGAAGTGATTTCTCCGGTCTCTTGGAGTTCGTTATAACGGGATTCGACTGTACTACAAAAAAGGGTAAAGATGGTGCATGCGGTCGGCCTGCTACATCCAATGGCTATAGGTAAGATGACCTTCTTCAGTGACGGTTTCACGCGAAGGCGTTCTGCTATAGATGGTGTTGGCCAAGTGGCCCTGCTTCGGGATGTGCAGCCACACAAACAGAGTGTGACCACTCTCAAGCGAGACTGGGGAGTAGTTAATTTATGACTCCGCGGTGCACAGTTTGCTCAACACCTTAAACCAGCGGTTCTCAAACACTTTTTTGACTCGCGGAGCCCTTTTTGATATATTTCTATATTATATTTATAGCAGGAGCGCTCCGTAGGGCTGTTTTTTATTTATTCATCAAAGAGTTAATGATTTATTTTTATTATTAAAAATATTTATTTTCAATTGTTTTCAAACTTACTGTGTTTTTATTTTCCTCGAGCGGCCGCGGAGCACAAGTTGAGAACCGCTGCCTTAAGCAAATTCGAATTTTAATGGCAAGTGATTCAGCAAACCAGACAAGCATGACATGTAGTGGCTCCAATCAAATATCTAATAAATTACGCCATCTATTGTTCTTAATTTGAGAAATAAGAAATCACTTCGAACTCATGAGCGCCACCTGATGTTACAAATGCGTAGTTTACATATACATTGAAATATGGAAAAAAAACAATCTCCCCAGCGTTAATCTATTAATTTTCCACGCACGAAGCCGTATTCTATCTAGAGTCAGAGCGCCATCTGATGTTCAGGTCAGATGTAAAATGAATAAACGTTTTTCAGCGCCATCTGTTTTTATACAGCAGGGAAAGCAATTAACTTATTTGGTAAATTTTTGAATCTACCGTTACAGTGAACAGTGTTTCGAAGGGCCGCATCTTCTCCATCAGGGGGGGGGGGCAGTTTATGGCCTTTGGATTAAGAGTTTCTACTATGCCTATTGAAATTTATTAAATAAGCATAAGTTTCTGAATCTATATTTTTAGAGCTTTAATGCACATATTTTTGCAACACCATATGTTAGCCTCTAATATTAATCAATCTTTTGATTTTGCGGGTCTTAAGTTATCACAAGACTAATAGAAATCCATTAAAATTGTAAATCACTTTAGTGAAATTGAATTATTTAATATTGTAAATATTGAGAATATTTGCAATCTTCGAGATTTATTTTCGAAAATAAGTATAATATGATGTGTAGTAAAAGATGTTTTAATCTCTGCAAATTGTTGATACTGTGTTGTAGTAGTGAGAATATTTTATGTATAAAGAGTTTTATATAATACTAGCTATAATACCCGGCGCTGCCCGGGTTTTCTTCAATGAGGCTTTTTTGGATCACGTGATATCTCCCTCTCTTTTTCTTGAGGGACATACAAACCGTGTCCAAGTTAACCAATATGGCGACCTGCGCGATTCATGAAATAAACAAATATAGATTTACACAGAAACGTAGAAATGAATATATATTTTTCTTTTTTTAAGGGGCGCTAGGTATTTCGATCCCCCCCCCCCCTGAACTTCAAGTTATCCATCTGTCTGTTCCAGCTTCCAAAAATCCTTAGTTAAAGCTGTGGAATTTTTTCGATGCACTTTTCACGGGCTCATAACTAATTTTAAAATATCCTAACCCACATGAATTTATGCAAATAAATATCAAAAGAGACAATATGGAGACATTAATTTTCATACTTGAGAAGATATAAATGAAATCAATGATATTGCTCGAATATCCAACTCAAAAGTATAGGTTTGGCTAATTACTTCATATTTAATCTCCTGGGCTTCGTATATCTCTAAGCGAACTGAATATTTCAAAAATCGAGAATTCAATACAATTTTTAAAATTATTGATGGGGCGGAAAATCCCACTAGTTTCCGCATTTCTACAGTAAAATCGACAATTTTAGCACTGATTTCTATGAGGATCCCCCTTTTCCTGACTCTCAAAGCGATGCTGATGATGATGATTATGACGTCTATTCAAAAAGCCTCATTACTGAGTGTATATTGAAAATGTGGCAAACCATTATAAAGGCATAAACTATTATACATATACTAACAGGATTAAAGAAGTGACAAACCGTTGTAAAGGCATATACATGTCTGAAACGTACTGCTAGGAAACCACGGTAACCGAAGTAAACGTTCCGAAAGTGATTGTTGAGGCCCAAAAACATTGTTGCCCGACAGTTTTTTGCCCGTTTGGGGCATTTGCCCTGCTCTGAAGAAATTTTAAAGTAGCCTATCGTTCAAGTCGGGTCCAATTTGGTATATATGCAAAATTTGGTGACGATCGATCCAAAATTGTAGATTTGTATAGAGAGCATACACACAGACAGAAAATCAATTTTATATATATAGATAAAAAAAATCACCAATGGTTGTTTTGCCGACTGGTCAATATCTCTACCCAAGTAGACAAAACCAACACGAAGACGACGAGAGCTCAGTGCTCGGCACCAACTAACAACGGTAAAGGGAAATAAACTGTTATACATAATACTGGCAGCATCAAAGAAGAGACAAACCATTGTAAAGGTATGTGGATGTCTGAAACGCATTGTGAGGGAACTACGGTAACAAAAGCAAACATCCGAAAGTGATTATTGGGGCCCAGGAACCACTGTTTCCCGACAGTTTCTCACGAATTTCGGGCATTTGCCCAGCTCTGATGAACTTTTAAAGTAGCCTATGGTTCAATCCCAGTCATGTTTGGTATATATGCATCGATACCCTGATCGATGGAGATCATCGACAAAAAGTGAAAAAGTATGGAGCCAAGGACACTTCCTTGAGGAACTCCACTTGTGACGCCTGTCCAACCAGAGAATTCCCTGTTCACCATAACTCGTTGCTACTTATCTCTTAACCACGATTCTATCCAATTCAGTTGCCCCCAATTCCAATCTCGTGTAAACGCTTCAAGAGTTTACCATGTTGGACCTGATCGAATGCCTTCTAGAAATCAAGGTAAACAACACCTACATTTTCGCTCTTACCCAAAGCCTTCGTCACGTGACCATAGAAGCAAAGGAGGTTAGTTACACCTGACTTCCCCTTCCCGAACCCATACTGATTATCCGACAATACATTATTCTCTTCTATCCACTTCACAAACTGCCTTTTGATAATTTACAAAATTTTCGAGAGGGAGCTCGTCAAACTCACTGGTCGATTATTTTACACAGCTTCTCTACTACCTTTCTTAAATATCGGAACAACATTAGCAAGTTTCCAATCCCTTGGGACGATACCCTCAGCAACACTACTCCTGTATATCTGCGACTGGTCCCAACAATTCATTAGCACATTCCCTGAGGACCCTGGTATAAATATGTGGTCCTGGTGCTTTGCTTGCACACACACTTCTTAGAAGATTTAGGACCTCCACGTCTTCCAGTTGAATATCGTTGTGGGTTTTATTACCCCATGCAACACCCATATATCAGATATCATTATCTCCATTAAAAAGTGACGCGAAAAAGTCATTTAAAGCACTACACATGAATGCACTGCTCTCTAACCTACACCCTCCTATCGAGAGGGGCGCCAACTATCCCCTTACATCCATTATTGACATATCGAAAAAATAATTTTGGATCAGAGCCAATGTTATCTGCCAACCTAGATTCAATTTACTTTTTACTATTCCTTATTGCTTTCTTCAATGCTATTCTTTTATTAGTAAACAATGATAGGTCACCTTGTCCACTTTCATACTCACTGAATGCTCTTTTCTTTTCAAGATAAAGGTTACGCACGCTATCCGTGAACCATAGAGGGTGTGATGTACAAACACGCTTTTTTCGAACAAAGGGTATGACGTCGTGCAAAACAGAGGACAGCTTCGTACTAAATTCTTCCCATTGACTTACCACCCCTACTGATTCCAACCGGTCTTTAAAAACTTCCGCTAACCTTCTTCTCAAAACATCAAAGTTAGTTCTCCGAAAACAAGGAACCAGTGTTTTGTTATTAACCTTACCCGAGGAAAAGTTACAGTGAAATCTGACGATACGATGATCACTGGAAGAAAACTCTTCTCCCACCAACTCTTCTCCCACCGAAACATGTTCAACAAGATCCTCAGAACTAGTAAGAACTAAATCCAAAATAGCAGTACCCCTAGTGGCTTCTGATACAAAAAAATTTTCGAGCACCAACTTAAGAAAGTCTCTTTCATACTGATCTCTAGATGAAAGGTTCTCCCAATCAATACCTGGGTAATTGAAATCCCCTAGTATGAGAACCCTCTTACGCTTACACATGTAGGAAATTTCATCATGAAATTTGGCGATGTAGTTTGTTTATGACGTCTTTTGTTCTCAAGCTCAACCCATACAGTTTCAATATCCCTTCTCTGCACGTTGCACACTCTAGCCTTCAAACATGATTTCACGTACATCAACACTCCACCCCCTTTCCTATCAGATCTATTTCTCAAAAAGTATCGCATCCTGAGATGTTTAAGAAAGATTCATCCCCATCGTTTGCCCACGATTCTGTAATGGCTATAAGATCCAGGCCCTCCATGAGAAGTGTATTATATATTATTTTCGAGCTATATGCTTTTATATTGAGTTGCTATATGTGAGATGTAATTGGCATGTATATTTTGTATCACTTTGGCAAAGTACTGAAGAAACAAATATATCATCATATAACTCAATCATAATTCATTTCTATTTTTCCTGTTACATTTTTTGAATTAAAATGAAGTTAATTTTTTTTCTTCCACTTATAAAATCTCAGAATCAAATTTTTTTAGAATTTTTTCCCCATAAAACTTTCGTTACCTTGACCTTTTTTTTCCTTGTGAAAGCATATAAAAATTTGGAACATAAAGGCACACATAACAAACACATCATCATCAAATTTAAAATGTATATTTCCATATTTTATAGATTCTCTAGCATGAAAGCAGCATTAATCTTTTATTAATGATTTATGATGAATTCGAGGTTTTTTTGCTCCAATAATCATCAAACTTTGAGCCCATGACAGTCACAAAAAATGTTGGAGTTCCAGAACACAACTTGAACCTGTAACATGAAAAATTACCTATAACATTTGTAGATATACATCTGCAAATTATTTGCATGCAAGTCTGAAGATGTGTGCAAAAACACATTGTCAGAATATTTTCTTGAATGCAAAACTTGAAGAATAATTTAGAATGTTTTTTTTTTTTGAATAATGAAAAATAATTCTTTTCACAATCAAAATTTATTTTTTAATTCATTTTTCCACTGACTGAAACTTTAAAACACAATATATATATATATATATATATATATTTTTTTTTTTTGAACCATTTAACTGTTTTTAATTATAGAATATTCTCTAAAATGTGATTCTAAGAAATTTTGATTGGTTGATTGTAGTTTTTGCAGTAAGAAATTTTTAAAACCTATGAGATTACAAAAATGATTTAGAAATCAGCTTTATCTCTTTTAAAGAAATAGGTTAGTGATCTATTTCACATTAGGACTCATTAAATTATGAATGTTTTAAACATGCAGTTAAAATGTTTCACCATTGATAGAACAGGGGTGCACAACCTTTGGCACACAAATACCAGGGTTCCTAAAACCTGGAAAGTCACGGAAAAAAAATTATGGTCAGGGATCAGGCAAGAAAGCCATTTGAAAGTCAGGAAAATTTCTAGACACTAAAATATTTCTTTAAGGGATTGTGAAAGAACTGTAGGGGAGAAGGATATAGATATTTTTTTCATACGCACACATTTTCACACTCACTTTTATTTAATTAGTTTAATTTTCTTCCTATTTTCCTATAGTACCATGTTCCTTTCTACTGAGTGATATCCCTTACTTTCTTTTTCTCTCTCTATTCTTACTGCTGTATTTTTATAACTTTTTTTCAAAAACAGAAAGGAAAAGAGGATGAAAATATCAGCAGTGCTTGGTTTCAAATTTTAAAAATTATGAGATTGAAACCCAAGCATTATCCAGAGCCATTAGGAACAACTTCGGCCAATGGGGAAAATCTGGCTCAACAAACCAATCCAAACGAGGCAGTGTGACTCAAGCAGGGAGAAAATGTAAGTAGTAACCTTTTTGCCTGCCATTACATAATTCTAGAAAATGTTTGCCACTCATGCGAACGAAATGTCAAAGGACAAAACTGTACATTACGTCGGCCAAAAAACCAGAAAACTTTGAAATTGAATTTTAATTTCACAACATTTTTTTGCATGCTGAAAAATCACTATACTCAATCCCAGGTCTGCAAGAGGGGGGTAGGGAGGTGGGTCTGGTTCCCTGGGCACTGAAATAAAGGATGGGGGCATTCCACACTTTAACTGCTCTTTCTACAGTACACCTAAATGTGGGCACCAAAATGATTTGCTTGACTCAGTTGACAAAGTATCTCATTGCTGTCCTGCTCAATTCAATCTTGCACACTTGATTGAAGAACGAAAACAATGAAAAAATAGTTTTCAGTTCATATTTCTTTATCTCAATTCTACTCATCAAATTGTGTTTAGAGTTTCTAATTTAGAAGCTATATATTTAATCACACTAAATTTTTACATTAAAAAATAACAAGCAACCTCACAAGCATACAGGGTGCCCATAAAATGACCCTCAAACTTTAAATATGAAAATACAGGGGACATTTTTTGACAAGATTTACCGCAAAAAAAAGGACAGATAAACACATTGCTTCATTTTAATACTGTGTACCTTTTTATAAGTATATCACAGCCTTTTTTCTATTCAGACTAAGTGTTTGCGAACACCATGGGTAACATATAATATTATGTTCCCATAAATTTGCACACTGAGGAAAAACTATTAAAATTTTATTTTGCAAATTAATTTATAAAAAGTATGCAGACGTGCCAACTTTTGGTAATCCAGAAATCCAGAGATTCTCCCGAGGGGGGGGGGGGGTACCCCCCGGCACTCATAGACTCGATTAAAAAAGAATTCACAAAAAAAAAAAATTTTTTAATTAAGAAAAAGTTCCATTCCTCCACCCCCAAGGCAGGTTCTGAATTGCCCCTAAGCAGAATATAATTCCATGTGTCTTTTCATGCAGAATAGAGAGAGAGAAATCACATCTGCATATACTGTTCATAAAACATAAGTGTTTCCATTCATGGATGCTATCAGTGATTGATAATCTTGGGTATATTAACTCATAAAAGCTTTATATTTAGCTTTATATAGCTTAAAGTTTTATATTTTCTTTCTGAAGACATTTAATCGGAAGAAACAATTTAAAAAACTTCAAAATACAAAGCTGCTGGCAGAAAAACTTGTGTTTACCGCATGGCTGTTAATGGAATACAATAACAATTACACAGGAATTTCGGCAACCAAAGTTATGCCCCTAAAATGATTGCTACGTAAACAAAGTCACATCTTTGCCAGTTGCTTAAATGCGGTTAACAAGACTTTTTTATGGCTGCTCGATGGAAATGACCACAGCTGCCCTCTATGGGTGTTTTCCCTGACGATGAAGGTAGTCATTGGCGTCACAACAACGTGAACGCTCGTAGAACATATAATTTTCTGCCAAAATCCAGAGAGTTCGCAGGTCTGAGTATGTAAATTAAACAAATACATCTTTGTCTTTCCTTTTTATCAGTGTTATCTGATTCAGACCAGTCACTTTCGCAATCACTAATTTCTCCTTCGGGTGGATGTAGCAGAAAACCATGATCTTGGATTTTTTGCTTGATGCCATTGTCAGCGTTTACATTGTGTCTCCTCAGCCTCATTCTCCGAAATATCATTTAAAATAATAAGTGTCTGAACCTGAGGGGCTGAGACAATCTGAGCCCCTTCCCCCCAAATAAATTCATGAATATACAACGGAAGACACCATTCCGCCTCCTGCGTGCGGGATTGAGTTCATTATATATGGTATGAATGACAATATTCAGCCCCCCCCCCCTCAATGTTTCCTTTATGTCAGCACTTCTGACTGATAAAATATATAGAACATCATTATCATTCAAATAGTGGTCTTTCTCCTGAGAGTCACTTCTACATACCGCGAATGAACCTGTTTCCTAGAAATCTTTCGAAGCAGATGATGACATGAAGAGTTATCTAAAGTCTGACTAAAACAAAATCTGAGCATTGCCAGACGAAAAATCAGGGAAAAAATTCCTCAATAAAATTTAAATAAAAAAACTGGAAAAAAATAAGCCTATTGTTACATTCACTCGAGTGTAACCAATACACCTATTGGTTGTTTTTATTTTTGCAAGTTTTATAAAAGAACTTTTATAAAACTTTTATACTGTAATACCGGCCTAAGTAAGAAATGGTGTTTTGATTGTGAATACATGAAGTTCTGCAGTCTCCTGAAAAGCCTTTTTAGCTAGCTAGTCCAGTAACATCATACAACAAATATCATTATTTTATTTTATTTTTTCTTATCTGTTTGTTACTAGTGAATAAATGTTGTGTTGCGTGTACCATCAGTGAATGATAGGGAATATACCTAAAAACAAAAACATATGTCATCTGCACCCAAACAAGAAAACATATGTCATCTGCACCCAAACAAGAAAACATATAATTTATGGAGCATTGAATTTGACTGCTCTTAGCCATTCTAGGTATAAATGTGTTGATATCTCCTACAAAATAACTTCAACATCTTCAAATTTTTGTACACAAGGAGAAGCACAGAATTAATGAAAATTGACCAAAAATTGAGTGTGTATGTTAAATACTGTCGAGATTATGAAGTTGTCAAAATCAAAAACAGTCAAAATCACTGCTTTGGCCATTCTAGTATTGAGATACCGAGAAACAAGGTTCAAATTGGCCACTTCAATTCAATTCTAAGAATCCAGATATTTAAGAATTGCTCTGAATTTTTAACTTTCATTCTCTGGCATGCTGGGTAATGAGGCAATAAAAAAAAAAATTATCTCAAAATTAAACAGTTGAATGTATGAGAATACTATCATTCACACATTGTTTTGAATAAAAGAGAACATTTGCTGTCCTAATAAAATGCAAATCTTGGCATATGTTGCTTTTTTTTAGCCAATTATTATTGTTATACAGTCCGACCCCTGTATTCGTGGTTTCCGTGTATTCGCGGTTTTTTTTTCTTTATTGGAAAATTTTTTTGACAACACTGAGCAATCGTCGTTCACGTGTTTTGTTTACAAAATTTGAGTTGTGCTTGTTTAGGATGGCTCATTCTTTTAAATGCTACTGTTAATGCTTTCTTTGAGAAGATAAATAAAAGTGAAAACTTGACAAGAAAAATTGGATACATTGACTATGCTTGGTAAAGTCAATACCTGCTGTGGTCCGCCATTACGGAATAAACAAATCTATGGTGAGATATATCAGGAAAAAGGAATCTGAAATTCGTTCAGCGGTAGCTGAATCGATTATCTGCTTATATCTCTTTGTTGAGAACACAGTGGGAGATGATCTGGCTAAGAGGAGATAAAAGATCCCATAGAAAAAAGACTAGACTTTCTCAAATTTTCAACATGTGGATGTAATTTTCTTTTTGGAACTTTACATTTGTTCAAGACATTTTCCAGAAACAACATGGTTTCAAGTCATTTATTCCCAAAATAAGTTGGTTACCGGTCCACTCATATGAGAAAAGACTTTGGAACTTGCATGTGCTTTTGGAAGCAAAATGTTTCAAGCATTTCACGTTTTGATTTCTTGGCTTTCACAAAACAATAATAATAATTGCGGATTATTTTCCTCAAATATGTTACGTGAAACTTATCCAAAAAAAAAAAAAACAATCCCTAATTTGTTTGAGCTATATTTTGAATTTAACTTCATTCTTCTTATTATCTGGAACGTAAATAAGTAATTTTTTCCTTATAATCAATTAGTGGGGTTGTTGCTTTCATGCTCATCAGAATGTTGATCTCTTTATTATTATTACAGGTTTTTGCCGTGTTTCATAGTCTGGATTCTCCGTCTTTGCTGTACTGTTCTTTCCCCCAAGAAAAACTTCAACTATAATTCTTCGGCCCCAGTCTGTTTTCCCGTCGCCATCTCTCGTCCGGCGCCGACCCGCCCTTCCTCATGACAGTTCTTATCGTCACCATGGATACTCGCCTCTCCATTTTTGCTGTCATGGATTTCTTCATCAACACTACATGCCATATACCAGTTAGCAAGCCAAGGAGTTGATCTCACCATGCCACCTATATATATAATAAGTGCCTTCCTCAGTGCTTCAGAATATGAGGTCGTTGCTCTCATGCTTGTCAGAATGCTGATCTTTTTATTATTATTACACAGGTCAGTCTCCTTCCCTTATTTAAATTTTTATTTACTTTTAACTTATCATTCTCATGTTACAACAATGACCCCACAGACTGAATTTAATACTGAGAAAATTTTAGTCACTGTTCCTCTGTTTTTGATACATATTTTTTGTACCCTTTCCCTGATTCTTCATGAATCGCCCCCAGCACATCTTTTTCCCGAGAACTCTTGCTCATATTATCCGGCGACATTGAGTCTAACCCTGGACCCCGTGTTAACCACTCATCTCCACCTTCTACCCATCAACTTAGATCTGGCTCTACTTCTGAAAATGCTGTTAAACCCGATATTTCTTCCGAATCAACAATTCTCCTTAATATTCAGGCAACTCGAGTTGCCATACTTAACCAACTGACGCTTCTTTACCAAAAACAAGATTCCTTCAGCTTCCAATTAACTGGCTTTTCCCAATGACTTAGCGCAGTTGAAGATAAATTATCCCCTATAGATGACTTGCAAAACAAAGTTCAAGACCTTACTTCCAATTTTTTTCTAAAATAACAGACCTTGAAGATCATTCTCGTCACTCGAATCTTATCTTTTGTGGAATTCCCGAGGAACCATCTAATACAGAAACTTTCATAGAACTCGAACATAAAATCATAAAATGTTGCTCCGAGCACTTAGATATAGATATCTCTCCCATGGACATCAAACGTTGTCAGAGAAGCGGCTCTTGAGAGGGTCATGGATGCAGACTCTCAATAGTCAAATTCCTTAATTTCAAACTTTAAAATTACGTCCTTAAAAACATTCCAATATCAATCTCCGAAGATTTTCTCCCAAAACTTGGAAACTCTGTGGCCAAATGTGAGGGACTTCAGGGAAAATGGACTTAAAGTGAAACTCATCCATAACTTCACATAATTAACAATATTAAATACATTTGGGACCCTGAGATTAATGACATTGTTCCTTCCTTTACACCCCAACCAGTTCCACAAACCCTATTCTATCCACCAGTCCTCCACGCACCCCTAATGTTCCCCCCTTAGGCCCTCTCCCATTAACACCCCTCCCGCCTCTACACTAAATACTTTTAAATTAGGTACCATCAACGTTAGAAGCTTAAATAATAAAATTCTTTCCTTCAAATTCATTTTGCTTGTTCACAACCCTCACTTTCTTGGAGTAACTGAATCTTGGTTAAATAATTCTGTCCTATTCCGAATTTCTTCTCCCTAATTATAGTGCTTTCCATAAAGATAGAAACTCTCGAGGGGGAGGTGTACTGATTTTCAATAATTCCATTCCTCTCATTAAAATCCCCTTTCACTCTGATCTGGAAATTGTTGCAGTTGAATGGCATCACCCTGTTTCCTCTACCCATTTTCCCCCTCTATATACCTCCCTCCCCAGATTTACACTTATTCGACCAACTAGAACTTATTCTTGAAAAATTCTCCCCCACACATTCCCAAAGTCTCACTGTAGATTGGAACATCCCAGTCATTGATTGGATAAATATGCATTCTACTTACTGCAATCACCGAATTAATAATAAATTCCTTGACATTTTCCTTAAATTCAATCTTGTTCAATCTGTCTTAAAACCAACTCGAATTGCATTTCAATCCAGTTCAATCCTGAATGTCATTGCCACTTCTAATCGGATCCCAGTTCTTGACACCTCCATCTTCGAGGGTCGCTCGGATCACAAAATCCACTTCATTGATTTTTCTCTCCAGCAATCTATTCCCTCCTACAAACTTGCTACCAAACCAAACTTTAATAAGGCCAACTACCCCCCTCATGCGAAATATTCTTCGTTCCCACTTTTCTGATTTCTTATCGCTTTCCTCCTCCAACAACATTCATACCTTGTGGGTGACTTTCAAATCAACAATCCTCAAATGCTTAGCTACAGTTCCCAGTAAGAATGTCTCAACCAAGTACATTTACAACCCATGGACTAATAGAGATATCATCCATTTAAAGGGAAAAATTTGCCGTGTCGCTTCCAAATACAAAGTAAACAAATCCCACTCACTTAAATCTGCAATTTCTGCCTACACTCAAACCTTAAAGACCTCATTTCTTTTCAAAAACTAAATATCTTTCTCATTTTTTACCAAATTATCTCAAATCCAATCCCTCAAAGTTTTGGAACTTCCTCCATACCAAATCAGCCTTCTCTCAAAATTTCAACTAAAGACATCTTTCTCCTTCGGATATCGCCACTGAGTTCAATTTAGCGTTCTGCTCAGTTTTCTCATTGGATCCTCTCACAATATTCATTCACTGACTACATTCACAACTCTAACCCAATCTTTATCTCTAGGGAGGACATAGTAAAATTATTGAAAAAACTCAAACCTCACTCTTTGGGCCCGAATGGAATCCCTAACTATATTCTCAAATTCCATGCTGAAGAAGTCGCTGCCTATCTTTTGATTATTTTCCATGTTTCTCTAAATTCCTCCATTATACCCTCTGATTGGAAAATAAACAAAATCATTCCAATTCACAAATCTGGTCCTCTTACCGATCCCCTCAATTTCAGACCTTTTGCAATCACCTCATCATGAACACATCATAGCAAAAGAAATCCAGCCCAAATTGACTCCATAAAATTTTTCTTCCCTAATCATATCAGCATAGGCTTTAGACGTTCTCTCTCCACCTCCTCTCAATTGGTCCTTTTCATCCATGACCTCTCAGGAGCTGTCGATGAAAATTTACAAACTGATGTCATTTTCTTAGATTTCTCAAAAGCATATGACAAAGTCCCTCACAATAAATTACTACTTAAACTTTCTACACTCGGCTTAAATGTTCAATTGCTTAATTGGCTGGAAGCCTTCCTAAAATATTGCAAACAATATGTCCACTTCAAAGACAACAACTTACCATAGGCCACCATAAATTCTGGGACACCACAGGGATCAATGATTTCCCCACTTTTATTCTTAATATTTATTAACGACCTTCCTGAAACCCTCAATTGCACCACTAGACTTTTTGCTGATGATTACGTAATCTACCACACCATAAATCATGAGTCAGACCAAGAACTTCTCTAATGCAATCTCAATTCTATCTCCCAATGGTGCTCCACATGGCAAATGCTTCTCAACATCTCTAAAACTGTGCTCATGAGAATTTCATGTAAACTCTCACCTTTTGAATTTTCATACTCCATCAATAACTCCTCCCTATCCCAGGTTTCACAATATAAATACCTCAGCGTTATCATTTCAGCAAACCTGCGCTGGAATAAACATATCGATTATATCAAAAAAATATCTCAATAAACTCTTTTTCCTTTGCCGGAACCTTAAACACTCTACTCGTGATGTTAGACTCTTCTGCTATCAAACCTATATTTCTCTACTCCTCTTCTATGTCTCCGAAATTTGGGACCTCTACACTGCTAGAAATATCGAGAAGCTGGAATCAATACAAAATAAATCCGCCGGCTTTATCTACAAAAGTTGGTCCTCCTTTGTGTCTGTCTCCGAACTTAAACGTGAACTCAATCTTCCCCCTCTAAGTACTCACCGTGTTTTTTTTCGATTGACCATGCTTTTCAAAATTCTCCATGGACATTTAAATTTTGATATCACTGGTATTATCTCCAAGCCAACACATATCTCTAGCAGACTTGATCATCCACTTAAGATAAACCCTATCTCCGCTTCCACCGACGGCTTTAAATTTAACTTCTTTCCATATTCACCCACGCCATTTATATTTTCGAAAAATGTAAAACTTTTTTCTGCCACCATCAACCGTATTCTCATGTTTAGGCCTCAGCCAACATTATTGTATAAATAAATAAACTCCACTGAAACAAATTTTTTTTTATGAATGTTAAAATTTGAAAAATCAAAAATTCTTTTATAACAAAATTCTCTTATAACAAAGTGATTTCTTCAGTTTGTTGAAGTTCGTTATTACAGAATTAGACTGTACATGCAATTTTGGGAGGGACAATACTGTATCAATTTAATGTTTTAGAAAATATTTGATATTTGGTAATTTGATGGTCAGAGAAAGTCAGGGAAACCTTTCAGTCAAAAGTTGTAGGAATCCTGAATACAGCTTGTAAATAGGGTTCTACGTAAATTTTAAAAAATATCTGTAAAAAAGTTTTAATCCACCCAACACAAGTACTCAGATTTGTGACCTGCAAGCAATAGCCATCTAGTACAGTGCTTGACAAACAAAAAAAAAAGTCTAGGCACCAGAAAACTTTGAGGAGCCAAACATTTTTTTTTTTGAGAAAATTTCTTTTGCGATGCATCCAACCCTGATTATATGAAACCAAAATATTTTGTGTTCCCTTGACTCTGATTAAGTAATCCACATATGAAAAACTTTAGGTACAAATACCAAACTTAGTCGCCATGGCAACCTGGCACCTGGGATTTGTCAAGATCTGATCTAGCATATTGAACCCACAGACTAAAAAAATTGTGTGACCCTGATCTAGAATTATTATTTTTTTCAATTACTATTCAAACTAATATGAAATAGAGTCAGAATGTTCATTAAAAACAGTTTTGTATTTTTTGAGAATTTTATAATGTTACTGATGAAACATTAGTCATTATCCTGGAGAAAAACATTATTTTTAACTTATTGCCAAAGCCTAAAGTTGGTCTAGTTGGCAATGTATGAATTTCGAACTTTGGTCAGCCTCTACATATTTGGTCTCTATACATCCCTATATATTGATCCCGTATGATTCGGGGTCATCACCACTTTGATGTATTTTTGCGATAACTATGGCCATTTATAATTAGCCATAGCTAACCATAATTATTATGATTAGCATGGCAACCTTAACAATTAAGGGAATCTGAATATAGATATCTTAGTGATCCATATATAGGGGCCAGCGAAAGCCTGAAATTCGGACATTGGCCGATCAATTGGGCCAGCCAGTTCGCTAACTGACCAACTTCGGGATTTGGCAGTAACATATATAAAACAAATATTTGTTAAAATTCATTGGAATCCTTAAAAATCAGCATATCAGAAAAAAGAACAATGTCATATAAACATGAATATGGTTATTTTAAACCTCACCTACTGTCTGAAATGACAGATTTCAGACTCTGATGTAAATTCACTGGAACCAGATCATCATTTTCGACGCATTTAAAAGATAACTGAAAAAAATTGCAAAAACTAAGTTTATCATGCTTTTGGGTAAATGAAACATTGTGAGAGCAAACACAATTCTAAAAAAAGTGCCAATTCAAAAATTGTGAAAAAAATAACGGATATCTCTGTGATATGGGTGCATGAATCACTGATGATGTGCTATATACATTATACATTAATTTTTCATAAAAATTCGATTTCTTTTTTCCAAATCACCTTCAACATGGCAGGTTGATATTTCCCTTCCTGATCCCATGAAGGCTTGTTTTCTTCTGTAAACATATCTTGCAAATGATCAGCAAAGCTGGCAAAAAAACAAAAACAAAAAAAAAACAGTTGTACAATTTACATGAGCCAATCGTGCAAGTTTGCATTTATATAATACAAAGCATCATAAAATAAACAGCAACAAAAATATAGTAGACATGTGTTGTATTCAATCAAAAACTCTTCCACTGCACTACTGTTTTTGAATAGCATAGAGCCACTACGAGTTGAGACAGAAAGTTGGAGATTAAAAAGTAACAGCTGTATTCATTGTAGTGAGCATCCAAGATTTACACAAATAAATCAACATTTATTTAACCTAGAGCACACATTTCTATGACTGCCAAATTCAAATAGTCACCTGGTCAAAATTATTTTTCATTAATATGTTGTTATACTACTATGTTCAAAAAATTCGGAGACATTTTATTACCAATGAATGAATACAGATAGAACCTGTTTATTTGGCATTTCTTTCAAAGTGGCTACATTGTGCAATTACGCATTTTTGCCATAATTTGTATGAAGACGTAAATGCAGATTGCAAGTCTTTTTTTTGTCCAATGACTTTGTTGTTGTTCACTGCACTTCTTAAACACCTGAAAATCTTCTACCCTTAAATTCTTTATCCAAGGAAAAAGTCACATGTGACAAGATCAGGGGAATAAGCTGATTGTAGAAGTACTGAAATGTGATGTTTTCACAGGTAATCTGATATAAAGAGGGACCTACGAGTCCTTAAGCATCACCATGATAAGAAACTATCTCTGATATGAACTATCATACTATGTATATGAGCTATCATGCATATAATTGCAGCATTAGAGAAGTAATAAGCCATTGCAAAGGCATATATATGTCTGAAACACATTGTTAGGGAATCATGGTAACCAAAGTAAGCATTCCAAAAATTATTGTTGAGGCACAGGAACCAGGGTTGATAAAAAACTGTTTTTTAACCAGGTTTTTTTGGTTTAAACCGGTTTATTTATTTTAAATAGTATTAACATTAAAAACAATAAAATTTCTGAAAAATCATTCAAACTTCTAATAATTAATTAAAATAAAATGTTTATTTATGTAATTAACACTATTCCCATGTTTAATTAATCAATAAATATTTCTTATATTTTAACAAAAACCAACTTTTGCAAGCAAAAACTAATAAAAATTAGGCGAATATAATGTATTTAATGAAGCATGAATGATGCAGATTAATTAGCGATGATTTACTATATACAGGGTGATTATAACTAAGGTTCTGATTTCAAAACACTGTAAAAAAAAGAACGATTGTCAGAATGACTTGAAAATTCCTGAAGAAATGAAATTTTATTTGGTAAAGGGAAAAAAATACTTAAAAATGTAAAATTAATGATATCATCCAGAACATGGAAAATTTGCTCACAGATTGGAAACGATAGCCAGTCATGGCAAAAAGATAACTTAATTATAGCATTGCACAATTTCATAATTCATGGAAACATCACAAAAAAACAAAGTAATTGAACAAATAACTACAACTTACTCAAGAAATGTTAAATATGTTGTCCACAGTGTTCTGGCTAGGAGATGAAAGCACAAAAACTTTTGTTCAAGAACAGATCAGAGTATGCCATGGCCATGATGTGTGACGCTTGCAATTCACCTTTATTAAACCAAACGTGCCAACACGTTAATATTCCTGAGGAACTTCTAACATATAAGGGATACACTGGAGATTGCAATTCACCAAAGTTTGCAATCTGACCACTGTTCATGACATTTTGAGGTACCCTCCACAGCCAGAAATTGCAAGGGTTAAGTTGCATCCTGTTATTGTCAAAATGGGTCTTCAGCAGCTGCTTTTGCTGGTATTGCAATGTGCATCTTGATAGAAGTTGTTCTATCCACACACTGATGCTGTGGAAGTGCCGAAATAATATGGTTGCACAAAATAGATTATACAGCTGGCCAAGTACAGCATCATCTACTTGCACATTTTGCACTACTTGCATTTTGTTTTTCTTTTGCCAAAAGAAATTTCCATTGCTTCAGGAGTATCCATGCAAATTTTCAAGTCACTCTGACCAGTACTAATTGTATAGTTTTTGAATCAAAACTTTAATTATAATCACCCTGTATATAGCTGATTATTTTTCATAAATCTGTTACTACTACACTATCTACCAATAAGTATTTGGACACCTGTGATAGAAAAGAAAAACTAACTTTATTCAAAATCAATAGTTGGTAGAGCCTCCACGAGAGGCAATTACAACGTGAACCCTCCGGGGCATACTTTCCACAAGTCCTTGTGTGACGGCTAGTGGTATTTTGGCCACTCGGCTTGGAGAAGACATGTCAGTTCCTTCACCGATTTTGGACAGGTAGGGCACCCCTTAATTTGGCGATCCAACTCGTCCCAGAGGTTCTCGATAGGGTTCAGGTCTGGGCTCTGGGCAGGCCAGTCCATTCTATGAACCCCATTGGCACCACACCAAGCCTTGGTTAACCTCGCAGTATGACAGCTGGCATTGTCATCCTGGAAGTAACAGGGGTCCACCCCGTAAAACTGCCACAATGTAGGAAGCACATTGTCATCCAAAATAGTGCAGTAGGCATCGGCGTTGAGCTTACCATGAATGGGGACCAAGGGTCCCAGTCCATACCAGGAGAAACACCCCCAGATCATAATTCCACCTCCGCCGAACTTGACTGTTGGCACAATGCATTCTGGCAGGAGACGTTCTCCAGGCAGACCCAGACCCTGCCATCCGAACGGTAGAGGTGAACCTTGATTCGTCGCTCCAGAGAACCCGTTTCCACTGATCTACGGTCCGATTTCGATATGCTTTGCATCATATTAACCGAGCAACGCAGTTGGACTTTGTGATCAAAGGCTTATGGGCAGCAGCACGACCATGAAAACCAATCACATGTGCTTCCTTATGGATGGTATTCATTGAAACAATACTTCCGGATGCCTGTTGAAACTCCTCGCGGATGAGGGCCATCGGTTAGGTGCGGTTCTTCCAAATTTCTCTGGACAGCACCTGTCGGTCTCTATCTCCCAGTTTCGTTGGTCTGCCGACTCGGGGCAAATTCTGACAATCACAGCTCACCTTCCACTTCTTAATCACATAGACCACTGTCGATTTTGGGTACTTCAGCTCGCTAGATATGTCCCTTAAGGATCGGTCATTTTTGTGATACCCAATAATTATACCTTTTTCGAAATCAGAGAGCTCCGAACTGCGCGGCATCTTGCATGCGACTAATGCCGATGTTGTTTCCTACACTATATATACCGACGGAGGGCGTGACGTATCTCAGGACCGCAGATATCGTCAATTGCATAGGTGTCCAAATACTTATTGGTAGATAGTGTATACAGTAGAACCTTGATTAACTGGACTGGGCGATATACAGTACGAGATGTGCTATTTCTTATGGGAAAGAAAATGAAAATGTCTGTGGGGTAATGTAACTACTAGTACACTGGTTTTTGTCCTTTAGGGACAGCTGGTGTCTTTACTGGATTATAGGACCACCTGCCCCTAGCATGATGGTGTCACTACTGTTGCTGCTTCTTTGTGAAGGGGAAAAAGAAATCCTGTGAGATAATACACCACTACATTTAGATGTGTGATGCAATCCTTATTCATGACTTTGCTTAAGATAGAGAAGGATGGCCTTTCCCTGTCCTGATTCCTGGGCACGCCGTTGTTGGCAATTGAAGATTTAGCCGGTTGGCTTCTGGTTTTCTCGGTCTTCGACTGCTGGTTCGTAGCTCTGTTGATTCCTTTGGCAAATGGACACGAAAACAATCGCCAGTTCGATTGCTTGGACGTTTCCTGCCTAGCCGGGAACCGGTTCGGTGCGGATCTCCTCCCTTTGACAGCATGATCATCGTCGTATCGTTTCGAGTTCATCTCCTTGAGCTGCGAGGCCTTGCCCTCGGATGCGGACGCGACCCGATTGGTCTTGCACTTGATAAGGGCGAACGTCTTCTTCACCATATTGCCGTTGACGCAGAGACAGCGCCTCGTACAGACATCCGGTAGCCTAGATCCTCGATTGACGACTACGACGTCGACGACTTCTCCGTGTTCTGATATAAACTGCGACACTGACTTGGGTGTCATTTCCTCGAACAGCATGTTGCAGACCAGGATCATTTTTGCGCATCTGGTCTCGAAAGTCGGTACGGGCACAATCCGGCGCACTTTAGTGCCTCCTCCGTTGACTTGGAATTTGTTCGAGTTCCTGAGACAGTACCGGACGACCCTCCAATCCTTGGTCAGGGTCTTGACTTTCCCGAAAGATGAGACCAACCTCAGGCTGATGTAGCCCTCCTTGTTTCTCTGGATTTGTTTCAGCAGAAAGTTGTTCTTCATGTTCTTGATGTTGAAGTCGGTGAAGTAGCTCTCGACTTGGGATGTGATCCTCTCTTCAAGTTCTTCGTTAGGTATGCAAAAATCGTTGTTATTGCCGTCTGTAACGTGCCGATGATCCCCCGGCGTAAAAGTCCGTAGTCACCGTCACGTTATCTTTGTCATAAATGTTACTAGTCTGCAGCTGTGATCGTATGGCGACGATCAAGGCCGATCGTGATGTTCGCCTGCGATCGCATGCAGATGAGGTGACCTTGAAGCCGATTGGCTTGATCAGACACATGCGGTCGGATGTTTTTCCTTTAAATACCGGCCGTACGTTGTAACAGGTCTGATTCTGCGTTCGTCTAATCTTGTTCTGTTCAACTGAAGCCCTCTAGTAGGACGGTTCACCGTCTTACTACCGTATCTATTGGCCTTAGGCTGAATTGTTAAAATGCAATAATCTACATTATTTGAATCCGTTTTCCGGCAGGTCCGGAATCAAAATATAAAACAATCTTCACAGTCAAAGTTCTTCATTGCTGATCGAGGTGGTTCGGCCCTCAACCGAGAGGCCCCCGGAGCTGATCAAGGTGGTTCGGCCCTCAACCGAGAGGCCCCCGGAGCTGATCAAGGTGGTTCGGCCCTCAACCGAGAGGCCCCCTGGAGCTGATCAAGGTGGTTCGGCCCTCAACCAAGAGGCCCCCCGGAGCTGAGCAAGGTGGTCCGGCCCTCAACCGAGAGGCCCCCAGGAACTGATCAAGGTGTTCCGGTTCTCAACTGAGAAAACTCCTCTGGTATTTACGGAAAAGCTAACAACATCGGATGTCCGATCACTGCACAAGTTGACTGTTGTTGATCATCAATTGGTGAGCCAGTATCTTTACTGTTAACGTCAAATAGAGGGCTCCAAGATATACTAATCCATTGTTAAAATTAACTAACCCATATAATTAATTTGAATAAATAATAATATTTCATGCGAAAGTTTGTTTCTAATCATTTTCCACTTGTCGTTTGCCACTTTATTGCTGGATATTTCGAACCGGGCAAGCAACTCCCATAAGGGACGTTGCAATTTTGGGGGCTCGACCGGGATCAGTAAGTGTGGCAAACCGCGGGTGGAAAGTACTTTCGCTAAAAAAATTTTTTTTTTTTTTTTTTGATATTTAACATTGATTTTAGAGATGAATTCTAATAATCATAGTACGCCGTAAAATTCGGGCGATCATCTGATCAAGGTCAAATCTAAAATTTGCGAAAATGTGATTTTATGTTCTAGTCGTTTTGTGATTTTACATTCTAGTCATTTTCAATATTTAAATGTTGAGACTAAGGACTTTTTCTCCGGTTGCATGATCCTGTAGGAGAGGGGGGGGGAGTGCCTGTCGAAATTAGTGTATAATGTGTATTTTGGAGGGAAATGTTATTTCATGTGTTTTGGAGGGGATAGTGTGTTTTATGTGTATTTTGCGGTTTTTAGATAAATGAGATAATTGATGTGACATTTGGTGTGATATTTTGAGGTAGTGGTGAGGAAATTGTGAAGTTTTCGGAAGGTTGATAGGGCAGGGCCCTATATATTGTATTTTGGTGTTGCGATTTCATGCGGGATTTGAAGTTTTTGAGTGTATAATTATAGTTAGTGTATTTCATGCGGGATTTTTGATATTTTTAGTGTATTGATAATGTGTATTTAATGCGGGATTGTTTATTATATTGCATTTCATGTTTTCGATAGGTTTCTTTTTCCTCGGGATATGGATTGTTAGGAAAACTGGGCCTTAGAAAAATTCTTAAGAATTTTTCTTTCTGGTGGCAGGGGGAATGTAACGTGCCGATGATCCCCCGGCGTAAAAGTCCGTAGTCACCGTCACGTTATCTTTGTCATAAATGTTACTAGTCTGCAGCTGTGATCGTATGGCGACGATCAAGGCCGATCGTGATGTTCGCCTGCGATCGCATGCAGATGAGGTGACCTT
Organism: Pholcus phalangioides; assembly: GCF_987345545.1. NCBI lineage: Eukaryota > Metazoa > Arthropoda > Arachnida > Araneae > Pholcidae > Pholcus > Pholcus phalangioides. The sequence goes on along the minus strand of NW_028301603.1, from coordinate 44,955,091 downwards.
GAAGCCGATTGGCTTGATCAGACACATGCGGTCGGATGTTTTTCCTTTAAATACCGGCCGTACGTTGTAACAGGTCTGATTCTGCGTTCGTCTAATCTTGTTCTGTTCAACTGAAGCCCTCTAGTAGGACGGTTCACCGTCTTACTACCGTATCTATTGGCCTTAGGCTGAATTGTTAAAATGCAATAATCTACATTATTTGAATCCGTTTTCCGGCAGGTCCGGAATCAAAATATAAAACAATCTTCACAGTCAAAGTTCTTCATTGCTGATCGAGGTGGTCCGGCCCTCAACCGAGAGGCCCCCGGAGCTGATCAAGGTGGTTCGGCCCTCAACCGAGAGGCCCCCGGAGCTGATCAAGGTGGTTCGGCCCTCAACCGAGAGGCCCCCTGGAGCTGATCAAGGTGGTTCGGCCCTCAACCAAGAGGCCCCCCGGAGCTGAGCAAGGTGGTCCGGCCCTCAACCGAGAGGCCCCCAGGAACTGATCAAGGTGTTCCGGTTCTCAACTGAGAAAACTCCTCTGGTATTTACGGAAAAGCTAACAACATCGGATGTCCGATCACTGCACAAGTTGACTGTTGTTGATCATCAATTGGTGAGCCAGTATCTTTACTGTTAACGTCAAATAGAGGGCTCCAAGATATACTAATCCATTGTTAAAATTAACTAACCCATATAATTAATTTGAATAAATAATAATATTTCATGCGAAAGTTTGTTTCTAATCATTTTCCACTTGTCGTTTGCCACTTTATTGCTGGATATTTCGAACCGGGCAAGCAACTCCCATAAGGGACGTTGCAATTTTGGGGGCTCGACCGGGATCAGTAAGTGTGGCAAACCGCGGGTGGAAAGTACTTTCGCTAAAAAATTTTTTTTTTTTTTTTTTTGATATTTAACATTGATTTTAGAGATGAATTCTAATAATCATAGTACGCCGTAAAATTCGGGCGATCATCTGATCAAGGTCAAATCTAAAATTTGCGAAAATGTGATTTTATGTTCTAGTCGTTTTGTGATTTTACATTCTAGTCATTTTCAATATTTAACCGGTCTGCGGTGTGTCAATGTCCGCACCGACACCAGCTGCCGGGACAGTGATATATGCTGTTAGGACTGTGGTTTCTTCAATCATGTCCCCCTCTTCTGTCTGGACAGAGTTCGCCTGGGCCCGACTCAAGGGCTCCTGCTGAACTCTTGCAGGACAAAACCTTGCTATATGGCCTTCTGCTCCACACGCATAACAAGTGACTGCGGCTCTCTCTCTGGTATTCGAACCCATCGTCGCTTTAGGTGGGAAGGACTCACCCTGAAGTCTCTGGTTCTCGCTGGCTTTCCATCCTGGGTTTCGATGAACCGGTCTTGGGGTTCTCGTTCTGTCACTTGGGAAGGGTGTCTTCAGAGTCCTCTTCACATCATCGAACCTATCTAGTTTCTCCAATAGATCACTTGGAGACACCATATCACTCCATTCGTCCAGATAGTGTTCCTTAAAATCAGCTGTGACGCGTTTTTTCATTTGATCGCTGATGATTAAATCTCTTAGTTGCTCAAACGTCGTGACCTCCAAAGCCGTCGTCCATCCATCAAAATAGGTACACAGTTCATGGTAGAAGTCTCTCCAGGTGCCCTCTTGGTTCTTGTGGCACGAAGAAAACATCTGTCGGAACTTCTCTGGGGTGAGTTTGAATCTCTGCAATAACAATTCCTTAACTTGATTATAGTCCTGTACTTGCTCTTCCGGCTCGCGGGCAATTAACTGGTTCATCTCGTAGGGAAGAAGTCCCAAGAGCTCAGCTAACCAATCTTCCCATGCCAGGGCCGCGCGACGAGCTTGCCGCTCGAACAGCACCAGGTACAGACTTATGTCTTCTTCCATTCTGAACTTTTGCATCATGTTCTGGAAATCCCGGCTGGGGGTTCTGCCGCGCCCAGCTTGATTATTCTCCTCCCTTCTGACTCCTGTCTCGATCCTCAGTCTTTCGAGTTCATGTTCCATCTCCTTTTCTCTACGCCACTCCTCCAACTCTTTCTCTCTACGCCTCTCCTCCATCTCTTTCTCTCTACGCCTCTCCTCCATCTCTTTCTCTCTACGCCTCTCCTCCATCTATTCTCTTTCCTATTGCCTATGATCGTTTTCAGCATCTCTCTGCACGTCGCTTCGTTGTACAGTTCACTTTCCTGTATGGTACTCACTAGTTGCATTAAGTTGAACTCCGGTCGGACTTCTAACCCCAAGTTGGCGGCCATGGTCTCCAGATCCTCCTTATTCCCCTTTGCCAAATACGCCATCTTTATTTATCGTCTCGATACTGCCGTACAACACTTGCTCCTTTTTGCCTGGGCAGGATTGCCCCTCTCAGCACCGGTTGTCGGGTTGATTTCACGAAAAAAAAACAAAAAAAAACAGCGTGGGTGCTTGACGCTGCTACTATCCTTCTATACGAACCGGGTGGTTCCACCGTCGCTAGGACACTCTTCTTCGAATTCAGCTCGCAATCTTGAGTCGTTGAAGCTACGACCTCATCCTGCCGACTGCGCCAGTAAACTTTCCCCCGATTTCCTATCGGTCGTAGGTCCTCGGCTGTACCTCCACTACGATTCCAGGGCGAAATAACTGGATTCTAGACTCCCAAAAGGAAGAAAACAACACTTTATTTAATTTATTATCCAACACCTCCACGAAACCGTCCTGTCTCTTCGGTACAAACTTTTACCCTCTCTCTCTTTTCAAATGTCTCTAATCGTTCTCGTTTCCCTCTCTCGCGACTCCTGTTTCTCCTCAGCCTTTTTCCAACCTCTTTTCTCCTGAACCTTACAACAACCAACGAACTTCTATGTGTAATATAAACAATTGAAGTCTTCTTTGTTTTCATCACAAAGATTTCTAAATATTCTGTTATGGAGAGCATTGCTTCTGATCTTGTTAATTGCTGTAATTACATATTGAAGCGAGCGATGAAGGCGATCACTAAAGTTTTTTGCAACCAAATGTTGTCTGTGAATCACACTATGCATGGCCACTAAATTTGGTACAACTTTTTTCACGAATGAAACAAATCTACGGTAGCGTCCAACCATTGCCAGAGCACCATCGGTTGCAACGGACGAAATATTAGTCAGAGAAATTCCTTTTTCTTCAAAATAGTGTTCTTAAACGTCAAATATAGATTTTCCTTTAGTGACCGTTTATAATGTTCTGGCGAATAATAGTTCTTGACAAATGTTTTCATCTTTTATGAAGCGAACGTATGCCAGAAGTAAATATTCATTTGTTGGTAAAGTAGGTTCACCGAGTTATAAGGAAAATTTGGTAGTCGCCAAAAAATCAGCTTTTTTGTGGATGTGGATTTCTCCACATCCTTGGACACTTCATTGATTCGTCTCTGCACTGTATTATTACTCAATGGAATTGTTTTAATAATATCAGCCGGTGACTTATACAGCACAGTATGCAGGACTTTGTTCATAGCTGGCAGTATCAATTCTTCGCCAATAGTGTGCGGTTTTACCTGCTTTAGCAATGAGTAAGGAAATGTATGACGCTCGTAATCCATCATTTTCTTGTTTCGATGTTGTCGAAAACATATTAGTCAAAGTTGGACGTCTTGAATGTTGATCTCTTAGCATTTGAAAGTGAGATAAATATTTATCTGCCAGAAACTCCCAGTGATACCGGAACATTGAACATGCAAATATGACTTGAACACAAAATGCCCCCCCCCCCATTCTTCTGAACGCCCCCTCAATATGACTTGAACAAAAAACGCCCCCCTCAAACTTCTCAGCGCCCACATTGGGAACCACTGGTTTAAACCAAACAACCCTGCCAGGAACCATTGTTGCCTGACAGTTTTTGCCCAGCTCTAATAAATTTTTAAAGTAGCCTATTGTTCAAGTCAGGCCCCGTTTGGTATACATGCTAAATTTGGCAATGATTGGTCTGAAATTGTAAATTTGTATATAGAACACACACACAGAAAATCAATTTTACATGTATGGATTATGATCCACTTTTGTGCATATCTTTTATATAGGCCTAAGCAGTTTAGTATCAGAAAACTTTGGAACAGATTAAACAAAAACATCAGTGTTTTAGAACAAATCATGTTCTCACCATGAGTCTTCGTGGAAGTATTGTACATAGTCAGTGACACTGTGTTCTGGATATAAAAACATGACAGGCCACACTAAACAACCATTCTCATCAATATGCACCATAGAATCTGCTAGGTCAGTGTGTTCTGGTTTCAAGTCTTGTGGTCCATCAAACCTGATGCCTCGCATCTACTTGAGAGAATTAGAACCATGGAATAAATATGGTGGAAACTGTATTTCTCAAAATTGTAGTTCTAAAGATTAATAATTACATGAATTACATAATGAAATTGAAATTTAACAAAACACATAAAGACAAATGCGGAACAAAAACACATATTACATTCCGATATGTGACATTCAGGATATGAATGGAATCATATGATACATTCAAGGTTCATTAATGCATAAAACTTACAAACAGACCAATCAGGTAATACAGCATTCATATCTTGACTTAGATACATAAAACTAAACATTCACTATGTTTGCTCATTGAGAAATTGATATTATTAATTTGTAAAATTAATTAATGTTTAAAATTTTTATGCTCGTTTGAAATCAAATTTAATCAGATTATAAACACACAGTCAAATATAAGACAGGGGCACGGTAGCCCGGTCGATAAGATACTCGCCTAAAGTACCAAAGGATGTTTAGAGGTGTCGCGAGTTCGATACCCGGTTCGTCCTTGTCAGAAAACTTTCCTGACACAGGGGTACAACAAAAAAAACGGCGACTTGACCGCAGCAAAAAACTGCTACAGCAGGGAGTTCCCCCATCAAGAGGTTGGCGTGCTAACTTCTCGATGAGTATAAAACACAAGCCTACCGTTCGGAATCTGCAATAAATTGTAGGTCCCGGTCTAATTAGCCCTCGTGTGCGGAAAATTACAAAAATGATCAAATGATCAAATATAAAATACCTAAAAAGCATAAAAACACACACAGATTCTGTTCTATTTATAATTCAAGAGATTAGATTGTCATCAATTAGTAATCATTTAAATTTTTTAATATATTTTTCCAATTTTATTTCATGTGATTTAGATTATTACATTCTTTAGTTGCTATACATAAAATTTTTTTTTGCATTATGGCTTTATCACTTTGTATTGGATTCCTGTTCATTTCGTTTGTCTCAGTGTTTGTTTCATTTTGAACCAGGCAGGGTTTTTCTGAATGAATAATATTGTTTTACAAATTATTCGGTGTAAAAGTTATAAGTTATTTGGTGTACAAACACAAGAAAGTATATTAATATTGCTATAGTATAGCACTTGATAAATGAGAATAATGGGGGTTTCGAATGTCCTTTGAAAAGAAGGGGTCTATTTTGTTCTTGGTATATATTTTATTCTCCTGTCATCGAGTAATCAGAAGAAAGGTTTGGTCATAAGTAGGGATACGTAAATATCGCAAAAACAAATTTCGAAATTTTGCAAAAAATTTTTTTTAAATCAGAAATATCACATTTATTCACAAAAAAAATATTGCAAATCAAAAACTTTGCATTTGTTCACAAAAACAAGGGGAAAAAAATAAAACGTATTTCAAATCAGAATGTTCACTTTTGTTCACAAAAAAAAATCAATTTTCAAATCAAAAATTTTGCATTTCTTCATGCAAAAAAATAATTTTTAAATAGAAAGTTTCCCACTTGTTCCCGGAAATAAAAAAACAAAAAAAAAACCTATTCCATAAACAAAAAATATTTAAAATCAAAAATCTCGCATTTGTTGACACACACACACACAAAAATAACAATTTTGAAATCAAAAGTTTAATATTTGTTAGAAAAAAAAAAATTAAAAAATATATTCCAAATCAAAAATTTCGCATTTCTTCACACTAAAAGAAAGAAAACAATTTTCTATCTAAAAATTTCACATTTGTCACAAGACAAAATAAAACTAATTATTTCTGGTAAGTGTTTAAGTACTTAGTTGAAAGCTAACATAGTAGTAGTCTCTACATTCTCTATCTTTAACCTCTGCCTTCTATCAGTAATAAGAAAATTGTAGATGCTAAAATATCTCTCGACATCCACGCTATTAATCGGACTGTGAAGGCTTTGGATAGCTGCTTTTGCAAAGTTCATGTAGCAGCATTTTGTTGCATTTAAAATTTGTATGACATCAACAGAGATCCCTTGGTTCACCACTGTAAGTAGTTGTCTGTTGAAATGATTGTATCCATCGATGAGCTCATCCTGTGGTACGACTTTGAAAAAGGGTATTTTGGAGAAGCTTTCTAGTAATGAATTTGGATTCAAAGATGATGTGGGTGTTGTCACGGCTTCAGATGGACAGAATAATCTACCTATGCACTGGTGCGCTTCATTCGTTGCGGTGGATGTCATATGTAGGGTCACTTTATTTAAACTTTTCTCTGCTGCCGTCTTCAGCATAACAATATGCTCATGATCAATTTCACTATTCTCATTTGTCAAAATTTTCTTTGTTTTTTCGTAAAAATGTATTTCACTTTGGCGATATTTCAAGTCTACTAGTTTACTCCACAAAATGTGCGCGAGTGGATAGTTTGATTCTTCCAAATTTTCCATTAGCTCCATAATTTTTGTACAGAACTCGGAAATGAACGTCAGCTGAACTTGTATTTTAAGAGCTACAACTTCATTTCCGAAACATTCCTTTAAGAAACTTATGCTCAATATATCGTCTTCATATTTATTGAGAAAAGCAACAATATGTTCCATATATTCGTTTAGATAAATGACAGCTTTGAACCATGAATTCCACCTCGTTACTACAGGCGATGGAAAGAGTTTTGCTGGCAGTTGTGATACTCTTTCTTTCAGGTAGTTCAAATACACATTTTTAATTTTTTTAGTGCAAAAAAGTTGCCTTCGTCTTGGCCACAACAAAATTCAATTCTTTGAGCTCTTTAATGAATACGTAACCCACGAGATTCACTTTATGTGCCCAGCATTGGTAGTGCAAAATTTTGGTCCCCAGAAGAGTTTTCCATAAATTAAAGCATGCAGTCATATAACGAGTGGAGTCTGATATACTAGGCCCATTACTTGAGAGTATTCAATTTCATATTCTTTCAAAGAGTCAATTATAGCTTGGGAGCACACGGAAGAATTGGCTATGTCTAAAAAGTATATGCTAGCCAGGTAACATGATTGTTCTGGTTCATAATGAATGGTTTTCAATAAGACTGAAAAAACACATCTCCCTTGTTTATCAGATGTTTCATCCACCACTATAACTAAACATTCTTTTATACTCTTTTTTTCTGAAATTCAACAAAGTGGAACATATATTAGTAAGGAACATACAGACAGGAAGGTTACCTGAACCAGGTACATATTTTGCGAAATAATCACGTACAGCAGGGTGATCAAGTTTATGTAAAGGAATATTAGCTTTCAAACACATTCTTGCCGTGTCTTCTACAAAATCATCTCGCTTCTTCTTGGCATGTTTTTGAGCTTCAAAATTACCAATGATTGTAGTTTGTCATTTAGTTCCAGATGGACATGGCTGTTCGTTTTTCTTCTTTAAATGTGTAGCAGAGATTGCATGTTTCTGCAAAGTATCTCTTTTCAGCCCATCTAGACGAACGGTACAAAACCTGCACATAGCGACTTTTGTATCACTTAAATACAGTCCCTCGTGATCAAACTCTTTCACTCTGTCCATTAAGTTTTTAGGGCGGCCCATGTTGGTATGTCTATTATCTCCAGCGAACGTTGAATATATCACTGTAAGTACTAGAAAAATGTACCATTGAAGGGAAAATTAAACACATGTTATTAAACTGTTCAGTTGCCCTGTTTACATAGAAAAAGGAAAGTGGATTTTTCTTTTTTTTTCCATTTGATAATAGGAAAAAATCGCAAAGGATTCTGGGAAAGGGGCATGAAACTATTCACCAAACAAGAGGTTTTTCAAATTATTCCTCCTCTTTTTTCCCTACAAGAGGGGAAAAAATGCCATGCAGTTCTATCAACCAAACAACCTCCATTGAAAGGACAATCTTGTTCAAGTAAATGGGACTAGTAAGAGGGAAAAGAAGTGATGCCTGTGGTTTCTCTTTCAAGCACACTCACAAGTACTGAGCAAAATTACGACTTTTCCACTTCAAAAAATTTAAATTACCTAGATTTTGCGAAAAAGTAGTAAAAAATCCAATTTCAGCATTTATTCGTCGAAATTGGCGAATTTTGCATTTATCACGGTTATTTCGTAAATACGAAATTTACGTATCCCCTAATCATAAGTTTTGAAGGATAAAAAAAATCCAGACATTCTTGGCTGTAACCTCAAGCAGCAGTAATGTTCTATCTGAAGACTTAGAGTGTCTCGCAAAACTCTAGCAAGACAAAGACAAATTAGAAATCTGTTGTGTCCATAAGATTTACTGCAGAAAAGGGGAGAGAGGTAATCATACAAATACAACAACCACAACAGACAAAATGCCCAACGAGGTGGCTGAAAAAGTTTTCTACTAAAAAATGAATGTTGAACATATATCTGAACTATATCAGAAATACAGAAACCCTAGGCAGAGCAATAAAAAATCCATATAACTAAGATTAAAATATAAATATTGCCAAACTATGGTTGTCTGATCTAAGTATGGATAGCTTCTTGATTCATTCCAATATGTTTATCGTATTTCTTCTTAAACATGTCAATCATGTTAGAATTCCCAATCCCAAAAGGTAAGATATTCCATTTATTCACAACCCTATTAGGGAAAAACTCCCTGCAACACCACAACCTAGAGTTGTCCCTTACCAATTTATACTGGTGTGCCCTTGTCGAAGCAGTTGACTAGCAATGCATTAGTAACTCATAGTTCATTTTGTCCATCCAATTGTTGAAAATTTTAAACACTCTAATCATATCCCCCGACATTCACACCCAGAATTCATACACACACACCCTTCGAACCGTCTCAATTTCATATTCTATATTTTATTTGCCTTTTTTTCTTTTTTGTTTTTTTAATTAAATTCTAAGTCTTATACGTTTTTGTATTTTAATCTGTCAATTCCTATTTCTGTGTTTTTTTTTAAAGTTTTCTATGTTTAGAAGGTTTTTATATTAAAATTCCTAAGTTTTAACGTTTTTGGATTTTTTTAATTTGTATATTTTAAAAATCCTTCATTTTGGTTTTAATCTTATATGTTTAGTATTTTTACTTTTAAGTCTAAATATTTTTGTGTTTTCATTTGTCAATTTACTTTGTTTTATGTGTTTATTTTGAAGTTTTGTATGTTTTTGTTGTTAACTTTTTCAATGCTCAGTATATTGTCGGGTATGCTGTTTGCTTATATCACTGTGAAATTATGATTGCTGTATGGAACCCACCTTGCTGTATGCTTGCATAGATAGGATGACAGAACATATTGATATATGACACCTGCACTCTTCCAATGTAAGCATATTCAAGATTAAGTCTATCTTCATAGCTTAATGCCACTGAGCCATCAAGAGCATATATGGCTCTTCTCCTCGACTAAGTCAATGTCTCTCTGTAAGTATGGTCTCAAAAACCTAATGGCATACTCCAATCCAGGACCAACTAAGCCTCGTAAAAAAACCACTTTAAGAGAATGTGACAAAAATGTTTTTGAGAATGTAACTCAGCATTCTATTTGATTTTTTGACCACCGCTGAATAGTGTTTAGAAAACCTAAGCCGCTCGTCAATAAGAATATCTAGATCAGTGATCCTAGTTGCAATTAAAAGTGTGATGCAAAAAAAAAATTGATCAGAGTATCAGTGATTGTTCAAGTTGAAATCGTGCTCCCAAAATAGTTGAAACCTTCTTATGAGTGCCAAGCATGAATACAAAGTTAGTGCTGAGATAGGCAAATCAGATGTGAAATTTTGCATGTCTTTTGAACTTAGATTAATTTTTTTCGCAATGAATTTTGAATAAATCCTGCTGCTGACTATGTAGGTTGAAAGCAATAATTTAAACGGGAAAAAATGAGTCGGGTTTAATTTTAGCTTGAAAATATAAAAAAAGAAAAACTTTCAACCAAACAAATTGATAACATTAACTGAAGTTTTGTTGAGAAGACACCAATGAATAAGGCAAATACACAAAAAAATAATAATAAAAATCCTAATGCATTTGAACACCAATGGGTGTCGTCTTCAGAGGAAATTTTTTTTTTTTTTTTTTAAACCACTAGTCTCGCTGACAGAGTTTCCCACTTGGGTTGAATACCAAATCTTCACACTCGGTTGCTTAGGGGAAGAAGTACGTCTGTTCACTTCAAACATTGTGGTCAGAATGAAGCTGTGAGCCTGCGTGAGATACTAATGCAGAGTCCTGATTAGACATTTGCGGAATAGTGTACTTGCTTGCGGAACAGACATACTTCTTCCGCGGAGCAACCGAGCGTGAAGATTTGGTATTCAACCTAAGTGGGAAACTCGGTCAGCGAGACTAGTAGTTAAAAAAAAAAAATTTTCCTCTGAAGACGGCACCCATTGGTGTTGAAATGCATTAGGACTTTTATTATTATTTTTTGTGTATTTGCCTTATTCATTGGTGTCTTCTCAATATTCTTGGATACAGTGGATCAACTCTTCTATTAACTGAAGTGCTGATAACTATAAACAATTTTCCCCATGTTGGATATTTGTCCCCTCCGTACTTTATGAAAGTGATAACAAGATACACAAATGATAACATTATTTGTAACTTTAATTAGTAATAAGCAGCATCTACCGTATTTACCTCTAAAGCTTCCTGAACCTGTGTCATTTTTCGCTCCTCCTTCGCTGCTTCCACAATTGCTTTTCTTTTGTCCCTCTCGAGAATTTTCTGTAAAAATCCGAAATTGATAAGAAAATTGATAGGAAATATTTGTCAAATTAAATTTAGAAAAACATTCTAATACTCAAATGATTATGGATTTTTATTGCTAAATCTCACAAAACAGATGTGGTATGTTAGATCAATATTTATAAATTAGCCTTCCATTATGCATAATATTCACGTTTGTTTAGGTTCTGTAAAGCAGTCTTGTGTATAGATTTTTGTGAAAACATTGAAAACAACTTTAGAAAGAAACAACTTTAATATACAAAATCATACAACTTTCATGACCATGATATGCAACTGCACGGAGCAGAAGAATTTAAGGTTCAGAAATTTTTCACTTCAAAAAGAGGGCAAAGTTTGTTTTCACTTGAACTTCTTTAAAGTTGCATTGAGTATGGATGTTAAAAATATTTGACAGACAGGACCATAACTATCCCTGATACAGATTCTTAATTAATATAGGCCTAACTAAACAAAACACTGTTCAAAGCTATAAAAATTCTGCATAAATCAATAATCTGATTTGAAACAATTCTGTAAAATATCTCTTCAAACTAAATGTATGAGCATTTCATGTAAAATGATATTCACCTTCTCTTTCTCAGCTTTGATTTTCAGATCAGTCAATGTAACATTTGAAGGTTCCACCTGTTATAATTACAATGAAATAAAAAATGTTTATAGGAAAAAAAAAGTCTTTACACAACACATAATTGTGCAATAAAGTATTTTTCCAATGTTTTTGAATATCTATGATAGATAGGACAGAGGGGTGTACAGCCAAACTTGGTAATAACAACCATTGTTATCACACCTTCACCCTAATGTCCCCAAAATAAAACAATAAGAATCAGACATAGCCAATTTCTATTGAGCAGTGGTTCTCATAAAGTGTGTCATGGCATCAAGCTGTGTCACCAAACTCTGCTGAAGATGTCACACTGATGTTGTGTGCAAACTGATGTTGTGTGCAAACTGAGCAGTTATAAGGAATTGAAATTCACCTAATGGATATTGTCACAAGGGCATTGCAGAGATCAGTTTAACAAGGGAAACTGTCATGAAACTGAGATACATAGCCACAGAGGTTAATGTTAATGGCCCTTGATTTACTGACTACCTGAATTGCTTTTATCAACTGATAGAACTTAACTGTTGAAAAACTTTGAACCAACCAATCAAGTTACTTTTATACAAATACAGAGGCCACAACAGGCAAAAAGTTGAATGGGTGGCTGAAAAGAGATAATTGACATTCATATTTTTTATGGGCACAACTAAAATACAGCAACCCAAAATACGAGCAATTATCAGAAAACAAATGTACACTAAAATAAAATTAATACGAAGAAATGATTATGATAAAATAAAATACGCTGCCAATCAACAGTTTCTCGATTTATCCCAAACTTTTTATCATATTTCTTTTTCAATGTGTCAATTATGTTAGAATTCATGACCCTTAGAGGGTAAATTATTCCATTTATTCGCACATTCCAACAAGTACCAATCTGTTAGAAGTTCTGCAAAGGAATATGGGCGAGGTGCATGTGTATAAAAAAGTGATTATAAAAAGAGATGACAAAATCTTACCAAAGTTATAAACCTTGTGAAACAAAAAAGGCTTTCGTGTTTTTTTTTGTAAATGATTTCGGGTGTTTTTGGCCAACACAAAGTACAGTTTTTGTCTTTCGATGTTTCGTTCACACGAGTGGCAAACATTTTCAAGAAATCATTACATAATGGTGGGCAAAAGGCTACTACTTACACCTTCTCCCTGATTGAGTCGCACTGCCTCGTCGGCATTGGTCTGCTGAGCCAGTCTGTTTTCCCCATTGGCCGAAGTTGTTCTTATGGGCTCTGGATAATGCTTGGGTTTGAATCTCATCAGTTTTAAAAATGGGAAACCAATAGAAATAACTTTGTCCAATGGGGAAAACAGACTGGCTCAACAGACCAATCTCGACGAGGCAGTGCAACTCAAGCAGGGAGAAGGTGTAGTAGTCTTTTGCCTGCCGTTAAGTAATGATTTCTTGAAAATGTTTGCCACTCGTGTGAATGAAATGTCAAAAGATGAAAACTGTACGTCACGTCAGCCAAAAAACCTGATAACTTTTAAGCTTAATTCTAATTATAAACCTTGTGTTCCGGGTTTCTTTTTTGCATGTACTGCATTGTACTGCTCAAATCAAAACAAATAAAATACTTAAATTCACCACCTCATTAGAAATGTTATGCTGCTCAATAAGCACAGGACAACTGAGAATGAAAAATGAAGAAGTTTTTTGTTTTTGTGGCATGTAGCTTTTTTTAAAGAATGACATGCTTAAAAACATGCTTAAACATTTTTTACTAGAAATAAAACTTACACAATAATCTCTCACAAGTGAGATACCTCTTCAATAATATTAATAGAAATATGAAAAAGTAAATAGAGAAACTGTATCCATAAAAATTGTGGTTCTAAAGATAAAATCCATAGCGTAAAATCCATAATGCAATATGTATTTTCAATTTTTTTTTTCATTTATTCCATTCTTACTACTTCTTGCCACCGTCCTGCAAAAACCCAACCCTGTATTATTTTATACAGGTGATAATAAAATCTAGCTAGATTAGTCCTGTAAATTCAAGGCAATCAACTTCCTATTACACAGGCATGGAGTGTGAAATTTGGTCTGTCAGGAATGCAGGTTCTTCATGCAATACTAGAGGATACAGAATCTAAAGATTTATATATGTTAGCCATTACCTTTAAGCCGTCTTGACACCAGGATATGCAATCATCAAATTCTTGTAATTTAAAACAACAAAGAGCCCCTGGCAGACAGAAAGTGAAAAAAAACCCAATTATATACATTCTAAATCAATACTCGTAGAGAGTGAAAAACATTTTTGATGAATACAAATTCAAATACAGTGAAATGGCTATATAACGATACTCAAGAGGCCAGAGAAACCCATCATATATATGATTTATCATTGTAGATGGAATATAGGCCTATTAACACTATGAAAAGTATATCTGCGCCAGAGTAATAACATTACATAGTGATTATTGTTGTAGAGCAGTGGTTTCCAATGTAAAGGCTCTTGAAGAACCCTTGATGATTATGAAGTTATTCCAGGGAACTCTTGATGGTTATGAGGCTGTTCACCAGAATCAAAACTAGTTTTGAATGTCTTTGATCAGGGAAAGCACTTTCCATATTATCTATGTGTGAGGAGTCTCAAAATTTTCAGTGCATTCACTTACATAGATGGCCACACTAAGGTATTTCCAATATGCTTTGCTTTTAATATGGAGAATAACTTAAAGAAAAAAATATTGCAATGCCTTTCTTGAATTCTTCCCATAGTTAAAATTTCTTTAGATCCTGACTGATGAGGCTGGAAGAAGAAAACTACTAGGCTTACTTTTCTCAGCAGTTTAAGGGGACACAGGACCCGTGAAAGTCGAGAAATGCAGAAAAATGTAGCATATATTTAAAAATTCATAATTCACCCAATTTGTTCCAATTTTTGAGGGTCACATTTAAAGTATGTGTATCTATATAAAGCATCTATCAAATTTGCAAAATATTTTTTTGTTTGTTTTTCTTTAGAAGCAAAAGTTGGAAATTAAAAAAAAATTATAATACACACCACCACTGTGCGCGCAATTTCATCTACTCAAATTGTCCTAAAATGTCCTAAAATTTTTGTTTAGTGCAATGAACTAGAATATTTAAGATATGTAAAGTGAAAGTATTTTTAAAAATTAAGAAACCTAAAAATTTAAAATTTTATGAAATTTTTCAAAATTTTAATTCTAATAAAAATTTTAAATTTCAGTGTAGGGGGAAGAGAGATGTCTACCATTCTAGTTCATTTTATGCACTTAGGCAAGGGACACATACCAGACAAATTTCACAGAAATTAGAAACATAGTTCATGAGATATCATGCTTGAGAAAAACACGTTTAAAGATCGTGAAATATGAATTTTGATAAAATTATTTTTTCTTAAACCCAATACCACACAGATTCATGGGAATAGCCTCAATGTTCAATAATATAATCAGTTTTTAACATTGTCATCATGTTGTCATAATTTAATTTGCCATTTTAATAAGGGTTGGGTTTTTGGACGTCCGAAACTGGTTTTGGACAGGACACGTGGGATAAACTGTCCAAAAGTGTCTGAAACTGTTCACAACCTCCAAGTTTCAAAATGTTATGTGGAAACCTTTTGGATTTTTTTTTTCATGATACTAACATATTAAAAAAAATACTAGCAGAAAATAAAACTAAATCAAAAATATTTCAAAAAGGTGTAATTTGTTTTTTTTTCTAAGTAAACTGTTTCACCAAACTGATGGTTTTAAGTTGGAAATCTGATAGTAAATTAATATCACGTATATAACTGTTTAAATAAACACTGTTTTCAGTTTTTTAGTTTGTTATAAATGTTATTTCTACTTCACATCTTATTTTTCATGTATGATTATGAAGCAGGTACTGTATTTAAGACAGTGATTGTCCAAAACCCTGCCGAATCTCTCCAAACACTTTTCTTTAAAAAATACATTATATTGAAGGTACCAAATACGCATAGTCACAGTTATAATCATTGCATTATTGTGAAACTCAACATAAATATTATTTTTTATTAGATAGCAATATAATGATGTGAATATATATCAATGGTGTAGTGTTTATTTGATCCGAATTGTTCTGTTTTGACTTTTCAAAATTTTTTTTTTAAATTTTAAATTGATCGTTCTATTTTACATTCTCAATTTTTAAAAACTAATTATAAATAAAGGAAAATATATCTGACGAAAATGAGGCCACTATGTAGCACCTACTCATGACTAACAGAACACAATTTCACAAACACTAATTACGCCTATATATATGATGATAAAAGACTTCAAGACCCAAAGTTTTTGTTTAATTTAAATTGCTATAAATAAATAAAAATAAATTCAAGCTATATTTACAATTCTATTATATGGGGGGACAGCAATACAAAAAACACTGGAAGAAGGCTTATCAAAAGACTGTCTTTAACACATTGTTTTTTTTATTTTCGTGTCCCCCAAGTTATGCATCAATCGGAAGAATATTTTCAAATTTTGTTATCTTAGAAATCATTTTGGCACAGATAGGGCAGCTAAATTAGTTATGTGTTATCGAATGTTAAAAGGTGCAGCTGCGCTTGATTATTAGTGCTCGATTATTATGTAAGTTTAATTTCATTCAGTAGTCATATCTATTGTTTTTTTCTAATTTCCATGCAACAACTTTTTATCCCATTCTTGTATCTTTCATGTTTTCATAAATCTAATATCTAACCTCAAGACAGTTCAGTTTCAATTGTTTGATAACCTGATATCAGTCATGCAACCCTTTACATATACTGTTTTGAATTTCAAAATTTTATTATATTTAATGTAATTAATAACATAATATAATTTACATAGTATAAAATTTAATTGATTATGGAAGTTACCTCTTTATCAAATTGCAAAGTTTTTCACTTATGGTTATAAATAGGAGGTTTTGGACAGTACGGTAAAAACCAAGGTATTTACCGTGGTTTTAACCGTACTGTCTAAAACCTTGCCAATCCTGATTTTAATGCTTTGAGATGCCTCCTGCTTCAAATGCTCGACACACAGCAAGTTGAAAAAAGCAACAGATTGGGGAACTAATGAGACAAAAATTTACTTGCATTTATTTTGCAGTTTGTATTATACATTTAATGTGTTCTGTGAGTAATATTTGAGGCAAATTAGCAACTGACTCAAGAAAATTGACAAAAAAGATTAGTTGACATAATAGCAGTCGAGGACTCGTTAATTTTTGACTTTGTGATAAAAAACTTCACAATGTTGCTTTTTTTTTGTATAAGTAGTGGCATTAGCAGAAAAAAATTTGTAATGTGACACAAAAAACATGATTACAGTTTGTTTTAGAAAATGAGCACTTATATGTCCAAAGTGTGCAAAAGTTTGAGTAGACAAAAAAAGTTTTCGACAACCATCAACAACAAATCTCATTGCATACAAATGCAAGTGCATAGCACATTATTATGATTCAAAGAAAAATCTTCTGAAAATTTTCTTCATTTTCTCATTTACTAGATGTAAACTTATTTCTGATGCACATCACCACAACACAGGAATTCACAACAAATCACACACAACAACACTACACATAAATATGAATTTTACATTGCCCCTCTATTGTTTTCAGTGATATTTCAACAGAATTTTCCGCATTTCATGAAAATGGTTTTATATTCATAGTTGAGATCATAATCACACTGTGATAATATTCACTGAAGATATGAATTGCTGTATGCATCTTTTAGTATGTTCAATACATTCGCATCTTTGATATTTTTCCTTTACCACCACACAATCTATGTTCATGTAACTTATATATGTTTTTAATATAATTAATTAAGGGTGATTTCACTGAACAATAACTATACTAGAAAATAACCACTCATGAAAAAATAACTGCGAAATAATTATAAACTAAATTGTAATGTAACACAAAAGAACATGATAGACTCATGCACAAATAGTATATGTAAACAACAACAAAAAGTATGAGTAACAGTTTTTTTCTTCAACTCAATGAAGAAAAAGGAAAAAAGACTCACGAGAGATATTTTGAATGTAGATAGCATGATAAAAAAAGTCTATAACAAATGCATATAAACATATGAGGTAAATATGAAGACACATGGCTCGAAGTTCCTTTAAACTTGTGAAATTTGAATTTTGTGTCACCATATTCCCATCTATCTCAATTTCTACCACTCGTAGAACAAAAAGTGAGGTATCAAAATGTTCAGGAAGATCTTGTAAAATTTAAAAAATAATAAAAAAAGATTTTTTTCATTGTGCAACAGTCCTGTGTCCCCTTAATAATCCAAACAGTCTGAATTTATTCAAATGACATCATTAACTCAAAATTCTCAATTAAGAATAATTTTACGAGTATAAATGCTAAGAAAGTTCTCTGGGTTCCAAGATTTTTAAGGGTTCCATGACATTTGATGCCGAAGAGCCCCAAAAAAGCTCTCATAGAACACTAGGGTTCTGCAGAACACCAGTTGGAAATTTCTATTATAGTATCACCATCTTATAGGATTTTTCCTGAAAATTCAATTCAACACATATTCATGCATAAAGTGTGCTTTAACATGTGAGCATGGCTTGTGTGTACGTGATGTGTTAGGCCGAACACATACTGGGGATGTGAGCAGAGAGGTACGAAATAGCGGCGAAAACAAATGTACTGTTTTGTTCTGCGCCTCACATACTCGGGCAGCGAGACAAGGAGGAGAAAGAGGCAGCTCAAGAGGTACGCGACTCTTTCAAGCCGGTTTGTTTCCATCGCGAGGTAAAATCAGACGCTATTTGGGGATTGGTCAGTTTTCTCCCCTTTTTTTTTCTCCTCACTCTCTTGGAAAAAAAAAAGAACTTCTGAGGGGGGATCATCATCATCATCACACCCATTTGGTTTGGAGGGAGCATTTCGGATTTTTTTTCACTTTTGGCACTCGCTCTTCTTTTCGATTCCCATGGTGCTTAACCCAGTCTATCCTAATTTAAAAGTTTGACGATTGTTGTGGTAGCATTTTACGGATTAATTCCCCCCGTCATTTTTTTAGACGTGAATATTTTTCAAAATCTTACTGGAACTACGAGATAGATATTTCGCTAATTTCCGCCCATCCCATTGCGCTTTTTGCATGGAAAACTACACTATGTGCAACAGAACTTCCTTCTGACGAACGAACAGTTCTGCAACTAGGAAGGGGGCAGGGGGGGGGGTATGGTTTCCCCGGGCGTAGTATCAGAAGGGGCGCAAATTCCATCCCTTAAATTTCATCTTTTCAATTGTCCCTGAATAGTTTTTAATAACAAACGTACTGCCATGGGACATAGGCACCAGAACATGGCGGGGGGGGGGGGCTATTTCAACCCCCCAATAAATTTTGTGTTAGGGGGCTGAGAACCCCCCATCTGTTGAAATTGAGACAATTTTATCAAGAGAGAGTGGATGTTTTTCAATGCACTCAGTTACAGCGCATTTGCTATATGCTCTCCATGTGTTTGACCTTTGAGTGGCAATAATCCTAAAAGTTCTTCTTTAGGACCTGGAGATGAAATAAATTGTACAAAAAGTGAAACTTGTGCTGTATCAGTTATGTCATAAGACTCGTCAACTGCTATTGATAAAGCTGAAACCAATTTAAGATCTTTGGCTCGCTGGTTGATTATATTCGAAGATATTTTGACTGTTCTATCTTTAGCAGACAATGGTAACTGTTTAATTTTTTTTTAATATCTGCTTTGTTCTTAAAATCCCGAAATAGCTCTTCGAATGCATTTATGAAACACTTTTTATGTATTCGAAGTCCATATATGGTTTCCTCTCTTTGCAATCTCTTGATTAACCACAAAACAAAAAATATTATCAAACAATTTAGTAATATCAAAAATAGATCTCAAGAAATGTTCAATGCAATATTGACATTGCTGGAAGATTGCATCCAGTAATTAAATACAGAAATTGATTTTTCTTGACTCTTTTGAAGTTCCTCAACTGCTTTCTTCCTTGCATTACCGACAGGATATTTAGTACTAAATGACACGTGTTTAGTTGTAAAGTGTCTCTTTAAATTTGATTTCTTGTTATGATCCAATTTTTCCTGACAAATAAGACAGGTCGGAAGGCCATTTAAGTTTTGAATAAACGCGAAAGGTTCGGCCAATTCAACTTCAAATTCACGGTTTTCGTATATTTCGTTTTTCTCTGCTTCTTCTTTGTAGCCATGTCAAACAGGGCACCTAAAAATGTTTCATTTTATAATAATAAAGCCACCAACACAAAATAATTACAATTCTTAAATTGATGACAAAAATACCTGTAGGATCTGCAGCTGGTTGGAAAAATACAGGTAACTTCATGCTTCGAATAGTGATACAATGTTATTTAGATTAACTGTTAAAGTTTACTCATTACGTTACAATCAAAAAATGGTTATGGTCATGCAGAAAAGGAGGGAGTTCCAAATTTCATCCAGGTTCGTGATTGATATTATCAAGCAATTTAGTAATATCAAAGATAGATCTCAACAAATGTTCAACGCAATAAGCCATCAAAACAAGAATTGCAATTTAAATCACATTTTTAATGAAACAGAGGAAATTGACTTAAAGATGAGGCCCCATTACAAAAAAATACAAATAATTAGATTTAAGACATGACTATCGAACTCAAAATATAACCCTTTGAACAGGCAGGAATTGATCTGGCGGGGGGTCTAAATACTTAGCAGACATGATAGTTGTTAATTTTAAAAAAAGTTTGTCGGCTTACGGATATCTTGCTCCCTTCTCTGGGAAATGTACGGAAGATGGGTTCACTGTAAGCTTGTCCGATGAGATGTTAGCCCGAGGACATCATCGATGAAAGCCCAAGGCAGGCCGTCTTGTGAGGCAGAGGCCCCAAAAGCATCGTCTTCAGATGGTCGCCCCTGGTGGATTGCTTCAGCAGCGATGACTGTTGTTGGATGCGGATGGAGAGAGGTGGCCATAGAGAGTTATCATGAGAGGTGGTGGCCATAGAGAGTTATCATGAGAGGTGGTGGCCATAGAGAGTTATCATGAGAGGTGATGGCCCAGGAGCGTTGTCTTGTGAGGTGGTGGCCCAGGAGCATTGTCTTCAGTTAGTTGTGGTCCCTGGTGAATGGCTCCTAGCAGTGTTGACCAATGTTGGATGCGGATGGATAGAGGTGGCCACGGGAGAGTCGTCATGAGAGGTGGTGGGCCAGGAGCGTTGTCTTCTATGATCTGGCTGGGTAGAGGTTGACATTCCTTAGTATGAAAAGCATTTCATGTTCTCTCCCCCCCCCCCATGTTCTGAGAGGAGACTCGTCTTTTGTGTCTATCTAACCCGACTACCTTAGGAGACAAAGCCTTATTTTCAACAACTTTTTCCCGAACTTCCCAGTTTTGATCCACATTATTAGTCGCGGAAGTGTCACATGACAGTAGCGTCAGGCTTTCACTCTTTCTTTTGGAAAAAGGCTGTGAAAAAGATGCCTCACTTGGGAGGGAAAGAGAGCGAGAACAAAATGGCCAAAATGTATGCAAACATTATTTTCTCCAAAATCTGGGATTTCTGTGCGCCCGAATGTGGTATTTTGTGGAAGAGCCACACTCAAGGGGCCAAAGAGCCGCATGTAACTTGGGATCCACAGTTTGCAGACCACTCGTTGAGAAACACATCATATACTTATTTTAATGTGTATATAGAATCCCTTGATTTTTTTGGGCTTAAAATTTGGCAAAATGTTTAAAAAGATGTTCTTTATACACGTTAAAATACAGTACATACAGCATTTTCCAGTATGCATAAATGTATTAGCAATTCCCCAAAGGAATATTTATATGATATACATGCACAACTTAGTATTTTTAATCTGAGAGGGCCAGATATATATATATATATACACATATATATCTAATCATTCTTTTTTTCTTCATTTACACTATAGCATAGCTGCCAACTTTTGAAAATGAAAATTAGGGAGATTTTTGTGCGGACCCGCGCATATTTTATAGTAAAACCATTCCCTAATACAAAAGGGATTATGCTTAAATTAAATAGGGATTTTCCACACATAAAAGTTAAAGCATAAAGAATAAAATACTTACTCAAAAACTGAAGTCAAATAAAATAAGGATTTTACACACATGGAAGTTAAACCCTTGGGAATAAAATCCCTACACAAAAAACAAGTGAAATTAGAGGCCAAATCTTCAATGGTGATCTAAAAAAATATATATATTGTGTTCAATCAGAAACGATGCGAAGAAACATTCTGCGCGAATGACCCCAAAATCATCAGAAGATGAAGGAAACAAAAGAGTCAATTTTTGAAGAACACTGACTTTTTGTGACACTTGCTTGATGTTTTTTTGATTTCGCATGGGTGATGATGTCAGTCTTTCCACCATGACCGATTTTTATGTCCTTAACACAACTTGTACAGAAAGAAAAAGTCTGCCTTTTTCTGGAGCGTTTGATGAAAGGAAATTCATTGGATTAAGTATCTTTAAAATTGATTAAATATTTTTTGCTTATCGGTATTTATGTTTTGTTATCGCACATTCATAACTTCAAAAAAAGAAAAAGTTTTGACCATATGTGCATCACTATAATCTTCAATTATTATCCAGGACTATTGGCTGCTAAGCTATTTCCCTGCACGATAAGACAAACAACTTTTCTTGTTACCATGAGAGGGCTTGTAAAACTTCCTTGAAAAAGGAATTTCCCACTATTACCCCATTTAGGATGTGTGACGTCATTTTGAAAGGGGGAAAAAAACACAAGAAATTCCTTAGGAATTGTTTTTAGAAGCAGGGATTTTTTAAAATAAAGTATGGAATCTTTAGGGACAATTAGAGATTTTTTGTGATTTTCGTAAAAATTCTGGAGATTAAGAACTTTTCGGGAGGTCGAGAGATGAGGCCAAAATTCAGGAGACTCCCGGAAAATTCGGGAGACTTGGCAGCTATGCTATAGATTTACTATAGAGGAGTCTGTAGAAGATTCTTATCAGTGAGTCTACCAAATTTCTCAGCTTACAGGGCTGACTCCCAGGATATGAGAACCTTGCACGCGTGTGCTATAATCCAACATTTTTCAGGATTACAAGTGGTTTCTCAACTTTGAAGTGCAATTTTTTCCTGATTAGCCAAATTATAAAAATTAATGCAAACCCAGCAAGAACAGAGAGAGCAATAACACAGAAAAATATAGAATATGAAATGGAGAGAATATATAAATTTCAGCACCTCTATAAATAGCTTTCATATAATCTGGCTGCAGGGTTTTCGCTTCCACTGCATCTTTCAAGGACTTTTTGTAATTACCTATCAAAAAATAAAAAAATAAAGAATAAAACAAAAGTACTTTTATTAAAACATACGAATGCATATATGTCAACTTAATATACAACTTTCAGAAATAGATAATTAAGCAATATCATCATATCTTATTCTAAAGAACACTACTAATACTGTGATTTCCTACCTATAATCTGTAGTAGTTCTGCTATAATCTGCACTTTTGTTTTGCTATGTTGAGATAAAATGCCAACTCAAAATCCACAGCAGCATATCATCCACGCACACGAACTTTTGATTGCTACCTTTGTAATCAAATTTAATCTGAAGTGATGGAAGTACATTTTTCTCCAAGGGGTCATTGGGGGGGGGGGGGTGGAGGTGGTTTGAATGATGCTTATGTCATCAACCACCCTTTATGAAGATATGAAATATTCTTAATGGCATCTTACTCTGTAGGCCAAAAACGAGTAAAACCTTTTGCTAGTTTGTGGGCACCTAAACTAACATTCTCCCTATTGATAAGTCCCCTACAGATCCACTTTAGTGATCTTTAAATGTTTCATGGATCCTTCAAGTGCTCTGGAAATGTTTCATGGATCCTTCAAGTGCTCTGGAAATGTTTCATGGATCCTTCAAGTGCTCTGGAAATGTTTCCGGGCTGCTTAAGTGCTCTGGAACTGTGCCACGCATCACTCAAGTGATCCATAATTATGCAACGGATCACTTAAGTAATCTGGGAATGTTCTGCAGGTAGCTTGAGTGATGTAGGACTACACTGGGGGCCGCTTAAGTGCTCTAAAACTGTGCCACATGTCAATCAAGGGATCTCTAAATGTACCATGGATTAAGTGTTCTGTAACTGTGTCGTGGGTTACTTAGGTGATCTTTGAATATGAAAATGATCTTTGAGGCCTAGTTCAGTGATCTGAAAATGTGCCATGGGCCACTTAAATGCTTTGGAATTGTGCCACGGGTCATTTAAGCGATTTGTAAATGTGCCGCTACTTTCATTTTTTAGAAAATTAGGTTTGTGGGGGCAAGCCACATCAGATAACCTTCAGGACCACATTTGGTCTGCAGGTCAAGGGTTTACCATATATGGTTTACAGAGTGGGCAATGAATTTGTTAAAGAGAAATTTTGAGTTCTTACCCTTTAAATAGCATTGAGATTAACAGAAATCGATCATAAGAACAAATAAAGGTATTTTCTTTTGAAATTTTAATTTTAAAAAAAATATATCTGCATTGAAAAAAAATTTTTTTTTCCTCTGGGGGGAGGTGCACGAGCTCCTATGGCCCCTCCTGCGTATGTTTCTGATCACACCATTATGCGTTAGGAGGTAGGGGGCAGTGATGATGACATTTTACTGACAAGGGGGGGGGGAGGTCAAAAATAGCTAAAAATTTGCTTACGTCATACTTGAACGACCCCTAAGTGTGTGCACGTATTGCGTGTGTGTTTCTGATTCTGGAGACCCAGTTACTATTGGTTAAAAACCCGAATTTCAATTTTTTTAGTTTTCAGGTTTTGAATGACTAATGGGAAACATTTCTTGGTGTTTTCAACTCTGGCAATCAGTAGCGATCGGACCAATAGGAATGGGGAACACTCTATTCATTTAAATAGCATGTCGCCACTTTACAGGAACTGGGTGCGAGAAGCAGAAAATTCCCTGGAATGAAAAATCACTTCTGGTTGAAGATTCCGCATATGTAGAACTAGTATTTGAACTAGATTGCGAGCGATAGAAGATACTGATTTATTGATCAAAAACACAATATTTGTCAATTTTCTTTTGAAAACTCAAACTTGTTACTCTGGTAAATTTGAAATTGGTAATTTGGTAAATTTGAAAATATTGAGAGAATCGTTCAAAATCAGTTAGTACACTGGTGTAAGAAATTAAGAGAATTTGAAGACTTGGTCGATTATCTCTAGAACTACTGTACTGATTTTAATGATATGTGTTTGATATGTGCATACATTGATACAATACAAAACAAATAACCATTCAATAATACACACGCATGATCGTGCGTAACACTCGTTGGAGTCGGAAGGTATGAAACAGCGGTTGCAGAATAAACAAAAAAATAGGTAAATAGATTAGTTAATAGGGGGTATGGTCCCCTCTTACATATATACAGGTCTCGCAGCGTGATTTCATACTTGAAATAAGGCAGTTTATCATTTCCTGTGGCAATTGGTCCCACTCGTTCAGCAACACTGTTTTCATTCCCTGGATGGTTCCTGGAGGGGGGTTGCGAGTTACAATTGCCCTCCCCAGAACGTCCCAGACATGCTCTATAGGGTTAAGGTCTGGATATCTGGCTGGCCAATCCATCCGGCGAATATCCTCACTCTCTAGAAAATCGTTGAGGCCAACTGCACCCCTGAAAAAGCAAACATAGGGCTCCAAGACTTCACACCAGTCACAGTGCCTCTTTCAAAGACATGGAGAGGTGTGCGGCCATCCAACATGATGCCTGCCCAGACCATTAAACCTCCTCCACCATAATGGTCGATTTCGCGGACATTGAAGTGTAGGTAGCAGGTCCCTGGTTCTTTCCATATGAACGTACGGCGAGAATCGGTGCTTAGGCTGAACTGGGACTCATCAGTGAAGAGAACGGTCGCCCATTGATACATACTCCAATCTCTATGCTCTCTGCACCATGATAAACGGATTCTCCTGTCCGTAGAAGTGAGCGGGAAGCAAACAGCAGGTCTTCCTGCAAACAACCCTCTCTAATGAAGTCTTTTGGAAACAGTCACCCTTGATACACGGGTTCCTGTGGCTGCAGACAAGTCACGAGAGAGCTGAGAAGCTGTAGCACTCCTGTTACGACTCACTATAATCGACAAATGGCAATCTTCTCTGGACGTCATGGCTCTTGGACGACCTTGCCCAAGCTTTCTCTCGATGGATCCGGTATCCTGGAACTGTTTCCATAAGTTACACATGACGCTGGGCGTTAAATTGAACTCTCTACAAATCTGGACTTGAGATTGGCCTGCTTCCATCCTCCCCACAATTCGCCACCTCATTCCATCATCTAAACGTTGGTGGTTATTCATTTTTACTGTTACAATTTGAAATTAACCGATTGCTGCAAAATAACACCAAGAAATTCGCAGAGGTGTGCTAGCGAACGAAATGTGTCTTAACTTACGCACGCTTATAAAGCCTTTTTCTCTACTGGCTCCACCTACACACACGTGTATGTTTACGTATTTGACGTACAAGATTTGCATTTTTGTCTAGAAGCAGTGGTTTTACATTCAGTTCAGTTCTTTTCATGGAATTGGATAAAATATGCAAATTCTCTTAATTTATTTCACCAGTGTAGTTAGGAGAAAAGATGACAATATATTTTTTTTAAATTTCAGTTTAAGATATGTCATAAGATTATAACATATAACATATTATTAGTCGACAAAAGGCCATGGCCTGTATAGTCGACCGTAGACAATTTTCTACGATCAAACTGTAAATAAAAGAACAGTGCTAAAGAAAAGTGTTAAAGAAAATACATTCAGCACTTTCAGTATTCAGAAAATACATTTAGCATCAATCAATATAAATAATAATTATAAATATATATACATTCTCATTTATATACATTTACAAATACATTAATTATATATATTTACAAATACATTAATTATATACATTTACAAATACATTAATTATATACATTTACAAATACATTAATTATATACATTTACAAATACATTAATTATATTCAAATGCAATTCTCTCATATATAATACATTCAAATAAATTTATTATCTGATAGTGATGAGTTAGAATTATGGCACACGCCGGCATACAAGTAATAAGAATTTCGCTATTGTATATTAAAATATACGTCAATATCATCTATTGATAAGATTAATTTGAAATGGCTTTTTTAAATTTTGTGTAGGTAGGTAAATTTTGAATTTCTAAAAGTAATGCTTTGTAAAATTTAGGAGCCAAGTAGTAAAAATGTTTCCGGAAAATTTCTTTTCGTGCGTATGGTGAAAATTTCAGTTGGTCGTCGTAAAGGTACATTATTATTTGCTATACATAACGATTTATTCTGGTATAAAGTGAGAAGAATTTGGTATATAACATTACATCTCAAAGGTAATAAGTTTAAGGTTCTTTATATTGGAGTATGTGGAGGACAAATACTATTCATGGTTCTAAAACATCTATTTTGAATTGACACTATTGATTGCAAATTTGTTTTATAGTATATATTTTTGTTTTACAGTATATTTAGTATATATTCAATCACATTTCTTTTTTGGTTAAGGAGAACTTAATCAAAATATTTTTTATAGTTAAAAAATCATTATACTAGGCCTATATTTGGTTTTCTCCAGGGTAGTTCGGTTTAAACCACATTGGTTTTGACCATGGTTTTAACCAAGTGGTTTTTTTAAAAAAAATCACATAAAAGTGACCGAAACATAAATCTTTTTCTCTTGAAAAATATTATATATTACTGAAGGGGAAATATGAAGCTTATCTCCTTCAGTTATTGTTTGTGGAAACTAGACACACCTGTTTTGTTTTTGTTTTCTCTGGGAATTTTTTCTTACTTTTGCATACCATTTGTTAATAAACATGCTTCATTACTTTTAGTATAATCAATAAAGTTCAAGTGATAGTGTTACACAATTTGAGGCAGTGATAGCGACCGTAACAAGCTACATTTTGGTGTAGTTTGTTTCTTGGTTTGCGATTCGATTCCGAGGGTGGAGGCCACCATGTTTGAGAGTCAGGTTTTTCCCAATACCGCCCACTTGATTGTTCCCATTATCACCATAGGCGATATTACAAACACTTTCAAAGTAGGTTTTTTTCAGATGTCACATAGAAAGACGTGGAACAAGATTAAAATAAAAGAGATGTAATAGCGGTACAAAAATAGAGATGGGACTATTGAAAGCATCTGAGGCTTTTCAAGTACCTGGATCTACATTAAAAGACTATGTAAAAAAACCTGAAGATGAACTTAAAAAATTACTTGATGTGCCACTAGGACGAAAGCCTTTTTTTATATAGAAGATCAATTTGTTGAGTATTATTTACAGATGAATAAAACTTACTACGGACTTAGGAGAAAGGATGTAAAAAGAATGGAATTTCAACTTGCCATTAGAAGTAATTTATGCCACCCATTTTCTGAAGAAAAAAAAAAATTCAGGTATATACAAAATGCCTCCCTCTTTTTTTCAACAGATACCCAGACTTGTCCCTGAAAAAGAAAAAAAAAAGGGAAAAGCTCTATCACTTAAAAGTTCATCAACTTATGGCAAGACACTAGCAAAATTTCGTAGTAACGAAGTGATTTCTCCAGTCCCTACGAGTTTGTTATAACGAGATTCGACTGTAATTGAAATAAAATTGGAACAAATGCTTCATTTGTGAGAGAAATTCAAACTATGAATAGATTTGATGAAATAATTTACAGAAGAAACTAATTTTTAATGCTGGGAACGCAACCAAATAAACCATGAACATGTTTTTGAAAATGAAAAGGAATGCAATGCCCACAATGTAAAAGCCAAATCAAAACTTTTCCTTTGCATCAGCATTAAAAAAAAAAATTATTGCTTTTTCCCCTCCCGCCACTTTGACAAATAAAAAAAGTATACAATATATAGGCCTAGTACAGCAGTGGAAAACCTGCTCGCACTATGTGCATCTTCCTGGCGCAAATAAACCCTACCCACTACCTGGTTTAGAAACATGCATGCACTATATGCATAAAGGAAGCCAGGCTCACTTTTACACATCAAAGTTGCAAAACTATGGAAAACATAACTTCAACCAACCCCAGTGTGCTAGCACAATGACACAGTGACAGACATAGAAGTATATCGCAAACTGAAGAAATATAATTTTATAAAATATGAAAATTGGCATTAGAGTCATAAATAAAAACTAGTCTAACTTATACAAGAGAAGAATCTTGGTACCTATATGAAAGTGAGAAGCAGCCCTGTTTGCTAATAGCTGGACATTGAGGGTTTTGTCTTCACATTTCTGCTTCAAGCCTTCAGAATAAGCTTCAACAGCCCACCTGTACTTTTTCAACTTGAAATATTGGTTGCCATCATCTTTATGTACTCTAGCCAGTTCTGGAGAAAAAAAAGAAACACAGATAATCTGAAGAAAGCATTCAATGTACAGCTATATCCCTCACTTCACATAATTTTGCTATAACATAATTTTCAAAAGTTGATTTTAAACTTCTCCCCAACCTGCGAAATTCGGCTTAGAGTTTAACATTGATTCTGGACATGGGCTTGCAAATTGAAGATATTACATAGTTAAATCCTTTGATGATGGAATATATTTGATTTGATGTCCCTGAGACAAATGTGAAAGAAATTCTCAGATACAACTCACCAGATCTCATGAATGGAAAATGTTTGGTAATACATTGGCAATGTCATGAGAAATTTTATCGAAAAAAAAGGTTCTAGTGAAACTAAAATTTTTATATTTGTGAGAAATATGTAGAATTCTCTTTCTTTGCTACAGAAGTTTATATAAGGAGACCAAAATACTGCTTATCAGCCGATTCTGGACAGCTTTATTAAAAAGAGTTATCAGCCTATCATACCAAGCTCTTCAGGAAAGAAAATCTCCACACTCACTAGAATCAATCAAAAGTAGTGAAGACTGAAAAAGTATTAATTCATTTACATTGCTTAAATTCACAGACAGACATGACTGCCGAGAAAGAACATCTTGGGATGGTTGGAATTTTTTCCCAAAGGGAAGGACAGTCTCAGCCTAAATGCACAGGATTTATACATATATATATATAAGTTTGAATAATTAATTCATTAAAACAAAATGTTTATTTGATGTTGAGTTCAATTTTTTTAAATCTTTCTGAAGAAAAAGACAGTGTTAAAGCACGCTGCTTAATTGAATAAGTTCAGAAACTTTTCCCTGCTTAATTGAAAATAGTAGAGCATCGATTATTCAAAACAATTGGGGTTGTTTGAATAACTGATTTTTCAGATAACCTGATTTTATTCACAGAAAAAAAAGCTTGGGACAGAGCCTGGGTCGTGTCTGGTTAGTAGTGTCATAGAAGCAATGTGAAACAAAGAAACTGATATTAAACACAAAACTGTATATATTTTATATCACACGTCTTACAAATAACAGACTAGTCTAATTTGACAAGCTCAAAATGGCCATTAAAGTAAGCATATAGTTTAGGAAAAGAAGTCTGAAATTTCCTTTTGCTTCAGAGCAGAGACTCTTTTTTTTTTCCCCCTTGTTAAATCTCTCAAATATTTTAAAGACAGCAATTGGACAGCATCATATTCTTCTTGTTCTAATCACTTTATAGCTGTCTCAAAGCAGTGAAAAGCTTCCTCACTGGATGGTCCTTTTTCAACACAGTCATTGTCGCAAGGGCCAAATTGACACTGGCAATAATGATTTCATTGTCTGTCAATGCTTGATAGCCAGGGTCAGGTCAGCCATCACATTTGAAAAACTGTTGAATGTTCTGGTGAATGAATCCACTGGTGCAAGTGCCACTTCTCAATGTTAGGACAATCAGATAAAATGGAAAAATTTACTCTATTCAGAGGACTCTCAGAAGATGTCTGGAATATGGCCAGGACTGTACTTTTCATAGATTGGATAAGGTGATTGACTAATCATAATCCAAGGAAATATGTGGTGATAACTTCTTTTTGTTGTACTCTAAATTGTAAATTTAACTAGTAAATTCTGTTAATTAAAAGTAATTTTTTTTTTTTGAATTCATTATCTCAACTTCTGTTGAGTGGGATTGATTCAAGATGGTCGGTTACATCCCAGGTATGACAAGTAGTTCGTCACATGGAAGTAATTTTAAAATCAGTGTAACCCCCAGTTATTTATTCGATTTTAAGAGCTTTTCACAAATCAAAGAGCCACTTATTGGTTTCCTTGGATATGTACCAGCATGAACCATAATCCTGGTTTTCTGACATTTTTCATGTGGGGCATTTTCTGTGGGATCGATTCAAGATGATCGGTTACATCCCAGGTATGACAAGTAGTTCGTCACATGGTAGTAATTTTAAAATCAGTGTAACCCCCAGTTATTTATTCGATTTTAAGAGCTTTTCACAAATCAAAGAGCCACTTATTGGTTTCCTTGGATATGTACCAGCATGAACCATAATCCTGGTTTTCTGACATTTTTCACTGTCAAGTACACTCACAAATTTTGTAATGGCATCACTGTTCTTTTAATGTCTAATATTTTTGCATGTATTTAGTAGTATTTTTCTGAGATGGTCAGCTCTATGTAGTTCGATCATGCCTTACTTTTTCAGGTATAAATTTCCCGGAGACAAGATGATCAGGTTGCTTCCGTTCATCCATCTACAGTTATAATCATGGTTTACTGATCAGCTCTTAGAGAGCTGCCTGTTCCGCTAAAATGCTGGTGTCATAGTTCTACTTAATTTTCACATGTGCAAAGGCACATCACCGGCTGTTCCGATTGTTCTTGTCTCCTCGCTCAGTTTACATTATGCTTCAAAGTAGTGGTTGTCCCACTTGCTGCTGACCACTAGCTCCTGTCTATAGGCTTCCTGATACACAATGCCTGCTTGCCTGATCGGGTCTCCATGTCGCCGGGGCATGACCATGTTGTGCTTCTGATACACCACATCTGCCTGCTTCATCAGGACTTCACGTCACTGGATAGTGATCTCGCTACTCTTCTAAACAACTGTTGTGCTTCTGATACGCTATGCCTGCTTGTCGTATTGGATTGTAACTTTCGCTCACTTCCCTCAAGGTTGATGATGTCATGCCTCACATGAGCTGTTGTTCAGCTGTTGCTCTGCCAATGTGAATGGACTTTCTACATGAAGAGATAGACTATCGTTATGAGAATGTGAAGACTTTTAATGTTTCTGTTATATCGCTAATTGTTATTTGAATAATCTTGTTTAAAATATTGATAAATTCATTATTTTGTTAAACTTGAAAAAGTCTTTTTCTCGAATTATTTCTCTCTCTCCATTTATTTCTCGAATTATTCCTCAAATTATTTCTCTCTCTCTGTACCTCTTGCGCCCAAATTCTCCTGGAATAACTTGTTTCAGAAAGTAAGAGGTAAGAGTTCAAATTTAAAATTTTTTCAATTTTTGCCACTGGTAAAAATATGGCAAAAACTATTTTTGCCGGGACAATTTTTTTCATAGGGCAAAAATTTACATGTTTAATAAATTACCCATGGTAATATACCAGAGCTGTGCACAGTTTGAAAGAGTACAAAATCTAACACTAGTATTGCTTGCAAGGCATTGGTTGAAGATGTTCATTTTAGAGATTCCTATTACTGACAGATGCCCTGTGACACATTTTTTTTTTGCTAATGATGGTTACTTGGCAACACAATTCAAACAGTTTTTTTTACCTGTGCAGGGCCGCAACTAGGGGGGGAGCAGGTGGATCTCGTGCCCCAGGCGCTGGACCAGGGGGGGGGGGCAAATTTCATTCACGAATCTTACCTTCAACATTACAAGGGGGCACCAAAATAAGCACTTTCCCTGAGTGACCAAGCATCTAGTAGTGGCCCTGTTTACCTGAGTTGTTCTTGTTGCATGCATAGGGAATGGATGTTGTTTATTTGAGATGTTACAGCTTGTTTTGTTGTGTTTGTGAATCAATTTTTACATATCAAAAATGAGCCATCATCATTTACATGCTGTTGCCCTTAACTCTGTAAGATAATGGGCCAAAAAAAAAACCATCACTCCTGACTGTGCTATGACCACTTAGCACCCTACAGTACCACTTGCACCTCACCATTACTATTTTAATATGATGCATTTCTCATAAAATTATACAAAATAGAAGGTCCAAAAATAACACCTGCTGGTAGTGAATAAATGTTGCAGTGATTGCGAAATATTACCTTCTGGAGTGTTTTCATCAGGGTCATACTTCAGTTGCTGCAGAGCCTCAACCAACGGTGGGACTTCCTCACCTTCATTCAAAGGTTTGTCCATGAAAAATGGATGTTTGGCCATCTCCTGGATGAAAAATCATACACACAAAGTATAAGAAATTGAAAGTCACAATAACATATGATATATCAAAAATCTAAAGCTGCATGAGCCATCAACAATAACAAGAGAAAGTTCCTGTCTTTTACTCAAACATTCACAGAATAGCAGTATCACTACTGCCAACATTAAAAATGAGCTAAAACCCCTTTATCCCACCAAGAAAGAGGTGAAGAAGTTACCATGCATAAATACGGCATGAAAATTTTCCTCCTAAACTGGAAAATGACACTACTGCAAACACACACAAGTGTAGTAAGTCCAAACACTGAAGTTAAGACGGAAACGAATGGTGCACACTAATAGATGTAAGTTTATATATATTTTTTAAAAATAATGGATCACAACTCAACACACAAGGCCCAGAGAATTTCAGGGCCAACCTCAGAAGGGGTAATAAATTTAAGCGAATTTAATTAATAAAAATATGTGTAAACCCATGATCAGCACAGAATCTTTCCACAAGCACGAATGAAGGAATTTCAAGGAGGGGAATCAGTGAAACAGTAAAAGTATAAGTGCCAACACGTGCTATATATGCTAATTAGTGACAAATTTTCAAAAATGGAAAAAAATGCAGCAGCTTAAACAAATGTATTAGAACATTTGTGAAACAAAAAATGATAGTTGGGTCTAGCTGGTGAGTGCCACTATTATTGTCATCTTGACGCACCTGAACCACATTTGGATTGAATCAAAAGAAAAGAAATTGTAAGCAATTCTTTATGAATGTACTGCTGTTATTGCTATTATCTCACTCTAAACAGGTTTAAATTCCTAATAGACAAATGAGACAGTAAAATCCAGTGAGAGTCAATGTGTAAACAAAGAAAATGAGGCTGTCACTTTTGGAAGCTTTCTGCCAGGAAAGAAATATATGCCAGTGCATTGGCGGGGTAATAATCTTCAATCGCCACAGCCGATGATACATTGGAATGAATGTCTGAGGTTCCATTTTTGGCTACTTTCTAAAGGTAGCTAAAGCACACACCAATCAGCATGAGCACTGATCCTTTTATGCATAAAAAATTTGGGAAGTATTACTAATAAAGTGATTGCAAGCTTACTTCTTCCCATTTATCTTCTGGCCAACCATCTTCATATTTTTTTGGTTTCAGTTTTGAAACAAATTCATTCAACTCCTCATCAAGTTTAGCTGCCAAGTCGGAGGGATCTTGTTCCATAAACTGAAAAATTTATAAAATACAAGAGGATTAATAAATTATAAACTCGACACAATCATTGCATTATAATTTTACATTAGAAGAGTTTCGTCCTGAACTGGAGTATGCTGTAAGGTTTTGAAGACCAAATCTACAGAGGGACATAGACTTGGTTGAGGGGATACATAGAAAAGCTACTCATGCTCTTTTTGGCACACAATGCTTGAGATACAAAGAAAAACCTTGAATTCTCAAATATCTTTACATTGGAGGAACGTAGGTGTCAGGAAGGGGGATATGATCAAAGAGGTTAAAATTTTCAATGATGGACCATGAGTTATCAATATACCATCAATCAACTTTTTTGACACAGAAACTCAGTATCGTTTAGCAGTGCCCTAGTGGTGCAGTGGTAAGATGGATTACTTTTTCAAATAATATAATTTAATTTCCTGGATTACTCAAAAATTCATTGCTAGTGGTGCTGTGCTATATTAGACTGACACCGTAGTATTCACGCCAGAGTGGAGTGGCAAGATACAGGCGGCATGGGTGGGTCATTGGCCCCCCCCCCCCAGCATCTAAGGTAGACTCTACTGATCTAATGTATATGTGTATATATGAATTCACATCATCATCATGCCCCCTCCAGACTTTCAAGTCTATCTCTGCTTATGGACAAAACACTCATCTACCACCGAGAACGTTGCCGTCACTGTCCCAGGTTCAAATCCGGGGAAAAATATAAATAAGATAATTTCCCTAACGAGCTAGAGGCAACCACTTAGGCTATAGATGGTGTCTTAATTTCCAATTCAACATTAATAGCAGTACATTGCAATATAGCGATATGGCCAGAGTTGATGTTTGGTGACATAGTGGTAAGATGCTCCTCTTCCGCCATGAAAGTTGCCGTCAGATTCCATGGGTTCGATTCTAGGGTTAAAACATCAAAAATAAGTTTACCTTCTGAACCTGGGGGTGACCAACCATTGATGACACCTTCATTTCTCACCCAACTTCATTGGTTGAAAATTGCTGCTGATGATATGACCAGAATTGATATGAGGTAAAGTAGTATCATTCTGTTAAGTTCCAGGACGTGTTGTCACAGGGAGTTCTTCTCTAATAGGATTGTAAATAAATGGAATAGCTTATTTCCTGGGGTTGTGAATTCTAACAATTGATGTGTTTAAAAAAAGAAGTATGATAGACATAGTGGAATAAATCAATAGCTATCCATAGAACCATAATATTTTTCAGGGTGGTGTATTATATACAGGGTGGGCAAAAAGTCCATAGAAACTTTAAAAATGAATGAACACTGTAGAAATAACCAAAATGAAAAGCAGTTTGCTGGGTTAGCATCGCCCGGTCACAGTAATTATTTTAAGACCAGAAAAAACAGCCAACAATAGGTGGTGCTGGTACAAGTGACTTTGGTGGAAATATGTAAATGAGACAGTTATAAGAACTTGCTCTCTTAATCCACAATCAGTTCACCATTGTAAACCGTGTATGTGAACCTGCTGCACTCTTCCGTTGCTGGATTTGTGACTTGCCTGCAATGTGTTATCCCGTGGTGGTGGCCATGGACATCATGGGGAACACATATTGCTGTAATAAACAATTTAGAGGCATTTTGTTTGTTATTTGCATATCTTTTCTTTGACTTGTGTACGTCAGCGCCACATATCAAATGTTTTTTTTCTGTCTTAAAAAATTTTCTGTGACCTAGCAATGCAAATCCTGCAAACCGTTTTTTATTTGTTATTTTTATGGTTATTATGAATTTTTAAAGTTTCTACAGACTTTTTGCACACCCTGTACAATAAGTTATTATTTTTGGTAATATATGCTTTTGTATTGGGTTGCTGTATTTTGGTTATATTTGGCATCCATATTTTTTATGGGCATCTTTTTTCAGCCACTTCATTGGGCGTGTTGTGGCCTTGGTGTTTGCATATCAAGATGCTCCCCCTCTAGTTTTCCGTCTATGGGGCGGAGGGAGAGTAATCCGCTCCCTGTATCCACCTATGAAAATCAATCAGGAGGCATTAAAAATGTCTTTGATCATCTGTTGGTGCGTCTTAATCTTTCTAAAGAGAATTTCAATTGTTTAATTATGGTATAAATTACTATAAAACATTGTGGGTGCTCGAGCATCCATAGCATGCCCAGGTTCTGACGTCACTTGGATTTTGAAACTTGTTCATGCTACATTATAATTAATTTTAATGATATCAAACTTCATACATCAAAACATACTAAAGACTTCACGTTATTATTTCTAGTTTTACTCACAATTTATTTTCAGAATCCAAATAAAACTACAACAAATAAAATATTGCATAAAAATATCATCCTTACTTAAATCGCAACGTATGAACGGAAATTATATTTTTGTAACTTTTTTTTGCTATTGTTTACAATTCACGTGGCCCAGCAGTAAATAAACATCACCTATATGATCACTAGACATCCATATTCAAAGCCCCTTGAAAGGTAAGCTCTTAATGCAGCTTTGTCCATATTGGACTTTCCGCCTGAAGTCGAAATTGATAAAAATCAATAATTTTTGATGAGAAAAAGAGTTTTCGCCTGACATTTTGAACTTTAAATATTCTCAATGTAAATATGTATTTAAAATTTTTCGAACATTTAACTGATAATGAAACAAGACAGAAATTAGAGAAGCTAAGCAAGAAAAAACTATACACACCCTGAGACTGAGTTTACATTTTTGAAATTGAGTCTCGTGGCGGTTATTTCAATTTGCTTCCGTGTTTTTGTTATGTACGGCGTGATTAAAATTAACGTTAATTTACGTGATAAAAGTTTTGATCCGATAAGAAACAGATGGCTGAGAAAATACTTGAGAAGACGTTGTCCGGCGAATTGGCCGTCGATCAACTACTTAAGTGGCTGGTGTCGTCATCCTCATTACAAGACAGCAACGTCAGCCCAGGGGAATTCGTGCCATATTTTTTGAACCGCTTGAGACGATCAACATCGTGGATATTTCAAAATCCCGAAAATGGCGTCCAGGAGCCGTTGGTTGAGATCCCTCGTCCGACGTCATCTATCAAGGATCGTCGCTTGTCATCCTCGTCGACACCCTTGAGAAATGTCCAGGTGAACAGCTGTTCGTCATCCACGCAACAGCACAACGAGGACACGAGAAGTCGAAGAACAAGAAAGAAGAATGGGAAATTTCATGAATCGTTCGTCACTCAAAAAAATTCAAGCCCGGACATCAATGATCTCAATGCATTTCCACCACTGGATGATTCTCCCAGTAAAGTTAGGAGAATCAACCCTACTTCGTTGGCACACAATACCCCAAACTCCACCAAGACAATCTTACACAACTCTTTCAAGAAATCATCGGAAAGTATGATGCTAAACAGCGTGTTTTGCCCACCATATGAAGCCAAAAGAAGTAGTTTGAGTGAGAGAGATCTGTTGAAAGCGGCCAAAGAAAAATTTGTAAATCGCCAACCTGTTATGAGTTGCAACAATACTCAATCGATGGCAGTGAAATCTAAAAATACTATTATAATAGCAACTGGTAATACAACAGTACATGTTCTTCCGAATCTTTCTCTAGTCACTTGTAAAAGTAGCTTGGACATGTTCATTGATATATACAGTGGAATACTTGTTCATGGTTTAGCTCCTAATATAACGTCAGAGTTTCACTTTGTATTTCAAATTCTTTCATCAAATGTCAAAGTATCCAATGTTGGTAACTCATTATTTGAAAATATACATAATTGTGTGTATTTTGCAATCAGAATTCTGGAGAAGAATGAAAGTTTTGTGGAACTGCTAGATAATAATACACTGTTGGCTCTACTGAAGATTCCTTACCTTCCCAAGTTCTCTTGTAGATTATCTAAGCTACTGAAAAGTAGCATAAAAGACAAGAGTGTGAGGATTGTTATGCAATCATCTATAGAGGAAGTCGCTTTTCGGGAGGATATCGACACAAGGAAAAATTTCCCGTCCAATGAGTGCTTTTCTAGTTTCTCGAAACAGAGGGACATGTTTTATGAGATCTTTGAAGAATGGCAATTGAACTGCATGAAAGATGTTTGGTGCGAATCGTGGTTCAAGAAAAAGGTCTGCAAGCTCTTG
This sequence comes from Pholcus phalangioides, assembly GCF_987345545.1. Classification (NCBI taxonomy): domain Eukaryota; kingdom Metazoa; phylum Arthropoda; class Arachnida; order Araneae; family Pholcidae; genus Pholcus; species Pholcus phalangioides. The sequence goes on along the minus strand of NW_028301603.1, from coordinate 44,916,843 downwards.
GAATTGAGTGTTGACCCAATAAACTATTTTAGTTTGGCACGGCTAATCAAGTCTCAGATTCTTATCAGCTGCCTCCATGGAGATGAAGACTTGAAAAACAACTTGCATGACAGATTTGATATGCTCCAGGATAGGATTTCTGTTCAACGAGGGAACCCTTGTCCACCACCAACATTCCCAGGAGCACAAGGATTCTTTGAGGCATTTCTCAAAGCTGCTGATTCAGACTCCTTAAACCGCTACCTCCAAGACGTGTTTATATTTGATATAGTTGAACAAAATGATGCAAAGTTGCATTTTCATATGCAGAATATGTCTGATGTTAGAATTCAGACCAAGTTTGCAGCACATCTGCGAACTGTACAATTACTTGCCAAGTTTTTTGGTTTTGTGACATTTCTTCCTTATAAGAGTTCCAAGACATATCAGGAAAGTTTAGTGCATGCTCAGAAAAATTATAGAGCAGTTCGGCAACCATCTGTAGATTTGGTGATGATTCTGAACAGCGCCATACAGAACCACCAACTTGTATTAACCGTGCCGTGGATTGTTGAATACCTGAGCATGATGGACCAAGTTGCTTCGCTCATCGAACAAAACATCAGCCTGTGTCAGCTTCTTGCCAGCATATATCGAGGTGTACATAAAGAATACTTAACAAACTTGAATTATCAGTTTTTGCGAGTTATAGTAGGTTGGTTGATGGAGAAACCACTGTTTCCTTTGGAGCAGCTGTATCAGCACGACAAGCTCTTGGTCGAGTCCTTCAAATCTCATGATAATATACAGATGGATTGTCTTGATTGTAATGACATTGTAGATAAGAGTTTGGTGTATTCCTGTTGCCCGTATTTGTCCGAGTTGAGAATTGTGTTAGAAAACAAGGACATGAACATCAAACGTAGCATCCCAGATATTCGAAAAATCACCCCGTTACCTACAAATAACCTGAATAATGGGTTGAATTTGGAAGAGCAATTGAAGAAGAATCTGATTGAGAACTTTTATTTCCTTCAGCCAGTAGTTGTGAAAAAAATCATTGAATTCTCCTCTGAACGCATATGCAGCCGATTTGTTCACAAAATAAACCAGAAATTAGAAAAATTAAAATTGGAATATGTCAAAGGTATCTGTAAGAAATCTCCTCAGACAGTGGAAGTGGAAAACGCTGAAATCACGTCTGCAATACTTGACGCATACTCCAAGTTATGCTCTGAAGCGAGAGGTTACACTCTGCATTTTATAAACACGAAAAGTTATCTAGATGTCAAGAAGCTATTGTCATTTTTGATGGGCGAAGAATTCAGCCAATCAGTCATTGATATAAGTTGCGAGCTTGCTGCAAGATCTGTTAATGAGTTCTTAGCCAATTGGATTGAATTTAGTGCTGTTCCAGAAACAATGAAAAATGATATCAGAAATAAAGTGAACAGATGCATGAAGAAGAATGTGACCGTGACATCAATGAAAGTAGTCGCACCCAGTAGCGATTTTGAAGTGTCCTTGACTCGGATTTTGACTACGCTTAAAAAATTTCTTGTTCTGCTGAAATGCGATACTAAGACATTTCCTTTACAGGGATTATTGGATGTGTGCCAAGAGATTTGTGATGCGATAGACAATGGACATTTACAAGAAAGCATGACAGTGATCACAACAATAACTAGGGAATTGTTATTGGCTCTTATAGTTCACATCCCAGAGAGTTGTGTAATAAATGTTATGATGTCATTTGTTAATTTGTGGGTACGTTTCGGGCCAGATTGTATAAAGTTGAATCATTTCATTTCTCTATTTGGTTTTTACTATCTGGAACATTGTTCTGAAGGATCTGGTAGCTGGACAAAGTTAGGATTGTTGATGGACTTGCTTTTGGAAAATAACTTGATCTCTCTTGAAGAGTTAAGAAACTGCTTGTATGATTTGGATAGGGATCAATGGTCTGACTCTGTGTTGTGTTTGTTCCAGGACTGCATGATGCCTGTTGTCAAGAAGCACGTCCAGAAGTATTCCATAGATCAAAGTTTTTGTGATCTATTCTATCTGCTTCAGTTGAAACCTGTTACTTCTAATTAATATTTTACACATAAAGCGTGTTTAAAAAGTTTGGTGAAATGCCTGATATTTTGAGGGGCAACTTCATGGAGTAACTGTGACTGTCAGGGGTAAACTCATAATCTGATATAGTCCATGTGAGTGGTAGGGTCATAGTGTGATAAAACTAATGGTTAACACCCAATTTCTGCCATGAATTCAATAAAAAAAAAAATTGAAAATTTGTGCCCTCGTAACAGGATAGCAGCTCATTGAGCTTTTTCATTCTATGTTAGTTACCGATATCATGCTAGTATCTGTCCAATGAAGTAATCATGTCTAAGGTTCTACATGTCAACGGCTGACCCAAATGTGATTGTCCTGTTTGTTAGCACAAATGGCTTATATAGGCCTACATGGATCTCTTTGGCTGTTTTTCCCGATTTGCCAAGAGAAGAGTGAACAGGATATTCATTCATTGCACTGCACTCTACCTGTCACATTGATGACATCCAGTTGCCCACAACAGGTGTATTTTGGTGTTCAGGTGTATTGTATTCCACTCTTTAGTTACTTCTCATTCTATGCCTAGATAGTCACGCATGTACACAGCCCGTGCTGCCATTGTGATATCTGATCATTCGCTGAACTTTAGACACACCATGTATATACAGGGTGGCCATAAAATTTATTTGTTTTTGGAAACATCCAGTTGAAATTAATGAACGGTTTAAGATCAGATTTCATATTTAGATTTTTAAACTCATTAGTGAGGCTTGAAAACTCTAAATAATTTATTACGTTATCTTTCAGGGTTTTTATCAGTTCTATTTTACTCCAATTGCAGCTTTTGATACTACAGTAGATTCAATAATCTTGCCATGTTAATCCGACCAATCCAGTAATCTGACTTTTTTAGGTGGATTTTCTTTAAGCATAAAAGAGGAAAACATGCCATAGTATGTCTATGCGCAGAAATTTATATTGTTTACCCTGGCTTTTTTAGTTGCCTTCCAGTAATCTGGCGATTTCGATAATCTAGCACACCCTAGTCTGATATGTGTAAGATTAGAGAGTCTATTGCAATTCTTTTTCCTCAGAATTTATCTCATGCAGGCCTGACAGATTTTAGATATAAAATTCATTTTTCATTCACCTTTCTTTTAGTGACTTCATATAAAATGTTGTCTGGGGCCTTGCAAATCCCAGGGTTACAACTGCCTATGACTTAACATATAATTTTGCCCAATTCCATTACAGTGACGTTACCCTGATGTACATCAGCCCAGACTAACAATATAAGCAAAAAAGATGCAAGTTAAAAAATGATATTTTCTCTCTCTATATATGGGGAGGGGGGGGGGTAAATACAGATATTTCCATTGTGTTCTTTCTAATATATTCATCTTTTCAATATGACTCTGTGTTATGGAAAAACATTTCCCTTCTATAACCATGCCAAAAGCTTTCAAGATTTGCTCAAAGTGCGCATAACTGAGAAAAAATAAGATTCCTTGTGAAAAACTGATACAAGAAAGTGTCAGTTTTTTGATTTGACCTATAATTATGGAATTATTACATAAAAAATTGACCCTTTCACTTTAGAATTCTACGAAATTCACCAAATGTATAACAGCATTTTTATGCTGATAGCGATGCTATAACCCTGAGAGTAATCAAGTCAAGTTAAAGCTGCACACAAACAAGTTTTTTTTTTTCCTTTTCCCCTCATAAAATTTGGCATAACAGTAAAAGAAAATAACTGAACTTGGTTTCTAACAAAATTGAATATTTCAGTTCATTTTCAATTAGCAGCAACCCGCTGCACGGGCAGATTTTTTTTTCTTCCATTGGGTGTTTGGCATGTAACTGGCCATTAGAAAACTTGCACGTCACAAATTTCAAAAGAGAACTCCCTTAATATTCATCCAATCCTAAGATAGAAAACAGTTTTATATGTGGAATCGTCAATTATTAGACAATGTATAGCATTCAGCCTGTATACAGGGTGATGTAACTCTGGATATTAATGTAATTATTTTTGGCTACAGATGCTTCCAAATTTAGTTTTTTTTTATGGTCATACTTCGACTTGATTGTGTTAAAACTATGAACATCCTTCCCTTTAAAACAAATATAGATCTATCTTCACAATTATGATTTTGTAAAAAAATTTTGCTTGTTGCAATATATCGAGTTGTATTGTATTCACCTCAACGAGATTAAGCTGTTTCTAATAAAAAATATATTTTTTCCAAAGTGTAATTTGCTTGTTCTCTCATCATAATTATTCTTTATTTCCACTCAGTAGAACTTCATTTTCCAATATCAGTTATTTTGGAGAATAATTTGGAATATTTAAATCTAAAGACACATAATATTCTCCCTGCATTAATAAAATTCGAAGCATCATGGCCCCGGGACAATTCTTATTTTTTGCTTTTTCACGCTATAAATTAACTATAAAAGGGTCTGTGGAAAATCTGAACCCAGGGGCCATGCGAAGCACTATTATTTTTTATTGTCTGCATTTTTGTCGATGACATTTTTTTTTCCTAACAAGAAAAATATACAGGTTAACTAATATTAAATCACTCATGCACCATGTTTATATTCCTTTGCGGAACTTCTAACGTGAAGTTTGTTTCTGTTAGTGCTGTCATCTTCCATCAATTTTCCCAACTAGGAGTGACTTTCTAAAGGGTTAACTGCACCTAATTTGTCAAAAAGTGGGTGATAGATGAATGAAACATAAAACCCTAGCAATCCTGTGTCCTATCTCTGTTTTCTAGTTATGGTGGGTAGTAGTTTTCATTTTCAATTTGATTTTTCTCGGAATTGGATGTTTTTCTTGGCTCCTATTCATCTTTTTTGATGGGGAATTCCCATATTGGTTGTTCTTTTTTTTATTGTTCTTTTTTTTATTGTTCTTTTGTACTATTTAATCTTGGAATCTATTTAACCTCTTCACTTATATGCTATTGGTTATCTCCTGTGCTTTGTTTCTTTTGCAGTTTTTTCAAAAATTTCACTTTGGCACCTATTTACTCAATATAATTATTCTTGGCTCCTATTTATTCAATATTTATCCATATAAAAATTAAAAAAGGAAAAAAAAAAAATCTACACTGGACGGAATGAACTTGCTGGTAGGGAAGGCTTGAAGGATAATGGTGAATTACTGTTGACACACAATATTGATCGCTACTTATGTTGTGATATCCTGGAAATATTAAGTGGACTGCTTTTGGCCTTGCTCTCTTGGTATTTTATATTTATTTTTCAGGTGTGGCGGCATTGCAAAGGAATTTTATAAGATTAGGCTAAAATCTGTTTGTAGGCCATGACCATTTTTTGACCAGACTTCGACAAACTTTTCTCACACACAACTCAACATTCACACACTCTCCGACACACACCAAATACAGTCTCCTCTTTCACCTTCTTCATAGGTCCATCTGGACCCGCCTGTAACCCCACAGTCAGCCCCATCAGCTGGGCATGGGGGAAAAATCTAATGCTGGTCTGGTAGTTATGGTGGGTAGAAAGGAAGTGCATCAAATCTGAAATACCCAAATTTGTGAAGTTTCTGAAAGACCTACATAGAAGCCAATCACATATTTAGGACAGGAAAAAAATTCCTATAATATACCATTTTCATCAGAATATCTGAATTTAATGGTGTCACATGTGCTGAAAGAATGGCAAAGTGCAAAACTGATTTGTCGCCAAAATCTATAACCATCAATCTTGCAAACACCGTACTAGCTATATTCAAAATTTACCAAAACCTTGTCCATTGCATTAGCTTACGAAAGAGCCTACAATAAACCATATCAGTGTTGTAGTTTAGAAGTTATTTAGCCTTTTATTAACAATACATCAGACGACAGAGTAGCTGATGCCATGGGCATATACTTAATGTAGCCATGTTGATCTGATGCGCCCCGCCAAGAAAACACAAACGCATAGTGTGATTATGTAACACTCGTTGCTGCAGACGCAAAATTATACTGTTCGGTTCATGCACCGCAAAACACCTATTCCTAGGAAAAGCCGGGTTTTCCTGGGAGCACGTTTTTACAGAGCGTGCAGCGTGAAAATACTGATTGGTTAAAAAAACCTGAATTTCAAGTTTTTCTCACCAATCAGCGTTTTCACGTCGCTCACGGCGCAGAAACTCTACTCCTACGAAAACCTGGCTTCTGGGTGTTTCACGTTTCTGCCGACGCGCAATGGTCCTATTCTGTTCACGTGACGGGGAAAAACCTGCTTCTAGGAAAACCTAATGTAAAAAAAATAAAAATTTATGCATGCCCAAAAAATATTTTACATGGCTGAGGGGGGTATGAATGCCCCCCACAACGGTGGGGCTGTCAAGGCTCGAGACGAGTTTCGTAATTTTTTTGTTTTTTCACTCTATATATACCATAGAGAGGTCCGTGAAAAGTCTGAGCAGTGGGCTCGTCAATGGTCCTAGACTAGGGGCACTGCTCCAGTACATGAGTCATGGGGTTGCCTTTCTGCCCAAGGTTCTGTAGTGAATTTCACGAAATTAAAAGTCTAAACAGAGCTATTTGTATTCCAATCAAGACGGCTGTGACATTATTTTTTTCGCTATTTGAGAAAGAGGGCTGTGTATTCATTCTGGGTGGGAGAAACATCAAATACTTACATGCATTTATCAATAATTTTGATTATGAATAATAACTGAGGATATATTTATGGCATATATTATATCTGAGCAATTTTTTTTATACCGAACAGAAATTGTCTTCCAATCAATCCTCATCAGAAATTTAATGGAAAGTTTCTTGAGGGGTTGGCGCTTGGCGGGTTCACGTGAATATACTCGAGTGTTTGTATTTGCTCAGTTCTTTCATGATTGGAATGTCTACATGGAATCGTCGACGAGTATTTTATAGTCTCTTTTCATGATAGAAATGACACTTAAAAATAAAACATATCAGTGACTTTCATTTCATCTCAAGCAATCAACTTCAATCATGTCTTTCATGAGCGTAAGTTCATTTCCGTTTTTCGAAACATGATTTCTTATTGTTATATGTGTAACGGCAGACATTTAAAACGTAAAGTAATAAAAAAATTTTTGATTGTGAATTAAGAAAAGTTGCGACGATTAGATCCTTAAAGCCGGGTTTTCCTAGGAGCAGGTTTCCTGTGCCGCGCGCAACGTGATTCGCCCAGCGCCACACGCCGTCCACTCACCAGTAAGAAAAGCAGCATGACTGTTTTCCTACAGAGCGCAATACTGCTCACGACGGCGCTTTACGTCGGTCGTGATTGGCCGACTGCTTCTGGAGGAGTCAAATGCGTCGTGCGCCGCGGTTTTGCCGATATTCTCTTCACTCTTGTGTGTTTTCTTTCCCTTCCCTTCAAACCGAAGCATGCAGACGACAGAGTAGCTGATGCCAAGGCCATATACTATAATATAGCCGTCCTGATCTGATGCGCCTCGCTAGGAAAACACAAATGCGTAACGTAATTATGTAACACGTTTCTGCCGGCACGAAATGGTCTAATTCGGTTCATGCTGCGCAACAAACTTATTCCTAGGAAAACCCGACTTTATTAAACTAACGCCAATTTTTGTAGTGGTGTTGGAGTCTAAGTCGCCTCAAAGTGATATTAAAGACCTGTTTACCATAAGTAGAGATAGACTGGTAACTTTTGGGGAGGGCACGACGATGATGATGTTAGTTCATATATACATTAGATCAGTTGGCTCCTCCTTTGACCCCCCCCCCCCCCAGCATCAAAGGAGGAGTGAAAAGAAGTTAAGAGGCTACTACAGTGAAATCTGTGTATAATAATACTGTCTGTAATGATAAACCTGCCTGTAACAATATTTTCTTTGGTCCCATCAGAATTCCTGTTCAATAAGAAATAGTGCAAAAATGCTAGAAAATTTTACAACGATAACCAGTGTATGACAATATTTTTTCTAGGTCCGTACAGTATCATTATGGAAATGTTTCACACTGTAATGTAAATGGGGATAAGATTCTCTAAGTAGGGTTGCTATTTTTTTAAGTCAATATTTTTAAAGTCAATGTGCTATACTTATCTATTTTAGTGGCATTTTCATTTCTTGTCGATATCTGTTAGGCCCGATACATCAAACTATGTGAGTTGGCTGTATTTTATACGCCAGTTGTAGTGAGCGTTTTTCTGTGACAGTCCTACTAAAAAAGCTTGAAATGAGTTGTTAATAGGAAAGAAGATGAGCAGTAGGCTCTCCCATTAAAAATTAAAGTTAAGGCCCGTTTACACGTGGTAAGTGATTAAATTGGTAACTAAAGTTGCGAAGTACGTTACAATGTATGCAGACGAGAAGGGACGTTTGCACGGCTTTAGTTGGTAAGTGCATAAGTGATTTAGTAATTTAGTGAAACATAAACGGTTCTATTTTTTCCGGTTAAGTAGACCTATGCGCCAGTGGGAGTGGCCTGTCACTCAGAGGGGTCTTTTTGCTCTCTCTGGGGGGGGGGGGGTTATTTTGATCTTAAGCGTGAACCTGTTTATGTTCCGCCGTTTCGCTAGAATTCCGCGAAAATACAGGATGGTGAAGTTGCCAGAGGGACACAACCTTCAAGTTTGTTGAAGAATATCTTTGCCATGAATGTTTGTTGAACTATGGAAATGAAAATTACCTTAACAAACAAGCTAAAAATTATTCTATGTTGGAAAAAGCTATGGAATAGGCTATTTTGTCGATGTGATGTCAGGAGTTGAAAAAAATTGAAGATTCAAAAAATATCAGGTGCTGGTGTGGAGGATTTGTTATATATTAAAAACTGGACGGGGAAGGAGGGTTTTGCATATTTCTCTCATCCAGAACGAATTTGCTGCCATCTGTTGTAAAAATACATAATCAAATATTTAACATAGATAGCATCTAGATTAAATTAAAAAAAAATAATAATGTGAAAATTTTGAAATAATTTTTTGTTTAATGAATTTTTATTATTTAATTTTTAACCCTTAGAATTTCCTACGAATGCCAAGAATCTTCTCCCATATTTTCGGCTTACTTAATTCATAATTTATCTCCCCTCTTTAACTTCGATTAAAATATCATATAATCAATATTTACATCTTAGAAGAGAAATAGGGAAATCTTATATTTCTTCTCGATGATTTTTACATAAGTTTATAATATGTTGTGTGTTCTTTCCCCCCCCCCCCTCTTGTGTAAGTGAAAGGGGGGGGGAATAAATTTATATTCTTCTTTTAAAAAAATATCGTATAATGTGGCTGTGATCACAGTATTCGTAAGTTCTACCGGATCATCTTCATCCATTGTTATGAAACGCTATGAGCTTTAAAAAAAACACCTCTCTGAATGCCAGATAAATAAAAAATTATTACTATTATTCTCCCGCGCGTTGCATCTTTCTCCTTCCATAGATTTGAGTAGACTGAAGCGCGCATGCGCTAGTTCCATAAAAATTATCCAATGAGCTTCTGCTTGACGACTTATCGTTTGGATACCTTCAAGAACAATCGATAACTTAAAATTTAGATACCAACTTAATCACTTACCGCGTGTAAACGGGCCTTAAATTTCCTAAATACATAATCAAATATTTAACACAAAGATAGCATCTAGATTAAATTTTAAAAAATAATTTCGAAAATTTAGAAATAATTTTTATGTTTAATGAATTTTTAATCCTTAGAATTTTCTAAACGCATAGAATCTTCTCCCATATTTTCGGCTTACATAATTCATAATTCACCTCCTCTTTAACTTTGATTAAAAAAAATAATCGATATTTGCATCTTAGAGATAAATAGATAAATCTTATAAGGTCAAGTGGGGTAAAGTGGTCAGGTGGGGTAAAATGGTCATACTGAACATAAAATGGCATAACTTAAGAATTTCAATTGATATTACTACCAAATTTCTGTTTTAACTTTCACTTGCTAGTAGCAAAGTTTTTCACCTATAATATAATGCCAAGCAACATTTTAGTGGAAATGAACATTTTTTTTTGTTGTTGAAGCTTGGGTTCCATTTTTTGAGTGCCTGAATAACTTCTCTCTACCATTTTAGTTGCTAAAACTTTTTATAGATTGGCAGTCCAGAAGTATCTCAAGAACACTATTCCATGCACTGGTAAGTTGTAATCATTATATTTCATACTAGCTATAATACCCGGCGTTGCCCGGGTTTTTTTCAATGAGGCTTTTTTGGATCACCTGATATCTCCCTCTTTCTTTGAGGGACATGCAAACCGTGTCCAAGTTTACTAATATGGCGACTTCCTATGCGACTCATGAAATAAACAAATCTAGATTTAAAGTGACGTAAAAATATATATATATATTTTTTTTCTTTTTTTAAAGGGTGCTAGGTATTTTGATTCCCCCCCCACTTTTTGAACTTCAAGTTATCCATCTCTGCCTGTTTCTGCTTCAAAAAATGCTTAATTAAAGCTGTGGAATTTTTTCAATGTACTTTACGGACCCATAATTAATTTTAAAATATCCTAACCCACATGAATTTATGCAGTTCAATATCAAAAGACAATACGGAGACATTAATTTTCATGCTTGAGAAGATATAAATAAAAAGTTGAAATCAATGCATGGATATCCAACTCGAAAGTAGTTCCGGCTAATTGCTTCATATTTAAACTCCTGGGCTTCGTATATCTCTAAGCGAACTCAATATTTCAATCGAGTATTTAATACAATTTTTAAAATCATTGATGTGACAGAAAACCCAACCAAATTTCCTCATTTCTACATTAAACATTAAAATCGGCAATTTTAACATTGATTTCTATAGGGGATCACCCTTTGCCTTAAAAGTGATGCTGATGATGGCGTCTATTCAAAAAGCTCTCATTACTGGGAGGATTGAATAAAGTGGCAAAACATTATAAAGGCATAAATATTATACATATACTGACAGCGTTGAAGAAATGACAAACCATTGTAAAGGCATATACACGTTTTAAACGCATTGCTAGGGAACCACGGTAACCAAAGTAAACGTTCGGAAAGTGATTGTTGAGGCCCGAAATCCATTGTTGCCCAACAGTTTTTTGTCCATTTGGGGCACTTGCCCTACCCTGACGAAATTTTAAAGTAGCCTATCGTTTAAGTTGGGTCCCATTTGGTATATATGCAAAATTTGGCGACGATCGATCTAAAATTGTAGATTTGTATATAAAACACACACACACAGACAGACTGACAGAAAATCAATTTTATGTATATAGATTTTATAGTAATTTAAACAATGTGGGATAAAGTGGTCATAGCATTAGGCTTAACTAACACTTAGTTGCTAGGAGCTATTTTGCCTAACATATAATTGAACTTGTAAGATTTTTTTTACTTAATTTACTTTTTACTTAATGTAGTTCGATTTTTTTTCTTTTGCAGAGGAAACATGAACTTGGAAAGTAGGTGTTTGAACCTATATGTGAAAAGAATATACAACAGTAGTCTGGCATTCTTCCATTAGTATTGTTAGCTGTTGGAAAGAGCATTAGAGTATCATGTGAGCTGCAAGAACATGAGTTAAAGATTCCATATGACTTAAGGAAGATGGATCATTAACAAGTCAAGACAAAAGGATTCTAGAAGAAAATCACGGTTACCATGCAAAGGGGACTAGTATTGAAGGCTTGAAATCTCTTACTCAATGTGAACAACCCCCCACCCCTTTTGTAGATGTTGAACTTTCACAATTCACAACCAAGGGAAGTAAAGATACAGAATCAACTTTGTGAGTGGCTGACTTGAACTTAGAAAGTGTCAAAATTAGATAATATCAGTGTTATGTCTGATGAGAAACTTGAAACAAGCCATATACTGACTACCTTGCCCTCATTAATCTCAGCTGTAAACGAAAGGGTAATACAGAACTCAAGGGCAAAATGAAAACATGTTCAGGATAGAATAGGAGAAACGTTAATTAAGGAAATAGTTCAACTTTGACTGCCACAAAATAAATATGCAAAAATTACATTAAACTCCCATAGCCAGAGAAAAAATTTCTTGAAGATCTGAGGCAAATCTATAACTATTCAAACTTTATGAAAGATGTCAGAAGGCTGTGTGTGTGGGGTGCTGGTTTATTATGAAGAGAACAAAAACCAATAATGCAAATTATCAGACAAGTGATTAATAAGGATTTATTATCTGTTGAATATCTTGAAAGAGCCTAAATAATGAATTTTTATACCTTTCCAGAAAATAAGGACATAGATGAAATAAGAGATCAGTTGTATTTGAAGATCCTAATGAAGCCAAGATTTATAACCATAGAGTACATTAAAAGTTATAAATTTAAAAGTAGAAAATGATTGTTTGATAAATGTGTTAAATAAAATTTCAATGCCCACTGATTATTTTCTTAAAATTTCATTATTATTTGGTATGACCATTTTACCCCATGCACTACTCACTTTACCCCACCCCATGGGGTAATTACCTATGGGACCTATTACTTCTTGATGATTTACATAAGTTTATAATATGTTGTGTATGCTTTTCCTCCCTCTTGTGTAAGTGAAAGTTAATAAATTTATATTCTTCTTTAAAAAAATATCATATAATGTGGCTCAGATCACAGTATTCGTAAGTTTTCTACCAGATCATCTTCATCCATTGTTACGAAAGCTATGAGCTTTAAAAAAAACACCTCTCTGAATGCCAGATAAATAAAAAATTATTACTATTATTCTCACGCGCGTTGTCTCTCTCTCCTTCCATAGACTTGAGTAGACTAAAGTGTGTATGCGCTAGTTGCTCTTGGCCTCCATAAAAATTATCCAATGAGGGTTTACTTAATGACTTATCGTGTGGACACTTTTTTAAGAACACTCGGTAACTTAAAATTTAGTTACCAATTTAATCACTTACTACATGTAAACAGGCCTTTAGTACTATAGGAGTACGAGTGTGTGTTATATTTTGTGTGATTGAATCTGATTAGTGCATAGTTGTAGAATTTTAGGTTACATTTAACTCAGCTATTGAGCATAATTGGTCTGTTGAGAGCCATAGGATAATTCAAAATGAATGCTAAATATAATCGTCAAAAAATGACTGATATGAAGGCCTGTTGTATCTATTAAAATTAGACATTATAATTCAAATAAATACTCTTAACTCCAGATTCAATTATTGAACCTTGTTTATGTGTCGGAAGTGAAATGAAGTGATGTATAATAATCGGATCGGGGGAAAAGGCCATGGAGCCGAGGAGATACAAGGTTGTTGACTGTTGGACATGAGAGATGTCGGACGCTCTGGTTTAGGCGTCTGTGTAAATAAATATGATTATAAGTTATTCTCGTTGGCTCTAGTGTATACTTGAATCGTAATATGTCTAGGAGGCCAAGCGAAGCAGTTTATTCCACCATCCATCCTACTGTTCAACAGATTAAAAATTTACATAATCATTTAATTAACGCGAGGTGGCAAGTTGTGAGAGAGGGAAAGGGAGCAAAAATATTTTTTGAGGAATTGAAGAGTGACAATAAAAGAGCTATACTCTGTTCACTGTAACTTGGGTCCTGATGTAAATAAACCGCTGTACCAATTTTTGATATCACTCCGCATCCTTTATCTCTATTGGTTGTAATTTTACCCGTCCCCTTCATTACGTGTTCCGAACACGTGCGTTTTTTCCTCAAACGCGAGATTGAAAATTTGTTATGAAGAATTTTCCTGGAAATTTTTTTTTCACTGTTTTCCAAATTTTGTTGAAATAAAAACTGTTGATAACACTAATTAAAATAGAAAGAGGTACATATCTCCCAAAAAAAAAAATTTGATAAGTTATTCTGTCGTTATCATGGCATACTCCTCAAGAGTTGGGATGACAGGGCTCCATTCCGGACAATTGCCTGCGACAATTCTTGTCATTTTTTTTAATGCTAAAAGTTTACTATATAAAAGGGCTGTTGAAAGGTTGGTCTGAGGGCACGCCAAAGATCACAGCCTGGGGGGGGGGGGGTCTTGCGGCAGGATGTGGTGCCATGGTCGTTACAAAAGTTTGTGGGAGTTTTTTATTATTTTAAGGCAGATAGTGAGATAAAAAATCCTCTTTTTTTTTTTTCTTCAGAATTTTGCAATTTTATTTCTGAGCTAATTTACGCTGTATGATTTTCCTGGGTCAGATATGCTACCAATTATAACGTGAAACAAATTATGAGCAACTTACCGTTGTGTTGCCGCTTTTTATTTTTCTTGCGGGTCTGTATAATTAAATATTTCATAATAATCCACGGGCTGTAGAAGTTCCAATTTGATGAGAGAGTCATCCACATTATTTTGTTTCTTTATTTCATTCAATTTGTTGTTGATATCCTGTATTTTGTCAAGCAGCAGGACCCCTGGACTGGGATCTTTAATGGGCCCCCAGGCCAGGCTTTCTCACCGGATCTATAGTGTCTGTCATAATGAGGCTAACTGAATCAAAAATGAGCATTACTCTTTCGAACCAGAGTTTCAAAACGCTACCTTCACGTCTACGTAACATATTATAATCCTCAGACTTCTTCGGCTCTCCGCCTTCGACAAAACCAATATTACTTCCTCCCAACAAGCTGCTCAAGCAGAAGTGAGAATTCTTTTGAAATGGGTATATTCACCACGAACTATAATATAAGTGACCCCCCCCCCCCCCCGTTCAGTGTACGTCAAAGCGTGTGGGTGAGAAAAAAATCTTGTTGACAGAAACTTTGTTTATGGGAGTCCAGAGCAGCTGCAAAGAAATGGATTTTCAAATGGCTCTGCCAACAAGATAGCATATTTCATTTATGTCATCAAACGATAAAGAAAAACTCTTTTTTGCAAGACCTTTTGAAGAAGCGTATATAAGTGTATATCAAATCTGTTTGCGAATAGGAATAATAATAATAAAATGACTGTAATGTTTGAGTGAGAAAGGCGTATCCTGTCAACACTCACACTGAAGACATAGCAGCAAAAACACTTTGTGACCGATCTTTAAAAAATATTTTTTTCCATTCTTCCAGATAACTTTGAAATAATATGGAATAAATATTTTTAAAAAATATAAAATTATGAGGTATTTTATGGTATGAGGGGCAAACAACAAAGGACTATTTTTGGTGGTGTTGCACAGTAAGAAAAGGTGAAATGTTCTTCAACCAATCATTTTGGGCATCGCACACGTGCTTTTATTTACATCAGGACCCAAGTTAGAACGAACAGAGTATAGTCCGTCGAATTATGAGTTAATTTATAAATTTTGCTAAATAACAATTGTTAAATCGCCAATGTCACCAAATATCGAGTGCTAAATCGCCAAACATCGTGTTGAATGTCCTGAAATTCGCTCCCATTTTGCAACAATTTCTTTCTGAGTATAACTGAAAAACAAGAAAGAAAATTGAAAACTTAATTTTAAAGAATTTGTGTATATGTTGATCAACTTTGAGGGAGAGGTGAATAAAGAGTTGCTGCAAATAATTTTGTAAGAAAAATCTTTGTCAGCTGTGGTTTTTTATTTTGAATAATTGGAGGGGGAATCACTTTATAATTTTTATAATTTATATTTTTGATCGAAACTTGAAGGTTTTAGAACACTGGTGACAACAGAAAAGTATGTATGTGAATTGATTATTCTATGAATTCTTATGATGCTGGGTAACAAATCAAAAGTTGTAATTTCTGAACCACTTTTACGTCTATATATATATAAATTTGCATATGTGCCCTGTCCTTTTTTTTGTTGTAAAACTTGCAAGTTATGAAGTTTGCCATGACTCCTTAAAAACTGCTTGAAACTGCTTAATTTTTATTTAGGGAATTTTGTATGAACCCTGAAGAATTGTATTGTTGCCATTAGAAAGGTATCATTAGAAAAAAAAACATTAGGTTTCTAGCATTGTTTCGAACAGTGATCGCAGCGAGAAATTTGGTTGTCATTGGGTTGCCAGAATAGAAACACAAAATCCAAAAAATCTTGTGTCCAATACTTTCTTCATTGGTTCCAAAATTCCTCCTTGATATTGTAGCTTGGCAAAAAAGATGTCCCAGATATTTTTTAGTCTGCCATCTTTATAAACTTGATGGGGAGGCATGATGATAACGATGGGAATACATATATCTGTATGTCAAAGAAAAGGGCACTATGTCCATTTTCGTCAATATTCAATTAACACTATTAATTTGCATTAATCTGATCGTATCGTAACTTTGGTTACACCACACATAGGACACTAAGTCCTATTTCAATAAATAACAGACATTCAATTTATAAAACAATCCAGCTACATAGAAAGCTGTATGCCTATGCCCTAACCCTCCAATTCATCAATGTTCCCTCCTCCAAAAGTAGGTAACGATAATCTCTCTATTTCCTAAGATAACTCAAACATTGCCTGGACATTGGGAATATCCTGCTGAAACTGAGTGTCTGTCTGGCAGGGCCGTCTTAAGAGCACCATGCCCCCCCCCCCCCCCGGGCCAAGTGATTTTTCTTGCTCTACCTAGAAAATTCTTGAAAATTTCAACCAGTTCTCTCTCTCACTTTTGTGAGGCCCCTCTTCTCATGAGGTGTCCAGGTAGGCCCATGCATTAAAATGGTGATGCTGTCTAGTCATCCTAGCACTCGTAAGTTGACAATAAACTTTACCGACATTATTCTTGCAGACAGATGTTATTTACGAGGCAACATTACTGTAAAGCAGAGGTTCTCATTGTTTTGGTTTGCTCGAAATTCTTGACAATTGCATAAAAGTTAATTTAATTTTTTCGCCCACTATGCCATGTGCTTGATGCATTCTTGGTTTTTTTTTCAGAATCGATCTTTGACTGGTGTGATGACGAGAAGAATGGTTTGTGTGGCAAACAAATGTCCTCCAGATTATAATATGACCAGTGAAAAATATCCATCAAACAAGATAATTACATCAAGAGTATGTCTTTCTTGTATATTTCACAAAAATTTGTTGAACTTTATCTTGAACTTTTCTCATATTTCAGTCAGGATGGGAAAAGAAGTCAGTGCCTCCTGCTAATCGTTATAGATAAATTTCATCATGTTTTTTTCTGATCCATAAAACATTGTCTTTGATGGGTATTATATGCTGCTGATATTCTCATATAAAATGTTTGGGCTTCAGTATTAGTACCAAATAAACCTTAGAGAGACTTGCAATAATGTGAGATTGAATTGTGAAAATTGAAATTAAAAAAATTGGAGTAGGCTGTCATAGTGTTTTGATGTAAATATATTTTTTGTGTCTTGAATCGCGTGGTAGTGTAACGTACCTGCCATCGTTACATCCCGGATTCTTATTTTATCTTTCCCTAACATAACATAATTTTTGCATATGGTCATTTCCATGCGTGACTCTCACTACATTTGAAATTTCTGTCTACTAAACTATCTCAGTAAAAAAGTTTTTGTATTTAAAATAATTTTTGAAATTAGATAATATTTTCCAGGTTTAGATTTACTAAATAAAACAAACTTCCTGTATTTTTCTTGTTTTTTAACCTCTATAGAAATTATTTAATCACACTGTGACCCACACTACACAAAAGGAAGTCATTTTTTATTCATAGTGATAGTAAAATAATTTCTGAATTCCTCCTCCTCTTATGAGAGTGGGAAAAAAATCTTTTGACATAGTTTTTCTCTTTAATAGTCATGCTTTCTATTTTGTTATATATTATATAAATTGAATCAGAAATAATCATTCCACAGAATGTTTTATACGTGACTCACACTACACAGCGAGTGTGACTCACACTACATTTCAAATTTCCAATTTTCATTCAGATCCAGGTTTAGGAAATTAAAGAGAAAAATGCAATGAAAATTATGACACTTATTCATCCCATCATAAAATTAGTGAACTCAAAACCACAGAATGTTTGTAAGTATGCAAGCAATGTTAGTAAAAAGTGCATTCGTTTATCAAAAGGTTCTGCTAATCTTGTCACACTAGCATTTCCTTCAATTTCTGAAACATCTGTTTCCGGCCATGAAAATTTTCTGGTGTGTCTGTAATATTTTAGAAACTTTACAGTTATTTTCTTTAAATTGGAGGAAGAAATAATTTATCCAGCAAAATGCTTAGTGGTTTTTTCCCCAAGAAATGGGAAACCCATTCACTAACATTCACATTTTTGTTAACTGGATCACTCTCATTTGGTATCAAGGCTTGGTCATGTGCGCCAGTGATGATATTGAATTCTTTATACTCTTTTGATACCGGTGAAAGTTTCACTTTATATAGCTCCAGCTTTTCAAAAAAAAAAAAAATTAATTTCTTGTGTCTGGTATTGTGTGAATCTTGCATTCATTTGGGGACCACAATGATCTAATTTTGGTTTTTGTGATTCAATTGCTTCCTTTGCAACAAAGCTAACAATGACATTGGGATATACATCCCCTGCGTGTTTGGAAAATTCCTCTGCTGTTATAGGGTCAATGCTTCCAAAATGAGTAGCTTCTCTAACTCTACTCTTCACAGTAACACCCAGTTCATGAATTGCACCTTTACCATGGCTGATGGCTGTAAAATGCCATTCAAATTGATCATGAATAACAGTGCTAAGACAATTGGAATATTTTTTCTTGAAGTGTTTTCCAGTACCATCTGATTGATGAATAATTTTGTCACATTTAGGAAACATCTTTCAATTTTTTCACTGTTGTGTCAGTGAAAACTGCCACTGCATATTTATTCTGTTGCATGTAATCAGATATAATGATCATTGGAAAAGAACATAATTCTTGATTATAATTAATATAGGTCATAGCAGTGAAAATTGTGCAGGAATTTCCCGCCCAGTATGCAGACTGGATTTCATCTTGGTAGGAAAATGTATAGTTTTCACTGAAATCCATGTGAATGAAAAGCTCGTTCTCTTGAACATTGGAATTTAGGTATAGTCCTCCTACCACGAGATGAGATTTGGCTACGGCACGTCATGTCACGTCAAACTATTCTATTTTATCCTAGAAAGACATGCCAATCCTGAAAGCTCAGTCACTGATGAACTTTTCTTGATGTGCAATCGTTTTACCAAAAAAAATTGAATAAAATCATCCGACGTGACGTGACATGACGCAGCGAAAATTCATCTCGTGGTCGGAGGACTATACTTCAGGTGTCTGAATATTATCTCATTTCTTCTCTTTTCTTTTTCCTTTTGATTTCTTGTTCTTTAGTTTTGGGAGCATTTTTTTTACAAGCCTTATTTTGTCTTTCAGTTTCTGACTTTCTGAATTCTGCATATTTGCCAGATTCCCTCATTCATTGTCTTTGCTCTGCTTTACGTTCTACAGCTATCTTTTGGCATAATTACAAAAAAAAATAATTTTCAAATTAATTCGAATTCGATCAAATAACTTGATAAAATTATTAGTGTGAGAAAGAAAATTATTTTATAAACACAGTGCATGTGGAAACTAGTAAAATGGCATATCAGTGTGACTCACACTGCATAATATTTCCAATTGCAGTTTATTTTTAACTGCAGTAAAAAATAAAATAACTGAACTAAATTATGACTTTTATGATGTATTAGGAAAATTTAATTTATGTTTAATGAAATCACATTGGTAACTTTGCAAACACAAAAAATGGTTCTTTTGTGTGACTCACACTACATCCATTAAACGTATTTTGAAAAATAAACTTGATATATATATAATGCTTAGTACAAATAAATTTATGTGCAGTTTTTATTACTTCAACATTCAAATAATTAAGAGAAATAATGAAATTTAGTATCAACTTACTTTTTAGCTGTTAAACTTGAAGTACAATAATCTGAAGAAATCGAGCAGAGGACATGTTGCTACAAGAGCAATTTCTGATTGTTGCTGTCGCCAGATTCAGATACACATGATACTTTTCAACAATTAAATCATAAAATTAAACTTCCTTAGCACAAAACTGAAGCAAAAAAATATTTTTAAATGTAATTTAAAAAAATGACCATCATGGTGTATTTTATCATGGAATTAACCATTTGCGAATAACAACAATGGAACGAACAATTTTCTTTCCACTAAGATTTATTACATTAGATTTTTTTTTACAAAACTTAAAACTTTAACCAGTTAAAAGGATTAAACATAAACAACAATTTTTTTTTAAAGTTTTTGACTTTGGTAAATATTACACATTAGATAGATTAGGTCTCACCGATCTGTCAATCTGTTAGACAGAGTTCATTTCATCTACGCATCATAACATAACATAATTTATTTGTCCCCAGTCAATTTCAATAATACTATACAAATTATAGTTTACAATTAAATTACATATTTACAATATTTGACAGAAAATGCAAAGAGAAAAATGTTTGAATGGACACGGTAGAAAATAGTTAATTCATAATATGGTGAAGAAAGCTGGGACAGGGAAGAGAGCAATAGCTAAAAGCTAGTAAAATGATCTCGACCCTATGACATCTTTGCTTTTGCGATACACGTAAATCTTCTTATTTCTTTTGACCTGAAAGAAAGATAAAAAGAACGAAGTATATGGGACAAATAGGTGCAAATATATTTATTTATTAAATTAAAAAATGAATTATGGCAACCCAAAGCTGATATAAGAGAATTTCATTCTGCGCAGTTTTTTTTTTCACTTTAATTCAATGGCAAATTTTTAATAATACAGAGAAAAAGCTAGACAAAAATAACAATTAAAATAAATAGCATCTACACTTGATGTTAACGATCCATATAACCAAATCGAATTATTGTTTCACTTAAATTTACCTGTTGAAGTTATTTATTATTTGATGTAGAAAATTTGATATCAGGATAAATTAATTTTTCATTGCGTAATATTTGTTTAAATTTCATTTATTGTCTTCCCATTCATTAATGTTAATGT
Organism: Pholcus phalangioides; assembly: GCF_987345545.1. Classification (NCBI taxonomy): domain Eukaryota; kingdom Metazoa; phylum Arthropoda; class Arachnida; order Araneae; family Pholcidae; genus Pholcus; species Pholcus phalangioides. The sequence continues at coordinate 44,895,925 of NW_028301603.1, read as the reverse complement.
GACATTGCTATTGCAGTACTCTGCTAACCACAGTTAATGAAAAAGAAGGAAAGTTGCTTTCACCAACAAAGGAGTTTATCTGAGTTTCTGTGAAAAGTTCATAATTGTTAGTTCAGAAGAAGGAGCCAGCAAAAAGAATTAATTTTTTAAGAAAGACCAAGCAAGTCACTTTACAAGGGTCGTTGATAAGGGGGGGGGGATAAAAAAGGTATGGAAAAAGTAGAGGTGCTGATAAGGACACGAATGGGAGACCCCATGCCGATTACAAAAAGTTAATTTAGAGAAAAAAAGTGAAAAATATAACATGCGTATTACATAAAAAGGTACGAAATGCCTTGCTTTCAAAAATATGTATATATAGGAGTTTAATGATTTGCTGACTTCTAGTATATGGTTAGACCATGAAAGATGCTCATCAATTAAAACTCCGAGGTATTTAACCGAATCGACAAACTTTAACTCATCCTGTTTAAATTTTATTGGCAATGGCACAGTATCCAACGGCTTTTGCCAAGGTCTGAAAACTATGCAAACTGATTTAGAAGTATTGAGTTGTAGTTTATTCACTGATAGCCAGGTGCTTAATATGTTCATATCGTAGTTGATTTCATCTATGATTTAAGGAATTTGATTTCCTGAATGTAAAAGGGCTGTGTCATCTGCATACATAAATACTTTGCAATTTCTAAATATTTTATAGATGTCATTGACATAGATCAGAAATAAAAGTGGTCCGAGGCAAGAACCCTGAGGCACCCCGCAAGAGACGTTGTTGACACTAGAGTTGTACGCTCCGATATTCACAAATTGTTTCCTGTTTGAGAGGTAACTCTTAAACAACTTTAATGCTACACCACGAATTCCATAGAGAGCGAGTTTTTTTTAGTAAAATTTGGTGGTTTACGGAATCAAATGCTTTCTTAAAGTCTAAGAATATTCCGTACGTGAAATTACCATCATCTCTAGCGCATCACACTGTGTCAATGAACCATATAAGTGCAGTTTTAGTTGACATATTTTTACGAAATCCAAATTGTTTTTCATATATGGAGCAATTGTTTTCTAGAAAATTCGAAATTCTATTGTACATCGCTTTTTCAATGATTTTACTCAATGTTGGCAAAATTGAAATGGGACGATAGTTTAGGGGATCAGTTCGATCACCCTTTTTAAATAATGGAATTACTTTTGCAATTTTTAGCTGATCTGGAAAAATTCCGCTTTCAAAGATCAAATTTATTAGATATAAGAGAAAAAATTTTAAAAATTCTATATTTTCTCTCACAATACGTATACTTATCTTAGCTCTAAATCTTCTGTTGGTTTCGATAATCTTTGATATTATTCTGTTTAGTTCATCAGCAGTAACTGGGTTCAGGAACAAAGAATTCGCGACAGATGTTATATTATAATTTACAAAAATTTCGTTATTAACAGCAGGCGACATATCAGTGTTATGATTACAGAATGCATGATTCAGTGTTTCTGCAATCTCTAGAGTATTAGTTGATTCTGATACAGACCCTAAAATTTTTAGGCTCGGGATCACAGTAGATTGTTTGGTATTCTTATTTAAAACTTGATTAATTACTTTCCATGTTTCTGAAATATTTCCATTAGATTTTAAAAATTGATCTTCAAAATACTTTCTTTTGGCATTTCGTAAAGTAGATGTCAGTATATTTCTTTAGGTTTTATATTTTTCTCTTAATTGAATGTTGAAAGGATTGGATTTTAATCTACTATAAAGCCTGTCTTTGTTTTTAATAGACTTGAGAAGTGAGCTAGAGACCCAGGGTTGTTTGGGGATGCTGTACTTTTTAATTCTAACTCTTTTTATTTCTGCTTCTTTCAGTATATCCTCAAAATGTTTAGAAAAGATTTGATAAGCAGCGTTAGGATCACTGCATGAAAATATATCGGAGACCCAAGGTGGATCAGATAATAATAAATTTAGTTTGTTATGATCATAATGAGTGTGGATTTCTTTACGGCTATCAATATTATTTTTTAAATCACCAAGATAAATAAAGATCGGATGATGATCTGTTATATCAGAGTTTATAATGCCCACTGTAGATATTTGTTTCTTTGTTCTTGTAAAAATATGATCCAAAGCTGATGATTTTCTAGTGGCATTGGTTATAACATGTTCTAGTCCGTAAGACAATAAAATATTATTGTAATCTGAACAAACTTTGTTATTAGCTAATAAGTTTATGTTGATATTACCACAAACTAATATTTCGGTAGACTTTGTGGACAGCGAGTTTAAGACAGAATCAAGTGACTCTAAAAATCTGTTCACATTAGAGCTAGGAGGTCGATAAATTGATCCAATTATTAAGCTGTCCTTTGAATTATTATAATTTACTTCAATCCATATTGATTCACATTCATAGATAACTATTTCTGATTTGCATTTGTAATTCAACTTATTATGCACGTACATTCCAGAGCCACCATGTGAGCTATCTTTTCTAGGTGAAATTAATAGTTCAAAATCTTTAATACCCAAGTAATTACATTCTACTTTATTAGTGACCCTGATTTCACTTAACGCGATAATTTTAAAAGGTGTTTTGCAGCACGTAAAAATTTCAGATAATGAGTCGAAGTTCTTTTCAAGGCTTCGTACATGAAACAATGATAATTCGCAGCGTTTGTTGTTGTATAATGGATAAATTTCCTCAGTGCTAAAATTTCTACAATTAATTAACCGCGAAGAGTTTGTACTATTCATTTTTTTATTACGTTTTAAATTTAACTAAAAAAAAAAAATTCTATGAGATCAGAAAAAATTCGGAATAATACTTATCTTTCAAAAACCTTGTCTTTCGTAGACCTCCTTTATATCGTATTTAGAGCATAGCTGGAACACTCTGCTCTCCTCGTCCTTTCGGGTGTAGATAGCTCCATTCTTCATCCATAGGAAGCGCCAATCGTGAGTCGTCTTTGCTGCCAGGGCCAGGGTGTAGATCTCTTGCATCCTTGGTGTCAGGTGTTCACCGAAATATAGCCTTGTTGCTTCTCCTGGAAATCCAAGATCCTTTGTTGTGACTGCCTCTTTTTCGCCTTGGTTAGTATCTGCTCTTTGTGCCGACGGTTGACAAAACAGACTATAATTGTTCGACTTTTGCCTTTGTCTTTTCTGCTTCCGAGACGGTGACTTGCTTCGATGTTGCTTTTGTCTACTGTCACTTCCATCTTCTCCGCAAGTTTCAACACAATCTCGTCCGTATCCTCTCCTTTCCTTCAGGAACATTTCGGATGACGAGGTTATTTCTTCGTGCATAGGCATCCATGTGTTCAAGCTTATCTTCCAACATTTGGTTTTGGCGCCAAATTATTTCGTTCTCCTCCCATAGTTTCCTATTCTTGTCTTGTAATTTGCTGATAGTTAGTTTCAGCTCCTCAAATTTCTCACTCATGAATTTGACACTTTCTGATCACTCGGTGAATTCAAGCATTCTAGTTTTCCACTGATGGTATCCAACGCAGTCAGCTTAGCCTCAATTCGGTCGATGGCAGACAGCTTATTCTCCATAGCGGAAATCTGCTTATCAAGTTCGGCGCAGGAGGGTGCCATTTCTTCGATCGGTGCAAAAGAATGGAGAAGAAAAACGTGCGTCCTATCTCAACGAAGTCTCAGTGGAAAGTGGAAAGCGTCGGATCAGAACGAGCGGATCAGCGTCTCCTTCAACTGTGTGGGCGTCACCGGCCAGTATCTCATAAGATCGAGTCTCAAGACGGTGTCTGCTTAGCATCCCGTGTGGTGAAAGTTCTATGACAGCATCAGCCCTCCTCTGCTGTCCCTGTCGAGGTCTCACTTCTCCGGGTGAAGCACGCAAGACTAGGTTTTGCAGGGGTGGGAACTCTGCACCAATTGCGTCGCACTGCATAAAAATTAACATCTTGTGCCATCCTGCTCCAATAGTGTATTTTCATATTTTCAAATAGCGAATTTTGTTTCTGTATGCCCGGAATTTCGGAAAGGACGATTTGAAACGATTCTTTCCGAGAAGAGCATGTTTTATTCCACTGTACTTATGGCTGTATTCGCCGACAGAGTTTAAACTACAATTGCCGGTTAAAGGATTAGCATTCGACACGGGTTGGTTAAAATCCTCAATTTAACCAATCCGTTTCGATCTTCAATCTTTTCACCTGCGATTGCAGTTTAAACTGTGTTGGTGAATGCGGCCGTTAAACTATCACCCCCTCATCGGGGTTTCCATCGCGAAACTCTGATAATATCCGTGATCGTGCAACTGAAGATGGCTTGCAATGGTCTTTTAGCTTTAAAGCGCAAATGCAAGTCAGTTTTCGTTTTCAAAAAAAAAAAAATGTTGCCACTGGACTGGAAGCAGCAGAAATTACTGTTGTCGATCGTCATTGCGTGAAATCAAGATGTTTCTTGAAAAAAAAAAAAACTTTCATTTCGGGAGTAAAAAGCATGTCCGTCGAATTACGAATGCTAATTCAGAAACTTTGCCGAATAACTAGTGTTGAATCGACAAATAATGGGTGTCAGATCGCCAATCTCACCAAATAATGAGTTCTGAATCGCCAAACATTGTGTTGATTCTTCTAAAATCCTCTCCCATTTTGCAACAATTTCTTTTTGAGTATAGAAAAATTGGAAACTTCCCAAAACCCATTATTTGCCCATTTGCTGCTGTTCCAGATAGCAAATAGTGCCCTCAGTAAGCAAAAATCATCTTGAATAGACTGGTGTGAAAAATTTTATGCACAAGGTAAGCCAGATTAAGATAATAAATCCTTATAAAAATAGCCAGACTATATTCTACTGAACCTCCTACCTCTCCAATACACAATAAATTACTGATCTATGGATCTACTATATAAAAGGGAAATTTTCACAGAATCCCCTGGGCTTCTCTGATTCGAGGATAATGAGTGATGTCACAAAATTGCTAATTTACATATACTGATGACACTTTCTAAAAATGTATATGTAACAATTATCTCTTCAAACAAGCTCAAATTAAATAAATATTATAACTTGATAATTACACAGAGCAAAAATACATAAATATATAATTCTTTCCATCTAACAAAACAAGGTGTCAAAAGCTTGAAACACCAAAAACAAAAAAACAGGCTGAAGAAAAAAATGTTTGATAACAAGACACTGCAGTTTTATTTTGAAAGGGTTGGGGGTCAACAAAAATATTCTGTTAATTTCGCTGCTCCAATTTATAAATATCTGATCAGAATCCCATATTTTACTGCTCCGAAATGGACTTTGTCACTTCCCACCCCTAGTTTTGGTGAAAAGCCGATGTCCCAAAGAGAAGGCTAATGCTCGATCTCTCTCGTCCCACGGCTGATAGGAACAAGAGGCCCTAGGTCGCTGCGTTCAACCTAGTTAGACTGTTGATTCACCAGAACATAATGACGTACTCTACTCCAGGAGAGATGCATTGTTAAGTACTGAACTTCTTATTTTTAGAACAAGATCTGACGATACAATTGCTTTTGACTTGCTTTGCATAATTACCTAGATATAGCCTAAAACTATTTGTTGCAAATCAGGACAGCGGCCTGAGTGCCCAGATGTGAAGAGGTATTTAAACTGGAGGGATATCATTCAATGCATCTTTGCAATGTGCATCTGATGATACCATTACTTTTGACTTGTATTGTATACTTACTGAGATAATGTTTTTTGAGAATATTGTCACACAACTTTTTGTGAATGCTCCCAATATTGTTAGATGATTTAAAAGACATATTCACTCCAAAAGAAAAACTCAAAAAACATGTACAAGTAGCATAAAAATGTGAATGAGAATAAATAGTCTGTGATTTTGCTGTAGTTTTTGTGATCACCAACAGAAAGCCAGATTTTTCGCAAGCAATCACAGTATTTGACACAAGTGTCAGTGAATATGAATGTATTGTCACAAGATCATTTCATGTTCTGGTAATTTGCATGATAAACGGGGCCCTCACCCTTTGTACGTGTCACTTGCCATTTCTACCAATCAAAGATGGACAAAGCTCCAAAATTTTACATGCGTGAATCAATATTTAATATTCTACTTCACCACACACTAACACTCCAGCTATACTGCAACTTACTGTCGTCAGCGAGTTGGGTTGAACATTAAAGCACCATCTATCAGCCACCTTGAGCTTGTGGAAAAAATATCTTGTTCTCTATATTCTGTCCCCGGTTCGAACCTTAGACCTCATGGCAACCTTCACCGGTAGTAGACGAGTATCCCCCACACCACTTGGACGTAGTATTTAAATCCTGTAGAACCTTATTCTAACAGAAATCGCTTATAACAGACATTAAAAAAAACAAGTGATTAAACATATAATATCATGTTTTGCATAAACATGGGTACTCTGAATGGAATGACTTAAACTGCTTATGCATACACATCTTTTTCTATTGAATTTATGTTGGAGGCTGTTTTTTATTTTATATATAATAATCATTTTATATTACTAACTGCCATACTTTTATTGATGTAACCCTTGCTGCACAACACCTCCGAATTATTTTTCATAAACCAGACTTTCATTAAAACGGACAATCTTTAACCTCTATGAGACTTATAATGTGGTTCTACTGCACTAGCGTGGAGCATGTGATTAAAAAAAGTACACCCCTGGTCATATCAAAACATTTGCCTTCAATGATCCTTAAGAACAAACTAATGAATATTGTTATGATCTTAAATTTTGTATTTGTAAAATTCTTTTATCTATTTATTTTTCTTTCAGTACACTTTGCTTACATTCATTCCAAAGAATTTATTTGAACAATTTCGTAGGATCGCAAATTTTTATTTCCTGTGTGTTGCTATAATACAGGTAAGAAAACATTGATTGTGTGCTTCGCAGTTTTTAATTATTTTTTATTTAGCGATTAAAAGACAGGTTTTTGAGAAATTTGATCCAGTAAATTTTATTAATTTCAGTGAAGAATATATTTTCCTTTCTCTATCTCTCTCTCTTATTATTTATAATAATTATTTCTTTACTTTATCATTATTTGATTGTAGTGTTTTTTCATGTTCATATTATTACTTCAGATGAAAGACAGTTTTGGCAAAGGGTTAGTGCAGGGCTGGACAAATCGCAAAAAAAGTCCACGTGCTACAACAATTTTTTAGGCTTCAAAACAATTTTTACCAAGACTATAGGTCCAAAAGAGGGTTGGCAACCGTACTGTCCAAAAGTTCCTATTTATAACTATAAGTGAAAACTTTGCAACTTGATGAAGAGGTTACTTCTATAATCAAATAATGAACTTTATATTATACTAGCTATAATACCCGGCGCTGCCCAGGTTTTCTTCAATGAGGCTGTTTGGATCACGTGATATCTCCCTCTTTCTTTGAGGGACATGCAAACCATGTCTAAGTTAACCAATATGGCGACTTCCTGTGCGACTTCATGAAATAAACAAATCTAGATTTAAAGAAACGTAGAAATAAATATATATATGTTTTCCCCCTTTTTTAAGGGTCGCTCAGTATTTCTATCCCCTCCCCCCTGAACTTTAAGTTATCCATCTGCCTGTTTCAGCTTTCAAAAATGCTTAATTGAAGCTGTGAAATTCCTTCGATGTACTTCACGGGCCCATAATTAATTTTAAAACATCCTAAACTATGAATTTATGCATTTGAATATCAAAAGACAATATGGAGACATTAATTTTCATGCTTGAGAAGATCTAAATAAAAAATTGAAATCAATGTTATTGCATGAATGTCCAACTCAAAAGTAGGTCCAGCTAATTACTTAATCTTTAATCTTCCAGGCTTCGTATATCTCTAATCAAACTCAATATTTCAGAAATCTAGAATTCAATACAATTTTTAAAATTATTGATGTGACAGAAAACTCCACAAAATTTCAGCATTTCTACAGTAAAATCGGCAATTTTAACACTGATTTCTATGAGGATCACCCTTTTCTTGACCCTCAAAGCAATGCTGATGATGATTATGACATCTATTCAAAAAAATCTGGTTACTGGCAGGATTGAAAATGTATCAAACCATTATAAAGGCATAAACTATTATGCATATGCATATACTAACAGAATTAAAGAAGTGACAAACCATTGTAAAGGCATATACACGTCTGAAACGCATTGCTAGGGAACCACGGTAACCAAAGTAAACGTTCGGAAAGTGATTGTTGAGGCCCGAAATCCATTGTTGCCTTACAGTTTTTTGCCCATTTGGGGCACTTACCCTGCTCTGACAAAAATTTAAAGTAACCTATTGTTTAAGTCGGGTCCCATTTGGTATATATGCAAAATTTGGCGATGATCCATCTAAAATTGTAGATTTGTATAGAGAACATACATACACCCAGAAAATCATTTTTATATATATAGATAAATTCATATTAAAATTACATTAAATATAATGAAATTTTGAAATTCAAAACAGTATGTGCAAAGGGTTATATGGCTGATATCAGGTTATCAAACAATTGAAAACTGAACTGTCTTGAGGTTAAATATTAGATTTATGGAAACATGAAAGATACAAGAATGGGATAGAAATTTATCACACGAAAATTTGAAAAAAGCAATAGATATGACTGCAGAATGAAATTAAACTTACGTAATAATCAAACACCAATAATCAAGTGCAGCTGTGCCTTTTAACATTTGATAACACATAACTAATTTAGCTGCCTTATCTGTGCCAAGATGATTTCTAAGATAACAAAATTTGAAAATATTCTTTCAATTGATACATAACTTGGGGGGACACGAAAATAAAAAACAATGTGTTAAAGACAGTCTTTTGATAAGTCTTCTTCCAGTGTTTTTCTTATTGCTGTTGTCCCCCGTGTGATAGAATTGTAAATGTAGCTTGAATTTATTCTATGAAATATTAGCTTCTAGCCTTATAAGAGCAACAATTTAAATTTAACAAAAATTTTGGATCTTGAAGTCTTTTATCATCATGTAGGTGTAATCAGTGTTTGTGAAATTGTGTTCTGTTAGTCATGTGTAGGTGCTATATAGTGACCTCATTTTCTTCAGATATTTTCTTTTATTTATAATTATTTTTTGAAAATTGAGAATGTAAAATACAAAGTTCACTTGAAAATTTAAAGAAAAAAGTTTGAAAAGTCAAAATAGAACAATTTACATTAAAAAAAACCCCTACACCATTGATATTTATTCCCATCATTATATTGGTATCTAATAAAAAAATATTGTTTAGTTTCACAATAATGCAATGATTATAACTGTGACTATGCGTATTTGGTACCTTCAATATAATATATTTTTTAAAGATAAATGTTTGGACAGAGTCTGCAGGGTTTTGGACAAGCACTGTCCTAAATATAGTACCTGCTTCATAATCATACATGAAAAATAAGATGTGAAGTAGAAATAACATTTACAACAAACTGAAAAATTGAAAATAGTTTTTATTTAAACAGTTATATGAGTGATACCAATTTACTATCAGATTTCCAGCCTTAAACAATAAATTTGGTGAAACAATTAACTTAGAAAAAAACCAAATGACACCTTTTTGAAATATTTTTGATTTAGTTAGTTTTATTTTCTGCTGGTGTTTTTTTAATATGTTAGTATCATGGAAAAAACCAAAAAAAAAAAAAAAAAACCCCAAAAAAACAAAGGTTTCCACGTAACATTTTGAAACTTGGAGGTTTTGGACAGTTTCAGTTTTAGACAGTTTTTCCCACGTGTCCTGTCCAAAACCCCAACCCTGGTCCAAAATAATGCTGCTTTTCACTTTTTCAGAACATAATGACCCTCTTTCATGATGGCAGATATACTGCTATAAATTCCAAAACATTTTGTGCTGCTCTCAGCCTGGAATTAGTAATTGCAATTGAGGTGCCAGTACCAATTTTTTAATCATCATTTCAAAATTTTGCCTGTGCTCGTCAAAGCCTTATTATGTCTTGCCCATGGAAATGCAGACTGTGAGAGTGGCTTTAGTGTAAATATTTCCTGCAACATAGACCAAATCTTTCGATTGAAAGTATCTATGGCACAAAGCAAATAAAATCATATGTACAACATTCTCAAAGTGAAAGATATTGATGTCGATGCCAATCTTTGGAAAGCTGTTCTAGGCTCGCATCAGAAGTACCAAGACAGACTTCAGCACCAAGAAACTTTTGATAAGAAAGTTCCATGACCAGATGAGAATCAAAGACTAAAAGATGAAGAAAAGGGAGTTCGAAATTCAGTTATCATCAAAAACTATGGTGAACAATGCGGTGAAAATGATAGAAGTGGGAATAAAGAGAGAAATTTTGCAGACATCCAGAGTGGGCAAGTTCTTCTGAAAATATTGAAAGAAAAAATGTGTAGTGTTCTTGAGGAATTGGAGGAAAATAGTAAGAAACAAAAAATTAAAGAAGTTTGAGTATGTCATGAGTTTTTTATACAAATACAAATACAACGCCACAACAGGCAAAATGCCCAATGAGGTGGCTGATAAAAAGATGCCCATAAAAATATGGATGTCATATATTTAAAAAAAAAACAGCAACCCAATTAAAAATGCAATTAACACAAAACTATAAACAATATATACACATGATAAAATATTATACAATGCCCATAAAGAATACTTATGGTTGTCTTATTCTAAGAATGGATAGCTTCTCGATTAACCCCAACATGTTTATTGTATTTATTTTTAAACGTGCCAATTGTGTTTCAATTTACTACCTCCAAGGGTAAGCTATTCCATTTATTAACAACCCTATTAGAGAAAAATTCCCTGCGACACCGTAACCTCGCATTGTCCCTCACCAATCGATACTGGTGTCCCCTTGTAAAAGCAGTCGACTGGCGGTGTACTAAAAGTTCATGGTCCATCCTATCCATCCCATTGAAAATTTTAAACACTTCGATCATATCTCCTCGACACCTGCGTTCATCCAATGTAAACATATTCAAAAAATGTAGTCTCTCTTCATAACTCAAGCCCTGTGTGCCAATGAGGACACGCGTAGCTCTTCTCTGCACCCCTTCAACCAATTCTATGTCCCTCTGTAGGTATGGTCTCCAAAACCTTACAGCATACTCCAGTCCAGGATGAACTAATCCTCGAAAAAGCAGAAGAATGACTTTAGGAGAACGCGAAGAGACCTTTTTGAAAATGATACCAAGCATTCTATTCGCTTTTTTGACCACCGCTGAACAATGTTCAGAAAACCTAAGCCGCTCGTCAATGAGAATTCCCAAATTGGTGACCCTAGTTGCATCCGGGATAGTGACACCATTCAACTCATAAGAGAACCGTGGGCTGTTCGAACCAAAATGAGCGACCATGCACTTATCAATGCTAAACGTCATGCTCCATTCATTTGCCCATGCCGCAATCCTGTTTAAGTTGGTCGGAAGCAACTCCCTATCGCTTCCATTCCTGATTACCCCGATTAGCTTCACATCATTTGCGAATTTGCTAGTAATCCCATCGATACCCTGATCGAGTTTATCGATAAAAAGTGAAAAAAGTATGGGGCCAAGGACACTTCCTTGAGGAACTCCACTTGTGACGTCTGTCCAACCAGAGAATGCCCTGTTCACCGTAATTCGTTGCGACCTATCTCTTAACCATGATTCTATCCAATTCAGCAAGCTCGTGTAAACGCTTCAAGAGTTTGCCATGTTGGACCCGATCGAATGCCTTCTGGAAATCAAGGTAAACAACGTGTACATTTTTGCTCTTACCCAAAGCCTTAGTCACATGATCATAGAAGCAAAGGAGGTTAGTTAGACATGACTTCCCCTTCCTGAACCCATGCTGATTATCCGACAATACATTATTCTCGTCTATCCACTTCACAAACTGCCTTTTGATGATAATTTCCAAAATTTTCGAGAGGGAGCTTGTCAAACTCACTGGACGATAATTTGACACCCCTTCTCTACTACCCTTCTTAAATATCGGAACAACGTTAGCAAGTTTCCAATCTCTTGGGATGATACCCTCAGCAACACTACTTCTGTATATCTGTGCGACTGGCTCCCAACAATTCATTAGCACATTCCCTGAGGACCCTGGGATAGATAGCATCTAGTCCTGGTGCTTTGCTTGCACATACATTTCTTAGAAGATTTAAGACCTCCACGTCTTCTACTTGAATATCGTTGAGGGTTTTATTATCCCATGCAACACCTGCATATCAAATATCATTATCTCCATTAAAAACCGACGCAAAAAAGTCATTGAAAGCACTACACATGCCTACATAGCTCTCTACCCTAGAGCCTCCTATCGAGAGGGGGCCAAGTGTCTCCTTACATTCATTATTGACGTATCGAAAAAATGATTTTGGGTCAGAGCCAATGTTATCTGCCAACCTAGATTCAACTTTCTTATCGCTTTCTTCAACAGTCTTCTTTTATCAGTAAACAATGATAGGTCACCTCGTCCACTTTTATTCTCTCTGTACGCCTTTTTCTTTTCAAGATAAAGGTTCCGCACGCTATCCGTGAACCATAGAGAGTGTGATGTACAAACATGCTTTTTTCGAAACAAAGGGTATGACGTCGTGCAAAACAGAGGACAGCTTCGTACTAAATTCTTCCCATTGACTTACCACCCCTACTGATTCCAACCGGTCTTTGAAAACTTCCGCTAACCTTCCTCTCAAAACATCAAAGTTAGTTCTTTTGTTATCAACCTTACCCGAGGAAAAGTTACAGTGAAATCTGACGATACGATGATCACTGGAAGAAAACTCTTCCCCCACTGAAACATGTTCAACTAGATCCTCAGAACTAGTAAGAACTAAATCCAAAATAGCAGTACCCCTAGTGGCTTCTGATACATGCTGATACAAAAAATTTTCGAGCACCAAGAAAATCTCTTTCATATTGATTTCCAGATGAAAGGTTCTCCCAATCAATACCTGGGTAATTGAAATCGCCTAGTATGAGAACCCTCTTACGCTTACACATGTAGGAAATTTCGTCATGCAATTTGGCGATGTAGTTTGGATCCCTATTCGGTGGATTGTAACAAACCCCAAGAATAAGTTTATGACGTCTTTTGTTCTCAAGTTCAACCCATATGGTTTCAATATCACTTCTCTGCACGTTACACTCTCTAGCCTTCAAACAGGATTTCATGTACATCAACACTCCACCCCCTTTCCTATCAGATCTATTTCTCAAAAAAGTATCGTATCCTGAGATGTGTAAGAAAGATTCATCCCCATCGTTTGCCCAAGATTCTGTAATGGCTATAAGATCCAAGCCCTCCACAATTATCATAGTTTCTAAAAAATCTTTCTTATTACCCAAGCTCCTGGCATTTATTAACACGCATTTTAATTTGCCCGGTGGTTTAGTGTCAATCGAGAAGCCATCCAAGTCAGAGGTGGGTAATTCCCCGTCAGTACTGTTGTGATTACCATTAACTAACCTACTTTTTTTAATGTATGTTTATTTGTTTGATTTGTGAATTTTTACTTTTTTTTTTACGCACAGCTTAGATTGTGACTAATTTCTACGTCCCTACAAGTGGGTATAAGTTTTATCAAATACGTGAAACTAATTTTTGACTGCAGAACCCTATAACTGGTTAAAATGTTCAAAATTTGATAATCTGATTATCTCCGTTCAAAAAAATTTCATTTTTTTACAAAGGTAATAATGATTCAGCACACTGCTCCAAATTCACAGATTGCTGCTCCAAAACACTAAATTTACTGCTCCAAAATGAGTTGACAGCAACCCCATCCCTGTAAATGGGAAATCTCAAGTATTAGCGAAAGTTTTGAATCACGAAAATTAGTTCTACTAAGCTAGAAAATATTCTAAGAGGAAACATGAGTAGAGTCCACTGTATATTTAAAAAAATAATAATAGATGTGTGCTGCTACTTATGGAAAGGAAATGGAAATGTCTGTGAGGAACTACCATACTGTCATCTTGGTTCTTTAGAGCAGCAGTTCTCAACTTTTTTTGACTCGCTGAGCCCTTCTTGGGAGTAATAATTTCATAATTTCTATGGAGGAAAAGCTTGTGGGCCTATTTTTTTATTCATCACAGTTACTGATTTATTATTATTAAAAATTACTTATAATTTTCTCCAAATTTTGTTTTCTATTTATTGAAAATGTTTTTATTCATTTATTTTATTTTATATTTTTTCCCTTGCTTTGGAACCCCTGGGAAGTTCGCACAGAGCCCCAAGGGCTCCGCTGAGAACCGGTGGAGAACCGCTGCTTTAGAGGATGAGAAATCATAGCTATATATATATTTTCAAGTGACTGAAAAACTTTATTCGAAAAAGAATTACACTCAGACTACATTGGTATAACTTGAAAAGAAAACAAAACAACACTTGGTTCAAATTAAACAATTCTGATGCTAAATACCTGACTTCTTAGCTGCAATGTATGTGACTTCGTTACGAAACATTGACTTGATTTGCTATAAGTCAATATGCTAAATACCCAAATGTTTGAATATAAAGTTTTCTGTCATTTTCAAAAATATGTTTCTGATATTTACACAAAAAAAAGTGTTCTTTGTAAGTTATTTTTCTTTCTTAGCTCAATATTAATACTCCTGTTAGTCCAGCAACTAGCATGATGCCATTGATCTTTGTTGTCACAGTAACAGCAATAAAACAAGCTTATGAAGACTGGTTGCGTCACAAAGCTGATCGTCATGCTAATCAAATGCCTGTCATGATCTATAGAAACGGTAATATGGTCACTCTCTCATCACAAGACATTCAAGTGAGTCCTGTCCATTTTTTTTCTTTTCACTGATTTGGTTCTAACTTAAATACATTATATACATGTATGATGTACTGCTAATGTAAGAATGCTAATTTTTTTGCTTCATGGGTGCAAAAAAAAAGCAAGATAGAAAATAAGTCCTTCAGGTATTGATGTAAAAAAATTTACAATTTTGATGTTATAATATAGTTTTGGGTTTGTTTTAGAAATAGTTGTGACCTCATGCATATATATTTTTTTTAATTACACAAAACAGATATATGCATATACAAATATACAACATGCACTATTGACCTCAAGGGACTTGAATGTCCTTCCAGCAGGTCTGTAAGAGTTATATACTTAGTGATGTTAGTTCAGCAACAGCCTTATTATTGTGGTTTGTACAGGTTGGTTATTGTTTCATAAAGTATATACATTTTTTTATTTTTGTACTACTGAAACAAATAAAATATACAGTAAAAGTCTTATAACAAATATGGCTCATAACAACTATCTCGATATAACAAGTGATTGTCTAAGAGCAAATAATGCAAAAAAACATCAGCTTATAATGAGAAGTCTGTTTTAATGGCAATTTTTTTAACAGATGTTTACTGTGCTTATATAGATAGATTATATTGTGTTGTATTATTGTTGTTATACAGATTCTAGACAGGTGTGAGGTCCTGATGACGGCTCTCCATTGAAGAGCCGAAACGCGTCGACCATTCGACCAATTGAATTTATTTGTCTTAAAAACGTGACAATTTTTGTGTAAATTAAAACCAGGCAAAGTTTCTCATTTTTGTGATAATATAAAGATATTGTTATTGGATCTTGTTATTATTTGTGTGATTGATTACATGATAATATTAATTTTCATTATTTTTGGAGCGGTATATCTGTGAATCTTTTGGAATAGCATTTTTTTTTTGGCACTAGATATAAATTATTTAATCTAGATGAACTTCTATTTTTTTCTTTTCTAACCTTCATTGTTTAAATATGAATATTTTATTAGCCTATAAATCATTGTTGTTTGGTTTAAACCAAGTGGTTTTTTTTCAAAAAATCAAATAAAAGGGGTTTATGACATGAATGTCGCTCTCCACTTATACGCTCCATATATATGCTCTAGCGAAGGAAAATCTCTATCTCCTCTGTAGCTTAGTGGTCAGAGCACACGTCCGGCAATCGAGGGGCCCGGGTTCGACTCCCGGTAGAGGCAGAGATGAGTTTTTTCCTTCCTTAAAAAATTAACATCTCAAATAATATCTTCACAACATCCAGTCTTCTGTATATCTTGTAAAAGGGGTTTAAATATCATTTTTTCCTTGAAAAATGTCGCATTGCTTTATTATTAGCCAAAATTTTTCATTTCTATCATATTTTATATTCTTCGGGTACATTCTGATGGTATATCTTTAAATGGCATAAGATGGTATAAGTGGTTTTTTTTCAAAAAGTCTCATAAAAGTAGCCTAAATATATATATATTTTAAGTAAAAAAAGTATAAAGTATCTTAGTTATTTAAAGTTATATACAGAAGCCAAAATTTCTCATTCTAGCCACATTTTCTAACCTTTGGTTACATTTAAGCAAATTCATGAGTAAGGATTGCATCACATCTAAATGTAGTGGTGCATCATCTCACAGGGTTTCTTTTTCCCTACACAAAGAAGCAGCAACATTAGTGACACCATCATGCTATGGGCAGGTATTCCCATAATCCAATAAAGACACCAGCTGTCCCTGAAGGACAAAGACTAGTGTACTAGTAGTTACATTACCTCACAGATATTTTCATTTTCTTTCTCAAAAAAAGTAGAACATCTCATACTGTATATCACCCAGTCTTAATATTCAAGTTTTTTTTATACTTTCACTGTTAAGCAAAGTTAATCAAGGTTCTACTGTATAGTAGTAACAGATTTACGAAAAATAATCAGCTATATACAGGGTGATTATAATTAAAGTTTTGATTCCAAAACTATACAATTGGTACTGGTCAGAGTGACTTGAAAATTTGTATGGGGATACTCCTGAAGCAATGGAAATTTCTTTTGGCAAAAGAAAAAAAAAATGCAAGTAGTGCAAAATGTGCAAGTAGATGATGCTGTACTTGGCCAGCAGTTTAATCTATTTTGTGCAACCACATCATTTTGGCACTTCCACAGTATCAGTGTGTAGATAGAACAACTTCTATCAAGATGCACATTGCAATACCAGTAAAAGCAGCTGCTGAAGACCCATTTTGACTATAACAGGATGCAACTTAACCCTTGCAACTTCTGGCTGTGGAGGGTTCATCAAAATGTCATGAACAGTGGTCAGATTGCAAACTTTGGTGAATTGCAATCTCCAGCGTATCCCCTATATGTTAGAAGTTCCTCAGGAATATTAACGTGTTGGCACGTTTGGTTTAATAAAGGTGAATTGCAATCGCATCCACATCATGGCCATGGCATACTCTGGTCTGTTCTTGAACACAAAAATTTTTGTGCTTTCATCTCATAGCCAACACTGTGGACAACATATTTAACATTTCTTGAGTAAGTTGTAGTTATTCGTTCAATTACTTTGTTTTTTTTGTGATGTTTCCATGAATTATGAAATTGTGCAATGCTATAATTAAGTTATCTTTTTGCCATGACTGGCTATCGTTTCCATTCTGTGAGCAAATTTCCCATGTGTTGGATGATGTCATTAATTTTACATTTTTAAGTATTTTTTTCCCCCTTTACCAAATAAAATTTCATTTCTTCAGGAATATTCAGGAATTTTCAAGTCATTCTGACAATCGTTCTTTTTTTACAGTGTTTTGAAATCGTTCTGATTTCAAACCTCAGTTATAATCACCTTGTATATCATAAATCATTGCTAATTAATCTGCATTATGTATGCTCCATTAAATACATTATATTCACCTAATTTTTATTATAGTTTTTGCAAAATAGCTTCCCAATTAAGCATACTGAAAGTAACTGGAGAAAACATCTTTATATTACACTGGTGTAAGAAATTAAGAAAATTTGCAGACTTGGTCGATAATATCTCTAGAACTACTGTACCGATTTTAATGAAATTTGATATGTACATACATTGATACAATACAAAACAAATAACCATTCAATAATTGTAATACACACGCATGATCGTGCGTAACACTTGTTGGAGTCGAAAGGTATGAAACAGCGGTTGCAAAATAAACAAAAAAATGGGTTAATAGGGGGTATGGTCCCCTTCTTACAGATATACAGGTCTCGCAGTGTAATTTCATACTTGAAATAAGGCAGTTCGGTGAGAATCGGTGCTTAGGCTGAACCGGGACTCATCAGTACAATACAATACAATACAAATACAATGCCACAACAGGCAAATTGCCCAACGAGGTGACTGACTTAAGAACATCATGGTTCCCCGAGCCATTTTTTGGAGGCCCTACCTACTACTGCTACACCACCCCCAACCACCCGCGGAACCCCCAACGAATCGGTACATGCGGGAAGGTGCGTGTACGTGTAGTGAAACCTGACGTGAAGTTTTTTTTTTGTTTCTCTGTAATGCTTGTTATGTGTAGTGCTGCCATCTGCAGTGAAAAGAATGGTCGCCCATTGATCCATACTTCAATCTCTATGTCTCTGCACCATGATAAACGGATTTTCCTGTCCTTAGAAATGAGTGGGATGCAAACAGCAGGTCTTCTTGCAAACAACCCTCTCTCATGAAGTCTTTTGGAAACAGTCACCCTTGATACACGGGTTCCTGTGGCTGCATACAAGGCACGAGAGAGCTGAGAAGCTGTAGCACTCCTGTCCCTCGCTATAATTGACAAATGGCGATCTTCTCTGGCCGTCGTGGCTCTTGGACGACCTTGCCCAGGCTTTCTCTCTATGGATCTGGTATCCTGGAACTGTTTCCATAAGTTACACACGACGCTGGACGTTAAATTGAACTCTCTACAAATCTGGACTTGAGATTGGTCTGCTTCTATCCTCCCCGTTTGTGGTTATTCATTTTTACTGTTACAATTTGAAATTAACCGATTGCTGCAAAATAACACCAAGAAATTCGCAGAGGTGTGCTAGCGAACGAAATGTGTCCTAACTTACGCACGCTTATAAAGCCTTTTTCTCTACTGGCTCCTCCTACACACACGTGTACGCTTACATATTTGACGCACAAGATTTGCATTTTTGTCTAGAAGCAGTGGTTTTACATTCAGTTCAGTTCTTTTCATGAAATTCGATAAAATATGAAAATTCTCTTAATTTATTTCACCAGTGTATATATGATTAGTAATTAAAAACGTTTTCAAACCTGTGAAGTAATGCATTGAGTTAAGTAAAAAGAATTGTAAGAATTGGTTTTTGTTAAAATGTAAGAAATATTTATTGTGATTAATTAATATGGGAATACTGTTAATTACATTAATAAAAATTTATTTTAATTAATTATTAGAGGTTTGAATTATTTTTCAGAAATTTTATTGTGTTTTTAATGTTAATATTATTTAAAACAAAAAAACTGGTTTTAGTCAAAAAACCCGGTTTTTTGGTTTTTTTACCAACCCTGCTGTAAATGTAGTTTTCTCTTATAGTTAGCTTATGAGATTCTGTTGTATTGTTGTTTACTGTGGTGTTCGTTATTTGGGATCTAATTTTATTATACATATTATCTAGTTTTTTGTAAATTTGCTTCATATGCACCTTCCCAAGCAGTAATTCCATATGTTACTATCATGGTTGGCAGTTTTTGACGGCTTAAAACGCAGTTTAAACTGTCATGTCAAAAACTATCAAAAACCTCAAACATTGCTTTTCAATATCAAGAATAAATATTTAATATGATTCTAAAATAATTTTCTAATTTTGACAGAATTATTTTGGACAATATATGTGTTTTTTTTCTTATAAAATTTGAATAAAGCATAACATGAACACTGAAGGGAAAACTGTGGAAAGATTTGACATTCTTTGATTCAAGATGATTCTTGACCTTCTAAAATTTCTTCAACTACTTATATATGTTTGCAGGGGTGGGAACTCTGCACCAATTGTGTCGCACTGCGCCAAAATTAACATCTTGCGCCATCCTGCTCCAATAGGGTATTTTCGTATTTTTCTGCACCAAATAGCGAATTTTGCTTCACTATGCCCGGAATTTCAGAAAGGAATTTCAAAAAGATCTGCCCTTCAATGGGCTTTCCATCGCGAAACCCTAATAATATCAGTGATCATGCAACTGAGGATGGTTTGCAATGGTCTTTCAGCCTTAAAGCGCAAATGCGAGTCAGTTTTCATTTTCAAAAAAAAAAGTCTTCACTGGAAGCAGCAGAAATTACTGTAGTCGATTGTCATTGCGTCAAATCCCGATGTTTCGTGAAAAAAATATTCCGGGAGTGAAAAGAGCATGTTCGCCGAATTACAATTGCTAATTTAGAAACTTTGCC
Source organism: Pholcus phalangioides (assembly GCF_987345545.1). Taxonomy (NCBI): domain Eukaryota; kingdom Metazoa; phylum Arthropoda; class Arachnida; order Araneae; family Pholcidae; genus Pholcus; species Pholcus phalangioides. The sequence continues at coordinate 44,875,730 of NW_028301603.1, read as the reverse complement.
AAATAACGAGCATTAAATCGCCAGATAATGAGTAAGATTGCCAATATTGCCAAATAACGAGTGTCAGATCGCCAATCTCGCCAAATAATGAGTGCTGAATCATCAATCATCGTGTTGATTCTTCCTAAATTCTCTCCCATTTTGCAATAATTTCTGAGTATAAACAAATTGAAAACTTGATATAGAAAATTTATAATATCTATAAAGACTAGAAAATGTTTAGCCCATTTGAAGGGCTGCTGTTCCAGACAGAAAATAATGCCCTCAGTAAGCAAAAATCATCTTATATAGACTGGTGCGAAAAATTTTATGACAGCCACTCTTTTAAACAAGGTGTCAAAAGCCTGAAACACCAAAAACAAAAAACAAGCTGATGAAAAGATGGTTGATAACAAAAGACAGTGTAGTTGTTTTATTTTGAAAAGGGGTGAGGGTTAACAAAAATATTGTTAATTTCTCTGCTCCAATTTATAAATATCTGCTCCGAATCCTATATTTTGCTGCTCTGAAATGTATTTTGTCACTTCCCACCCGTGTTTGATTGATATAAACCATCTGCTGTCCTCTTTTTACAACAGATAAGTGTTTAAAAAAGTTTATTACATCATGTATATAATGTTGATTTCTGTTATTATTAAATTATCTAGATAACCATACTGATACTTAAAACAATACTCTTATTACGCATAACATTGAAATATATCTAGCGATCAAACTACTAAATTGTAGGGCTAAAATGTCATTTAATTTAGCAATGCTAGCTTGTATATGTCAAACTTGGTTATTCTTACTTTTGCACTATGATATGGTACATTAACTAGCATTTCTAATGCATTGGTTTTAAAATTGAAGCTGTATTCAAACGTGCAAAACAAATGCTTTGGGTATCAAGTCTTGTCAGCTCTGCTTTGGTTGAAAATACTCTTTAAAGCTCTGTGAATTTATACACCCTGATCTAAGAAATTTTTAGGTGAAAATGAGTTAAATTAGTGCATTAACATATGCTGCATGAGAATTTTTGTATGGAATAAAATTTTGGGCAGATCAGAAAATTTAAAATATCGAAATATATATTTTTCCTCAGTAATTATCATTCTGAATATAAAACCCTTTAATCTAAATAAAAGTAAGTGTTTTGTGTTTTGTTATTTAACATATCTATCAAGTTAACAAATTATTTGACATCATTGACCGTAAGATTTTGATAGTTTTAATACCGAGTTAGTTTCTGGGGTCAAAAACCCAACCTGATGCCCTATCATACATATTTTGAATAAGCAGCTCTATTCCACTTAGCAAATTGAACACAGGTAATGAGTAGCTTAGATAAATAAACCATAAAATTATATTTTATATGTTCTAGGCTCTGATGTTGAAGAATTCAAAATTGCAAATTATAATTAACATTTTGTTTTAATTATTGTAATTAAGGTTTAAAAATAAAACGTAATATGCAAAAAAGTAAGTTTTTTCATCATGTTGTATACCTTTTGTGTTCAAAACATTATCAAAAGGCATTCATTTAGGTTTTTGACGGTTTTCGACAGTTTTTGATGCTTGTCATGTCAAAAAAAACCCTGGTTACTATTGAGTAATATTCAAGAATAAAATAAATCTTTTAGAAAGTTATTGTATATTGTGCCTCTGGGTCTATATAAAATTGCTGCATATGCTCCTAATTTTTGTAATTTTTTTTCACATTGAATTAACCAAGTTCGACTGCAATATAAGATGATCAAAAATGAAACTAACAAAGTCCAAAGTTACACATGGGGGGGGGGGGAAGTTTGATTTATCCAATTAATCTGCCCTGGATCTGTAAAATGACTGCAAATTGCAACTTAATTATCAATATTCACAGAAGATAATTAACAATTAAAATTTCATCAGTGACGAAACTTTCCAGAATTTGCAGAATTTTAATAATGTATAATTATAAAATAGTTTATCTTAGTTGCTACATTAGTCCACTGTGCTGGACTCAGCATCACTGCGGAATTTCTTGACTGTGTTTGAAGCCTGATTTATGGAAACAATTCATGATCACTCGTTATAAAACTGTTTCCCAAATTTTTCGTATCATTCTTATGCCATCAAAGAAATGGAATTTCATTAATGTTTTTCAATCAGAACTTTTCGATGCTTTCCATACTCTTGACTGTTTAAAGGCCGAACTATGAACAAAGTCACTTATTGTTTTGAAATTTGGAATTTGAGGTTCTTTTGCGTGCCCATACATAGATCAACTTTGAAATTTGATGAAGAGAATTGTTTTCTTTGTTTTTCACGATGTTGGAACATCGGCACTTGGATCGCCTATATTCTCACGATTATTTCTGGAGTAAAATTATCACACAAAATTTTCTGTTTTCTTCTACAAGTTTAAATTTGCAACACATATTGGTTTTTTTAACTTGAAAATGAGTGCAGAAAATTCAATTTTTTTTTATAATGTCCATGATGAAAGAAGGAAAACATGTATATTTGATGGACCTTTTTGTCACATTGGTAGTATTATTTTTACAGTGATTTTTTGGCAAACTACACACTGTCCTTTCATTGCAGATACAATATAATGGCCATCAGATGACCTGACATTTTTTTTTTTTCAGTTGACAACGTGGACCTGAATGAATAATCAACCCCTCCTTCATTCATAGAAGGTTCATTGTGACTTCTTCGGAATTCCAAATACAAAATATGATCCACAGCTCGGAATGAATTATCCAACATGCTGTAATGGTCATATGGCAAATCTTTTCCAATGGAATCCAGAGCTAAGGTTTTGATTGGATTCCAGAAAGAACGTTTTTTATCACATGCAATAGTTTTTTTTTTTTTGGATTGCTCAAAACTGTCTTGCGTTTTCTTGAAACTTGAGTAATGCACTTATGTTTTGCTCCTTTTTTCTGCCCTACATCTTTTGAAGAACACGTTTCAAGAGTTTTCTAACACCTCATCCTCGTTGTTGCAAAATTATCTAGCATTTCACATACATCACTTGGAACTGTTGATACTAGATCATTTTCAACACAAATCATCTTCATCTGTGAATTTCCCATTTTCATTAGCACATAATTGACATATATCTACTTCCTCTGATTCAGAATTTGGAAGTTTCGAAATATCCTGCAGCTTCTTCTGATGTGAGATATCTTTTGGATATTGTTTCACTCAGCTGAACACAACAAGACTATCTACGATTGTCGAACTGGGTTTAATTAGTCTACAGTTTGCTAAAACATGCATTTCTAAGAATGCAAGAATAAAAACTTACTCACCCAATATAAACAATCCACCCCAGAAAGTTCATTCCTCTGTGTCATATTACCTAGAATTAGCCCCTAAATAAAAACTGTTCCATTTATGGAACATTGATCTTTTTAAATAGTTAATGACAACAAAAATATTCAGATTTTGAATGTTACACCTTGATCCTATAGGGTGAAAGCATAATTTGTATTAATTGGTACACATTCTCGATGCACTACAGCTGAACAATGTTGAAATAGGTATTAAATTATCAAATAAAGAAGTTGAGAAAACAATTTTCAAACTTCTATTAGTCTTTAAAAATTTGTGGTTTAATAACTTGATCCCAAGAAAGAAAAGTCTGGCTTCTTGTAAATTTTTTCCAAACTAAATTTGCTCGTACAAAAGTACAAAAATCATGATTTTTTTCCTTCAACTTCAAATTATCCAGAAAATTTGAAAAAAAGAAGTTTGAATTAAATAAGAAATTTTGACATTAAATTAGAAAACTCGTGGGGAATTTGTGAAGGTTTGAATTATTGAAAATCTGAATTAACCAAGTTCAAATTAAAAGTTCTATTTTATTGTTCATATGTAGTTGTACTCATGAACTCTTTCAATTTCTTGGCAATTACTGATGATTATGACACGGACAATGACCATGAATTTTTATAATTGTATTTGTCAAACTATATTTCTTGTGTTTTAGCAGATGTATTTACAGTTTTTGTATATCTAGTTTAGTTTTTTTTCTTGAGCCAGGCTGATTTTGAATAGGCCCTCTTCAACTTTTTTTTATTTAATTTGTAATTTCATTGTCTTCAGCATACAGTATTGTATTATCTGGGAGTGAGATTAATTTACCATTTATATGAAGTTTGAATAAATAAAATTTATTTTTTCACAGGTTGGCGATATTGTTATGGTTAAACTTGACGAAGAAGTTCCTTGTGATCTCATATTACTTTCATCTTCAGATGAGGATGGACGCTGCCAAGTGACCACTGCAAATTTGGATGGTGAAACTAACCTCAAGGTAAAATCTGGCAAAGGAAGTAGTAATTTTGAAAAAAAAAAACAAAAAAAAAATCCAAAAACATTTTACATCTGAACCATGTTAATGTTAAATTACATGATTAGAAATTTGTTTTTATACTGAATATGTGATTTATCTCGTGAAAAGTATAAACATTTTTACTTGACCCTTGAGTGCACGGGGTGGATCTGTGAAACTCTTGCATATGCAGACTTGCCAACTCTCAGGATTTAGGCGTGAGACTCCAGATTTTTCATCCTTTTTCCTCCGTGGATTTGTTAAAATTTCTCCAGATTTTGGCAGAAAATTAGATTTTACGCGAGCTTTCACGTTGGGGCTTCGTGTGAACTCCCCAGGGGCTCCGCGACAGCTTGAGAAAAATACAAAACAACAGTAAATTCGGAAAAAATAATTATAAGTATTTTTGAATAATAATAATAAATTAGTAACTTTGATGAATGAATGAAAAATCGGTCTACGGGTCTCCTCCATAGAAATTATTTACCAGAAAGGGCTCCGCGAGTCAAAAAAGTTGAGAACCGCTGCTATAAATCATGGCTCTCCAAGCTGGTCTGTCATTCACAGCATGTCTCAGTTGTGCTAGCTTCATTCTAGTGCTTTGCAACACCAAACGTAATGCCAAAATGTTCAATGCCAAAGCCCTCAGCTTCACTAATCCTTCACTGTCTCTTGTCACACACATAAAATCCCAAAATTTTCATTCCAGGTAACTTTGGTCTAGCCATATCTCTAATATTTGAGATTTTGTTTTGTAATTCCCAAACACAATCAAAACATCTGAACTGATTCCTTCGTTACAACTCAAAGTTGTTAATTACAGCCTCTATTTCGACGTTTTACCCATTTATTTGACATGAAATTGATAACATGAATTTGCTAATTACTTGATCTGTAATTCACTCTAATTTTCATGAAGTTTGTAAAACTGATATATATATATATATATGCATGTTATTTTAGATTCAAGAATGCCCTGATCAGACTCTACAATACCAAACAGAACAGAGTCTTAGTGATATGTATGCCGTTATTGAATCTGGACCACCTATACCTAATCTATATGTTTTCAATGGGAAGATCACTGTATATAAAGGGCAAGACAGACATGTTTCGTATGTATATTTAAAAAGATTCATTTACTCATTTCTAATGAAAATGAATGATGATTTTTCAATAAATGCTAGTATTATCAGTTGATTAGATTTTATTCAGAATATTTTAAATTTACTCATCACTCACCAAATTATGATATTCACTAATGTTTATTGCATTAAAACATTAAATTGTTTTCAAACACTTTTAGCAAGATCTGTAAAGCTTGTGAACATCTCAGTTTGAAAAAAACATGCACAAAAGAGGAAGAAAGATATTTTCATCAATTTCTCTTTTTCAAAAGAAAAAGGTTTGTGGTAAGGGAGTTAATCAGAGATTTGTTTGAGACCTGATTGAGTTTACACTGTCTTAAATTTCTGAAAAAATAATTCTTCATCACTCACCTGAAAACTTCATGATGCCAACTACTGGAGTTGAAGAAATATTGATTGCAAACTCAAACATATGACAAGTCTTTTACTTATCAAAACATTTTCTGGTTACACTGGGCCATAGCCAAATACCTACTTAACAAAACATTTTCTGGTTACACGGGGCCATAGCCAAATACCTACTTAACAAAACCTATATCAATCATTGACTTTTACATTTTTTTCCTCCCCAGGCCTTTGAACAGCGAGAACTTGTTGCTGAGGGGATCAACGTTGAAAAACACAAAATATATTTTTGGTGTGTATGGTTTCCTTTGTTGTATGATTCATAAAAAAAATAATGATATATTTTTTCAATGTTCATTTTATTCATAATACCTTTTTCTATTTTGCATTTTGAATGCTTCTATGTTTAAGCTATGTGCTGTGAATCCCTCATAGGAAATTTTCCCTGTTTGAGACATCTTATTTCAAAAGTCACTCTTCTGTGCTTATTTCCCAATCTCAATTCCCAGTTGCTCTGTGGAAAAATTTAAGCATCTATTATTCTAACTTCAAAATATGGAATGCAGATGGCACCTGGTCCACATATCTACCAGCAGAGCACATTAAAAGCGTAACACTAGCAACATAAATACGTTAAGGGGCCACTCGTACAATTCAGAACACATTCATATGTATTAATTCATTAGAAATTCTTTCTTTCTATCCGCAGAGGAATGTGTAGGAGGGGTGCATGTATGGTTAAGTAGTATAGGAAAAATTTCCTCAGTGAAACAATAATGCAAATAGATGTTTCTTATAATTTTCTTTTCTTGTTTCAAATGTAGGTTGTGCTATATTCACTGGACCGGAAACGAAAATGGTTTTGAATCTGAAGATTGTGTCAAACAAATTTTCAACTTTGGAACGGTAATTATTATTTTCTGATTATACCATAATAGCATATGCCGTTTCCGATTGATGATGCATAATTACTTCACTGAATTGGCAGCAATGATACATTTAGTTTTTTTCTGTACTTGTTTTTACAGAACATTAAATCATGTGCTTCTTGTATTCTTGGGCATAATGTTGATACAGGCTTCAATATCTACAGCAATGTATTTTGTGTACGACAAAGAACCTGCTTGGTACATTCCTCATATTGTATTCATTAAAGTGAGAGAAGTAAGATTGATTTAATATCATTGTTTATTAGTTGTTTTATGAAATATATGAAATATATCTTGTGAGTTACCATGAATGATCAGAACTATTTTTTTGCAGTTTTATCATTGTTTTTTTTTATACTAGCCCATATAAATGGGGCACAGGTGGCACAATGGTATGACACTTGCCTACCACCATGAAAGCAACCATTGGGTCCGGGGGTTTGATCCCAAGAAAAGTCAACAAAAAGTTATTTCCCTATCTGACCTGAGGTGACCACTGATAGATGGCACCTTAATATGCTCCTCTCTCAAAGTCATCTCCAACCAAGACAACACGGGAAGTAATTTCACTCTACTAATGCATGTTATAAGGAATTGAAAAGTGTCTCTGGTGTATTGGTTAGCACACTAGCCCAGTATGCAAGGGGACCCAGGTTTGATTTCCAGAGGAATCACTTTTCTTTCCAAATGTTAGTTTCCGCATAACATTCAGAAAATTTAATTTCTCTGTATATTTTGTGCCAAAATATACCATCTCTTAATACGGGAAGTAAAACATGGCCGTCTATAATTCACAATCAAACAAATTTTAGTTTTTTGCATTGTAGAAGCATATAAATGAACATTAAAGAAATGCTTTTTTTTTCTTCTCTTATTTCAAACTACTTTTGCTGAAATATGCATCTCTGTGTGTTTGAAAGTGTGTTTGCTCTGAGACCTGTTTTGGAAGATTCCAAGGTGGCCGGGTGGATTTTTCAATGGAAGTAATAAGGATGTCAAAAGTGGAGATCCTATATGCACTGGAAGATACTGCGTGTGGTCTTCTTATCTATGGGGAGGTATTGACATCGCCCATTTATAGCTATAAATAGGGTGAAGAGATTTTAAAAAAAATATTAATCTTTCCAGTTCATTTTATTTGTAATTCTTGAAGAAAAGGAAAGTTAAACATGTGCTTTTTCCAGAATTTTTGTGGTAGTTAGTGGATGTGTTCTTATTTTCATTCATATATAACTCGCTATAAGTAGATGTTCTTTTGTATCTTCAACATTAGCTTTTTGGCAATAACATACAACTGACTCTTAATAGCAAGATTTTCATTATAAGCCATACTAGTTATAACAAACTTTTACTGTATACATCACATTATTGGTTTTAGTGCAGCAATAACGATGCAAAAAATTCCTGTGCACTAGTTAAACATGTTGAAATTAGTTTTATAGGTAGTGGTTTTTCATTGAAGAAGAAATTCAACTTTTATGTGGCCTGAAAAAATATATCTGATCGAAATATGGCCTGCGAGTCAGAAAGTTCATTCACCTTTGGTCTAGGTCAGTTGTTCTCAACCTTTGGAATTTTGCTGCCTGAATGATTTATTTCTGTTAATTGATGGCTCGGTCATGCGGTCATATACCTCACTTATGGAAAAATTAATGGACAAATGTGAAACTGAATCCCTCATGGCCTGGTTTTATTAATGTCAGGGTCCTGGCAGTTGAGAAATACTGATCTAGGCTACATAAAATTTTTCTTGATTCAATACAACATATATTGTAGTACTCACATTATATCTGTCTCCATAGAATGGTAGGGTTCTACTATACTAAAATTATAATGCATAAAGTCTCCTGCAGACATTGATTGTTTTTCATAGATTTGTTTTTCCATAAGCATATACTGTTTCTAGTTTTTGTAATTGCCTTTTTATCAGGGTTGCTGTAATTTTGAAGTATATGGCATTTGTTGTGGGCAACTTTTTCTCAGCCACCTTGTTGGGTATTTTGCCTATTGTGGTGTTGTATTTGTATATAAATTAGGATTGCCTGTTCTATTTAAACTGATTCAAGTGTTCTGTTTAGCAAACATTTTTTTTTTTTGCAGAATGTATATGGTCTGGAAATGTTTCTGTCTTTCATTGTGCTGTTCAATTATATCATTCCAATTTCGCTGTATGTAACATTAGGTAAGTCAGGTCGTGTTAATTTCAATTGTTAGAATTATATGGTACGCCAAGTTGAATGAAAGGCCAGCAGTGAGTAACTGATACCTAGACTAATGCATACACCTATTCAAATCTTATAAAAAGGTGTGAAAGTGATCTATTCTAAATCAGTTCTTAAAAACTCTGTAGTTGCTGGTCGAGTTAGCTTTGATAATTTACATGTGAATGGTTTTGAATCTCCTAATATATTTAAGGTATCCGACTGCACCTAAAATGTCACTTTGGAAGAACACATATTTTTCTTTCTTTTTTTTTAATTTTTATTTCCATTTTTTATGAAAGCCTCATTTCTGATTATTCCAAAAGGCTTTGTTTTGTTCCTATGTCACTTGGAACCAAAGTTATGTTCACTAACGTGTTACATTAACTAATCTGTGAATAAAAATTTTAAGTGTTTTATGAAGTATGTTATTTTTGACATTTTACTTAAGTTTGAAACATGATTTCTAAAAACCTATTTATTAATTATAATAATTATATAATTACAAAATTTCAATATGATATGCTGCCACATGTTGTTATGAACTAAAATCAAAAGTCTATCACTTGTATTTGTGTAATTAGTGTTTTATGCATGAGGGGTAAAATGAAATTTCAAAAAAATTGGCCCGTACATCAAAATACTTGGGTGTTTGTGAGCATATACCATATAATCCTTGGTTTGTAAATAAAATTTTGGTTTGTAACCTGCATCATCACCAGCTGAATATACTGTGAAAATATCAAAACATTTCATTCATAGAATTTTTTGCAATCCAGTTTCTGATATCGCATGAATTTTGCTTATTATTTTAAATAATAATTTTTTCATATAAAATGTGACATAGGTGGTCCAAAATTTTATTAGTGCTTTTACCATTTTGGGACACTTTCGAAAATGTTATTAAAGTTTACCCCAGTACCATTTTATAGGAAAACGCTAAGAAAGATGGTCTGATACCTTAATGGTAACATAATTGTAAGTTACCCTCTTAAACAGTGCCGTTTGGCTTGTACATGTCAAAAAGCAGGCCTAAAGTGTTCAGGTGTTTGCACTTTCTGTCATGGCCAGTCATGTCAAAATGCTCCTACTCCTATTTTGGAAGATAATGACATAAATGAAGGCCCTGGATGTTTTTCAGCAAATTGAGGGGGCTTGCCACCAACCCTCTGCTCACTCCACAGAGTAATAATAATATAAAGGTGAGCACGAGGGGTTACAATGTGAAGAAAAGATCGGAGTCATGTGACTGCGGTCAAAAGGCTGGTCAGGGAATCTCGCTGGCAATGCTTTCCTTATGGCTGTTCATACGACGATCTCCACATGCTGTCTCATTTTTGATTAGAATGGACAACACTTGTGCAGCTTACAGAAGTTCTGAACGGTTTAGGAAAGGGGGACCAGTATCTTTTCACAAGGGAATACTTTTTTGCTTATTTCCCTTCTTATAAATGAAAAATTGGAATATTAAATTGATGATTCAATGGATTTCTGGCTTAGTCTCAGTTTTTTACGATTCCATTTTGGATTTAATTCAATTAAAGTTTACCCATGGTTCTCTTATGAGTTGAATGTCACTATCCCGGATGCAACTAGGGTCACGCCGATTTGGGAATTCTCATTGACGAGCGGCTTAGGTTTTCTGGACATTGTTCAGCGATGGTCAAAAAATCGAATAGAATGCTCAGTTTCATTTTCAAAAAGGTTTCTTCGCGTTCTCCTAGAGTCATTCTTCCGCTTTTTCGAGGATTAGTTCGTCCTGGACTGGAGTATGCTGTAAGGTTTTGGAGACCATACCTACAGAGGGACATAGACTTGGTTGAAGGGGTGCAGAGAAGAGCTACGCATGTCCTTATTGGCACACAGGGCTTGAATTATGAAGAGAGACTTCATATTTTGAATATGTTTACATTGGATGAACGCAGGTGTTGAGGAGATATGATTGAAGTGTTCAAAATTTTCAATGGGATGGATAGGATGGGCCATGAACTTTTAGTACACCGCCAATCGACTGCTTTTACAAGGGGACACCAGTATCGATTGGTGAGGGGCAATGCAATTATGGTGTCGCAGGGAATTTTGAATAGGGTTGTTAATAAATGGAATAGCTTACCCCTGGAGGTAGTAAATTGTAACACAATTGACACGTTTAAAAAGAAATAAAAACGATATACATGTTGGGGTAAATCGAGAAGCTATCCATACTTAGAATAAGACAACCATAAGTATTTTTTATGGGCATTGTATAGTATTTTATCACGTGTATATATTGTTTATAATTTTTATTAATTGCATTTGTAATTGGGTTGCTGTATTTTTGAAATATGACATCCATATTTTTATGGGCATCTTTTTCTCAGCCACCTTGTTGGGCATTTTGCCTGTTGTGGCGTTGTATTTGTAATAGAATGACTTTTAAAATGATTAATGATCGTGTTAATTTCAGATTCGACTGTTTGATAAAAATGACTTAATGCTTAATTTTTTTTCTTAATATTAGAAATGGTGAAATTTGTTGGTGCCAAGTTCTTCATGTGGGATCTAAATCTGTATGATGAAAAATTTGACGAGCCAGCAATCTGTAATAGTTCAGATTTGAACGAAGAGCTAGGACAAGTGTGTACTGAAGATTATATTTCCTCGAAATCTCACTTCATATTGAAAATTAATTTATTTCATTTGTTGTTGTTACTATTTGTTGTAGCAGTAATGTATAATTTTTCAATATTTTATTTATTTACAGGGTTGTTTGGTTTAATCTATGTTAGTATCAACAATGGTTTAACATTATACAGGGTGTATAGGTAACAGCACGTGGATAAAGCTTCTCTTTCGATCTGATTGTAGGCTTTTTGTGTATCAGTCAATGTCTTGGAAGCGAAGACAATCGGTTTTTCTGAACCAACAGAATATCTGTGAGAAATCACAACACCTATGTCATAAGATGACACATCAGTTGCCAGAATCAGTGGCAATTCTGAGTTGTAATGCAGTAGTCTGGTAGCTTTAGCAACATGTTCTTTCAATTTCTGGAACACTTTGTCTTGTTCTTGCTTTCACTCGAATTTGACATTTTTCCTTCGCAGTTTGTTCAAAGGACCTGCCAGCTGAGAAAAACCAGGAATGAACTTGTTATAGTCATTGATTTTTTCAATGAATGAATGCAGTTCCTGGATATTTTTAGGTTTGGATAAGTCTTTCACTGCTGCAATGTTAGAGTCGGATGGTTGAACCCCAAGTGCTCAACTTTGGACTGGAATAATTTGTATTTTGGCTTTTTATAGCGAAGACCATTGCTTTCTAGACAGTGGAAGATTTCATTGATTTGAGATTTCACTACGACTTTGTAGTCACCACAAATGCAAATAGAACAAATCTATTTATTTACAACTACTAGCTTTTAGCTATTGCTCTCTTCCCTGTCCCAGCTTTCTTCACCATATTATGAATTAACTATTTTCTACTGTGTCCATTCAAACATTTTTTCTTTCTCTTTGTATTTTCTGTCAAATATTGTAAAATATGTAATTTAATTGTAAACTCTAACTTGTATAGTGTTATTGAAATTTACTGGGGACAAATAAATTATGTTATCTTTATCTGAAACCGACTATAGCTCAGGCCTACCACAAGATTTACAACTACTATAGGAGCTGCCCATTGACTTGTAGTACATAGCTTCCAGATGCCTGCAGAAGTGAGACGATCAATTTCTGCTTTGCAGAACTTCAGTCAAGCATTTAGCTTCAGAAAAACACTAGCCTTGTAAGAATTACACTTCCCAAGTTCATCTCGAAATACATTTCATTTTCACGCCTGTGGAAAACTTGTACAGCCAATTTTTCATGGAGTAGTTGTTGCCAAAGTAATCACTCGCTGAACAGTCATCAATGTGAAAATCAAACTCTTTGAACCAGTCTAGTCCAAAAATGTTATATCCTTCTGTAGTATTCGTAACGAGAAGAGGGAGGTCCATGGTTTTACCCTTGTATTTTACTGTGACCAGAATTTTTCCTTTTAGTGGAACTTCAACACAGCCATATCCTTTCAGCTTTGTAGTAGATAGACTGCATGGTGATGACCTAAGAGCTTTGTATCCACTGGTCCCTATTAAGGAACATGAAGCACCAGTATCTACTTGAAGAAGCATCTCTTGGTTATTAACCATCAGTGAAATGAGTAATTTGTTATTATTTATTAATGTATGCTGGGTAATGCCTGCCAGCAGTTTATATCAAGATATTCAAAAAATATTTTTAATGCATGTAGAACAAGAACTTTAACACAGTTAGACGCAAACATTTTTATAGTTCTTAACACTAGAACCGTGGACTGGGCCAAATTGACTCAAACTGTGAAAAGACTGTATTTCATAGCGAAAACAAGAATTGATTTTCGGTTCCTGGGTTTTTCCCTACTCTTATTCAGTGTTGTTTAATTACGTATTCATAATGGAAAATTATTTGTTTATGAATATAAAATGTACTTCAAAATTAGCTAAAAATGCTGCAATTCAGTAAAAATAGGATTTAGTACACATTATTCACACTATTCAGTCCAAAAACATTTATGAACACATAATATGACAAAGATGTAAAATAAGTACGTCAAATTAAGTATGAGAAAGTCAAAAAGTATATGATTCTGTCAAATAAATATTGATTTCTTACTGATAAGTGGAATTTATGAGTTTATGATGAGCAGTTGAGAAAATTTTTTTTTCATTATTCTTGCACATTCATCACATGATGAAGTTGTACATCCCATGCAAAAATTAACAGCTTTGTTTCCACATTTTTATGTTACCTGACATCAGATCGTTTATTTTGTTTATTACTATTATTATTTTGATCGCTCACGAACAGTTACATGATCAAGAGTGCACGAACGTTTCCTTTTGCACAAGGGCAACACGTATGATGAACGCAGCTCTTCAATAAGATTTTAGAGGAACTGCTTTCGAAAAACTAATTGTGTCGTCCTCTATATAAAATACAGGAATATTTTTATAGTGAGATCCAGGATGTTGTAGAAAACATCTGTGATGCCGCCTTCACCGAATATTTTGTGGGCATTTAATCGCTACAACTGTGATCATTAAACTTTGTTTAATTGTAGTGTGAAATAGTTTCTGTGTGTGTGGAAACTTTTTGGAGCTAATACTGTCAATATCAACTGCCAGATGAAGCGTGCTGATTAATTAAAAACTTATATCATTCTTTCTTTGATAAATTGTCATTGTGGCATCATTGTTCTATGCAACTGTAGTTTCACTATATTTATTGCAACAGATAATATTGCTCTTTGATTTCGTCTCACCGTCTCTACTAAGCTCGTATTTTTGGCTTTTAGCATTCGAGCCAGTTTCAGTGTAGTGAAAAAAGGTGTCTGTTGAGGCATTTCTGCCCTTGTTCTCAAATGGCTTGATCAGTTGCATTGCTATGTGCTCTAAAAGAGAGAGATTCATTGGTTGCTGATACTTTTTTCCCAAGATTTGGAAATCCATTCAAAACGTATTTGGTGCAAGCCAGAATTTTATTCTTTTTCTGTGACATCGTTTTGCCTACAGAAATTTCAACTACATGTTTTTTCTAGAGTTAAGCCTTTACTCTCCCAAAATCTTTATTGAGTCTCCTCAAAATTCCAGCTATTCAAGTTTACAAAGGAAAAAAATATTTAGCTCTACTTGCCATTCCTCCACTGAGAAAGATAATCTGCTCTGACAATGAATTGGCCTTGACCTTCAAAGACCTTTATTCTTCACTATCTTCACTTCCAAGAAAATTATACACCCCTTTTTACCTATAGAATGGTACGTTGGGTCAAAATGACCCAAACCACGATTCTAGGTATAAGTGCTTATAGCTCTGGAACACGAAATGTGAAAATAAAATTTTCGTGAATTTTTTAATATTCATATGATATCATGAAAAGTCACGAAATTTGTTTAACATCTGCATGTAAGTTTTCGAGATAAATGAAAACGAAGTTTGATTTGGGTCAAATTGACCCACCCCGCGGTTCTAGTGTTAAACATTAAAAAATTTGTTTTTTGAAACATTTGGGTGTGCCAACCCCCTTGCTAAATAGTTCATTCCAAGCAATTTCTCAATTGAAATGTTCAATCTCTAAAGACTGCAATTAATTGTCTTCAAAAGAATTTCTAAAGATAAAAAAGATTAAATTATCTCTTTCATTAATTCTGGATTTATTTATTTCATTAATTCTGGATTTATTTATTTCATTAATTCTGGATTTATTTATTTCATTGGTTCTACAATTATTTCTTTCATTTATTCTAGAAATATTAGTCATAAATTATGGACTTCCATTAATGCTGAAATTATTACATTATTTCTGGAATTATATGTCATTGATTCAACAATTATTTCTTTCATTCATGCTGGAATTATCTCTTATTGATTTGACAATTATTTCTTATATTGATGCTAGAATTATCTTTCATTAATTCTAAAATTGATTCTTTCATATATTATGCAATTTCTTCATGGCAAACATGGCAAACTCTTGAAGCGTGTACATGAGATTGGAATTGGGGGCAACTTGCTGAATTGGATAGAATCGTGGTTAAGAGAGAGGTTGCAATGAGCTATGGTGAACGGGGAATTTTCTGGTTGGACAGACGTCACAAGTGGAGTTCCTCAAGGAAGTGTCCTTGGCCCCATACTTTTTTCACTTTTTATCGATAAACTCGATCAGGGTATCGATGGGATTACTAGCAAATTCGCAGATGATGTGAAGCTAATAGGGGTAATCGGGAATGAAAGCGATAGGGAGTTGCTCCAGATAAACTCGATCAGGGTATCGATGGGATTACTAGCAAATTCGCAGATGATGTGAAGCTAATAGGGGTAATCGGGAATGAAAGCGATAGGGAGTTGCTCCAGACCAACTTAAACAGGATTGCAGAATGGGCAAATGAATGGAGCATGACGTTTAGCATTGATAAGTGCATGGTCGCTCATTTTGGTTCGAACAACCCACGGTTCTCTTACGAGTTGAATGGTGTCACTATCCCGGATGCAACTAGGGTCACCGATTTGGGAATTCTCATTGACGAGCGACTTAGGTTTTCTGAACATTGCTCAGCGGTGGTCGAAAAATCGAATAGAATGCTTGGTCTCATTTTCAAAAAGGTCTCTTCACGTTCTCCTAGAGTCATTCTTCCGCTTTTTTGAGGATTAGTTCGTCCTGGACTGGAGTATGCTGTAACGGTTTGGAGACCATACCTACAGAGGGACATAGAATTGGTTGAAGGGGTGCAAAGAAGAGCTACGCGTGTCCTTATTGGCACACAGGGCTTGAGTTATGAAGAAAGACTACATTTTTTGAATATGTTTACATTGGATGAATGCAGGTGTCGAGGAGATATGATCGAAGTGTTTAAAATTTTCAATGGGATGGATAGGATGGACCATGAACTTTTAGTACACCGCCAGTCGACTGCTTTTACAAGGAGACACCAGTATCGATTGGTGAGGGACAATGCGAGGTTACGGTGTCGCAGGGAATTTTTCTCTAATAGGGTTGTTAATAAATGGAATAGCTTACCCTTGGAGGTAGTAAATTGAAACACAATTGGCACGTTTAAAAAGAAATACAATCAACATGTTGGGGTCAATCGAGAAGCTATCCATTCTTAGAATAAGACAACCATAAGTATTCTTTATGGGCATTGTATAATATTTTATCATGTGTATATATTGTTTATAGTTTTGTGTTAATTGCATTTTTAATTGGGTTGCTGTTTTTTTTTTTAAATATATGACATCCATATTTTTATGGGCATCTTTTTATCAGCCACCTCATTGGGCATTTTGCCTGTTGTGGTGGTGTATTTGTATTCATTAAGTCTAGAATTATTTCTTTCATTAATTCTGAAATTATTTCTTTCACTATTTCTTGAATTATCTTTCCATTAATTCTTGAATTCTCTTTCATTTTTTCTGGAATCATTTTCATTCATTTTAGATTTATATCTCTTCTATTAATTGTAGAATTATCTCTTTCATTGATTCTGGAATGATTGCTTTCATTGATACTGGAATTATTGTTTTCATTTTAAAAGCGATAAAGTGAATAGAATGCTCAGTTTCGTTGTTAAAAATGTCTTTTTGCATTCTTCTAAAGTCATTCTTCTGTTTTTCCCAGGCTTAGTTTGTCCTGCATTGAGTATGCCATTAGGTTTTGGAGACCGTACCAGCAAAGGGACATAGACTTTGTTGTGGGGGGGGGGGGGGGGTTGCAGAGAACAGCTACTCTTGTATACTTGGCACACAAGACTTGAGCTATAAAGAAAGACTTAATTTCTTGAATATGTTTATATTTGAGTAATGCGAGTGTTAGGGGAGGGGGGGATATGATCGAAGGGTTTAAATTTTAGAGAAGATGGATAGGATGGACCATGAGTTATTAATGGACCGTTAATCAACTGCTTCAACAAGGGGACACCACTATCAACTGATAAGGAACAATTCTAGGTTGTGGTGTCGCAGGGAATTTTTCACTAATAGGGGGTTGTTAATAAGTGGACTATCTTATCTCTGGGAATTATGAATTCTAAACACAACTGATATGTTTAAATAGAAGTATGGTAGGCTTATAAAAAAAAACAACAATTCCCTTTACCTCTGAACTTGTCAAGAACATCCGATAGACACAATTTTATTTACTTGATGCCTTTAATTCATAAAACTGGTCTCAAAAAAAATTGTAGCTTTCTCATTCCTAAATTTTTTAATAATCTTCCAAATGATCTCATTCAGTTCCCCTCATTTTCAATTTTCAAAAAAAATCTTAAACAACACTTGCTACAAATTGCCAATATTGAAAATTACTTTTGAGTTCATCCTCAGATTCAGAATCAACTTCTTGTTATGTGTGTGTTACTCTCTCTCTTTTTTCACCTCCCCCTTTCGAATTTTTATTTCAAATACCCTTGCTGTCAACTCTGCTCTGCCAGTCCAATTCATTCCATAATCGTATGTTGATTTATAGATTTTTTATAATCACTAAAGCACTCCCTTTGACCGTTGCATTATATATATATATATATATATATATATATAAAATATGTGTTTGTGTGTGTGTTATAATTGCACTCTCCCTCCCCAGCCTATTTTAATTTTTTTTTTCCTCCATAATTTTGATTTTTTTTTTTCCCCGTCATAATTTTAATTCTTGAAGATTACTACATAGTGAATTTTTATTTTACATTGTATAGTAATCGAAATGCTATTGAATTAAAACTTCATTGTAACAACCAGTATGGGACCTTGGTGTCTAACATCAATGAAATGTATTGTTATCATTTACCTAACACACATTAATACTTAGGGGTCATTCAAGTATTACGTCAGCATCGATGGGGGGGGGGGGGGCTTCCGATTTGCTGACTTTTGATGACAAGTAGGGACGGGGGTGATGATGCTTATGTCATCAACCACCCTTATGAGAATATGAAATATTCTTAATGGCATCTTACTCTGTGCTCCAAAAACAAGAAAAATCTTTTGCTAGTTTGTAGGCACCTGAACTAACATTCTCCCTTACAGAGCCACTTCAGCAATCTCTAAATGTTTCACGGATCCTTCAAGTGCTCAGGAAATGTGTCCGGGCTGCTTAAGTACTATGAAAATGTTTCCAGGCCGCTTATATAAGTGCTCTGGAACAGTGCAACGCATCACTCAAGTGTTCTGTAATTATGCCACGAATCACACTTAAGTAATCTGGGAATGTTCTGCGGGTAACTTGAGTGATGAAGTGATCTTTGAATGTGCCACAGGCCTACTTCAGTGATCTGAAAATGTACCACAGACCACTTAAATGCTGCTGTGGAATTGTGCCACAGGTGATTTAAGCGATCTGTAAATGTTCCAGTTAGTTAATTTTTACAAACTTGTGTTTGATGATGGGGGGGGGGGGGGGCAAGCCACATCAGATAAACTTTAGGGCCACATTTGGTCCGGGGGTCAAGGGTTTACCATATATAGCTTAAAGGGTGGGTTGCAATGAATTTCTTAAAGAGAAATTTTGAGTTCTTACCCACCCTTCAAATAGCATTGAAATTAACAGAAATCGATTATAATAAACATATAAAGATATGATTTTTTTTTTAAAAACGTTTTTTCAATAAATATTTTTTTTCCTTCTGGGGGAAGCACACAAGTCCCCTATGCCTTCCCTCCCGTGTACATTTCTGATCCCACCAATATGCGTTAGGAGGTGGGGGACAGTGCTGATAAGAGGGGGGGGTCAAAATGGCTAAAATTTGCTGACATAATACTTGAATGGCCCCCTTAAATAAGATGACCATCCGTAATCTTTTTTATAGGCGGTGTATTATGCATTAAATTTTTTTTTTTTTTGTGATGTATGCTTTTATATTGGGTATTTGGGTGATATTTGCCATCTATATTTTTTATGGGCATAATTTTCAGCCACCTCGTTGGGCAATTTTCCTGTTGGGGCCTTTGTATTTGTTTTAATTCTAAAATTATCTTGTTTTATTAATTCTAAAATTATCTTGTTTTATTAATTCTAAAATTATCTTGTTTTATTAATTCTAAAATTATCTTGTTTTATTAATCATAAAATTATCTTGTTTTATTAATTATAAAATTATCTTGTTTTATTAATTATAAAATTATCTCTTACATCAGTTCTGAAATTGCCTTTTATTATCTGGATTCTAGAATTATTGCTTTTGTTAATTCTAATTAACTCTTTCATTAATTCTGGAATAATAATTGCAAATCTTACGTAAAATAAACAGTTCCTTTTTTTGTCAATTACTTTAAAGAAACTCCTGTGGATGCCACAAGAAAAAAAACGGAGATTGCGCTGTTAACACGTCACGTGATCTTCAGATAAATGATGCTTTAGACACCGTTCGTAGCACTGCCAAAATAGTGGCAGCTGATGTTGTGCTCCTATAATCGGGAATAACATTAATCACATTATTAAACAATTGAAAAGTTAACACATTGTTAAACATTTGAAAAATTAACACATTATAGCAATGTGAAGGTTTTTGGTTTGACGTTGAGCAAAAGCTTGTAGTGTTCTTTTTACTGAACTTATTTTATTTTCTATTTATTTTTTTCTTTTTCTCATGTGGTGTGAAAGGACCTTAAAAATCTATGGCCAGACTAATTTAGAATTTCATACGTTATATTCATAAAATGCTGCAAGGAATGTCTGTGTTTGTACAAAATTCTTTTCCAGGTTGAATATCTTTTTTCGGATAAAACTGGCACACTCACACAAAATGACATGGAGTTTCGCCAGTGCTCCATCTATGGTGTTGGATATGAAGCATACCGGGATAGCTTACGTGCAGTGTCTCAGGAGCATGTAGAAAACGTAGGTATAAGTATCTGTGTGTAATTTTATTTTGAGGACTTAAATGAGCCAATCAATCAAATTTGAATTGTCAACATATCATAGCTGCCAAGTTTCTGGATGGCTCCCAAATTCCTACTCCATCTCCCGGACTCCCAAAAAATTCTTATATGTCTTGAATGTCATCCGTAAGATTATATAAAATCCCTACTTATGGAGAAGTAAGTAAGAAAAATACCAAAAGAAATTAAGTGGAAGAAAAAACTGCTGCTTTCTTGTTTTATTCCTAAAATTATGCCACAAGCATATTGTAAATAATCGCCATTGCATCAAATCATAAAAAAAAAAAAAATTGAGGGGGAGAATCAAAAATATATGTTTTCATCAAACAGCCGGTGTGATTTCAGCCTTTGGACATCTGAAATTGGCAGGATGACCTGTATTTCATTTAACCATGAGTCCTGTTAAGTGTGTATGCCCTGGATCAATGACATTTTTTTTATGTTTTAATTTGGGAATAGTAATGGCGTGTAATTCAATCTACTGGTTGGTGATGATTGCAGGGGTGCAAGAGCTGCGCCAAACTGCACCGAAACGGTTCTCTTGCTACATGGTGCGCCAAGACGCCAAATCCCTGCGCATTTGCGCCAATTCTTGTTTCTGGTTCGCGGAGGTACCGCTGATGAACTGTAGTGCATCAAATACCGATAATTTAGGAAAAAGAAGCGTGAAAATTTTGTTCACGGGATGCGTTCTTTCCGAGACACGGAAAAAAAAAAATACGGAGGGAGAAACTTTAAATTTTTTTTCACTTCCCACCATCTACCACAATCGCGTTATGTCGTGACCTTGGAAAGTAGTTCTACTACCTTGAAGTATAAAGTCCTATACTGTTATTGGTTAACCGGCGGGCTGTCAAAGTCCCTGAATGAATATGCCGAATTTTCCGATTTCGGAGACCGTTTTTTCTCCTGCGGGTTATATACTTTTTTCTTTTTTTTTCTAACCAAGCACAACTCAGGTCTACTGCCATAGGCAATTTACTACCTAGTGAGTTGTGCCGGAAGTGTAAGTGCGTGTACCTAACAGTCTGCGTGCATATCTAGTGTTGTGTATGATTTTTCAGTGCTGCCATCTATATCTCAGAAGTGAAGTGAGTGCGGGTTATGTACTGAAAATTACGGTAATTTCGCGGCTGCCAACCTTCGTTCTAAGACCGCATACATCGAAAAGAGAATTGGTTTACTCGTTAATTTACCGACATTTTTCGAAGATCATTGGAAAAAAATGGGATCTGTTAAAACTCCAGCTAAAATATTCATAGTTCTGTCATCTAGTCAATATGTTGCTAGTGTAACTCACTATGATACTCACTATGTTGCGGTCGTGTGATTATCGTCGGCAGTTGCCGATCGTGGCAATTTCACATTGCAAAATCCGGATTTGGTGAACAATTTCTACCCATGCGAAATCTGTTTTTAGCGCTACTGACGGCGTTTTTTTGTTTTTGGTAAACAAAGCTTTTTTCACCCTTTCAATTCCATTCGGCACCCCTCCTAGAGCGGCGCCCAATATGGCCGCACGGTCCGCCACTGCATTGGTGGGGGAGGGGCATGCTCTTAACTATAGTCAAAGGAAGGAGTTTGTACTAGGAGCATGTGCTCATTTTACATAACTTCTGTGAGATACCTTTTTTATATTAATGTCCTACCTTTCCCAAACATGTTGTTGGAGAGAATGAAACGTTTGCACTCCCTCTCATGCATTGCTGGGATGGTACATTACTCCCTCACGTATTGCTGGGATGTTGCTCAACATTGTATCACCAACAGAACTATTAATTATGTGTGATGAATGGGTTGCACTACAATGCAAATAATTACAAGAAGTGAAATCAGTTCAGGGAATAGATAGATATTGGGCAGACATATTCAAACTTTATAACCTTGAAAGCAGCCCAAAGTTCAAAATTTTGCCAGTTTTGGTGAAGGCTTTTTTATCTTTAGCACATGGTAATGGAGACTGTAAAAGAGAGTTCATTGTTAACAAATAAATAAAAGTCTGTTCGAACATTGAAAAATCTGTCCATCTAATGCTTTAATGGAATAAGACATAAAATCTTATGTTCAAGGGCATCAAATGTTTGAAAAAAAATTGTCATTGAGATGCTGAACTTGTGAAAGCGACTCGTGATTCGTAATCTATCAACATGCTATTAGGTTGAGAAATTGTTTAAGTAAATAAGGTATTCATATTTTTCTTGTTTTTTTGCATTTTGCATTTAAATTTAATAATTTGTTTAAATTTTGTGAGAAGCTAATTTTTTTTTCACGAAAACCCTTATTATACTCTGCACGCACTTTTTTTGCTTTATCAGGATGAATAAGATTTTGGTGTTCAAGCAGCAGAAATTCTTGTTGCCTAGGTTTTTAGTATGCGTGATGCTTAATTTGAAAAGAGTCTCATAATTTTTATTCGTCATTTCAGTAATACATGTTTTATTAGTGACAGATAAGATAATTCAGAAAAAATGTAAATGGATTTTAATTTGTGAAGGAAATTTATTTAGAATTATTTGTTTCAGCCATTTTTGGCAGAACTTTTGGCATTTCACAGAAAAATTACTCCTTATATTGCAGATATATTTAATTTTTAGTTCTGCTCCATTTTCAAAATTTCTGCTCCAAAAATGAAATTTGCTGCTCCGAAATAGATGAGGGGCGCTTGCACCCCTGTGATTGGCGGCTTGGCAGTAATCAGTGATGGCTTCCAGGATGTCAAGTTTTTGTAGAGGGAAAAAATCCCTACAGTTTTTCTTTTATTGATAATAAATCCCAAAATGATTTTTTAAAAACTGCTTTTATATTTATTTTTCATGGCTCAAAAACTTCCCTAATACTCATCTTCCAACATTATACGTGATGTTATGTAAATGCACGAGGGGCATACACAAGACCAACCTTTAATGGAGAGAGGGCACTGTGGTTCTCTTCCAGAGAAATTTAGATTACAGGGCTCGGCACGGGTCACTTTTTCCCCTAAAAGTCACTTTTTTAGAAGCTGGTCACTTTTATTACATATTTCCAGGCCCAGGTCACTTTTTCCACTTTTTTTAGCAAAAAAACCTCGGTCTCGCGCGCTTTTTTGCTGTCAGTGTTTTTCTTTTCTTCAAGGAGGAACTTTACCGGTTCAAGGTCGCTAATTTTCTCCCTCCCTTCATTGTACTACGATCGTACAAGGAACCCCTATATATATGAAGGCGTCTTTATCTTTCCGGGAGCATACCGTGTGACGTCAGCATAACTTGATTTCAAGGCGCTTGGAAAGGAAGTTCCTTAGTTAAAGAGTCGTCATTGTATGGAAAAGCCGGTCGGAAAAAAATAGTGTGAAAGGCGTACTTACAACAAAAATTTTTTTCCCCTCCTCCTTTCATTTTCATCTTATTTTAAAATTGATCCTTTATTTTATTTGTTTTAAAAAGTTTTAGTCCTAAGGGCCGAATTCCTTTCTTGGAGCATCGAGCAAGTTACATTTGTTGTTTGTTCTATCGTTACTTTTATTAATTTTTTTAAATATTTGAAATGACGATTTAAGAGAGCCCGTGCAGAAACTAACTTACGCTCAGCGGGAGAATACCAAAGTGTGCGTATTAAAGATGCATACTATTAATACGTATTAAGCGTATTATTAGTACGCTTGGGAGAATACTCTTGTAGCTGGCCAACGTTAAAGAAGCTCGCAAGTATTTTGAATTTACTTACAATAAAAAAAAATCATCCGACTGAAAATCGCGATCTATCTAGAAATAAAATTCGTACTATTTTTCTAACTGGATTTAAATCTCAGCAAGAAACCGTAGCCTCAAAATATGATCGAAAGGAGAACTATTTATGAAAAGATCATAGAAGCCTGCAATTCAACGTTTATGGAAGGATGACGTCACTCTGCTACCATACGAAGGTTTTTAACAACTGGCTGTTGCGAAAATATATTTTGGAAACAGTGAAAATTCAACTGCCCCTGCTGGGAATCGACGAACCCATGTCCTTTCACTTTCCGGTTGAATTTTCTCTTTCCAAAATATATCTTCACAACAGCCAGTTGTTAAAAACCTTCGTGTGATAACGGAGAGTGACGTCATCCTTCCATAAGTCGCCATCTGGTGGCAGCGTCAGCAGTTATGAGCTTGTTGAGTCTGGTCTGGCCGTCCATGTACGGTCCCTTTCAGTGTACACGAGCTCCATGGAAAGATTGAGAGGTTCATTGCCTCTGTAGTCTAGTGGTCTAAAACATTCACCCGGAAAGTGGAAAGGACATATTGCGCTCCATTCTTGGTGTTGTGTAAAAAAAATCGCCTTTTTAGACCTCGGAAGTTATTAAAACGTTTTTGTCTCGTGTTGCTGTTATGACCGCAATAGGAGAGAGCGGAGTCTGGTTCCACGGGTGTTAAACGAGGAAGGGTGCCGAGTTTACTCTTTTTCCGTTAAAAAAAATGGATACTGGCCCTGAGCGATAGTGAATTTTCATTCGTAGTTGCGGCCCGGGTTGCTACATACCGTGATCAAATCCAAAACTGGGGGGGGGGGGGGGGTTAATGCCTCGGACGGAATTTTTGATGGAATGGTATATTTAAGAAAAGGCAATAAATTCCTTTTTAAAATTATTCAATTTCAAGGTCACGGGGCAGTAAAATTACGTTTCCCCTCCAGAAAAAATATCGTATTACGACCATGGTAAATCGGGTGTCCCAGGTGGGGGGGCGAATTCACTGTTTTTGTTCGTTGAAAAATTACGGGAGGAGTCAGAGCTAATGTGGTGACTTTTTTTCGCACTAAAATAGGTAGCCCAGACAGCAGCATCCATAAACTCTATCAACCGCATTTATAAACCCAGTATGTCATTGATTCGATTTTTGTGTTAATTTTATCCTAATTTTCCATATTTCCCGATATATTTCTATCGATTTTTGCATATTAGGTCGATTCATATTATAAATTATATATTTTTTTGTAATTTTATGTGCCCTTTGTCAGCCATCTTGAATTGACCGCCGCAAAACGGCGATTGATTGGCGTGGAAAAAAGTCACCACATTGGTGCTTACAAGGTTCGTGGGAAATTTACTGGGGAAGGCCGCGGAGTCTTTTTCTGTTAAAAGTTACGGGGGGGGGGGGCCCGCGAAATTATACTGTTTCTGGGTAAAGGAGTAAATGTTTTTTTTTGCAGGGGTGTATGTTGTGTGTAAAAAAAAGAAGATATATATATATATATTTTCACAAATTTTTCTCTCAAAAACCAAAAAATTTCAAAAATGGTTTATTTTCCCCCTCACCCAAGGGCAGTATTATTTTGGTGCCCCCCGCCTGTAAAAGAGTAGACCCACCCACCCACCCTTCCCAGTCCAGCCATAGGTGGAGATAGATTTGAAGGTCTTGGGGGTGCGGCAGATGACAATTGATATACATCAGTAGGCTCTTCCATTGACGCTGGGGGGAGGGTGGATTGCCCTCCCTCAACGTATAGCAATTTAAATAATTTGTTTAATTTAATAATTTAAATAATTTGTTTAATTTAATAATTTAAATAATTTGTTTAATTCAATAATTTAAATAATTTGTTTAATTCAATAATTTAAATAATTTGTTTAATTCAGTAATTTAAGTATTATTTTAATTTAATAATTTAAGTATTATTTTAATTTAATAATTTAAATAATTTGTTTAATTTAATAATTTAAAATAATATTGTTAAAAATGTAATTTTAGTTTTTTTTAAAATCAGTATAGTGAATTTCTTAAAATTTGTTGGAACGTATTATACAAACCTAGGTATGTAAATCAATTTGTGCTAGTTAAAAAAAGTTTGAGAACATTTTGTATACATGTCATTCATAGCATAACATGAATGAAAAATCCACTAGAATGTAGATGGGACAAATTCTCTCATCAAATTTTGTGTTATTTCATTTTTTTTCCTTCTTTGAATGTGAAAATTTTTTCCCGTTTTTGCACCCGTTTCAAAGTTTTTCCTGCTTAAATTGATTTTAAGATGGGTTGTGGAAAGCAATATGGGGCCATTCAAGTCAGTAAGCAATTTTTTAGCCATTTTTGACCCTCTTCCTCCCTTGTCAGCAAAATTTTGTCATCAGCTCTGCCCCTCTGAATCCTAACTCATATTTTCATAAAGGGTGGTTGATGACGTAAGCGTTATCCAACCTTCCCCCTTGTCATCAAAAGTCAGCAAATCGGAAACCCCCTCCTCTCCCCCCCCCCCATCGAGGATGACGTAATACTTGAATGGCCCCTATGGGGGAAAATTGCTACTGTTACTTAGAAAGGATGTAATGTTACTCTCTCACACATAGTTGTTGATAAATTTGATAAGTTATTCAAAACTTTTCTGCTTAGCAGAATGCATTTGAGTTTGATTTATTTCACACTATTATGTAAAAAAAGCAATTTCGATGAGCTCCATTGAAATACAAAGTTTAGTAAAAACTAAATTCAATTTCAATTCATTCAATTTGGTAATAATCAAAATTCATTGTCCATTTGGTCTCTTTCTAAAATTATTTTGGTCACTATTTGGTCACTTTTTTAAACATTTTGGTCACTATTTTCACTAGTTTTGAGGCCATGATCCGTGCTGAGCCCTGCACTTAATATGTTAATAAGTGTCCAAAGTTATTAACCTTCAGAAGATAAGTTTAAATTAAAAGAAATGGTAGAACGTTCCTTTCACCTCGTAACTATGTGGTGAAACAAATATTCTACTGTTGCTATCAAACTAGATGAACTTTGAAATTACTTCTTAAACATTTTGTCCACATCTGTGAGAAAGACTATGTCTCTTCTGCAAATATGGATGAAATGTCTGGGAAGTCATATCTCATTGGACCCATGGCTCATTAACCTGGGTTTGTCTTCTCATTACGACACTGGCCCTGAAAGTCATTTTCCTGTAAATGATGACAGTCATGATGTTTTTGTTAGTGAGCCCCCACCAAAAAGTTTTCAAAAAAACATATAGGTAATTTTTGTTTTTTCAACACCTTGACTATGCCATCAGAATTGTAATAAAAGAAAATGAAGAAAATTATCTTTCTACAAGATGCATGAAGATGTAGAAAGCTGCAACTCAGACAAATCAGAATATGTTCCACTAAATTTATCATTCCAGCGACTAAGAGGGCAAGAGCCCAGTCATTCATAAAAATTTATTCTGTACATGCTGAATATTAACTTTTCATTTTGACCTTTTGAAACTCCTTCTCATCTCTTACCTATGCTGAATTCAAAACACAAATTACACAGTGAAACCTTGCTAGACACCGGTGGGACAAAGATATTTGTCTGTAAAACACAGTGACCGTTAGTGAGGAGTTTGAAATTCATACTTTTATTATACCAGGGAAAATATTATTTGGCTGTAAAAGAGGGGTAGGCACATACATCTGAGCCCCAAAGCAGAATGCACCAAAATCTGCGACGTACGTCACAGAACAATTTGGAAGAATTTTAAGAAAAAGTGCAAAAAACACTATTACATGTATGGTGATTTTTACCGCATAACATTTCCAGTTGAGACTAGGTGACATCTCTCCCGGGAGGCACCTACAGATTAAGAGCTTATAAAAATAATATCGCTGAGAGATTAATTTAGATGGGACATTAGCAGCCCGACCTGCAGTCTCATCCTCGTCAAGCGACTGGAAGACCCCACCCTCCAGCTGAAAGACTATGTGGATGAACTAACCCATACCGGAATGCTAGCGAGACCTTCGGTGGTTTCCGGTAGCTAAGCGGTCCCTGGGGTCTAAAGGTAAGCATTATCTCTTGATATTAGGACTATTAAGGAAAAACATGACCTGGAGGCCGTCATGCTACACAGTCAGCTTAGGGCTCGTCACAGAACAGTGCTAAACATTCTGCTTTGGGGCATCTGAGGGGTGTCCGTTAAGAGGGGTTTCACTGTATTTTGAAGGAGCAAGTAAGTCACGCAAAACACAAAGACCATCTATACTTAAAATCACTTGGAGACTTTTGGTTAAGATGGAAGTGTTGTATCGGTTTTTATCAGCTTAATTAATATACTTAAAATATGTATCTTCATTTCTGAGAAGTTGTATTGGAAGATTCGACACTGATTGAACCAGTCAGTTTTTTTTATACTCATGTATATACATGGACAATATTTGATTAAGCTGAATAACTATCTATTAAAACCTTTTACATATGTGAATAATTTTTATATTTATCTATAGTGTCTTGAGTAACGAGATTGATTCGTTCCTGAAAATTATTTTCATCATTTGGAACTGGTACCTTAAAGCACGTTCCCCATATAAAATTATGGAGATCTCATTCGATCATTCCATGCAACCAAAATATCAGAACTGTTGTGAAAAATAATTAGTTTGACTGTGCAGTCCAGTATCCCAGCTTAAATTTCAGTGCACCTGAGCTTTTGTATGTCAAACGGCGGCGTTTTCTTTCTCTTGTGTGTTCCTTAATAGTATAAAATAAATATTCACTTACGAATTGGAGCATTTTATTTAATATTTTTTTGTAACTTGGTTCACTTGCAAGTTGAGACTCAATTAAAATTATGAAAAATAATAAAATTAAACAAATAAATTATTAAATAAATAATAATTAAATTAATAAAATAATAAATTATAATTAAATTAAATTATTGAAATTATAATTAAATTAAATTATTGAAATTATAATTAAATTAAATTATTGAAATTATAATTAAATTAAATTATTGAAATTATAATTAAATTAAATTATTGAAATTATAATTAAATAAATAAATAGTTTATAAGGTTTTCGCGGCCATAATTTGATAAAAATTGTTTTTTCGGGTTCGAAGACCGTCGTCCGTTTGAGTTTGTTCTCAACGTTTCCCCAACACTAGTGGTTGGCATCTTCAGGAGAATTGATAAACTGGATCAAAGTCAAGTTTTCCGGAGTCTCAGGTTGTATTTATGCACATAAGTGGCTTGAACTACACTATTGTTTTGTGATTGGTCAGTTGATTCTATGGCTGGCAGCGTATTGTAAACAGTTGTTATGCTGGTAGAACCTGATTGGCCGAGAGATGTGGAGTTATCTGATTGGCTGTTGTCATCATTCTGTTGCTGGACCTTGAAGGGGAAGGTTCTTGTTCTTCTGAGAGCTGGTGTCCAGGATCTGCTCACTTTCAAAGTTTCTTCTCTTCTATTATAGCTGTTTTTGTGCTTGTATATTTCAATAGCCTCTCTGTAGATTCGTGGGAAGAAGTGGTCAACATTAGCTATTACCTGTGTTCTGCTGAACTGTACACTGTGGTTGTCGTAAAGCGCATGCTCTGCCACCGCCGACTTTTCTGTTTGGCCCATTCTGCAGCATCGTTTGTGCTCTTTTATTCTCGTGGCCACAGATCTTTTTGTGGTTCCAATATAGGATCAGCAAAAGACCACCGTGACCCTCTATCAACACCGGGGATCTACCGAATACCGTGCACCTGTGGTCAGGTATATATTGGAACCACAAAAAGATCTGTGGCCACGAGAATAAAAGAGCACGAACGATGCTGCAGAATGGGCCAAACAGAAAAGTCGGCGGTGGCAGAGCATGCGCTTTGCGACAACCACAGTGTACAGTTCAGCAAAACACAGGTAATAGCTAATGTTGACCACTTCTTCCCACGAATCTACAGAGAGGCTATTGAAATATACAAGCACAAAAACAGCTATAATAGAAGAGAAGAAACTTTGAAATTGAGCAGATCCTGGACACCAGCTCTCAGAAGAACAAGAACCTTCCCCTTCAAGGTCCAGCAACAGAATGATGACAACAGCCAATCAGATAACTCCACATCTCTCGGCCAATCAGGTTCTACCAGCATAACAACTGTTTACAATACGCTGCCAGCCATAGAATCAACTGACCAATCACAAAACAATAGTGTAGTTCAAGCCACTTATGTGCATAAATACAACCTGAGACTCCGGAAAACTTGACTTTGATCCAGTTTATCAATTCTCCTGAAGATGCCAACCACTAGTGTTGGGGAAACGTTGAGAACAAACTCAAACGGACGACGGTCTTCGAACCCGAAAAAACAATTTTTATCAAATAAATAAATATTCTTAAGAGTTTAAAATGGTTTCGAACTGACAGATAACCCTGCTGTTCCATTTTTTTTCTGTACATTATAAATAAATATTTTTCTATTTATCATATTTTTCAGACAAAAATTGAATATTTTCTTACAATCCTTGCGTTATGTAATACTGTGGAGATAAGACGTGTTGTAGATCCTGAAAATGAAGGTGCAAATATTCTGGAGCAAGATTTTGAGTATGCTGGATCTTCCCCGGATGAAGAGGCTCTTGTTAAAGCATGTGCCAAGTAAGTCTTTATTGAAAAAGGTTTTTTTTAGTATAAATTTTTTTAATTTTCAAACAGCTTTTTCCATACAAGGGCAAGGTAACGCATACTAGAGTAGCTGGAAGGAAGAGATACTATAGAGCTCCTTCTTTCTCTCATTATCGCAATGTTTGATTGGTAAGCTTATGGAAGCATACCAATTTTTTTCTTTTCTTCATTGCTTTCGCCTCCAGCGTTAGCGATAACCAAATCAGTTTTCTAGAATGCATTTCACCAATCAGCAAGCAATGCTCTCCGAAGTTCCGGTACACATGTAGGAAGTGCTTGACGGGCTGCAACTCGTCGGCCAAGCATGTCCCACACATGCTCTATCGGATTCAAGTCAGGTGAGAATGCTGGGCATTTCATACGGGTTATATCCTCAGATTCAAGGCATTCGTTTACGATGTTTGCTCGGTGAGGACAGGCGTTGTCATCCATAAATACAAATTCTGCGCCCATGGCACCTCTAAACAAACGTACATGTTGTTCCAGAATGATGTCCCGATGAATTTGGGCTTTCATGGTTCCGGTTTGAACATGCAGATCTGTTCTGGAACCCAGTATAATTCCACCCCAAACAAGCAATGTTGCACCACTGTAATGGTGTCGTTCAATGATGTTGTCTTGGTGGTAACGGGTACCTGGCGTTCTCCATATGAAAGTCTGACGTGAATCAGACTGCAAGCTAAACCTGGACTCGTCGGAAAACATCACACAAGCCCACTGTGACGATATCCACATTGCATGTTCTCTACTCCAGGCTAATCGCTGCCGACAGTGAGTTGCCGTGAGCGGAACACATCTGACAGGCCTGCGAGCATATAGACCAATATCTCCCAAGCGTCTGTACACGGTTTGCCTTGAAACTGTGGTACCCGTGGCTGCAGATAGCTGACGAGACAGGTCGGATGCTGTGCTCCGTCTGCTTCTTTTGGCAGTTACTGCCAAATACCAGTCTTCAATCGGCGTTTTAACTTGGGGCGACCTGTACTGTAACGTCTACTGACATTTCCGTTATCTTGGAATCGTTACCAAAGCCTAGAGATGACACTTTGGGCAATTCCAAGTTCCTCGGTTACTTCCATCTGAGTACGCCCACATTCCAGGTGGCCGATAATTCTACCACGTAAAAAATCATCCACATGCGTCCTCTGTGTCATAACTATTCGCTTATGGCACTGAACGCCTTACAGAACTCTTGTGAACAATTTCACTTCTTTGCCACCATTCCTTATATACCCCCGTCTTACACTCTTGTCATTGTGATGTACTATCGGCATCATCTGGTGGCTTCCTGAAATTTGCATATCATTCTTGCAGATGTGTGTGATAATTCTACAGGTGAAATTTTTACTTTAGATTTTGATTTCCGTGTGATTCTGAATTATTCTTAATTTATGGACATGAGTGTATTAAAATAATACTCCTTTTGTATTAAATTATTAATTTAAAGTAATTTAACAATTAATTTATTTTATTATTTTAAGAATTTAATTATTATTTTAAAGTAATTTTACTCCCTTTATTACTAAATGATCACTACTCCCTTCAAATTTTTTTCTGTATCAAATATTTTAGTTCAAAATATTAAATAATTTAATAATTGAATTTTTTTTAAATTAAGAAATTCAATTTACTTCCAAAATTTATATCAACAATTTTCGATTACATCTTTTAACAAACGCCAACACAAAAAGCACAGCTCACTCAAGCGTGAAGATTGACGGAGTTCACTGAAGCATGAAGAATACCCTCATAACAGAGAGAACCGATTTACGCCAAGACGGCCTCTACTGGCAACCCGGGATAATTTTTATCCTTTCCCCGCGCCGAAATGGATCCTCTCCAGAGAGGGGGGGGTTCGCGTAACTCTTCTCGTGATCTGAGGACTATAACTGGAGTTTCGTCCATATTACCGATTTGTGACAGTTCAAATCCATGTCTTTTTTGCAGTTCAATTATGAACTTCTGGAAAGATTCAATTCTTCTGGGAGTTTTTGTGCGATCTTTGTTCGCTGGCGTAAGCACATGTCGAAATGGTTCATGAGACTAGTGCCTCCCCTCCATCTCTCTCTCTCTCTTTCTCCCCCTCCCCCCTGTGGCCACCTCTCTCAAGGACGTTTTTAGCAAAAGCCATTTTAGGAGTACCCAAATAACAATGTACCTACCTATATAGTTTAAGTATAAAAAAAATTGGCTCTCGAAAGAAATTTCAATCGCTGTACTGTTGATATTTGGCTCTGTTGACAAAGGAGTTTGCCGACCACTGCTATAGGGCTTTAACCAAACTGCTGAGGAAGAAAATAAACTATAAACAATTCTCTTAATTGAAATAAAAAATAGTCTCAGCAAAATAGTTAATCAATAGTTAATAAAACTAAATTCTGAACCTAAAAAAATGATCTAAAATAAAATTCCAGGTCTCGTGTCTGATATATATTGATGTTAGGCTATTTATTGTTTGGTCCACTAACTATAGCAATGGACATGGATTACTACAACCAGTTAGCATGGCATACAGAGCATGACTGCCCTTCTTTATTACTATCACCATCTTACAAGGCAGGACGGTGCTGCCATCTATAAATGGTATTAAGTAGTAGATATATTACAATGTCCAACCTTTTTGCTACACAATTAATTAATAAATCTAGCATTAAACTAATCCAACTAAATTGAGACCACATGAAAGTAACCATGGATAAACTTCCAATAATCTCAAATAAATACCAAATCGACATATTCCTCATACAGGAGCCCAACATCTACAATAAAACTATACCCAATATCTCAAAATCATGATCGATCTGGCTCCCAAAAGAAAATAAAGCAGCAATAATCTGTTCTAACAGAATATATAAAACCAATTTTAATTGAGACCCTTAATCACTGTTGTTGTTATTGTCAATTTATTTCGACAACAAGCCTCTTACTCTGATCGCAGCCTACGGCCCTCCCCATGGTGACGTGAAAGAAACACTCGTTGAAATTGCAATTATCCTCGATGCAATCAAACCGGAACACGCACTGATCGGGTCTGATTTAAACAGACAAAACCCGCTATGAAACTATCTGAGGCAAAGAAATAGAGCAGTTCATTGGCGGACATGATCTTTTTCTTTCATCACTCAAACTCTGACCCACCATCATATGTTCACGGCGACAAAAAGGATGGCCAGACCTAACTTTCAACACAGAAATAGTGCAATGTCTATGTCTAAATAGAAATATAACAGACTTCTCTGTCAGCCTTTATAAATATATTCTGATAGAGCTCAACATCTCTTCTAATGCTGTCTCACTCACAAGGTTCAAAAGTTAATTTCGTCTCTCTCTAACCTTAATAAGCATCTCAGGGACATCCCCAAATTAATTTCTTTAATTAATTATTGCCACAGCTCGAAGGATCTCAATGCCCAAACTGAAGTGTTGAGAAACTTAATCTTCCAGGCTTGCCATAAATCTCTCAAAAAGAAAACATCCAAACTCAATATCAAAACCTCCTGATGAACTCCCCAAGTAAGTGCAGTGCAAAATAAAGTCAAGGCCCTACAACTTAGAATACAAAAAGCCTCCCCAGATGAAAAACCTAGACTTTTTTTAATTTTTAAATGTGAAAGAGCAAAATTTTTTTAACTAATTTGTAAATCAAAAAGAGAAACTTTCAGAGACTTCTGTAACAAAGCTTCTAGTCCTTATGGTAAACAGTATAAAATAGTAAAATCCAAAAGCAAAAAAATCTGTCTACCAGATTTATAAAATAATGTTTTAAGTTTTAAAAAAAATAAGGGGAGAAAAACAGAAATAGAGATAAAAACAACAACAAAAATCATATACACATGACCTGCCACTACTAGTACAAGATATAGTATGACTAACGGGATCCGAACAAGAATTTTTATGACATTCCCGTAACAATTATGTAAATGTGATAACCACAAGTGTCCTTCATTCTGTTATTCTATTCGCAGCTGTCCGTAGAAACTACGAACAGCTGCGATGAACAATGGAGCTATGGAAGACTTTCAATACTATGGATATTGTTTTTAAAAAAATCAGGTCTTTAAGTTTCTTGTGTTTTATTCTTATTATTTTTATTAAATTGCATCGATCTTTACCATAACGATAAATTTGTATATGCATGTGAGAGAGTTCAAGAGAAGACAAACTCGGAGCTGATCTGTTTTGTTTGAGTGCGGAAGGCAATCTATAAAGCCACGTCTAAACCCGCCGCTCTACTCGATGCCTAAATGTGCAAAAACCTGTTTCCGTCAAAACCGCCCCACGCTGTAGACTAAACAGGTTTTTGTGTGGTTCAGCACTGTGGGTCTGGCCAGCTTCATTTGCATAGTTCATAGTCTAGCTCACAAAACTTGTGTCAAAAACAACGTTTCGTCGCAGGTGCCGTAGGAGTTTGTAACATGACGGCTTCGGTGTTATGTTTTTCATACTAATTCTTAGTATCAAGAAAGAATTCTTACCTTTAGACCCCAGGGACCGATTAGCTACCGGAAACCATCGAAGGTCTCGCTAGCGTTCTGGTATGGGCTAGTTTGTCCGCTTAGTCTTTTGGCTGGAGGGTGGGGTCTTCCAGTCGCTAGACGAGGATGAGACTGCAGGTCGGGCTGCTAATGTCCCATCGAAATTAATCTCTCACCGATATTTTTAACTTATAATTCCTTAATACTGTAGATGCCTCCCGGGAGAGGTGTCACCTGGGTTTTCCAAATACCAGGTGTCATCTGGTATTTGGGTTTTGTGTCCTTTTTGTACATTAACTATAAGTTTTATATTGCATGATTAAATATTTCGTTTGCCGGCGGATGGCCACGGACATCCGTTGGTAAATTATTCCTAATTATCGTTGGTCATGTTGGGTGAACCTGGCCAGTTCACCTGGCATGTTGCCAAATGATGTTTTGTTGTGTACAATAATATTTCTGAAACTATATGCAAATTATGTCCAAATGTACTTTGTATGACGTAGTATTTTTCTTGTGACGAAGTGTTCCGGTGGGCCGAGATTATTTTATTTC
This sequence comes from Pholcus phalangioides, assembly GCF_987345545.1. Lineage (NCBI taxonomy): Eukaryota > Metazoa > Arthropoda > Arachnida > Araneae > Pholcidae > Pholcus > Pholcus phalangioides. Next base: position 44,839,981 of record NW_028301603.1, on the reverse strand, counting down.
ATAATCAATATAAGTACGGATTGTGTTTGTTGAACAATCGCATTTCATTTCACTCGTTTTACGAGCTTAGTTCTCCAATGTTGTAGCACAGTGGTGCTTTAATGTTTCATGTATCAGCTGTAATGTAATGAAACTTCATCTAGCCTTCAGCTTGGAAATTTCCCGTAATGTCTTTCTAAATTTGCGTTTGTATTTCGGCAGGTCAGGATTTTTTATGAGTTAACACTAAATTCAAATGAGAGCTGTGACTTAGCTTTCCCAGTGCATACTCTGTGATGATAGAAAGTCTTAATGTCTAGAGTACCCGGTGCTGATCAAGTTGATATCGTCAGCCACGTCGAATGGATGGGTCGACTCTGGCTATCCTCATCGTCTGCCTGGTTGCGTCCTGACTCTAAACCTCCCGCAAATTGAGTCCTTTGGCATTCTTCGAATGGACGTCCAATGATCAACATCTCATCAATGGACTTGCATCACTTGCCTGACCAGATTCACTAATCGGTTTTCTGAATGTTCCGCCATTGTGCTAATTCTGAATAGTGCGGCTTGATGTGTGGGGATACAATTTCCAGTGTGTTAGGCTTACTTCAGGAATATTACGAGTCTGCCACAGACGGGTCAACTTCACTGAAGACATCCACCTGAAAACTGTTGGACTTTGGAAGTCGCATGGGAACGGAACTCTTCCAGTCACATGCCAAAATTCCAGACCAGTATCAGATAAGTGCAATAATGTTATGTGAAAATGTTTGTGATACATATTCATCTTTTAATATTATACTAAAATTTAATAACGTTAGCAAGGTGTTCTTTACTAAATTTTGTAATCGTGTTCTTTTTGTGATTTGAATAAATGTCTTGATTTGAAGTATGACTTTGAGTCATTTCCTTTTGCTGTCAAATAACTTGAAAAATAAAAATAGAATGAAGCTGGGCTGGAAGAGAACTTGGCAGCAGGATAAGTCTGGTGGCAGAGCCCCTGGCATTAATTCATTGTACAGTAATTAAAACTCACAGTTTAAATGTATTCATAAAAAAATTTGATCCAGGAATGTATTTCATCATCTTCCATATGAGGGGGGGGGGGAGGAGCATGAGCACCTCCATAAAAAAAGAGCAACAGGGGTAGCACATAAAAAAATTAATTGGCCAGATGACTAGTTGAAATACTCATTCTTTTTGTCTTTAAGGTTTGGTGTTGTTTTGCAAGAAGTAATGGGGAATATATGCCATATAAAAACCAAGTCTGGCATCAAGAGCTATAGAAGATTGTGTACTTTGGAATTCACATCAGAACGGAAACGAATGTCAACAGTTGTCGAAGATGAAAATGGTGAGTTGCTGAATCCTCAATTTACATAACTTATTGAAAGATGATGAATTCAGTAATTGCTTGTGTTGCATTTATTTTAACATTTCAGGCAACTTGATACTGTACTGCAAAGGAGCTGACAATGCTGTGTTGAAATTGGCCAAGTCCCAGTTAAAGCATCAAATAGCAAGACAAATTGATATGTATTCACTGGTAAGTTGTAAATATCTCAGCGGCCTTTAAAATTATATGCTTAAGCATATGACTTTAGTTTGAAAATTCAAACGCTTGGCAGCGCTTGCTGACGTAACATAAAGCGCTTGCCTCGTGTAAACGGGCCTTTAGTTTGAAAATTCAAACTAAAGGCCCGTTTACACGAGGCAAGCGCTTTAGTTGGTAACTTAATTTCAACTTACCGATTCTTCTTGAAACTGTCCACACGATAAGTGGTAAGTAGGCGCTCATTGGATAATTTTTACGGAGGTGAGCGCAGTTAGCGCATGCGCGCTTTAGTCTACTCAAATCCACGGAGAGAGACAGACGCACAACGCGCGGGAGAATAATAGTAATAATTTTTTATTTATCTGGCATTCAGAGAGGTGCTTTTTTTAAAGCTCATAGCTTTCGTAACGATGGATGAAGATGATCAGGTAGAACTTACGATTACTGTGATCAGAGCCCCATTATATGATATTTTTTTTAAAGAATATAAATTTATTCATTTTCACTTACTCAAGGGGGGTATAGTTATATGATACACATTGAGGACGATGTATATTCTGACTCCAATTGAAGAAACGGTTGATAATATTTAAGTTCATTTAATTTTAAAAAACTATTTACATAGGTTAACAATATTAATTCCAAATAATAAAAAAAGGAGAAACTCTTTTCTCACTTGCGCGAGAGCAACACACTGAGCAAGAAGTGGGTCATGCAAGGGAAACAGTTCGCTTGTCCCCTTTTTTCGCCTCTGCCACCCACGCAAGGGGGCGAGAGATGACGCCACAGGGGAAAAAAGAACACACAACATATTATAAACTTAAGTAAGTCATCGAGAAGAAATATAAGATTTCTCTATTTCTCCTCTAAGTTGTAAATACTGATTATATGGTATTTTAATCGATGTTAAAGAGGAGATAATTATGAATTATGTAAGCCGAAAATACGGGAGAAGATTCTTGGCATTCGTAGGAAATTCTAAGGGTTAAAAATTAAATAATAAAAATTCATTAAACAAAAACTATTTCCAAATTTTCGAAATAATTATTATTTTTTAATTTGATCTATAGAGATGATATCTTTATGTTAAATATTTGATCGTGTATTTTTACAACAGATGGCAGCAAATTCGTTCTGGACGAGAGAAATATTCGAAACCCCCCTCTCCAGTTTTTAATATATAAATCCTCCCCACCAGATAAAAAAAATTGTAGGTTCAAAAATATATAAATCCTGACATCACGTCGACAGAATATTCTATAGCTTTTCCCAACATCGAATAATTTTAGCTTGTTTGAACAAGGTAATTTCCATTTCTATAGTTCAACAAACATTCATGGCGAAGATATTTTTCAATAAACTTGAAGATTGTGTCCTCTGGCCACCTCACCATCCAATATTTCGGTGGAATTCTAGCGAAACTTCAGGAGACGACGGAGTATGAACAACTTCACGCTTGAGATCAAAATAAACCCCTCCGTGAGAGAGCAAAATGACCCCTTCAGCGCGGCAGGTCCCGCCCACTGGCGCATGCGCATACGTCTACTTAACCGGAAAAAATAGAACCCTTCTTATCTCACTTACCACTAAATCACTTGTGCACTTGCGCACTTGCCAACTAAAGGCGTGTAAACGGCCCTTATCGTCTGCATACATTGCATCGTACTTGGCAACTAAAAATTAAGTTACCAACTAAAGCGCTTGCGTCGTGTAAACGGGCCTTAAAATCAATGGAAGAAGTAGAATATGCAGGAGTGCAAGAGCTGTGCCAATTGCGCCAAAATTGTTCTCTTCCTACAAGGTGCGCCAATTCCGGTTTGTGGTAAAAGTCGTTATGCAAGTTCGGGCAGATTTATTTTCTTCCAGAGGTGAATCCAGAGGTGTGTGATCCCCCCCTCCCAAGAGCCGAATAATGTGGGAAAAATTTGCCTGGCCGTAAAATACGGGACAATCAAACAAACCTACACAAAATAGATTGCCCCTCCCGACACATTGTCCAAACCCACGCTTGTCTGACAGTCAGTGCCAATCGTGTTTTGGAAAGTTTCGTCGTAGGTGCTGAAGGAGCTCTGATACGACAAAAACATATGTAGTGGGGTCTAGGCAGGCTAGGAACATAACTAGGCTTTGACAACCAGTTTCCCCCCGAGCTGAATGGGAGCCCCACCGAAAGTGTACACTTATTTTGTATAATAATCTTTCATAACCCTTTCAAGGAGAGCCTCAAGGAAAAGTCTGGGGGCCCTGAGAAGGCATGCTATGGCCCTGGGTCTAGGGTTTCCAGACAACCAAAAATGCGTATTCAGAGAGGGATTGCATTGAATGTTCCTGAAGTATTTGAGAGCCTCTGCCTTCTCTCAAAGTTTCTTAGAGTTGGGGGTTCTTTTGTGGCTTGAGCTCTTAGGTACCAGTGCCTATGAGTGTGGTGACTTCAAATGAACTTTAAATTTTTTTTTAAATGAAAAAAAAAATTAATTAAATCAGTTTTTTTTTGTATGGTGCTATATACGTTGTCATGGGGGGATGCATAAATTCTTGCTTTTGCTTTTAGCATGCCTGTGTATGTTTTGAAAAAAGTCAAATAATTGGTTTTGTCATTTCAGTATTGCATACTTTAATTTGTGAAGAAACTTTATTTAAAATTATCTATTTATAATTATCTGTTAAATTATCTTACCATTTTTGGTGAAACTTTCACCATTTTAAGGAAAAATGACCCCTTATATTGCAGATATATTCCGTTTTAACTTCTGCTCCAAAAATGAAAGTCTGCTGCTCCAAAATGGATGAGTGGCATTTGCACCCCTAAATATGTTAAAATTATTTCTTGAGCAATGATTATTGCACTTAGCATCTTTCATTTCTGGATTAAGTGAGCTTGTTGTTGTTGATATAATACAATGGAAATCCTATATAATGATTCTCAAGGTACAAGAGAAACATTTTTTTAAAGGGTTTGTCCTCATTGATGAAATATACAGGGCTTCCACTCGTCCTACTTTTCCTAGCTTTTGGTAAAATGTCCTACTTTCTCGGTTTTGTCCTACCTTTTTTACCAAATCCTATCGACAAAATTTGTGTAATTGATTTTAATCCAGCAGAAAATCATTGATATATTGCCAAATATTACAAATGTTGAAGAATGCAATTAATGATTCTGCCAAAGCAGAAATTTTATCATTTTTAAGGTTATTTGATCATTTTTGTCGCACCACGGTCACTTTCTGCACACTAGGGCGAATTAGACCGGGACCTACAATTTTTTGCTGATTCCATATGGCAGGCTTGTTTTTTATACTCATCGAGGGGTTGGTGCGCTAACCCCTTGATGGGGGACTCCCTGCGGTAGCAATAAATTTTTTGCTGTGGTCAAGTCGCCTTTTTTTGTTGTACCCCGGTGTCAGGAAAGTTTTCTGACAAGGACGAACCGGGTATCGAACTCTTATCTTATCGACCGGGCTACCGCGCCTCCGCTTCTTTCGTTGATTCAGTATGCAATCTGTGGGGGGGGGGGGGGAGGTGACTGAAACAAACTTAAATCTGATCAATATTTCTCTTAACAAAATTTTACCTACATTGTTCCATTCAAATATTGGCTGTTATCGAAATTATTTTTGTTTTAATCTTAGCAAACTACATATGGTAAAAATATTAATGTTTATACACAAAGAAATCCCTCTTGGTTTAATATAAAAAATGAATCAAACCTGGAAAGCAGACGGGGAATTTCCTATGACATTCACAAACCTAAAAAACCATCTTCCAAAAACAGTTTATCTATCTTGCCCCCTAAAAATACAACTTAAACCGTGATCTAAAGAATGACAAAAATTTAAACTCATAAGAAATCTATAATCGACTATATAAATAACCAATGATATTAAATATATATATAATTCCTTACCGCAAATCAAAGGTATATAAATTAAATTTGGTTACCGCTCTGAAAATACGGTGAATTTTGAAATTGGCTAGTAATTTGATTTTTTAAATAATGCTCAAGATTATGCTACTCATTCTGCTTTGAAATGTGATTGCCACCAGTGCAATTTCTTCATTGGTTTGCCTTGGATGATCATATCGGATCCCTTAGGCTCAACAGAAGCGAACCATGTATGTGTTTATGTTTGTTTTGTATGTCCTGTAATTACTCTGGTGTAGTTATGTACGTGTGTGTGTGTGTAATGTTATTGTTAATAAATTTCAAATTTCAAAGTATGTTAATTACAAAATCCTGAAAAAACTTTAAAAAATGTACTACCAGAAACACACATTTTGAAAGCAATGCAGTTAAAAGATGAACATTAATAATAATAAAAAAAGAAAAATACAAATACAATGCCACAACAGGCGGATCCAGGCAGTATTCTCACCGAAAGAATGATGAAACTCTGATCAAGCCACATCGACAAGAAAAACTCCATAAAGTGTTATTTTTGCAAGAAGCCCGGTCATGTCAAGAACAGATGCAGAAAATATGTAGAGTGGAAAAGGAATCATCCGGAGAAAACGTCCAGGAGCTCAAGTGAAAATAAAGTGAGCGCCGCTCAGTGAAAGGATACCTTGCTTTCACTAGGCATATGATTGAAAAACTGGATTGTGGATTCTGGTGCCACTCGCCACATGAGTAATGATATCAATTTTTTCACGTCGTTAGATACTTCGTATAAAGATAATATTGAAGTCGCAAACGGGGAAACAGTTCATGTGCTAGGCATAGGTTCGGGGAATATGCTATTGAAAAATTTAGACGGTACTGTGACAAAAGTGTTACTTTCGAATGTGTTGTATGGTCCTGATGTCGTCAGTAATCTGATATCCGTTTGTCAGCTAACTTTGCATGATGCTTCCGTGAACTTTCATAGTGATTATTGTGAAATTCTTATAGATGGAAAGCAGATCGGTATTGCTGACTCTGTCAGAAATCTGTACAGATTATGGTTTTGTGAGTTAGATAAAGTAAATACAGTGACTGGACATAAAGAAAATTGTGTACACACATGACATTGAAAAATGGGTCATAGAGATGTGGAAACCATCAAGAAGATGCATGCTGAAGAACTTGTTCATGATTTGAAACTCATTGACTGTGGTATCAACATGTCCTGCGATACATGCATGAAAGGGAAACTTTTGAGACTACCATTTCCCAAAAAATCCACGAGTGAGTCGTTAGATCTAATTCATACCGATGTGTGTGGCCCGACGCAAACGATCACACCAAGTGGAAAGCGGTATGTTGCCACATTCATAGACGACTATTCGAGGTACACTCAAGTATATTTGTTGCCACAAAAATCGGATGTATCCGATGCTCTAAAATGGTACCTGAATCTTGTTGAAAATAAATTCGGTTGAAAAGTAAAGGTGATTCGATCCGATAGAGGAGATGAATACCTGAACCGAAAGTTGAGGAAATTCTTAGCTGATAAAGGTGTGCAAACTCATCTAACTGCGGCTTATTCTCCACAGCAGAATGGGGTAGCAGAAAGGAAGAACAGGACTTTGGTCGAGATGGCACGTTGTATGCTGATCGATGCAGGCTTACTGAAGAACTTTTGGGGTGAAGCTGTGCTGACGGCTGGCTACATTATGAATCGTGTTCTAACTTGAGTAAAGGACAAAACTCCTTACGAACTGTGGACGAACAGGGAGCCTACCATCAAGAACCTACAAGTTTTTGGATCAAAGTGTTTCGTTCATGTACCAACAGAGAGGCGTCAAAAACTCGATAACACAGGGGTACAAATGATTTTCCTTGGGTACGACGAGGAGTCGAAAGCCTATCGCTGCTACAACCAATCATCGAAAAGGTAGTAATCAGGCGAGATGTCAATTTCTGTGTACAACATCGATCAAGCGACAGCTTCGACCCGAGTGAAGATGATGTTTGTGAAACTGAACTTTCTGGCTCCGTGGAAATAAAAACTCAGGAGGAAAAATCCGGAGACCCTACAGCGAAGGATCCCAGAAGTGACGGATCCCGAATTCGCGTTACACAAAGGTCAACTATAAAGGCATCTCTCCCAAGAGATTCGAAGTGATGAGAACAGGTGACGACCATCGCATGGGGAATAAGAAGTCGGGGGAAAGTTTACTACGTGTGTTTCATTTCTCTCTCGTCGCTGTCTCTTTCCCTTCCACACTCCGCCCGCCCACAGGAAATTTATCAGAGTCATTCTTTTCTATCTTGACTTTCAAAACAATGTTATCAATGTCATTAAAGCTTTGCTTAAATCGACTTTCTTTTGCCAAAAGTTCTTTTAGAACATTATCAGATTTGAAGAACTTGTCATCCCATCGATATATAAATTGCACAATACCTTTATAATATTCCGGCATATAACGTATCAACTGGAATGCCTGATACAGGTCTTCTCTAAAGGATGACCAGCATCTTGGAGACGAGATATGATCATCTTGAGTCTTGCCTACAACAGACTGATTTCCTCTCCCTCCCGATATCGGCAATCAAAGAACTGATCCAGCAAACTGATGATGCCAGCTCGGGTGTTGGGTCGAAAATGCTCCTCCAGTTCTTGCAGGCCATAGCGCCATCGGCAGTGACAGAGATGAAAGCTCTGTATTCCTTCTCAATGGTAAGGTAGATTGTCGAATGGGCTCGATCTTTTCACAGGTTATAGTTTCTGAGTTCCTTACTGGTTACAGTGTCAGGATCTGGCTCCAGTTCTTCACCAGTGATGAATTTCCAAGCACCTTTTTCCATCAGAAGGACTTCGACGTCGTCCTTCCATGTGGAGTAATTATCTCCACGCATCGTTTCTATGGATTTCATATTACGGCTCTTCCGTCGATGTAATCCTAGGAAAATGCTAACTATAAGTTTAGATGAAATATTTAAAAGATGATGACTACTAAATGGCCCATAACCAGTCTTATCCAGTCATTAAATTTGAAATCAAAAATTATGAGTTGAGTCAGGCCAGGTTAAAAATAAACTATCAGCATCAAAGCTGGTTTTATTCATTTCAAGTAAGTAGGTACAAATAATAAACATCAGTCAGTCTATATATACAGTCAGTAATCTGCCCACCTGGCACTACGAACAAAAGAACCAGCAAAAACCAGTTCACTCGGCGCTGTATTCAAAAATAAAGATAACGACATCAGCATCAGAGAGAAGGGAAAAAAAGGAAAGAAAAAAAATCTTTATTGCTCGACGTGAGCAGATAAACATAAGATGCATGATCATGGGAAACGAAAATCAGCATTTTTGCCTAACACTTTCATTATAGGGTAGCACTTAAAGTTGAACTTTCAGGGGTCTTTTAAAATAGTTTTAACAGGGGAAAGTGCCTGCAAGAAAAGTGTGATTTATTAAGTAAAATTTAGCAATAAAATTCAGGAAAAAATTTCATGTGGAGATGAATACACCCTGCATCATCTTGGCAGGAAAAATTTGAACGAAGTGAATTATTTCTTCCCAGAAAAACTAAATTTTAAAAAATTTAAAAAGTAAAGATATGCAAAAACATTTTGAAAATTCTAAAAAATTAATGCTCAGGTCTAAAAGGATCATGGCACAGTAACCACATTGTGCAGAGACTACCAAGAGTAAATGCCCTATAAATGATAATTACTCATTGCCAGTATGCTTAGATCTCTGGAAATTAATGGTATACATTCGGCTTAACGTGTATTCGGCTGATAGACCAGTTTCTCACTACCTTAATAATTATCACCAGCTTGATAAAATCTGTTGAAATATTGAATCTGAGAGCCCCCTAATTTTTTTCGATACCTTTATGTCTATGTTAGTGAAACATGCATGCATATCATGGGGGATTGAATTTTTCGTTGCTACAATATTTAAGTATACTTGTAATTCCTTCTCCTTATATATTTGTTAATATTTTTGCCATTTAGACTGGATACAGGGCACTTGCTATTGCAGAAAGGAAGTTGAGCAGGAAAGAATATGAGGAATTCAGGCATAGACTAAATGAGGCAAGGTGCTCACTTCAGAATCGTGAATCTGCTGTAAGTTTACAGTTTTGTGATGAAGTTATGAATTAGTTACTCTCATTGAGCTATAAATTTATGATTATGAATGTTTTAGTGTTTAAAAAAATATGTGTATAGTTTAACATAATACATATATATGTTGTTAGGGGCCATTCAAGTGTTACGTCATCATCGATGGGGGTGGGGGGGGTTCCGATTTTCTTACTTATGATGACGAGGGGGGGGGGTTTTGATAATGCTTACGTCAGACACCACCCTTTATGAAAATATGAGTTAGGATTCAGAGGGGCAGAGCTGATGATGAAATTTTGCTGACAAGGGGGGGGGGGGTCAAAAATGGCTAAAAATTTGCTTACGTATTTCTTGAACGGCCCCTTATACAGTAAAACCTTGTTAAGTCGTCACCCTAGTGAGTCATCGCCTTTCTTCAGGCCTGACCAGCTTTCATAGACAACAATGTTATTAAACCCTCGTTTACTCATCGCTAATTTTGGTTAACTCGTCGCCATGAAAAAGTTTGAGATAGAGAAACAGATAATTTCTATGGCTTCCTTTAAAAAAAAAGTCTTAACGACATTGCCATATGCTTAAAAGACAAAAAAAAAAAAAAAACTGAACAAGACTTAATGTGAGCTAAGTCTTGATCAAACTCAAAATTGAAACATAACAGCTGATTTAGATGGCTTTTTTCTCAGCCAGAGATATCAAGGAAACAGTTATTTTGCGGATATTATGCTGAGGTGAGCTCGGAAAGAAAAGTCATCACGTCTCCGCCGGGACTCGAACCCAGGCCCTCTTGCATACCGGGCAAGCATGCTACCATCTACACCACTGGAGACACATGAATCTGCCTTCCTAATTTCACGCACTGTGTCGTGAGGCGCTGAAGTAGAGGCATTAGTAGCCTCTCTTGACTTCAGGAAATGGCCTCCGGGTGGGACGGTTTAGAGAGATTTAGATGGCTTTTTTCTCAGCCAGAGATATCAAGGAAACAGTTATTTTCCGGATATTATGCTGAGGTGAGCTCGGAAAGAAAAGTCATCACGTCTCCACCGGGACTCGAACCCAGGCCCTCTTGCATACCGGGCAAGCATGCTACCATCTACACCACTGGAGACACATGAATCTGCCTTCCTAATTTCACGCACTGTGTCGTGAGGCGCTGAAGTAGAGGCATTAGTAGCCTCTCTTAACTTCAGGAAATGGCCCCCGGGTGGGACGGTTTAGAGAGATTTAGATGGCTTTTTTCTCAGCCAGAGATATCAAGGAAACAGTTATTTTCCGGATATTATGCTGAGGTGAGCTCGGAAAGAAAAGTCATCACGTCTCCGCCGGGACTCGAACCCAGGCCCTCTTGCATACCGGGCAAGCATGCTACCATCTACACCACTGGAGACACATGAATCTGCCTTCCTAATTTCACGCACTGTGTCGTGAGGCGCTGAAGTAGAGGCATTACTAGCCTCTCTTAACTTCAGGAAATGGCCCCCGGGTGGGACGGTTTAGAGAGATTTAGATGGCTTTTTTCTCAGCCAGAGATATCAAGGAAACAGTTATTTTCCGGATATTATGCTGAGGTGAGCTCGGAAAGAAAAGTCATCACGTCTCCGCCGGGACTCGAACCCAGGCCCTCTTGCATACCGGGCAAGCATGCTACCATCTACACCGCTGGAGACACATGAATCTGCCTTCCTAATTTCACGCACTGTGTCGTGAGGCGCTGAAGTAGAGGCATTAGTAGCCTCTCTTAACTTCAGGAAATGGCCCCCGGGTGGGACGGTTTAGAGAGATTTAGATGGCTTTTTTCTCAGCCAGAGATATCAAGGAAACAGTTATTTTCCGGATATTATGCTGAGGTGAGCTCGGAAAGAAAAGTCATCACGTCTCCGCCGGGACTCGAACCCAGGCCCTCTTGCATACCGGGCAAGCATGCTACCATCTACACCGCTGGAGACACATGAATCTGCCTTCCTAATTTCACGCACTGTGTCGGGAGGCGCTGAAGTAGAGGCATTAGTAGCCTCTCTTAACTTCAGGAAATGGCCCCCGGTTGGGACGGTTTAGAGAGATTTAGATGGCTTTTTTCTCAGCCAGAGATATCAAGGAAACAGTTATTTTCCGGATATTATGCTGAGGTGAGCTCGGAAAGAAAAGTCATCACGTCTCCACCGGGACTCGAACCCAGGCCCTCTTGCATACCGGGCAAGCATGCTACCATCTACACCACTGGAGACACATGAATCTGCCTTCCTAATTTCACGCACTGTGTCGTGAGGCGCTGAAGTAGAGGCATTAGTAGCCTCTCTTAACTTCAGGAAATGGCCCCCGGGTGGGACGGTTTAGAGAGATTTAGATGGCTTTTTTCTCAGCCAGAGATATCAAGGAAACAGTTATTTTCCGGATATTATGCTGAGGTGAGCTCGGAAAGAAAAGTCATCACGTCTAAGCCGGGACTCGAACCCAGGCCCTCTTGCATACCCGGCGGAGACGTGATGACTTTTCTTTCCGAGCTCACCTCAGCATAATATCCGGAAAATAACTGTTTCCTTGATATCTCTGGCTGAGAAAAAAGCCATCTAAATCTCTCTAAACCGTCCCACCCGGGGGCCATTTCCTGAAGTTAAGAGAGGCTACTAATGCCTCTACTTCAGCGCCTCACGACACAGTGCGTGAAATTAGGAAGGCAGATTCATGTGTCTCCAGTGGTGTAGATGGTAGCATGCTTGCCCGGTATGCAAGAGGGCCTGGGTTCAAGTCCCGGTGGAGACGTGATTACTTTTCTTTCCGAGCTCACCTCAGCATAATGTCCGGAAAATAACTGTTTCCTTAATATCTCTGGCTGAGAAAAAAGCCATCTAAATCTCTCTAAACCGTCCCACCCGGGGGCCATTTCCTGAAGTTAAGAGAGGCTACTAATGCCTCTACTTCAGCGCCTCACGACACAGTGCGTGAAATTAGGAAGGCAGATTCATGTGTCTCCAGTGGTGTAGATGGTAGCATGCTTGCCCGGTATGCAAGAGGGCCTGGGTTCGAGTCCCGGCGGAGACGTGATGACTTTTCTTTCCGAGCTCACCTCAGCATAATGTCCGGAAAATAACTGTTTCCTTGATAACAGCTGATGTTCTATTGGTCAGAAACATGACATTTTCACAGACCATGGAAAATTTTTGACTTATGAAATTTTGCATGAACACCGACGATATGCAGTGTCCTATCATTAGGAGAACCTAAAATGATCAATTCTTAGCCTCATTTGGCTTACAGGCAATGCTTCAACAGTTTACTAGTACTATGCACTACAAGCAAGTACTTCAGAGAAGCAATACCCCACACAATATCTTAACTGAATCAATTTTTTTTTTTAAATTTTTTTTTTGTAAATTAAAACAGCTCAAGCAACATATTCTACTCTCAAAAAGACATCCACTTGTGGCCATGGTTCACACACAGCTCCACCCCTTCCAATTACATTTCTTAAAAACTAAAACAGACTCTGATAGCTTTTTTTATTGTTGCCATCCCTATGACATTGTTAATTTTCTTCTCTTTTTTTGAATCATTAAGGTTTCTGAGGTATTTGACAGCATTGAGCATAGTTTAGATTTAGTTGGTGCCACTGCAGTTGAGGACCGCTTACAAGAAGGTGTGCGAGACACTATAGTAGCTCTTCGTGCTGCTGGAATCAAAGTAATATCTGTGTATCTCGTGTTATCATATTAGTCAGGTCTTTTATGTATATCGGATCTTTTTCTGTTTGTCTTTGGTTTCTATTTTCTTTTTCTGGTGAATCAGTTTATTAATATTCAATTTTCAATATATTTTATTACATAACAAATCAAAGTTAAAATTTTATAATTTTATCTCCAGGCACAACTTGACTTGAATCTACCATAGAATTTCAATAGCATGTTTATATTTTCACTGTGATATTCGCAGACATAAAGTACATAATACTTTTGTCTTTACTGATTTACTTGATATATTCAGCTTGAAAGATGCTGTAGACTTTTTATGTAAGAGGAAATACAGAGAATAGGGTTGCTCTATAGGAGGGATGCTAAATCTGAGTTGAAGGGCAAGGGGAAAAAAGCTTTGTCAACCAAAAAAACATGGTTGGGATATATATATATATATGTATATTCACTTATTCAGTTTGTTGGTTTTCTGTCCAAAATTGGTGGTTATAAACAAAGTTTTTATCCCATCAATATTTCTTATTGAAGTATGAGAGAGTGTCTTGTCTCTAACATAAGATTATGCGAAGGGATGCCTGCTACACCTGTACAAGGCAGGGCTCAAAAATTATGTAAGTTGAATGGCATTAACAGAAAGATTGCATTAGAGTGCGCCCTTTCCGGTCCAGGGCACGAGGGCGGCCTGCTCCCCCTGGTTGCGGCCCTGTGTGTATATATTAATTTGTATGTATTAATTTGTGCACAACGTTCCAGTTCTGACTTGTGTTTCCCCCCCCCCTTTTTAATCTTTAATATATATGTATATACCTCTTTTAATTTAGTCGAATGTTTAACCATGCACGCTTCTCACGTGTTTATTATTTTTTTTTATATATATTTATTTATTTATTTCCCCCCCCCCCGTTTTTACTCCCTCTTTTTGTTTGCATATATATTTATATTTTCTTTCTCCTTGTAACGGGGCAATTGGCCCTAAACAATAAATATTATTATATATTATATATTAGAGTGCCCTTAAGGATACAGTGTGAATTAAGTTAATAAGTAGTCAGTTGCCTAACTCAGTTTCACATTGCGAATTTGGCAAATGGGACGACTCGAGCTATTGACCACGTTTTTTTTTTGGTCGACAAAGCTTTTTTCACCCTTTCAACTTAATTTGGCAACCCTCCTAGAGCGGTGCCCAATATGGCCACATGGTCTGCCCCTGCATTGGTGGGAGAGGGGCATGCTATTAACAGTAGTCAAAGGAAGGAGTTTGTGCTAGGAGCATGTTCATTTTGCATAACTTCTGTGAGATACCTTTTTTATATTAATGTCCTACCTTTCCAAAACATGTTGTTGGAGAGAATGAAATGTTTGCACTTTTTCTTGTTTTTCGCTCTCCCTCTCGTGCATTGCTGGGATGTTGCTTAACATTGTAGCACCAACAGAACTATTAATTATGTGTGATGGATGGGTTGCACTACAATGCAAAGAATTACAAGAAGTGAAATGAGTTCAGAGAATAGATAATTGAAGAAGAGCCATTTAAATAGAAAAATTGTCTCGTACTTACTTTTCATTTCAGCAATGATGCATATAAAATTTCAGGTGCTAAAACCAATTTTCTAGTCACCCCGGCATCTGGGATTTGACCAGCCCTGCTATTTAGCACCCAAGTGGCACAGTAGTAAGATGCTCGCCTCCCAATATGGAGGTTGCTGTTTATGTCCACAGGTTCGAATCCAGCCAAAAAGAACGTCAGAAGCAAGTTCTTTACCATCTCGGCCTGGAGCGACCACGGATAGATGGTGCCTTCATTTTCACCCAACTCCATGGTTGAAAATTTCTGTATGGCGATATATGACTGGAGTTTTTGTGTGTAGTAAAGTAGTCCTACTGCCGGAATTTTAGAGATTTTTTTGAAAAACCACTTATATCATCCTACACCATCTCCACCATTTATTACACGCAAGAATAGAAAATGTGATAAAAATTAAATATTTTTGCTAACAATGAACCTAAATGATATTTTTCAAGGAAAAAAAAATTATATTTAAGCCACTTTTATGAGATTTTTTTTAAAAAACCACTTGGTTAAAACCAATATGTGGTTTTTAAACCAAATAACCCTGGCAAGTACCCATAGCTTTGTGGCCCAACGACGATTTCTGAAAATTGTTAATTAAGGAGCCTATTCATCTATTCCATATCACATCATCCCCCTTATGCCAGAAACATGAATGTGCACATTTCAAGAACTTGGAAAGCAATGTTTGAATGTTTGCTCTACCCGTGTTACTCTATGGAAGTTGCTTTCCTAAAATGTGTTTCAATGCAAGGATACACATTCATGTTTCTGGCAAAACTTAGATAGCGAAATAAGTGATCCAACCAACTGATAAATCAAAAAGAGAAAATTCACACATTCGTGTCTCTGGCGTAAGGGGGATGACATGTTGAACAAAAAAGTGAATGTGATCATTTGAAGGGTAGAATAAATACCTATTTTAAATTAGATTTCATATAGGGGATGCTAATTTCTTCTCTGTGAGTGTAAGTATGTATTAATTAACTTTCATGTTATATAATTTCTTTTTTGAAGAATTAGAATCCAGTCCAGAACTTTTCCTGTAATTTTATTTTTTGTTATTTTACGATAGGTTTTCTTATTGTTTATTTTCCTGCAATAGTTTCTGTAACTTTTCATTCTCAGACAATTTGTCATGTTACATTTGGCACCACCAACCAACACATTTTTGCAAACTAGATCTCTAGTCCCTTACAATATATCATTTCTTTGTACGTTTTTCCTATTTACGAATTAAGCGTTCAAGTCCATTTAATTTGTTGCTACACGCTTGTAACTGAAACACAGCTTGTTTTGTCAATCAGCTATGGTTTCAATGTGCGTTTCCAACTTGGTTTCCTTAATATTTGATATTTTGTATATTTTTGAAATTTAATGTGTTAATCAAAGAGATTTCCAGTTAACAGTATTGGATGTTCTCAAATGTTCTGAATTGCTGCTTTCAGGTGTGGGTGTTGACAGGAGATCATTATGGAACTGCACTGAACATAAGTCTTGCCTGTGGTCATATCAGCAGGGACATGAAAAAACTTGAAGTTCTCGATAAGACCGACAGCGAGCAATGCTCTTTAGCTCTTTTGCATATCAAAAATAGGTAGGGTTATTCATTTTTAAAATTTTAAACTGTATTATTATTTTCAGAGAGTTTCGTGTACTTTTATAATTTTTTTAAATTTTATTTTTAAATATGCCAAATAGTCATGATATGAAACTTTTGAACCTTGATTAAAAAGTTTTTATTTTTCCCTTACATGTATGTTTTTGTTCAATTCTAGACAAATAAAATATAATACATAATTATTAGTCAGAGGCTGAGTGAGATGGCAGCATCATCTCCTTCCTGACTATATAATCTTCCCCCATCCCCAAATATGATTTTTGAATTCCTGTATATGTTTGAAATGAAGGCAAAGTAATCTACAAAAAAACAGATTAATAGAAAATTAGAATAATAATCAAATACGTTTATCAAAAAATGTTTGTAGGCTCAAACAATTTTTTTTTAATATTGTCGCACATTGGTTAACACAGAGGTTCTCAGGCTATGCACCGCTGCATCCTGTTGCAATTTGCAAAGGTTCTCTGAAGCAATTCTTTGTTGCACTGCTTTAGGGGAGCCGCAGATAAGCGTTGATTTTAAGGAAAGGGCCGCTGAGCAGGAAAATACTGCAAGAACCCCCGGCAAGACCACAACTAAATGTTTTGTCAGCAAGCACACATTTTGGCATACCCTTGTAATGTTAAAAAAGTTGAAACAGTGGTTCATACAAAGGTTTTTAACAGCTGGCTGTGTGACGTGAAGATATATTTTGGAAAGAGAAAATTCAACTGCCCCTGTGGGGAATTGAACCCATGTCCTTTTTTATTTCTGGGTGAATGCCCTAGACCAGTGTTTCTTAACTTTTTTTTGCCCGTGGCTCCCTTTGAACCATATTTTTTTCTTGTGGCTCCCCGTCTTACCCAGAGTTTTCAACTTTCATCTAGAAGCAAGACACTTTATACGTATTGAAATGATTTTTTTCAGTGAATTTATACTGAACGAAAATTGGCCTCCAGACCACTAGCCTAGAATTTATTGATCTCCCCGCTAGTCCGAGTTCTATCAGGACCGTCTCAATATCATGGGGCCCCCCTCCTCAGGCAAAGTGATGCTATGGTAGTCCCATACTTTAGCTGGAAATAAACAACCTACATATTTCTTACTTATTTTCAAAATTAATTGTACTATACAAAATATAAGGTGGGGTCACTTATTGGCATGAGGCCCCTCACAAGAGTGGGACTGACAGAGCTACAGCCCGGGGCCTAATATGGTTTTCATCTTTTTTTTTCCATACAATAAATTTTATATAGGGAAGGGGGTCTGAGAAATTTAGCCAGGGACTTGAGAAAAACCCCATCTTAGGGAACTTGTTGCAAAATGTAGGCGGTGAGGCCTGGTGGGTCCATGCCCTAAAGAAGGCTCTGGTTTTATGGGATTCTCTCTCTCACTGTAAGTGTTTGTCACTAATATAAAATCTTTATTTCTTCACACCTTAATTTTTCTTCTCAGCTCTCCAAACCACCTGTCATGGCCAATTTCTCCATTTTCTTTCGTGGCCCCCTTGAAGTATCCCAGTAATGTTGAGAGCCGCTGCCCTATACCACTAGACTGCAGAGGCAACGAATATCTCAATCTTTCCTTGGAGCTCGTGTGCACTGAACAGGACCTCAAATGGACGGTCGGACCTATCTCAGGCCAAAGCTCACAATTGTTGACAATGCCACCAGATGGTGACTTATCCAAGGATGATGTCACTCTCCGCTATCCATACAAAGTTTTTAACAACTGGCTGATGTGGAGATATATTTTGGAAAGAGAGAAAATTCAACTTTCCATGCAGGGAATCTAACCCACGTCCTTTCACTTTTCTGGTGAATGCCCTAGACCAGCTGTTCTCAACCTGTTTTGACTCGCGAGCCCTTTCTGGTATATAATTTCTGCGGAGGAGCCCCGTAGGACTATTTTTCATTCATTCATCAAAGTTACTGATTTCTTATTATTATTCAAAAATACTTATAATTATTTTTTCCGAATTTACTGGGTTTTTTTTTTGTTTGTTTTTTTGTATTTTTCTGGAGCTGCCATGGAGGCCCTGAGCTAATTTAATGGAAAAAATAGAATTCCAAAAAAAGAAAAAATTGTTTATAAGCTCTGCCTGATGAAATCTGTATGTTAAGAACTGTGTGATACTTTCCAAATTCAATAGCAATGCTGTGCATTCGATACATTTAAAGGGGCCATCAAAATGTATGAGGGGGTTCTGGGATGGCACTATACTGCTAGAAAATTTAAAAAAATATCAGTAGTGCAATATTTGGAGAGTTAGTCAAGACAGTACTGTCGCGAATCAGTGTATGTGCGTGGGAAGATGTTTTTCTCATATATTTTGTGGGTATCAGATTTGACCCAGACGATTGTGACGTCATTCACAAAACCCCTCTCCCTCTGTGTTTTGGTTTTGCTTTTTTCTCTCTCTGTCTGTACAAGATACCTACTAAGATTAGGTACCTACTTTAGATAGATTTGGAGACCATACCTGCAGAGGAGCATAGACTTGGTTGAAGGGGTGCAGAGAAGAGCTACGCATGTCCTTATTGGCACACGGGGTTTGAGTAATGAAGAGAGACTTCATTTTTTGAATATGTTTACATTGGATGAACGCAGGTGTCAGGAGATATGATCGAAGTGTTCGAAATTTTCAATGGGATGGACCGTGAACTTTTAGTACACCTCAAGGGGACACCAGTATCGATTGGTGAGGGACAATGCAAGGCTATGGTGTTGCAAGGAATTTTTGTTGTTAATAAATGGAACAGCTTACCCCCGGAGGTAGTAAATTGTAACACAATTGACACGTTTAAAAAGAAATACAATAAACATGTTGGGATAAATCAAGAAGTAATCCATACTTAGAATAAGACAACCATAAGTATTCATTATGGGCATTGTATAGTATTTTATCATGTGTATATATTGATTATAATTTTTGTTAATTGCATTTTTAATTGGTTTGCTATATTTTTGAAATATATGACATCCATATTTTTATGGGCATCTTTTTCTCAGCCACCTCGTTGGGCATTTTGCCTGTTGTGGCATTGTATTTGTATATAGTTGAAACGATGCTTTCGGCTTGAATGGAAGCAGTCTTTTTTTGAGCTGCTGTGGTGGTCGAGTGGTCATAGTGACAGACTCGCATCGCGGGGACCCTGGTTCGAGCCCCACCATCACCACAGTGGTGGTCGGCTGACATTGGTTTTCTGTGGTTCCCAACTTCGAGGCACAAATGCGAGCCAATCTGCCCGTTAAAAAGTCTCGCCACAGAGAGCAACAGGCCTACAAACAGTACAAATATTCGGTCATTACACATCACTCACTTCACTTCTGAGATATAGATGGCAGCACTGAAAAATCATACACAACACTAGATATGCACTCAGACTGTTAGGTACACACACTTACAATTCCGGCACAACTCCCTGGATAGTAAATCGCCTATGGCAATAGACCTGAGTTGTGCTCTGTTTGAAAAAAAAAAAAGTATTTTTTTGAATGTGCTAGAGAATTTGTATAGTATGTATCATGTGTATTAAATAATATTTTAGTCCAGTTCATCCTTCGTGTTCAAAGACAACTGTGTTTGCTTCTCGGGTAGAGATGCACAATTGAAAGAAATTTCGAATGAACCCTTCATAACATTTTTGGCACCCGAACAGGGACACGGAGGACATCGTCAACTTACGAACACAGATACATAGTGCTTTCTTTTTTTATTTTGAGTTTTGTTGAGCCGACCATGGAAGCACTGAAAGTAAAAAGAAAATCTCTTCGCACGTCGCTGACTGTAGCAATGAACGCTATTGAAGAAGAGCTGCAAAAAGACACTTGTGATTCAGAAAGTCTTCAAGTTCTTCTCAGTCAGATGTGCGATAAATTTGAGATTGGATTCCGTCCAAACAAGCATTTCTAAACTGTTTGAGGAGGAAGAATTTGAAAGAGACTTCCTTCAAGCTGAAACTAGAAAGCAAGGTTTTTCACAAGAAGTAAAATCACAAATCGATGGTGTGGTGAGTGTAGCTGCTGGGGATGCCAGAGAATATCTTGGATTCTGGAGCCAGTTTGAAAAAATTCACAAAGATCCAGATATCGCTACAGAAGACAAGTTTCACTATCTCTCGTAGTGTATGGTTCCAAATTCTCAAGCTTCACAGGTCATCAACAGTTTTCCAATGACAGTGGAGAACTACGAAAAGGCTATTACGCAAATGAAGAATCACTTCGGTCGTGAGGTTACACTAATCAAAGTTTATGTGCGTGATCTTCATCTTGTCTTGGAGCAACAACAGTTGTTCCAAGGAGTTCAAGCTCGCAAATCTATACGACAGCCTGGAGACAAAATTATGATCATTAGAGACTCTAGGTTTCACTGAGGATAAATTTGCAAGTATTCTTTTCCCACTAGTTGAATCATGCCTTCCTGTGGATATCTTGAGAGTCTGGGAAAGAGAGCCAGGAAAGATAGAAGGTGAATTCTATCTTAGAATTTTTGGGAACTGAAATGATATTGGAAGGGTGAGTTGCTTTGGCTCATGCCGGCCCACCGTCGCCACAGTGGTGGTCGGCTGAAGTTGGTTTTCTGTGGTTTCGAACTTCGAGGCGCAAATGCGAACCAATCTCCCCGTTAAAAAGTCTTGCCACAGAGAGCAGCAGTCCTACAAACAGAGCAAATATTCAGTCACTACACATCACTCACTTCACTTCTGAGATATAGATGGCAGCATACACAACACTAGATACGCACTCAGACTGTTAGGTACACACACACTTACACATCCGGCACAACTCACTAGGTAGTAAATTGCCTATGGCGATAGACCTAAATTGTGCTCTGTTTAAAAAAAAAAGAAAAAAGGCTCATGCCGGACTTGGCTTTGAAAAAACCAGGAGACCAAACAAGCTCGTCGCTGAAGAGCCTTGTATTGTCCAGCGAATTACTTAATGGTCAATCATAAGGTTGATAAGCAATGCATGCTTAAAAAGACTGACGAATCTTGTATATTTTGTGATAAATTTCATTCGTCAGATAAGTATTTTAAGACAAGCTCACTATCATACAATGAAAAGCGAAATTTGATTATGAAAAAGGGAGCTTGTTCTGCATGCCTTTGCAACGTCCCTTATGGGAGTTGCTTGCCCGGTTCGAAATATCCAGCAATAAAGTGGCAAACGACAAGTGGAAAATGATTAGAAACAAACTTTCGCATGAAATATTATTATTTATTCAATTATATGGGTTAGTTAATTTTAACAATGGATTAGTATATCTTGGAGCCCTCTATTTGACGTTAGCAGTAAAGATACTGGCTCACCAATTGATGATCAACAACAGTCAACTTGTGCAGTGATCGGACATCCGATGTTGTTAGCTTTTCCGTAAATACCAGAGGAGTTTTCTCAGTTGAGAACCGGAACACCTTGATCAGTTCCTGGGGGCCTCTCGGTTGAGGGCCGGACCACCTTGCTCAGCTCCGGGGGGCCTCTTGGTTGAGGGCCGAACCACCTTGATCAGCTCCAGGGGGCCTCTCGGTTGAGGGCCGAACCACCTTGATCAGCTCCGGGGGCCTCTCGGTTGAGGGCCGAACCACCTTGATCAGCTCCGGGGGCCTCTCGGTTGAGGGCCGGACCACCTCGATCAGCAATGAAGAACTTTGACTGTGAAGATTGTTTTATATTTTAATCCCGGACCTGCCGGAAAACGGATTCAAATAATGTAGATTATTGCATTTTAACAATTCAGCCTAAGGCCAATAGATACGGTAGTAAGACGGTGAACCGTCCTACTAGAGGGCTTCAGTTGAACAGAACAAGATTAGACGAACGCAATGTGAGAGACAAAGAGGGAGGAATTTATACTCCCCTTTTACAAGAAGTTTGGGACCACATGTCCTCGCATGGCCTTTTCGCCTCAACAAATTTATCGAATTTGCATATTCAAGCGTCACTATTATAAACATTACAATTTAATTACATTGGAATCTGGCAACATGACATAATCCGGAGAGCTGATCAGACTCTCCCGATTATGTAAACATTACCAACATAACAATATGAAATGAATTGTTCCGACGGAGGTCTGCAGCCCCCCGCCGAAAATAAGTGAGTACAACACTATATTTTCGTATCCGCACAACGAGACTTGCAACAACTCCCCCGGGAAGTTCTTCGATAAAAATAATTTAAACTGGGCTAAGCCTCGCCCAACTATACATATATTGGATCAAACCCCTCCACGAAAATAGCGGCATCGTCGTCATGAGGGAAATTAATTTATGTGGGACATCAGTAGCCCGACCTCTGGCCCGTTCTCGTTCGACAGCCGAAAGACCCCACCCGCCGACTGCCGAACTAATCGAACACTCTGGCCCTTACCGGTTCGCCAGTGGGTCCTCGGGTGGTTTCCGGTAACTGAGAGGTCCCTGGGGTCTAAAATAAGAAGGAATTTCCCACATAACGACAAGACCACCATTAACGTAGAGGGATCGGATCCCGATACGTTACACCTTAAGAGAAATCATGTCTCGCGAAATTGTAGAGCCAAAGTCAGATGTTCTAATTGCAATAAAAGACATTTGTCAGTAATGTGTCAAGTAGACTTTCCCACTGAGGTTAAAAATGTAGAATAAGAAAGTACTAAACTAGAGAAGGAAAATAACGTACTGACAAATCAAGCAACCAATTCTGATGTTTTGTTGCAGACTCTGATAGTTATAGTAAAGCATGGCGATCGAGAGAAATCTATTAGAGCCGTCATTGATACCGGGTCCGAGAGAACATACTTGAAAAAAAAAAATATTGATTTTTTGAAACTTGACAGTTGTGACGAGATTAAATTGGTCCATAAACTGTTTGTTGGTGTTGAGACAAAAGAAAAATTACACCATAAATACAAATTTCATGTTAAGAGTCTTAACAACCAATGGAGTTGCAATATGTTCTGTTTAGATCAGACAAAAATATGTTGCGATATCAGGAGTATATCAAACGTTCCATGGATCAGTGAATTGACCAAATGTGGTATTCATATCACTGATATGGTAAATCTATCATAAGGCGCTGAACCTGATATCAAATTTCTTATAGGTGCAGATATAGCTGGTAAATTGCTTACGGGAAACATTAAATGATTAAAAAGTGGTCCAGTTGCTGTACAAACCCATCTAGGGTAGACTCTAATGGGAAAAATGCCCAGAGTAATTGAGAAAAACACTCCAAATCATGCTTTGTTAACAACATCGTTGTTTCTCAATGCTTCCTGTACGGAATTGTGGAGATTGGATACTTTAGGCATCACACTGATCCCGTTGAGTCACAAACAACATCTGAAATCCATGAGCAAACAATGCAATATTTCAAAAATACCTTAAATGTTGATTGTGATGGAAGGTATGAAGTTGCATTGCCATGGATATTGGATAATTCACATTTGCCCACAAATAAAGGCTTGGCAGAGAAACAACTTTCAACTACTTATAAGAAACTAATTGTTTCGAATAAAACTGATATCTATCAGGAAGTTTTTGATTCGTGGTTGCAAGAGTGAATTATCGAAAGGGTGATGGACGAAAAACAAATGCAGGTTCATTTTCTCCCGCATAGACCAGTATTCAAGGAATCGAGTGAGACTACAAAGGTGAGACCTGTTTTTGACGCTTCAGCTCACGTTACTGTGTCTCCTTCACTGAACGACTGCTTATGTAAGGGTCCAAATTTAATTGAGATAATTCCAACGTTATTGAATCACTTCCGGAAATTTCCTATTGCAGTAATCTCTGACATTGAAAAAGCTTTAGCTGCTTCACTGAATCATCATCTTAACAAGGCTCCTGGTGGTCTATCCACTACAGCTAGAACTCTGAAGAATCTTTTTACGTAGACAACTGTGTATGCAGCCTGAACTCAGTTGATGAAGTGAATAAGTTTATAATAGAATCACAAGTACTTCTTTGGTCCGCAAAATTCAATCTAAGAGACTGGAAGTCAAATCATTCTCTTGGTATTATCACTCCGTCACACAGTACGGATCCCGTTCCAGTTCTTGGCCTGAACTGGGATTCAGGGAATGACCTACTTTCCTGCAGAGTCGAGCTGCCGGAAGAAGAGAAAATTGTAGCTACAAAACAAGTTTTTCTTTCATTGGCAGATAGAGTATTCGATCCCATTGGATTTACTTCACCAGTCACTCTGCTTCCTAAGTTAATTTTACAAGAGTGTTGGAAGCTAGAGTTGAAGTGGGATGAAAATTTACCCAACCATTTGGCCAAACAATTTTGGAAATGGGTAATAGGCATACGATTGATTCCTACTATTAGTATACCGAGATGGGTGAATCTAGGTCTGATAAGAAAGTCAGTATTCACATATTTTGTGATGCAAACAAATATGTTTATGCTTATATATGCTTATTCTACTTGCATTTTTTTGAGAATCGAAACAACGGACTGTGTTTCAGTGAATTTTGTTCAATCACGTACCAGATTTGCTCCATTGAAGAGCATAACCATTCCTCGCTTAGAACTTTTAGCATGTTGTATTGGGGCGAGATTAGGCAGCACCGTTATTTCTGACATGGACATACTGGAACTGGAAATTTACTATTGGAGTGACTCAACAACTGCTTTGAGTAGGATCCAGCGAGATGTACACTTGGGTGTATTCGTTTATAATCGTGTACTCAAAATAAGAAAGCTGGCTCATATAAACAAATGGTGGCATATCGCTGGGAAACAAAATCCTGCTGACCTTCCCTCAAGAGGTTGTTCGGTTGAACATCTATTGAATCTAAGATGGTGGGAGGGACCAGCATGGTTGAGTGAGCCCGAGTCTACTTGGCAAAGGGTTGTCGAATTGCCAGATGAACAAGTTGTCAATTCTGAAAAGCGAAAAGGTGTAGTGATTGCACATAATGAGAGTTTGAAACCAGATAAAACTGGTATTACAGGTATTTTTCATTGTACTTGAAAATAGTACGAATGCTGGCTTGTATCCTAAGGTTCATCAATAATTTGAAAAAATTGGATGTTTCGAAAGAGTTGTACATCAACTGTTTTGAAATGCAGAGCGCAGAAAGAATGCTTATTATACTGATTCAGAAGGAAGCATTCAAGGGTTTCAATGATGAAAAAATACGTGTATTAAGGCCATTGATGAATTTGGTATAATCAGAATAAAAATGCCAGTTATGTACAGAAAAGACACCAAAAATTTCAGATATCCAGTCCTTCTGTCTTTGGATCATCCAGTTGTACATTCCCTGATTTCGTGGAAACATAAGGAACTTCTACATGCCGGAGTTTCTCTGTTGATGTGCAGTTTACGTGAAAAATATTGGATCATAAAAACAAGGAAAACGGTTCAGTTTGTTGTTCAACGTTGTGTGACATGTAAGAGGTTCAATGCACGTAAAGTAGAGTCTGTTCCTATACCCTTGCCAGAAAATAGAGTGCAAGACGCCGCAGTATTTCAGATAGTGGAAGTTGATCTGGTCGGTCCATTGTACCTGAAAGAGGGCCAGAAATCGTGGATCATGTTATATACATGTACGGTGTACCAAGCTATACACTTAGAGCTTGTGACATCACTATCAACTAAAGCCTTTCTCCAAAGCTTGCGACTTTTCATTGCTAGGAGGGGAAGACCATCCACAATCTATTCGGACAATGGAACAAATTTTGTTGAAGCGAGTAAGGCATTCTCAGGCATTAACTGGGGTGAGATCTCTGCTGCAGTGGCTGTTCAAAGGATTAATTGGAAATTTATCAACGTGTAACCCGGACGGACATTTGACGACTGGAAAACAAGCTCATTGGCAATGTGCAAAATGCGAGGAAACTACCGATATTAGCCGTGAGATAGGTGATATTCCAATCAAAAGGTGCTTCCAGAAACTGGAAAAAATGGTAAGGGACTTTCGAACTGAGATGATCTATACGTTAGAGAAATCTATAAACAGTGTACTTGAAAAACAGGAACATCTACGAAAGGATATTGAGGATATCAAACAATCAATAAATTTCAATGCTGCATCCATAAAGGACCTTGGAAAGGAGCTCAGCAAGACAAAAACAACGGTGAACAACGTCGAAAAAAAATGCCTGCATTTTCAAGCGGAAAATAATTCTCTCAAACGGACAATGTACGAGATGAGCGATAGACTAACTTCATTGGAAACGAAATGCCGAGCATGTAATATCGAGATAAATGGAGTGCCTGAAGATAAAGATGAAAATATTGAACACATTGTACAAACCATAAAAATTGAACTGGGGATTACTGACCCAACACCTATACAAGTAATGCATCGTGTTTCAACTCAAGTAAAAAATAAACCCAAGCCGATTATAGTGCGATTTTCATCTGAACAATGCAGAATGAAATGGATAAGTAAAGCAAAATCGGAAAATTTGACTGCTGATAAAATCGACCCTAGATTCGGATCACGAAGGATATACGTAAATGAACATTTACCCGTAGCTGTGAAGAAATTGTTCTATTGTGCAAGGCAATTTAAAATTAACAACGATTACGCTTACGCCTGGGTTAAAGAAGGAAAAATCTACATTCGAAAAAATCCAACGTCTAAAGTGATATGAGTATGGAACGAGGAATTTTTGGATCAACTGAAAATTGAAGATGAAGAAAACAATGACTGTGAACAATCGGAGAAATCCATACCATTGCAAGGTAATGAATGAAATTCAGACAGAATTTTTGTTTGCATTTTTTCCTGTGTAACTAGAACTACGTGTTTAGGTAAAATGGGGAAAAGGGGCAGGGTAAATCAAATTTATCGATTGTTTCGCCAAATAATATATATAGCCTATATTTTTTTTCTCATAACATATCGTAAATATTTGATATTGGAAAATAATATATTCATATTTTTGTGCTTATGTCAGTTGGACAGAGGTTAAGTACTGATCAATTTGATGTTGATTCGACTTATAGATCCGCAAACAGCTATAAATTTTTCCAAATATTGGAATACAAGGGAAATGGTGGTGATGTTATTACATTTTTAAATTTAAATATTCGAAGCATCCGAAAAAACATTGACGAATTTCTGATATTTTTAAAATCACTTGAAGTACAAATTGATGTAATCTGTCTCACCGAGATATGGGCTCGGGAAGATGAAATATCCACATATGATATAAATGATTGTTTGCTTTGCTGAGTATGATTATTTTGTTAAATTTAGAGATTATAATAGATCTGGAGGTGTTATTATGTTTGTTAGACATGAACTTGGTGCTATCGAAAAATTAGTGAAATTCAAAACGGCCGAAGTCATAAATGTATATATTGATAATATAAAACTAGATATTATGTTGATCTATAGATCACATCTGTTCACCATAAGCGAGTTCAACTCAGAATTGAATACCTTCCTCAGAAAAAAAAGTAACATGTTAATCATTGGAGATTAATATAAATATTCTTGCTCACAACACCGATGTCAATTACTACAAAGATACAATGTGCATAAACGGATTTAACCCATTAATAAATCAAATTACCAGAGAATCTAGAGATGGGGGCACTTGTATAGATCACGTTTATTATAGAACAAAAATGAATACATATCAAAAATTTATTGTGTATAATACCAAAATAACTGATCACTTTCCAATATTGGGATACATTTCTAAGAAAAATGAGATCAATACTCCCCCAATAATAAATAAAACATTAATAAATCATAAAAAATTTGAGGAATTTGTGGTAAATATAAACCTTAACAACGTATATGAAGATAATAATATTTGTAATAAATACAAACGATTCCATGACATTATTACGTTGAATAAAAACCTATGGGAAACAAAAAAGCCGATAAAACGAAAAAGTGATAAAAATTGGATCAATAAACATTTAATAAATAAAATAAATATCAAAGAAAAACTCTACAAAAAATACCCCCATGTTAAGTATTATGAAGATACATATAAAAATTTCGAAAAAGCTCTGAAACGAGATCAAGATAGTGAAAAACGAATACTACAGGAAAAAGTTTTTAAATTGTAACAATGATATTCGTAAACAATGGCAATTTATAAACCAAACTATAACAAATAAAAATAGGAAAATTACCCTACCAGATACAACAAACCACAAACAATTGGCTGAAAACTTTAATGCAGATTTTATAAATCGAAACTTAGATAGTGAGGATTCTAATATAAGTGCTTCTCGAAACTGTGATAGCAATGCATCGATATCTTCAATGATGATATCTGGCATTGGAAACAATGATTTACACAAGATAATATCAGAACTAAATGAACATAAAGCGACAGGATATGATGGTATAACAATAAAAATGATCAAAATCATAGCCAGATATCATAATGACTTGTTACTATACCTAATAAATACTTCACTAATAAAAGGAATTTTCTATCCCGAGCTCAAAGTTTCCATCGTGTACCCAATTTTTAAAAAAGGTGATAAAAACCTTTTAGCAAATTATAGACCTATTTCAGCACTCCCGGTTTTTTCAAAAATAGTTGAGAAAAGTATGAAAACAAAATTGATTAGTTACTTGAAACGTATAAACTTCTTTGCTGAGAATCAATACGGTTTTCAAACAGGAAAAAGCACTGAAATGGCAATCGCAAAAGTGAATGAATATCTAAACCACAGCTTCAACAACAATAATTATTCAATAGCAGTTTTTATCGATTTAAAAAGAGCTTTTGATAATGTAGATCCATCTCTGTTATTACATAAGATGGAGAATGCCGGAATTCGTGGTGAATTATTGCGGTGGTTCGAGATGTACTGTTATGGACGAATACAGGCAGTCTATATAGAAAATGAAAAAAGTGATTACCTTGAAATAAAAAAAGGAATACCTCAGGGAACAGTACTTGGCCCCACACTTTTTCTGATATATATAAATGAATTATGCCTTCTAAATTTGCATGGTAGAATAGTGTCTTTCGCGGATGACACCGTATTATATGTTGAAGGTAAAAATATTTCTCATTTGATAACTGAAGTTCTAAGATGACCTTAGACAGATTAACACATGGGTAACAAAAAATAAATTACTTCCAAACGTAGAAAAAACAAAATTCATCTGTCTAAAAATTAGAGATATTAAACCAGAAACTCCAATATCACTAAGATTACACGTTTGTAAATTCCCCTCCCAAATTTGTTCTTGCAGTCACATAGAAAGAGTAAGAGAATATAGTTATTTAGGTGTAGTTATACAAGACGACCTAAAATGGAATAGCCATTCTAACAATGTTTGTAATACGATAAGGAAACGAATTGCAGCTTTATATAGATTAAGAAACATTGTAAGTCCGGAACTCCTTAAAACAATTTTCTACGCCTGGATCCAATCAAGAGTAACTTACGCTATTACAGTGTGGGGAGGTGCCTATCACGACAATATTAAGAACTTAAATAACATCTATAATCGCATAAAACGTAAGGTAATGTTATTTAATAATCCAGATCTACTGAAATCAGAAATTTTAATACTTGATCTAAGACAAATTTATGTGTATAAAATGATAATTTTTATGACTAAAAATCATAATTTATTTCTCAAAACTAATAACGATAGAACCTCAAATAGATACAACTTCTTGTATTTAACTCCAAAAACAAATAAATACCTTGTTCAAAAAAGTATAAATAACCTAAGACCAACTATTTGTAACAAATTCGGAAAAAAATTATCAGACCTTAGAATAAATAAACATCTCAAGAAAGAAATCTTCACATTCTCAAACTCTATAACGAATTTTGAAAGGTTTATTGAAAATATAAATAGGTAACCAAGGAAAAATTTGAAATATCTAGAAGAATAATAAAAGAAAAAAAAAATGAAATAAATATAAATCGAGCGTGCAGTTTATTATATATAATATTTATTAAGCTCTAGGACAGACCAAATGGGTCCCTAAGAGCTGCATAGTGTATGTTTTGTTTTTTGTTCTGTTGTCTTTATTTTATTTTGTATATTTGTGTCCATGTATTTATGTGTGCTGTTTTGAATTATTAATAAAAAAAAAAATAATAAAATAAAATTTAATCATCCTCCTGCTGCTTGGTGGGGCGGATGGTGAGAGCGGTTGATCCAAATGGTAAAATGCATTCTAAGAAGAGTGTTAGGACAAGCGTCTCTATCCGACGAAGAGCTGATCACAGCACTCTGTGATTGTGAGTCTGTTGTCAATGACAGACCTCTTATGTATGTGACAGAAGATGTGTAAGATCTGGCACCGTTGACACCATCTATGTTCTTGATGGAGATACGATCATCAAGCGTTGCGGACGTGAATGCTGTGAACACCAAAGAATTGAATAAAAGAGCTGTATACAGACAGAAATTGCGAGATTTGCTAAGACAAAGATTTCGTCCAGAATATCTGGGACAGTTGCATCAACAAACGTTTCGTAGAGGAAAAGTCAAGTCTCTCTCTGTTGGTGGTGATGTGCTCATAGAAAGTAACAGAAAACGTTCATATTGGTCCTTTACTCATGTGTAGATCTGATTCCAGAAAAAGATGGCCACACTAGACTTGTTTGAGTGAAAATGGACACTGGTGAACTTATGAGACCGATTCAGAGGATTTACCATATGGAGATCGAAAATAAACTGCAAGAATAATCGCCTCTGGATCCAGTTTTGCGAACAAGAAGGGAAAGAAAAGTGACTGCTCCTGAACGTTTAAGTTATAGTTAAATTTTATTGTGTGGTTGTGTTTTTTTTTGCGATTTTTTTTATGATTTTGGTTTTTTTTTTTTTTTTAGTATGCTATTCAGAATTTTTTATTTTTGAAAGTTTGTCATTATGTTTCGAGAAAACTGTTATCATTTATTTTGGTAGGTATTTTGGTATATCTGAATATTTTTGCAAAAATTTTATGCAATTAGTATATTGTTTAATTTGATCTGAGAATATTGAGTTTAATTGGCAGAAACTCAAGGTAAGAGGATGTCGCGAATCAGTGTATGAGTGTATGTGTGTGGGAAGATGTTTTTCTCATATATTTTGTGGTGTCAGATTTGACCCAGCCGATTGTGATATCATTAACGAAACCCCTCTCCCTCTGTGTTTTGTTTTTGCTTTTTTTCTCTCTCTGTCTGTACAAGATATAGTTGAAACGATGCTTTCGGCTCGAATGAAAGCAGTCTTTTTTTGAATGTGCTAGAGAATTTGTATAGTATGTATCATGTGTATTAAGTAATATTTTAATCCAGTTCATCCTTCGTGTCCAAAGACAACTGCGTTTGCTTCTCGGGTAGAGATGCACCGTTGAAAGAAATTTTGAATGAACCCTTCATGACAAGTACTCTTGTATTGCCAAACCAGAAGTGTAAAGATAAACACTGAAATCTTCTAGATTGATCCAGAACGACTCAGACGGTGGCGTTGCCAGACTGGTACTATGGTAGAATTTCTGGGAAATTTGATATGTTTTTAAGGGCGATGTGAGAAATAAAAACGAGTCAGTCAGTGTTGTTGAGGTTTCATCCTCAGTGCAGGATTATGAATTGTAAATAGCGGTTTTCGGCGAATAAATCTGTGACTTCCTGAAAATTGTTTCATTCTCTGATCATTTCAAGGACTTGTGAGAAATTTTCCGGAGTAATATTTTCAAGAGAAATGTTAGAACAGGTGTCTTCAATCTTGGGCCCTACGAACTCTGCTACTACTGCTAAACCAGACATGCACCTCGTCCGTATTCCTCTCTGGCACTTCTAACAAATTGGTACATGTTGGAATGTGTGTGTACGTATAGTGAACCTTCCGTGAAATTTATTTCTGTGTAATGCTTGTTACGTATAGTGCTGCCATCTGCAATCAACTTTTTTTAAACGAGTTTTTTCTCAACTCTCTCTCATAGTGAGTGAAGTGTATAACTATACCATTGTAGGTCTGTTGCTCTCTGCAGCGAGACTTTCTAACAGGGAGATCGGCTCGACCTCTTTGCTGTGACCCATTGAGTATTTTCAGAAAATAGCAAATTTACATTCCAGGAAAAAAAACTTGTTTATAAGCTCTGTCTATTGAAATCTGTATGTTTAGAACTGTGTGATACTTTCCAAATTCAATAGCAATGCTGTGCATTCGATACATTTAAAGGGTCGTCGAAATGAATGTGAAGAGGACTCTGGGCCAGCAGTATAATATATTTTGTGCAACCACATCATTTCAGTACTTCAACAGCATCAATGTGTGGATAACAGAACCTTTGTCAAGATGCACATTGCAACACCAGCAAAGCAGCTGCTGAAGAATCATTTTGAGAATAACAGGATGATACGACACCTTGCCGCCACATTCATCTTATCTCAACTCTTCCTTTGTAACTTCTGGTTTTGGGAGTACCTCAAAATATTATGTAGTGTTGTCAGATTGTAAACTTTAATGAATTGAAAGCACATTAACATTATTACTCTGTTGCATTGTTGAACGAGCATTTTTGTGCTTCCATCTCATAGATAGAACAGTGGACAACATATTTAACATTTCTTCTGTAAGTTGTAGTTGTTTAATGACCTCATTTTGCAATATTTTCTTAAATTATAAAATTGATGCAAGTTATCATTTTGCTGTGACTGGCTTTAGTTTCCATTCTGTGAGAAAATTTCCCACTTTTTGGATGAGTACAGCATCATCTATTTTAAATTTTAAAGTATTTTTGCCCCTTTTCTGTACAAAATTCCATTGCTTCAGGAATATTCATGCAAATTTTCAAGTCATTCTGACAGTTCTTTTTTATAGTGTTTTGAAATCAGAACTTTAGAATCACCCTGAATATCTTAAATCATCGCTGATTAATCGCCATTAATTACACAAATACAATACAAATACAATGCCACAACAGGCAAAATGCCCAACGAGGTGGCTGAGAAAAAGATGCCCATAAAAATATGGATGTCATATATTTCCAAAATAAATATAGCAACCCAATTAAAAATGCAATTAACAAAAATTATAATAAATATATACACATGATAAAATACTATACAATGCCCATAAAGAATACTTATGGTTGTCTTATACTAAGTATGGATAGCTTCTCGATTTACCCCAACATGTTTATCGTATTTCTTTTTAAACATGTCAATTGTGTTACAATGTACTACCTCCGGGGGTAAGCTGTTCCATTTATTAACAACCCTATTAGGGAAAAATTCCCTGCAACACCATAGCCTTGCATTGTCCCTCACCAATCGATCCATTATGCTTCATTAAACACATTCTATCTACCTAGTTTTTAATCACAGTTTTTTTTTCAAAATAGCATGCTAATTAAGCATATTGATAGTAACTGGAGAAAACATCTCTAACTTATAATAAAACAACCATAATTTTTTTATGGGCAGTGTATTATGTAGTATTAAGTATTCGTTTCTTTCTTTTTTTTTTTGTGAGATGTGTACAGTAAAACTTCCTCTAACGCCACCTCCAAACAACGGCCACATTTTTTGGGACTAAACTCGCGCATAGACTTAACATTACAAGAAACCTCTGAACAACGGCCACTTTTGACTCGGAATCGGGAAAAGAATATGCATATTGGATGAGACAAAATAATTTTTAAGCTGATTTTTAAGGTAGTTTTCCTGCTCCTTGAACTTCATAGGGGAAAAAGATTAAGTATGCTTTCTTTCCCTGGGTACAAATACTAGATGGGTATATTGAAAGCAGTGGAGAGGAAAAGAAACTTTAAGAGATCATATAAGGGACAACAGAAGATGTGTTGTCAGCATTCTAATCACGAGAGGGATATGCAGGTTATCTGATTACTAGAAACCCTTGGTTTATTTGGTACTCCCTACTCCAAGGGATGGCACAATCTAAAAAATGGTGCTCGCAAATAGGAATAGAAATGTCCAAGGTATTAAATTTTTAAGAGGGATGTGTCAAACTTTTTAATTAATTTTTTTTAACAAGAATGTATGTCTTTAGCTATCAGATTAGACTTTAAAACGCCCTGGAAAAAAGATCTAGTTGAAGGTCCAAAAATATTTGGGGTTGCTGGTACACCGTCTTGGTTCATATCAGTTTTTCTCTCTTGTTGTGTTCTACCTGAGCATTGCAAGCCTTAATTTTAGGATGTCATAATAGTGCTGTAGATTTATTGATCAATTATTATAATACTTATATAATTGATTATTTTTTAAATATATGAATATATTTTGATAATTCAAATTTGATAAACTATCGTGATCAGTTACAAAATGGATTGTCATTTCACATGCTATACTGTATATACATAGATCACAAATTTAGTTTTTTTTTTCAGAAATAAAACTACCCTCTCCCAATAGCAGCCAATTTTCATGGTCCTGTTAGTGGCCGTTGTTAGGAGGTTTTGCTGTATATGCTTTTATATTGGGTTGCTTTATGTTAGTTATATTTGACATCCATATTTTTTATGGGTATCATTTTTTTCAGCCACCTCAGTTGGTTTTGCCTGTTGTGGGCTTTGTTTTTATTATCTCATTATCACATTTTTTTAATGGTTAAAAGTTGTTCTACCCCCAAAAATGAATGCACGTGGGGATAGTATTACTTGAAAGCTGCAAGAAGACACTGCTATTTCATTTTTGAAAAAAATTGCTGTAAAGCCGTTTTTACCCTAGACCCTTCATATGTATTTTGTTAATTCTTTGTTTTTTGTTTTTTTTTGTTAATTCTTTGTTTTTTCTGTTAATTATTTAGGATAGAAGAAGAAATGCTTGTAAATTGCTCATTGATAATTGATGGAACAAGTCTAGGATTTGCTATAGAGGATCATTCTGAGTTATTGGCATCTATTGTTAACCAATGTGTGGCTGTCCTGTGTTGTAGGATGTCACCATTGCAAAAAGCTGAGGTGATATATTTGTTCAGAGTTATATGGAATTTAGTTTTTGAAACATGATGATTTCATTTGAAAAACTATTTTATCATTGTTATTGTTGTTATTAAAAAAATAAATTTGAATCCAATTTTTGATAAGATTCTGTATAAAACCATATAAGTAGTAAAATATTTGATAATGTTACATTAACTGAAATTTTTTGGAAAGAATTTTCATCTCTGCCCATACTGGGACTCAAACTGGGTCTCTCGAATGCCGGTCAAGTGCTCTGTCAACTAAACTGTAGTGACAGATAGAATATTTAACCAGTGGAGCACATATACAGGGGGATTCAGAAAAAGATGGGAAAAACTCTTTAAGAGGTGATAGTACTCGCCAAAATACAGACAATTGTCATCAAAGAATGCATGGTCTAACATGAAACTGAAACGGCCACTCTGCAAACGTTAAAATGGCATTTCTGTTGAAATTTATGGGGAGAAAAAGAACACCCATGCATGCAAATATAACGGAGGGAAGAAGAAGAAACCATATGCAAATCTACGTCACAGTGAATAAAAAGCACAGATGGCAGCCCTGTGAAGTTATTCACAGACATGCATGAATGAAATGCATGTCTGCTTATCAGTATTACTAAAATGTGCCATTATCCTGTACGTTACAACTGTCAGAATGGTTGCATGCTGAAATAACTTCACAGGGGTGCCGTCTGTGCTTTTTTATTCACTGTGACGCAGATTTGCATATGGTTTCTTCATCCCCAAGTTACATTTGTGTGCATGGTGTTCTTTTTTCTCCCGATAAATTTCAACAGGAATGCTGTTTTAACGTTTGCGAAGGGGCTGCTTCAGAACTCGCTAGTGCTTTTGCTTTTCATGTTAGACCATGCATTCCTGGATGGCAATTGTTTGTATTGGTGTATATTATCACGTCTTAAAGTTTTCCCCATCTTTTCTGAATCTCTGAATATGCTGAATGATAGCATGCATGGTCAGTGACAGCAATCAGCTATGTGCCTGAGTGGCATGGTGGTAAGATGCTCGTCTACCATCGTGAAGGTTGTTGTCAGGGCCCGGGTTCGAACCCAAGGGAAGATATAGATAAGATATTTTCCCTAACGAACTCGAGGCGACCACCGATAGACAGCGCCTTCACTTCCAACCCATCTCACTAATGGCAGTAAATTGCAATATAGCAATATGGTCAGAGTTGATGTTTGGTGAAGTAGTAGTAATTAACTATGGCTCAGGCATAATGGACATCAGGCCATCAGATGGCAACATATGTTTAGAGAAAGCTGTACTCTACACTTGTTAATAAATTTTTCCAAAAATCAGTATCTCTACAAAATTAACCAGTTTTTCTGTATCAACATCTTTGTGCGTACATCTTTCTCTCTAAATATATATTGCCATTTGGTGGCCTGATGTCATTTACAAGCCATAGCTGATTGTCACCAACAATGCACAGTACCATTCAGCATATATATGTGCTCCATTGCTTGGATATTCTATCTGTCGCTATAGCTTAGTTGGTAGGGCCCTCGACCAGCATTCGAGGGACCCAAGTTTGAGTCCTGGTAAGGACAGAGATGAAAACTTTTTTGTAAAAACCGTATCTTTACAAAATTAGCCAGTTTTTCTGTATATCTTGTATTAACAAGTAAAGAGTACATCTTTCTCTAAATATTAACTGAAGTATTCACATTGTTATTTTTCTTTGATTTTGAATGCTTCTGAGACATTCTAAACACATCTGAGAATTAAAAACTGTGTGACCCCACTTCTCATCCTTAGCATATTTGTTGTTGGTAAAAATACGACTAGTGTTTCAGATGAAAAAAGGCAGCAAATTTGATTGTCACACATGCCTAATAACCATAGCTGTTTTGTTGGGCTCATTTTTATTGAAACTAAATATTTTGAATTTTAATTCACTTTTATATGGCTATGAGTTATGATAAGTGTGTGAATATTCTCACAAAATAACCACTTCACGTACAAGATTTCGGCTAGACATTTTGATTATCTTTGTTTGACAAATTGCTGGTAAACTTGTGCTAACCTAACCACATGTTAGAAAAAGAAAAAATATATTTTGGAACATATATATATCAGTGAAACCTCGTTTATATGGCGTTCAAGAGTCCAAGTCAAAATGTTGTATAAGTGGGTTAGTCGAATAACTGACACTTAAAAAAATTACTTCTGTCCCCCACTGACGTATAAAATATTATGAAATTTAATGTGTTTAATTGTATCTCCAAATCCTGTTACAAAAAATATATAATTTCAATCATACTTGAAGGGAAAAAAATTAAATCACTTAAAGAAATAAAATTTAGACATTACCTTCAGGAACCGACATTGGGTAATGAAATCTTCTCGATTTGGGAAAATTTCCCATCTTGGACTCTCATTTTTTCGGTAGTTTGCAATGCTGTTGCTTCTCCAGCAGCTTGATCCTTGATTTTGTCTCGCTGCTTTGAAATTGTTTTCAAAGTTGACACAGGGATATTCAACTGTTTTGCAAGATTAACTTTTCATCATTCTCCTTTTACCAGCCGAATTCATATATAGATTAATTTTTATAATTTTTTTACTTTTATTTTCTTTTTTGATCCTTCAGTTTAGATATATCAATCGAAAAATCTATGAAGAAAATGCTAGTATGTTTTCTGGACTTGCCCATGTCCATAGAAACAACATTAAAATAAAAAACAAAAAAATCCTTAAAAATTTGTGATTCAAAAAATTTTAATTGATAGCATATGCTTTCATTGAATTTTTTGGCATGTAATTTTTTTTTTTTAGAAAAAATGCTTTTCGTTTTCCCAACATTATAAATGACTGATTTGACACAGCCAGCAAGCAAAACACCATAACGAAAGAACTTACTGTGTATGTGTACCATGTTTGTTCCTTATCAGGCGGGTCTGTACCCTCTTCAAATGCTTACAGTATATGATCTTTCTTACCCTCTAGGGAATAATGCTGAAAATATTATGAGAAAAAATTCAAAGGACATATGATCGTCAAAACAACTGAAACTCGTTTTTTGGGGCTCACTGCATCTGGGAATTGTGCAGTAGATACAAGCGATAAACAAATCACTTAAATGTTCGATCTAAATGGCCATCAACCAGCTTACTGGCTTTTTTCATATATGTCAGCAATCGCCCTAAAATTTATGGCTTCAGTAGTGACAATCTGCAAGAACTGTTGCAACAACACATTTTCACTTCACTTAAAAATTGTGTGTTTTTAATGGATATAAATGATGTTTTTTCAAAAAATTCAGAGTTTGAGTCAAAGTGAAAATATTGATTAACAGAGGTTTGGTGTCGAATAAATTAATTATTATAACATTAAAACATCATATAAACATCAAAGTTATATAACTCAGTTACTTATAAACAAGGAATCCATTTTTTTTTTGTATTTGAGGAGATGAGTCAACATTTATATACATGCATAGCTTTTATATGTTGAGCAATGCTTGCAAGTTTTGTGCAGAGCTGTTTAGCTTCTTAACTGCTAAGATAGTAGCTCACCAACCTCTTCACCAAGAGATCTGGAATTGAACCTTAGTGCGGAAAATTCAAGTATGACCATTTCAAATATTCAAATAACCTTTGGTATAGTCCTCCTACCACAAGATGAGATTTGGCTACGGCACGTAATGTCACATCAAACGATTCTATTTTATCCTAGAAGGACATGCTCATCTTGAAAGCTCAGTCACTGATGAACTTTTCTCGATGTGCAATCGTTTTACCGAAAAAAATTGAATAAAATCATCCGACGTGACATGACATGACGCAGCGAAAATTCATCTCATGGTCGGAGGACTATATTTAGTTCTCAAGCTTAGTATCTCTCGTCTGCATGAAGTGACCGCTCACCTAAAAAAAATGAGATTAGTTGTAATGCATAAATTCCTAAACTCCTGATGTCTTAAGACTGTAGGCTCATTAGGAAGTGGTTGATGTGCAAAGTTCCCAGCGACTTTGGGAAATGACTACATTTATACCCCTCCCTCCCATGTGCATCTGTAATTTATTTTTTTCAAAGGTTGTCAAATTGGTCAAGTATTCCCCGGAAAAACCAGTCACTGCTGCAATTGGCGATGGAGCCAATGATGTGAGCATGATTCAAGAGGCACATGTTGGTTTGGGTAAGTGTATACCCAATATATTTTTAAATAATTTGATCTCATAAATTTTCCGGTATGTCATTCTTTGGTAATACATACACAATAATGTAGTCTTTATTACAAATACAAACACAAAAAAGCCACAACAGGCAAATTGCCCAACGAGGTGGCTGAAAAAAAGATACCCATGAAAAATATGGATGTCAAATATAATTAATTAAATATAACAAATATAAAAACCAAGCAACTCAATATAAAAGCATATATCTAAATAATATATAATACTTCCCCATAAAAAATATTATGGCTGTGCTATTTAAGTATGGGTAGCTTCTTAATTTGTCCCAATATGTTTATCATATTTCTTTTTAAATGTGTCAATTGTGTTAGAATTTATGACCCCTGGAGATAAGCTATTCCATTTATTTATACCCAGTACAGTGAAACCTGTACGAAACAGAACGTGAATAGACTAAAATAATACTCCATTTTAGACAGATTTACATTTTATAAAGGTGTAAATAATAGCACTAACCATTGAACAAACTATATTTTGATTCCATTTAAACAGGTTTCCATCCCATACAGTTTCCATCTTAGACAGGTTTCACTGTAATGACTTTTAACTTTAAATCATTTTTCGGTCAAAAACTACTGTATTTACTTGAATATAATTACCACTTTTTTCTCCTGTGAAAAATCAGGTTTTTTTCTCAATATAATAACAGGTTTTAATTTACACACAGTCCAAAAGGTTTGATTTTTAGAGAAAGAAAGCATGTTTTAGATTTGAGTACATATGGCACATATCTATAATCAAGTATCTGTGGTGCATTTCCTACAGGTATTATTGGTAGAGAAGGACGACAAGCAGTTCGATGTAGTGACTTTGCTTTCACTCAATTCCGATTTCTGAAAAGAGTGTTTCTTGTACATGGTCAATATTATTATCTACGAGCAGCTATGCTTGTTCAATATTTTTTCTATAAGGTGTGTATTGAAATTCAATTATTGTGATACTTGTGAATATTTAAACATATAAATGATTTAAATTTTTAAAAAAGCGAGCCAGAATAATTGAATTGTTGTTGTTATTTCCATAGAACGTAGCATTTATCATCCCACAGTTCATCTATGAGTTCTATAACAGGTTCACTCCACAGGTAAAGCCATTCATTTCAAAGTTTTATTGAAAAAAAAGAATGTTTTTCCTTTCACCTCTGTAAAATTATTTTATCATTAATTGATGTGCAAAGTTTTTTTTTTCTTTTCAATTGTATCAATGATATATCGATAACTGAAATGGACAATTACTGTTGCAGACTTGCCAACTCTCCCGATTTAGGCAGGAGACTCCAAATTTTTCATTCTTCCTCCCACTCTCCGAATTTTGGCAAAAATAGATTTTACGCGAGCTTTAACGTTGTCGTGGTGTTAATGATTACCATTGTCATTAAGGAAAACACCCATAGAGGACAGCCGTAGTCATTTCCATCGAGCAGCCGTAAAAAAGTCTCTGTGACCGCATTTAAGCAACTGGCAAAGACTTCGTTTTCGTAGCGTTTACCGGCAATCATTTATCAGGGACATGACCTTGGTTGCCGAAATTACTGTATAATCGTTATTGTATGCCATTAACAAGTCAACTGTCCAATTAATTTCTCCGAGCATTACCCGCAGTGCCCACTTTTTTTTGAAGATGCGTGTGCTTTTTCCGATTTTTTCCCTTTTCTTGCAAGTTTTAAATATTAAAATATTTTTTATAGCATATTTTTTAATAGCTCGAATGTGTCAAGACATAATATGACACCCCAAAAGTGGGGAGGGGTGGTCATAATGTCCTGTGACTAAAAGAAATGCTGTTGATGGATTTATGTGGAACCATAGTAGTTGAACCATTGCTAAAAGATATATGAGTAATAAAACAGATGCATCTTCACAAGGGAGTTGGAAATTGAAACAAAAACGATGGGGATGCAGCTTTGCAAAGCATGACAAAGATAATAGCGATAATAACCTCAGACCTTGAAATATAATTGTCAACTCCATCTAGTAATGAGATAATAAAGTAGAAGGATGGCTGTACAGAGATGGCAGCACATGTATGACAAATTATTTCGTCATATCTGTGAAAAAGACCGAAAAGTCTGTGTGTCGGCAAATGCCGTCGTAGGCAACACCATTACGTATATCAGCGACGGCAAATGCCGTCTTAACCACTTGACTGGTGAAAAAGACCAAAAAAAGTCTGCGCGTCGGCAAATGCCGTCGTAGGCACCAACATTACGTATGGCAGCGACAGCAAACGCCGTCGTAACCACTTGACTGGTTAACAGCCGTGCGGTAAACACGTTTTTTCATCCGCAGCTTTGTAATTTGAATTTTTTTTAATCATTTCTTCTAATTAAACTTCTTCAGAAAGAAAATATAAAACTTTAAGCTATATACAGCTAAATATAAAGCTTTTAAGGATTCGTATACCCAAGATTATCAATCACTGATAGCATCCACGAAAGGAAACACTTATACTTTAGGAACAGTATGTAGATGTGATTTCTCTATTCCGCATGGAAAGACTGACATGGAATTATATTCTTCTCAGGGGCAATGCAGAACCTGCCTTG
This sequence comes from Pholcus phalangioides, assembly GCF_987345545.1. Taxonomy (NCBI): domain Eukaryota; kingdom Metazoa; phylum Arthropoda; class Arachnida; order Araneae; family Pholcidae; genus Pholcus; species Pholcus phalangioides. Next base: position 44,797,972 of record NW_028301603.1, on the reverse strand, counting down.
GGGGGGGGGGGGAAGGAATGTAACTTTTTCTTAATTTATTAAAAAAAAAATTTTCCCCCCCAAAATTTTTTTTATGAACTTTTTTTTTTGATCGAGTCTGAGTGTCGGGGGGGGGGGGGGATCGGGAGAATCTCTGGATTTTTGGATTTGAAAAGTTGGCATGTCTGCTGTTGAATCTCATGTAGCCAACAATATGGCTGAACAAATCACAAAAAAAAATCTAGATGCTAAAAAACTTTTTACCCGAAAAAAAAAGGTCTTTTGTCTTTTCCACGGCATAGTAACTCTCTTATATGCTGGCAGATACGCTGCTGTAAATTCCAGACATTTGGTGCTGCTCTCAACTTGCAATTTTGTAACTACTAAAAGAAAATTTTAGGTGTCAATACTAATTTTTTAGTCGCCTGGGATTTTTATCAGCCCTGGCCTATAGTATCAGTGAATTCTGAAGTTCAATGCTTTTTCAGATACACTAGATTTTGTTAATTGCCCTTTAACTACCACATTATGAAAAAAATCAAATAATTATCGTGTGAATTTTTTGGTAGGTCATTTTATTCCTAATTAAAGCCTAAAAAAGGAGAAAGGTTTTTTTTTTAATTCAGCACACAATTAATTAATTAACCTGGTACTTTAAAAATAAAAAAATACCAATTCAAATATATTGAATAACACAATTGCATGAATACTTATTTATTTTTTCACCGAAGAAAACCAAAATTTGCTTTTTACATTTGTCAGGGAACATTTTGTGGGGTGCAGTGTTTACTGCATGTAGTAAACACTTTTTGAGGGGGGGGGGTGAAACACCAAACTGAATTTTATTAACATATTAAAAAAATAGTTTTCACATGCTTGTGCTGTCATCTGGTAATCATAAAAGTAGTTATACAGCTTTCATTCTTTAAAATGATAATACCTATCAATGTATTTATGGGGTATAAGTTGTAAGGGTTCAAATTGTAATTGCAACAAAGTAGTATTTTAAAGTACTCTCAGTAGTTAAAGGGTTAATTTATCATACCAGAGAGTGTAGTAAGGCAGCGTTTCTCAACCTATAGTCCATGACAATGGTGTAGGTGGTCAGCAGGCAGATTTAACTGTAATTATTTACTCATTGTAATTGGTTTTATAGCAATGGCCATATGTATTCAAATATAATTATACCTTCATATTTAGGTTCACCATGCATCATCAAGGAGAAAGAATGCAGGAAATTGTGATCCTAAATACGAGATATCACTACATTTTGCTAAAAATTGCAATCTATTGCTTTAAATGCAATTTGCTAATTACTACTAAAATTCCTGAAGTGGAATAAAGGGCTGCTACAGATTGCTTAGTAAACAAAAATTTATTTCTCACATAAAAAGATATTCAAATGATCTGATGACCATGTTTCATTGAGAAAAATAATATTTGGTAAACTTTGATCTTAAATAATAATCCATAAAAATATGAGCCATTGCCAGTTATCATCAAACACTTTGTCAGAAGTAGCCACAATCACCAATCATTATTGAAATTCCAAAAGAAATTGAGGACAGAACGTGTAACCTGATAAATATGTGAGATAAATGTTTATACTTTTTGCCATAAATTATTATAAAAAAAATTATATTATGAAAAGGCTGTGTGTGTATGCGTGCGTGCGTGCATGTTTTCTCCACAACTTTGGTAAATATTACAAATTCAAATAATTGTTAGAACAAACAGGGCAAATGAAAAGAAAAAAAATAACGAAAATTACAGGAGTTTCCAGTAATATGAGACACAACTAGTCTGTCAAATTGTTTCAGACATTTTACTGGTCATTGTTTTCAGAAAGGTTGAGAAATATTTTGTAATATTGTAATACTGGGTACTTTGGGTACTTTCGGATAAAACAATTTTTTTTTGGAATACAGAGTCTACTGCAGTAATGTTATGTAGTGTGTAAAATTTTCATAAACATCAATAATTTTTCAAAATATTTTCATTTATTTTCCAGCCAGTATACAATGCCATTTTCCTCATGACCTACAATATATTTTTCACATCAGTGCCGATATTGGTATTTGGTTTCACGGAAAAACACTTGGATGAAGACACCTTGATGAACGATCCATCCTTATACAAGTATGCTATTTTCAAAGAATAGTTATTTTTCTTTTTCCAATGTTTTTCTTCTTTAATGTAAGTTATCCATTATCTCTTAACTGGTGTTGTGGAAATTCTATGCATAAGTTTGACCTCAGCAAGTGTTAATGTATTTTAAAAATCAACAAAAGAAATTTTCATAATAGCAATAGATTTTGTACATGACTTCAATCATCTATGAATTAATTCACTAAATAATTTTTCAAATTTCTCTAATTATGTTCTTAAAAATAGTCTTTTATTTTATTAAGATACACATTCAAAAGAAATGGATGGATTTATGACTTTTGAAATTTTTTAAAGTTATATATTAAATTTTTAATGCATTTTCATGATTAAAAAAATTAACAGATATGATTAAAATATACTCAGAAAATAAAATTTACGAATTAAAATAATATTTATATTTTCTTAAGCACCAAAATTAGTCTTATTGTAAGTCGAAAACACAGTACCTGCAAACAACACCATGACATGTGGATCATACAGATCCTACATAAAATTTACTAATAACACTATCCTCATCTTGGATATCCTCAGATATCCAATGTTTGATTGTTAATTTGAAACCATTATGCCGCAAATGGTGTGGTGGGAACCCCACAGAAACTTTGATCAATTATATAAAGTAGTGATTCCCAACGTGGGTTGTAACACCCCCTGAAGGATGATGGAATGTTCCAAGGGGGCTGTAGAAGCTACGGGTCAGATTGTGTTTGGGGCGATGGGAGAAAAAATTTCTGAAGGAGGGGGCGGTAGGACAAAAAAGGTTGGGAAACTATGATATAGACCAGGGGTGGCCAACAGCTGGTCCCTGAGATGATTTTGTGCAGCCTACAACTAGATGAAAAATTGTTATATTTTTTATATTAGTTTTGAGTGACAAAATTGTGGTTAATGTAGAAAAAAAAATCTGATTTGACAAATCAATTTGTATTTTTAACACGCAAGCACAAAACATCCTCAAACACAAAGGTCGCAGGATTGATTTCAAAAACCTGCTGTGGGAGTTATGGAAGTAGCAGTAGCAGATTTTCTTGCACAATCATCAGAGGTCAGTGATGGTAAGCTCAATGAGGAAAATTTCCTTCAAAAATTTTCTTTTTAAGTTTATCATAAAATTCAAAACTAATGTGCTTCTGTCTATTAGTAAAAATATTCAGTCAAGTATTTAGCAGGGAAAACAAAAGCAAACTAGAAACGCATTGTGTGAAAAATTCATAATAACGAATTTCAAAATAAAAAATTATTTTTTTGTTCGATAAACTTTAAACGTTTTATGATGTAACATTCTCCATTCTGATTAGAACATTAACATTCGTAATTTACTGGAAAAAAAGATGAAAAAGTTTTCTTAACAATAGTTCATTAATAATAATTTATAATTAGTATTTAATTAAATGAAGAAATTAGTTAATTAGTGAAGTCGCATTAAAATGTGCATGCGGCTTACATACCAGAGTTTTGTGCCTGGTGTGGTCCGCAACACTGCATCAGACCATGATGTTGGCCCTCAAACAGAGAAGTTGGCCACCCCTGATGTAAAGGGAAGAAAAAGGAGGTATAGAAGAATAACATCTTAAATTAGTCAACCACGTGTAAACAACTGGCTTGAAAGGTACTGAAAATAAGATGACCCAGATGCATTCCTTCCTTAAGGGGATGGCAAGATGAAGAATGCCTGGGGTCAAAATGGCCCCCACCACAGCAGTTAACGTTTAACATTGAGATTATACGCTGAAGGCCAAAAAAACTGGTACACCTGCCTAATATCGTGTAGGGCCCCCGCGAGCCCGCAGAAGTGCCGCAACACGACGTGGCATGGACTTGACTAATGTCTGAAGTAGTGCTAGAGGTAATTGACACCATGAATCCTGCAGGGCTGTCCATAAATCCGTAGGAGTAAGAGGGGGTGGAGATCTCTTCTGAACAGCACATTGCAAGGCATCCCAGATATGTTCAATAATGTTCATGTCTGGGCATTTAGGTGTCCAGCGGAAGTGTCTAAAGTCAGAAGAGTGTTCCTGGAGCCACTTCGTAGCAATTCTGGACGTGTGGGGGTGTCGCATTGTCCTGCTGAAGTTGCACAATGGACATGAATGGGTGCAGGTGGTCAGACAGGATGCTTACGTACCTGTCACCTGTCAGAGTCGTATCTAGATGTATCAGGGGTCCCATATCACGCCAACTGCACATGCCCCATACCATCACAGAGCCTCCACCAACTTGAACAGTCCCCTGTTGATATGTAGGGTCCATGGATTCATGAGGTTGTCTCCATACCCGTACACGTCCATCAGCTCAAAGCAATTTGAACCGAGACTCGTCAGGCCAGGCAACGTGTTTCCAGTCCTCAACAGTCCAATGTTGGTGTTGTCGGGCCCAGGCGAGGCTTAAAGCTTTGTGTCGTGCAGTCATCAAGGGTACAGAAGTGGGCCTTCGGCTCTGAAAGCCCATATCGATGATGTTTCATTGAATGGTTCGCACGCTGACACTTGTTGATGGCCCAGCATTGAAATCTGCAGCAATTTGCGGAAGGGTTGCACGTCTGTCACGTTTAATGATTCCGTCAGTCGTCGTTGGTCCCGTTCTTGCATGATCTTTTTCCGGCCGCAGCGATGTCGTAGATTAAATTTTTTTACCGGATTCCCGATATTCATGGTACACTCGTGAAATGGTCGTACGTGAAAATCCAAATTTCATCGCTACCTCAGAGGTGCTATGTCCCATCTCTCGTGTGCTGACTATAATACCACGTTCAAACTCACTTAAATCTCGATGACCTGCCATTGTAGCAGCAGTAACCGATCTAACAACTATGCCAGACACTTGTTGTGTTATATAGGCGTTGCTGACCGCAGCGCCGTACTCTGATTGGTTCCATATCTCTTTATTTGCTTAATACGCATGCCTGTACCAGTTTTTTTGGCTCTTCAGTTTATAAAGTAAGAGTTCCTGAATGAAAAGGGAACATAAAAATATTTGTTGAAGAAACTCAAATTAATCAATCTTAATATCTTTTTTTTTTTTTTCCTTGGTACAGTTTTAATTTTGAGCTTGCCAAAATCCCTCGCATTAGCTGGTGTGCCATAAAACTTGGAGCACACTAGTATTTTGAATGCTTGGGAATTCCTTTTTTACAATTAACACTTGATTTACAAATGACTCAACATGCTGATAATTTGATTTACAAGCAATGAAAAATAATTAAGTTTACCAACAAGAATCACTCGTTTTAGTATATGAAAACTTCAAACTGATCCAGATTTCTTGTGCAAACTCATCACTGTTTCACTAGTACAACGATTGCAGATTCTATGCTGTTTCCATCATAAGTAAATACAAACACTATTAAAACTATGGCAAAGGCCCCCAGACCCTGGGGTTTCACAAGTAATTACTATCACTAGAAGAGTTTTTGAATAGAAGAAAGCAGAAATTTTGAATAAAATATTGTGAGTGGCTATGTCATAACCCAGAATGATCATGGTTTCCAAGCTGTTTGACCAAGGACACTTGAGTAAGCATCATTTGAAAATACTGCCCTAGATAACTACAAAAATAGCTGATTGTACTGGAAGAGGAGTCTGATCTCTTAAAGAATACATTTCTGTGGATACAAGATTCACAGCACAGTTCTGTTCATTTTTCTTCATGAAATTGCCAATTTTTTCCAAAACCAGTTTCATTTCATACCTGAAACTTAGCTTATTGTTTAAATGAAATTAATGTCAAAAAGTGGTCAGTTACAATTTTCATGCAAAGTTTATGCATCTTCAATGCAAAATAAATCTCATGTGCTTCAAAACAGGCTTCTTTTAATTGATTATAGTATATGGACTGGTACAATTTTACATAAAATAAAACATCTCAGAAATACTGAGACTCTCAATAGCAGTGACCTTCCAATAATAGCCACATTTTCCCTGTCTCGTTACTCCTCCTCCTCAGATCATGCCCTGCTGCTCTGTCTTGTAACGTGAAGTTTGTTTCTGCGTAATGTTTGTTATAGAGTGCTGCCATCAATTTTCTGCTTCCATTACTGACCTTTGTCGGAAGGTTTAGCTTTATTATTTTATATGTTCTGATCTGTTTCTTCTATGTGCTGAATGTCTGTATGCAATATCTACCTGTGGTGTATTTTACGATTTTGTGTGCACTAAAATAATTTTACTATGTGCACAGCTTTCCCCATTGTTCTTCTCGATCTTAACATTGCTCTAAATCAGCAGAGTACGTATCATGTAATATAATTATTTTATTCATAAATTTTTATGATGTTTGAGTATTTAAAGATCTTGATGTGTATTGTTATAATTGCTTATAATTGAATGGCGATTTTATGTTTGAATAACCTCTATCAAAATTTTGTTTCCCTTGTGCATTCTACTTGTGAAAAGCAAAATGATCTGAGCATAAGTATATTTCATTTGCATCATGCTTAATATTTGCATGCTGTAGCATTTTCACACTGGCAAAATCAATTGGATGCAGCTTATAAAATTAGATGAAACTGTGATTGTAATTCAATTCTTAAAAAAACAAGCTAGTTTCACAAGTGTTAGCTCAGACAGGGTACAGTCTAAACTAGTGGCCTGTACTATTTGTGAACTTTCCAGGATGCAGCTGTGAGAAAATAAAATGAGTTAATAAATGTAATGAATTATATTAAAGGAAAAAAAAAAGACCCAAGGGATCACAAAAAAATATTTATTCTAAAAGCTCTGTGATTGAAAAAGATTAATTGTTGATTTGAACCCCTGTTTCCCATCCCACAAGAGACAATTTGATTTTTAAGTGGACAATTTGAATTTTTCTATGAAGACTTGGAACCTTCCGAACTCTCTTCATTTTTTATATCAGTTCAAATTTTTTAACAATTCCTTGGTGACTTGTTTTTTCTTTCTTTCGGTTTAAGGGGTTTGATTAACGGTTCTTAATGCATTTTGTCCCACGTAAAATTTGTGCCAGTAAGATAAGGTCCACGCCTCCCCCCCTTCCTGTGCGAGGAACCCTGATTGAGAGAGAGAGAGAACCACTACTTTTGACTAAGTAAACGTAGATAGAAATGGTGAGGGGGGCAAAGACACCTAGTTTTAAAATATAAGGAGCCAAAGAAAAAACTAGTGATACTACATATATATATTTAAAAAAAACCTTTGTTATGAAACTATGAAGTTCTACTGGTAGGATACCCCCAGAAAAATTATGAGGGGAGACATCTTTATTTCTGATATGCTTCGGCAGGGCATGGTATAAAAAAGGTTGGTAAGACCAGTGTTTCCCAAAATTATTCAGCGCATCCCCCCGTTTTCAAAAACAAAATTTCTCATTGTTCCCCTGGAAGGGATGCTAAAAACCCACATAAGAAAGATGAAAGATGCATTGCATAGTTGCCAAGTCTCCCGAATTTTAGCTTTATCGCTCGACCTCCCGAAAAGTTCTTAAATCTCCCGAATTTTTACAAAAATCACAAAAATCCCTAATTATCCCTAAAAATTTCCTACTTCATTAAAAAAATCCCCACTTATGAAAACAATCCCTAAGGAATTTCTTGTGGGGCGTGAAGCCTCTTTTTTTTCCCTTTCGAAATGATGTCACATGTCGTAAATGGGGAAATTCCCTTTTTAAGGAAGTTTTACAAACCCTCTGATGGTAACAAGAAAGTTGTTTGTCTTATCGTGCAGGGAAATGGCTTAGCAGCCAATAGTCCTGGATAATAATTTGAAGATTATAGTGACGCGCATGTGATCAAAATTTCTTTTGTTGAAGTTACGTACGTGCAATATAACAAAGCATGAATACTGATAAGCAAAAATATATTTAATCAATTTTAAAGATACTTATTCCGATGAATTTCCTTTCATCAAACGTTCCAGAAGAGGGCCGACTTTTCCTTTTTGTACAAGTAGTGTTACGGACATAAACATCGGTCATGGAAAGAAAAAAAAAACATCAAGCAAGTGTCACAAAAAGTCAGTGTTCTTCAAAAATTGACGGTGTGTTCCTTCATCTTCCGATGATTTTGGGGTCATTCGCGCAGAATGTTTGTTCACAGCGTTTCTGATTGAACACAATATTTATTTTTACATCATTGAAGTTTTGGCCTCCAATTTCACTTGTTTTTTGCGTAGGAATTTTATTCCCAAGGGTTTAACTTCCATGTGTGTAAAATCCCTATTTTAATTTGACTTCAGTTTTTGAGTAGGGATTTTATTCCCTATGCTTTAACTTTTATGTTTGGAAAATCCCTATTGTATTTATTAGGGAGTGGTTTTAGCATAAAATACGGGTTTGCGCGAAATCTCCCGAATTTTCATTTTCAAAAGTTGGCAGCTATGGCATTGACAAATTTTCGATGTTTTTTTTTTAGCATCAATGTTTTCCTGCAATGGGGTAGTATATAAAAAGGGTTAAAAATTCAAAAATAATTGCAATAAAAAAGTTACAGTAAACTTCATTACTAAACATAAAATTAAATGTGTGAATTATAAAGTTATAAACATATGCATATAGTTGCATTGATTGTGGTCAAAGTAATATTCACATCACACAAAAATATCTATTATTAAAATTATTTTTTAAAAAAAGACAAAACTATAATTGTTACTTAGTTTTAATAAAAATAATTTATTATTAATAGATGTTTTCTCTAAGTGTGATGATTGTCTCTTGGTTTTTGGTTTTACTAAGCAGCATTCTTAAATCCTCACTATTGAATATCTGTATTCGATTTTTGTCGAAAGATTTGTGACTGCAATGAAACGTCTCGCACATGAAACATTTTGAGCTACATTAGAACCTCTCAATAATGGACACTCATGGCAAAGTCATCTTAAGTGCATCACGGGGCCCCAGACCATGTGATTTTTCTGAGGCCCTACCTAGAAAATTCTCAAAAAATTTAACTACTTCTCGTTTTTCTGAGGCCCCAGGGTAAGCCCATGTATTAAGATGGCACTGACTCATGGGACAAAACATTTTCTCCGCTAAGGAGGAGTGTCCATTAATGGATACTGAAATAATCAGTTGCATATCCGGAGTCCCGTTTATGTAATTCAGAAAGTGTTTGTTAACTGGAGGAATATGTCACTTCAAGTTAGAAGTCATGGTCAGAATCAAGTGTGTCTTTCGCGTGTGCGTTTTGCCCTCAGCCTACTTTGCTCATATAAGCAAAATTTGTCATTCAATAAAATGTTATACATAATCATTCACTTTGATTAGCAATAACACGAATAAATGATTGGAACTCAAAATGTTCAATAATAAAGTTTGTGAAAAAAATTCAAAGTTAATCATGTTTTTGAAATTATCCATCAAGTCGCTCGTGATACATTCACTGGTGTTTTTGGTGTGTTAATCAAGTAAATTCTGAAACAAATTAGAATGCAAGTATTTTCTTGTTATATTAAATTATTTTCTGTCGTGTTATTTTGGGTGTCAACTTTTCCAAGCAAGATAATGAACTAATAAAAAAAATACATCTGATATTTTATTTAGATAATTTCCTATGCAAAACATTATCCCAGCATTATTCACTACTACTAAACCACACATGTACCTTGTCCGTATTCCTCTGTGGCATTTCTAACGAATTGGTACATGTTAGAATGTGCGTGTTCATGTAGATGTACAGCAGAACATTCGAATCGCTGTATTCTTCAGATGTAATGTAACTCCAGGAGGTACTACATCATGAGTGTTCAGTAGGGTGGGTCACCGTTCTATGTAAAATTTTTTTTTTAAATTTCTATCTGGCACAGCACGAAAAGGGTGCCAAATGATGTCTTCCGCTCACATATAAATGTTTTAAGAATGGGTTATCATCTTCTGCCTCCGGATTGACTTTAAAGAAAACATATTTTGAAGAAAAAAAACTTATTTTTGATAATTTGTCAAAATATATAAGGTTTTAAAAAAAGCTTTAATGTGTGTGTCTATAAAACAAATAAAAATAGAGTAAACTTCCCCCCGACTTCTTCTTGGTCGTAGGTCCTCGGCTGTACCTCCACTACAATTTCAGGACGAAATAACTGGATTCTAGACTCCCAAAAGAAGAAAACAACACTTTATTTAATTTATTATCCAGCACCTCCAATGAAACCGTCCTGTCTCTTCGGTACAAACTTTTACACTCCTTCTCTTTTTTGAATGTCTCAACTCGTTCTCGTTTCTCTCTCGCGCGACTCCTGTTTCTCCTCAGCCTTTTTCCAACCTCTTTTCTCCTGAACCTTACACGTCCCATCATCAAAAAGCACATCCATCATTTCTGCTTCAAGAGCGTAACTCGATTTCTCACAGCTACTGTGACAGGGCGTCGGCATTACCTTGCGTATTACTCTTTCGGGTCCCCCAGGCCAACGCATGACGCTATCCGGTAGGCGAGCGTTGTACCGTGCAGCAGCAGCTACTTTGGCAGCGGCTATACCAACCTTGAATGGCAAATAACGGTTTTTCATCCAATAGTTCATGGGGTGGTGGTCACCACCAGCATAAGAGAAGGATGACCTTTCCCAGCCCTGATTCCTGTGTACGCCGTTGTTGGCGATTGAAGATTTAGCCAGTTGGCTTCTGGTTTTCTCGGTCTTCGACTGCCGGTTTGTAGCTCTGTTGATTCCTTTAGCAAATGGACACGAAAACAATCGCCAGTCCGATTGCTTGGACGTTTCCTGCCTAGCCAGGAACCGGTTCGGTGCCGATCTCCTCCTGTTGACAGCATGACCATCGTCGTATCGTTTCGAGTTCATCTCCTTGAGCTGCGAGGCCTTGCCTTCGGATGCGGACGCGTCCTGATTGGTCTTGCACTTGACGAGGGCGAGCGTCTTCTTCACCATGTTCCCGTTGACGTAGGGACAGCACCTCATACAGACATCTGGTAGCTTGGATCCTCGATTGACGACTGCCACGTCTTCTGATATAAACTGTGACACTGACTCGGGTGTCATTTCCTCGGACGGCATGTTGCAGACCGGGATCATTTCAGCCCATCTGGTCTCGCAAGCCGGTGCGGGCACAATCCGGCGCACTTTAGTGCCTCCTCCGTTGACTTGGAATTTGTTCGAGTTCCTGAGACAGTACCGGACGACCCTCCAGTCCTTGGTCAGGGTCTTGACCTTTCTGAAAGATGAGACCAACCTCAGGCTGATGTAGCCCTCCTTGTTTCCCCGGATTTGTTTCAGCAGGAAGTTGTTCTTCATGATGTTGAAGTCGGTGAAGTAGCTCTCGACTTGGGATATTATCCTCTCTTCAAGTTCTTCGTTAGGTATGCAAAAATCGTTGTTATTGCCATTGCTGGCTTTCTGTTTGCTATCGGCAGATAAAGTACACACGCTGTCCTTACGGCTTGGCTCATTGATCGGACTTAGAACTAGTACATTTCCCAAGAGTGTGTCGTATGGCGTCGGACATATTAACATTTCATTTATCGAGCGACTCGACACTGCGCAAGTAATTGGCACGTACCCGTGTTTGCCGTCGCTGATCTTCATCATACATATTTTCAGAGGGGCTATCTCACTTTCACCAAATGCGGACTTGATCCTTATTCTCCCCTCGCCTTCACTGTCGTCGACCTCAACCAAATCAGATCTAACGACTGAGATCTGGGTCCCGGAATCGACTACGCCTCTTATTGTCTTCTGACCACATTTCAAACTCACGGTCTGCGGTGTGTCAATGTCCGCACCAACACCAGCTGCCGGCACCGTGATATGTGCTGTTAGGACTGTGGTTTCTTCAATCGTGTCCCCCTCTTCTGTCTGGACAGAGTTCACCTGGGCCCGACTCAATGGCTCCTGTTGGCCTCTTGCAGGACAAAACCTTGCTATATGGCCTTCTGCTCCACACACATAACAAGTGACTGCAGCTCCCTCTCTGGAATTCGAACCCATCGTCACCTTAGGTGGGCAGGACTCACCCTGAAGCCTCTGGTTTCCGCTGGCTTTCCATCTCGGATTTTGACAAACAGGTCTTGGGGTTCTCGTTCTGTCACTAGGGGAGGGTGTCCTCAGAGTCCTCTTCACATCATCGAACCTATCTACTTTCTCCGATAGCTCACTTGGAGACACCATATCACTCCATTCGTCCAGATAGTGTTCTTTAAATTCTGCTGGGACGCGTTTTTTCATTTGATCGGTGATGATTAAATATCTTAGTTGCTCAAACGTCGCGATTCCCCAAAGCCGCCGTCCATCCATCAAAATAGGTACACAGTTCGTGGTAGAAGTCTCTCCAAGTGCCCTCTTGATTCTTGTGGTGCGAAGAAAACATCTGTCGGAACTTCTCTGGGGTGAGTTTGAACCTCCGCAATAATAATTCTTTAACTTGGTTGTAGTCCTGTACTTGCTCTTCCGGTTCGCGGGCAATTAACTGGTTCATCTCGTAGGGAAGAAGTCCCAATAGCTCAGCTAACCAATCTTCCCGTGCCAGGGCCGCGCGACGAGCTTGCCGCTCGAACAGCACCAGGTACAGACTTATTTCTTCCATCCTGAACTTTTGCATCATATTCTGGAAATCCCGGCTGGGGGTTCTGCCGTGCCCAGCTTGATTATTCTCCTTTCTTCTGGCTCCTGTCTCGATCCTCAGTCTTTCGAGTTCATGTTCCTTCTCCTTTTCTCTACGCCTCTCCTCCATCTTTATCTCTCTACGCCTCCCCTCTATCTCTTTCTCTCTACGCCTCTCCTCCATTTCCTCTCTTTCTCTCTACGCCTCTCCTCCATCTCTTTCTTTCCTATTGCCTATGATCGTTTTCAGCATCTCTCTGCACGTCGCTTCGTTGTACAGTTCACTTTCCTGTATGGTACTCACTAGTTGTATCAAGTTGAACTCTGGTCGGACGTCTACCCCCAAGTTGGCGGCCATGGTCTCCAGATCCTCCTTGTTCCCTTTCGCCAAATACGCCATCTTTATGTATCGTCTCGATACCGCCGTTCCACACTTGCTCCTTTTTCCCTGGGCAGGATTGCCCCTCTCAGCACCGGTTGTCGGGTTGACTTCACGGAAAAAAACAGTGTGGGTGCTCGACGCTGCTACTATCCTTCTATACGAACCGGGGTGGTTCCACCGTCGCTAGAACACTCTTCTTCGAATTCAGCTCACAATCTTGAGTCATTGAAGCCACGACCTCATCCTGTCGACTGCGCCAGTAAACTTTCCCCCGACTTCTTCTCGGTCGTAGGTCCTCGGCTGTACCTCCACTACGATTTCAGGACGAAATAACTGGATTCTAGACTCCCAAAAAAAAAAAAAAAAACAACACTTTATTTAATTTGTTATCCAACACCTCCAACGAAACCGTCCTGTCTCTTCGGTACAAACTTTTACACTCCTCTTTTTCGAATGTGTCAACTCGTTCTCGTTTCTCTCTCTTGCGACTCCTGTTTCTCCTCAGCCTTTTTCCAACCTCTTTTCTCCGGAACCTTACAAATAGCATGAGTAACATTTATTTATTACAAGAAAAAGTTTACAATGTGACATTTACATTATTACCATATTTCAAATAGCGCAAAAATCCTTCTTACTATTGAATTTCGGCACAGCGTTTCGAGACTTACTAACCGAAACGGCGACCCAGTCCATATTCCGAAGAATTTCTAACCAATGGATCACCCCCGGGTAAAAAAGAGTATGACAGTTGATCAGATATATTCTACTTCTACCAGTCGATGAGATTGATTTAAGATGATACACCAAATTTTAAAATAGGAAGTTGAAAAACAATCAGTCTATTTTTCTGAATGCTGCGGGCTGCTAGTTCACGGATATGTGATTCAGTGTCGGTCAGCATTGCGATCAATGAATTTTCAGGGTGTTCGAAGTATGTGTTTCTTTGAGAATTATGGGATATATTTTTCCTTTTACTTCTGCAGGCAAATACCTAGTTGCAGCGATGAGCTTGAATAGGTGCTGTGTTCTATCTTTACAGGAAGGGTGAGTTTTCATAGCAAACCAAGTTGGAGCGTAAAACTTCACGACATATGTTGCTAGAATTATTAAATTTTCAGAAGGAGATTCCATCAAAACGTACAAATGTAGAATTCAATTAGCACGAGTTAGCTACAGAGCACGAGACATTTTGCCTGGCAGATTTGTTGATCATTTTTGTCGCACCATGGTCATTTTTCTGCATATGATGGCTATTTAGACCGGGACCTACAATTTATTGCAGATTCCGAATGGCAGGCTTGTTTTTTATACTCATGGAGAGGTTGGTGCGCTAACCCCTTGATGGAGGACTCCCTGCAGTAGCAATCTTTTTCTGCGGTCATGTCACAGTTTTTGTTGTACCCCTGTGTCAGGAAAGTTTTTTGACAAGGACGAACCGAGTATCGAACTCGTGACACCCCTAAACATTCTTTGGTTTTTAGGTGAGTATCTTATCTATGTACTTGGGCTACTGCGGCCCCTGGAGATTTGTTTGCTAAATCCTTAAGCCTTTTGAAACTGCTGAGACTATTCTGTACAAATATGTTTGATCTGTGCTAATACCTTGAATAGAAAACTTGGATAACTCTGTTGAAATAACTTGAAATGAAACACAACTTTTTTTTCACATATTTCTATATCTTTGCCGATTCTCCCTGAAAATGTTTTGGGTCCCAATATGCTGCCGTCAATATGTAGAAACAAGTGTCGGAAGGGTAATTCGTTCATATGCAGTTGACAGATAATCCACCGCAACGGCTTATCTAACCTTTCTTCAAGCAGACATATGATACCTCCATATTTACCAATGTTCACATTAGTTCCACGTCACAACCAACTGCCACGAAAGACTTCATAGATATTTCTGATTCGAAGAAGAAGTCAAAAATTGCTTATTCTATGCATTCAGATTTGCCAGAAGCTGGTGCTTCAACGATGGTTCCATTATCAGTAGAATATATATGCTCCTCAAGATTGCTCTGTCTATACATTTTTCTGTCCTTTTCTGATATAATTAGTTTTATCCATCTGTCTGTCTAAGTATAAAGCAGTTATTTGTAGAACTTTGATCGCTCGTTAGTCAATTAGAAAGCTTTTCTTTCTCTCTGACAGGTACATTTTGTATTTGGGGCAAAAGCACTCTTCGATGTTCTTACACTTGCAGGATGAAATAAATGTCAATCAATAATTTACAGCGAAACTCTTCTAATTGCTTTTTCTGTATTTTAGGGTGGGATTTTAAAAGACTTTTGTATTTCATACATGATAGGCCTTTAACATCACTTTCACTCTCTTATGTTGGACAGAAGGAATGGAAGCTCTTGACCATATTTCTTCAATTTTTGCCCCGACAATGTCTTCTAGTTCTTTATATGTGGGCTCTTTATTAGTTTCATTATCACGTTTTATCTCAAGACTTTCACTCATAGAACTTCATAACATCTTAGTAGGTTGGTAATATATTGCAATTTAATGTCACTTGAATCACGAAATAACAGACATTTCTACTTTGAACAAGTATGATCCATGATGAAAATAGCAAAAGCGAGCTCAACACAATCTCACCTTATTTCAGCTTGAGTTATTCTGGGAAACATGGGCGTCGCATGAGCATGCGTAGGGTCGAGCATGCGTAGGGTCTTCCTAGACCAGTGGTTCTCAACCTTTTTTGACTCGCAGAGCCCTTTTAAGTTAAAAAATTCTATGGCGGAGCCCCGTAGGCCAACTTTTTAATTATTCATCTGTCAATTATTTATTTTTACTATTTAAAAATATATTTATAATTTTTTTCCCCCCTCAAGCGGCCGTGGAGCCCCTGGAGAGTGCACAAGGAGCCCCAAGGGCTCTGCGGAGCACCGGTTAAGAACCGCTGCCCTAGACTATCCCCCACTCTACCCACCCATCCACCCCTCACAACTCCAACGTGATGAATTGTCTGTTAGTAGAAAGTAACGTCACTGGTCGAAACCCTAACTGAAACCTACCTTGAAAAAAATTCAAAAATATCGAAAAAATAAATATCAATCCAGAGGCAGTTACACTAATCAGAATGTAAAAAGAAAAAAAAATCGCATGTGTTACTTTGAGACCATTTAGCACCTTTTTATTGCTGTGGACCTTAAAAAATGTTAATTTCATTTTCTTCACCCACCCTAGTGTTCAGCCTTCAGTAGAATGTGGGCCATATCATTGATTTTGAAATGTGTGACAGGCCACTTGATTGAGTGATTGGTTTTGAGTTTATTTCCAGTCCAATGACTTATGGCAGAGTAATATCAGTGGATAACATGTTTATTTCTTGGATAAATTACACAAGATAAGCCAGATGATAGATTAAGATAATAAATGCAAATAAAAATAGCCCAGACTATATTCTACTGAACCTCCTACCTCTCCAATACACAATCAACTATTGGTCTATGTATCTACTATGAAAAAGGAAATTTTCCCAGAATCCCCTGTGCTTCCAGTGATTGGAGGATAATGAATGATGTCACATAATTGCAGGGTTTGTACGGTGCTTAAAAACTCCTTAAAATCCTTCCAGCTGTTTCTAAAAAAAAGTTGACTTCCCTGCTCTGAATTTTGTCCCCGAAAATCGGATTGTGGTAACTGCAGCTCCTTATTCAAATTATCTGCCCATCATCTGGCTTTTCATCGTGAAACCCGATCATATCCTTGATCGTGCAGCTGAAGAATGTTTACTCTAGTCCAGTGTTTCTAAACAATGGACCAGGGTTTCCGTTTTCAAAAAAAGAAAAGAAAAAAGTCGCCACTGCAAGCAGCAGAAATTACTATGGACGATCGTCATTGCGTCAAATCCCGATGTTTCGTGGGGAAAAAAAAATCATTTCATGAATAAGAGCTAGTCTGCCGAATTATGAAAGTTAAATCGCCAATGTCGCCAAATAACGAGTGTTAAATCGCCAATGTCGCCAAATAACGAGTGTTGAATCGCCAATGTCGCCAAATAACAAATGCTAAATCGCCAAACATCATGTTGAATGTCCTGAAATTTTCTCTCATTTTGCAACAATTTCTTTCTGAGTACAACTGAAAAACAAGAAGGAAAATTGAAAAACTCAATTTTAAAGAATTTGTGTATGTGTTGATCCACTTTGAGCGAGAGATGAATAAAGTGTTGCTGCAAATATAATTTTGCAAGAAAAATCTTTGTCAGCTGTGGATTTTTATTTTGAATAATTGGGGGAAGGGGAATGAATATCACTTTTAAAATTTTTATAATTTATGTGATGCTGTTATGAGTTATATTTTTGACCAAAACTTCAAAGTTATAGAATAATTTGGCGACAACAGAAAAGTATGTACGTAGATTGATGCTGGGTAATAAATCGAAAGTTGTAATTTCTAAACCACTTCTACGTCTATATGTTAGAGAAGAGGGAAAATTTGGCAAATAAAAAAAAAATTTCATATGTGCCCTCCCCTTTTTTTGCTGTAAAACTTATTAATCTTTTTATTGCTGTAAAAGTTATGAAGTTTGCCATGACTCCTTAAAAACTGCTTGAAACTCCTTAAAAACTCCTTAATTTTTATTTAGGAAATTTTGTATGAACCCTGAATTGCTAACTTGCATATACTAATGACACTTTCTAAAAATGTATGTGTACCAATTATCTCTTCAAACAAACTCAAATTATGACATGCAAACGGTTTCTGGGCTATTAGGCCATGGTCTAAGATTTTTTTCCTGACTTTTTGCCCAGGTCTGTGGCAGGCACCATCTGAGGTTATTCGGATGCAAGTCTCTGCGGCAGTCATCGACTTGTTTTCTATATGTACTTCTGAGACTTGATCGGCTGCAGAAGAACCACATTCATTGACTTGTGTGGATGTGTCGTGCTTTGATTGGCTGTCAATGTCATTTTCTCTCTGGCCTTCATTGGGAGCACATCTGGGCTCTCTGCACCGCTGAAGTAATTTGACCCAAGTGGGATGCACCTTCATCACCCCCCTCGCCCATAATCAAAAGTCAGCAAATCCAAACTCCTCCTCCTGTCTATGCTAACATAATATTTTAGTGGCCTCTTAGGAGTCTTACAATGTGCATCAAATTCATTCACAACTGAGACTTTAAATTTTTTAAAATACAGTGGAACTTCCGTTAATGAGCTTATTCCGTTTCACCAATGTGCTCGTTATCTGAATCACTCGTTATGCGAATCAAACTTCCTTATAGGATAATGTAAATTTGGATAATTCGTTCCACAATTATTAATTCACACGAAAATGACTAATAAAAACGTCATTCGTCCATTCAATTATGCAACATAATAGTAATATAATAATAAAATACAATTACATATTTCAAAAATAATAATACCATAAATAAATATAGAATTTGATAATGTGTGCAAATTAAATTATTCTGAACGGCCAGACAGAAGAGGAGCAGGACTACCGTTTAGGATGACGTACGCACTGCACTCACCGTCTGCAAACATATTTGTGTGACTTAAAAATGGAACCTGATCTATATCTATGACACTTGCTTTTGCCTCTTTTTTGGAAATGAGAGAGATCACATTATACTTTATTGTTCCAAGGGCGCAAGAGCTGCGCCAAAACGGTTCTCTTGCTACATGGTTGCCAAGGTGCAAAATCCCTGTGCATTTGCACCAATTCTTGTTTGTGGTTCACGGAAGTACCACTAATGCTGTGTAGTGCGTCTAATATCTGGAATTTAGGAAAAATAAGCATGAAGATTTTGTTCACGGGACGCGGAAAAGGATATGGAGGGGGAAAATTCAATTTTTTTCAGTTCCCACCATCTACCACAATCGCGTTATCTCGTGTCCTTGGAAAGTAGTTCTACTACCTTGAAACTACTACCTACAACGTTCTGTACTGTTATTGGTCTAATCCCCGATTTCGGAGAGCGTTTTTTTCCTGTGGGTTATATACTGAAAATAAGGGTAATTTCACTGCTACCAATCTGCGTTCAAAGACAGTGTATCTATTGCGTAAATTCGCTTTATTTCCCACAAGATTGCACACGCGCCTTTTGTGAAGAATGGAAAGGGAATTGTTTTAGTCATTTAAATCACCGAAAATTTTCGAAGATCGTTAAGAAAAAACGGGATCTGAAAAACTCCAGCTAAAAATTCCATAGTTTGTCGTCTAGCCACTATGTGGTCGCATGGTTGTCGTCGACGGTTGCCGATTGTAACAATTTCACATTGCGAAAATCCAGATTTGGCAAACAGGAACGGCTCGAGGGAAAAAAATCTCTACCCATGCAGAACCTTTTTTTGGCCCTACTGACCTGTTTTTTTTTTTGGTTGACGAAGCTTTTTTTTTCACTCTTTCAACTCATTTGGCACCCCTCCTAGAGCGGCGCCCAATATGGGCGCACTGTTCCCCCCTGCGCTGGTGGGGGAGGGGCATGGTCTTAACAATAATCAAAAGAAGGAGTTTTTACTTGGAGCATGCTCATTTTACATAACTTCTGTGAGATACTTATTATAAATGTCTTAACTTTCCAAAACATGTTGGAGAGAATGAAATGTTTGCACCCTCTCTTGTTTTTCGCACTTTGCTGGGATGGTACATTACTTCCTCACGTATTGCTGGGATGTTGCTTAACATTGTATCACCAACAGAACTATCAATTATGGGTGATGTAATTCTTTGCATTGTAGTGCAACCCATTCAAGAAGTGAAATCAGTTCAGAGAATAGATAAATAAATATTGGGCAGAAATATTCAAACTTTGTAATCTTGAAAGCAGCCCAAAATTCAAAATTTTGCCAGTTTTGGTGAAGGCTCTTTTATCTTTAGCATGGTAACGTAGACAGTGAAAGAGAGCTCAGTGTTACCAAAAGTCTGTTTGAACAGTGGAAAATCTGTCCATCCAATGCTTTAATGGAATAAAACACACAAAATCTTATGTTCAAGGTCATGAAAAATTTTAAAAAAAAATTGTCGTTGAGATGCTGAACTTCTGAAAGCGACTCATGATTCGTATCGAAAACAGCAGGGGGGGGGGGGGAGAATTTAATCTATAAACATGCTATTATGTTGAGAAATTGTTTAAGTAAATAAGGTATTTATATTTTTTTTGTTTTTTGTACTTGTTTTGTCTTGTTTATTTCACTTTTAAATTTAATCATATGTTTAAACCCTGTGAAAAGCTAACTTTTTTTCACGGAAACCCTTATTATATTCTGCATGCACTTTTTTGCTATATCAGGAAGAAAGATTGTCAGAAAGACTATATCATGAATAAGATTTCGGTGTTCAAGCAGCAGAATATCTTGCTGCCTAGTTTTTCAGTATGCATGGTGCTTAATTTGAAAAGAGATAATTTCTATTCGTCATTTCAGTAATGCAGTTAGTGACAGATAAGATAATTCAGAAAAAATTTAAATGGACTTTAATTTGTGAAGAAAATTTATTTAGAATTATTGATTCCAACCATTTTTGGCCAAACTTTTGGCATTTTACAGAAAAATTACCCCTTATATTGCAGATATAGTTAGTTCTTAGTCCTGCTCGATTTTCAAAATTTGTGCTCCAAAATGGATGAAGGGCCCTTGCACACCTGTTGTTCGCACTGCTACGTTTTATTTTTGGGGTGCTTCTCTTCTACAAAGTTTTGCTCAGATTTCCATGTTCTACACATCTTTCAATCTCATTTGAAGTGAGGGACTTTTCATTTCTCTCTTTGTCTTCTTCAGACAATATCATAATAATCTCTTCGGTTAATCACAATAAGCAAGATCTTAATAAGCTTTACGGGCATAAGCTCTTGCTGGTGCGCACAGTGGAGATCCATCAGTTCGTCTGTAGATATGATCATGTTCCTCCAATTGTTCTGGAATTTCGGGCTCATGCACCTCCAGGCTCATGGTCTTCTCCAAGGATATAATATCTTTTGAAATTGTGGCCCTTATTCATAAGATAGTCTCTCAAGGTCAATAAAGCAATCAGAAAAACATCAAGTGCACATACTCGTGGTTACAGTGCTACATCTAGTTTCATATCGTAAACAGGCACTTTCGTAGGGGTGTTCATTTTTCGAGTTAGGCACGCTGACCGAAGACTGTAGGTAAGTACATTACCTACAATTTCACAGCACTTGTGTGGACGAAAGCGAAAACCATCAGCTCAGTTATGATAACGTGAAAATAAATAAACAAAGCCTAAAATTTTTGCTCCTCGATGCGAATCATCACTCGTTAATCGAATCAAAATTTGTTCAAAATTTTTGCTCGTTATGCAAATTGCCCGTTAACCAAAGCACTCATTAACTGAAGTTCCACTGTACATTTTCTCTCATTTTAATCATTCGTGTTATATCAAACTTTTCAACATTACTCAAAATTTATTTGATAGAGGAAAAGAGGTGTATCTGGAAAGCAATTATGAGATGGAAATATAAATTAATCCTGCTCAACCAACAGTTATTTCTTGGAATCACATTTTGATCGCTAAAATTTTGCTCATGACGTAACTGTTTTATGTTAGCATATGCATCCAATCCACACATCTGCCAAAATATTTGTTAACCGAGGCAGAAAAATGTTTTTAAAAAAAATCTTCGCTAATCTAAAAGCTAGTCAGTCAAAAGGTATTTGTTAGCCTTGATATCACTGTATATGAGTTACTAATGAAATCTTACACTGTGTGATTCCTATATCTTTGTGTTTACTTTTCATTTTATTCCTTCTTAACATATCAAAATGTTTTAATTTTTATCTGTGATTGCTGTTACTCGGAAATTTTTTTCTGCTATTTATTTGCTATAATGGGAACTCTAAATTAATATATATAAATGGTTTTACAGGAAATTGACAAAAAACAGCCTTTTGAGACCTCAGCAATTTTTGAAATGGATTTTCAATGGTTTTTGGCACTGTTTGGTCACATTTTTTGGAGTGACATTGATGTGGGGTGAGAGTCCTGTACTTCCTGATTCAGGAATGGTAATATGAAGAATTTTTTTTCCATATGTTTTTATAAAACTAATGCTGTGGTACCTTAACTTATAAAATTTATTCTTTTTTCAATGCCACTCTTAGACTGGAATTACGCTATAAAATTTTGATAATAGTTATTTTATAAAAGTTGAAAAATACAACCAATAAATGTATCAGTTACATTCGAACGAATGTAAATGATGCGCTTATTGGTTTTGTTTTTCACATTTTGTAACCTTATGTTAAACATAACGTCAATTCATGACCTCTTAGAACAATCATCGGTCCACTATACACATACAACTCAGTCCAATACCTGAGGCGAGACATGTGGAGAAACGCAAATTTACAATTTTCCTCTGCTTTTCTAACACGAGCTGCATTCATGTGAAACCAATTCATTCACGTTCTAATCAGCGTTGTCAAATTTGCTCCCCGGGTAGATACCCATTTTCCCCCCAGGCTGGGTTTTTTAGGGTAAAAACCCCTTTTTTGGTGTGTGGGGGGGGGGGGAATAGGTTTTTTTGGGGAAAATTGTTTTCAAAGAAAATGTGTTTCTTTCTGGTTGAAATTTTATTTTAAGATTAGTTTATGTATTCCAAAAATTGCTGCATAGTGCAGTGTTTAGAATATGTATATTCTGAAGTATTTTTGAAAGATTTTTTTGAGAGCGAAAATGAGATAAATAATTTCTTGGAATCACAAACACACTTTTTTATAATTCTTCTGATTACCTTTTTTATGTAAGCATTTAGGTGAGAGATTCACATATTAAAATATTACAAGAAACCGCAAACAGAAAATGTAACCATGAACTTAGATATGTAATATGTGATAAACATATCCAAAGAAATTATTGCTCATTTATAATACATAATAATTTTCAGGGTTGGTAAAAAAAAATGTTTTTTTTTAAAAACCAAACAACCCGGTTTTTTGGTTTAAATAGCATTAACATTTCTGAAAAATCATTCAAACTTCTAATAATTAATTAAAATAAAATGTTTATTAGTGTAATTAACACATTTCCCATATTAATTGATCTATAAATATTTCTTACATTTCAACAAAAACCAACTTTTGAAATTTAATTATTTTTTGCCTAATGAATTACTTTGTGTTTGAAAATTCTTAATGTTATTATTAACCACATAATTTAAGTGTTTTCTCCAGTTACTTTCTGTATACTTAATTAGGAAGCTATTTTACAAAAAATGTGATAAGAATTAGGTGAATATAATGTATTTAATAAAGCATAAATAACCTCATAAGAGTCAGGTCAACTGACAGCCATCCAGGCGTTGTGCCGTCTTGTTATTGTCAAAATGGTTCTTCAGCAACTGTTTTGCTGGTATTGCAATATGCATCTTCATAAAAGTTGTTCTATCCACACACTGATGCTGTTGAACTGTCAAAATGATGTGGTTGCACAAAAAAGATTATACTGCTGGCTAAGTACAGCATCATCTACTTGCACTTTTTTTCTTTTTCCAAAGAAATTTCCATTGCTTCAGGAGTACCCATGCAAATTTTCAAGTCATTCTGACCAGTAGCTCTTATTGTATAGTTTTGGAATCAGAACTTTAATTTTTTACAATCTCCCTCTGCATGTAGCTGATTATTTTTCATAAAGCTGTTACTACTATACAGTAAAACACCTAGATTAACTGGGCTTAATGGTGAGAGTAAAAAAAACACTATTGAATATTAAGACTGGGTGATATACAGTACGAGATGTGCTGCTTCTTAAAGAGAATGAAAATGTCTGTGAGGTAATGCAACTACTAGTCTTTGTGTCCCTTAGAGGCAGCTGGTGTCTTTATTGGATTTTAAGACCACCTGTGTCCCTAGCATGATGGATTGCACTACTGTTGCTGCTTCTTTGTGAAGGAAAAAAACAAAAACAAACCTGTGAGATAAAAAAATACACCACTACAACAAGATGTGTAATGCAATCCTTATTTGTGAATTTGCTAAAGATAAAGCATCAGAATGTAGCCAATAGTTAGAAAATCTGGCAAGAATGAGAAATTTTTTCTTCTATTTATAACTTTAAGCAACCAGGATACTTAATATTTTAAAAAAATTATATTCAAGCCACTTCTATCAGATTTTTTTTGAAAAAAAAACCACTTATATCATCTTACACCATTTCAAGATATACCATCAGAATATACCTCAAGAATATAAAATGTGGTAAGAATAAAACATTGGGGCTAATAATGAACTAATATGAAATTTTTCAAGGAAAAAATTTATATTTAGGTCATAAAAATGACCTAAATATAATTTTTTTTTGAAAAAAAACCACTTGGTTGAAACAAAGGTGGTTTGAACCAAACAATCCTGATAATTTTCCACACACACAACAAATCCTTGTATAAATAAATTTAAGCCTCTGTGAAAAAGTAAACAATGTATGTAAACTGAATTTTCATTCGAAAAATATTTACATGTTTGCATTACATTTTTAAAAGTTTTATGCAGGTACATCAGATTTTCATAACTGAAATATCAAGAGACAAAAATAGCATTATCTTATAACAAAAAGAAAATAACTGAGATTCTCGAATTGAACATTGGTAATGAACACCTTCAAGTGAAACAGAACAAGAAGTATAGTTTTTCTCCGAAAATAAGACCTAACCAGAAAATAAGCCTTAGCTTGATTTTTCCAGATACTCATAAGCTCAACCCCCCCCCCCCCTTTAAATTAGCCTATTAAAATCGTCAGCCAGATGAAGACATTCTGTTGCTATACATGACAAGTTGTCTTGTATAAAGTGATATTAATGTACAATAATGTTATTGACATTAGTATTTAATGATAATTCAAGTTATTCTATAGTTTTAAGTTCCCAAAATTGGTTAATTTGGACAAGTGGAAAGCACCTGCAGAGTAATGAATTCTCAGAATGACTGCTGCCTCCTCCTCTTAACCAGATCATTTTTTTAATTATTACACGCTCTTTTAAAAATATTTCAGAATTTAATTTAATGAAGCAGTAATATTCTTCAACAGTGAGGAATTCAAGGAAAAGAAAAGCACATGACTTTAGCTCATGAAAGTTTGAGTTCAATTTAAAAAAAAAAAAACTTTATGGTTCTGGTTACATAGCTAAAGGTTTTATTTTGGATGGATCAAGACAATTTTGAATACATTTTCTGCAGGGATTGAAAAAAATTGGAGAAAAAAAATTCAGGCACCATCCTGATTTCTCAGAAGTTTCATTATCCAAATTCATTTATTTTACCACAATTTTCTTGCTACAGTTCTACATACATCTTAAGGTTCAGCTACAATTATGCAGAAATGGGTATCTTTGTGTGTGAAAAATTATTTCCTTGTTGTATGGCCAATTTTATTAATCAAATACATAGTTTAACATGCACCAAAAATGTATAGTTAGAAGACATAATGTAAGATGTACACATAAAGGATGTACATACATGTTTAAATTAGATATGTTGAGGTTGTGGAAATAGGAAATTCAGTTTTGTCCAAAAAACCCGGGTTTTTTACAACCCTGGTTCTAATGCCATCTGATCAAAGTAAAGTTAATGCATGACAACACCAATCTTTCAGATCACTTGTTTGCATCTAAATGTGTTTTGAAGGGGCTTTCTGATAATAAACAAGGAGTCAAAAAAGTTTAAAAAGAGCAATTCTTTTGAAGATCTCAATGTTCAAAATATCCAAGTTTGAC
Organism: Pholcus phalangioides; assembly: GCF_987345545.1. Taxonomy (NCBI): domain Eukaryota; kingdom Metazoa; phylum Arthropoda; class Arachnida; order Araneae; family Pholcidae; genus Pholcus; species Pholcus phalangioides. The sequence continues at coordinate 44,772,261 of NW_028301603.1, read as the reverse complement.
AGATTATGGCCTCAGAAATTCACTAATAAACTAAAATCTATTTTAAAATAGTCATTTGTGGCAAGAAAATTTAAAAAAAGGCATTTTTACCAAAAAGTTTGAAAATTGGCAAAAAAGGCATTTATGGCATGATTAACTTCCGGGCTCTAATTATAAAGTATAAAGGTATTTTCTTTTGAAATTTTAATTGTTTTTCAAAATATTTTTTGCATTGAAAAAATTAATTTTTGATCGTCTGGCGGGCCCTTTCCCCCATACATCTCTGATTTCACCAATATCTGTTAGGAGGTAGGGGCAGACATAACAAAATTTTGCTGACTGGGGGGTCAAAATGGCTAAAAAATTCGACGTAAAACTTTAGTGCCTCTTACTACAATTCATTTTTCATTTCAGGTTCTAGGCAGGTATGCATGTGGGACCACAATAATCCATATGGTAATTATGATTGTGAATCTGAAGGTAATTTTTCTTTTGAATTATACAGTACTAAAAGAATCTAAATACAATACTGTTTTTATTGAAGAAAACAATTTTATTTCTTAAGGCAGTGGCTGCTCACCCTTATGTGCTTAAGGTTGAACATTCCATCTTTCTCAGGGTGCATAGCAAATGTCAAAATTTATTGTCTGAAATAGCTACTTCACTTTTGTTAATACAGCCTTAATAAATGTCAAGGCTAAGTATGTCTAGTGTAAGAGTAATTGTGACATCGGACCATGGGTATATATATGAAATAAAAGTAGTACAGTAGAGCATTGATTATTAGAATACCGATTAACCAAAAGCGTTCCAGTCGGCAGATTTAAATTTCCGCGCCACGTAGAAGTTCTGCTAGCGGCTTTTAGTGAAAGAAAAATTTAAATTTTGACTTCTTTTCCTACACTGCAGGCCTATTTCGATGGTCATTTTGAACTTGTCAAACTAGGCTAGTCAGTTCTCTGTGTTTTTTGTAAGGTGTGGATACAATATATATATACACTTTTTGTTTGATATCACTGTTTGTTTTTGTTTCATATTGCTTCTGGCACTGATACAATTTTTTTCTGTGAATGATTGGTATCCGAAAAATCAGTTATCCGGACACCCCAGTCTCCAATTGTTTCAGATAATCAATGCTCTACTGTATATGCACATTAGAAATACTGTATGTGCACATTAGAAATACCGTATATGCACATTAGAAATACTGTATTTGGCGCTTGCGTTGTATTTAAACAATTATTTAACTGCAGCTTTGGCGATGATGTAGTCATAACAGTTTAAATGACATATTTTGCATCAATAGAAATCGTATACTCCAAAGCTATTTGATATGAAATCATTATTTATATTGACAAAAAAATCAATTAAAAGCCATCTAATTAAGTGAGAAACATTCACCCCATCAGCTTGTACCCTTGAAAGCGCCAAATGCCATGAAAACTCATTTTACATTTTACTTTATTCCATTTTAAGCTAAATTTCAAAGTAATTTCAGTTGGTTCGGCTGGGAAGAGACCGACATCCTACCCTGAACCCCAAAGCAGAATGTTTTTCATTGTTCTGCAATGAGCCCTCAGCTGAGGTCTGTTCTGCAGTAAAAATCCCCATAATAGTGTTTTTTACACTTTTCTTCCAGATTGTTCTGCAGTAGCACTGATGATTCTCTGATGTACATCACAGATTTCGGCATATTTTGCTTTGGGGTCCATGAACTTTCTTACCAAGAAAAGTTTGATACACCGAGATTATGAGTACTATGTTTGGTATGCTACCTTCTAATATAATTTGACAGCAGTCGCTAAGTGAAAACACAACAGTTTTGTACATAGACTTCGAAAAGCTTTCACAGAAGATAAAAAAGATAAGAAGTAAAGCAAAAAACAGCAAAAAAAAGGGGAAGTGTGTGATTTTACGACATGCTTTTATTTTAAAAAATTAAAAATCCTTCTAGGAAAAAGCTCTCAGATGAATATTAGAGTTGACGTCCCCTGTTGTAGAGTATAAATGGTTGCTCAACATAATAAGAAAAGTTAATTTTTTTCTTTGAATACAGTTGATTGTACTATAACTAAACCAAGTGGTTTTTAACACTGCATCAGTGTTAAAAACCAGAATTATTATTGTTGTTTTAACTTTCTGCAGTTTTCTTGGTGATATTATTTTTAAATGGTATCATCAGCATTTTGATAAAAATAGTGTTTAATTAAAAACTAATAACTTATTTTCTTCAAAGATATAAAACGGATTAAAAATCATTATATTACTGCAAAACCTTGTTAAGTCCTCACCCTAATAAATTGTCAGTCCGGTTAAGTCATCTTTTTTTTTTTCGGTCCCGTCTAGCTTTCATGGGTAACAATGTTATTAAACGCTCTTTCTCTTCTCGTTAATTTCAGTGAACTCGTCACTATGGAAAAGTTTGAGAGAAAGAATAGATGATTTCTATGGTTCACTTAGAAGAAAGGGCTTGATAACAACATTGTCATACGTTCAAATGACATAATGCAATGGTTTTCCAATTGAAGCTGTATTCAAGCGTGCAAAACAAATGCTTTGGGTACTGCATTTTTAATTGGGTTGCTGTATTTTTGAAATATATGACAACCATATTTTTATGGGCATCTTTTTATCAGCCACCTCGTTGGGCATTTTGTCTGTTGTGGCGTTGTATTTGTATAAAATAGATATTTTTCCTCAGTAATTATCATTCTGAATATAAAACCCTTTAATCTAAATAAAAGGAAGTGTTTTGTTATTTAACATATCTATCAAGTTAACAAAAACTATTTGACAATATTAACAATAAGTTTTTGACTGTTATAATACCGAGTTAGTTTCTGGGGTCAAAAACCTAACCCTGATGCCCTATGATACATATTTTGAATAAGCAGCTCTATTTCACTTAGCAAATTGAACACAGGTAATGAGTAGCTTAGATAAATAAACCATAAAATTATATTTTATATGTACTAGGCTCTGATGTTGAAGAATTCAAAATTGCAAATTATAATTAACATTTTGTTTTAATTATTGTAATAAATTAATGTTTAAAAATAAAACATTGTAATATGACAAAAAGTAAGTTTTTCATCATGTTATATACCTATTGTGTTCAAAACATTATCAAAAGACATTCATTTAGGTTTTAGACGGTTTTCGACAGTTTTTGATGGTTTAAACCAGTTTTTGATGCGTGTCATGTCAATCATGTCAAAACCCCAACCTTGATATGTAAGCATAAGAGGGTTGTAACACTAGGGGATTTCAATTACCCAGGTATAGATTGGGAGAATCTTTCAGTTAGAGATCAATATGTAAGAGAGTTTCATATGTTGGTGCTCTATAAGTTTATGCATCAGCATGTATCAGAAGCCACTAGGGGTACTGTTATTTTGGATTTAGTTCTCACTAGTTCCAAGGATCTTGTTGAACGTGTTTTGGTGCGGAATGGGTTTTCTTCCAGTGATCATCATGTCGTCGGTTTTCTTCAGGTAAAGGTTGATAACAAAAGACTGGTTCCTTGTTTTCAGAGAACTAACTGTGATGTTTTGAGAAGAAGGTTAGCAGAATTTTTCAAAGACGGGTTGGAATCAGTCGGGGTGGTAAGTCAATGGGAAGAATTTAGTACAAAGCTATCATCTGTTTTGCACAACGTTATTCCCTTTGTTCGAAAAAAGCGTTTTTGTACATCGTGACCCCTATGGTTCTCGGATATCGTGCGTAACCTTTATCTTGGAAAAGAAAAGATCATTCAGAAAGTATAAAAGTAAACGAGGGATCTGTCATGTTTACTGATAAAAGAAAGTGATAAGGGATAGTAAAAAAAGGAAGTTGAGTCTATGTTGGCAGACAACATTGGCTCTGACTTGAAATAATTTTTTAGATACGCCAATAATGGATATTAGGGGTATTGTAGAAGGAATGTGGCGGTTGAAAACAAACACTTCCTTCTACAATTCAAAGATATAATTAAACATTTCTTATATAATTAACTTACCGAAATATACGAAGAACCTACAAGAACAAGCAGACTGCGAGACTGTCTGGTTTGAGTTGCGAAAATGCAAGTCCAATTCCTACATCATGCAGGCACGCTTTTTCCCCTATTACATGGACAGCGCCATCCAGTGGTGGACGCTGTCATCCCAGTACCTCTCCCTTAAGTGACAGAGTCACATTGTTGATTACTTGAGTCTATCCGGAGCTTGGACTATTCTGTCTGAATGGGTATGTTGCGTCGGACTGGTAGTCTGTGCAAATGTCACGTGTTGGGTGGCTGGAATAATTGTCATCATCTGCTGCTTTGGTGTTGATGGAACTTCGATGCCCGGTACTGGTCGTTGAGGAGATAGGACAGTTTGATTGGGTTGATCAAGATGACTGATTCCCTGTTCTTGACACGCACGAAAAAATTTTCAGTTTGCAACAGCACTTTGAATGGACCTTCATAGGTGGGTTGTAGAGGACGTCGAACGGCATCAGTGCGAATGAAAACGTGTGTACAGGTCATCAAGGCTTGTGTGTGAAACGTAGAGATTACGTGTGATGCCATATGCCATGCCTTGAAGTCTGGATCGGCTTGAGTGTGTCCATGGTGCGTTACAATTTGTCGAGATATGTGATTACTACCTCCGTTACACGTTGTTCAACGAAAATCTCTCCAGGCAATCTCAGCATTTGACCGAAGACCATTTTGGCAGTGGTGGCATTGAGGTCTGGCCGAAAGCATGTGTGGTGGCCGAGCAGAGCCGAAGGAAGACTGTCGACCCAATCACTTGTCATGCATCACTTCAGTGCTTGTTTGAGCTGACGATGTCGGTGTCCGATGAGCCCGTTTGCTTTAGGGTTGTAAGCAGTCGTATGGATGTGGTTTATTTCAAACAAATTGTTGAATTTGTGCAATTGATGCTATTCGAATTGCGAACCCTGGTCCATGGTGATAGTCTTGGAAAACCAGTTAGAGTATAACGCTCGGGTACAAGTCTCTGCGGACATATCTGGGATTGGGATTGCTTTGATCCATCTTGAGAATCGGCAAATAATGGTTAGAAGATATTCGTATTGGGAATTCTGGAGTCTGCCTACAATGTTGGTGTTCAGATGAGCGAATTTCTCCGACGGCACAAGAAAAACTCAGAGAGGCGATTGGGTGTGTTTGTGCACTTTGGTTCGTTGACAGGTGATACAAGCACAGGCAGACAAAACGTTCAATGAGGAACTTCACAGATGCTTTATCTTTGGATGGCATAGAAAATGAAATTTTCAAACACTTGTTTGCAAAATGCTAGGGAAACAAATATTCGCAAGACTTTTTGCAAAAAATCATCATAGAGGTTCAGTCTGTATTGTTCAGTCTGTGAGTGTTGATGGTATAGCCCAAGAAAGCCAGTTCAGGGCAGGCGCGGATCCAGGGTGATGTGTTGGGGGGGGGCGATTTTTTACAATGAAGATGTCGATCGGTGAGACCCAACCTAGTGTCCGCAGGTGCCAAATGTACTTAAAATAAAAAAAACTAATAAAAAATTAATTAAGAATTAAAATTATTTAAAACTGTCAATTAATTTTCATTTAAAAAATTAATTGATTAAAATTAATTACGATTACATTTTAATTGAAAATAAAAATTAATTAAAAAATGAAGGCAGTTAAAAATTAAATCTAAATTAAAATTTATATTTATAAAAATTATATTTTTTAAATATGCAACATACTTATTTAAAAACTTGCTTGCAGCAACTGGTGTTACAATTAATGAATAAGCTGTTTTTGATAATAAATTTGAACGTTTGTGCCGGCTACCCTCGCAAAAAAATACCGTACGAAAAAAAAGTTTGAGGTGCAGACTGAATAATGTGTGTTACATTTATAAAATAAGGATCTCGGTCAACCAGAGGAAATGAATTCTAAGCTAACTCGGATACAAGAAACCTCGTTTAATAGAGACGATCCTTGAACATTTGAAGGAAAAAAAATTATCTAAAGCCCTGACCATGGCCTCCACATCCTAGAGCGGGGCCCCTAGGCTAAAGCCTCTAGTGGGCCCCCAGACCAGACTTTTCACGGGCCCCTTTATAGTTAATTTATAGCTTAAAAAAACAAAAAAAAATGATGAGAATTGTCCCCGGCCCTGTCAGCTCCACCCTTGGGAACATGAACTTTACGCACAACAACAAAGTAGTTATCAAATAAATAGGTAGGCTACTACGCGCACATTGACAGCCCCCTTACCCGTAACGGGTCACACTGAGCTTGCGAAAAATTCTTGTGACCGCTCAAACTTTAAATGACTTCATGGCTTCAGATAAAAAGCTAAACCTATGCGGCGTAGCTTTTGTCCTCTCATATGTAAGGTCTGTGATAAGGCAGTTTCGGTTTCAGTACAGCACAGGGTAGATGTTTTCCCTGTTCAGGTTTTGAATGCCGGTGATGGATCGGCCAAATGAGCTTTGTTTACATCAGTGATTCCAGGTGAGCCCTCTGGGGTCTGTCTCGTTCGATAGAGAATCCTACCTATTTGCCGGCAGATCCATGTGGGGCCCTCAACTGGCTCTGCTTGTCTCGTACTAATTCATAGTACTCCCCACTCGGCACTGGACCCGACCAAAGGGACTTTGTTTCCATCCATGGGGTCCCTAAGGTGGTCCCTCTTGTTTCGCTCAATACTTTGTTTAGTATTTACTCATGATCTGCTTGGCGTATGCACTGAAAAGGTTCGGAACCGCTGCTGGAAACTCAAGCATCCAAAGCCGAGCTACACTCACTCCAGTAACTTTTTGTGTTCACGTATACGCTTCGAGGACTTGGCGATTGGTGTAGAGAACATTAAGCAGTCTTCTTTCAGTTACTCACGTTCTAGACAATTAATTTTTCTTTCTGTGAACAATTTTATAGCACACCAAACTTGTATCCTTTCTTAAAATGAAAATAAGTGCTACATACAATAAAACACCCATTTATGTCATGCCTGTATTTACAAATAATACCTTTAACTTCCTCATTTATCACTTATAATTTTCAAACGAGATGATAAAATTAAAAAAATTACAAATTTCCAGCTTTGTATACCCGATTTATGAAAATATTTTGCGTCTGAAACCCATTTTTGTCTTCAAATAAAGTTTCCCATCCTACTACGTATAGAGTCAGACTTTCAATAATCCCTCCAGTAATCCGGTGTTTTTAGGCCGGTTTTCTCCGAGCATAGAAGAGGAAAACATAGTGCGCACATGTTTATGAGCAGAAGTTTGTTATTTAAATGGACTTTTTCAATCAATCTGCAGTAATTCGGCGATTTCATTAACCCAGTACACCCTGGTGTGATATGTGCCAGATTAGCGAGAGTCTACTGTACTAATAATTCATATCTCTATTTGTTCTAGAAAAATTGAATTCCATCAGCCTTTTTTTTTGCTGGTAATTTTTCAGTTTTCCCCTTAATTTTTTTTTTGCAACACTGATTTTAACCATCCTCATGCCCCGTTACTGAAGACAATGTCCTATTTACAGGAGAACTAAATGGGCTATAGCCCAGGGCGGCAAGTTCAGAAGGTCGGCAAATTTGAGGGTTGAGTGGCCAAGAAAATTAGCAAAATGGGAGAAGGGCGGTGAAATTTTTATAACCCACCTCTTCCCAGACAGCAAGTGACCGTGTCAGTGAGTGACCTAGAGAGTTCGCAAGCACATGAATGAGCAAAAGCGTGACTTAGAGCGGGAGTAAGAATGTGAATGATCAAATGAGTGACATAAAGAGTGAGGGACCAGTTCAGTGAGTGGCCTAGAGTCAGCCGTCAGAAGCGTATACTGGGCCCTCGGAAAAAGTAATTTTTCTGAGCCCCCTACCTGGCGAGACACGTTTACTTTTAAAATTTTAAACCAGAGGCCCCTCTGCATTTGAGGCCCCCACCCGCGGGGAATGCATTAAGACGGTATTGTCTAGAACGCGTGTAAGTAACGAAACAATTACCAAAACCAGCGTCAAACACGTGTGTGACCAAAACAGGGTGCAAACATGTAAATGACTAAAAGGTCCGTCCCACGAGCGTTTGCTAGGGGACGCTGGGTAAGATAATTAAAGTTAATAAAAGTCTTTGTCGGACATAAACCGCAAAAATAACAGCCGGCATGAAGTAAACCGTGCTTGTTCGGTCATTCACAAAGGAAGACGCTCGTTCCTCTGCCTTTGTATTGAAAGCCTTAAAAATTATTGCTTCCCTGACGCCCGAGACGACCGCGGATCCTGACAAAGACTTTTATCATCTTTAACTTTAATTATCTTAGCCAGCGTCCCCTAGCAAACACTCGTGGGACGGACCTTTAAAAGAGTGACTTTAATACAGGTGTACTTGCAGGAGTGGGGGGAGGGGGCTATAACATGGGACGGAAAATTCGTGGATAGAGTAGTCGAGAAAATTAGACTTGAGTGGAAGGGCGGTGAAATTTGAATAGCCTTCAGATCGGCAAAACCGTAAATGCGCTTCTGACTGAACATCAAAATTACTCTCTATCTCCTAACCTGAATCTCTGGTTCGGTTTCAAATAAACAACACATAAAGGATGAAAACTTCAATTTGGAACCACCTTAGCACAAGTTTCAGGGAATTACTAATCAGGAAATATAAAATCTTGGAAACACAAATACACGAAATACTAAATGGTAAATCTTGCTTATTCGAATAGGATGTCAAGATAAAATATGAAAATGTTTTTAAATATGAAAATATAGCATTGAAAAGTTATTGAAACAAGTATAGACTGTTTTCGATAACAAGAAATAATTGACGCATATTTCAATAAAATATGTGGGTACTAATTTGTCTGCATAATTAAGAAAAATTTCAGAGTAAAAAAACTTCCTAATGAAATTCTAATATTGCGCGATTTAAAATAATAAATTTCTTATTCAATTTTGTGCAGACTATATGGTTGTCAAAAACCTATTCAAAAACAGTTTTTCGCCACAGATACATTAAATAGCAAAAGCTTACTTTCATGCAAATTGGAATGATTTTCATTAATATTTAATTATGATTATCAAGTGCACAATATTAATTTTCAGATGTTTTGTCTGAAAAGATGGTGGTTAAATTTAATTCCCGCAGAACATCCGACACCACACAATCAATTTTATATAGTAGATTCCACTTATAACGTTCCTCAAGGCCGAAACATGGGAAGAGGAGGTAGGTTTGGTGCCCCGGGCACTGGACCGGAGGAGGGGGGGGCATGAATTTCAACCTTTTACCTGCCCTTTAACATTACAAGGGACACCAAGATGCTGACCAATCATCTGGTTGCGGCACTGCTCTTAGAACCTTTTCCCGCTTAGTGCGATTCATTTTCGTGGTTCCATCTTCAACTAATGCTCAGACTATAGAGAAAAACGCTTTAAAGCGTTTTTCCGCTTGAAATGATTTTATGGCGGTTTTTGGAAAAGCATTATACGCGCGATCCACTTATAATGTTTAATCCAGATACTTATTTCAAATTGCAAAGGCTTTAATTATTAGATGGGGCCGAGGCCTATATTTTCATAGATATTATAGAGAAGCTATGTGTGTTCAAATGCTCACCTGCTAGCGCAGGGCTTTTGAGCTACGTTTTCGAGGAGGGAGGAGGGGGGGCTTTGCTGAGATTTTTCATACTTTTAGGCCCCACTATAGTGAATTTGTAGAGTGAAAGTCAAAAAATGATGAGAATCGTCCTGAGCCCTGTTAGCCTCACCCTGTGGGGAGCCCCCCGTTAATGTCATTATCAGTGAATCCGTAAGCGAATGCAGCTTCATTCTCTGGGAAAACCCCAGATGTGCTTCAAAAGTAATAGAATTAATTTTCTTAACACCCATTTATTTTAAAATTTTTAAATTTATACTTTTCCGAAAACAGTTTTTTTCGAAGACATGGCCATTTTTTTATCCTCGTCAAGCTTGCGTGTTTCAGGACTGAATTTAAAAAAAAGAGATAACAAAGGCTAGAAAACGATGATTCATCTTATTGGATGGCTTGTGCTTTATTGCGCGTTACCAAGAAAACTGAAGGGTGTAAATTTTTTTGCCTCTCTACACGAGCCCTTAGGCGATAGTGCAGCCGAATCGCATTGAATCCCTGTAGAACCTTGGTGGGAATACAATTGACCCTCCTCTGGCTATGACTTCTTTATTTTTTCGACCTTACCAGCAGAAGAAATCTCAAGGTGGAACTTGGGGAACAAATTTTAGGGAAAGGAACTTTGAGAAAAAAAGGAAATTAATTAAAAAATTTAAGGATTAATAAGGAAAAAAAGTGAGGTAACTGGAGTTATGTTTGCTTGAAGGCTCTTGGGAGGGGCGATCGCCCCTTCACCTATTGTTTAAAGGCTCTTGGGGGGGCGTCCCCATCGCCCCCCCCCCCCCCCCCCGGATCCGCCACTGGTTCAGGGACAGCCAGGACTAATTAGTTGGCATTGAGCATGACACGGTAGGCATCAAGACGTCTGAAAACTTCTTCCAGGGGATGTTTGTGGTTGTCACTGTACACGAAGATGCCGTAGCGATAGCAAAATGCAAGGGTAGACCACATTGCACCATGTCCATAAACATCTGGTACGATGATGCAGCACCTTGCATCTCAAAGTTGAAGCGGACAAATTTGTATATGCCTAAGGAACACACAATTGCAGTTTTGTATTGATGAGGGCCGTATATTGGGATTTGAAATATGCAGAGTCATATCCAATTTCGAAAAAATAGTGCAACCGGCTATCTGGTTGTTTACATCTTGAATGTGCAGTATGGGATACAGTTGTGGTGTCGTGTTGCGATTCATCATGCGATAGTCACAGGGGAGACGAAAGGAGTTATCTTTCTTTTTCACAACATGGATCTGCGACGCATACTGCAAATGAAATTCGTAATTCCTGGACTCAGACAAGACAGGCAAGTTTGTAAATCGACTTGCTTACCTTTCGTTGACAGTCCTGTCGTTATCTCGATCAACCAATTGTTGCCGATATTCACCGCCAGCTTGTGGTGATTCAGGAAATCTGTGCTGATAATGGTGTGCGACAGTTCGGCGAAGATGTCTCTACGTAGGTTGAGGTTCAGCAAAACGACTCATGTACCACTGTTAGGTATTATCTCACCGTTTGCGGCCCATAAACTAAACTTAGCTGAGTTGAGCAATGTGGGTGACAGATGAGGAATAATGCTGACTTGGCTGCCAGTGTCGATCAGGAACACACAATTGTCGTTGATATTACGAATATAAAAGGTGACTTTCTGGTTTGAAGAGAAGGGAGGAATGTGTGCGTGCCTCTTTTCCCTCCCTGCTCACAAATTTTTTGCATGCACGTGAGTGGTGATGTTGGACGAAACGCAAAAAAACAAGCACAGTGACCTTGTTTCGCTAATGCGTCAAGATGCTGTTCCGAAAGGGGCAAGATACTCTGTATGTGCAGCAGGATTAGGTTCAGGAACAGTGACTTTTAAGTAGAGAGCAATGTAGGTATGTGTAATGCTATCAATGACTTTTTCCCCTTGGTTTTTTTATAGCGAATACAATATCAAATGTACGGGTGTTGCATGGAGTAATAAAATCCTCAACGATGTTGAAGTGAAAGATGTGGAGGTCCTAAATCTTCTAAAAAATATATGTGCAAGCAAAGCACCAGGACCAAATGATATCTATCCTATGGTCCTCAAGGAATGTGCTAATGAATTGTTGGGGCCAGTCACACAGATATACAGGAGTAGTGTAGCTGAGAGTATTGTCTCAAGGGATTGGAAACTTGCTAATGTTGTTCCAATATTTAAGAACGGTAGTAGAGAAGCTGTGTCCAGTTATCGTTCAGTGAGTCTGACAAGCTCCCTCTTGAAAATTTTAGAAATTATTATCAAAAAGCAGTTGGTGAAGTGGATAGAAGAGAATAATGTATTGTCAGATAATCAGCATTGATTCAGGAAGGTTAAGTCATATGTGACCAACCTCATGTTAAACTCTTGAAGCATTTACACAAGATTTGGGACAACTTTTAATTGGATAGAATCATGGTTAAGAGAGAGGGCACAGCGAGTTATGGTGAACTGGGAATTCTCTGGTTAGACAGGCGTCACAAGTGGAGTTCCTCAAGGAAGTGTCCTTGGCCCCATACTTTTTGCAGTTTTTATCGATAAACTCGATCAGGGCATCGACGGGATTGCTAGCAAATTCACAAATGACATGAAGCTAATGGGGTAATCTGGAATCAAAGTGATAGGGAGTTGCTCCAGACCAACTTAAACAGGACTACAGCATTGGCAAATGAATGGAGCATGACATTTAGAGTTGACAAGTGAATGATCACTTATTTTAGTTCGAACAACCCACAGTTCTCTTATGAGTTGAATGGTGTCACTATCCCGGATCCAACTAGGGTCACAGATTTGGGAATTCTCACTGACGAGCTGCTTAGGTTTTCTGAACATTGTGCAATGGTAGTCAAAAAATCGAATAGACTGCTTGGTTTCATTTTCCAAAAGGTCTCTCTGCGTTCTCCTAAAGTTCTTCTTTTGCTTTTTCGAGGCTTAGTTTGTCCTGGACTGGAGTATGCTGTAAGGTTTTGGAGACCATACCTACAGAGGGACATTGAATTGGTTGAAGGGGTGCAAAGAAGAGCTACGCGTGTTCTTATTGGCACGCGGGGCTTGAGTTATGAAGAGAGACTTCATTTTTTGAATATGTTTACATTGGATGAACGCAGGTGTCGGGGATATATGATCGAAGTGTTTAAAATTTTCAATGGGATGGATAGGATGGATCATGAACTTTTAGTACACCGCCAGTCGACTGCTTTTACAAGGGGACACCAGTATCGATTGGTAAGGGACAATTCTAGGTTATGGTGTCGCAGGGATTTTTTCTCTAATGGGGTTGTTAATAAATGGCATAGCTTATAACTTTGGGGGTAGTAAATTCTAACACAATTGACACGTTTAAAAATAAATATGATAAACATGTTGGGGTAAATTGAGAAGCCATCCATACTTAGAATAAGACAACTATAAATACATTATATAGGCATTGTATAACATTTTGTCATGCATATATATATTGTTTATAATTTTTTTGATTGCATTTTCAATTGGGTTGCTGTATTTTAGTAATATATCACATCCATACTTGTTATGGGCATCTTTTCCTGAGTCAGCCACCTCGTTGGGCATTTTTCCTGTTGTGGCCTTGTATTTGTATTTGGATTTTTTGTAAATGTAAATTGGAAATTTGTATTTATAATGGGAACTTAACAATCCTTTTTTTTTTCAGCTTATGCTTCATACAAAACTTTGGACACCTCTGTTCATTGCTAGTGTAATATTCAGCATGATTGGCTTTATGATCTTCACAATCATTTATACCTCTTTCTATTGGTAAACACACATTTTATGAAATTCTAATTGTGTTTGTATTTGCCTTGCTATTATTTTTCATCTGTTAACTTGATAATATTCTGCAATTTTTGGTTTCTTGATTTAAAAAAAATAGTTTGAAGCTTTATCTTACAAAAAAGCTCTCCTAGGATGTCAAGGCAAATCATATCTATGGCTGTTTTCGGAACAACAGATTTAAAAAATGAACCACAATCCCCATGGTGCACCTTGAGGTAATAAAATAGTGGGTTTCATAATGCTTAATTGTAAATGCTATTTGCATCATTTAAATTTCTCATTTTATGTAGCAGGTTACTATGGCAAGACATTTTTTTGGCAGAGAAAGCTTTATCTCATTCATATTGCATTCAAAGTTTGGAAATTGTGGTGATTGTTGGCTGAAATTCTGGGATTGCACCATGGTTTTCAGGGCACAACAGCCATCAAAATACCCACATGATACAAACACAGTAACTGTACATGTACAACATTTTGTGTGGTTAGAAGCTAGGTTCTAACAGCTGGAGATCATGGTTATCTGGAATTAATGCTGAATTGCAGATTGCACCCTAAATATACGAAGTAACTGGAGTGCAAGAAAATGCAGAAATATATTGTTCCATCGCGCGGATCTCTCGAGTGCTTTGCAGAGGACTTGAAGATACTGGAACAAACCATTTGTATACTGGGTTTATTTTTGCTTCCCAACATTAATTCAAATGGATGGCAACAATGAAAGACAAGTTTTTCCACTTTAATATTTTTTCGAAGGAAGATTCTGAGTTTTACACAACATAATTTTTCTAACTTGCTATAACACAGGAAGTTAAGTCTTTTCATTAGAGTTTTTTAGCCATGAAAGTTTAACAAAATAGTTAGCTCTCACCAATATAGTCTGTCCAGACACCCTTCATTTTCCCTCTATCACAGGAACCACATCTTCTGATTATGAATGGTGAGTTCTAGCATCTCCCAGCAATGCCCTTTTAATAATTATCCAAGGAGAAGGAGTCCAGCTACGGTGACAGCAAGAACCTGTTATCAGCAGCCAGCTTTAATCAAGGAACAGTATCGACAAGATTCCGTCGACAGCATCAAGCTCTCACAATGGCACAGGAAAACACATAATCCAATAGGCAATGATGCAGCAGCCAGAAGAAGAGATTGGATGACTCAAGCGGTGCTAATGCATGCCACTAAAATCAACGGTACAAGGTGACAGAAAATGTGTTACCCAGCATACACCTCACCGGGTGAATCGCCTTAGTAAGTAGTTCTAAATCGAAGCATTTCAAGTGTGTTTGTTCCCAGTGCTCTTCTGGTATTTGAAGGAAAACCTTCCCAGCATCCTTTGTCAGAACAACCATTCAGAAAGCGGGATTAGCAACTTTGTTAAAACTAAAACATTCTGACAGAAAAATACTTATTTGCATGATCACACAGTGTAAAATAATATTGTACAATAATGCCATATGGAATCTGGCAAAACAACTCTAAATGAAAACATTGTATACTTGGCATGGATCTACAATGGATACCTGAATCTACAATACTAAGCCTATTGCACATTGAAGAATTTCATGATGTTATCGACCAACATATATGAAATTCATCTGATATTACTGATATATATTCTTATTTTTTTCTCTGACTTAACAGATCACTATGCAATAATTTGTAAGCTTTGTTTCAGTATACCCACTTCAACTATCAGATTAAAACAAACTAACCCCCAGTTTAAAAAAATAGATTATTCCCAAATTTCATATTTTTCTCCAAAATTACAATGTTTCATTCAATAATACTGACCCTTCTAATAATTTTGAAGAACTTTTACTTAAACTTGAAACAATAGTACGCAATCATACTAGATATATTAATGGTGAAAATAATAGATCGCAGCTGAATCCTTGGATCACTCATGAATTACACCATCTGACAAAAATTAAGCAAAAACCATATTATAAAACACAAAAATTTCCATTCAATATCCCATTAAACATAGCCTATAAAAATGTTGTAAAATTGGTCCAATCCAAAATAAAATCTCCTAAACTTGAATATTTTTCCTACCAATTTTCAAAATGTAACACTTCCAGGAAACGTTGGAGATTCATTTATAGTATAATTAATAAAACTGGTCATAATAAACTGTTTCGTGGCCAATTCTGATCCTATTCCACTGGCCCAAAACTTTAATTCCCATTTTGTTAATATTTCCCCCATTAAATATCAACATGAATGATGATTTTATGCAATACATGAAATCAATTTTTTTTTCAAATCAAATGAAATTTATTGTTATCATATAACAGTGCGAAAGAAAAGAGAAAAATTTACCAATGAGTCAATAAAAAAATGACCCATTCAGGTAAATGCTAGTAAAAATTAGTATAGAAAACAGAATAGTCAACTAAAAAAAAATTAAAATACTAATTCATGGCAATAGAGGAGTGCAATTTAAAAACAGTTCTACATGCTGCATCTACAAATGTAATTTTTTTTTGGATGTTGGAATAAAAGCAAAAACGACTAGATGCAGCTTGTCATTAAACTGTTATGTTATTTAAGAATTATACGAGCAACAGAAAAACATTAAAACAAATTTTCTATAAAATGAAATGAGAACATATATTGCTTGACACATTTTTTAAAGGATGATAAATTAGTATTGTGAGTGATTTCTGGTGGTAATGTATTGTAGAATTTTGGGATAAGGTAAGTAGCATGTTTCTTCAACAGTGTGTTTTATGAGGTAAAGGAAGTGAATACATATTATTTAGTCTATTTGAAGATCGATATGTTTTCAAAGGCAAGGAGAATTGACCTTTGAATAAGAGGAGAATGGATTTATAGAAATATAATTGACGTAATGTAAGTATTCCAAGATGTTTATGAAGCTGTATTGGTGGTGTAAAATTATTTATGATAATTCTAATAGAATTTTCGGATGAATAAAATGTTTCTTCAAAAGTGTTTTATGAGGTAACGGATGTGAATACATATTATTTAGTGTATTTGAAGATCGAGATGTATTTAAAGGTGAGAAGAATGGATTTATAGAAATATAATTGATGTAATGTAAGTATTCCAAGATGTTGATGAAATTGCAATAAAATTATTTGTGATGATTCTAATTATTCTCTTATGGAGGCTGATTATAGGTTAAATGGTTGAAAGGTAGTCAGAACCCCAGACAGTTAGACCATATAGTAGGAGCGAGTGAAACAAGGAGTAATAAAGAGTTAGTAAAAACGACTGATTCAAGTAAGGTTTGAGATAGTAAAATTTAAAAAACTACTAGCCATCAGTCTTTTTTGCAAGTACTTGACATGACTCTTCCATTTAAGATTGTGATCAATGTATATGCCAAGGTATTTAATTATAGTAACTTGCTCAAGACATGAACAATTACAATCAGAATTAATAGTACAATTGTGATTATGGAAAATTAAATTAGGGTAAAAGTGAATGTTAGATTGGGAAGAGAAATTTATAAACTTAGTTTTTGATGTACTTATCTGAAGGTCGTTAGCAACAAACCACTTTTGAATTCTAATTAAATCAGTATTGATTAGGTTAGTTAGAGATTGGAAATCATCAGATGAGTAAAGTAATGCAGTGTCATCGGCGAAAGTTATGATATTGTCATTTATGTTTAAGTTGCATAAATCATTTTTGAATATTAAAAATAATAGTGGTCCCAAGACAGATCCCTGAGGAACAGCTTTCACTATCCAATGGTGCTAAGGCTATTGTGAATATTGACTGATTGTGTTCTGTGGGTTAAATAAGAAGCAATTAGATTGAAAGCATTATCTCTGATTCCCATATATGAAAACTTATTTATTTAGCAATATATGATTCACGCTATCAAATGCTTTTCTTATATTGAGAAATATTGCAATGTTTTCTTTAAATTTATCAATATTTTCAGTGATAAATTGTCACTCAATATCCTTTCTTCCAACAACTGCTGATGAAAACTTGACAATTATTAAAAAAATTACTCTTTTCTGGATTCTTTGTAGAAACAACCAACACCAAGGTCTTGAAAATTCTTCCATATATGTATGGCTAGTGGTGAAATTTCGAGGTCTTCAAAATCAGCTATCGTAACCCCCATTTATAAATCTGGAGATCCAAATGATTTTAACAACTTCAGACCAATCTCAGTTTTACCTTCTATCTCAAAACTATTTGAAACAATTATCAAAAATAAAAAATTTTCTTTCTTGTTACATTTCAGTTTTTTTTCTAACAATCAGTTCGGATTCCTTCCTAATAAAAACACAGAAACTGCCCTACTAACAGTTACTAAATTTATCGCTGAAAATACTTATAAATAAAAAAAAAAGCATTGCAGTATTTCTTGATATAAGAAAAGCTTTATATATTACTAAATAAGTTGTCATATATATCAAACTCAGAGGTAATGCTTTCAATCTAATTGCTTCTTATTTAACCCATTGAACACAATCAGTCAAAATTCACAATAGCTTTAGCAACCAATTGGAAATAGTGAAAAGCGTTCCAGGGATGCTGCTGTACTCTAATTTACTTGGGTCATTCATAAAATCGGAATCCTTTTTGAGTGAAAATGAGTCCCTCTCAAAAAAAGCATGCCCCCCCCCCCCCCCACAATAATTCACTGGTATCTCTGTGAATATTTTCCAGCATGCCCCAGGTCCTTGATCACCTGCTTATATCTTTTCATTAAGACAGCGGTAGGTCATGTTCTGGGCAGGAGAAGGAAATATCTGTGAATCATATAATTCATTTCTCTCTAAAAACATGTTCTGTCCAAAGAATCAATTACTTCCACTGTCTAATTGTAAGAAAAGCTTGCAAAGAAACTCATTCACACTGAGCATTTAACATATGGAATTTAGTCACATGTAGCAAATCCAAAACAAATATACAATCAATCCCACTTATAACGTTCCTATTTAGAACGTTTTTCCACTTAGTATGACTTATTTTCATCGTCCTAACTAAGTAATTCGCATTAAGATTTCCCATTTAAAGTGATTTCCTGCTTACGTTTTTATGAGAGGTTTTTGAAAAACTTTATAATCAAGATCCACTTTGATTAACAGTTGGAGGCACACATTTATATATTTACTAATAAAGCAATCTATAAATTCCCTTCTGATTGATTTTTCATTTTAAAAAAAATCTTAGCTCTTTCAATGATATCTTCTGATTAAATTTAAAGCAAATGAGATTCTCTATTTATATTCATTCCTTGGCAATTTCCTGGCAGAATGACTTTATTTTCCCTCCCTACCACTCTGATCCATCACCATTTAACAGCCACATATTTTCACACCTGAATATGGGAACTATGTCAGATTTGTGTTGGTGAAATTCTACAGTGTACTTTTATGTGTGCCCAGCATTTGGCATGTTTTGTGTTTGGTAGGTGGCAGGGTTGGTAAAAAAAACCAGGTTTTTTTGGTTTAAACCGTTTTTTTTTGTTTTTGTTTTAAATAGTATTACCATTAAAAACAATAAAATTTCTGAAAAATCATTCAAACTTCTAATAGTTAATTAAAATGAAATGTTTATTAATGTAATTAACACTATTCCTGTATTAATTAATCAATAAATATTTCTTACATTTTAAGAAACAGGACTACCAAATCCACAATATATTGAAAACCAGTGTATAAGCCGACATCAAAGAATCTGTGCATTTCAGAGAAATTAAAATTATTATATTTTTATGCAAAATGAATAGCTTACGGAAATTTACAATAGAAAATTTAATCACGCTAGGTCAATGTCAGGTTTCTTCAAGGCACCACTTTTTGTAGTTTCTTTATCATCGGAACTGATCCATTTGATCCACAAATTTCTCACATAGTCTTTGAAAGACTTGTTGATGCTCACATATAAAGGCTTTACAATCAACATTAGCCCACCTGGTAATCAAAGCCAATGACGTTTTCGATTTCTTTGCCTCTGCTTTGACATTATCGGTTCCGAGGGGTTTGAACATACCCCATACCAATAATGTTGGTTTCTCGAACACTGCTCTGGGCCTTTTGTTCCATATTTCCTGGATCCATCTGGCCCTTTTCCTGGGCTTTCAGGATCATTCTTTATTGGATTATAGGACCACCTACCCCTAGCATGATGGTGTCACTACTGTTGCTGCTTCTTTGTGAAGGGAAAAAGAAACCCTGTGAGATAATGCACCACTACATTGATGTGTGATGCAATCCTTATTTATGAATTTGCTGAAGATATAGAGTATGCAGACCTGCGAACCCTCCCGATTTAGGCGGGAGACTCAAGATTTTCCATCCTTCTTCCCGCTCTTCGGATTTGTTAAAATTTCTCCGGATTTTGGCAAAAAATTAGATTTTACGCGAGCTTTCATGTTGTCGTGGCGTCAATGATTACCGTCGTCGTTAGGGAAAACACCCATAGAGGACAGCCGTAGTCATTTCCATCGAGCAGCCGTAAAAACGTCTTTGTGACCGCATTTAAAGCAACTGGCAAAGACGCTACTTCGTTTCCGTAGCGTTTATCGGCAATCATTTATCAGGGGCATGACCTTGGTTGCCGAAATTCCTGTATACCCGTTATTGTATTCCATTAACAGCCGTGCGGTAAACACGTTTTTTTTTTGTCCGCAGCTTTGTAATTTGAATTTTTTTAAATCGTTTCTTCCGATTGAACATCTTCGGAAAGAAAATATAAAACTTTAAGCTATATACAGCTAAATATAAAGCTTTTTAAGAATTCATATACTCAAGATTAACAATCACTGATAGCATCCACGAAAGGAAACACTTATACTTTAGGAACAGTATGTAGATATGATTTCTCTATTCCGCATGGAAAGACTGACATGGAATTATATTCTTCTCAGGAGCAATGCAGAACCTGCCTTGGGGGGGGGGGGGAAGGAATGTAACTTTTTCTTAATTTATTAAAAAAAATGGTTTTTTTTCGAATTTTTTTTTTTTTATGAACTTTTTTTTTGATTGAGTCTGTGAGTGTTGTGGGGGGGGGGGGGGTAATCTCGGGAAAATCTCCGGATTTCTGGATTCAAACCAAGGTTTGAACCAAACAACCCTCGTAGGTGGTACCATCTATCTAGGGCAGCAACTGTATGCTTTCTCAAACAGGACAAGCACACATTTTGGCATCCCTGTGTAATGTGGAAGAATCATTTATAAAGGGTGAATTCTGTGCCCCCTGTAGTCCAGAGCCTGTGGCACTAAACTCGACTGCTTCCCCCCCTTTAGTTGCAGCCCTACATTTATCCTCTAAATTGGTAATGTATGAATTTGAAATTTAATGCACACATATTGGTGTTGTAGGTCTGTGTGATCACCGTGACAACCAGAGTTTTTCAAAGGAATAGCCAACACTAACTGGAAAATGATAGAAAATGACATTTTTAGCCTATTATTACTTCATCGCAGGCTCCAAACTTGGATTTTCACCAAAGGCACAGGCTTCCATAACCTCCCCCCCCCCCTTTTTTTCCAAGATAAAAATTAAAAATATTTTTTGTAGAAAATTAAAATATTAGGAAAGAAAATACATTCTTACACTACCTGTTAATTTAAAATTTGTTTTGAGTCTTAGTGACCCAAACTGTAAAGAATTAGATCCTTGTGCCCCTTCAAGAGCCAAATTCTGTGTATATGTTAGATTGAAAGAATTATATTCATGTATTTTTGCTTCAATGAAGTATATATTATATTTATGTTTATATAATTTGTATAATTATCAAGTTCGAGATAATATTTGTTTGAGTTTGTTTGAAGAGATAATTGGTACATATACATTTTTAGAAAGTGTCATCAGTGTATGTAAATTAGCAATTATGTGACATCATTCATTATATCTCCAATCACATTAAGCCAAGGGGATCCTGGGAAAATGGTGAAAAAGCAGTATAAGCACCCTTCTTGGCCATTAGAAACGGAAATAATCCTTGGGGCACATGAAATTATCCTTAGGACACAAACACGTGAATAATCCAAAATGCGCTGTGGTTGAAGTTACTAGGCCTCAGCCCAACAGAGGCCATTTAACACCGTCAAGAATTGGAAAAATTGGTGCTGAAACGCGACTGTGAGCAGAACATCCTGCAACAATGCGCGATGGAAGTGAAATGACACATAGTTCAGCAATGCATTAGCGCAGAAAACGTTTCGTCCAATCGCTAACAAGTGCATGCGAATATGCAAATCAGTGGCTGCACCTGTAGGCCGAACTTCGTTCCGGCTTCGCTCCTCCGGCCAGTAAAGGGGGCCCCTGCCCTCGGTCTGTAATTATCAACTCTGTTGGCACCACAACCAGAAACATGGTAATATTATTTCATTAAGCAGGATACATGGCAAGAATATTTCACTAAGCAGGAATAAAGCCCTAGCAGACCGAGAAGACAAACGTTTCCAAGGGGCGACTTTCTGAAGGGTCTAAACCAGGGTTGTTTGGTTTTAACCAACTGGTTTTTTTAAAAAAACCACTTTGGTTTTTTCAAAAAATCAGATAAAAGTTGCCTAAATATCATTTTTTTTTCCTTGAAAAATATCACATTTGTTCATTATTAGCCAAAATGTTTCATTTTTACCACATTTTATATCCTTGGGGTACGTTCTGATGGTATATCTTTAAATGACATAAGATTTTATAAGTGGTTTTTTCAAAAAGTCTCATAAAAGTGGCCAGAATATATATATATTTTTCATATGAAGTATCTTAGTCATTTAAAGTTATATATAAAAGCCAAAACTTCTCATTCTTACATTTTCTAACCTTTGGCTACATTCTGATGCTCTATCTTTAGCAAATTCATGAATAAGGATTGCATCACACATCTAAATGTAGTGGTGTATTACATATCTCACAGGGTTTCTTTTTCCCTTCACAAAGCAGCTACAGTAGCGACACCATCATGCTAGGGGCAGGTGGTCCTATAATCCAATAAAGACACCAGCTGTCCTTAAAGGACAAAGACTAGTGTACAAGTTGTTACATTACCTCACATACATTTTCATTCCCATAAGAAGTAGCACATCTCCTACTGTATATCTCCCAGTCTTAATATTCAATAGTTGTTTTTTTATACTTTCACACACACACTGTTAAGCCCAGTTAATCAAGGTTCTACTGTATAGTTGTAGCAGATTTATAAAAAATAATCAGCTATATACAGGGTGATTATAATTTAAGTTTTGATTCCAAAACTATACAATAAGTACTGATCGGAATGACCTGAAAATTTGCATGGATACTCCTGAAGCAATGGACGTTTCTTTCGCAAAAGAAAAAAGTGCAAAATGTGCAAGTAGATGATGCTGTACTTGGCCAGCAGTATAATCTATTTTGTGCAACCACATCATTTCGGTACTTCCACAGCATCAGTGTGTGGATAGCACTTCTATCAAGATGCACATTGCAATACCAGCAAAGCAGCTGCTGAAGACCCATTTTGACAAGTTCCTCAGGAATATGAATGGGGGGGGGGGGCCTTTGGTTTAATAAAGCTGAATTGCAAGCACATCCACATGATCATGGCATACTTCGATTCTGTTGTTGAACAAGAATTTTTGTGCTTTCAACCTCATAGCCAGAACACGCGGTGGACAACATATTTAACATTTCTTAAGTAAGTTGTAGTTATTTGTTCAATTACTTCATTTTGTAATGCTTCCGTGAATTATGGAGTCATGCAATGCTATAATTAAGTTATAATTTTGCCATGACTGGCTATCGTTTCCATTCTGCAAGCAAATTTCCCACATGTTGGATGATGTCATTAATTTTACATTTTCAAGTATTTTTTCCCTTTTATCAAATAAAATTGAATTTTTTCAGGAATATTCATGTCAATTTTCCAGTCATTCTGATAATCGTTCTTTTTTTACAGTGTTTTGAAATCAGAACCTTAGTTATAATCACCCTGTATATCGTAAATCATTGCTAATTAATCTGCATTATTTATGCTTCATTAAATGCATTATATTCACCTAATTTTTATTACTTTTTGCGAAATAGCTTCGTAATTAAGTATACTGAAAGTAACTGGAGAAAAACCTTTATACAAGGGGTGATCAAATGAAAAGGTACGAAATGACGTAAAAACGTAATAGTTAAATATTGCATATTCCGCCATGGGAGAACGTAGTGAGACATCTCGGGATGCGATTGGAGTCTCTGACTGGGATAGGAGCATGCGCGGGCGCCCGCATGTGCAGGAGAGCGAGCAGAGGCTCTTATCAAAAGCCTCGTCCAAATGATGCGGCAGTCCGTATGAGGACAAGATGGCGTTTGTGTTGCAAAATTCGACGATTGAGGAGCAGCGAGGTGTTATTCGATTTCTGACAGCGGAAGGTGAGAAACCGGCAGCTATTCATCGCCGGATGGTGACAGTTTACGGGGAGAAATGTGTCTCTGACAAGTCTGTCAGAAAATGGAGTGCCCGTTTTCGTGCAGGCCGTGAGAGTGTGGGTGATGACCCGAGACCAGGCCAGGCAAACACTGTCATCACGAGCGATCTCATCGACAAGGTGGACGACCTAGTGAGAAGTGATCGGCGTGTCACATTGCGAATATTGGCGGTGAAGGTGGATGTCAGCTATGGAACCGTGTTCACGACAGGTTGCGATATCGGAAGGTGTGTGCCGCTTGGGTTCCGAAGCAGCTCACCGACCAGCAAAAGGAACTGCGTATGGGGCTAGCACTGCAACATCTGTTTCGGTATCAGGAAGACCCCGCTTTCATGGAGCGGATCGTCACAGGTGATGAGACCTAGTGCCATCACTACGAGCCAGAGACAAAGCGGGACAGCATGCAGTGGAAGCATGCGTCGTCACCTCCCCCTAAAAAGTTCAAAGCTGTGCCGTCAGCAGGCAAGGTGTTGCTCACCGTCTTTTTCGACATTCAAGGTCCGCTACTTGTGGAATTCCCCAAGCACAGAAAAACCATTAACTCCGATGTGTACTGCGAGACACTCCGACGCCTACGCAGGTCCATCAAGAACAAAAGACTGGGGCTGCTCACGAAGGGTGTGGTTCTGCTCCATGATAACGCACGTCCACACGTCTCCAAAGTCACACACATGGAACTGGCCAAGTTCAAGTGGGAGCCGTTGGACCATCCGCCCTACAGTCTGGACATGTCGCCCTGCGATTTCCATGTGTTTGGTCCACTGAAGAAACACCTGAAAGGGAAGCGCTTCAACTCGGACGACGTACTCAAGGACGCTGTGAAGGACTGGGTCTCGTCACGGCCACAGGAATTCTGGGAACAAGGAATCCTGCGGCTTGTTCATCAGTGGAATCGTTGTGCTCAGGCCTATGGTGTATATTTTGAATAAAGTCTACATTTGTACCCACCGTGTCGTTTCGTACCTTTTCATTTGATCACCCCTTATATATTATATGATTAATAATAACATTAAAAGAGTTTTCAAACACACAGTAATCCATTGAGTTAAGCAAAAAATAATTAAATTGCAAAAGTTGGTTTTTGTTAAAATGTAAGAAATATTTATTGATTAATTAGCATGGGAATAGTGTTAATTACATTAATAAATATTTTATTTTTGTTAATTATTGGAAGTTTGAATGATTTTTCAGAAATTTCATTGTTTTTAATGTTAATACTATTTAAAACAAAAAAACCGGTTTAAACCAAAAAAACCTGGTTTAAACCAAAAAAAACCGGTTTTTTTACCAACCCTGGTCTAATCTGCATCCCACCCATTTATCCAAGAAACAAACATATTATCCACTGATATTACTCTGTTATAAAGACCCATTTACATGTGGTAAGTGATTGAATTGGTAACTAAATTTTAAGTTGCCAAATACATTACAATGTATGCAGACAATAAGGGCCGTTTACACGGCTTTAGTTGGTAAGTGGCACGTGCATAAGTGATTTAGTAATTTAGTGAAATAAAGATGGTTTTATTGTTTCCAGTTAAGTAGACGCATGCGCCAGTGGGAATGGGATGCCACTCAGAGGGGTCTTCTCGCTCTCTCTCGGGGAGGTTTATTTTGATTTCAAGCGTGAACCTGTTTATGCTCCGTCGTCTCCTACCGTTTTGCTAGAATTCTGCGGAAATACAGGATGGTGAAGTGGCCAGAGGGACACAACCTCCAAGTTTGGTGAAGAATATCTTCGCCATGAATGTTTGTTGAACTATAGAAATGAAAATTACTTTAACAAATAAGCTAAAAATTATTCGATGTTGGAAAAAGCTATGGAATATTCAGTCGACGTTGGATATCTAATAATATTCAGGAGTTGAAAAAAACTGAAGATTCAAAAATATATCGGGTGCTGGTGTGGAGGATTTATTATACATTAAAAATTGCACGGGGGAGGGGGGTTTCAAATATTTCTCTCGTCCTGAACGAATTTGCTGCCATTTAAAAAAATAATAATTTCAAAAATTTAGAAATAATTTTTGTGTTTAATGAATTTTTATTATTTAATTTTTAACCCTTAGAATTTTTTACGAATGCCAGGAATCTCCCATATTTTCGGCTTACAATAATTCATAATTTATCTCCTCTTTAACTTCGATTAAATATCATGTAATCGATATTTACATCTTAGAGGAGAAATAGGGAAATCTTATATTTCTTCTCAATGATTTATATAAGTTTATAATATGTTGTGTATTCTTTTTTCCCCCTCTTGGGTAAGTGAAAAGTGAATAAATTTATATTCTTTAAAAAAATATCGCATAATGTGGCTCTGATCACAGTATTTGTGAGTTCTACTGGATCATCTTCATCCATTGTTACGAAAGCTATGAGCTTTAAAAAAAGCACCTCTCTGAATGGCAGATAAATACAAAATTATTACTATTATTCTCCAGCACGTTGCGTCTCTCTCCCTCCACAGATTTGAGCAGACTGAAGCGTGCATGTGCTAGTTGCTCTTGGCCTCCATAAAAATTATCCAATGAGTGTCTACTTGATGACTTATCGTGTGAACACTTTTAAGAACAATTGGTAACTTAAAATTTAGTTACCAACTTAATCACTTACTGCGTGTAAACGGGCCTTCAGTCATTGGACTGGAAATGAACTCAAGAAATGGTTATGGGGCCCAGAGCCCTGAAAAATCTTGGACCTTGTGCGGATTGAATCAAGATGGCCAACAGTATAGATATGGAGGATATTGGAAGCAGCATTGGGCAGGTGAAAATTCCTGTATTAACTAACTATAACTTCCAGACTTGGAGAGAAAGAATTGAATCCCTTCTACAAGTGATTGGATATAAGAAATTCATTGATTAACCTGAGCCAATATTGCCAGTCATAACATCAGAAGCAGATAAAGATAAATTTGATTCAAAGAAAGAGAAAACAATAGGCCTTATATGAAGTTGCACACGTCAAGCAATCAAGTTGCTATTTTAGATGGAATAATGTACCTTCTTAGAAGCCTGGCAGAAAATTAGAGATACATTTTGCCCGAAATCTCATTCAAGGATAGCAGAATTGAGAAGGTGAATTCATAATGATATTGTGGCAGAGTTTCGCCAACGCTTGGGGTTAAAAGTGACTACGCAGATTACGTGCGCCAAGCAACTGGAAGAAAAAAATATATACAGTTGTTTCATGTCAGTGTAAATAACATGATGTCTTTTCATGCGTGTGAAGTTTTGTAAATAAATTAATGTGGTGATTGTTGACAAGTCGTCTTATAATCAGATCAGAGTAGAGTCAGATATTCATTTTCAAATCAACTTGGTGAGTATACCAAACGTGGTGACGCGGTGTGGAATGATGCAAGAACATTAATTGGCACGTGACTGAATAAAGGTAGGCCAGATTCTTATGTTCACTTTTTCGCGTGTCCTCTGGGGTGTTAACAGTGCCATTCCATTCGTATTGGTATTGAAGTTAACACGCTCATAATGACGGATCCGAAACCTGGAACTTCAGGAGATGAGAAAGTTGAATCACAATGTGGTTGGGTGTGTGTCAAAGTGCCAAATTTTTGGCCAAACAATGTGAAACTATTTTTTTGTACAACTCGAGTCCAGTTTCAGGGTGTCTGGTATTACTATTGAGCAGACAAAATTTTACACATTAATTGCTTCGTTAGACCCTGAAATGCTGTCACATGTTACTGACATAGTTTGTGAACCCCCGTCAGATTGGCCTTGTTCTCATCTAAAACCCCTTTGCTTTCAGAATTTGAAATTTCTCACACGAAAAAAATTCTAACATTATTTGAGGAATGTGAGTTAGGGGATCTCTCACCCTCAATGTTGTTAAAGCAAATGAGAGATCTCAGTGAAGGTCACGTTGATGATAATTTTTGGAAAAATTTATGGCTGTGTAGATTGCGGATCACAGTGCAAACTGTCCTGGCCATTAGTTCCGAAAATTTGGACAAATTGGCACAGGTGGCAAATAAAATTTGCGAATGCACTGCTGTCTCTGTTGCTTTTGTAAATGCCTCTCATTTGGCTGCTGGTAAAAGTGATGAAAGCTCAATACTAGTTGATCTCAAACATCAGGTAAATGAATTAACAAAACAAGTTTGAAAATTTTACCGAGGTGAATCATAGTGCCGGACTCGTGATGCGAGGATCCGGGTTCGAACCCCACAGTGGTGGTCGGCTGAAGTTGGTTTTCTGTGGTTCCCAACTTCAAGGCGCAAATGCGAGCCGATCTCCCCATTAAAAAGTCTCGCCACAGAGAGCAACAGTCCTACAACGGTAAATCATTCAACCATAACACTTCACTCATAGTTAGAAAAACTGGGGGCAGATGACAGCACTACACATAACAAGCATTACACAGAAACAAACTTTACGTCAGGTTGCACTACACGTACATGCACATTCCCGCATGTACCGATTCGTTGGGGGGGGTTCCGCTGAGGGGGGGTGCATGTGTGGTGTAGCAGTAGTAGGTAGGGCCTCCAAAAAATGGCTCGGGGATCCACGATGTTCTTAAGTCAGCCACCTCGTTGGGCAATTTGCCTGTTGTGGCGTTGTATTTGTATTTGTATAGTCAATATCGCTCTAATTCTAGAAATCGTAATGCAATAAAAAAATAAAATTGGCTTCATTGTAACCCTTTTTGATTTGGAGAAAAGGCAACTAAGTGCGTTTCGCCCTGTTCCTATGAGTCAAAAAATGAGTTAAGCCATCAGAAGTAGTTGCGGCTTTTGGGAATTTGGTTTTAAGTTCAGGCTTTATGTGAATGATCGCTTAAATAAGTCTGAATATTTGGTATATACAGGTAGTGATGTTTCATGTTATCCCAGATCATTTATGAGTAAAGAAACTACTGTTAGCACATTTAATCTCTATGCTGCAAATGGGACATGTATAAAAGCATGTGGTGTCAAATTGCTTACTTTAGATTTGGAATTACGCCATATGTTGCAGTGGCCATTTATCGTTGCAAACCTATTATAGGGGCTGATTTTTTACAGCATTTCGGTTTGCTTGTTGACATTAAAAAAATATAATTTAATTGACCCTTTGACAAATTTTGTGTCTCATGGTCGTGCTGGTTTATGTGACATTCAGGCAGTAAAAACAATCTCGGACAAATCTGTGTATGCCGATCTTTTGCTCAAGTATAAGGAGATCACACAGTTAAATACTGCACCTCAAAATACAGTAAAAGCATAACACATTACATTTTATACCTATTGTAGGCCCTCCTGCTTTAGCCAAAGCACGCAGATTAAATCCTGCGCAGTTAAATATAGCCAAGCGAGAATTCGATTATATGTTAGGTAAGGGTATTTGCAGGCCTTCAAAAAGTAATTGGGCCAGCCCTTTATACATGGTTCCCAAGGGTTTGTCTGACTGGCGACCCACGGGTGACTACAGAGCTCTGAACCACATTACTGTACCAGATAAGTACCCTGTACCACACATTCACGATTTCTTGCATATGCTCAATGGAAAGTGCATATTTTCTAAAATTGATTTGGTTCGTGCCTACCACCAAATTCCAGTTAATCCACCTGATATACCCAAGACTGCCATAATAACACCATTTGGGTTATTTGAATTTCTATTTCTAAATTTTGGCCTCTGTTCAGCAGCACAAACTTTCCAAAGATTTATCAATGAGGTTATGTGTGGTTTGGACTATGTTTTTTCATACATGATGATATTTTGGTTGCTAGTGAGAATCCGGAGCAGCATAGGCAGCATTTGGAAGAAATTTTTAAATGTTTTTTGGAAGGTATTGTCATTAACTAATCTAAATGTGAATTTGGCAAAGAACAAATTGAATTTTTAGGTCACACAATCAATCGAAATGGTTGTTGTCCTACTAAAGAAAAAGTTGATGCAATCTTGAATTTTCCCAAACCTAGTGATATTAGCCAACTTAAGACTATTTTTGGGGATGATAAATTTCTATCTCCATTTCATTCCAGGCAGTGCGGTCATTCTTGCACCCTTAAATGAGTTACTGGTTGGTGCAAAAAAGAATGACAAGCGGAAAATCGAATGGAATTTGGACTTAGACACAACTTTCAAAAAGGCAAAAAATGCCATGGCTGAGGCAACTTTATTGTATCATCCTTCAGCAAATGCTAAAATGGCTTTGGTCACTGATTGCAGTGATTTTGCAATGGGTGCTGTACTACATGAAGTAACACCGGATGGCCCAAAACCTCTCTTGGTTATTTTTCAAAAAAAGTTGTCACTTACACAATGTAATTATTCAGCTTATAATAGGGCATTGCTTGCTGCATATTCAGCAATTCAGTATTTTAGGTATTTGTTAGAGGCTAGGCCTTTTACTTTATTTGTGGGCCATAAACCCCCTCATATTTGCGTTTCAGCAAAAACAGGTTAAATGCTCACCTCGTAGGCTTAGGCAGCTTGACTTCATTTCACACTTTACCACAGATATTCAGTATTTACCATGTGAAAGTAGTATTGTAGCGGATAGTTTATCCCGCATTTGTGAAATCTAATTCTCCTCATTAGCAGGCATGCAGTTAGGGAGCAAAATGCAATCTGAAGATGAGGAAATGAAAAATATCCTGGATGATGATATTGATTGTAGTGTAGAATTAATGAAACTGTGTGAGGATGCCTGCTTCCGATATTCACCTCTATTGTGATAGTTCTACTGGAAAATATATTTCATGTCCCTCAAACCTTAAGCCATGCACCTGTTCGAAAACTTTTTTCTTATCTCATGCTGGCATCAAGGTCACTAAACAATTAATCAATAGCTGTTATTTTTGGCCTAATCAAAGCAAAGACATAACTGTTTGGTGTAGAGCATGTGTGCTATGTCAGAGAACCAAGGTGCATAAGCATACCAGATCGCCTTTAGGAGGATATTCTGATAGTGATTTTGCAAATTGTAAAGATACTAGAAAAAGTGTAACAGGTTATATTGTATTTTTATGTGGTATTGTGTTTTTATGTGGTACCTATAACATGGAAGGCAAAGCAACAAAACTGTTGCAAAAGGGGGCAGAATATATAGCAATGGCATCTTTGTGTAGTGAAATTATTTGCTTAGATAGAATAATCAAAGAATGTGGTATGGAAAATATACCTACACCTATCATGTACTGTGATTCAAAAAGTGCTATTGACTATTCCAGGGTTTAAGCTACAGTCGTATTTTTCACAAAATGCAAAAGAAAATCTTAGAATGCGAAAGAAGTGGTAGCCACTTTTGTAAAAATATGTACATGAGGTACGGAACGAGTAGACATCCAACCATCAATCGTTACATTAGCATTGTAGCATTTTGCTAAAGCTTTTCTCCCCATTTTTGCTTTTTTTGCAAAAGGAATTTTTTATTTAGCTTAAACCCTGAACTATTCTAAGAGAAAATGATGCAAACAAACATATAGGGGATGTAAAATAACCATTACCAACACCATAGATGTAAAATACCATTACCAACACCATAGATGTAAAATACCATTATATGAAAGATTTCATTGGAAAAAAGGTGTTGTTGAAATACTAAAAAATTGAGAATGAATCTAACATTGCATATATTCACAAAGTCATTGGCAAAGATTCTGTTTCAAAAATTTTGAGATGCTATTTTTGGTTATTAAAAAAATTATTTTGAATGATTTGACTGAAAATGGGGGTGGGCAGTGTTAGATTGAAAGAATTGTATATTTATGTATTTTTGCTTAAAATTAAGTATATATATATTTATAATTTGCGTAATTATCAAGTTAGAGATACTATTTGTCTAATTTGAGTTTGTTTGAACAGATAATTGGTACATACACATTTTTAGAAAGTGTCATCAGTATATGTAAATTAGCGATCATGTGACATCACTCATTATCCTCCAATCAGAGTAAGCCCAGGGGATTCTAGGAAAATTTCCCTTTTATATAGTAGATCCATAGATCAGTAGTTTATTGTGTATCGGAGAGGTAGGAGGTTCAGTAGAATCTCTGGTCTGGCTATTTATATTTGCATTTATTATCTTAATCTGTGATCTGGCTTATCTTGTGCACTTTATCCAAGAAATAAATGTTATCTGCTGATATTACTCTGCTATAAGTCATTGGACTGGAAATGAACTAAAGAGTACACACCCGTGATTTTTGTGATGCAAAATGGTGACTACCATATAGCAGCTAGATGACAAAAATGTGGATATTCAAGGTAGAGTTTTTACAGATTCATTTTTTTTTTCTGAACGATCTCGGAAATGGTTCAGAGAATAGTTTCATATGTTAACAGGTTTTACGATTCGAACAGGTGTTCCAAATCCTTTATGATTTTTCAAAAAATATGCAATCGCAATCTTCTAGCAACAAAGCCAATGTACACTTTATAGACGCTGTTTTGTTTTTGAATGCCGGCAGATAACTGCAAAAGTACCATGATTTGTAATATGTAATCAGAGGGTAGATAATCCGTGGTGGGGGAAGAGATAAAAACTCTGAAATTTGAAAATTCTGTGCATAGCTTCTTATTATATTAGTGTATTGATATACGTGCGGGTTGTTGAAGATGATGATGAATATCTAATTGCTTCCCTGAAATGAAGGAGAAACTGCATTTCAGGGAAGCAACTAGATGTCCATCTTCATCTTCAGCAACCCGGTTGTATATCAATACAATTCAGTACAGCATAAGTAGTAAAACCACTTTTTCTAGGTCGCGTGATCATGATAAACGATAAAAATAAGAAAGGGAAAAAAAAGTTGGAGAGATTTTTTCGGCCTATACTCTTTTCTTCTTGGAACTAGGAAAGAATGTATCCCGCAGGATGCATGAACCAAATTTTTATGCATCTTTTTCTGAAATTTCGGGTGTTAAAAGGCATCTCTGGCATTTCTCAGAGCTCTGTCTTGGGACCATTATTATTTTTAATATTCATAAATGATTTATGCAGTTTAAACATAAATGGCAATATCTTAACTTTCACTGATGACAGTATTACTGTACTCATCTGACGATTTCCAATCTCTAACTAACCTAATCAATATTGATTAAATTAGAATTCGAAAGTGGTTTGTTGCAAACGACCTTCAGATAAACACATCAAAAACTAATGTAATTAAAACTAAACTAATTTTACAACTTTCTTTTCCCAATCTAATATTCACTTTTACCCCAATTTAACTTTCCATAATCACAATTGTACTATTAGT
Organism: Pholcus phalangioides; assembly: GCF_987345545.1. Taxonomy (NCBI): domain Eukaryota; kingdom Metazoa; phylum Arthropoda; class Arachnida; order Araneae; family Pholcidae; genus Pholcus; species Pholcus phalangioides. The sequence continues at coordinate 44,739,269 of NW_028301603.1, read as the reverse complement.
TCTGATTGTAATTGTTCATGTCTCGAACATGTTAGTGCAATTAAATACATTCATCACAATCTTAAATGGAAGAGTCATGTCAAGTACTTGCAAAAGAAACTACAACTAGCAATTTATAAATTTTACTATTTCAAACCTTACTTGAATAAGTCGTTTTTACTAACTCTTTATTACTTCTTGTTTCACACTCAAATTTACTATATGGTCTAACTCTGTCTGGGGTTCTGTCTACCTTTCAACCCCCTTTACCCTATATCAGCCTCCATAAGAGAATAATTAGAATCATCACAAATAATTTTATTGCAATTTCATCAACATCTTGGAATACTTACATTACATCAATTATATTTCTATAAATCCATTCTTCTCACCTTTAAATACATCTCGATCTTCAAATACACTAAATAATATGTATTCACATCCGTTACCTCATAAAACACTTTTGAAGAAACATTTTATTCATCCGAAAATTCTACAATATATTACCAGAAATCACTCACAATACTAATTTATCATCCTTTAAAAAATGTGTCAAGCAATACATGTTCTCACTTGATGGTATAGAAAATTTGTTTTAATGTTCTTCTGTTGCTCATGTAACTCTTATAATAATGTAACAGTTTAATTTGATTACATGCTGCATCTAGTTGTTTTTGCTTTGATTCCAACACCAAAAAATATATTTTTTTTTTTAGATGCAGCATCTAGAACTGTTTTTAAATTGCACTCCTCTGCTGCCATGAATTTTTATTTTAATTTGAATAATTTGAATTTTTTAGTTGAATATTCTGTTTTCCATACTAATTTTTACTAGAATTTATCAGAATGGGTTATTTTTTAATTGACTCCTTGGTAATTTTTTTTTTTTAACTTTTATATGATAACAATAAATTTTTATTTGAGGTAACTATATTTGCAAAAACATTTATAATTGAAATTTACATTCCACATTTCTTTTATCACATTTTAACTGAGGTTGAGGGTGAACCCTCGATCTGCAGGACCTCCCTTATCATACTATAGGCAATTTGATCGCCCCTGATATTGCAACGTCCTTGCATACAACCGATGTTCTGATATGGAGATTCTGGTGCACGAGGTGCAAAGAAAGAGACAAACAATTCCAGAGAGATTTTTCTTAAGTTCTAACAAAAAGTAAATTTATTAACATATTAACAGATGTTAAATAGATTACAATTAAACAACGGAAACAAAAGATTTCTCATACCAACGGCAGTAGTCCGTAATTTAGTCCCAATAGTCTGTTCACTCTGATGTAACAACCAGTTTAAGAACGATGATCCTCTGTACACGTGCACCATGGATGATGATAACCTTGGAAGGATCTGGCAAGGTCACGGCCTGCATGTGGCAGGAAAGCACAGCGAAAATTAAGACAACAATCGATGTGCCACAAGGCAGCGGGTGACCAGAAATTGAGACGTTGACTGGACTAGATAGTGGATAGAAATTGACATCAGGAGGATGAGTGGTGACTAGAAGTATATCATGACAATCATGAAAGATCAAGATGCTCCGGAACCAGCCATCGCTGCACCCAGCACTAGCGATTATCACAATGGCATACTGTTCGGCGGAGTATTGTGGCGACTCACAAAGAGCCAATCTGCTAAGCTTTTACATGAAAAGGCGATGAACGGACAAAGGAATGTGATGCGGTCGTCAGAATCATGAGTACTTATACCAGGAAAAGGGTAATGCAGTATGGTCCAACTATAGGGATCAACCATCTCAGAAAAGTCATATCAGAACATGACCAATAGAAAAATAGTGTAACAAATAAATTTGCATAAAGAATGACATTGGTGTAAAGCTTATTCAAAATTCAAAGTGGCAACAATAACAAACAAACTGGTGACATGATCAAGATCGCACATTTTCAAATCTAAGAACAATGAAAATATCACTGATTTTAACTGATTGTGTATAAAAAAGGGTAGAACTATTTAACAATTTGTAAATAAAATGGCTAGATTAAGACCCTTTCCCCCGGGTGGGGGGGGGGTCTATGAATAACATTACAATGTGCAAAGACCACAAGGAGAATTTGGGAATGAAGAGTGTTTTTATTTTTTTATTTACAGCAATTGGAAGTCCTGCTAAACTACAGCAGTTATTCATATGCACATCTCTGAATTCGTTTGTCCAAGTTCATGGGATCTTGCTCTTCTATTTAACCAGTCACATGTCATGCTTATCTTACATGCGTTAAAAAGCCTTTTCAAATTTCTATTGTTCGCAACAATCTCAGGATCATTAAAAAACTAATATAAATGTGTTGCAACAAAAAAATTTTCATGTAACATACTGCAACTTTTTCTCATACTTTGTTACTCAATTGGTTCTTTTTAGGGCGGTTGACATTAGTGTATTGTTTGGCGTGTACGTCAAGGCACTTGAAAGTGGTGAACTTCTGCTTGGATCTGTAGTCTTCATAGTAGGAGGTCTGCTACCAGATATTGTCATCGTTGTTCTGAACAATCACCAGCTCAGTTTGGCAACGATGTTTCTAAATGTGAGTAGTTAAAGTCTGTTAAAAAGGTCAGTATTTTGTGTATATATGCAGGGTGTTTCAAAAAAAATTGCAAAATTAAAAAGGCAATTCAAACATACAATAACAATCCAAAATCATGTGGGGAATGTAGGTGTGTAAACACCATCTGGAGCCGCTATAAGTAGTTGTTGTCTCACACACTTGTAAAGCAATCCTATACTCATGCAAATTTCGAACGATTGGCATGTGTGTTCTGAGTGTATGTGTGGTCCTAACATATTTATGTTGAGTTATGTTTGTTTCATGTTTGTGATGCCATCTGTCTTTCCTTTTCTAAAGTAAAAATGGAAGTGCTTAAATTTTCATGTTATGTCACAATATCGTCTTGTAGGTCTGTCTGCTCTCTGTGGAGAAACTTTTTCAAATGGAAGACCAGCTCACATTCACTCCTCAAAGCTGAAAAACTGCAGAAAACCAACTTCAGCTGCCTTACATGTACCGCAAAATGGCTGATTGGAATATTATAAGTGAGAAACGACATGAATCCTGTGTTGTCAGTTTGGACGCTATGGTAATACTGAGCTGTGTGTGCAGCCACCCAAGGCAACAGCTGCTCGCTAACAGTATACTTCTGCCTGAACAGGACAGTAGCTTTAGTTGCAGTTAACAGTGCCATAAAACAGATGCATATCAGTGAGCACAGCTTAGTATTACCATAGCGACCAAACTGACAACACAGGATTCATGTCGTTTCTCACTTATAATATTCCAATCAGCCGTTTCGCGGTACATGTAAGGCAGCTGAAGTTGGTTTTCTGCGGTTTTTAGCTTTGAAGTGAATGTAATTATTATCATTTCTTAAATTCATAGTTTGTTACATATATATATATATATATATATATATATATATATAATTGTATCTTCAATTGCCCCTTTATTTATCCATGGTTCACTCGGTAGAATATGCAGTTTTAGTTACCTTGAACTCATTTGAAAGTCACACCACAAGATCTTGAACATTTATGTTGCCAAAACCCGGAAAGAAAAATGTAACATGCGACAATGGTCTTTAGATGGAGTCCTTGGTAAAGAAACAAAGAGGGGCAAGTGGAGGTGAGAGGGGCAAGATCACTAGGCTTGGCAACATCATCCAGCTGAAGATCAATGCGGATGATCTCCCTTGCCATCCGCTGGAAATTTATCACGTATGAAGCCAGAGAACTGTGGACTTCAGAGATCTTGCACAATCAAATTGCCATCTTGTCAGTGGATGAACATCTGCTAGCCCATGAATTGGAATTCAATGATTTGGCAAGTCGGATCGCCGATCTTTGCATCAGCATGGCCCGGGCATCAGGATCGACGAAACAGTCAGGTACTGTGAATTCAACATCTGGTTCCCTGCATTTACCGAAAATTCAACTGCCTTTATTCAGTGACAAACTTAACGATTGATTGCTATTTCGTGATATTTTTACAATGACTTTCGAATCAGAATAAGTGTCTAACTGACAGTGCCGTATTTCCATATCCCAATTAAGTTCACAGGCAGCAAAGGAGACAGAGTCAAGTTTCACAGCCAAAACATTTAATGGTAACACATATATTTCACAGTTAAGATTAAAAATCCAAATTAAACATTTTTCATATTAAACTCTTTTCTTTCTTTCTTTCAAATCTAGCACATCTCAGGTCTATCACCATCTATGGGGGATTTACTACCTAGTGAGTTGTGCCGGAGATGTAACTGTGTGTGTACCTAACAGTCTGAGTGCATATGTAGTGTTGTGTTTGATTTTTCAGTGCAGCCATCTATATTTCAGAAGTGAAGTGAGTGATGTGTAATAATTGAATTACATTTGTGCTGTTTGTAGGTCTGTTGCTCTCTGTGGCGAGACTTTTTAACGGGGAGATCGGCTTGCATTCGCGCCTTGAAGTTGGAAAGCACAGAAAACTAACTTCAGCCGACCACCACTATGGCGACGGTGGGGTTCGAACCCAGGTCCTCTCAGTGCGAGTCCGTCACTATGACCACTCAACCACCATAGCGGCGGTTTATATTAAACTATTAATCCTTGTTTCACAATTATATCATGTTCTGAATACATCTAGCAACAAATAAAAAGGACCACAAAATAATCAAAGATGCCCTGCGCATTTCAACACCACCTCACCACTCGACGTCCAAGCAAGATCTGACAGCACTTGGGTATTCTTTCACCCAGAAGAAAGTGAGTCGTCATTACGCGAGATCCAGTTTGAATGGAGAATTAGATGACAGGAGAACACATATAATCATTCCAGTTGATATTTTTACTCCAGAATGTCCACCAAGCACATAAAGACAGCCGCGGAAGAGGAACACGGTTAATCAACTGTCCAGTATACTTCCTAATTTCCGTAGACATCAAACTAGTATAACATTCATCATTTCTCCACAATGATTTTTGGACATAGACTAGAATAAATTAAAACTTTAGAAAAATTGGTCAGGATTCATTATTAAAAACTAATTTCCAATCCAGCCAGAGTATTATGAGTGCCTCAGCAGAATTTAGAAGAAATTTCATATGATTAATGGAGGTTAAGCAGTGTACAAAAAAAGTACAACTGTTAGTACTGAACAAGTAACTAACTGAAGATGAAAGGCGATGTCATGGCACTCTTCACAATCACTATTTATACACAAGTGGAACAAGTTCAGTCACTGACCAATCAGGCTACTAAAAACCTTTAGTGTGCGGCAAACAAGTATTGCATGATCACAACAAATTTGCATAAAAGTACATAATATTAAATATTCAAGTATTGACTTTTTAGGATGGCAACAGAATCAATAATATAGAGGGAACTGATCAGGCTTCCTCAACAAGTCAACAAAGTCTATAGAACTGTAAAAATAAAGATTGGTACCAACAGAAGTATGTAGTCGCCTTCTGCTAGCGAAACAAGGTATTTACTAATATATATTTATTTACTTCTAGGCACATCAAATCATATTGAACAATAAATATATAACATGATTCAATAAATTATTTAACAACCTCACTGGCTCAATCAGGTTTTCACCTGGGGTAAACTATTGTTATGAGAACACATCTAACATCTCTCATGAATTAAGGGTTAATAGTGGTGACAGAACTCAGAAAATACAGGAACATATTGCTCAAAGGGCAATGCGTTACAAAAAACCCTGTAAATGTATCATGAGAGGTATCCTAGCAGACAGGTGCCTGATAAGGCAATGTTTTCCACTCTAAACTGATGATTATGCGCTAAAAGATTTGTTGGTTGTTCACAAGGCAAATTCTGGTCTCAGCCGAACAACTCTGACAGTTACTGCAGAAGATAGTATCCCACAAGAAGTGGATCTTAATCTGGCCACAAGTACCTTCACTCAGTTGTCTGGTGCATTTTATAGGATAAAGGACTTCATCCCTATCATGTACAACATGTCAAGGCATTGAAACCAAGAGACTACAGACAAGCTCATTGAATTTGTAACACGGTATATATACAAGAAAGCACTGTTTACCCAAACGTCACAGCAAGTGTTCAGCAAGTGACAAAACGTCATCATCAGTGAAGAGAACCTTCACTGATGATGATGCATTCTCACTAGAGGGTGTGATGAACCTTCACAATTGGCATTACTGAGTGGATGATAACTCCTCATTCTACACATACTCATGCTTCCCAATCAAAATTTCTGTCAACTTTTGGGCTGTCATTGTAGGAGACAAGTTTACTGGGCCTGTACATTCTGCCCTCAAAACTCAATGGTTGTAATTATTTAAGAAGTTCTGCCAGAAATGCTGTCCCTGTATCTGTGCATTGTCGTGTTTGGTTTCAGCACAACAGAGCTCCAGCACATTTCAACAGATAAGTCTGAACACATCTTCAGACCACATTTTCCTGTCACTGGATTGTTCATTGTGTACCAATTGCCGCACTCACCAGATTTGTTCCCCTATAGACTTCTTTTATGGTGTTTTTAAAAGGGCTCGTGTATGAAACACTTTTCATTGCTGGAAGACCTGGTATGAGGAATCGTTAAAGCAGCAAGATGTGTTTGAGATGCATTTTATATTTCTGAGAAGATGCAGCAGTCCATGCAGTGTCAATGTAATGTGTGTGTCACTGTGCCCGACAAAAATTGAGAATCTACTGTAGTCGTGTTGTTTCTGAATTAATTATTGTAGAAGGATTCTTTGTTGTCCTTGTATTACGTATTATTTTAAATAGTGTCTACTGCTTCCAGATGGTGTTTGCGTGCCTATGTGATTTTTGATTGTTATTGTATGTTTGAATTGCACTTTCATTTTTGAGATTTTTTTTTTGGAACACCTGTGTACAGTTCAACTTCTATAATTAAGTTCGCTATTACTCGAAGTATTCCACAAAGCACTTTTCGAAATACAGAAGTGTAGTCAAACCTTTCACTAAAAATGAAAAAATCCTCACATTTACTGTACTAAATAAATGCATTTCCACCTCTCTCTCTCTCAAAGTAATTTTCGAAAAACTATCTCTCAATTGTCAAGCCACGGTGATAGTAAAAAGAAAACTCTGGAATGGAATTCTTTTTCTTTCGTGTAAATCTGTTTTTCCCCCTCGCAGAAATGAATGAAACTGATAAGAAAAGATTATTGTATAACCTATTGCGTTGATGGATCTTGTCAATCATAGATGGATTCTTTGATTGACGGGGGTGGGTGCCATGTGGATGGCTTGTTCAGCATGGCAAAAAATGGAACCAGTCAATGAAGGATCAGATCTCATGGTTCACTCGAATTTCCACAACACCCAGAACAATGCTGATGATGAAATTTCAAAACATTACTAAAAAACACTTGAATCTAGATTTTCTAATTTGTGGAAATGGACAGTTCATTGCAAACTTGCCGCACCTTAACTGATATTAAAATAATTGAATGTATGGCCGACTCAAGTGACAAAAATTCAGCATTCAAAAATTCCAGAAGAATTAGAAAAAAGTGACACAGCAAAAAATGCTGAACATGCTATAAAATATGGACGTATTTCAGGGTGATTTGAACATATTTAACTTAACCAATAATTTCATTAGTATGTTGTAAAATATATAGTATAATATTTTTAGTTTTTGTCAATCAAAATTTTTGCCATTTTTGGCGTGTTTTGCTTTTATTACACAAAAACTATTTCTCAAAAACTCTCCATCTTGAATTTTTTTTTCTGTGATGTCAGTTTCAAGAGAGAATGTTTGAATGTACTTCAAATGTATATATGTGTGTTTGTTTTTTTGTCAAAATCATTCTTCATCTCCAACATAAATCTGGGGTGTTTGCATGCAATGGTTTTTTCCCTTCTTTATCACCTCTAAATTATTTTCCCCCATACCTCAATATCGTTCTATATAAGTATGTATTTCTATGTTGTGGTATTGCATTCAAAAGTTTTCCAGGATGTCTTTATTCAAAGAGAAAAGAATGAGTACATATACATGGTATACATGGTGAATTTTGATTCGTGAATCACACATCTAGATGCGTATTGTTGAACACTGATTGATACACATTAGAACCATTGGGGGCGCGGTAGCCCAGACCGATAAGATGCTTGCCTAAAGTACCAAAGGATGTTTAGAGGTGTCACGAGTTTGATACCCAGTTCGTTCTTGTCAGAAAAATGTCTTGACACAGGAGTGCAACAAAAAAAAATAATAATAACATGACTGATGAACGGAGATGTTGAGGAGATATACTCGTTGGGCATTTTGCCTGTTGAGGCGTTTTTTTTGGATTTATATGATTGAAGTGTTCAAAATTTTCAACGTGATGGATAAGATGGATCACACATCAACTTTTAGTACACTGTCAATCGACTGCTTTTACAAGGGGACACCAGTATTGATTGGTAAGGGACAATGCAAGGTTATGGTGTCACAAGGAATTTTTCTCTAATAAATGGAATTATTAAATCTAATTTAATTAATCGAATTTTTGTCAATAAATGGAATAGCTTACCTCTGGAGGTAGTAAATTGTAACATAATGGACACGTTTAAAAAGAAATACGATGAACATGTTGGGGTGAATCGAGAAGCTATCCATACTTAGAGTAAGACAACCATAATATTATTTATGGGCATTGTATAATATTTTATCATGTGTATATATTGTTTATAATTTTTGTGGTTTGTTTTTAATTGGGTTTCTGTATTTTTGAATTATATGACATCCATATTTGTTATGGGTATCTTTTTCTCAGCCACCTCGTTGGGCATTTTGTCTGTTGTGGCGTTGTATTTGTATGTGGAGATAAAGCTAGAGATAGCTACATCATATGTACCCTGTTATCAAAATTAGTCATTCCTAATTTCACCCAAAGGTCAGACTTGTGAACACTTGGAAAAGAAACAATAGAAGAAACTGTAAACCATTAAATCCTAGTCAATTTTGGTAACTATAATGTAAATTACACATGCTCTCCTACTTTGGATGGTTGATTGAGTAGGGTGTGGGTGAAACTCGATGTGCAGCCACCACATCGTAAGTTCTGGGTCATTTTGTTCTGACAAAGCATGCGAAGAGCTGCACAATGAAACTTACAAAAATTTGGTCAATTCCAGTTTTTTGAACGCATTGCTTGACCGATAAACATTGAAATAATGATGTTTTAATTTATTTTACTTTATTGAACTATAAATAAGCATAAGAAACTTTTGCGTGTTGATCGTTCAATTGTAAGAAAAATGTTCAATTTCGTCAATTTTCATAAACTTCAAGTACGATACGATGCTGAAGATGTCAACAGATTTTAATTTTTTTTTTTCACTTCATTTTTCTTTTTTTCAGAGCAGGCAACTTTTTCGCACTATAGCTATTTGAAAACAATTTTTTTTTTACCCACCCTAATGTACATCCTTCACGTGTATATCTTATATTAAATCTAAATATATACATTTTTGGTGCATGTTATTTATTTATACAATATTGGTTGGCCGAGGCCTATACAAGAGGATGCGGAATTATATATGGCAAAAGTGTCGATTGATGGTACGAGAAAATTCGGAAATCGTAGTGCAATCTACAATATTTGGTGGTAGGTTGTTCCAGTCGATAATAGTTCTTGGGAAAAAGCTAAATTTGTGACAATCTGAAGAGGCAAAGATGGGCTGTAATTTTTTGGAATGATTGAGTCTAACAGAGAAATGTGAAGGTTGGATTAGAATATTGGATGTGTAAATATTAATACATAATTTAAATTATGTATTTGATCAATAAAATTGACCATACTATTAGGGAATAATTGTTCACACACAAACACACCCACTTCTGTGTAATTGTATCTGAACCTTGAGTTGTATACAGAACTGTACAAGAAGATTGTTTGTGGTAAAATAAATGAATTTGGATAATGAAATTTCTGAGAATTCAGAGAATGGTGCCTGAATTTTCTTTCCTCCTAATTTTTCAAACCCTGCAGAAAATGTATCGAAAAGTGTCCTGATCCATCAAAAATAAAACCTTTAGCTATGTAACTAGAACCATTAAGTTTTTTTTAATCGAACCCAAACTTATAGGAGCTAAAGTCATGTGCTTCTCTTTTTCTTGAATTCCTCACTATTGAAGAATATCCCTGCTACATTAAATTAAATTCTAAAATATTTTTAAAAGAGCAGTAATAATTAAAAAATGATCTGGTTAAGAGGAGCAGATAGCAGTCATTCTGAAAGTTGGCTGCCTGGTATATGTACCAGATGCTTTCTGACTGAATTCAACTCCTTAGAAATCAGAAAAGAAATTAGAAAACACTTGCACAATCCAAATTATTTCTTTAAAGTTATGGTTTTCATATGTGTTCATTTTGTGTTAATACATGTTTTCCCCGCTTTTAACTGCTTAAACATAACAAATAATCTGCTCAAACTAGTTTTAGAGTGCTTTGCTTGTCTCTGCTTTTTTTTCTTATTATGGTGGACTTGTGTAAGATGAATGAATTTTTCGTCTATCGCAGGTTTACAACCAATTGCGTGGGCGCAATAGGTATTACCGATTCACTTTCTCCAAAACAATTGACCAATCAAATGCTTCGCAGATTAATATCTTTCAGCATGCTCTGGACTATGAGGCACCAGGGCACCATGACGGATGATTTATCATGAGGCAGATGAGAGAGAGAGAAAAAAAACATAACTTGAAAAGGTACTGCTATCCATAATTGCTATCGCTTTCATTATCTTGATCTCTTCATTTATAATACCTTCTTTTTATGATGGCAATGCTGAAGATCATTGTTTTCATTTTGCATGGCCTGGCAATCACAAGTGATTACCTTATTATTATGCGCTCTTGAACTTGATATATTTGGTGCTCCATCATTAATAAGGGATCATTCAAATACTACATCAGCATGGGGGGGGGGGGGGTTCGGATTTGCTGACTGGAATGTTGCTTACATCATCAACCACCCTTTTTTGAAGATATGAAATATTCTAAGCTGCTGACAAAATTTTGGTGACAAAGGAGGTCAGTGTTTTTTGCTGACAGTGGGGGAGAGGATAAAAATGGTTTAAAAAATCTGCTGACGTAATACAAGTAATATAATCAAAAGACAAGGGCTGCGTACAGTTCATAAAAGGGTTAGTGACTGTGTATCGGAAGTGAGAAGACTACCCAAAGGTACTTCAGATAATAGTCTCCAATCAACACAAGTGCAAAAATATTTCTAATTTATTTTTTATATCTGGATTGGTAAACTGAATTAGACCAGAGTCATTTGCTTCAAAATTATCCCTCAAGTGGGCCGCAAATATTAAAATTTAAAAAATCAATTTAAAGGTAATTAAAATTTGTTTACTACAATCAAAATTAATTATAAACATTTTAAAACACTGTTCAATTGTAATTGAAAGGAAGTGAAAGAAAAATTATAAATGAACCACATGAAGTTAATTCTACCTACCAACCAAGATTTTTATTGATCAAACAACTGATCACAGAAAAATAATTGAAAATATTCTCTTTTAAATGGCTTTTAAGCAAATCCAGTTTCCACCTGAAACTTAACTCATATGCACATGATTCATTGTTATTAGCTTATATTTACCCTGAGAAGTTTGTTATTTAATTCTTTCAAATGTCTTGTGTTAATTAAGAATGCTACTTATCGCACACATGTCTTACCGTAAGAACAGTTTTACCTTGTTTAAAAGTAAAAACAAATATTTTTACAATTTTATGATAAGGTAACAAATTTGTATATGTAATGAGGTAGCACATCAAATTTGTTTAGCACTTTTTCACTGATCAGTCCTGAAGATTACATTACTGTTGATGGACCTTTTTACTCTTTCTGTTCGAGCCAGTAAGTTTTTTTTTTTTTTTTAGCATGATATATTGTCTGAAATAAACCAACTGCTTGCCTCAGCTTCTTAGAGCTATTCCAGTGCCACAACATGGTATTCCCCACCGCTCAGGTTCTCCATTGCCATTGGGTGCAGTGGTCTTATTCACGTACAGGTACATTAAAGGACCATACACAGCCAGCTTCCCATCTCAAGGAGATATCAAAGTGTTTCCAAAAGATTGGTGCATCTAGAATTTTATGAAATGAGTATATATGTATATATACAGGGTGGGCAAAAGTCTGTAGGAACTAAAAATTCATAAAACTGGAAAAATAACTGAAATGAAAAACGGTTTGCAGGATTAGTATCGCTAGGTCACAGGAACTTTTTTTCAGACGGGGAAAATAACAAAAAACAGCAATAGGTGGCACTGACACATCTTCGTTTTCAGGAGATTGTGGGAATAAGCGCTGCTTGAGGACCCTGGATCAGGTGAAGTTCAAAGTGTTACTCACAGCTTGAGAACGTTGCTTATTTCCTATTCTTTGCAGCAAAGGACCTGCTGATAAATGACACAATGAAAAGATTGCAGTTTGAGAATATCTAAATACGTTTTCTTCAATTTTGCTTGGAGTCTTGAAGCAAAATTTATATTTTTCTTAAGTGCATAATTTTATGCATTTTGCCACGACGTCAGAAATATCTTTCTTTTTTATAATTCCGTGAATAGGAAACATTTCTAAAATTACTCATATTAACATCACAAGGCCGAAGAAACAGTTTGATCCACGTCTTGATTACCTGAAATTTTGTTGAGCATAATTGATAACACTGTACATTCTTAGATATTACTTCCAACTGGTCATGCAAATTATCACCTATTGCTGTTATTCTTTGACCGCAGTGTATCTTTGCATTAAAAATATCATAAAATGCTTACATATATGTTCTAAGACAGAAAGCCTGGAATTTTTCATGAATCTGTAGTTGATTTTATTATAAGTAGCGGCTCTCATTTGTTAGCCCGTTCGGGTTTGAGACCGTTCTCGTAAGTTCGTAAGCGAATACCGTTCCCTGATTTCAATTGCGTTGTGTATATATAAAGTATAACCCAGGCAAAGTTTACTCAAAGTAGTCATACACGAGATGCTGGAAGTTAATTAGTTTATTTACACTGTAGTTAATTGAATTTATGCCAATTGTATTTTCCATATCATCATCCTTATTAAAAATATTAATACATACTCCATTCAAAAATACTTAACAAAATCTTCTGTTGGCCCCCAAAACAATTAAGCTCTTGGCCCTGAACATTATATGGCCCGTGATTTTCCATTACACCTCAGTTCGCCCCCAAAATAATTAATTACAAGTACCTACACTATATCACATATGGGAGAGAGAATATAATCCATGCATCACTCACCAGGTGAGACCCTTCTCCAATCTTTAGCCCCTTAGACACTCATCGCAGCCAGGAAACCGATTCCTGTGGTTACAACTCTCGTCTTCACAAGTCATCTCTTTTTCAGTCTAGTTCGTTGCTGCATTTCTCTCTCACTCCCAACTCCAATTCCCCCGTATCCAGATTTTCTCATCCCTTTAAGATTTCATTTCGGATGTCCCCCGTCCCTTGGAAAACTCCATCCATTTAATTTGATTTTATATTTTACCCATCAATCTCTAAGTTTCTATTCGTTTCTTGAAGGTTTATTCATAAGATTGGCCCCTGCCGATCCATCCCTAATTTCTTTGTCCAAGCGACTCTTCCTTCAGGACTCCAACGGCCATGGCCTAACCTTTAACCTAAATTGAAGCTTCCCATGACTAACACTCAGCATTTCAGATCCTGTGTTATACTTTAATTGCACCCCCTAAATAAAGGGATTCTACTTCTACTTAAATGGCCGTCATCTATTCTCAATCTTGAAATTTGTCTACTCATTCGTTGGTCCCCTTTATTTTCTATGATTTCCCGCTTTTTCTCCAAGAAAACACTCCTTGGACGATCCCTTTTGCCTAGGGCACCCCTGAAGTACAACCGACCAGATGCTTTGTGACGGTAACTAAAGATTCCCTAATGAATGGCGATTGCTCCATCTATTTACATCGGTCTGTGATTTGTATTTCTTTTAATTGGGACTATGTTCCCACCGCTTGGACAAAGCTTCTTCCATCGACATGACGCCACTTACTTTAAACCCCCAAGAAACATGTCTACCATCCATAGACAACCATTCTTATTTACGTTTCTATTATTCAATTATTTGTTTGCTATACTATAGTAGATCGGTTACTGTCGCCTGCTATCGGCGCCTGACCTACAGTTCTAAATAGTTAAATCCAAAAATAACAAATTTAAATACTCCGAAATATCAATTTTAAATATATCTGAAATTAATAATTTTAAATATTCCCTCTGTTCTCTATTTCTATTTTAACTAGCACAAACTAGTTAACACATTGCATTCTGTTTCATAAATTTTTTAAAAATTCTTCATACTTTTTTATTTAACAAATTTATTTGAAAATTTAAAAAAAAAAACCCCAGTATTTTTTGGATCTTGCGGGCCACCAACAGTTCCTTCAGGGGCCATGAGTTTGGCACCCCTGCTTTAAATGTTTAATAAAATGGTATTGTAAAGTCTGTTCAATGTCTATTCTGCATGCATGCTCGAGAGTATCCCATGTTTTATATGTGTATGTTGCACATGCTCTGCAAACATTTTGGTCTCTACTGCCACAAGGTATATAGGAAGGGTGCGTAATATGGAATAAAATTTTTATTTTTTAGGTTATTCTAATTCAAAACATGATAGATACTTGTATTTCTATGAAATTTTGATTCTTGTCATTACATTGACTAGTGCAGTGTTTCTTAACCTTTTTGGGCTCGTGGCCCCCTTTGAACCATATTTTTTTTCTCGTGGCTCCCCTGTCTTACCCAGAGTCTTCGACCCTCATCTAGAAGCAAAATCCTTTATACGTATGGAATTGATTTTTTCAGTGAATTTATACTGAACGAAAACTTTGCAAATAAAATTAGTCTCCAACTACTGGGCTAGAATTTATTGAGCTCCCCGCTAGTCCGAGTTCTATTCAGGGCCGTCTCAGCATCATGGGCCCCCTAGGTAAAGTGATGCTATGCTAGTCCCACACTTAGGTGGAAATAAATAGCCTATAAAAAAATATTTATAATGACAGACATAACAGACTTTTTATATGTTTTTTTTACATAACCCCTATTTATTTTCAAACTTTATTGTACTATACAAAATATCATGAGGTGGGGTCACTTATGGACATGAGACCCCCGCGCATGACCTCCTCACGAGAGGGAGACTGACAGAGTTGCATCCCGGAGGAATGATATGGTTTCCATCATTTTTTGTTTTTTTCCACTATAAATTTAATATAGAGAGGCCTGCGAAAAACTCCCATCGTAGGGAACCTGCTGCAAAATATAGGCGGTGAGGCCCGGGTGGGTCCATGCCCTGAAATGGCTCTGGTTTTATGGGTAGTTTTGGTGAATTCTGTAAGTTTACAGTCACTAATATAAAAGCATTATTTCTTCTCACCTTAATTTTTCTTCTCAGCTCTCTGCATCCCTCCAAACCACCTCCATGGCCCCCTTCTCAATATTCTTCCGTGGCCCCCTTGAAGTATCCCAGTACCACTAGGGGGCCATATGGCCCCCGGTTGAGAACCACTGGACTAGTGCATTCAAAATTGAATGGTATGTTTGAAAAGGGGGGGTGGACATTTAAAAAGATCATTCTCCTCGAATAATATGGAATGAGGGTTCAAATGAAGAAGACTAATTCGACTTGATCAAAAACAAGATTAAAATGGTCTTATCAAAAATTTCATTTCTTTTTGTGATTGATGATGTAGCTGTGTCATTGTCTGTTTACAAGAGTCACAGATTAAGTGGGAACAGTACTGTTAAACATAGTAAAATTAGGAAAAAGTAACATTTGTTCAAAATTCCATTAAAAATCATAAATAGCGCTATGTTCAAATTTTTGTGCATATTTTAAAGGTTTTCTATTATTTAGTGTACTTGCTTCAAATTTTAGAAAAGTATTTTTTTTTTTTTTAATTTTATTTTCAATACATATCCTTGCTGCACACAATTTCATCTTTATTTATGCATATTTTTTTCAAAAAAAAATTTTGTGTTTAGAATTAACTGTTTAATACATTGATTCCCAATGTGGGCATTAACACCCCCTTGGGGGCGATGGAAAGTTCTAAGTGGGGGGGCGGTAGAAGCTACGGGTATAACATAGGATCCTATGGGTTAGATTGCGTTGAGGGGCGATGGGAGAAACAAATTTCTGAAGAAGGGGGCGATGGGACAAAAAAAAGTTATGAAACTGGTTTAATAGAATAAAGCAGCCATGCCATTTTTGTTATTCTGAATGTGTCAGAGGTTTGTGACTTTGTGCACTTGAAACGAAGCAAGGTGGAAAAAGTCACTTGTTGGGCACAACAAAACAACTTTTGCGAAAGTAACTAAAAGCCCTTTATAAGGTGCATAAGACCTCGTATTCTTCTAGTTCCTTTAAACTGGAGACTTAATATTCGCATGGAACATTTTTCTTCATATCTCAACTTTTACTGCTAGTGGACACAAAATTGAGGTACCAAAATGTTCACGATGAGTTGTACAATTTTTTTGTCCGTCAACAGTCCTGCGCCCCCGTTAAATCTTCCTTGTCTGCCCTGAAACAATCAAGATAGACTCACAAAGAAGCGAACACACGTTATTACCAAAACTTAACAGTCGAACCCTATTGTAATGTCACCATCTGTCCAAAAGAATTTTGACGCTATAATAAGTTTGGTATCATATATCAAATCATGGTCAGAATTGCATTTCAGAGAAGCTCCATTACATAAATTTACACCTTTGTTATTAACTACTGTATTTCAGTGTCTAATTAGTACCCCACAATCGCTGCAGTGGTGGTTGGCTGAAGTTGGTTTTCTGTGGTTCCCAACTTCGAGGCATGAATGCGAACCAATCTCCCCCAAAAAAGTCTCGCCACAGAGAGCAATGAGCCTACAATGATACAATTAATCAATCATTACACTTCACTCATAATTAGAAAAATTTATGGAAGACGACAGCACACAACACATAACACGCATTACACAGAAACAAACTGCATGCTAGATCCACAACACGTACATTCCAACATGTACCAGTTCGGTAGAAGTTCTGCAAAGGAATATGGATGAGGTGCATGTATGGTTTAATAGTGTCTTATTAGTGTTACTCTACGAATAAAATAACTTATTTTATACACATTCAATTTTAAATTTAGGAAATCCATAAGATCGTAAACATGGCACTTAAATATTTCTTGATCAAAAGTTTCTTCTTTAGCAGAGAAATATACACTTACCTTTGAAATTTTTTTAATTTATCATAAATTTAGTGACACATTTTATAAGTATAAAAACAAAATAAACTTAAAGGGAAATAATGGTGACAATGCTTTTTTTAGTCCATATTGGTTTGATAATCACAAATTTCCAGTTTTTCGTATTTTGAAAGAACAACTAAAACTACTTTTTACAAGAATGAGCAAATCAGAGGAGATGATACAACTCGAAATTTAATGACCCATCGAATAAAAACATGCACTGTTGAACATTCGGAAAGGGACAGTGTCGCCTGTTGCTGCCCCATGTATCGGCCTATGCTGTTGAAAAATGTATGTTAGCGACCTTGAACAAACTGTTGCAACCACTCATTGTACACTTTCCTGTATCAATGAATCTGTTTCTTTGAATACATTGGTTGTTTAGCCCCTGCACAAGTTAATGTGTTCAATGTGCTTTCTACCCCCGCCCTTCTTTATTATTTAAGCCATTTGTAGTTATAAAAAGGATAAACCCTAAATCCCTTATCTTTCGGGGGGAAGAAAACTTCTTGGAAAAATGACAGACTGACATCTAAACAATATTTGGCATTGTAACAAGTGGGTGCAGAAACAGATTTTTTCATTATAATCTGTGTATGGATGATTTGTTCATCTAAATATTCATGGCACTAAGCGGGGTTGGCGCTATATGGGAGCTCAACTGTATATCCCATACTACCTGACACACAATCTTTGAAGAAATAGCGTCTCACCTAACCAGGAAAACTTGCGAGCTAAAAAATAAGCAAAGCACAATAAAATGTTTTTCATGTACATTGTGCTTAGTTTCAAATCATTGGGTTTCTCTTTCATTAATTAATAAACACTTACTAAAACTAATGAGTAGGTTTCTGGAAGTAGAAAAACAAATTTTCTCACATCGCAGTCGTGACGATAGTGGCAACTGAGTGACACTGGCGCTATAGCATCGTGGAGTAGTTTACAACTGTTCCACTTGGGAGTCATACTTGAAGGAGAAAACTCTGGTATACCGTATTAACCAACTATTCCAGTATACCTGCACTTCCTATATGATTGTACAATTTTTTAAGAAATTGTGTTATCACTGATTTGACTTTCCTCTTTTTCAGGTATATGCTAGGAGAACACTGGGTCGCACTCCAGAGACAGTTCCATTACTACACAAATAGTTGTAGCATGTGATATTGCATGTTTTCGTATTTATTATTTTTTGGTTTGTATGTTGTCCACGAATCCGACCAACTAGATTTTTTATATCTGTTTATCTTTTTTTTTCTAGGTGCTATTCTATTATTATACATATCTTTTTAATGTTTTTGTTTTTAAGGTAAAAAAGACATTTGTGCAATATTACCATAGGACAGTAAACGGCATGAATGCCAGTTTCATATCTTTTAAGTGTTGTGTATGTGTGTAATATTCATATTCATGATGAACATAAATCTGTCTGAATGGCGTTGTTGAATAATGTGTCTATGTGTGATATTTGTTACATATAGAAAACATTTTCTGTTTACCCCTCATATGGAAAAAATATGAACATCATTGTTTTTATTTTGGGAACTTATGCTATACCCAGATGTATGTATATTCAAAAGTAGCATCTTTTCACTGATCAGTCCCGCAGCTTACATTACTATTGATGGACCTTTTTACTCTTTCTGTTCGAGCCAGTAAGTTTTTTTTTGTAGCATGATATATTGTCTGAAATAAACCAACTGCTTGCCTCAGCTTCTTAGAGCTATTCCAGTGCCACAACATGGTATTCCCCACCGCTCAGGTTCTCCATTGCCATTGGGTGCAGTGGTCTTATTCACGTACAGGTACATTAAAGGACCATACACAGCCAGCTTCCCATCTCAAGGAGATATCAAAGTGTTTCCAAAAGATTGGTGCATCTAGAATTTTATGAAATGAGTATATATGTGTATATATATATATATATACAGGGTGGACAAAAGTCTGTAGGAACTAAAAATTCATAAAACTGGAAATAACCGAAATGGAAAACTGTTGGCAGGATTAGCATCGCTAGGTCACAGGAACTTTTTTTCAGACGGGAAAAATAAAAAACAGCAATAGGTGGCACTGATGTACACAAGTCAAAAGAAAATATATGCAAATAACAAACAATGTCTCTGAATCGTTTATTACAGCAGTATGTGTTCCACCACCACAGGGGATAACACATTGCAGGCAAGTCACAAATCCAGCAACAGCAAAGTGCAGCAAGTCCACTACACGGTTTACAACGGTGAACTGGTTGTGGATTAAGAGCACAAGTTCTTATAACAGTCTCATTTGCATATTTCCACCAAACCGCTCATACCGGCGCCACCTATCGGCTGTTTTCCCTCTGCCTTAAAAAAATTCCCATCACCTAGCGATGCTAACCCTGCAAACCATTTTTTATTTCGGTTATTTTCCTGGTTTTTATTCATTTTTAAAGTTTCTACTAACTTTTTGCCCACCCTGTATATAAATTTGTGTAACAGAGTAACTAGAATTTCCGCCTACAATAAACAAAATAATTATGATGAATCGTGGTCCAAGAATCAAAATTAATATTGTAGCATCCTTAGCACGTCTGGACTTGCTAACCAAAGTGCTGTTGGTGGCTTCCGCCCGTGTGTGTCAGATATCACAAATTGGAGTGGTATAGGCTGTGCAGTGACAAATCAATGTCACACAGAGTTCCTGTTCCATGTCAGCCAATGTTCGTTCATCCAGCTGTTTAAGGCATACATTGCTGTTTTATAAGTTCCATACATTTTAATTCTCCTGAGCAAATAGAATTTCATCATTCTCGAAGCTGCATGCTAATTTGATTATGGGTGACATTGATCCACCTCATTCACGTGTTAATTGTTTCGCCTATTGAAGTTTGCCATTTAATGCCATATCATTTTCTTTAATTTCTAGTTCCCCTACGTGGCTGCAAGTTGTAGACTTTAGTACGAGATATAATTGATACAGGTAGGGTAGTAACTTCCAAGCGGGCGCAAATTTCCTTCCAGTCAATTTGTGAATGAACCCTGACAAAATTGCAACAGAAGCTTCTTTTTAATCAATAATCATTACTTACTAACCAAAGTGGCAACCCAGTCTAGTAATCATTACTGAACAACATATCCAAAATCAGACAAATTTGACCACAGGAACACCTCTATATACAGATTTAAAAATAGTGTAATGAGTTTTCTTGATTTAGGGCAGGGCAAAGGCAATTAGATGTGCACTTTATATGAATCTGGTTTTCGATAACGGTTGAGAACCGCTGAAGTAGACGAATGTTTGTGTACTGTTTAACCCTAGATAATTAAAAGTTTACTATTCCTTTCAAATTACTGTTAAAATCATTTACAGAAATGTTTCAGTAAAGCAAAAAAACTGAATATGATTCATAGTCAGAAGTTAGGTTGTTTTCACATCCATTGATTTGGCACACCCCACAAGCTGTTGATCAGGACAGTCCATTACACTTACATCCACATCCTAAAATAGCAGTTTGTCTTGCAGAAACATTGAATCATATTGAGTAGATAATATAGAAAAGCTGGCAGTAAGTTTTTCTGGATTATCTGGGAGACACCTGAATTCCTACTCCACCTCCCATACCGCCAAAATATTCTTAAATCTCCCGAATTTTGACAGTGATTGTAAAAAATCTGTGCTTTTGTATAAGGGGAAAATTATTCCCAAATAATTTATCTGTGAAAAAAATTGTTTGTCTTTAATACCCGAAATGACGTCACAAGTAAATTTAAATTGTCACTGTTGTGTCAAATCACAAAAAATAATTTTATTTTCAGGGGGGAGCTGCCTACTTGATGCCCAAAAACTTGTTTTCCATCAAAACCGCCCCATGCTCTGGGTTATAAACAGGTTTTTGAGTGGTTCAGCATGATGGTGTATGTTAAGTGGGTCTGGACCTGACCCCATTTGCGTAGTGTATGGTCGAGCTTGCAGAACTTGTCTCAGAAAGAATTTTGTCATAGAAGCCGATATGCAGAAAACAGGGATCTAGGGTTGCTAGAAATCTATGTATACGACCCACAAGGGCGTTTGAATTGCATTGAATATTCATGACTCTCAGCGACCTCGGAAAGTCGTTTCAGTGGGGCTCATGTGGCCTGAGCCTCCTAGGTTCCAGTGCCAATATTAGGTGTTCTATTTAATTAACTTTCAACTAAAATTTAAAAAAAAATTAAATTTTTTAGTGATTATTTTTTATTGTACTATAATTATGTTGTCCTGGGGGTACCCTCCCCCCCCCCCCCCACCATGGCAAAGTTGAACACAGATTAATCACTACTGACAAGCTTTAAGCAAATGTCGGCATGTCTATATATATGTGTGTGTGTATATCAGGCTTCCAAAAAAGGCATGATTGTTGCTGTACATCTAGCTCAGACATCTGGGATATGATTTCGCAAACAGCAAGAACCTTCCCATATCCTCAACCGGGATTTGTCCAGCCCCTACACAAAATTATAGGCCTAAAAAATGAACCCCTCACAAAATACAAATTATTGAAATCATTTTTATTGATGAAATTTGGCATTTAATTTCTTTTGCGATAAATTAACTAGATTATTTTGCTTCTCACAAAATTTGTGACCATTTTCATTAATGACCCGTTTCAAAAACAGGACCCTGCCTTAACACATTTGCATTCTCCCTCTAAATTTGTTACTTGTGCTATGTCAACACGCATCAATAACATAACTGGTTTTTATGTGCTGCAAAAGCAAATCACTGGTTGCAGCCTCAGTTTAGTTGATCTCATTTGATATTCTTTATTGCATTGTGCAGTAATTTCAAATAAACTTTGTTGAAATGTGTAATTTCCATCATTCACATCTTTAAAAACATCTATATTGTTTACGTTTTTTTGGTTATCCAAGGTAGGTTTAGACACCATTATTCCAGATAATTAGGGCCCTACTATACTTGTATTTTTAGCATACATAAGTTGTGCAGATGAAGCTAAACCAGCTCAAATATTTGATGGGGGTAACCAAGAGTTAGCAGCATTACATTGTTTGCTATTTGGAGTAATAACACAGTCTGAAGCTGGTTTCATACTATGGCAGCTCACTCTCTTCCTCAAACAACTCCTATGTGAGTAGATAATATATGTTACACTGATAAATGTTTTAAATGTGTTTATTATACATAGCATCTGATTACTAACAAATTGTTTTGGTAAACTTGATAAATTTATCACTTTTACCATTGAATAATAGTCAAGTGCTGTTGGCAAGTTATGTACCATATATACTTGTGTATAATGCCGAGTTTTTTGTTTTTTTTTTGTGGAAAAATTTGTTTCTCCAGTCGGCGATACTCGGTCAGTTTTTGATGAGAAGATATCAACCTCCCACAATCTGTAATCATTTTTGTAACTATAGGTGGTGCTAAAGATTAGTAGCGATAGATGATGTTGCAAATCATCAGTGATTTTTGTAGCTATAGATGGCGGTTTTGTTAGTACTTTCCAGATTAAATCCATGTGGTCATTTTTTCCCCAGTCAGTGCAAGTCGTGATCACCCACAGAAGAACTATTGATCTATCATTGTATCTGTATCACGGAGTATCAACAATCAAAAATGGAGAAAGCATAAATATTTGCGTATGATGCGTCTTTCAAACTGAAAGTGCTCAAACTCACTGAAGAAAACAATAACTGTGCTGCAGCTTGGACATATAACGTCAATGAGAAACAAGTGAGAATGGCAGAAAATGAAAGAGAAAATTTTAGTGATGCGGAAGACAAAAAAGACTCTTTGAGGAAAAGTATCAGTGTTCCCCGAACTTTTAAGAAGGAATTGGATGAATGAGTTCTACACCTCAGACTGAGAAGTATAGTCGTGACAAGGACAGTCATTTGTCTGAAAGCATTGAAACTAGCCGAGAATGTTAAATTCAAAGACAAAACCAGAAAACTTCTATGTATTCCCAGGTTGGTTCACTAGTGCCCGAGTGGCATGGTGGTAAGATGCTCGTCTACCATCGTGAAGGTTGTTGTCAGGGTCCTGGGTTTGAACCCAAGGAAGGATATCGATAAGATATTTTCCCTAACAAACTCGAGGCGACCACCGATAGACACCGCCTTCGCTTCCAGCCCATTTCACTAATGGCAGTAAATTGTGATATGGCCAGAGTTGGTGTTTGGTGAAGTAGGTTGGTTCACTCGATTCATGAACCGTTTTGACCTGTGATCAGCCAGCAAACTAAGATTGCACAAAAACTCCCAGAATAATTGGAAAGCAGAATTGAATTTTCCCAGAAGTTCATAATTGAACTGCGCAAAAAGACATGGATTTGAACTGTACGCGCACCTCTCACACATTCCTATACAGAATTTCTCTAACAAATTGGTACATGCAGGAACCTTTTGTGTGTACGTGTGTCCCCCCCAACGTATTTATGTTGTTGGAGTTATTCTTGTTTTGTGCTATATTGGTAATTTTACCTGTATTTCATATTTTGAAGTAAAAACAACAAATGCTTGAAAATTGTGGATTTTAACTGTCACAAATTGGTAATATGTATGAACGAAACCACAGTTATTGGTATGGGGTTCAGGGTTGGTAAAAAAAACGGTTTTTTTGAAAAAAAAAAGTTTTTTTTTTGTTTTAAATAGTAATAACATTAAAAACAATGAAATTTCTGAAAAATCATTCAAACTTCTAATAACTAAAATAAAATGGTTATTAATGTAATTAACACTATTCCCATACTAATTAATCAATAAATATTTCTTACATTTTAACAAAAATCAACTTTTGCAATTTAATTATTTTTTGAAATTCTTTCAATGTTATTATTAATCATATACACTATCTACCAATAAGTATTTGGACACCTGTGATAGAAAAGAAAAACTAACTTTATTCAAAATCAATAGTTGGTAGAGCCTCCACGAGAGGCAATTACAGTGTGAACCCTCCGGGGCATATTTTCCACAAGTCCTTGTGTGACAGCTAGTGGTATTTTCTTCCACTCGGCTTGGAGAAGACATGTCAGTTCCTTCACCAATTTTGGACAGGTAGGGCACCCCTTAATTCGACGATCCAACTCGTCCCAGAGGTTCTCGATAGGGTTCAGGTCTGAGCTCTGGGCAGGCCAGTCCATTCGATGAACCCCATTGGCACCATACCAAGCCTTGGTTGACCTCGCAGTATCATAGCTGGCATTGTCGTCCTGGAAGTAACAGGGGTCCACCCCGTAAAACTGCCACAACGTAGGAAGCACATTGTCATCCAAAATAGTGCAGTAGGCATCGGCGTTGAGCTTACCATGAATGGGGACCAAGGGTCCCAGTCCATACCAGGAGAAACACCCCCAGACCATAATTCCACCTCCGCCGAACTTGACTGTTGGCACAATGCATTCTGGCAGGAGACGTTCTCCAGGCAGACCCAGACCCTGCCATCCGAACGGTAGAGGTGAACCTTGTGTCAAAAACCAATGAAAGAACCAAGTTGAAAACCAATGAATCGTGAAAAACATGAAAACCAATCAGATGTGCTTCCTTACGGATGGTATTCATTTAAACAATACTCCCGGATGCCTGTTGAAACTCCTCGCGGATGAGGGCCATCGGTTGGGTGCGGTTCTTCCGAATTTCTCTGGACAGCACCCGTTGGTCTCTATCTCCCAGTTTCGTTGGTCTGCCGACTCGGGGCAAATTCCGACAATCACAGCTCACCTTCTATTTCTTAATCACATAGGCCACTCTCGATTTTGGGTACTTCAGCTCGCTAGATATGTCCCTTAAGGATCAGTCATTTTTGTGATACCCGATAATTATACCTTTCTCGAAATCAGAGAGCTCCGAAGTGCACGGCATCTTGTATGCGACTAATGCCGATGTTGTTTCCTACACTATATATACCGGCAGAGGGCGTGACGTATCTTAGGACCGCAGATATCGTCATTTGCATAGGTGTCCAAATACTTATTGGTAGATAGTGTAGTATATAAAGGTTTTTCGCCAGTTACTTTCAGTATGCTTAATTAGGAAGCTATTTTGCAAAAAGTAATAAAAATTAGGTGAATATAATGTATTTAATGAAGCATAAATAATGCAGATTAATTAGCAATGATTTACGATATACAGGGTGATTATAACTAAGGTTCTGATTTCAAAACACTGTAAAAAAAGAACGATTATCAGAATGACTGGAAAATTGACATGAATATTCCTGAAAAAATGCAATTTTATTTGGTAAAGGGGAAAAAATACTTTAAAATGTAAAATTAATGACATCACCCAACATGTGGGAAATTTGCTCGCAGAATGGAAACGATAGCCAGTCATAGCAAAATACCTTAATTATAGCATTCCACGATTTCATAATTCATGGAAACATCACAAAAAACGAAGTAATTGAACAAATGACTACAACTTAAGAAATGTTAAATATGTTGTCCAACCTGAAGTTGGAAGCACAAAAATTGTTGTTCAACAACAGAATCGGAGTATGCCATGGTCATGATGTGGATGTGCTTGCAATTCAGCTTTATTAAACCAAACGCGCCCACATGTTAATATTCCTGATTAACTTCTAACATATAGGGGATGTGCTGAAGATTGCAATTCACCAGATTTTGCAATCTGACCACTGTTTATAACATTTTCAGGTACCTCCCACAGCCAGAAGTTACAAGGGTTAAGGTGCATCCTGTCAAAATGGGTTTTCAGCAGCTGCTTTGCTGGTATTGCAATGTGCATCTTGATAGAAGTTCTATCCACACACTGATGCTGTGGAAGTGCCAAAATAGATTATACTGCTGGCCAAGTATAGCATCATCTACCTGCACATTTTGCATTTTTTTTTCCTTTTGCGAAAGAAACTTCCATTGCTTCAGGAATATCCATGCAAATTTTCAAGTCATTCTGATCAGTACTTATTGTATAGTTTTGGAGAATCAAAACTTAAATTATAATCACCCTGTATATAGCTGATTATTTTTCATAAATCTGTTAATATTCAGTAGAACCTTGATTAACTGGGCTTAACAGTGTGAAAGTATAAAAAAAACTACTATTGAATATTAAGAGTAGGAGATGTGCTTCTTATGGGAAAGAAAATGAAAATATATATGAGGTGATGTAACTACTAGTACACTAGTCTTTGTCCTTTAAGGACAGCTGGTGTCTTTATTGGATTATAGGACCACCTGCCCCTAGCATGATGGTGTCACTACTGTTGCTGCTTCTTTGTGAAGGGAAAAAGAAACCCTGTGAGATAATACACCACTACCTTTAGATGTGTGATGCAATCCTTATTCATGAATTTGCTAAAGATAGAGCATCAGAATGTAGCCAAAGGTTAGAAAATGTTGTAGGAATGAGAAATTTTGGCTTTTGTATATAATTTTAAATAACTAAGAAACTTCATATGAAAAATATGTATATATTCTGGCTACTTTTACGAGACTTTTCGAAAAGTCTCGTAACCACTTATAAAATCTTGTCATTTAAAGATATACCATCAGAATGTACCCCAAGGATATAAAATGTGGTAAAGATGAAACATTTTGGCTAATAATGAACCAATATGATATTTTTCAAGGAAAAAAACTATATTTAGGCAACTTTTATTTGATTTTAAAAAAACCACTTGGTTAAAACCAAACAATCCTGGGTATGATCAAACCCCTCAGAACCGATAATGTCAAAGCCGAGGCAAAGAAATTGATAACATCATTGGCTTTGATACCAGGTGGGCTAATGTTGATTGTACAGCCTTTATATGTGAGCATCAACAATTCTTTCAAAGGCTATTTGAGAAATTTGTGGATCAAATGGATGAGTTCCGATGATAAAGAAACTACAAAAAGTGGTGCCTTGAAGAAACCCGACATTGGCCTAGTGTGCCAATAGGTAGTTGAGGCGTGGAATTCTGTTTCCACCAAAATTATCATCCGATCCTTCAAAAAGTGTTGCATCAGCAATGTGATAAATGGAACTGAAGATGATATCCTCTTTAAAAATGATGACAGCCCAGATGAACATAAAAACGAAGATGCCGCACCCTATGATGATATGATGGATTACAGTGAGCTTGGACACTCAGAAGAAACGAATTAAAAAGTTCGAATCATTTTCTATTGTAAATTTCCATAAGCTATTAATTTTTCATGAAAATATAGGAATTTTGTTCACTGAAATGCACGGTTTTTTTTTTTGGGACGCTTATAACACAGGGTTTCAATTTATTGTGGTTTCGGTGGTCCTGAAGTGGTCGGCTTATACATGAGTATATACGGTACTTGAAATTTATTGCCTTTATCTGTGATTATGTATAATACCTAGTGTAATTGGTAAATTTGATAAATATGAAAAAAATCTCAAATGCGTATAATGTGTGTGGTAAATATAGTGAGACCCCGAAATAATAACAAATTTTACAATCGTATCCTGATATGATACAATACATGAATGAATTATCATTTATAGTATTTCTTGTGAGATTTATATTTACCAACAATGCAATGCTTGGGTTACGCTTACACGTAACCAGTGATAGAAGTGATAAATTAAGGGAAAATTATCAAGCTTGCAAAATGCTCCGTGATTATACATAATAACCACATTTGTCGTAACATATACATGTTTAATTAATCCACAGTGTCTTAAAGGATTTCCTCTTAGTAATTATGTTGGGGTCAAATAAGCCTGTCAGCAACGAAACACCTTTGCCAGGATGTCTTGATTCAATGCTGACAAGTTTTGTAATCATTCACTTTGAATGACATCCATTCTCGTAAAACAAGGATAGCATTTTTTTAAAATAAAAATGTGCATTACTAAGTCTCACTATTGAATAACCTATATAAGCACAATCAAGTAGAAAGTTTCTATTATATGTGCATGCACATAATTGAGATAGTCAAAGTAGAAAAATTTTTGGGACAAATTTTGTACTCAGATGAGAAATGTTTTAAGTCACTTTTCCACATTCAAAGTCTTGTTCTTTAATGTGTGCAAGCCTTTCTCTTTCACTTCATGAGAAAACAACAGAGGTGAATTACAATAAATCAAAAAGCCACACAATTGATGGTTGGCAAGCTGTTATTTACAATTTGTCATCTTGAAAATCTAAAAAAAATTTAAATTTTTTTCATCTGAGCTCAGAAATATGGCTCCGGATAAAGTTTTGTCCATTTATTGAATATTGTTACACAATATATGATATCAAATATTTTGTTATATCCTTTGTTAAACACAATTCCCATCTTGACACATTATTTGGAATATACATTTTTTTAATGTTGGTTTTTACAGAATAAAAAACTTGTTCTGAATTTTGTGTCGTATATTTCTCCTGATGAAAATTGTTTAAACAATGGTGGTATCTTAATCAAAAAGCCCTGGTTCAGAGCAATTATTTGTAGCTTCTTGTTACAAAATGCATTCAGATATTTGATTAGTCTCTGCAATGATACCTTGGCTCACAAAGATTATTCGTCCCAGAATCCTGTTTGTTAGCCAATTCCTGATTTCCCATAGGTTTCTATGGAAAATTGTTGTTCCAGTTTCTGCCCAAAATTTAAAGATAAGTTTTTAAAACACCAAGGAACGCTATGGAAAAAAAAGACAAAAACTGATTGAAGGCTATAAGATATAGCCTCAAAATTAGATAATCGAGAATCTACAGAAAGATGATAGATACTGAAGATATTTTTATTGTATACTAAGATACACAACCAAAACCAGCTTTAGGCTGCACTCACAGTGGAGCGAAGAGAAGAATTGCAACCAGGAAGGAAAACATGCATAGGGGTGGAGGAAGAGATGTACGCATATAGTAAATGAAGAGTTTTGAAATGTAAGGGTGTGATGATGATCCCTTTGCAGCACAGGGAGAAAAATTAAGAATGAAGGTAAAGTCTCAGCATTAGAAATTACATCGTATTCGATGCACAAAGAGACTATCAGAAGAATTTTGGTCATACAAAAATCAAATGTGATAATGTTGGTAGCATTATACGGTGAATGTGTTTTAAAATATATGGGAGGGTCTGTGCAAACCTGTTGTCTTTCTGGTTATATTGGTCCATATCTGTTATTAAGAAAGATTATGAAAAAGTTTTGGTATACACAACAAACATGACGATTCAGAAAAAGTCAAGAAATATTTAAGCTTTTGGTTCATACTTATTTAAGATATGGGAGCAGAAAGGATATACAGACTTCGTCCATCTTTTTAGTTGTAAAGAGTTTTTTTTACCACAGTTGCACATACGCATTGTCAACAGCAGACTTTGAGATGCTTTTTGCAGCGCTTAGTGCCAGTATGGAAACACTGTGGTCAGCTTAAATAATTCCGCTGGAAAAATTTCAAAACTCCTTCACAAACCAATCCTGATTTTTAAGCAAACTGTCTTTTAAAATGAGCAGGTGGTAGAGTGTCCCCTGAATTATTGCAACTTTCAAAATCACATTCTGACGAGAGAAAAAAAACAAAGAAAAATAAAATGACATTTTTAATAATAAAATGTATATTTACATTTAATGTTTTTTTTTTCTCGCTAAATTTACGGCTGTACAAATATTGACTTTTATTTACAATGTTTTTCGCGTGAGGTAAACAATTTATTTTCTTAAGAATTTTCAAACTTATTTTCAACGTGAAATCCTAGGAGAACAGTCCCAATAGGCTGCTGGCGTATGCCATGGGCTTCACGTTTGGGTGGGGCTGCAAAACACAATAGTTACAGACTTCAGTCAATACTCAAGATAATACTTATACAAGATACATCAGATAATACTCAAATGCATTATAAAACTATTGCATTAAAGATAGTGACAAATGAGAACTAACAACAAGTTTTAGGAATGACAAAAAAAAATAAATCACAACGCTTAAAAAATTACATGTGACCTTGCAAAGGTCTAGAAAAAAATTCAAGTTTTAATTCTTCATAAAGAGGGCTTGAAAAATCAATAAACCACCAGCCAAATCTAAGCATTTTTTCTTTCCCTCGAGCAAAAATGTTGTAATGCACAACCTTCCTTTTTTTGGCTTTTCCATGCAAGTAAATGTGCAGATATGGAATTTTTATAATTGTGTTGTATCCATCCAACGAATGCAACAAAAATACTAGTTCTCACCTTTTATCTAAATCACTGTGACTGTCAACCAAACAAAGCATTCCACGATTCCTTGTTTTCCATGGCAGATTCTGCTCTACTAAAGATAAACGTTACATCGCACAGAAGTCATTTTTAAATTTAAAATTAATCTATGTACTCCAGGGTGTGGAAATGAAATTCAACTGGCAAGGTATATGTACAGCCCATCCCACTCATAACGTTTTTCAAGAAACCGTAACTAAAATGTTATAATGGGGACATGAGTATAAGGCCGGGATTACACTATAAAAGTGATTTTATAAAACATGGAAAAATTCAACCTCACTGGTTGCATTTGCTCAAATGTAACCTAATGAGCTTTATTGGTTTGATTTTTTAAATTTTATAAGACTGAATTTATCAGACTAATTCTTCATAAAGAGGCCTTCATAAGAAGCCTTAAGATACAGTTTTATACTGACAATAGCTTTTTCATGTCATTTTTATAAGTTATTAACAAACACATTTAGGTATATATAAAGATTTAATATTAATTACAGCAATTATTTGTTAGAAACAGTGAATTTATAACAATTTTCCTTTGTAACAGTCAAGTTTTCGTAAAATCTGGATAGCATCACATGGCAAATTTTCTTGCCTTTCCATAAAATATCAGTTTCCAGCCTTTCCATAAAATATCAGTTTCCAGCCTTTAATTGCTTCTGCATCCATTGCTCATCGTTGGTTATCTACAAATTTTTATTTTTTCCTCTAAATTTAGAGCATTTCTTTTTAACTTGCTACGACAAATTTCTACTCGAACTTTGCTCAACAAAATCTAATGCTTTTACTTCTTCATTTTCCAAAATTTCAAAGGTCATGAAAGTATCGTATTGGCTGTTATATGAAGAATTAAACTTCAAGAAGTACAGTTGGGAATTCCGATTTTTCTTATCTGAAAAAGCAGCTTTTAAATTCTACATGATACTGCCGTCTGAAAATTTGTCAAGTTGTGTGTCCATGTAACTCTTTTGTGCCTTGATTTTGTATCAACAGATTCAGGAGTGTATGAAAGAGACTGCATATAACGAAGGAATAAACAGCTATCACCTATAATGCCGATATGAGAAGATTCATTTCCTGAAATTGATCTAATGCAGAAAATTTGAATGAAATTGCAAAGGAGGAAAAGTAACTTCTGAGAAATTTTATAGTCACTTTCTGTTAGTGTTCCTATTCAGAGACAACTTCGGACAACCTTGTGTATTTGAACAGTGGTAAAGGCAATTATGCTCTGCACACTAATATTGGACAATGTGAGAACATGAAAAAAAAAGGTTCAACGCTAGCACACACATAATCACCATTTTCGGTTCTTCATGTGAAAAAAATGAGAAAAAGTACACTAATTTAAAGGGATTAAAAGCCTGGTGTGAATTTTCCAAACGTTGTAAGCAAAAATAGCAAAAAAATTTAAAAGCTGTATACGGGAAAAGTTAACATTATCAACACAGGAAAAAAAATTTAATTCATGAGAATAAATGTCTCAACAATGTCTAACATGTCTTAATAAGCGGGATAAACTGTATATACTCCACGACTTTTTTGTTTATTGAAGATAAACTCACTTATTTAAGCAATATTGTTGGCCCTAGGCCTATACAAGAGAATGCGTTTGAATAAGATATAGATATTGTGCAAAAGAAACTAGTGATGGTGGGGAAGTTGACAATAGAACCGGAGAGTTTGTTCCATTCGCCAATAATATAAGGAAAGAAGCTGTATTTAAAAGTCAATGGAAGAAAAAATTGGTTTTATTTTAAAGAAATGGTCAAGTCTTCTAGAGATGTAGGATGGTTTAACTAATGTTTCTTAAATTTTTATATATATATTAGAAGCATTTTAAAAAAAAAATCTCCAACAGCAAGAACTGTAAGGTTAAATTGCATCAAAACATTTTCAGGTTGTCGTCTATGTCGAGAAATCACTTAACTATGTATTAGGTGGTCAAAAATCAGTGAGCATTTGGTACAATCCATTTTATTAGTCTCTGCCTTGGTTACCGAATATCAAAATTGTTAATCAAGGTCAAAACATAAATAGCAATGGGAGAAATATACTTACAACAGCTTCATAAGTTATATATTTTGGTTTCATATCTTTTCCCTTGAGATGTATAAATGCTCCCTTGTTGCCCATCGTGTCACTGAAAATTAAAAAGTTTATATCATAATTGCCTATTCACAGACTAAAAAAATCTTGTTTATCCCATGATGACACATTCTGCATCAAAGAAAACATGTCTAACAAATAAAAGGGAAAAACCGGGTTTTTTGAAATTGCAATGGGTGACCATATAACCATTTTTCCAGGATGTATTTTTCCCTGTCCTGATTTTTTTTTTGCAATCATTACCCACTTTGCTTACTTTAACCATCATATTTTATGACAATTACCAATTTTTCTTAGTTGAAATCCTGATTCCCCATATTTTTCCTGAAAAAACGGGGTCAGTTAGGGATTTTCCATTCTAACAAACTCAATTTGAGGACTTTTAGGGATTTTTCTAAGATGATACAAAAAATCAGAAGAATTAGATTTCCGACCGGAAGATTTTAATAAGGCTGAAAAATTGGAAGGTTTCCAGGTAAACCGGAAGCATGGCACCTATGTTATATATACTTTCGAGGCTCATCAAATTGACACTGAAACAAACTGAAGGCAGTTGAAAAATTCAGCATTAATCCACAGTAAAATCAAATTACAATGATAAATCCATCTATGACAGGGATTCTGACCTTTTGTGTTTAACAGACCCTTTTGTGTTAATAACACAAAGTTTGCAGACCATCTGTGCTGATGAAATGGTAAAAAAAAGACCCTTATAAAAAATAATATTCACCACATAGCAATGTATAATTATCTGTTTTCATATCAAAGCCCATGGAACCCCCCCCCCCCCTCCAGAATAATCTCCAAGGTCCCCTGGTTAAGAACATTTGCTCTACAACATTCTTCAAATCTTATTTGGAATTGTCCACACTCTAATATTAACCTCTTAAACTAAAATGATGAGTCCAGTTCATCATGAAATATTATGTTTGAGCAGTGCTGCCAGAAAATAAATTGCAGTTCAAGGGGATAAACTTCTTTCAATACAACGATATAATTTACTATGATAAAATCCCTTCTCACAACATTTTTTTGTACCTCTGTATAAATATACTGAAAGTGATTTTCAAACTCATCATATTTTAGTTCTGAGGGAATCTGATAGCATTAGAGTATCTTAACCTGTGTCATCCTCCCTGAAAGTGTTAATGAAGCTGCTTTCTCTGTAGTACATAAAAGTGTAAATAAACTTCTTTACATTTGGGCGAAACATCTGACTGTTTTATTAACCTTTATCAGCCAATTGGGAACATTAGTTTTATTAATTAGAGAAAATTATTTTTCGTACATGAAAGAACTCGAATTTTTTTTCCCCTACAATAAATGAAATTTTAATGTTTCTATGGACATGGGCAATAGGTTGATATCTCTAAAGTAAAATAGCAGAAAGGAAAATAAGTGAAAAAATTAAGAAAATCACTCCTAATTTGGTTGGTAAAAGGTTAATCAAATAATTAAAACTTTTATTGCAAATAAATACTTATTTAAAAAGGTATAAAATTGATTTTCTCTGTATGTTCTCTATACAACGATTGTTCTCTATCTACTATTTAGGATCTGTCGTCGCCAAACAAAAAAAAACCGTTTACATATATACCAAACCAGGGTTGGAGTTTTGGACAGGATACGCGGGATACACTGTCTAAAACCTCTAAGTTTCAAAATGTTATGTGGAAACCTTTTGGATTTTTTTTTTCATGATACTAACATGTTAAAAAAAATACTAGCAGAAAATAAAACTAAATCAAAAATATTTCAAAAAGGTGTCATTTGTTTCCCCCCCACCCCCCAAGTAAATTGTTTCACCAAATTGATGGTTTTAAGCTGGAAATCTGATAGTAAATTAATATCATTCATATAAATATTTAAATAAACACAGTTTTAAATTTTTTTAGTTTGTTATAAATGTTATTTCTACACCACATCTCATTTTTCATGTATGATTATGAAGCAGGTACTGTATTTAGGACAGTGATTGTCCAAAACACTGCCGAATCTCTCCAAACACTTTTCTTTAAAATACATATTGAAGGTACCAAAAACGCATAGTCAGTTATAATCACTGCATTATTGTGAAACTAAACAAATATTATTTTTTATTAGATAGCAATATAATGATGTGAATATATATCAATGGTGTAGTGTTTATTTGATGCAAATTGTTCTATTTTGACTTTTCAAACTTTTTGTTTAAATTTTAAATTGATCTTTCTATTTTATTCTCAATTTTTAAAAACTAATTATAAATAAAGGAAAATATCTGAATAAAATGAGTCCACTATGTAGCACCTACTCATAACTAACAGAACACAATTTCACAAACATTGATTACGCCAATATGATGATAAAAGACTTCAAGACCACCCAAAGTTTTGGTTAAATTTAAATTGCTGCGGTTATGAGCTAATATTTTACTGAATAAATTCAAGCTATATTTACAATTCTATCATATGGGGGACAGCAATACGAAAAACACTGGATGAAGGCTTATCAAAATACTGTCTTTCACACATTGTTTTTTTATTTTCGTGTCCCCCCCAAGTTATACATCAATTGGAAGAATATTTTCAAATTTTGTTATCTTAGAAATCATTTTGGCACAGATAAGACAGCTAAATTAGTTATGTGTTATAGAATGTTAAAAGGTGCAGCTGCGCTTGATTATTAGTGTTCGATTATTATGTAAGTTTAATTTCATTCTGTAGTCATATCTATGGTTTTTTCTAATTTCCATGCAACAACTTTTTATCCCATTCTTGTACCTTTCATGTTTTCATAAATCTAATATCTAACCTCAAGACAGTTCAGTTTCATATTATCACCTGTTACATATTCTGTTTTGAATTTCAAAATTTTATTATATTTAATGTAATTAATAATGTAATATAAAGTTTAATATTTGATTATAGAAGTTAACTCTTTATCAAATTGCAAAGTTTTTCACTTCTAGTTATAAATAGGAGGTTTAGGACAGTTTTTACCGTACTGTACAAAACCTTGCAAACCCTGGACCAGACTTGAATAGGGTACTTTAAAAGTTTGTCAGCAATGGCCAAAAAACTGTCGGGCAATAACGGTTTGTAAGCCTAAACAATGACTTTTGGAATGTTTACTTTAGTTACCATAGTTCCCAAACTGTTTCACACATGTATATACCTTTAAAATGGGTTGTACCTTTAATCCTGCCAGTTGATAGTTTATACATATTCCTGCCAGTTGATAGTTTATACATATGTCTTTAAAAAAATGGTTTATCACTTTTTTAATCCTCCCAGTAATTGAAGAAAACCTGGGCAATGCTGGGTATTATACAGGGTTCTCAACAAAATCTGCTTGATCATTTACCTAACCACGACTCAAAATTTTCCGACCAAAAATGCATACACAGGGTTCCCACTCAAAAAATTAGAAAAAGTAGGACATAAAACCTAAACATAATTATAGCATAATATTTAAAAAGCCCTTCAGAAATTCATTTTCATAAAAAAACTCAAAAATAATTTGTTTTTTGATGCAACTATTTCAATATCCTATAACAACGATTCTCAACCTTCTTTGACTCACGGAGCCCCGTGGGTCAATTTTTTAATTATCCATTAAAGTTACTGATAATTTTTACTATTTAGAAATATAAATTTTTTTTTTTAAATTTTACAATTTTTTTATATTTTTTTTAAGCGGCTGCAGAGCCCCTGGAGAGTGCACAAGGACCCCCAAGGTTTCTGTGGAACACTGGTTCAGAACCATTGTCCTATAAGATTGACTCAAACTAAAGCAAAATAACAGAAATGACCTGGTAACAAAAACAATTTTTGGACAAAACAGTGTACTTGCAACCACAGATAATTCTATCCTGTCTCTCCTGACAATGTTACATTATTATTATTTTTTTTAGGAGTATTCAGAGTCCAGTGTGCAAACTCTCTTCCGCAGAAGGAAAAAAAAAATTTTTTTTTTTTTTTTGAATTTGACTCTCGTCTACAACAGCGAGTAACTCCCGCTATAAGGAGTTTTTTTCAATATTGTCTTTCTTTGTTTCTGCTACTGATGAAGGAACTTCATATAGTTCTGAAACGCGTATAGCCGTGTTCGTTTTGGAATTTTGGGTAACGTCGGTTATTTAATCGAATTAGTCTATATATATAAAATTGATTTTCTGTATGTCTGTGTGTGTGTTCTCTATACAAATCTACAATTTCAGATCGATCGTCACCAAATTTTGTATATATACCAAATGGGACCAGACTTGAACAATAGGCTACTTTAAAATTTTGTCAGAGCAGGGCAAGTGCCCCAAATGGGCAAAAAACTGTCAGGCAACAATGGTTTCTGGGCCTCAACAATCACTTTCTGAACGTTTACTTTGGTTACCGTGGTTCCCTAGCAATGCGTTTCAAACGTGTATATGCCTTTACAATATGGTTTGTCACTTTCCTAATCCTGTTACTATATGTATAATAGTTTATGCCTTTGTAATGGTTTGCCACTTTTTCAAAACTATCAGTAAGGAGGCTTTTTGAATAGATGTCATAATCATCATCAGCATCGCTTTGAGGTTCAGGCAAAGGGTGATCCTCACAGGAATCAGTGTTAAAATTGCCGATTTTACTGTAGAAACGCGGAAATTTGGTAGGATTCCACCACATCAACAATTTTAAGAATTGTATTGAGTTCACTTTGAGATATACGAAGCCCAAAAAATTAAGTATGAAGTAATTAGCCAGAAGTACTTTTGGATATTCATGCAATAACATTGATTTCAAGTTTCATATTTACATCTTCTCAACCATGAAAATTAATATCTCCGTATTGTCTTTTGATATTCAACTGCATAAATTCACATGTGGGTTAGGATATTTTAAAATTAATTATCAGCCCGTAAAACGTACATCGAAAAAACTCCACAGCTTTAACTAAGCATTTTTAGAAGCTGGAACAGGCAGATGGATAACTTGAAGTTCGGGGGGGGGGGGGGGGGGATTCGAAATACCTAGCGCCCCCTTAAAAAAGGAGAAAAAACTATTCATTTCTATATGTTTCTTTAATCTAGATTTATTTCATGAGTCCCGCAGGAAGTCACCATATTGGTGAACACAGTTTGCATGTCCCTCAAAGAAAGAGGGAGATATCACGTGATCCAAAAAGCCTCATTAAAGAAAACCCGGGCAGCACCGGGTATTATAGCTAGGCACATTTGGCCAAAATCCTTATTATTTAAATTACAGGGTATAATCTATATCGATCATCCAGATTTATCTCCCGCATTTTTGTAATTATACAAATCCGCATTCCTCTACCATTTTGGCAATTGTGCAAGTTGAAATATGTTCGAAACATGTTCCCTTATTTATTTTTGTAATTATGCAAGTTGCAAAATGTTTTTCTTTCATTTTTGTCATTATACAAGTTGCAAAATGTTTTTCTTTCATTTTTGTCATTATACAAGTTCGTAGCATGTTTTCTTTCCCATTTTTGTACCCGGGTATTATAGCTAGTATTAAATATAACGTCAAGAGACTGAAATAAACTGTTTTGAACAGGTTTCTGTTTTATAAGTAGCATATTAGGACTCGACATGCCTGGGCAGATAAAGATTCTTATCAGGTATGTATTTTTTTCCAATTACATGCCCTGTGCGGGCAAATAAAGAAAGCTAAAAAAATTAACACCTTTGTGTATTCATTATGAGTGCCTTAAAAGACCAACTTCTACGTTACTGAAAGCACCACAGTGTCAGGATCAGTCATTTTGTGATTCACCACAATAACTATAAGGCAAATATAAGCTTTTAGGACATGTAATGCAGTATGTCAAAAAACCTAAGTGGGGGAACCAGTAAAATAAATGACATGTAAAATGAGCATGTTATTTGGGTACTTTTTCTACTAGGATATGTTTCTATGGACCGGTTGAGAAGAAAAAGCTTGGGGTAAGGACTTCCTGGTTTGTTGATGGTAGCTCCTAATTAATTGTTATTTAAAAGCTGCTACTTATTATTTAATTTCCAGTTAGGACTTTGTTAGTTGCAATGGATTATTTATAGGCAATGCATTTGATATTGATTTTATTTTTATGGTTATTAATATTTCGCGGCCTGGTGCTTCAGTTTATATATTTTGGGCAGGTAAAATAATGATTTGGGTACGTATATTTATTTTCAAGTCACATAAATGTATGTCATAATTTTTGGAGATTCATCCTTAGTGCCTCCCACTCAAAAAATTACAAAAAGTAGGATGGGGGAGGGTACCCCTCTTAGACAACATAATCATAGCAGAAATGACTTAGTTACAAAAACAATTTTTGGCAAAACCGGTGCACTAGCAACCACAGATAATTATTTTCTGTTTTTGTCCTCGCAATATAAATTACATTCTTTTTTGGAGTCTTCCACAGTCCAATCTGTCAACTCTCTTTGAGAGTTGTACAGCAAATTATGAAGGCATGCAAGATTTTTAAGAATGACACTCCTTCGAGAGCACTTTCAAAAGCAGTGTGCAAAATATATAAATTACAAGTTCAGATGTAAATAAGTCAGTTGCATTGACATCCTTTTGTTAAAGGCATTTGTTTACATTTTACTCTTCAATAGCAATGTAATTGTTTTTAAAAAATGAAGCATTTTCAATTCTAGCTCTTTGCAGAGCTTTGTATACATTGTTTATACCTCTGCATACCCTAAAAATACAGAAGACAATGGAATTATAATTGAATAGCATCAGAAGCACCAAACCTAGAATAGGTCTATGTATCCAACTGCTTCATAATGCAAGCTGTTGTTTTACCTATACACAAATTGTGCACCATAATTTTGAATGATGATTGCTAGTTACTGTCCAAGACCATGAAAAGTAAATACAAAATTATTTTTTCCATCCAGACCGAAGTTTTTAATGACTACTCTACTTGTTGAACCCTCAAACTAAGCAAATGAAAAATTAATAAACCAAATGGTCCACACATGCCCCCCCCCCCCCAAATAACCTTGAAAACGATACAATTTTTGCTTTGGCGAGATCATTAATTGCAATATATAATATTTATATAATTATCTATGCAATATATCTATGATTCTCTGCTCAATTAAACCCTATTACATGAATTTTAGAGGAAAAGTAGGGCGAGTGGGAGCCCTGCAGATATCACTATATAAGTGCACTTTCTGGCCATGGCCAGAAATATGTCCATCACTTCTGCCCATTTGCCATAACTAAATACGTATTTGCAAAAAGAGCTTGAAATGCGAGGATTCAATATGGCTGCTCCTTACCAGTGCAGCAGTTGATTTGTCATGGCATATGGGAGAGTGCTATAGACTCTGGACAAGAGATTGATGTAATTTACGTCGATTTCCAAAAGGCATTTGATAAAGTAGACAGATTGCTACTACTGAGGAAGCTAGCTTGCATGGGGGTTCCTGATAAAGTTGTGAGGATAATTCAAGAACTGCTAACAGACAGAGTTCATCAGGTTCGCGTAGCCAGCGTGATGTCTAGAGAATGTCAGGTGCCAAGCGGAGTTGTCCAGGGATTGGTGTTAGGCCCGATCTTATTTACTTTGTACACTTACGATATTACTCAGGCTGTGACACCCATCTCTCTATTGCAATTCGCTGATGACATGAAGTTATTCTCTCCAGTGGAAAACACTAGGGGCCTAAGAATTGCATGCCAACAACTTTTCCAGTGGAGTTGTCAGTATAAGCTACCTATTTCATCATCAAAAAGTGGATCAATGCATTTAGGTAGACGCACCGATCCTTAATATTACCAACTAGGTAATGAAACATTGCAGCAATTGGATACATGCGTGGATTTAGGTATTGCAATGAGCCGCATTCTGGATTTCACTGATCATTATCATGGCATAGTCTGCAAAGCTAATAGAATTTCATATATGTTACGTACGGCATACCATAAGTGTGATGCGCATACGTTGTCATATGCTTTCTGTGCGTACGTTCGCCCGACCCTGGAGTTCTGTTCGCAAGTATGGAGCCCTTACAAAATCAAGGACATACAGCTCCTCGAAAACCCACAGAGGTCGTTTACTAAACGAATACCTGGCATGAGCGGTCTATCTTATTGCCAGAGACTTCAATTTCTGGGTTTACACTCACTGGAATGGCGTAGAATCGCTGCAGATCTGAAGATGTGCTACAAACTAGTCAACCAAATTGTTTATCTACCATCGAGAGAGCCTTTCTTTGAGATCATAGACAGGTGAGTTAACCTACGTAGGCATCGCTTCCAAATAAGAATACCAACGGCTAGAAGGGATTGCTTTTTCCATAGATATAGATGCCGTGTGGCAAGAATATGGAACAGTCTTCCATCAGAACTTGTATGTGCCTCCTACGCAAGATTCGCTTCCACTATTGGGGATTTCGACCTGACTCCGTATGCGAAGTGCTTCCCGTACTGACTATTTTTTTTTTTTTTCTTCCAGTATAAGTGCATTTCATGCCTTCTGGGGTTATTGTAATTAAATAAATATAAAAGGGTGAGAACGCAAGAAATTTGAACACTCAATCACAGAATGTTCCAATCTAAATACACAATTGAACTTTGATACGTGAAAGTGTTCCTACAAACATACAGGATGATTTCTCTTGGCCACATTTTACTGGTGAACAATTGATCCTAGAGGCATACTT
This sequence comes from Pholcus phalangioides, assembly GCF_987345545.1. Lineage (NCBI taxonomy): Eukaryota > Metazoa > Arthropoda > Arachnida > Araneae > Pholcidae > Pholcus > Pholcus phalangioides. The sequence continues at coordinate 44,698,082 of NW_028301603.1, read as the reverse complement.
CCAGTTAGAAAAAGTATTCAAATAAACGTGCAGACCTCAGTTACGTCATCATATTGCAAGGAGTTTTGTAGTAATTAAAATTTTGAAAAATTAACTTTTTATACAGATACCCTCCCAATTTCCAATGAAAAAGTTGTTGCCTTCTCTCCTAAGGCCAAAAAAAGAATAAATAAATAAAATAATAATAATGTCAATGTTTCTAAGTGCAATGTTGACGGATATTTGAATTTAAAAATTGGAGAAGAGTTGGGAAAGAACAGCATGAGCAAGCTTGTCTGTTAGTTTATATGCTAATCTTTCCGTAATTTTCTCTGATTTTGAATTCAAATATCTCAGTAAATATTGCACTCAGAAACTTTTTTTTCTTTCTTAGGAGCCAATTTCCTAGTCAGGGCAAAAATTTTCTAATCTGGTTTTTTTAGGACAGGGTGACCAAATAAACAGTTTATATTTTTACTTTAATAACTACACAACCCCTCACAATATAAATGACTATAGATGAGATTAATCAGTTTCCCAAAGTGGGAGATGGAAAGGTCCAGGAGGGGGGGGCAGTAGAAGCTTTGGATATAGTATAGAATCCTATGGGTTAGCTTGAGTTTGGGGATAAGAAGGAAAATGTTTTAAAGAAAGAAAGGGGCAATGGAAAAAAGTTTGGGAAACTATAGGATAGATAGAACTGCTCACAACCCCCAACTGATGCAAAGCAAGTTACTTCTGTTACCCCAAAAGAGGCAGGGTCAGAAAAAGTTAAAGATTTATAGCAGTGGCACCCGTGCTCGCAAGTATCAAATCACTAGTGTCGTTCTACCCATAAAGACAACTATCAAGTTGATGTAACATACAAGCCATTTGACTAAAAAGAATAGCTGAACCCAATAACTAGGGAGAAAAATTACACATGCACCCAGTGGCACATAAAGGCTGGAGACTGCAGCCTTCGATTATAGCATCTGACGAGGGAATAAGACGTAAATTTTTATGATGCATTACTAGATGAGAGTAAATACTGGTTGGCATTTTCTTAATTAGACGGAAAATTGTAACAAGCATTGAAAAAAAAAGAAGATTCTGTAAGTATTATTAACCAATGCAGGCGGTTTCGAAAGGTTATTTTAATTTTTTTTGGGCGGGTATTTTTATCCGCTACGTATATACAACATAATGATAGTGTACCCCACAAAATTTCTTATAATAGGCTATGTGAAATAAGATATTCACATCGCCTCCAGCTAGAGAGTTATATAATATATCATTGTTAAATTTGACACGCAGTTAGTATTACAATGAAGATCTTTCAATCACCAGTTTTTTAATATTTCTTTAAATAATAGATTGCATAATTCAATTTCAATATTAATCATTTGAATTTACCCCCCCCCCCCCAATACTTTTATTTTCAATTAAGAACACATATTTATAATTGTGATTAATTTTAAGGAAATTGATATCCTGCCAAAACCCTATTTGTCCCCCACCCTTCCCCATGAATAACTTATCTGAATTCTACATGCTATTTGAATACTTTTTGTAACTGGCAGTATAGCTTTAGAATTAACGACTTATCAGTAAAATGTGGCCAATGGAAATTAAGGAATCACCCTGTATAATTTTAAGTTATGCAAGCTCAATCACATCGACAAGAAAATTTTGACTCACCAATAGTTGGGTGCCGAAAATACAGTTATGCATTTCCCATCATGCGCCTCTTCATAACCTTCGGGTTTGACTTCGTGACTCCTAATGATATAATCCAAATTGTTGAGCTTCAAAAAGTTCTTTGTAACATCCGGTCCAAACTGGATACCAACACCACGCTTACTCGGCGAACAACCGATCTGGGGCTGGGGATCTGACCATAACAGCTCGCACATGATACCTTCAGCAAAACAGATAAAAATATATATATCATTTTAGAATATGAAGTCAAAATGAAAGATTCTGGCAGTATAGGTAAAAAAAACATTGATATCGCCCCAAACTGCTCCCAAAAAGAGATAAAAATTACCTTCTTTTGGTGGTTGCATGAAACGATTGATCTTCTTGATATCATTCAAAGAAACATTTGGTTCGGAAAACAATCCTCCGTGCATAACCTGGAGGGAAAATAACCTCACATGAAAAATAGAATTTGAACAAATTCATAGTTTCATATGATTTGAGATGTGCTATGCACATTTCCTGCCAAAACAAAATAATAAAGCAGAAGTGTCACAAGACATTGAATTGCTACATAAATTTGTTTGATCTGAAAAAATCCCAGACATGGATAGACAATATTAAAGATTTATCACACAGGGGTGGCCAACTTCTCACTTTTCGAGGAGTAACATAATGGTCAGCTGCAGTGTCATCGACCGTACCAGGGACAGCACTCTGGTGTATGAAGCCGTATAAGTAAAATGACCTCCTCCTTCTAATCAGACCATGGTCAGTCTCAACGAAGAGATCCACAAACGCATGTGGTCAAAGACATGGGCCATGCTCGATAATGGGTAAAGTAAAATGACCCAGAAAATTTAGATTTGTCTGCGCCATGAGAAATATGGTGAAATGCTTTTCCCTGGGTGCCACTTTGTCACTATGACCACTCGACCACCATAGCGGAACAGGCTCCCATCGTGAGGTCCTGGGTTCGAACCCCACTGTCACCACAGTGATGGTCGGCTGAAGTTAGTTTTCTGTGGTTCCCAACTTCATAGCGCTAATGCGAGCCAATCTCCCCTTTAAAAAGTCTCGCCACAGAGATCAACAGACCTACAAACAGTACAAATGTAATTCAATCATAACACATCACTCACTTCTTCTGAAATATAGATGGCAGCACTGAAGAATCAAACACTACATATGCACTCAAGACTGTTAGGTACACAGTTACACTTCTGGCACAGCTCAGTAGGTAGTAAATCGCCTATAGATGGTGATAGACCTGAGTTGTGCTCGGTTTGAAAGAAAGAAAAAGGGTGCCACTTTGCAAATCGACACATATTCATTGTTTATCTGGTTGCGTTTCCCATTTAGATGCATTGCATCAAAAATTAGTTTTATCTGCAAATTATTCCATTCAATTACATCCATAGTTTGAATTTTGTTTATCGCCAAGCACCAGGCAAGTAATCATCAATGCAGACATAATCTTGCCAACTGAGAGGTATATATGGTAATCAGGTTTCTATAAGTATAAAATTCAAGCAAATTAATCTGGTCTCAAATGACAACTTTCTTTAAAACGAGGTGATTTTCTTTTTTTCTGGTAGACTTCACAAATCCTGAACAACTTTCACATGGGATGCTTGATCAAACAGATTTAAGTTCGAAATGAACAACCAAATACACTTACCAGCACCCTCTTATTTAGCAAGTAGCATAACGGCAAACAATCAAAGACCTCAGTGAATAAGTCTGACATTTGTGTCGAATATGTGAGCATTGTTAAGGTTAAACAGTTGGTTATCATGAAATTTTTATAACAAATGATGAAAGTTTTGAAAATATGATTATACTTGGAAAATAAACATTACCAGCCATAGTTTTTTAATATATTTACATAGGATGCTATGAAAGTTTTGTAACTCGAGAAAACAGGCAGACTGAAAATAATAGTTTCTATTCGGACAAAATTTTTTGCTCTTAGATTAATGACCAGTTAATTGCTTTGTAGCTGTGAGCAATCATTGTTCATCGAATCCAGAAGACGAGATGTCAGGGTAAAAAAAAAAGGCGGTACTTCAGCTAATGTGTATAATTTGTTCTGAATCACATTTTTTCATTCATTCAACTATACAGGGTGAACATGACCTGTTCTGCCAAATAGAAAAGTGATAGGCGCGCCCAAGTAACACACACACAAAACACCTTATCAATCCTCTCTTATCTCGAATCGTTTGAGTTATGGTGGGTAATCAATTATGGGGGGGGGGGGGGAATGTGTCAGGCCTGAAAAAACCAAATTTTATAAAGATTTTGCAAGAACTAAACACAAACTGTGCACATATTTTCAAAGAACAGAAAAAATGCTATAAGGTGACACCATTTTCATTGAAATGTCTGGATTTATTGATGAGCTAAAAGCAATGAAAAATTAGTTCAAAATCGAATTCTTGCCAAAATTTCAAACCACCAATTATGCAAACACTCTTCTAGCTACAACAGGGCAAATTTAACAAAACTTGCCCATTGCACCAGCTTTCGGAACAGCCTACAACAAACCATATCAGTGTTAAGGTGCAGGAGGAAAATTCAGCGTTTTTTTTGCAATCCATTATGAAATCAGCATTTGTCGAAGTAGATACAGGGAGTCCATAATTAAAAGACATTCTTTTAAAGTAGCCTACAGGCAAAGCCAGTCATCAGGAAATTGTGAAATTTTGTGGACCTCATGAAGTGATGGGAATTCGTTTCAGAGGACAAAACATTAGTTGCACATGTCGCCACCAGAGGGTGTTTTATTAAGAAATGACACATTCAGGCAAACATTTATAATTTTAACAATTGTTAAACACTTTTGCAATTGTTGCAGCAACAAAACATATTCCACATGATGGCCATCATTTTCAGATACCATATAAAATCGCAAGATGGCTTTTGAAATGATGCCTTTAAGGTTGTTTTTTTTAAACTTTGTTATCATACTCTTAAGTGATAAAAATTGTTTTTTCGGGTTCGAAGACCGTCGTCCGTTTGAGTTTGTTCTCAACGTTTCCCCAACACTAGTGGTTGGCATCATCAGGAGAATTGATAAACTGGATCAAAGTCAAGTTTTCCGGAGTCTCAGGTTGTATTTATGCACATAAGTGGCTTGAACTACACTATTGTTTTGCGATTGGTCAGTTGATTCTATGGCTGGCAGCGTATTGTAAACAGTTGTTATGCTGGTAGAACCTGATTGGCCGAGAGATGTGGAGTTATCTGATTGGCTGTTGTCATCATTCTGTTGCTGGACCTTGAAGGGGAAGGTTCTTGTTCTTCTGAGAGCTGGTGTCCAGGATCTGCTCAATTTCAAAGTTTCTTCTCTTCTATTATAGCTGTTTTTGTGCTTGTATATTTCAATAGCCTCTCTGTAGATTCGTGGGAAGAAGTGGTCAACATTAGCTATTACCTGTGTTTTGCTGAACTGTACACTGTGGTTGTCGCAAAGCGCATGCTCTGCCACCGCCGACTTTTCTGTTTGGCCCATTCTGCAGCATCGTTCGTGCTCTTTTATTCTCGTGGCCACAGATCTTTTTGTGGTTCCAATATATACCTGACCACAGGTGCATGGTATTCGGTAGATCCCCGGTGTTGATAGAGGGTCACAGTGGTCTTTTGCTGATCGCAGCATTTCACATAATTTTCTGGTTGGTTTGAAAATGGTCTTTATACGATGTTTTTTCATGACCTTGCTGATTCTTGCCGTCACTCCGGGGATAAAAGGCAGCACAGCTTTTCCAATTGATTGTGACTGCTCATTTTCCGTTGGTGATTCCTTGATGGAGCCCCCAAAGTTTCGTGTACCCATTAGAGCGGAAAACTGATTTTAAGTGCTCAATCTCTTTACCTAGATCTTTTCCTTCACATAGTCTTCTTGCCCTCTCGATCAAGGTTTTCATTACGCCTCGTTTTTGGTGAGGATGATGATTGGAGAGCTTATGCACATATCTGTTGGTGTGAGTAGGCTTACGATAAATGCTGTGGCCTAAACGTTGACCTTGACGGCTGACCAGAACGTCCAAGAACGGGATCTGTATTTCCATAGTGAACTTGATGTTCGGATGGATTCCGTTGAGATGGTCCAAGTATCGGTGAAGATTTTCTTCACCATGCCCCCAAACAACGAATGTATCGTCAACGTAGTGGAGCCAAATTGTTGGTTTGAGAGGCGCTGTTGTTACTGCCTGCTCCTCGAATTTCGAGGAGCAGGCAGTAACAACAGCGCCTCTCAAACCAACAATTTGGCTCCACTACGTTGACGATACATTCGTTGTTTGGGGGCATGGTGAAGAAAATCTTCACCGATACTTGGACCATCTCAACGGAATCCATCCGAACATCAAGTTCACTATGGAAATACAGATCCCGTTCTTGGACGTTCTGGTCAGCCGTCAAGGTCAACGTTTAGGCCACAGCATTTATCGTAAGCCTACTCATGTTGCGCACCTTTCGGCACACAACATGACACAGGGCCAATAACATAAAAAAAAAACACATACGTTGTATAAACCCGCAAAAACCCAGGCCACCAGATAGCGAACCCGACCTATGGTTGCGATGACTACACTCAGCAGACACAAAACACATTTCGGAAAATATAGCAAAAGTTTATTCGGATAAAGGCTTTTCTTTTGAACAATTTACATAAGTTTACCATTATATTGAAAATCGATTCTGCACGAGACAAAACTAGAAAAACTATTTATATAGACAACTCTAAACGCTATTGAATCAGCTCAATATACTGTCCAGATGAACGGGGATATTAAGAGAACCCAAGGAAAAACTGACCCACGCAGAGTCCGCTACACTGACATAAATATTAGTGACCACTCACCACTTGAAAGACGATCTCGAGCATGGTCATCGGTTCCCCTTTCGGAACTTGCTTCTGGAATACCAGCGCCTCATAAATTCACATCTCGATGCGCGTCCCGGCCGCCGCTGCCAGTCGAGGAAAGAAAACTGAGCACCTCAACGAGAAGGGGAAAAGAACCTAGCGCCTCGCAAATTCTATCCCGGCTCTTTATTTTCAAGCAAGAGACAAAGGGACCAATAGAAAGTCATGTAGATTTCTAATTTGCATATACTTAAACTTTTATTTAACTTCCCTTTTTTTTTGGTTAGACGACCCAAAGTCGAGCATAACATATGCCAAATGGGGGGGTGAAAAAAATTTTTTGCAAAAAAATTTTTTTTGAGAAATGTATCAAGCTGATTCATCACATAGTATCATATTTCTGTATAAACGATTTCAGATAAAAATTGTACATTTTCCTCGTGACAAAATTTATAAAAAAAGCATCAAAACAATTTCAACAATTTTAAACAGCAGGATATATACATCAATTTAAAGCGTTTATCTTGTGATCTCATCCTTTGAATATCCAATGCAATATCTCGAAACCACAAAATGAATCACGTTGCTCCAGTGTGCTCCACAACAAGTGTTATACAGAATTCCTAACCGGTAGGCATCAATCGCATGTTATCTCTACTTAAAAATAAAAATAGGCATTACTAACAAGATCAACATTGCATGTGCACTTCTACTGTACTCAGTTACAACCAAACACTTCTAAATATCTCACAATTTAAACCTCGGAATCGCATTTCCTGCATCACATGCTCTATCTCAAAACTCGAATTTGTCACTATGCCATCTACAAACTCTAACAAGACAAAATCTATCATGATCTCTCTGCCTCCACGAATTCTACAAGAAACAACTGAAAACGTCAATTACATACATGTGATTTCACAATAACTTTGCACTTAAGGGAAATTAAATATCTGTACATTATTGTACACCTTCAATAAAGACATGGATTACAATTAATTTGAATTTTAAGACCTTAAATATGATCCGTGGCGAGTGGTCCATGTAATGGCTCTGCGTGAACCCCCAAAAAAAATTTCAGTAATTAAGAATGAACGCAAAAGAAATTAGAGTCCGACTGTTCTCAGGTACAGTTCTTGTTTTTCGTGTATTACTCGCTCTGAGATAGCACCTGACGATCTGGAAATTCCAAACTGCATAACACAAAACAAGACAAACTCAAATAAAACACATATTTCTTCTCCGAGCTAGAAATACATATGGTTTTTTTTTCTTCTCAAAATGGAATTAATATATTTTTCTAAATCACAAGGAAAAAATAACATCAGATCATTTTTTTAATACCTTCACAGAACGAAAACAAAACTAGAACATAATATATACATAGCACCAGTACAATAAAGACATTACAATATATTCGAACACTTAATTAGAGCCATAACCAAATCTTTCAGGTGGCCGCACCACTGGTCTCAAAGAATATCTAGACGAATAACGGCGAGGTACGGAAGGTACGTGTATGAAAGGAAAAACTTCGGTCATGTCCACAAAATCATTAGGTCTAACCCGCGTATCAACTTCAGTAGGGTTGTCCGAAGATTCCGCAGACTCCACACTTTGTTTATCAACCAACCGTGGGTGAAACTTGATGAGACGATCCAGATGGACAACCTGAATGTCCCCAACATTTTCTAAATGCTGAATCTCAAAACTAACAGGTGAAAACTGTTTAACAACTCTGTATGGACCCTTGTTTAATTTACACAATTTACGACTTAAGTGTGGCTTCACCACTGGGACATGCAAATATACAGTGTCTCCAACACGAATGTGTTTATCTCTAGCCACCTTACCTCTCATGCTCTCCTGCTTCTCTGCAACAATCTTCAGATTTTGATGTACCACACGAAAAGAGTTCCCCAATGTCTTGGTCATTTTATCCACAAATTCATGATAAGAGCCTGAGGACTTAGAAATTACGTCTGGTGTGAGCAAATGCAATGGGACCTGGAGCTCTCGACCGTACTGTAAAAAGGCTGGAGTGTATCCCGTTGAAGAATGAACTGAAGAGCGATGAGCCAACAATGCCCACGGCAAATGATTATCCCAGTCGGTATGAGTTTCATTCACCAAATGACTCAAAGATTGTATTAATGTAGCATTTAGACGTTCTACCATGCCGTCTCCCTGCGGGTGGTAAGCGTGAGTGGTAATCTTTTTGATTCCAAGTTTTGTATACATATCCATCATTAACCGAGACAAAAAATTAGAACCACGATCAGTCAATATCTGAGACGGAATACCGTGAGAGGATATATACTTTGTTAAAACATTAGCTATCATGTCTGCTCGTATATGGGGCACAGCATAAGCCTCAGGCCATCTAGTAAAATAATCCGACAGGACTACAATATAGGAATTTCCAAAGTCTGTTTTAGGAAGAGGGCCCATACAGTCCATGGCCACACGTTCACCAGGATGAGTAGTTAGAGGTACTCTAAGAAAAGGGGACTTGTCCTGCGGTCGATATCCGCGTTTCTCAACGCAAGATGTACACGATGAGACAAATTCCTTTGTTACCCTAGTCAAACTAGGAAACCAATATTTAGATCTCAAATGAGCCAGGGTACGAAACCGACCTGCATGAGCGGATGACGAAACATCATGTGCTAAAGACAATGCCTCATTTATATACAAGTCTGGCAAAACAATTTTTACAACAGATGGTACTTTCTTTGAACAGACACACAAAATATTTTCACAATAAAAAAACGTTAGTTCACAATATTTTTTTGGGAATTTAGCTTGATCATCTATACATTTTTTTTTGAATTGACAAAACTTGTCAGTACTTTGAGCTTGGTAGAGCTCTTCACTGTTATGATTTGGAACAGTATGTATTTCCACAAAAGAAACCGGCAATACTTGTCTTGACAAATAATCTGCGGTAATGTTACGTTTGCCAGGTTTATGTATGACATCAAATGTATAATTTTGTAACAACATTACCCACCTAGCAATGCGACTGTGGGGATCTTTTAATTTTAGCACATTTGACAAACTAGCCTGATCACAATATATTACAAATTTTGTTCCATATAAATAAGACTTAAAATGAGATACAGCAAACACTATAGCCAATAGCTCTCGTTCGACCGTAGAGTATTTCAATTCGGCTCCTTTTAACTTGCGAGAAGCAAAAGCCACTGGGTGTCTAACATTATTTTCATCATCTTGGGCAATAACAGCACCAAGTGCCTGTGAAGAGGCATCCGTATAAAGGAACCAAGGCCTATTTATATCAGGTAATTTAAGACAAGGCCTGGAGACAATAGCATTTATAAGTGTTTCAAAAGCCTCTTGTGCCTCACTTGACCAGTGAAAATTTTGGTTCGATTTAGTTATTTCAACCAAAGGTAATGCCAATTCTGAATAATTAGGTACAAATCGGCGATAAAAGCCTGTCAAGCCGAGAAACGAACGTACCTGTTTCTTATTTGAGGGTACTTTTGACCTCTTTATAGCTTCAATTTTCTGTGGGTCGGGTGTAACTTTACCATCTGAGATAATAAACCCAAGGTACCTAATTTCTTTAGCTAAAAATGTGCATTTAGAAGGCTTTAGCTTCAAGTTATGCTTACGCAATCTCTCAAACACAATTTGCAATTTACTCAGATTTTCTTCCACAGTAATACTAGGTATAACAATATCGTCAATGTACGTGGCAATTTGCAGCGGTCGTAACCCCGAGAGCACTATTTCCATCAAACGCTGGAAAGAATTGGGTGCATTTCTCAAACCAAAAGGGACCCGATTCCACTGGAAAAGACCATAGTCTGTTATAAAAGCGGTTTTATGAGAATCATCGGGGTGTATTTTCATTTGATAAAACCCTGAAGTAAGGTCAAGAGAAGAAAAGTATAACGAACCAGAGAGAGAATCTATCATCTCGGACATGTTCGGTAAGGGGTAACTGTCAGGGACAGTCTTGGAATTTATACGTCGCATGTCGACGCACAGTCGATGAGAACCATCCGTCTTCCTCACAAACAGGACCGGGGCAGCATACGGAGAAGTTGAAGGTTCGATGATTTCAGCATCCAATAACTCTTTCATTTGAGTATTCAATTCAGATTTCAATTTATATGGTACCTTATACGCAGCCTGACGCACAGGAACGTCGTCTTCTAGAAGTACCCGATGCAACAAGGTATCGCAACCCGTCAAATCCCTCAATGAAGAAGCAAAAATATCTTTATACTGAGACAATAACTTTATAAGTCCAGGTTTGTGTTCGTCAGCAACATTATCTAACCTAAAGCTAGAAGTTGATTCATCAAAATCCGGGAAATTGTCGATAGATGGCACATATGAAGATAAGCAATCTTCAGTATCGGGGCAGGAGATTCCCTCGACTCTCGCTATAGCAGTGTCCGGGGAGAGTGTTACTGGTTCCCTTGACACGTTCAACACCTTGAGAAGATAATGGTTTTCATCAATTCTATTGTGTAGAACATTTGCCACCACAAAGACCTCGTTTGTGTACAGTCCCTCGAACAGTATGCACTGAGAATCCACCGGTCGTACGACAGAAATCGGAACAAAAAGTTCAGTGCGAGGGGGTATTACCACCTCAGCTTCCGGGCGAGCGATTGACGTCCTGAATGTACTTCGAGAAGAACCAGAACGCTTAACAGTCTCAGATGTTGTATCGTTTCGCTGAGGGAGAGTGAGCAATACACCGTTCTTGTTAAATTTAAGCGAAACATCGCACTCTCTCAAAAAATCAGTACCAAGAATACCCTCATAATGATAACATGAACTTTGCGGGATCACATAAAAAATGTGACTGAACTCGCGGTTTTCCAAAAAGAAAGAAAGTTCAATTTTATGGCTTATTCGCATCATTTCACCCGTCACACCCTTTATCTTCACAGCACAAGTTTCTTCATAACGGTGATGCAAATTTTCACGCCGACACCAAGAGTCAGTAATAAGAGATAATACGGCACCTGTGTCCAACAGACATGGTAAGCTAGTAGAGCCGATCCTCACATGAACAATCGGAAGTTCCGGAACCACTGAAAGATTAGATGCAGCATTCGTGTCGAAAGTCACCCGCTTCGGGCTGACCGCTGGAGAACAGTCTCTTCGTGAGAACCGAGTGTGATGTGAACTCTCTCTGGCGGAAGAAGGGTTAGAAGATTCCAGCGATTGAAAATTAGAGTGTTGTGACGAAAAACGACGTTCTCCCGACTGCCCAGGACATGAACCCGTCATACCTCGGAGACGATCGTGTGAAGAATCACGAGGAAAGAAACCCCTACTACTGTGTGACTGATTCTGATTATATGTACGTGAATTACTATTCTGAACCTCCCGTCTATGACTGCAATCTCGTGCAATATGACCACGATTTCCACAACTGTAACATACAATACGCCTAGGTGTCTGAAACGGCCTCTGGGGAGACTGTAGCGATTGCTGTTGTCTACGCACAGCATCGACAACTTGTAATTTTTGCACTTGTTCTTGTAAAGACGAAATTTGTTGCATTAAAGTTGATATCAAAGAGTCATTAGCAAGAGATTCTGTGTGCAATTTGGGGTCAGACGAGGAAGACGCAACCCATGCAGGTTTAGAACTTGTCTGCTCGATGCGATAAGCCAAATCCACTGCTGCCGGAAATGTCTCTGGATTCTGAACCGCCATTAATGGTTCCATGTGTGACAATACCCCGGCCTTAAATCTAGCCAAAAGCAGAGAGTTCCTGTATTGTGTAATAGCTATATTCTCGTTTGGGGTCACCGGTATAGCTCGCCTGGCTAGAGACTCCAAACGGTCTGCAAAATCCCTAACCTTTTCAGTTGGCAGTTGAGTCGTAGTTGTAAGTTGCGACAAAAGGACCTCAGGTCTCTCGGGTGATGCAAATCTATCCAACAAATGCGTCTTAAACTGTGTGTACGACATGGGATCAATAATATGTGCAGACGACTGAATATGTGCGAGTATAGTACCCGTACATTTTTGTATAACTACCTTTTTCTTAACATCGTCAGACCATCCAGTCAACTCCGCTGCCCTGTCTATGCGAGTCAGAAATTCAGATACAGTCAAATTTGATTGGGCTGTACCGTCAAAATTTGGGATACTATTATAGGTTCCGACAATTAAAGGGAATAAATTAAATGAATTCTGGGGTTCCTCTGCCATGCCTCCAGTTAACTGTTGACGTCCTCTCACCAAATACTATCAATAATGGAGCAATCAAATGTGGGATCGCCAATATATTTTCAGTCCTTTTTTTTTTATAAACCCTACATGTGCAAGTCCAACTTGCCATGCACTATTCCTAGATGATAGGGAATACCTAAAAAAAATTTTTTTTTTCCCAGCACTTCCCGATCACGACCGCAACAAATGCACACAGGAATACAACATAAATCATATAACCAATGATACCCCAAAAAATAAACACAATTTCAAGATCAAAAACATGAGAAAAATTATCACAGTAGGACCCTTCAACATAAATACACAACTATTTTCCCTTAACTCAATAGCCTCGGTCGGGCAGCCCAGGTGTACTGGTCAAGAAAATTAACACACTTTATGTGTCAGCACGGCACCATTTTATATGTTGCGCACCTTTCGGCACACAACATGACACAGGGCCAATAACATAAAAAAAAAACACATACGTTGTATAAACCCGCAAAAACCCAGGCCACCAGATAGCGAACCCGACCTATGGTTGCGATGACTACACTCAGCAGACACAAAACACATTTCGGAAAATATAGCAAAAGTTTATTCGGATAAAGGCTTTTCTTTTGAACAATTTACATAAGTTTACCATTATATTGAAAATCGATTCTGCACGAGACAAAACTAGAAAAACTATTTATATAGACAACTCTAAACGCTATTGAATCAGCTCAATATACTGTCCAGATGAACGGGGATATTAAGAGAACCCAAGGAAAAACTGACCCACGCAGAGTCCGCTACACTGACATAAATATTAGTGACCACTCACCACTTGAAAGACGATCTCGAGCATGGTCATCGGTTCCCCTTTCGGAACTTGCTTCTGGAATACCAGCGCCTCATAAATTCACATCTCGATGCGCGTCCCGGCCGCCGCTGCCAGTCGAGGAAAGAAAACTGAGCACCTCAACGAGAAGGGGAAAAGAACCTAGCGCCTCGCAAATTCTATCCCGGCTCTTTATTTTCAAGCAAGAGACAAAGGGACCAATAGAAAGTCATGTAGATTTCTAATTTGCATATACTTAAACTTTTATTTAACTTCCCTTTTTTTTTGGTTAGACGACCCAAAGTCGAGCATAACACTCACACCAACAGATATGTGCATAAGCTCTCCAATCATCATCCTCACCAAAAACGAGGCGTAATGAAAACCTTGATCGAGAGGGCAAGAAGACTATGTGAAGGAAAAGATCTAGGTAAAGAGATTGAGCACTTAAAATCAGTTTTCCGCTCTAATGGGTACACGAAACTTTGGGGGCTCCATCAAGGAATCACCAACGGAAAATGAGCAGTCACAATCAATTGGAAAAGCTGTGCTGCCTTTTATCCCCGGAGTGACGGCAAGAATCAGCAAGGTCATGAAAAAACATCGTATAAAGACCATTTTCAAACCAACCAGAAAATTATGTGAAATGCTGCGATCAGCAAAAGACCACTGTGACCCTCTATCAACACCGGGGATCTACCGAATACCATGCACCTGTGGTCAGGTATATATTGGAACCACAAAAAGATCTGTGGCCACGAGAATAAAAGAGCACGAACGATGCTGCAGAATGGGCCAAACAGAAAAGTCGGCGGTGGCAGAGCATGCGCTTTGCGACAACCACAGTGTACAGTTCAGCAAAACACAGGTAATAGCTAATGTTGACCACTTCTTCCCACGAATCTACAGAGAGGCTATTGAAATATACAAGCACAAAAACAGCTATAATAGAAGAGAAGAAACTTTGAAATTGAGCAGATCCTGGACACCAGCTCTCAGAAGAACAAGAACCTTCCCCTTCAAGGTCCAGCAACAGAATGATGACAACAGCCAATCAGATAACTCCACATCTCTCGGCCAATCAGGTTCTACCAGCATAACAACTGTTTACAATACGCTGCCAGCCATAGAATCAACTGACCAATCGCAAATTTCTGACCAAATAATTTCCGTTTAAGTATACAAACGTATATATGCATACATTGAGTACATGTTTTTGCTTCCTCCCCAGAAAAAGTTGAAATGACAGCCCTGTGTCATGTTAATAAATGTTTTAAGTGGAAAACAAGTGGTGTCATTTATTATTGTCATCCACTGATGAATCAATTGTTGGGTACACAAAAAATAAACCAGGAATGTACTTAATCGGTACAGTAGGCTCTTTCGAAAGCTGGTGGAATTTGCAAGTTTTTGGTACATTTGACCGGTTGAAAAGCTTTTTTGTGGAATTAGTGATAAAAATTTTGGCGACTATTCGATTTTGAACTTAGCCAATCTTTTGGTTCTTGTAACTTACCAGATACTTCGATGAAATGGTATAGGATTTTTTCTACTCTTTCCAAATATGTGCTTAGTTAGCATTTATGTCTTGCAGAATTTTCATAATTTTTTTTTAACTTTCGGACTTCATGCATTTTTTTTCACATAATCGATTATCCACGAACACTCGAAAGTGATAAGACAGGGTTGGTGCGGTGTTTTGTTCCACTTGGGTTCATTTATCACCCCTTTTCATTTGGCAGAATAGGTCGTTCATTCACTATACAGTTGGCATTTGTTATATGACCCCCTCCATATTTCCATCAAAAATTACCTTTATTTCAAGTGGTTATTTTAAAAGGAAAATGCACATGGAACAGTTATTGTGTGTATATGAATATTGACAAAAAAAAACTTTTTAGAAAAAATTCACTGATTTTTTTTTTTTTTTGGTACGTTTAATTAAAAAAAAAGTAATTTATTCATTACCAAAATTTCTAATTCGACTACTCATTCAAAGAGCGAAATTTGCAAGGCAATTCAATAGTGAAAGACATGGGTTTAGTAATGTCTATAATAGTCATGATTCATATTAAATGGAAGCATATTTTCAAAGGGGAGCATTTCCACTTTTGCTAAATTTACAGTAGAAGAAAGAAATGTATTCCAAAGGAATATGTTTGCTTTACAAAATTAGAAAATAGCCCAACAGGTAGCATGTAGAAATGGTTTCCTTGATCAACATTAAGAGAGTCATAAATCTTTGAATTTTCGAAATGTTCAGTTTTAAAAGAAAATTAATGGAAACATTACCTTTTGATTAAAATTTCAGATCATTTTGCATCACTTGTTGATTCCATAAGGTTTTAACTAGCCCAGAGAGGTACCCTTACTACTTGTCATTAACATAAGAAACACAGACATTCTACAAGGGAACGTTCCCATAACTGACACCTCCACTGACAGACAAAATTTTGTATTATATTATCAGGACTTAATGTATCTTACTACCCATAACCGACACTCTTCTTTAGCGGACAAAATTTTCCATCCCAGGGCTGTCCATTTTCGAGAAGCTAAAAATACTGTGGCATATGAAAAAGGTTGATATTTTCTCTTTTGATAGAAATGAGGATGAAAAAGCAGTATAAGCACCCTTCTTGGCACTGTTTTGGCACCAAGCAGTGCAGAGTCTAATGTAACCACGCGAAAGAGAAAGGGAAATAAAAAGCTTTTTTCCCCCTCTCGCCTGTTTTTTTCACATCCTCCACCGCAGAGCAATAATCTGTTAGAAGTAATCCTTCGGGCACATACACTTTAAATACTACAAATACAACGCCGCAGGCAAAATGCCCAATGAGGTAGCTGAGAAAAAGATGCCCATAAAAATATGGATGTCATATTTCAAAAATACAGCAACCCAATTAAAAATGCAATTAACAAAAATTACAAACAATATATATATACACATAAAATATTATACAATGCCCATAAAGAATACTTATGGTTGTCTTATTCTAAGAATGGATAGCTTCTCGATTTACCCCAACATCAAGGAAACAGTTATTTTCTGGATATTATGCTGAGGTGAGCTCGGAAAGAAAAGTCATCATATCTCCGCCGGGACTCGAACCCAGGCCCTCTTGCATACCGGGCAAGCATGCTACCATCTACACCACTGGAGACACATGAGTGAAATTTGAAAGGTAGATTCATGTGTCTCCAGTGGTGTAGATGGTAGCATGCTTGCCTGGTATGCAAGAGGGCCTGGGTTCGAGTCCCGGCGGAGACGTGATGACTTTTCTTTCCGAGCTCACCTCAGCATAATATCCAGAAAATAACTGTTTCCTTGATATCTCTGGCTGAGAAAAAAGCCATCTATATCTCTCTTTACCCCAACATGTTTATCGTATTTCTTTTTAAAGGTGTCAATTGTGTTACAATTTACTACCGCCGGGGGTAAGCTATTTCATTTATTAACAACCCTATTAGAGAAAAATTTCCTGTGACACCGTAACCTTGCACTGTCCCTCACCATCCGATACTAGTGTCCCCTTGTAAAAGTAGTCGCTTGGCGGTGTACTAAAAGTTCATGGTCCATCCTATCCATCCCATTGAAAATTTTGAACACTTTGATCATATCTCCTTGACACCTGCGTTCATCCAATGTAAACATATTCAAAAAATGAAGTCTCTCTTCATAACTCAAGCCCTGTGTGCCAAGAAGGACACGTGTAGCTCTTCTCTGCACCCCTTCAACCAAGTCTATGTCCCTCTGTAGGTATGGTCTCCAAAAGCTTACAGCATACTCCAGTCCAGGACGAACTAAGCCTTGAAAAAGCGGAAGAATGACTTTAGAATACGAAGACCTTCTTGAAAATGAATTAGTATGAATGAAATAGTATTCTATTTGCTTTTTGACCACCGCTGAACAATGTTCAGAAAACCTAAGCCCCTCGTCAATGAGAATTCCCAAATTGGTGACCCCAGTTACATCCGAGATAGTAACACCATTCAACTCGAAAAAGAACCGTGGGTTGTTCGGACCAAAATGAACGACCATGCACTTATCAACGCTAAACGTCATACTCCATTCATTTGCCCATTCTGCAATCCTTTTTAAGTTGGTCTGGAGCAACTCCCAATCGCATCGATTCCCAATTACCCCCATTAGCTTCACATCATCTGCGAATTTGCTAGTAATCCCATCGATAAAAAGTGAAAAAGTATAGGGCCAAGGACACTTCCTTGAGAAACTCCACTTGTGACGCCTGTCCAACTAGAGAATTCCCTGTTCACCATAACTCGTTACGACCTATCTCTTAACCATGATTCTATCCAATTCAGCAAGTTGCCCAGAATTCCAATCTCGTTTAAACGCTTCAACCCATGTTGGAAACGATCGAATGCCTTCTGGAAATCAAGGTAAACATCTACATTTTTGCTCTTAGTCACGTGATCATAGAAGCAAAGGAGGTTAGTTACACATGATTTCCCCTTCCTGAAACCAAGCTGATTATCCAACAATACATTATTCTCGTCTATCCACTTCACAAACTGCCTTTTGATGATAATTTCCAAAATTTTCGAGAGGGAGCTCGTCAAACTCACTGGATGATAATTTGACACCACTTCTCTACTACCCTTCTTATATATCGGAACAACATTAGCAAGTTTCCAATCCCTTGGGACGATACCCTCAGCAACACTACTCCTGTATATCTGTGTGACTGGCCCCAACAATTCATAAGCACATTCCCCGAGGACCCTGGGATAGATATCATCTAGTCCTGGTTCTTTGCTTGCACATGCATTTCTTAGAAGATTTAGGACCTCCACGTCTTCTACTTGAATATCGTTGAGGGTTTTATTACCCCATGCAACACCCGTATATCGAATATTAAATATCATTAATATAAATATTAATCATAAATATTATCTCCATTAAAAATCGACGCGAAAAAGTCATTGAAAGCACTACACATGCCTACATTGCTCTCTAACCTAGAGCCTCCTATCGAGAGGGGCAACTGTCCCCTTACATCCATTATTGACATATCGAAAAAATGATTTTGGGTCAGAATGTTATCTGCCAACCTAGATTCAACTTCCCTTTTACTAGCTTTTATCGCTCTCTTTAACACTCTTCTTTTATCAGTAAACAATGATAGGTCACCTTATCCACTTTTATACTCTCTGAATGCTCTTTTCTTTTCAAGATAAAGGTTACGCACTCTATCCGTGAACCATAGAGGGTGCGATGTATAAACAAGCTTTTTTCGAACAAAGGGTATGACTTTGTGCAAAACAGAGGACAGCTTTGTACTAAATTCTTCCCATTGACTTACCACCGCTACTGATTCCAACCGGTCTTTGAAAACTTCCACTAACCTTCCTCTAAAAACATCAAAGTTAGTTCTTCGAAAACAAGGAACCAGTCTTTTGTTATCAACCTTACCCGAGGAAAAGTTACAGTGAAATCTGACTATACGATGATCACTGTAAGAAAACTGTTCCCCCACCAAAACATGTTCAACAAGATCCTCAGAACTAGTAAGAACTAAATCCAAAATAGCAGTACCCCTAGTGGCTTCTGATACATGCTGATACAAAAAATAACTATGTGTCATTTAAATAAGGATGAAATAAGGATTATTTCACAATTATGTGAAATAATCCTTAGGGCACAAACACGTGAAATAATCCAAAATGTGCATAATTAATTGAAATAATCCAACAGAATTGAATGGGCTGTAAACTCGTACTATCAAATTTTAAAAATAAGTAACGACAATTCCGAAGTGTTTGAAGTTACTAGGCATCAGCCCAACAGAAGCTATTTAGCACTGTCAAGAATTTAAAAAAATCGGACTGTGAGCAGAATATCCTGCAACAACGTGCGATGGAAGTGAAATGACACGTAGTTCAACAATGCATTAGCGCAGAAAATGTTTCGTCCAATCACCAACATAGGTGCATACAAATATGCAAATAAGATGTAAGAGAGAACATAGTAAAACTCCTACAGCTATAACCATAGATACGCACAAAAAAATGTTTCAGGCTACTTTATTAGTAACTACACATGTAGGCTGAACTTCGTTCGGTGGGACCTTAGCCTGCAAACGGCTTCGCTTTTCTGGCTGTTGAAGGGGGGCTCTGCCCCCAGACTGAAATTATCAACTCTGTTTTCACCACAACCAGAAATATGGCAATATTATTTCACTAAGCAGGATTAAAGCCCTAGCAGACAGAGAAGGCAGTATAATCCAGTTGAAGCAGAAGGTAAACAAACGTTTCCTAGGTGCCACGTTGGCAACGTTCTGAAACGGCATCCCATCCAAATGAGTAACTTTAAATTGTAATTTCTACTAAAAAATCTATTCCTGTTTAAGTAAACCCTGTTGCATACTCCAGCAGAGCTCATCCCAAAGATTCAGAAACCATTAAAAAATACACTTAGGGAGAAAAAAGGAAATGTTCGCTTTTGAAAATAAGCTCCTCAAGTGAGTGACTGAATAAAGGCTTCATTATTGAAAATTATGGTACTTTCCAGTTACTGTTGAAAATATTCAACTTAATAAACCAAATAACAATAAAAACACAAAAAAGGATATTTTGCTTTAACTTCACCTTCGAATCCATACATTTCATTTAGTGTTTGACTTTCATGATTACCTGGAAAATTATAAAATAACAGAAAATATATTGACTAATTAAAATAAATTATAGTCATGAATACACAATAGCATTCACACAATAGAGTAACTTTATATAGACTTAATGTATTATTGATACTATATGATACTATTAATATTATAATACTAATACTATTAATGCAATATTGATACCATAGGGTTAGTCAAGATACAGCAATACACTGAATGGTCACTAGATTATGAGCACTTGACAGTTTTAAAGCAAAAGTACTGTGGTATCACACTGCTCTGTAATTTTGGACATGTGAACATAATAATCTGAACTCTAACTTTCTAGTGCAAATTCGGCCACAAATAATTTTAGAGGACCAACAAAAATTTTTAACAAATTTTTTTACAACACCTGTATCATAAAAAGCTGCACATGGCTTGTAACTTACACAGAATATTTTACTTGCTTTGTGCAATACTTGTACGCATTTTTGTGAAAATAGCACATATGTTCATGAACATGTTTCTTATAAAATTTTCATCATATGATTGTATTGTCCAGATTTTTTTTTTTTTTATTATTTTGATATACATGTGAATTATGCTCAAACATTACCCTTATACAGCTTCAGACACTGATTTTGACTCATTCTCATATAATGGTGCGGGACTATTCTTAAAATAATTGGAATATAAATTTGTAAGAAATTCTTATTCAGTCATGAAATTTAAAATTGAAAATTACGAGTCGAGTCAGGCCAAGTTAAAAATAAACTATTGGCATCAAAGCCGGTTTTATTCACGGCACGTAAGAAAAAAAAGAGATACAAATATATACTAGTCAGTCTATATATAGTCAGTAATCCACCCACTTGGCGCTACTAACGAAAGCACCAATGAAAAACAGGTTTACTTGGCGCCGTATTCAAAAATAAAGATAACGACATCAGAGAAAGAAAAAAAAGGAAAAAAATCTTTACTGCTCGACGCGAGCGGATCGACATAAGATGCGTGATCATGGGAAAAGAAAAATCAGCATTTCTGCCTAACAGAATAGCTACCAACTTTTGAAAATGAAAATTAAGGAGACTTTCGCGTGGACCCATATTTTATACTAAAACCACTTCCTAACAAATACGCAAGGGATTTATCCGAATAAAATAAAGATTTCCCACACATAAAAGTAAAAGCATAGGGAATAAAATCACGACTCAAAAATTGAGGTCAAATAAAATAGGGATTTTCTACACATGGAAGTTAATCCTTGGGAATAAAATTGCAAAAACAACCCTATGCAAAAAAACAAGTGAAATTGAAAGCCAAAACTTCAATGGTGATCTAAAAATATATATATATAGTGTTCAATCAGAAACGATGTGAACAAACATTGTGTGAATATCCACAAAATCATCGGAAGATGAAAGAAAAAAGGCGTCAATTTTTGAAGAACACTGACTTTTTGTGACACTTGCTTGATGTGTTTTTGATTTCACATTGGGGATGATGTCAGTTTTTCCAACATCACTGATGTCTATGTCCGTAAAACCATTGTACAAAAAGAAAAAGTCAGCCCTAAAATAATTGGAATATAAATTTGTGGGAAACCCTTATTATCCAGCTACTTTCAGCAAATAACTGAAATTACTTTTCACTGTATCACTGATATTTTTTTTCAATTTGAATTGACCATTGACACAGTTCCAGAACACTTAAACGAACCGTGGCACATTTAGAGATCCGTTGAGTGACATGTGGCACAGTTTTAAGGGCACTTAAGCAGCCCCAGTGTGATTCAACATCACTCAAGTTACCCGCAGCACATTCCCAGATTACTTAAATGATCCACGATATAATTACAAATCACTTGAGTGATGTGTGGCACAGTTCCAGAGCACTTAACCCTTTCCGGCGCGGTATCCCCATAGCAAAACCTTTTCAAAATTCCTTTAAAAAATAACTAATTTTCGCACAGTAATCATATAAATCCTATTAAACAGCTTAAGATTTAGATTTTCTGTCAGAGATGGCAGCAACATACTGGTTTTGTTTTGCAAGTGGTAAAAAATCCGCCATTTTCTCTATTTTTATGGTACTTGTTTTAAAATTGATTTCCTAATAAAAAAAAATTTTTTTTTCAAAAATTGATGGTTTTTTATAGATTTTGCCCTATTTGTTGAAATTAAGCCATTAAATAAACTTAAGAATAGTTTAAAATCAAATTAATGAAGTTTTAAAAAGGTGGTTCCACACTACTAAAAAAATGCATAGCTGCCAACTTTTGAAAATGAAAATGCTGGAGATTTTCGCGCTGACCCGTATTTTATGCTAAAACCACTCCCTAATAAATACGAAAGGGATTTTTCCTAATAAAATAGGGATTTTCCACACATAAAAATTAAAGCGTTGGGGAATACAATCTCTACGCAAAAAACAAGTGAAATTGGAGACCAAAACTTCAAAATGGTGATCTAAAAAAATAAATAAATATTGTGTTCAATCAGAAACGCTGTGAACAAACATTCTGTGCGAACGACCCGAAAATCATCAGAAGATGAAGGGAAAAAAGCGTCAATTTTTGAAGAACACCGACTTTTTGTGACACTTCTTGATGGGTTTTTTTTTTCATTTCACATGAGTTATGATGGCATTCTTTCCATGACCGATGTTTATGTCTGTAACACTACTTGTACAAAAAGGAAAAGTCTGCCCTCTTCTGGACCGTTTGATGAAAGTAAATTCATCGGAATAAGTATCTTTAAAATTGATTAAATATGTTTTTGCTTATCAGTATTCATGTTTTGTTGTATCGCACATACGTAACTTAGACAAAAGAAATTTTGTCCATACGCGCGTCACTATAATCTTCAATTATTATCCAGGACGATTGGCTGCTAAGCTATTTCCCTGCACGATAAGACAAACAACTTTCTTGTTACCATCAGAGGGTTTGTAAAATGGAGAATTTCCCAATTTATACGACGTTTGACGTCATTTCGAAAGGAGAAAAAAAATAGGCTTCATGCCCCACAAGAAATTCCTTAGGGGTTGTTTTCATAAGGGAACTTAGGGAAGGGGGGGATTTTTTTAAATGAAGTAGAGAATTTTTAGAGACAATTAGGGATTTTTTGTGATTTCCGTAAAAATACGAGAGATTTAAGAACTTTTCGGGAGGTCGAGGGATGAAGCTAAAATTCGGGAGACTTGGCAGCTATGAAAATGGGTGACAGCAGCCATGGTGTTGAAACATCTCAGATGTGTATTTGTGGAGGTTTTTTGGGGGTTAAAATGGAAGACACAACATATGTTATTTTTGTCTAGCACAGAACCATTCTTTCATTCTAGTGGTTTTAGAGCAGCTTTTTCTTTTGACGACTATTTTCTATGCTTTCTCTCTCTCTCTATTCCTTTAATTTTTATTTTCTGGAATTTATTCCCCCCCCCCCGATTATTGTGTATTTATTATTTTTACTGGTGGTAATATGCCTATAAAATTCCTTAGTACAGAGGAAGCAATATTATACTAATTTCAGAGCTTCTCTTTGATCTGGAGTCTAATGCATCTGATGATAGCCCAGGTAAAGAAAATAAAACAAAGCTTACTGCATAGATTATGACGAAAATGATGCTGATGTATACACTGCCCAATGCCTAGATCTTCTCTGCAATTTCATATGGTTTCATATGGTTTGGGAGAAAAAACCACAACCTAGATTTCAAGGAAGAAGTGGGACCATCTCAGGAAATTCTACCAATGCCGGATACATAGCCAAACTTTATGTTCTTATTCTTTTTTTCAGTGCCACTGATGGGAAATTTAGCATTTCGAACAAATTTATATGCCACTCAAGAACGAAAATGTACACTGCCACCTCATTGAAAGCGATATACCAGCTATCAATATGCTTAATAGCTATCAATATGTTGGTCATTTTGGCCTACAAAATCGGTGGAAAGGGAATTTTTTTAAAGAAAATGTTGCTTTTCCTGCATTACACCCTAGGGAAGCTTTCAGTGTTCTAGGTGGGCGGTGTCCCTGCTGTACGAGTACCTGTTGATCGCTGGACTGGATTTTGATGAAAATAAAAGAATAGTTGCACAATACATTTATACGGGTCCTATGTATCAAGTATATGAAGTCAGTTCGGCCAAAAAAAAATTTTTTTTTTATGTAGTGCCTCTCAAAGGGTTAAGCAGCCCAGACATATTTCCAGATCACTTGGATCGGCGAAACATTTAGAAGTCACTAAAGAGGCTCTGTAGGGAACATATCAATAGGTAGAATGTTAGTTCAGGTGCCCATTAACTATAAAAAGGTTTTTCTAATTTTTGGGGCGCACGGAATAAGATGCCTTTAAGAACATTTCATATTTTCATAAAGGGTGGTTGATGAGCCCTCTCCTTCTCCCCCCCCCCCCTCCTCGATGCTGACGTAATACTTGAGTGACCAGTCTTCAAAGATCCAATTGAATTTGTTGCCCTATCTTTCCTGATTCCCTCTTTAAAAAAAAACATATTTCTATACGCAATACAAGCTATTTGGATTCGAAAATCAGAGAAAAGTTTGGAAAGAACAGCATAATGAGCTTGTCTGTTAGTTTATGTTTTTTTCTCTCAACTTTTCTCCAATTTTCAAATTCAAATACCTCAGCGAATTAGGAACATTAAATCTTTTTCGTTGGCCTCAGGAGAGACAGTGCAACAGCTTCCTAATTGGGTTTTTGATGAAAGTGTCTGTAAGATAGTTAATTTTCGTATTTTAATAACTATACAACAATTTGCAACATGAATGACGCATGTGCGTTCAACATGTTGTTTTGATACTTTTTATAATTGGAAGCATGTCTAGGATCAGCGGTTCGCTAGCAAAATGCAGCAAGGGAAATTATGGAATCCTATGTATATGAGGACAGAAGCTCATCACTGTTGTCATCAAACACATTACACAGACGGTGAAAGTTTTGCAGAGAGACTGCATATCACTATGATCACGTTGAATATCACTTGATGAACACCATTCATCACATTTTGTTGATTAGCTTTACAATAGACTCAGTAATCCAGCACATATCAGACCAGAGTTGCTTGCTAGAAGGCAGTTGAAAAGAAGCCTATTTAAGAAGGACTTGACAAACTGTAAAAAAAATTAAGTGCCAGCCATATTTCTTGGGAGCTAAGCACCCCCCCCCCCTTCCTTCCCGAGAAAAATTGTCTAAAATCAATT
Source organism: Pholcus phalangioides (assembly GCF_987345545.1). Taxonomy (NCBI): domain Eukaryota; kingdom Metazoa; phylum Arthropoda; class Arachnida; order Araneae; family Pholcidae; genus Pholcus; species Pholcus phalangioides. The sequence goes on along the minus strand of NW_028301603.1, from coordinate 44,672,667 downwards.
ATTTCCATGTCTTGGTGACCATTTTCCCCTGTTAGTAGGCACATAAACATAAATTTCCTGAAATTTTGTGTTGCCCTTTGGTTCAAATTTATAAGCACGCATAAAAAAATGTATATGCCAATTTCAAAATTTTTAGTTGCCATGGTGACCTGATGAAAGAAATTTGTCGAGTCCTAATTTAAAATATTATAAACTTCTACACATAGGCAAATGTTTTCTGTCTTCTAAGGTTGAAAAATCTGCTGAAACACACTCTATCACTGGATTGGCTGCACAGTTGGACTATGGAGAGTCTACTGTATTCTTGGGAGGATCCAGCCTTGCATGGATGCAAATGAATTTATCAAAATCCACCGTACACTTTTATCAAAATACCATACATTAGATATAAAGCTCTATTTTACCCATAACTTCGACAACACTTTCATCATAACTTGTGAAGTGCTCCAACAATTGTGGTCCAGCCAAGTCCTGCATTGACACTATAAGGAGTTGTTATACTGTATACTGCTGCCCAATGTGTGCTACTTATTTAGCTAGTAGTAATTAAAAGTCTGTGTTGCTTATGGATAATTTATATTCACAAAAAATAATTTCACTAAATACACATTGGGTAAAAATACCAAATAGAAAGGCCATAACAGGCAAATTGCCCAATGAAGCAGCTGAAAACAGATGCCCATAAAAAATATGTCAAATATCCAAAATACAGCAACCCAATATAAAATAAAAACATATATATCACAAAAGAAAGAACTAATAATACTATGTAATACACTACCCATAAAAAAGATTATGGTTGTCTTATTCTAAGCATGGATAGCTTCTCAATTTATCCCACAATGCTCATTTTACTTCTTTTTAAATGTGTCACTTCTGCTAGTATTCACAACTCCCCGAAGTAAGCTATTCACATTTATTAACAACCCTATTAGAGAAAAAACTCCATATGACATCACACGATGGAATTGTCCCTTCCTAAGCAAACTGTACAGGTGTCGCCGTGTTGAAGCAGTTGATTGAGTATATTAATAACTCATGGTCCATTTTATCAGTCCCGTTGAAAATTTCAAATGCTTTGATCATATCCCCCCCCCCCCAACACCTGAGTTTCTCCAATGTAAACATATTAAAGAAATCAAGCTTTTTTTTATAGCCCAAGCCTTGTATTCCAACAAGAAAATGAATGGCTCTCTGTAGAAAAGGGTTGGCAAGGGCACTCGAATAGCAGGTCCCCATTGGTATTCCTTTAATCTGCTTGTGGATATGTATTCCACTGTAAAGAAAGTTTTCAAGAATGCAGAAGTTAACAAGGTTTTTCCAGTGTGTGAAATTTAACTTAACAGAACCTTAATATTTTTGAGAGATGAAAACATGTGTCAATGAGTTTATTGTGTAATATACTGGTGAAGAGATTTTCGAAATCATATGTGCAAATGTGAGAAATTTTATTGTTGATAAAGTCAAGAACCTTATGGTTGTTGTTAATGATAATGTTGTCGTCTTTGATGAGTGAGAGTATACTGTTTAGCACTTTAAAAAACATTTTTCCTGCCGCATTGTTGTAGCTCCCTGTCTCACATGTTACAAATCTGCATTTTATTGGTTGCTTATGGAATTTAACTGTGGCAAAAATATATGGAAATGTGAGAGAGTCATGTTTAGTTCCAAGTTTTTGTCAAATGCAAGAATCCTTTTTTTTATTATGTTAGAGCTATTGTTTATGAGAAAATAGGTGTTGGAATCTGCATATTCCTGGGAAGTAGTTTTTTGAAGAAAAATTTACACATGATGCAAAAGTTATTAGCTTTGTCAACTGCAGTGCATAAAAATGACTGTTTGAGGTTAACGAACATGCATAACGAGGACGTTGATCATTTGATCATTTTTGTCGCACCATGGTCATTTTCTGCACACAAGGGCTAATTAGACAGAGACCTACAATTTATTGCCGATTCTGAACGGCAGGCTTGTTTTTTTTATACTCATCGAGAGGTTGGTACGCTAACCCCTCGATGGGGGGGACTCTCTGTGGTACCAATTTTTTCTGTGGTCATGTCTCTGTTTTTGTTGTACCCATGTCAGGAAATTTTTCTGACAAGGACAAACCGGGTATCAAACTCGCGACACCTCTAAACATCCTTTGGTACTTTAGGCGAGTATCTTATCAACCTGGGTTACTGCGCCCCACGAGGACAAGCATAATGAGGACAAAAATAGCTAGTGTCACTCAGAAAAAAAGTCAGCGTTCATCCATAAATACAATGATGGTTATTTGAAATTTGGTTTCATTTTTTGCCCTGACACCAACCAATTGCCAAGACTTCAATGTGTTATTTGTGCTAATGTTTTGGCAAACGAAGCCATGAAGCCATCGCATCTCATCCGACATCTCAGCACGAAACATCCTGATTTTGCGAACAAACCTATTGACTTCTTCTTGTGCAAAAAAGGCACCCTTCAAGCAGAAAAGAAAATTATTTCTCAAACTTCAACGACTGACTACTGATTCACTACTATCGACATCATATTTGATATCGTTACAAATAGCCAAATGCAAAAAAAACATATACTATTGGCAAAGAACTCATCAAGCCTTCTTTAATTACTGCTTGCCGAGAAGTGTTAGGCCAGTCTGCAGCAAATAGAATGAAAGACATTCCATTGTCAAATGATACCATAGAAAGGTGCATATCCGACGTGGCTATAGACAAGGAAATGCAACTCGTAGAAAAAATTAAGATGTCAAAATTATTTGCAATACAGCTGGATGAATCCACTGATGTCCAAAATCATAGCATTTTGCTCACGTACATTCGGTTTATTAATCACATTGATAATGACGTGAAGGAAAACATTGAGTGTTTCGGAATTAGCTGCAAACACAACCGGCAATGAATTTTTCAAAGTTTTGAATAATTTTATGAAAGATAATGGATTGGATTGGCAAAATTGCATTGGAGTTTGCACTGACAGTGATGAGAATGTAACGGGTAGACATTCGAGTTTAGTAGCTAAATATGGTGAGTAAAAATAACTTATCAATGCATTGTTTCATTCACAGGGAAAAACTGGCTTCTAAAAAAATGATTCCTGAAGTTAACGAAGTCCTGTTGCAATCGATTAAAATAGTTAATTTCATAAAAAACCGTGCTTTGAATACTAGATTGTTGCCCATCGCCAATGGGCAACGATCACAAAAATCTATTTTTTCATTCAGAAGTTGGTTGGCTGTCCTAAGGTAAAGTTCTGAAGAGGATATATGAACTTTGAAAGGAAGTTGAATTGTTTCTTATTGGTAAAAAAAGTAATATGTACCACTTGTTTCAAGATAAGAAGTGGGTAGACATGTTGGCATACCTCAGCGACATATTTTCTTCCATAAATGAGTTGAATTTGAAACTTCCAGGATCAGAAACAATGTTTCATTCTTGAAATAAGGTTGACTCATTTAAAAAGAAACTCAAAGTCTGGCTGAAAATGATTGGTGAAAATAATTATGAAATGTTTGTCATACTCAGATTATGTTATGGAAGATGACTTGCATTCAAGCACCCTTATTCCAGATGTTATTGAATCACATTTAAAGATGTTGCTATTGTCGTTTGAAAAATATTATCTGGAACACGAGGGAAAAATACATGTAGATCGTGAATCCTTTTCTTGAATACAAAACACCAGCCCTTTCTTATCGAGAAACCCTTGAACTAATTGAATTGTCATCCAACAAAGAATTGGAGAGTACTTATAATTCTACTAGCCTTGCAAAATTCTGGATAAAAGTAAAAAAAAAATTTCCAAATTTGCATGAGGTGGCGATGAGACTTATTCTTTGTTTTTCTACCATGTATCTTTGTGAAACAGCTTTTTCTACTATGACTGTGCTCAAAACAAAACAGAGAAAACGTTAACAACTTTTTGGCTGTCTCCGTTTGGCTGTTACTTCAATTCAGCCCATGATTAACGAAATAATGGACAGAAAACAACTAAAGTCTCATTAGTGCCATAATCCAGTGTAAGTCACTTATCTTTACTTCAGAAAATTGAAGCCAGAAGGCAGAATGGACACGAAACAAACGCAACTCTACAACATAAATACTTTAGGGCCAAGCCAAGCATACACTCACAACACACATTCCGGCATGTGCAGATTCATTAGAAATTCTGTAGAGGAATGTGTACGAGGTGCGTGTTCTGTTAAGTAGCAGTAGTAGTGGTAAGTCACTGTTTTTGAAGTTAAATTGAACATGGTTCGTACTCTTCCAACGAAAAAAAATTCAAGGACTATTCAAGCACTTTTCAAGGTAAAACTTAAAAATTCAAGGACTTTTTTTACAAAAGCATATTTTTAACATGAATAGGCGCATATTTAATTTTGATTAAAACTTTCAGAGATTACATTTCTACCTACTTTATTTCACATCATCTGTAATGAATAAAGGAGGCCACATACACATATATATCATACAAAACATGACACATTAAATAATAGTTCATGCCTGTCAATTTCCTCATTGAAACGTAGTTTAGTCTCTAAATATTGCACTTAATTTCCTTTTAAAGACTAAAAAAAAGAACTCTTCTAAAGATAGATAAAGATTAAATTATTTCTTTCATTAATTCTGGATTTATTTATTTCATTAATGCTGGAATAATTTCTTTCATTAATTCTGAAATTTTTTCATCAATTCTGGAATTTTTTCATCAATTCTGGAATTATTTCTTTCAACAATTCTGGAATAATTTTTCATAACTTTTAGAATTGCTTTCATCAATTCTGGATTTGTTTCTTTCGCTAATGCTGAATTATTTTATTGATTCTAAAATTATTTCATTAATTCTGGAATTATTGCTTTATTAATTTTGGAATTATCTCTCATTAATTTTGGAATTATCTCACATTAATTTTGGAATTATCTCTCATTAATTTTGGAATTATCTCACATTAATTTTGGAATTATATTTCATTAATTCTGTAATTCTTTCTTTCATTAATTCTGTAATTTTTTCCTTCATTAATTTTGGAATCATATCATCGATACTGAAATTATTTCTTTCATTTATTGTTTTAAACTCCTTTAAACAACTATGGATACCATTAGAAAATAACTGAGATGCGCCGACATTCAACGCGTCACGTGATCTTCCAAGTAATTATGTAGACCACTGACGTCATACCAGCGCCGGTACTAGAACGCGGGAGGGGGGCAACTGCAGAAGGACTTCTACTCTAGAAATAGGTATTGGTTGGTTGTTGGGGGCCAGAGCGTGCCGACTGAGCTGAAGAAAAAAAACAACGATCGGAAGTTCATCTTGAACTCTAGCTTTTATTCCATAAAAGTTGCAAGGAAAAAAAACAAGATCATTTACGATCATAAAAGAAATAAATAAATAAAACGGCCGACAAATAACAACCGGCAATCTCAGGGAGAAAAAAAACAATCCAGACATAGACGAGGAAAAAAACCAACCTACAGTACAAAGCCGAGCTCCTGTGAGGGTGAGAGCATGCCGCCAGCGATTTACATATTGCGTCGGGCCGAGCGGTTCCACGTGCACAGAGAATAAAAAGGGAAAAAACATTCCAACATAAGTTTTTGGCGCCGCATGAACCGAACTGTATCATTTCGCGTCGACAGAAACGTTTTACATAATCACACTACGCGTTTGTGTATTCCTACCGTGGCGCATCAGCTCACGGCCCTGCTATCAGCTACTCTGTCATCTGCATGCTCCGGTTTGAAGGGAAGCATCGAGCTCGATGAAGGGAAGTGAAAGAAAACAAAAATGAAGAGAAGATCGGTAAAACGAGTGGCGCACAACGCATTTGACTCCTCCAGAAACAGTCGGCCAATCACGCCCGACGTAAAACACTGCCGCGTGAGGCTTGTTGCGCTCTCTAGGAAAACAGTCGAACTTGTTTTCTTATTATTGGTGAGTGGACGCCGTATTACGCTGGGCGATTCACTTTGCACGCGGCACAAAAAACCTGCTCCTACGAAAACACGGCTTTATAATAATGGGGAAAAACGTGCTTTAAATCCAATTATCCAGGGTTATTGGCTACTAAGGCTTTTTCCCTGTGCTTTGCACTTTTTAAGGACGTCACTTACGAAGTAAAAAAAAAAAAAATGGCGAAAACTATTTCGGAAAACACAAATTTTTCATCACAGAATTCTTAAAATAAAATTCTTTTTCAAGGACTCATTTATTTTCAAGGACTTTCACGGCCTTGAAAATGAACTTTTTTTTTTCAAGGACTTTTCAAGGTTTTCAAGGACCGTACGAACCATGTTGAAGTATTAATTTGTGTTGGGAGTATAACGTTAAATTCCGAGATTCGTGAAACTTCATTTAGATATTTAAATTAAAATATTAATTTTCCTGTTTCTGAAATATCTAAGGTGGGTGACGTGGTAACTAGTGTTTACCCTGAAATCTTACTGCTACGGCTGACTTTTTTGGAGGAGCTACTATGTACACAGATTTTTCTCATTGATTTTATGTTGTAACTAAGAACAAAGGCTCAATTTATGTTACAGTGACCAAGAATTTCACATTATTATATATGAATTTTTGATTAGAGAGAGAGAGCAGGGCTCAGCACGGATCATGGCCTCAAAACTAGTGAAAATAGTGACCAAAATATTTGAAAAAGAGACCAAATAGTGACCAAAATGTTCAAAAGTGACCAAATAGTGACCAAAATAACATTGAATTTTGATTATTACCAAATTGAATGAATTGAAATTGAATTTAGTTTTTACTAAACTTTGTATTTCAGTGGAACTCATTGAAATTACTTTTTTTACATAATAGTGTGAAATAAATCAAACTCAAACGCATTTTGCTAACCAAAAAAGTTTTGAATAACTTATCAAATTTATCAACAACTGTGTGTGAGAGAGTAACATTACATCCTTTTTAAGTAACAGTAGCAATGCCTTTCCCCCATGTTGCTTTCCACAACCCATCTTAAAATCAATTTAAGAAGGAAAAACTTCAAAAACGGGAAAAAATTTTCACAGAAGGAAAAAAAATGAAATAACACAAAATTTGATGAGAGAGTTTGTCCCATCTACATTCTAATGGATTTTTCATTCATATTATGCTATGAATGACAGTATACAAAACGTACTCAAACTTTTTTTAACTAGTACAAATTTTATTTACATACCTAGGTTTGTATAATCCATTCCAACAAATTTTAAAAAATTTACTAAAATGATTTTTAAAAAAAACTATAAAATTACATTTTTACAATATTATTTTAAATTATTAAATTAAAATATTACTTAAATTATTTAATTAAAATATTACTTAAATTATTTAATTAAAATATTACTTAAATTACTGAATTAAATAAATTATTTAATTAATTAATTATTATTAAATTATTATTTTAATTATTAAATTAACTAGATTTTAATTATTAAATTAACTAGATTTTAATTATTAAATTAACTAGATTTTAATTATTAAATTAACTAAATTATTTTAATTGTTATACGTTGAGGGAGGGCAATCCACCCCCCCCCCCCCCCATCATCAATGCCACAGCCTACTGATGCATACATGATGTATTAGTATATCAATTGTCATCTGCTGCACCCCTAAGACCTTCAAGTCTATCTCCACTTATGGCTGGACTGGGAAGGATGGGGCACCAAAATAATATTGCCGTTGGGTGAGGGAGAAAATAAACCAGTTTTGAAATTGTTTGGTTTGAGAAAAAAATTTGTAAATATATATTTTTCTTTTTTTTTGCACACAACACATACACCCCTGCAAAAAAAACATTTACTCCTTTACCCAGAAACAGTATAATTTTGGCCCCTCCACCCGTAATTTTTAACAGAAAAAGACTCCGCAGCCTTCCCCGGTAAATTTCCCATGAATCTTGTAAGCACCAACGTGGCGACTTTTTCCGCGCCAATCAATCACCGTTTTGTGGCGGTCAATTCAAGATGGCTGACAAAGGGCACATAAAATTACAAAAAAATATATAATTTATAATATGAATCAACCTAATATGCGAAAATCGATAGAAATATATCGGAAAATACGGAAAATTAGGATAAAATGAACACAAAAATCGAATCAACGACCAGTGCCGTCTTAAGGCATGGGCCCACCTGGGCACTGCCCGGGGGCCTCAAGCAAAGAGGGGCCTCACAAAAATGAGAGCTGGTTGAAATTTTCGAGAATGTTTGGTAGGGCCTCCGAAACATCAATTGGCCCGGGGGCCCATGATACTCTTAAGACAGCCCTGTCAACGACATACAGGGTTTATAAATGCGGTTGATACAGAGTTTATGGATGCTGCTGTAAGGGTTACCTATTTTAGAGCGAAAAAAAGTCACCACGTTAGCTCCGACTCCTCCCGCAATTTTCAACGAACAAAACCAGTGAACTTGCCCCCATCCGAGACACCCGATTTACCATGGTCATAATACGATATTTTTTTCTGGAGGGGAAACGTAATTTTACTGCCCCTTGACTATGAAATTCGATAATTTTGCAAAGAAATTTAATTGTGTTTTCTTAAATATACCATTCCATCAAAAATGTCGTTCGAGGCATTGCCCCCCCCCCCCACTCCCAGTTTTGGATCTGATCACGGTATGTAGCCATGATCAGATCCACTATCGCCCGGGGCCGGTATCCATTTTTTTAACGGAAAAAGAGTAAACTCTGCACCCTGGCACCCTTCCTCGTTCAACACCCGTGGAACCAGACCCGCTCTCTCCTATCGCGGTCATAACAGCGACTCGAGACAAAAACGTTTTAATAACTACTTAATAAGTAACTAATAAGTAATTAACTTCTAATAAGTTTTTTACACAACACCGATATTAAGTCAACAATCAGTATCGTGAAGATGCTCTAAATTAAGTTACGGCCAGAAGCAGATAAAGGTCAGTTGGTGACGGCTCCGGGCATAAAAAAAAAATTAATATTAGGCCCCTTAAATTAGGAAAAAAGAAAAAAAGTGTAAAGTAGGAGTCAGAGGCGTGCTCGATGTGCCCACCGTTAAATCTGCCTCTATTTACGGCTGGCATGCACGTTAACCGAGTTTTTATCAGCCTGATGACCAATTTTCATCTGATTTGGAAACCCTTGTGTTAAACTAAACGTTGAATTGTAGGATTCTGTGATCTTTTCATAAACAGTTCTCCTTTCGATCATACCTGGGGCTAGGTTTCTTGCTGAGATTTAAATCCAGTTAGAAAAATATAGTACAAATTTTATTTCTAGATAGATCGCGATTTTCAGTCGGATGATTTTTTTTATTGTAAGTAAATTCTAAATACTTGCGAGCTTCTTTAACCTTGGCCACATACGTGCTTTGGTATTCTCCAGCTGCGCGTAAGTTAATTACTGCACGGGCTCTCTTAAATCGTCATTTCAAATATTAAAAAAAATTAACAAAAGTAACGATAGAACAAACAACTAATGTAACTTGCTCGATGCTCCAAGAAAGGAATTTGGCCCTTAGGACTAAAACTTTTTAAAACAAATAAAATAAAGGATCAATTTTAAAATAAGATGAAAATGAAACAACGAGTGAGCATGCGTGGGGAAATAAGAAAGAATGGTAGTGGGGGGGGGGGGGATTCTTTGTTGTAAGTACGCCTTTAACGCTATTTTTTTCCGACCGGCTTTTCCATAAAATGACTCTTTAAGCAAGGAGCTTTCTTTCCAAGCGCCTTGAAATCAAGTTATGCTGATGTCACACGGTATGCTCCCGGGAAGATAAGACGCCTCCATGTATAGGGGTTCTATGGGAAGGGAGCTAACGATCGTAGTTCAATGAAGGGAGGTAGAAAATTAGCGACCTTGAACCATTAAAGTTCTTCCTTGAAGAAAAGAAAAACACTGACAGCAGAAAAACGTGCGAGACCAAGGTTTTTTTGCTAAAAAAAATGGAAAAAGTGACCTGGGCCAGGAAATACGTAATAAAAGTGACTAGTTTCTAAAAAAGTGACTTTTAGTGAAAAAAGTGACCCGTGCCGAGCCCTGGAGAGAGAGAATGTATGTATTTTTAAGCCATAGAATAATATGTTTAAAGCAATTATCTCACCTTTCTTACTCAATAAAAAATTCGAGCACGTTAACATCCCTCACTAAACACGTAAATAAATCGATACCTATTAAGCGATGTATGTGTAATTAGAAATTTGATTTGTTTCATTAATTATTTGAGTTAATAAATAATGCGGAATTACTTATTAATAGTTTACGATTACTGTACTTAAAGTTCGTATAATTACTTTATGTTTCTGAAATACACTGCTGGCCACCGTAAATGCAACACCCTGAAGGAAGCATGCAAATAATATGAAATTTACAACATGCATTAGCGGAGGTGAGATATGCAAATGATTAGAATTTCAGCGCAGACGCACATCACGCGAGCCTGTGGCGCCACTTCAAAGCGCTATTTAAGGCTTGGACATTTCGACGATTTGAAGTACGGCAATTGTGTTTTTCTTGTGGTTTTTTCAAAAAAACGATCAATTATGCCTCGTAGAAAACAGCGATCATCTTTTGATCAAGTATCCGAGTTCGACAGAGGAAGGATAGTGGCCTACCGAGATTGTGGATTATCTTTCAGGGAAATCGGTAGTCGTGTTGGACGAAACCAAACAACTGTAATGCGGATATGTGATCGTTTTATGCAGGAGGGTACGACGGACCGACGTGTTCGATCGCATCCACCTCAGTGCACCACTTCACGTGATGACAGGCGTATTGTGCGTATGGCAGTGACGGATCGCTCAGCCACATCACGAACCATAGCACAGCACATTCAGTCTGTACCGCATCATCCAGTGTCTGCGCGTACCATTCGACGCCGTTTACAGCAGAGTGGTCTGTCCGCAAGACGTCCATTGCTTCGTCTACCCTTGACGCAGAACCACAGACGTCTCCGCCACCAATGGTGCGATGAAAGAAGGATGTGAACGGCACAATGGAATGAAATTGTCTTTACTGACGAGTCACGCTTCTGTCTGCAACACCATGATGGTCGGATTCGAGTCTGGAGACACCGTGGAGAGAGGATGCTGAACAGCTGCGTTATGCACCGCCACAGTGGTCCTGCACCGGGTATTATGGTATGGGGCGGTATTGGATATCACTCCCGCACTCCTCTAGTACGCATTGCCGGTACTTTAAAAAGCCAGCGCTACATCTCCGAGGTGTTGGAGCCAGTTGTCCTACCCTACCTTCAGGGCTTGCCCACAGCCATATTTCAACAGGATAATGCGCGACCACACGTGGCACGCATTGTCCAAAGGTTTTTCGTCAATCGCCAGATTGAATTGCTTCCCTGGCCAGCTCGCTCTCCGGATCTTTCGCCGATAGAAAACATGTGGTCCATGGTTGCTCAACGATTGACCCAGATTACATCCCCAGCTGCCACACCAGATCAACTTTGGCAACGCGTGGAAGCTGCTTGGTCTGCTGTATCCCAAGAACACATCCAAAGTCTCTTTGAATCAATGCCGAGGCGTGTGGCAGCGGTGATCTCCAACAATGGCGGCTACTCTGGCTACTGATTTTGGCAGGAACCACACTTCACAGAAGTCTATAAATTTAATCATTTGATGCTTGGTCAACATGTTATCTACAAAATAAATATTGTTGCGATATCTCTTGTCTTTCTCGGTGTTGCAATTTGGGTGGCCAGCAGTGTATTTTAAATTTTGTATGACTACTCAAGACCGGGCCTTCGAGTCATGAAAAAATCATTTGCGCGGCCGTGATATCAAAAAAGTTGAAAACCACTGGGCTAGAGCAACTCCCTATCGCCTGAATTCCGACTACCCACACTAACTCAGCATCATCTGCAAATTCAAATTCGCTAACAATCCCATCCACCCCAAAGCAGAAAGTTTTGCATTGTTCTGCAATGAGCCCTATCCTGACTGGAAATTTTTTGCGTTAAAAATCATCACATTACCATTTTCTACACTTTTCCTCAAAATTCTTCCAGAGTGTACTGCAGAAGCAGTAATTGTTCTGCAACATATGTTGCAGATTTCGGCATATTCTGCTTCGGGGCCCATCCATATCCTGATCAAGTTTATTGTCAAAAAAGGGAAAAAGTATCTGGCCCAAGGACACTTCCTCAAGCAACTCTACTTGTGACACCTGTCCAATCAGAGAATCCCCCATTCATTACACCCTGCTGTGATTTATCTCTCTCTACCAGGAGTCTGTTGAATTCAACAAGTTGCTCCTAACCTCATGTAAACGCTTCAAGAGTTTACAATGTTGGACCAGATCAAATCCATTCTGGAAATCAAGATAAAAAAACATTGATGTTTTTGCTTTTTCCCAAAGCCTTAGTCACGCTGTCATAGAAGCAAATGTGGTTGATTACACACGACTTCCCAAGACATATTTGTTAAACAGGAAGAAGCAATCCAGAAACTAAATATTATTCACATTTTGATGAAATAAATTCAATCTCCATCAGGCTGCAAGCAAAATAAGCTTTTTACCCATAGAAAAAAATATATATAAATACAAAATTCTGCCCTAAGTATGACTTGTTTCCATGGAATTCAACTCTAAAATCTCAAATTCTTTTTTAAGCCATGTGAATATAGATTATGTAGCAGTTTTGAAAGAAAGCAGTAAACACAAATGAATAATAACATGAATGAAAATAAAGACTTTATATCAAATACTTACCTCTAGACATAAAAAAATGTTCTGGATACAAAAGCTTGAAGCCAAAAAGAGTAAAAATACATTCAACAGAGAACGACCCCCTGTCAACAAAATCGCCATTGAACAGCTGTGAAATAGAGTCAAGAAACTATCCTGGATACCAGATTAGAAACAAGTCATTTTCCTCAATTCAATAAGCTTGTGGTGCTTTAATCAGAATAATTTATGTGAAAACGTCTATTAAGGAAAGAATTTTTCCCCATTTATTTGCACCTTTGAGAAATAAAATAATAAATAAACAGAAAATATCAAATATTATTTCATTCCAATCTAGCTGCACAGTATTTTCATGAAGTTTAGAAAGACTTGTGTGTGTTTGTGTACACCAGGGCTTGGCGAATCCCAGGCATCATGTTGCTATAGCAAATTTTAAAAAATTGAAATCAGTGCCCAAAATTTTCATGTGATTACTAAATTCTCATTTCATGTGATTCTCAAAAATTATGTTCATGAACCTTTTCTATTTTGGTTGGCATAAGAATTGCCAAATGTTAAGTCTAATTATGAGCATTAGACAATAAATATTCCTTTCCAGAATGCAATAAACAGTAATTACATGAAAGTTTATCCTGGAAAGGTATGACAGATACACTAATGCATCGCTTACACCAAAAAATATGGTCATAGGCTGCGTATCAAGCAAAAATTTATACCAAGTTGTATTATTGAGGTATATTTGTATTAAGAAATAAAATCAATGTAAGAAAGTAAAAAAATATGCATCAAAAGGAGACTATAAGAAATATAATTACAATTACAAAGCAACTATTCAAATTAAAAAAAAAAAAAGGATACATATGGATTCGTTTCAGAAGGCAGTCCGTTTTTGTCAAATATGTTAAGTAGATCATAATACTGGCCATGAATGTCACCACACACAGTGAACTCCTGCTCCTGTAGTGATATTAACAAATAATATGGAAATAAATTTTTGCAGCCAGAGGATTATACTTTCTCAAAAATTGCTTATTATAATCACGATATAATATTTATGAGAAATCTTAGAAAATTTGTGAAGTAAAAAAGACAATAACTTACATCAGCTATGTCTATTTCTACAAGAGTAGGCATATTCTGAAATGCTTTCTTTGCTTCAAGTAACATCTATCATAGAAAAAAAACCAAAAAAAACCCCACAAAAAAAAAAACAGGATATCCATTACTTACAATTTTGATAAAATCAAAACAAAAACAGCATAACTCAAATCATATGATTCACAAACATGGTGCTGTGACACCAGTCACAGGCATGTTCTGAGAAAATAAATTTTGTACATAGAAATAAGTTAATACAGCTGTTGCTCTCAACTAGTGTAATGGGAATTCAGGGCGATGCCAAAGCAGGATTGGGTTTTTGCCAGGCAAAAATTATTATTTTTCTCAAGACATACCAAGCTTTTCAATTACAAAATATTATTTTTAATAAAAAAATTAAAAAAAAAAACATGTGAAACTTGTAGACGTGCCACCTTTTGAAATCCAGAAATCCGGAGATTCTCCCGAGGGGAGTAGCCCCCCCCCCCTCGACACTCATAGACTCGATCAAAAAAAAAATCCATAACATTTTCTTTTAATAAATATTTTTTAATAAAAGAAAAAGTTACATTCTCTTCCCCCCCCCCAAGGCACGTTCTGCATTGCCCCTGAGAAGAATATAATTCTATGCCATTCTTTCCATGCAGAATAGAGAAATGATATCTACATCCTGTTCATAAAGTATGTGTTTCCTTTCGTGGATGCTATCAGTGATTGATAATCTTGGTTATATTAATTCTTAAAAGCTTTATATTTAGCTGTATATAGCTTAAAGTTTTATATTTTCCTTCTGAAGATGTTTAATCGGAAAAAACGTTTTAAAAAATTCAAATTACAAAGCTGCGGACGAAAAAACGCATTTACCCCGTGGCTGTTAATGGAATACAATAATGATTATACAGGAATTTCAGCAACAAACGTCATGCCCCTGATAAATGATTGCCGATAAATGCTACGAAAACAAAGTCGCGTCTTTGCCAGTTGCTTAAAAATGCGGTCACAAAGACTTTTTTTACGGCTGCTCGATGAAAATGACTACGACTGTCCTCTACAGGTGTTTTCCCCTAACGACGACGGTAATTATTGATGCCACGACAACGTGAAATCTAATTTTCTGCCAAAATCCGGAGAAATTTTAACAAATCCGGAGAGCGGGAGGAAGGATGAAAAATTCGGAGTCTCCCGCCTAAATCGGGAGAGTTGGCAGGTCTGAACTTGTAATCACCTAAATTTGTTATAAAAAACTGATAAGTATGAGGTTTTATAATTATTTATTCATAAAATTTGAAACATAAATCTAATTTTTCAATACTATAAATTTTTGCCACTGACAAAATTGTGGCAAAAACTATTTTTTCCGAAGAGGATTTTACCACGGTTTTTTCCACTGCGGCAAAAACTTGCCAACTCTGTGCCAAAGAATCTTGAGATTGGGCAGAAGTACAATGATAGATTAAAAAATTTTCAAGGGTGTCACAAATATGAAGTGAAAATCCCAGTCAAATATAAGTAAATCTAAAAGCAAACTTTCAAACACTGATGCATAATTTTATCGACATTTCATGTGAAACAGAAGTCAGCAATCAGATTTACCTGGTGAGCAACCACAATTTTTTTTGTATATAGCTTTGTTGATTGTGCATAAAAAAAAAAATTATTAACGCAGATTTATAGACAGCTATGTCTTATCTGCAGCTTCTTTTGACCGGTTGGAATAAAAACAGATATTTTGAAAAAAACCAGGACCAACTACCTCTTTCATCCAAGATTTCATTATTGGTCGATGAGATTCACAGGTACAAATTATACAACGCTGGAAATTATAAGATAAATATCATTCTTCTTCAAACTATGAAAATTTGTAAGTGTAGATTATATGCAGGACATGATTTCAATGGCCTTTTTGTTTATCAAATATTGTCTAAAACACTCAAATTTCAAGTCTCCCTAAAGATTTTACGCCACATGATACACAATGGGGTATTCATTTTAGTCCATGTGTTGAACTGCATCAAATAAATGCTCATATGTTTATGCTTTTCATAAATATGTTAGTCATTAATAACAAACTGACACCACTGATTCCATCACGGATTAGTTCATTTGAAGCAAGGATTTTAATAAAAATGCAGATAGAATAATCAAATAAGTATATTTTCCAAGCAACATATCAAAACATTACTTCAGACTTAGATTCATGCATTCACCGCACATGTTTTTCTTTCTTTCGAGATTTGGTAACCAACCCAAACACAATCCACAGTCAATGTTTATGCATATGTACTTTAAAGACAGCAATCAAAACATCTTAGAAATTCACTGGCTTCTTTATTGCTGAAAATTATAAGTGAACTCTACAATGCATCGCAAAAGTTTAGGCGCAACACTAATTTTGAGTTTTAAGTTATTTAATGTAAATTGTCAGGCTTTATAAATTTTGTGCAGGATTCCCAAGCCAAACAAAAAACACATAACAAAGACAAAACATAAATCTTGCTTATTTGCTAAATTATAGTGAAGACAATAAAATTACATGCTACAAAAGTTAAAGCACAAATATTAAATACTCTTTTTTAGAAAAATGATACAAGTAATTTTAGTAACTTATGTTATTGCCATTGATTTTTATAGCATCAAATACATGATTTTCCATTGGGAGTACCAGGTTTTGAACCAATTTTGGACAAACATCAAACCACGCTTTCCCACTGGTGTTTTTCAGTTCTGAAACCGAGGTATTGTTTTTCATCGTCACAACACAACATATGCAGATACTCTATATTTTCCCCATGAGGTTTAAGGCAGGGCTCCCACTCAAAAAATGAGAAAAAGTAGGAAAGCACAGGACTAAAAAAAGTAGGATGGGGGAGGGTAACCCCCCTTAGACAACATAATCATAGCATAATGGGAAAAAATTCCTAAAAAAAATTTTTTTTAATTAACTTTTTTTCCCCTAGCACTATTTCAGTCAAGCTAAAACAAAATGACAAATGGCTTGGTTACAAAACCAATTTTTGGCCAAAACAGTGCACTAGCAACCACAGATAATTCTTTGCTGTCTCTCCTCATATATATTACATTCTTTTTTGGAGTCTTCCAAAGTGAAGAGCTTATCAACTCTCTTCGACAAGACACAGCAAATTTCGAAGATGTAAGTTTTTTAAGAATGATGCACCTTCGAGACCACTTTCAAAAGCACAATGCAAAATGTGTAAATTACAAGATCCGACGTAAATACGGCAAGGTGAACCAGATAGTTTTAGTGTGTTGTTCATCATTTTTTAAAATTTCACTGTTTTGTTCACATTTTACTGTTCAATGCCAGTGTAATCATTTTTGACAAATGAAGCACTTCCATTTCTAGCTCTTTGCTGAGCATTGTAAATATTGTTTATGCCTCTTCATGCCTTAAAAATACAGAAGACAACTGAGTGCTATTGGGTAGCATCAGAATCACCAAACCTATAATAGGCCTACGTATGCAACTGCTTTCAAATGCAAACTGTTGCTTCATCTATTTGCACCATAATTTTGAATGATGAAAGTTACTGTCCAAGACCATGAAGTAATAAATACAAAATTATTTTTCCATCTAGACAGAAGTTTTTAATGACTACTATACTTGAACCCTCAAACTAAGCAAATGAAAAATTTATCAATTAAATGGTCCACATACACCCCCCCCCCCCCCACTTTTCCAAATTACCTTAAAAATTATACAATTTCTGCTTTGGCAGAATCATTAATTGCATTCTCCAACATTTGTAATATTTGGCAATATATCAATAATTTCCTGCTCAATTAAAATCAATTACACAAATTTTGTCGATAGGATTTGGTAAAAAAGTAGGAAAAGTAAGACAAAACCGAAAAAGTAGGACAAAAGTAGGATGAGTGGGAGCCCTGGGTTTAGGTTTTAGACCAGTGTTTCCCGAAGTGGGTGATGGAAAGGTTGAAGTGAGGCGATATAAGCTACGCGTATAACATAGCAGCCTATGGATTGAGTTGTGGGGGGGTGGGGGAAATTTCTCTGAAGAAGGGGTACGTGAAAAGAAAATGGTAATGGCAGCCATCAATCTCAAAAAGAGCAAAATAATTAAAAACATTAAAAATAATTTTTAAAAGTACGTAGAGGTTTTTACTAATATTATCAGTTGTAATATATTGACTTCTTCCCTATCAATAAAATCTTCTATAACAGAGGGGTTGCGTTCGCTGGAAGGTCCGACCTTCCCTCCTCTCGCCCAAACTATGATCGGGATTCGTGAATTCATTCCTCTCGACTCACTTTTCTTCGGCATTTTAGATTTGATTGTTGATGCATGCTGGACTCTGCATTAAAACAAAAAAATTAATTTGTGTTGCGTTTAACTTTTTTGTGGGCGTGTGTATTGAGATGTGTGCATGTTAATCTTAATTTTTTACGTCAACTTGTCAATTGAGCACCTACTACTAACGTGATTTGCGCTATGGATTAGTGACTGAAAACTAGATCTGCGCGGAAGAGGACTGAAACACCGAAACGAAGTACTGTGCACCTGTAAACGTGAAAACATGTTTTGAATCTTCCAAAAGCGATTCTGCCAAAGCTACTAAAACCTCTTACTGCATTAGCTATCGTATTGCAAGACGAGGAAAAAATCACACTAGTGGTGAAAATATGCCGTCAGATGCATGTTTTGCAGAGGAAAATGCTCTCTTATAATGAGTTTAATATCTCTGTTAAATAATATGGTGGCTCGAAGAATACAGGGCATGTCAGACGATGTTGAGAGCACAGCCATAAGCCACGTCAAAGGTTGTGAATTTTTTTCCTATCTAAGTCGACGAAAGTACCGACGTTGCGCAATATTCTGTGCTACTTGTAATTGCCAAGTACTTTGAAAATCTTTTTATTTGTCACCCATTGAAGGGGTCGTACGACTGTTAAAGACTTTTTTGAAGCAATTAATCATTATTCCCTTGAAAAAAGAATTTAATGGTCAAAATGCATCGGGCTCACAATAGATGGAGGAAGATCCACGGAAGGTTGTTACTCAGGCCGTCGTGCACACGTGGCAGAAGTCGCTCCCAAAATGAAATGGACTCACTGCTATATTCACGGCCCTGCGTCAAAACCGTTGCCTTCAAATTTGCGAAACGTTCTTGATGAAGCGGTCAAGGTTGTCAACTTTGTCAAGGTGAATTCTACCAACTACAGGTTGTTTAAATTGTTGTGTGAAGACATGGACATCCTTCACAACGTTTTAGTCAGTTTTCGGGCTCGTCACCATAGCGAATACAGTGAACTTTCCAGAAAAGCCATAATGTTTTTGTTGCCGATTGCGAGCATGGAGCTTGTTAAACGGCCGTTCTCTTCGTATACTTATATACAAAAACAAATATAGAAGCAAATTGAACGCAGCACCGGATTTGAGTTTGTATTTATACTCTTTTAAGCATAATTTTTCAAAACTTTGTAATTCAATACAGTCCAAAACATCACATTAATTTCTTTCACAACTTGGTGTTAATTTGTTTGCTTACTTGAAAAATAAAAAAGCTAAGTAATGAAAAAATAGACCATTTTTAATTTAATTCAACATGTACCTTTTTGGAAGTTCTTCGAAAATTGTAATGGGTGAAACCGATTGGGGGGGGGGGTCTGGAGGATTCTTGTTTGGGGGTACGCGGAAAGGAACCGAGCCAACTGGGGGTACGTGGACTGAAAACTGAAAAAGGTTGGGAACCACTGCTTTAGACTGAAAGCTGGCATTTTCTAAAACTGAGACATTTTTAGGTTTGAACCACTTTTTTCGTTGACTTTAAAGTGTGAATGGAAATGATCCTGCTAAAAAGTCCAGTTTGACAAATCTATATATATAAAATTGATTTTCTGTGTGTGTGTGTGTGTGTTCTCTATACAAATCTACAATTTTAGATCGATCGTCGCCACATTTTGCATATATACCAAATGGGACCCGACTTGAACGATAGGCTACTTTAAAATTTCGTCAGACTAGGGCAAATGCCCCAAATGTGCAAAAAACTGTCCGGCAACAATGGTTTTTGGGCCTCAACAATCACTTTCCGAATGTTTACTTTGGTTACCGTGGTTCCCTAGCGATGAGTTTCTTTATGAGACGTGTTTATGTCTTTACAATGGTTTATCACTTCTTTAATGCTGCCAGTTATGTATAATAGTTTATGCCTTTATAATGGTTTGCCTCATTTTCAATACTCTCAGTAATGAGACTTTTTGAATAGACGTCATAATCATCACCATCATCGCTTTGAGGGTCAGGAAAAGGGTGATCCTCATAGAAATCACTATTAAAATTGCCGATTTAACTGCATAAATACGGAAATTTAGTGGGGGGGGGGGGGGGTTCCTGCCACATCAATAATTTTAAAAATTAAATTGAATTCTCGATTTTTGAAATATGGAATTCACTTGGAGATACGAAGCCCAGAAAATTAAAAATATGAATAATTTGTCGGATCTACTTTTGAGTTTGATATCCATGTAATAACATTGATTTCAACTTTTTATTTATATCTTCTCAAGCATGAAAATTAAATTCTAGGTATTGTCTTTTGATATTTATTTGCATAAATTCATATAGTTTAGGATGTTTTTAAAATTAGTTATGGGTCCCGTAAAGTACATCGAAAAAATTCCACAGCTTTAATTAAGCATTTCTGGAAGCTCAAACAGGCAGAAATTCAGGGGGAGGGGATCGAAATACCTTACACCCATAAAAAAAAGGGGGGGGAGCTATTCATTTCTATGTTTCTTTAAATATAGATGTTTCTTTCATGAGTCGCGCAGGACGTCGCCATATTGGTTAACTTAGACACGGTTTGCATGTCCCTCAAAGAAAGAGGGAGATATCGCATGATCCAAAAAGCCTCATTGAAGAAAACCCGAGCAGCGCCGGGTATTGTAGCTAGTGCCTAATAATATTCCAAAATGGTAGTAAATGGCTTTCAAGTGTTTCTTGGCACATTTCTTAATTCTGACTATCATTTAACCCTACGTAACTAAACATTCATCTGATAGACTGTCAACTACATTAGTTACTAAGCAACACTAATTTAAGTTTAGTTATCTAGGGTTAAGAATGCCAATGAGGTCTGTCCATCATAACCAATTCATAAGCTCTGCATACCATCATCAAACTTCCACTTTGCTGCGTACTGAATAATGTTCTTGGATTCATTCTCATTGCATGCTAATAATAGGAATAATGTGGTCTGCACCACCTATATAAATTTCAATCCTTTTCATCACCAGAGACTATATGGAATCATTCACCGTAATACAACATATGGCATAAAGTCCAGTTCAATTGAACTTGCTTATGGTGATGTCTCAAGGGAAGTATATGAATCATTTTGTCCTTTTACGTATAGTGAAGTTTGTGAATTAATTTAAGAGCAATTTCTCTTAAAATATTTAATTCTGTTCTATGCACATGTTTTATTCCACTAAAATAGAATTTTTGTTGCAAAGTAAGTCTTCGTATTTTTCTGTCGACATGTTAAATGGTCACGCAGGGTCTTCTAGATTTCAATTTTGGTTCATAATGTTCACCTCATGCTAGCACTCTATAGATGCCTAGTTTAAATTGATTTCATTAAATAAAAATCAACGAAAAAAGATTTACCTTGTGATCTTGGTACCCATAAACATAGTACTTCATTGTTCGAGGACTGGGTGGATTTTGGCATGATGCTTAACTGATGAAAACATCCAAAGGTTCAAGTAGCAACAATGAAAAACACCAGACGTAAATATATGGAGCATATTGAAATTTGCATAAATTTGATTCTGTACCTATAATTTTAGGGCACATAAAATTCTATTTTTTAATTTTTTTTTTTTTTTAAGTTTCAGTTTATATGAACCCTTTACCTCAGATATCCTAGATTACATGATTTCTGATCGATAAAATTATTAAAAAAATCTATGTTATTTTTAAAATTCATTAAAGAACATATTGTGTGCCTAAACTTTTGTGGTGCATTTTATAAAAGGTTAATAAAACTATTGTTCCGAACAATTTCCACAAGACTTTGAGATTGCAAAACAAGAAGCGGTTCAACGGACAAACAGATTTATTTTACAGAACAGCAATTTACACTTACAACCTAATCAGAGAGCTAACAACTTTCTCGCAAAGTTCAATCACAACCAACTTTTCATCTAGTCTCCCCTCTTTTGATCGTCCCGCTATTTATAGCTCGTCGAAACTTCGAGAAAAAGAATGTTCCACAAATTTCTATTTCATAGTACCGGGTTTGTGATGCCACTGTCTGGAGGGGCGGATCCCTCTGGAATGTTCTACGCCAATTGCATATCTTTGCGCTAAACTAAAACCGGTATTCACTTCTGTTGCCAACAGATTTCAATATGTTTGAGAACCATCCAACAAATCGCGCCATCTATCATCTATAGATCGTAACACTATGTTTTTTAAGGTGGTGGACAACTTTGAACAAAAAAATACTGAAGTTGACAGTCCCCTGTCATTTTTCTGACATAATTTGATCATATAGTTTCCTTGAAAATTTTTAAGGGAGAAAATAAAAGATAACATTACCTGATAAGCATACCGCCTGTGTAACTTGTTGCCATCCCTGAAACAATCCATTAATTCTCTCATGAATTCTAGGGTAACTTTCCCATCTTCTTCCAGCCTTGGTCCATCATAAGATTCAGGAACAGCTTTCGAAACATTTATTATAAGCATATTGTCTCAAATATAAAGGATTAGTACCATATCATGAAAAAAAAAATTGAGAAAATTTGTGAAATCTATAATTATATAAAATTGATCTTCTGTCTCTGTGTGTGTCTGTTCTCTATACAAATCTACAATTTTAGATTGAATGATCGTCACCCCCAAACAGGCGAAAATCTGTCGGCAACAACGGTTTTTGGGCCTCAACAATCACTTTCGGGATGTTCACTTCGGTTACCATGGTTCCCTACAATGTGTTTCAGATGTCAGGGGTCTGTCCAGACTTTTTGCACAGGGTCCTGTTTTTGTGAAAATGTACCTTATTTTTGTGAAAATGTACCTTATTTTTGTGAAAACGTTCAAAATAGCAGTGAAAGTAATACTAATTAAACAGCAACCTCATTTTCCTATTTTATTTCATTTTTATTATCATTTTCCTAGTTTTTGATGCACTCACAGCTTGTTTGTGTTTCTGGCTATATATATGCTTGTTGACACATCGTGTTGGGTGATCATCAAATTGCACCCCCTTGGTCAATCCAGGGTCCCTTATCAAAAAATGTAGAACATATTTTGCAAAGAAAGCCAGATGCAGAAATGCTGTAACATAGCCAACTGTGAAGCTTCTCAAAACGTGCGATGTTCAACAAATTCGGTACTTTTAGACCCATTTTTCTAGCTTCTGTAGATGAAATTTTCTTAAAATCCGGCTCTACCGACGAATTCGTAGCATCTTTCAGCGCTTCCGATAAATCAGCAATGTCTTCCACCGCTTTCGACGAATCGGTAATGTCTTTCGAAGAAACGGAATTGTCTTCCGACGAATCGGCAATGTCTTTCGAAGAATCCGAAATGTCTTTCAGCGCTTCTGATAAATCGGTAATGTCTTTAGGCGCCTCCGATAAATCGGTAATGTATCGCGCCGTTTCCAAGGTTTCGACAGCGTGGTTCGAAACCGATGAAGGAAGCAATGTTTCAGTAATTTTTTCCGGGTTAGCACAATTGGAATTATCTGTATCTGACGTCTTTTTGGTGACGTTTTCAGATCCTCGTTTAAAAAACGATGTTATGGAGCTGCATCCCCTAACGTCAGTTGGCCGTATTTTTTTAATGTAGTAATCACTATTCCTTGAATTTCCACCTGTTGGTGGTCGACCACGCTTCATATTAAATTTTCAAAAATGAAAGCGCAATACAGGAAAAAAAACGTGCACAAAAAATCCAATTCTACAATTGTTGATGATTGTTGTTGTGATTCAAAGACCATTTGAGGAGAAGTGCGGGGCTAAAGCGTTTGTATAATGGCATAGGTTGCGCGATAAAATATCGGACGCGGTCAATCCGTGGTCAACCAGCGGGATGTCCTAACCAGAAGACTAGAAACAAGGAAAGCCCTCTCAAGGTCACGCTCTTTCTCCGATCGCCTTTTCAAGGTCATGTTTTCCGGTATCCAACCAACAACTTCTATAGATAAGATTACTCATCTATGGGGGAGGGGGTGGTGGTGTTGGGCCAACAATACATGCTTAAAAAAAAAGATCAATGGCTTTCTATTACAACTAGGGTCATAACTGATAAGAATTTTGTCGCACAGCAGTCGCAAAAGTTCGTTTTTTACGACGTAATTTTCATGAAGGGTTCGTTTTCTGGAATTTTGTGATGGATCCGTTTATTATCCTCCAAATTTTGTGAAACATCCTTTTTTTTAGCCCCGGAATTTTGTGAAGGGTCCGTTTTTTAGCCCCGGAATTTTGTGAAGGGTCCGTTTTTTAGCCCCAGAATTTTGTGAAGGGTCCGTTTTTTAGCCCCGGAATTTTGTGAAGGGTCCGTTTTCCGGACCCAAATTCCGGCTGGACAGACCCCTGGATGTGCATATGCCTTTACAATGGTTTGTCACTTCTTTAACGCTGCTAGTATATGTATAATAGTTTATGCCTTTATAATGGTTTGCCACATTTTCAATACTCCCAGTAATAAGAGCTTTTTGAATAGATGTCAGAATCATCATCAGCGTCATTTTGAGGGACAGACAAAGGATGAACCCCATAGAAATCTAGAATTGCAGATTTTACTGTAGCAATTTAGTGGGGTTTTCCGCCACATCAATAATTTAAAATTGTATTGAATTCCTGATTTTTGAAATATTAAGTTCGCTTAGAGATATACGAAGCCCAGGAGATTAAATATGAATTAGCCAGACCTACTTTTGAGTTGGATATCCAGGCAATAACATTGATTTCAACTTTTTATTCACATCTTCTCAAGCTCCAAAATGAAAATGTGTCTGCATTGCCTTTTAATATTCAACTGCATAAATTCGTGTAGTTCAGGTTGTTTTAAAATTAATTATGGGCACGTTAAAGTACATCGAAAAAATTCCACACAGCTTTAACTAAGCTGAAACATTCAGAAGTTCGGGGGGGGGGGGGATCGAAATACTTAGCGCCCTTAAAAAAGGAAAAAAAAAATATTAATTTCTACGTTTCTTTAAATCTAGATTTGTTTCTTTCATGAGTCGTGCTGGAAGTCGTGGTATTGGTTAACTTAGACACGGTTTGCATGTTCCTCAAAGAAAGAGGGAAATATTGCATGATCCAAAAAGCCTCATTGAAGAAAACCAGGGCAATTAACCAGGCATTATAGCTAGTCTTATATAAAATTGATTTTCTGTGTGTGTGTTGTCTATACACTTCTACAGTTTTAGACCAATCGCAAACTTTTGCAGATATACCAGACAGGAACTGATTTGAACAATAGGCTACTTTAAAAGTTCATCAGAGCTGGGCAAAAATCTCTGAAAACAATGGTTTTTGAACCTGAACAATTACTCTTAGAATGTTTACTTTGGTTACCTTGGTTCCCTAGCAATGCATTTCAAACATGCATATAGGGGTAGAAAATGAAAATTTGATTCTTGTAACAGGAAAAATTATTTTTGTAGCACTTTAAAATTTTGGCAGTAAATAAATTACACAGTTTTTACATACATGCAGTAGGGAGTTTTTGACATGACAAGCGTCAAAAACTGGTTTAAACTGTCAAAAACTGGTTTTTGACATGACAAGCATCAATAACTGGTTTAAACGGTCAAAAACTGGTTTAAACCGTCAAAAACTGTCGAAAACCGTCAAACCTAAATGAATGCCTTTTGATAATGTTTTGAACATAATAGGTATACAACATGATGAAAAACTTACTTTTTGGCATATTACAATGTTTTATTTTTAAACATTAATTTATTACAATAATTAAAACAAAATATTAATTATAATTTGCAATTTTGAATTCTTCAACATCAGAGCCTAGTACATATAAAATATAATTTTATGGTTTATTTATCTAAGCTACTCATTACCTGTGTTCAATTTGTTAAGTGGATTAGAGCTGCTTATTCAAAATATGTATGATAGGGCATCAGGGTTAGGTTTTTGACCCCTGAAACTAACTCGGTATTAAAACTGTCAAAAACTTACTGCCAATGATGTCAAATAGTTTTTGTTAACTTGATAGATATGTTAAATAACAAAATACTTACTTTTATTTAGATTAAAGGGTTTTATATTCAGAATTATAATTACTGAGGAAAAATATATATTTTGATATTTTAAATTTTGTGATCTGCCCAAAATTTTATTCCATATAAAAATTCTCATGCAGCATCTGTTAATGCACTAATTAAACTCATTTATTTTCACCTAAAAATTTCTTAGCTCAGGGTGTATAAATTCACAGAGCTTTAAAGAGTATTTCAACCAAAGCAGAGCTGACAGGACTTGATACCCAAAGCATTTTTTTTGCATGTTTGAATACAGCTTCAATTGGAAAACCATTGCATTATAAATACTAGTAAATGTACCATATCATAGTGCAAAAGTAAGAATAAACCAAGTTTGACATATACAAGCTAGCATTGCCAAATTAAATGACATTTTAGTCCTACAATTTAGTATTTTGATCGCTAGATATATTTCAATGTTATGTGCAATAAGAGTATTGTTTTAAGTATCAGTGGTTATCTAGATAATTTAATAATAACAGAAATCAACATTACATACATGATGTAATAAACTTTTTTAAACACTTATCTGTTGTAAAAAGAGTACAGCAGATAGTTTATATCAATGCATATATATAAGCAGTTGAAGAAATTTTGGAAGGCCAAGAATCATCTTGAATCAAAGAATGTCAAATCGTTCCACAGTTTTCCCTTCAATGTTCATGTTATGCTTTATTCAAATTTTATAAGAAAAAAAAAAAACATATTGTCCAAAATAATTTTGTCGGGAGTAGAAAATTATTTTAGAATCTTATTAAATATTTATTCTTTGTATAACATAGTCACTTTAAACATTACATGCAATTAACGTGTGCATTTTCATTGGGAATTTTTATATCGAAAAGCAATATTTGAGGTTTTTGACAAAGGTTTTTGACGTGACAGTTTACACCGTCAAAAACTGCCATGTGTCAAAAACCTGCCAACCCTGGTACACAGGATTACTTTTTACTTTAAAAAACAGTTATCTCAGTTCAGAAGAGGGGAGGAGCCTCCCCCAAGGCACAAAATACAGAGATTTCTTCTAGACGAATTATTTTTTAATTTTTAAATCAAGAAAAATTGAGAAACTTCTTTGTATTTATATTTTTATACATTCTCTATAATATCAACAAATAAGAGACTTTTAACATAGAGACATTGTAACATATGGTATTTCAGATTTCAAAACTAATGGAAGATTCCAAACTAACTAAAAATGAGTGTTTTTAGATTTAGCTTTTAGACTTGGTAATTACTAATTAAAAAAAATTACTACAGGAGAGACATCAAACACTCATTAGAAAAGTAATTCCGGATTCATACAAAATTTCCTAAATAAAAATTAAGGAGTTTTTAAGTACTTTTTAAGGAGTTTTTAAGTAGTTTTTAAGGAGTCATGGCAAACTTCATAACTTACAATTTTACAGCAAAAAAAAGTGTGGGGCACATATGCAAATTTATTTTTTTTAATTTGCCAAACAAATTTTCCCTCTTCTGAAAAATATAGAGGTAGAAGTGGCTCAGAAACTACAACTTTTGATTTGTTACCCAGCATCATAAGAATTCATAAAATAATCAATCCATATACATAATTTTCTGTTGCCACCAAAGTGTTCTAAAACCTTCAAGTTTTGGCCAAAAATATAACTCGTAACAGCATCACATAAATTATAAAAATTCTAAAAGTGATATTCATTCCTCCTCCCTTAATTATTCAAAATAAAAAACCACAGCTGGCAAAGATTTTTCTTACAAAATTATTTATATTTGCAGCAACTCTTTATTGAGCAACATCTCATCCTCAAAGTGGATCAACACATACACAAATTCTTTAAAAGTAAGTTTTTCACTTTTCCTTCTTGTTTTTCAGTTATACTCAGAAAGAAATTGTTGCAAAATGGGAGCAAATTTCAGGACATTCAACACTATGTTTGGCGATTTAACACTCGTTATTTGGAGAAATTTACAAATTAACTCATAATTCAGTGGACTAGCTCTTTTATTCGTGAAATGAATTTTTTTCCCTTGAAACAGCAGGATTTGACGCAATGACGATCAACCATAGTAATTTCTGCTGTTCGAAGTGGCGACTTTTTTCTTTTTTTTCGAAAACGGATACCGTGGTCGGTTGTTGAGAAACACTGGATGAGTAAACCATCTTCCGCTGTAGGATTAAGGATATGATCAGGATTTCACGATGAAAAGCCAGATGAGGGGCCGATAATTTGAATAAGGAGCTGCGGTTACCCCAATCCAATTTTCGGGGACAAAATTGAGAGCGGGAACTTGCCGGGAAAATCCAATACGCATCTGAATTCAATTTCAATCCCCCAAATTTTGTAGAGGGCGGAAAATACTCTTTCAAATTTTGCTTAACTTTTTTTTTTCATAAGATAACATACCGCTTAAAAAAAGAAAAATTTATTAAAATATCAATAAAAAAAATTTTTTTGAATACCTCCACTTAAAATTTTGGAGAGGAGTAAAATTACTCTTCAAAATTATTTTCCCGGATAATTCTAAGTGCGACTACGGAAGGGGTGGTGCTTAAGTTCGAAGGAATAAAACACGCTGCCTGGGAAAGAATCGTTTCGTGGCACACAAAAACAAAACTTTTTTGTGCCCTTTTCTGAAAATCTGGGAATTTAATGTGCTGGGCGTGTCATTGTACACACTATAGAGGAGAAATATAAGTATTTCTCGTTCTCCTCTAAAACAGTGGTTCTGAACCTTTTCAAGGCGCAGCCCCGTTTCATTCATTTTTGGGAGTCGAAGACCCGGTCAAACACACAACCAAAGGAAAATGGAAAAGGGTAATCACTCGCGGCGCGGTATGAATGATATCAGGGCTCGGTGGTTGACAAACACTGCTCTAAGGCGGGGATTACAAGTTTTCAAAACGAATTTTTTTAAACTTTCAAGAATTCGATCAATAAGATTATCGGTTGCATTTGCACAAATGTAATCTATGAGCTTTATATTGGTTGGATTTTTCAAGTTTTATATAAGGGATTTTATGAAACTTTTATAGTGTAATCCCGGCCTAAGGTACATACAAATCAGGTATAAAAGTATTTCCAGGAGTTGCCAAAAGAAAAGAAAACAAGCGCTATTTGAAGCAGAAAAATACGAAAATACACTATAGGACCAAAATCAAATAAAACATTATATAAAAGAGCTTTTCCTTCATTGCCCCTAAGATATTAAACATTTTTCACACTGAAAATCAATTTAATAATAATAAAAACATAAATCATGAGATTTTTGACTTCGTCAGACGAATAGATTACGAAACCATTTAGATGAAAGTATTGAAAGAGCAAAAGAGTACGACCATTTCACGAGTGTACAGTGAATATCGGGAATCCAGTAAAAAATTAAATCATAAAAAAAATATTACAACAGTTTATATAACAATTTACAAAAAAAAGCGCTGCATGCACACTAGAACAAAAATGCCTGCTTCCGTAGAGAAAAACAATTTTTTTTGAATGGCCTTGCACCTCTGCACATGTGAATATATATTTTCGGAAAAAACCCGGATGAAAAACATTTCAGTTTCATGGACAAGTTGTGCCATCTGTTGGAAAATATTCATACTAAATAATCTTTACAAGAATTAAAAATACGAAAACCAGAAAATGGAAGGAGAAAATGTTGATGCCCGTACACTGTACGGGCAAACCAGATAGGGACAAGTTTGGGTAGAAATGTTTGTAGTTTGAAAGCTTGATGATCAACCAAGATCAGTTAATCCAAAACTGTGGATTCAGAGGCCTCGAGCCTGGTGATGAAGAAAAATCAGACACTTAACACTTGGATATAATCAAGTAAGCTTGGCATTTGATATGCCACAGTCTAGTGTGCTAACACCTCAGCATCTGAAATATTAGGGAACTGTTAAGTCATCCTCTACTAATCATGGATCACTAATGAAACACAAGATTATAAGCGTGTGGGATCTGATAAATCTTCAAGAGTTCTCTTAGGTTAGTGTACGATAGTAGTGATATTTGTGTATATTTGCTGTGGCCGGAAAAATATCATGCAAGAACGGGACCAACAACGACTGACGATAATCATTAAACGTGACAGACGTGCAACCCTTCCGCAAATTGCTGAAGATTTCACTGCTGGGCCATCAACAAGTGTCAGCGTGCGAACCATTCAACGAAACATCATCGATATGGGCTTTCGGAGCCGAAGGCCCACTCATGTACCCTTGATGACTGCACGGCACAAAGCTTTACACCTCGCCTGGGCCCAACAACACCGACATTTGACTGTTTGAGGACTGGAAACAGTCCAGTGGTCCAACAACCAGTTTTTTTGGCTCTTCAATGTATATAGATAAGCGAAAATACATTTGTGAACACATATCTAATAGATATAATAATGCTGTTACAAGAGAAAGAAAAATATTCTATAGCTTATTCCTTTAGGCCTGCTGGAAGGACTTTTCAGTCCCTTGAGGCTACAAAATGTTTGTAATATGTGTGCACCCATTTTTTTTTTTTTTTTTTTTTTTTTTTTTTGTATTATATATTTGTATTTGTGTACTACATACTTGTATTCGTGTAACATATGTCTGAATTTGTGTATTACATGTTTGTATTTGTGAAATTAAAAAAAAAAGTTAATTTTTTCATCACTGCATCATTTTCTGGCAGGAATGATAGTTAGAACTTAGCTAACTTCATTTCAATTTCATTGTAAATTTTTTTGACACGCAACAATCTTCTTTTCCCGTTTTTCTCATCATATCAGAAGCAGGTGGGGCCACTGTAGCCCCACTAATCAGGTGCCGTTAATCTCTTAGCTGCTCTGGTCATCGGCAGAGCTGTTGCCACCTGCTACAGGATGGACTTGATCCCTATAAAGAAATCTCCCCACGCCTTGTTTTCTTTTTCCTTCTTTTTTCCAGGTACTTTTTTTCAGCATCAAGTACTACTCATCATCACATTCATCAACCTTAGCAGGAAATATTTCAGGGTGGGGAAAAAGTATATTTTTTTTTTAGAAAAAGCTGGAAGGATTTTAAGGAGTTTTTAAGGGTCCTCAAAAAAGAAATCAAAATTAATGACTTTTTAAGAAGTTTTTAAGCACCGTACAAACCCTGTAATTATGTTTCTTGTTTTTGCCACTGATACGAGTCCCAATTATGCTTTTGTTTTCTTCAGTTTCAAGTATTTTTAAATGTTTGATCTTGCTTCTTTTACAAGAATTTACCATTTCATATTTAAAATGATGAGTGTTTTGTTTTCAGTTAGCTCTTGATCATTACCTATAGTAACTAGATGCAACTATCTTGTACTAGATGTAACCTGCAGCTTCGCCTGTGGGAATTTGGTCATCTGAAAATTGTTCTGCAATGATTTCCCCATATAACATTTGCACTCAGTGGGGAGTTAAATTTTCAGCAGTCTTGACGTAGTGTGATTCTCTGTATTATAAAATGCAATACTCACTAAATTTCATATTTATAGCGTCTGCTGTTTGGACTCTGCTGTTTGGATGCAATGATTCCATCATGTAACCTTTGAAACTCCCACCCCATATGACCCCTTACATGTTGAATTTTGAAATAGCCCTTCGTAGTGAGCCTCTAAATTTATTTATTTATACAATATTGTTGCACCTGGGGCCTATACAAGAAACCTAAATTACAAACTAAAACTACTGACCAAATTTCATAATTATAGCTTAAGCGGTTTTGGCTCGACGTGATTATTTCTCTATGTAACCTTTGAACCCTTGTAACATGAACATGACGACTTGGGATCATTCACAATTCTTCAATTCCTAAATCTTTGTTTAGACCCCAGGGACCGCTTGGCTAACAGAAACCACCTGATCCGGTTCGGACAGTTAGTTCGATCAGTCTGGCAGTCTTCTGGCTGTCAGACGAGAACGGGACCAAAGGTTGGGCTGCCAATGTCTCACATAAATTCCGTTTACAGCCGTGTGAGAGATCAAGGAAGTTCATCCTGTTACCTTCCTCTTTCAATTGTGGGGTCCCATGGCTCATTGGTAGGAACAGCACAGAGTCAACGTCTAACTCAGAGAAAGTGATGAATTATTTGTGCAATTTAAGATATTAGTGTTTCATACATATGGTTATACATAAATGTGCAATATTTTATCTTCACGCCGTCTGTGGGCCATGGACCACTTTACAGTTAAATAGCCATGAAATTTTACATTGTGCATTAGGCCTAATATTGTGGACCCTGTGCCAGGTCTGTGCCAATTGTTTGTATTTGTATTGTTGCCAGATTCTACGTATATTATTTTACAATATTATTCTTTGTGACATTATATGAATGAGAAATTGTTGTTGCGATGTTTTATGCTAATTTCACTGTCGATGATTCATGCTTGTAATTGGATCCTCTCATGATGTATGATGGGAGTGTTTTCAGATAAATACCGGAGACGCAGAGATGCTTCACTATTTCAGCTCCTTTAAAGCAGCTATCCAATCATTAGGGTGTTCACCCATTCAGACATATGCCAAGTGATCTTTCATTCATAGTGATGTACTGAACGTCGTGATGCGTACCTCTGCATTGCTTGGGGTCTCATCATCCACTCTATGGTTTTACCGATGGCTCAATCAAATAACTCCCAGGGTGATTTAACGTCGTCCTCCCCCATGGTTAGACCAGTAGCTTGACCAGATACCACTGGACATCCTCTGATACAGCCTTGGTCTTGACATCTGCTCTTTGGTTGGTTGGTAGCCTGACCGGATGCATACATCTTGGTGTGTTTCGACCAGGGTTTACACTAGATAAAAAATTCCTTTAGCAAAAAACCAAAAATAGAGGAAAAAGCTTTACTAAAATGCTAATCATTTATGTTGTATGTCTCCTCATTTTGTACCTTCTGTATGCATTTTTTGCAAAAGTGGCTACTACTTCTTTCGCATTATAAGATTTTCTTTCGCATTTTGCGAAAAATGTGAGCATATCTTAAACCCTGGTTTTGACGCTACTCTAGTTCTGGCGTCTCTCCGACCATTTGACACTCAATGGATTAACCAATCAATTGTCATGAACATCTCCGGACTGTCTCTAATTTGACTGTAATTCCGCTGATGTTGGACTAGTGATACGGAGGATGTGATCATGATAAATGTTTTCTGGGTCATCTCAACAAATGGTGAGATTATTCCAATTATTGATTTAGTTAATTGTTATGTCTGAGAAAAATTAACTTACTGTAATTTTTACCATTGGATGAACGCAGGTGTCGAGGAGATATGATCGAAGTGTTTAAAATTTTCAATGGGATGGATAGGATTGACCATGAACTTTTAGTACACCGCCAGTCGACTGCTTTTACAAGGGGACACCAGTATCGATTGGTGAGGGACAATGCAAGGCTATGGTGTCGCAGGGAAATTTTCTCTAATAGGGTTGTTAATAAATGGAATAGCTTACACCCGGAGGTAGTAAATTGTAACACAATTGACACGTTTAAAAAGAAGTACGATAAACATGTTGGGGTAAATCGAGAAGCTATCCATTCTTAGAATAAGACAACCATAAGTATTCTTTATGGGCATTGTATAATATTTTATCATGTGTATATATTGTTTATAATTTGTGTTAATTGCATTTTTAATTGGGTTGCTGTATTTTTGAAATATATGACAACCATATTTTTATGGGCATCTTTTTATCAGCCACCTCGTTGGGCATTGAAACAGGGAATGCAAAGGGAACATTGCATTTAAATGGGGGCTCGACTGATTCCAGTTCGTTGTTCAGATGACAATTTTGAAATTGCACTTGGTGATTTAAACTTAACTTTGCGTTTGAAATTAAGATTGATTCCTTTAGCCCCCTTAGGGGTTGAATTTTAAAAATCTCCTTTGTTTTTACGTCAAATAAATCTACTGACCAAATTTCATAATTATAGCTCCAGTGGTTTCCGCTCGGCATGATATCTCTATGTAACCTTTCAACCCCTTATGACCCCCCATAGGGGTGAAATTTTGAAAACCCTTTCTTAGTGGGTCTTTACTTCATGAAATGAAACTGACCAAATTTCATATTCATAACTTCAGTGTTTTCGGCTCGGCGATGATGAATCAGTCATTCAAGATATGTCAATATAATCAAGATTATATGTCAAGATATGTCTATATAAATAGATATAAACTATAGAACTAAAACATTTTTAATTTAAGCTATAGCAATAAAAACTACAGAAAAAATAATGATCAAGCTATTACAAATTAAATAGAATGATTCTATTTTCACAAGAAATTCAATCAGAGTACAAGCTTTCACTCCCTATTTTTTTACTTATTTCCTGATCTTTTTCTCATTGTTACTTTTCCAGGATTTTGTCAATTTTCCATGATCGTAGACACCATGAATTTACGGATGGCTTTTGCATCACAACTCCTGACAGTGAAAACAGATTCGTCATTGCTGTTTTTCCAGTGCGATAATACAATCTTTCATGAACTTTTTCGTTCTGTTAAAGAATACACAAATGTTTTCTCAAGAAAATTGATAAAACTGGATCAAAAGTGAAGTTTTCCAAAGTCTCAGGTTGTATTTCCGTACATGAGTGGCTTGAACTACACTATTTTCAATTGGTCAGTTGATGCTATGGCTGGCAGTGAATCGAAAACAGTTCTTATGACGAGAGAACCTGATTGGCCGAGAGATGTGGATTTATCTGACTAGTTGTTGTCGTCATTCTGTTGCTGGATCTTTAATGGGAAGGTTCTCTTTCTTCTGAGAGCTAGGGTCCAGGATCTGCTCAATTTCAGTTTCTTCTCTTCTGTTACAGTTGTTTTTGTGCTTATACATTTCAATAGCCTCTCTACAGATTAGTGGGAAGAAATGGTCAACATTAGCTATTACCTGTGTTTTGTTGAATTGAACATTGTAGTTATTGTTAAGTGGTGCTCCGCCACCGCTGACTTTTCTGTTTGGCCCATTCTGCAGCATCATTCGTGCTCTTTTATTCTCATGGCTACAGATGTTTTTGTGGTTCCAATATATACCTGGCCACAGGTGCAGGATATTAGGTAAATCCCTGGTGTTAATAGAGGGTCACAGTGGTCTTTCGCTGATCGCAGCATTTCGCATATTTTTCTGGTTGGTTTGAAAATGGTCTTTATATGATGTTTTTATGACCTTGCTGATTCTTGCACGGAAATGGAATTCATGAAAATTCCTTCATTTATCAATTCCAAATTCTGGAAAACTCAACTTTTGATCCACTTTTATCAATTCACCTGATGATGCCAACTATTAGTGTTGGGGAAACGTTGAGAACTCAAACGGACAACGGTCTTCGAACACAAGCAAACAATTTTCATCAAATGATGGCCCTGGAAACCTTATGAACTATGAAGGTTTTTTTTGTTCTGCAGATGAGAGCAAATTTACTTAGTTTCACCCAATTTTATACACTGTCAGAAGCCGGGTTCCGAATTTTTTTGGGGGGGGGGGGGGAGGCCTTCAAGCTAATTCGACTCGTGGCCCCAAGAAATAAAATTGTGGGGAGGACAAATGATATAAGTCAGTTTCTATTATGACGCAACTTCAAAGTTTCTTAGGGAAAATTTTGTCTTTGGCCCAAGATGGAGCAGAATTGAAGAATTTCAGTGTTATTGAAGCAGAATGTAACAAACGCCGGAAATGTTAGAGATGTCATAAATTGTAGCAGATTTTCCACCCGATGCATATGCCTTTACAATAGTTTGTCAATTTTTAATGCTGCCATTATTATGTATAATAGTTCATTCCTTTAGAATGATTTGTCACTTTTCCAATCTTCCCAGTAATTGAAAAAAATCTGGACAGTGCTGGATATTATAGCAAGTATATACACAAATATCACTACTATCGTACACTAACCTAAGAGAACTCTTGAAGATTTATCAGATCCCACACGCTTATAATCTTGTGTTTCATTAGTGATCCATGATTAGTAGAGGATGACTTAACAGTTCCCTAATATTTCAGATGCTGAGGTGTTAGCACACTAGACTGTGGCATATCAAATGCCAAGCTTACTTGATTATATCCAAGTGTTAAGTGTCTGATTTTTCTTCATCACCAGGCTCGAGGCCTCTGAATCCACAGTTTTGGATTAACTGATCTTGGTTGATCATCAAGCTTTCAAACTACAAACATTTCTACCCAAACTTGTCCCTATCTGGTTTGCCCGTACAGTGTACGGGCATCAACATTTTCTCCTTCCATTTTCTGGTTTTCGTATTTTTAATTCTTGTAAAGATTATTTAGTATGAATATTTTCCAACAGATGGCACAACTTGTCCATGAAACTGAAATGTTTTTCATCCGGGTTTTTTCCGAAAATATATATTCACATGTGCAGAGGTGCAAGGCCATTCAAAAAAAATTGTTTTTTCTCTACGGAAGCAAGCATTTTTGTTCTAGTGTGCATGCAGCGCTTTTTTTTTGTAAATTGTTATATAAACTGTTGTAATATTTTTGGATATTATGGATGAAGAGAACGAAGATACGTTCCTGTTAGATGATTCTAATACAGATTCAGAACTTTCTTCCAATGATCGGGATTATTCGTCTGATGACACGTGTAGTGAGCTCAGCTATGAAGAAGAATTGAAATCTGCCAGAACTTTTACCAAGGTAAATGTGAAAAATCCACCTCCTCCTTGTCCTCGTTTCAAATTTACAGGTATTCCTTCTGTGCATGTGCAACTTGATGACAATTCCAATGCTCTTTCATTTTACAAAACATTCATAGATTCTGCTCTCATAAATACAATCGTGGAAGAGACAAATAAATATGCTAAACAGTGCATCGAATCGGGTATCAAAAGAAAGTTCTCAAAGAGTAAATTTTGGGAAGAAACAACTCTGGAAGAGCTGCATGTGTTTTTCGCTCTAAATATACTTCAAGGAATTGTAAAGAAACCTGGAATTCATCAATATTGGAGCAAAAGGCATTCAACTTCCACACCTTTTTTCGCTCAAATAACGTCTCATCGTCAATTCCTTCTTTTGCAACGATATTTGCATTTTTCTGATAATGCAGCATTTGACCCACAAAATCATGAATGCCCTAAACTAGTAAAATTTTGGCCAGTTCTGAAACATCTCAATAAGAGATTTAGCGAAGTGGTGACACCAGAGCGAGATGTAACAATAGATGAGAGCCTTATGCTATTCAAAGGGCGACTAGGATGGAAACAATTTATTCCCCTCAAAAGAGCAAGATTTGGAGTAAAATGTTTTATGCTGCGCAAATCAATTTCTGGTTATGTGTGGTCAATAATAATATACACAGGTAAAGACACAATTCTGAAACCTGAGTATTCTCAACTCTGAATTTCATCACAAGTTGTCTTGACAATGCTGGAGCCCTTGCTTCATAAAGGATACCGTCTTACGATAGACAATTATTATTCTTCGCCGGAATTAGCAGACAAATTGGTTTCATTCAAAAACAGACACATACGGCACACTAACCCTCAAGAGAAAAGAAGTCCCAAGGGAAATGCAGAAAAAAAAAATTTAAAAAAGGGGAAATTATAGCTTTTCAGAGAGGAAAAGTTACTGTGATGAAGTGGATGGATAAAAAAAATGTTTCATTACTTTCCACAATTCATAATACTGAAATGGAACAAATTCAAGTCTGCTCTGAGACGAAAGAGAAACCAAAAATCATTATGGACTATAATAATACAATGGGAGGAGTAGACCGCATGGATCAAAATTTGAAAAATTTTGAAATTATCAAAAAAAGGGGGAAAAAATATTACAGAAAGATTTTTTTCCACCTTTTGGACATTGCTATATGGAACACGTATGTAATTCCAGACCACGTAGTCGGGAATGCGGGTTAGTTTATGATAATCACAACAGTACTGACGGGGAATTACCCACCTCTGATATGGATGGCTTCTCGATTGACAGCAAACCACCGGGCAAATTAAAATGTGTGTTAATAAATGCCAGGAGCTTGGGTAACAAGAAAGATTTTTTAGAAACTATGATAGTTGTGGAGGACTTGGATCTTATAGCCATTACAGAATCTTGGGCAAATGATGGGGATGAATCTTTCTTACACATCTCCGGATACGATACTTTTTTGAGAAATAGATCTGATAGGAAAGGGGGTGGAGTGTTGATATACGTGAAATCATGTTTGAAGGCTAGAGAGTGTAACGTGCAGAGAAGTGATATTGAAACCATATGGGTTGAACTTGAGAACAAAGACGTTAGGGTTTGTTACAATCCACCGAATAGGGATCAAAACTATATCGCCAAAATGCATGATGAAATTTCCTACATGTGTAAGCGAAAGAGGGTTCTCATACTAGGGGATTTCAATTACCCGGGTATTGATTGGGAGAACCTTTCATCTGGAAATCAGTATGAAAGAGACTTTCTTAAGTTGGTGCTCGAAAATTTTTTGTATCAGCATGTATCAGAAGCCACTAGTGGTACTGCTATTTTGGATTTAGTTCTTACTAGTTTTGAGGATCTAGTTGAACATGTTTCGGTGGGGGAAGAGTTTTCTTCCAGTGATCATCGTATCGTCAGATTTCACTGTAACTTTTCCTCGGGTGAGGTTGATAACAAAAGACTGGTTCCTTGTTTTCGGAGAACTAACTTTGATGTTTTGCGAAGAAGGTTAGCGGAAGTTTTCAAAGACCGGTTGGAATCAGTAGGGGTGGTAAGTCAATGGGAAGAATTTAGTACGAAGCTGTCCTCTGTTTTGCACGACGTCATACCCTTTGTTCGAAAAAAGCGTGTTTGTACATCACACCCTCTATGGTTCACGGATAGCGTGCAGAACCTTTATCTTGAAAAGAAAAGAGCATTCAGAGAGTATAAAAGTGGACGAGGTGACCTATCATTGTTTACTGATAAAAGTAGACTGTTGAAGAAAGCGATAAGGGATAGTAAAAAGCAAGTTGAATCTAGGTTGGCAGATAACATTGGCTCTGACCCAAAATCATTTTTTCGATACGTCAATAATGGATGTAAGGGGACAGTTGGCCCCCTCTCGATAGGAGGCTCAAAAGTAGAGAGCAATGTAGGCATGTGTAGTGCTTTCAATGACTTTTTCGCGTCGGTTTTTAATGGAGATAATGATATTCGATATACGGGTGTTGCATGGGGTAATAAAACGCTCAATGATATTCAAGTGGAAGACGTGGAGGTCCTAAATCTTCTAAGAAATGTATGTGCAAGCAAAGCACCAGGACCAGATGATATCTATCCCAGGGTTCTCAGGGAAGGTGCTAATGAATTGTTGGGGCCAGTCGCACAGATATACAGGAGTAGTGTTGCTGAGGGTATCGTCCCGAGAGATTGGAAACTGGCTAACGTTGTTCCGATATTTAAGAAGGGTAGTAGAGAAGTGGTGTCTAATTATCGTCCAGTGAGTTTGACGAGCTCCCTCTCGAAAATTTTGGAAATTATCATCAAAAGGCAGTTTGTGAAGTGGATAGACGAGAATAATGTATTGTCGGATAATCAGCATGGGTTCAGGAAGGGGAAGTCATGTGTAACTAACCTCCTTTGCTTCTATGATTACGTGACTAAGGCTTTGGGTAAGAGCAAAAATGTCGACGTTGTTTACCTTGATTTCCAGAAGGCATTCGATCGGGTCCAACATGGCAAACTCTTGAAGCGTTTACACGAGATTGGAATAGGGGGCAACTTGCTGAATTGGATAGAATCGTGGTTAAGAGATAGGTCGCAACAAGTTATGGTGAACGGGGAATTCTCTGGTTGGACAGACGTCACAAGTGGAGTTCCTCAGGGAAGTGTCCTTGGCCCCATACTTTTTTCACTTTTTATCGACAAACTCGATCAGGGTATCGATGGAATTACTAGCAAATTCGCAGATGATGTGAAGCTAATGGGGGTAATCGGAAATGAAAGCGATAGGGAGTTGCTCCAGACCAACTTAAACAAGATTGCAGCATGGGCAAATGAATGGAGCATGACGTTTAGCGTAGATAAGTGCATGATCGCTCATTTTGGTTCGAACAACCCACGGTTCTCTTACGAGTTGAATGGTGTCACTATCCCGGATGCAACTAGTCACCGATTTGGGAATTCTCATTGACGAGCGACTTAAGTTTTCTGAACATTGTTCAGCGGTTGTCAAAAAAGCGAATATAATGCTTGGTCTCATTTTTAAAAAGGTCTCTTCGCGTTCTCCTAAAGTCATTCTTCCGCTTTTTCGAGGCTTAGTTCGTCCTGGAGTGGAGTATGCTGTAAGGTTTTGGAGACCATACCTACAGAGGGACATAGACTTGGTTGAAGGGGTGCAGAGAAGAGCTACGCGTGTCCTTATTGGCACACAGGGCTTGAGTTATGAAGAAAGACTTCATTTTTTGAATATGTTTACATTGGATGAACGCAGGTGTCGAGGAGATATGATCGAAGTGTTCAAAATTTTCAATGGGATGGATAGGATGGACCATGAACCTTTAGTACACCGCCAATCGACTGCTTTTACAAGGGGACACCAGTATCGATTGGTGAGGGACAATGCAAGGTTATGGTGTCGCAGGGAATTTTTCTCCAATAGGGTTGTTAATAAATGGAATAGCTTACCCCCGGAGGTAGTAAATTGTAACACAATTGACACGTTTAAAAAGAAATACGATAAACATGTTGGGGTAAATCGAGAAGCTATCCATTCTTAGAATAAGACAACCATAAGTATTCTTTATGGGCATTGTATAATATTTTATCATGTGTATATAGTGTTTGTAATTTGTGTTAACTGCATTTTTAATTGGGTTGCTGTATTTTTGAAACATATGACAACCATATTTTTATGGGCATCTTTTTATCAGCCACCTCGTTCGGCATTTTGCCTGTTGTGGCGTTGTATTTGTATTTGTAATCTACTGTAAGAAAGGAGGGAAAAACACACAATTAGAGTTTAGGCTTGAACTCATTGACAGCATTATTGAAAAATATCATTCAGGAATCAATTTCAGGCGTGGACGACCAGGTTCTGAGCCTAATCCTCTGAGACAGAGAGGCATTTTATAGAAATCATTGCTCCCACAGATAAGAAACTGAGGCCTGCAAGACAATGTGCAGTTTGCCGTTCCAAAAGAAATGAAGATGGGAAGAGAATCCGCAAAGAAACACGATATTTCTGCCCTGATTGTGACGTAGGACTTTGCCTTTCACCATGCTTCAAATTGTACCATACAAAAAAAAAAAGACTTCTGAACAGTTTCAACAGACTTCTGAACTTCAAAATTTATAGTAAGTCAGAGAGAAATTTTGTAACATATGTAAAATATTCCTCATACCATAAAGAATGTACTTTCAAAAAGCACTCCCATTTTCTTATTCTATTAAGTATTTTGTTTAATTATATGCAGTAAAAAAATATGACTCTTTGGTGAACATTTCTTGTTCAAAAATTGACCGGTTAAAGGGTTAATACAGTAGAACCTCTTGATAATGAAACCCGTAGGAACAAAAATTTTATTTGTTAATGGGGAATGCCTGCTATTGGGGTGAAAGATATACAGTGAAACCTCATTTATACGACTTTCACATTTATACGACATTTGGCTCCAATCACAATTGGTTCCTATATATTTTATTTTAATGTTAAAAATATATATGTTACTGCATAAATGATACATCAGTGGTTATGCATAATCACAAATAGTCTTGATAAAGATAGTTTGATTAAATTTAACAACATTTTTTATCATCTTTACTGGCAATTATTTATAATTTCCAAATAAAGATGAAAAAATTCATAACCTTTGTTTCCTTCATTAAACCAATTAATTACTTTTACACGTACATAATACGTGCACTACACCTATTTTGCAATAAATATTGAATCAAAATAAGTGCAGAGAGATAAAAACCATTATCAGTCATAATTTTTTGCTTTCTTCACAAGTATCAACATGTGCTAACAAAACTAACATTACAATTCACAATAGCATCTTGGACGATAGTTATGTGCAGTTAATCAATTAACTGAAGGATTATCATATTTACCAATACAAGCTTGGTATTATATACAATCACTGTATTACATGATATGATAAATATATCGATATATGATAAATTCTCGATTTATGAACAAAAATCAATGAATTACAATTTGCCTGGTTGTACTGTCAGCTAACGTGGAGAGAAATACGTTGAAGTCCTATTTCACAGGACCGGTGATAAGAAAAGTGTACGTTAACGGGAGATGTTCTCTAGCAGGGAGTGTTCATTAGGAGGTTTCAATGAATTACAATTTGCCTGGTTGTACTGTCAGCTAACGTGGAGAGAAATACGTTAAAGCCCTATTTCACAGGACCGGTGATAAGAAAAGTGTCCTTTAACGGGAGATGTTCTCTAGCAGGGAGTGTTCATTAGGAGGTTCCAATGTAATACTAATTGAGATTTACCTTTTAAAGTGTTTCCCAGCTTACATTTTTTCATGACAGTTTTTTTTGAAAACCGTATAAGTGAGATCAACTATATTTGGTTTTTTACCCAGCGCCATGCTCCATTTGAACTTTCAAAACAAGCATTCACAAATTTGGTTATGATACACACTTATCATTGTGCTACTAAAATCTGGCATGGAACCGAGAAATGTACAGTTTATTATAACATATTAAATGACACCTACTACAGTAACAATATGTATGCTTTCCAGTGGTTAACTTTCCAAGGGAGGTATTCACAGACATGGTTTAAACTATAGTCACAATTTTTTGATAAGAGATCGACACAGATTGGTTAAGAACCTGAATTTAAGCAATCCATGTCGATCTCTTATCGAAAAATTGTGACTACAGTTTAAACCATGTCTGTGAATACGGCCCTAAACATGCCTTATTTTTGACCAATGACAGACACTAAAAACCATGTTTATATGCAAATTTTACGTAACTTGTGAGAGACTTCAATAGGAGAAATAAATTGCATTTGTGGTAGTGATATAAATTGTGGAAGTACCATACTTTATTGCACTTTTATATTATTCATTTGATATTTTATTGCATTGTAAAGTATTTCAGAATAATCTTTGGGAAAATCCCTAATTTCCTTCTCATTTCTCAAGTTTTGGTTTTAACACTGAAATCTAATAAGGCATTAACTCAGCTAATTGGGGCTTTTCACCTATAAGAATTATTATATTTCTATCACGAAAGAGCACTATAGAACTTGTCATGTAAAAAATGTATTTGAGTACATAAAAAAAAGGTTCTACCTATTTCTTCTAAATTGATTGTGTCTGCAACACATTTCTTGATGTCATCCACATTAATCGCCTGTTCAAAAGCCTTCCTTTTGACAATTTTGGAACACTCAATGAACTTCATTTTTGCATCTTTGTCATTGGGCCGTGCTGTGGTGACCTGGAAAAAAAATTTAAAAATTTGTATACTTCAGGGCTTTACAAACCGGGAAAATATTTAGGCACCAGCAAAATTTCTTATGTGACAAATATGCCCTCCCCCAACAAAATTGATCCAAAATATATATATATAAAATTGATTTTCTGTCTGTCTGTGTGTATGTTCTCTATACAAATCTATAATTTTGGATCGATCGTCGCCAAATTTTGCATATATATACCAAATGGGACCTGACTTAAACGATAGGCTACTTCAAAGTTTCGTCAGAGCAGGGCAAATGCCCCAAATGGGCAAAAAACTGTCGGGCAACAATGGTTTTTGGGCCTCAACAATCACTTTCAGAACTTTACTTTGGTTACCGTGGTTCCCTAGCAATGTGTTTCAGACGTGTATATGTGCCTTCACAATGGTTTGTCACTTCTCTAATCCTGTTAGTATATGTATAATAGAAATGAATTACCTTTTGGGTTTGATAATACAATTGAACAATCGACGTTAGATTTACCCAAAATTCCAAAACGAACACAGCTATATGCGTTTCGGAACTATATGAAGTTCCTCCATCAGTAACAGAAACAAAGAAGAAAGAAAATATTGAAAACTCCTTACTACTGATGAAGGAACTTCATATAGTTCCGAAATGCATATAGCCGTGTTCGTTTTAG
Organism: Pholcus phalangioides; assembly: GCF_987345545.1. Taxonomy (NCBI): domain Eukaryota; kingdom Metazoa; phylum Arthropoda; class Arachnida; order Araneae; family Pholcidae; genus Pholcus; species Pholcus phalangioides. The sequence continues at coordinate 44,628,573 of NW_028301603.1, read as the reverse complement.
AATTTTGGGTAAATCTAACGTCAATTGTTCATTGTATATGTATAATAGTTTATGCCTTTGTAATGGTTCGTCGCTTGTTTTATTATTATCTAGCTTTAGCAATAGTGTTAGTATGCCTCGACCTCGACTAGTGTTGTGTAGAGCTTGCGACGGGATGTTTCCCTGGTCTAGGGGTATAGTAGCTGATAGTTTCAATTGTAAAGGGTGCTTGGATAGAAAAAGGCTGGAACTCGAGGTCGAAGCTTTACGGGGAAAAGTTAGGGTGCTAGAGGGCCCGGTTATAACGGACCCTCTGGTCGTCGAGCCACCTGTTGATGAAGAAGCAATCTCCACGAACAACGACATTTTAGAGGGCGAATGGGTGGTCGTGGATGAGGTAGAGGGGGATAGTGATAGGGGTTTAATCATCGGCGATTCTATGGTTAGGGAACTTGGGAACCGAGTGTGTAGGGATTTTCGGGGTTTCGAGCGCTGTTGTCTTCCTGGGGGGAAGATTGGCAACGTTCGAGACGTTTTTCATCGCCAAAAGTTGCCCTTGCGGGTGATTCTGTGGGTGGGAACAAATCAGGTAGGAGCGAATATTAGTGAGTCTCTGTCAGAATACCGGGATTTACTATTATCCGCTAGGGAGGGGGGTTCAGATGTGGCAGTGATTCCAGTGCTGCCAAGGGGTAGTAGGGGATATAGGAGTAGGATCCACCAATTCAATATAGGCCTGAAGGACATTTGCTCCTCACTTGGGGTCACGTTCTTGGAGCTTCCCGCATTTACCGATAGGTGGCTTCGTTCGGATGGGATCCATCTAAATAAGAGAGGGGTCTGGGAGGTTTACGATAGTCTTAGGTCAGGTTTTTTACTCCCAGACCACGTAGTCGGGAATGCGGGTTAGTTAATGATAATCACAACAGTACTGACGGGGAATTACCCACCTCTGACTTGGATGGCTTCTCGATTGACAACAAACCACCGGGCAAATTAAAATGTGTGTTAATAAATGCCAGGAGCTTGGGTAACAAGAAAGATATTTTAGAAACTATGATAGTTGTGGAGGACTTGGATCTTAGAGCCATTACAGAATCTTGGGCAAACGATGGGGATGAATCTTTCTTACACATCTCCGGATACGATACTTTTTTGAGAAATAGATCTGATAGGAAAGGGGGTGGAGTGTTGATATACGTGAAATCATGTTTGAAGGCTAGAGAGTGTAACGTGCAGAGAAGTGATATTGAAACCATATGGGTTGAACTTGAGAACAAAGACGTTAGGGTTTGTTACAATCCACCGAATAGGGATCAAAACTACATCGCCAAAATGCATGATGAAATTTCCTACATGTGTAAGCGAAAGAGGGTTCTCATACTAGGCGATTTCAATTACCCAGGTATTGATTGGGAGAACCTTTCATCTAGAAATCAGTATGAAAGAGACTTTCTTAAGTTGGTGCTCGAAAATTTTTTGTATCAGCATGTATCAGAAGCCACTAGGGGTACTGCTATTTTGGACTTAGTTCTTACTAGTTCTGAGGATCTAGTTGAACATGTTTCGGTGGGGGAAGAGTTTTCTTCCAGTGATCATCGTATCGTCAGATTTCACTGTAACTTTTCCTCGGGTAAGGTTGATAACAAAAGACTGGTTCCTTGTTTTCGGAGAACTAACTTTGATGTTTTGCGAAGAAGGTTAGCGGAAGTTTTCAAAGACCGGTTGGAATCAGTAGGGGTGGTAAGTCAATGGGAAGAATTTAGTACGAAGCTGTCCTCTGTTTTGCACGACGTCATACCCTTTGTTCGAAAAAAGCGTGTTTGTACATCACACCCTCTATGGTTCACGGATAGCGTGCAGAACCTTTATCTTGAAAAGAAAAGAGCATTCAGAGAGTATAAAAGTGGACGAGGTGACCTATCATTGTTTACTGATAAAAGTAGACTGTTGAAGAAAGCGATAAGGGATAGTAAAAAGCAAGTTGAATCTAGGTTGGCAGATAACATTGGCTCTGACCCAAAATCATTTTTTCGATACGTCAATAATGGATGTAAGGGGACAGTTGGCCCCCTCTCGATAGGAGGCTCAAAAGTAGAGAGCAATGTAGGCATGTGTAGTGCTTTCAATGACTTTTTCGCGTCGGTTTTTAATGGAGATAATGATATTCGATATACGGGTGTTGCATGGGGTAATAAAACGCTCAATGATATTCAAGTGGAAGACGTGGAGGTCCTAAATCTTCTAAGAAATGTATGTGCAAGCAAAGCACCAGGACCAGATGATATCTATCCCAGGGTTCTCAGGGAAGGTGCTAATGAATTGTTGGGGCCAGTCGCACAGATATACAGGAGTAGTGTTGCTGAGGGTATCGTCCCGAGAGATTGGAAACTGGCTAACGTTGTTCCGATATTTAAGAAGGGTAGTAGAGAAGTGGTGTCTAATTATCATCCAGTGAGTTTGACGAGCTCCCTCTCGAAAATTTTGGAAATTATCATCAAAAGGCAGTTTGTGAAGTGGATAGACGAGAATAATGTATTGTCGGATAATCAGCATGGGTTCAGGAAGGGGAAGTCATGTGTAACTAACCTCCTTTGCTTCTATGATTACGTGACTAAGGCTTTGGGTAAGAGCAAAAATGTCGACGTTGTTTACCTTGATTTCCAGAAGGCATTCGATCGGGTCCAACATGGCAAACTCTTGAAGCGTTTACACGAGATTGGAATAGGGGGCAACTTGCTGAATTGGATAGAATCGTGGTTAAGAGATAGGTCGCAACAAGTTATGGTGAACGGGGAATTCTCTGGTTGGACAGACGTCACAAGTGGAGTTCCTCAGGGAAGTGTCCTTGGCCCCATACTTTTTTCACTTTTTATCGACAAACTCGATCAGGGTATCGATGGAATTACTAGCAAATTCGCAGATGATGTGAAGCTAATGGGGGTAATCGGAAATGAAAGCGATAGGGAGTTGCTCCAGACCAACTTAAACAAGATTGCAGCATGGGCAAATGAATGGAGCATGACGTTTAGCGTAGATAAGTGCATGATCGCTCATTTTGGTTCGAACAACCCACGGTTCTCTTACGAGTTGAATGGTGTCACTATCCCGGATGCAACTAGAGTCACCGATTTGGGAATTCTCATTGACGAGCGACTTAAGTTTTCTGAACATTGTTCAGCGGTTGTCAAAAAAGCGAATATAATGCTTGGTCTCATTTTTAAAAAGGTCTCTTCGCGTTCTCCTAAAGTCATTCTTCCGCTTTTTCGAGGCTTAGTTCGTCCTGGAGTGGAGTATGCTGTAAGGTTTTGGAGACCATACCTACAGAGGGACATAGACTTGGTTGAAGGGGTGCAGAGAAGAGCTACGCGTGTCCTTATTGGCACACAGGGCTTGAGTTATGAAGAAAGACTTCATTTTTTGAATATGTTTACATTGGATGAACGCAGGTGTCGAGGAGATATGATCGAAGTGTTCAAAATTTTCAATGGGATGGATAGGATGGACCATGAACCTTTAGTACACCGCCAATCGACTGCTTTTACAAGGGGACACCAGTATCGATTGGTGAGGGACAATGCAAGGTTATGGTGTCGCAGGGAATTTTTCTCCAATAGGGTTGTTAATAAATGGAATAGCTTACCCCCGGAGGTAGTAAATTGTAACACAATTGACACGTTTAAAAAGAAATACGATAAACATGTTGGGGTAAATCGAGAAGCTATCCATTCTTAGAATAAGACAACCATAAGTATTCTTTATGGGCATTGTATAATATTTTATCATGTGTATATAGTGTTTGTAATTTGTGTTAACTGCATTTTTAATTGGGTTGCTGTATTTTTGAAACATATGACAACCATATTTTTATGGGCATCTTTTTATCAGCCACCTCGTTGGGCATTTTGCCTGTTGTGGCGTTGTATTTGTATTTGTATTTGTTCAGTCCTCTCAGTAATGAGGCTTTTTGAATAGACACTATAATCATCATCAGCATCACTTTCAGGGTCAGGCAAAGGATGATCCCCCATAGAAATCAGTGTTAAAATTGCCGATTTTACTGTAGAAATGCAGAAACTTAGCGTGATTTTCCGCCATATCAATAATTTTACAAATTCTATAGAATTCTGGATTTTTGAAATATTCAGTTCGCTTAGAGATACGAAGCCCAGAAAATCAAATATGAAGTAATTTGCCGGACCTACTTTTGAATTGGATATTCATGCAATAACATTGATTTCAGCCATGTATTTATATCTTCTCAAGCATGAGCATTAATGTCTCCTTATTGTCTTTTAATATTCAACTGCATGATCCAGATAGGTTCACGCGCCGCAAAAAGCCTACTCCTAGGAAAACCTGGCTTCAGGGATGAACGCTTGTTACGGGATCTCAGGAGAGATAAACACATTATCTCTCTCATGGAATCTCGTGTGTGGATAGAGCCTGTTCCTCTTTTCTTTTTTGCCTTTTTATGTATGGCAACCAATCTGCGAAATAGATTCGCTTTCCCCACTGGACTTCAGTTTTTAGCACTTTAAGGCGCGGCGGCGAAAAGATACGCTTGTCGTGATCCCTCACTCCAGTGGAACTGAAATTTTTTTTCCCTTTCTTCTTTTTCAGTAGCGAGTTGTAATATGAATAAAACACATAAAACACGTCAAAAAAACTGCGGAAAGCAGTGACATTTTGCGGTTTCTCTGAATTTTCGTAGTGAGATATTGGCTGTAAGCAAATGGGAAGGAGGGATAAAATAGGAATAGTAGGAGAGAATTGCGGTAAAAAAAAAGAAGAGACGATTGCGGCGAAAGTAGGAAAAATAGGAAAGCTGCGAGGTCTGCACTCAGTATACTGCGTAATATAGGAGGTTCGAGATATCGTTTCGCAGCATAAGTAAAAACTTAAAAAAACTTTCTCACCACTGGGCATGGGGGAATTTTCGGCTACTGGTTCAGCGGAGTGATGTCGTTCTACGGACCATCGATTTCCAACGCTGACCAGTTTGCGACATAGGCAGGAAAACACGTCAAAACTAGCGATTCGGTAAAAAATCATATTTTTAGAAGCAAAAGCGTATAATCGTATTAATTTACTAAATACGACAAAATCGTAACGGTTGGCAGGTATGCACAACCATTGGATGTTCCAATCCCATCCCCTGCTTTCACATTTCCTATTACAAAGGGAGAGAGAGATTTTTTTTTTCTCTTTTCTTCCTCTTTATATTCGGGGGAAGCTTCCTCTTATTTTTCTAGGCAATGCTATTCATCACCATGGGGAATGCCTATTCTAAGAAAGATCATCCCTTCAGAGGAAAAAAAAGGACTTTTTCAGGTGCGGCTGCAAAAAGTAAGGAGTTATAAGGGCCCTTCCAGAGGGAAATGAAAAGTTAGGAGTTTTTAAGGAGTTTGTAAGGATGTGCGAACCCTGTTGTTGTTGCAAAATAACCTAGCATTTTACATACATCAGTTGGAACTGTTGATACTAGATCATTTTCAACAATATCATTTTCATCCATGATATATATGTATATATATATATGTTCACATTTTCATCAGATTATAATTGGAATATAACTACATCCTCTAATTCGGAATCTGAAAGTGTTTCTAAATATCTTACAGCTTCTTCTAATGTGAGATATCTTTTTGATATAGTTACACTCAGCTGAACACAACAAGACTATCTAAGATTATCGAACTCGATTTGATTAGTCTGCAGTTTGCTAAAACATACATTTCTAAGAATGCAATAAAAATGTATGCTCACCCAATATAAACAATCCACCCCCGAAAGCACATTCATATTACTCAGAATTAGCCCCTATAACCATGTCAAATGATGACAACACCCTGGGGTTCGAATGGGAAAATCGAAGCACGCACTGCACATTAGATATCCCTAGAATCCCGCTCTCTTGAAAATCCAATGTTCCACTAATGAAACATGAATTTTTGAACTTGCCTAGCTCTTTAACGTTTAACAGTACAAAGAAACTAATTAATTTAATTTTATTGATATAGTGTATGTGTGTGTGTGTATATATATATATATAAGCGGCAGAAACAAAATAATCTTCAATTTACTTCAAAATATATAATATATATATTACTTACACACTAGTCATTAATCTATGCTTTCTTTAAAGAATATAAATTAAAGAAATTTTAACTTACAAAAATAATGACTATTTAAAAAATATTTTCAAACTAAAAATAAAAAATCATACTCTTGTGAAATATTTCAGAACATTTTATTAAGAAAACAGAGGAAAACACTTCTTGAATATATATCTTACATCAAGTATTAAATAATATTACCCTTTGTGAATAATTGTCCATTTGTTTGATTAGAAACACTAGTTTGAATGCTTTGTCTACTCTTAATCTGTTTCGCTATTTGGAATGAACTGCACCTTGAAAAAATCCTTTCAACACAGGCATCAATGATTTGGCTTTAGTTAGCATGTTTACAAATTACGCTCTCTGTAATTGTATCTTTACCCAAAACATTATAAAAACTATTCCACCACTAAAAATCAGACATTGTATCAACAACCTTAGGGTGAAAAAAAAAAAATTTTAACATGAAAATGGTTCCAACTTTACCAAAAATCAGTCACATTTTTGTTTGATTAATTCAAGACAATTATTTCTCTCTTCTTTTGTGACATTAATTCCCTATTAGAAGTTAACACTGATGAGCTTAGAATAAATGCAGCAAAGTGTGCATCTGTTAATGATTGTTCATATCTATTTTTATACTCTGATGACAAAACCTTTTTATTGTTTGATGGTGATGCTTCCTTTATCTTCAATTGCAGCTTTTTCCATGCCAATACACATTCAGCTATGGAGCAGTTGCGTGTGTGTTCCTTTGTACAAAATCGTTAATCTTAGCTATTGGCTTCAGAATTGCAATTATGTTCTTGACATTTCTTTTTGAATCAATATTTAAGATTTCGGTAGAGACGTTACTATCTGAGATCTGTGGTCTTCACAAACTTTGGTAATAACTGACGAATTTTTAACAAAAGATTCAAGAGAATCACAATAACTATTCCATCATACCTCTGCAGGAAGACCAATGCACTTCCACCTTACATACGATACCATAATTTTAGAAATGATTGCGGAAGTATCTAAATATACTTTTAACATACTTTGTTACATCAGTTTTAACCAAATCGTCGGCTAAAAAGTTTAAAATGTGGGCACTGCACCAATATGTAAGTCCTGAAAAGCCAGACTTTTTATCCAGAGTCTTTCTGGAAGAAACCATACTTGCAGTAACAAAACTTTATAACAAAACTTGATATTTTATAACAAAACTTGACATTTTACATTAGAAGTTTTCTCTTCTGTTGACTTCACTGAACTGAAAACCCCATTTGCTAAATAATTTCCAGCATGTTATAAGCCGGATGTGTCAATAGTGTCAACATGGATGGCTTTACCACACCGTTTGATGATACACAGAATTTCTCCATTATGTATATCCATCCATCGCACTGCAATTTGATTTTCTAAGTCAACTTTACATCCTCTAACTTCATCATTGTAAATCTTGGGTAACCATTTATCAGCTAAATTGGTACGCCTATGGTATGTCTGATATTTGATATACATATCATAGCTGCCAACTTTTGAAAATGAAAATTCTGGAGATTTTTACGCAAACCCGTATTTTATGCTAAAACCCCTCCCTAATAAATACAATAGGGATTTTCCAAACATAAAAGTTAAAGCGTAGGGAATAAAATCCCTACTCAAAAACTGAAGTCAAATTAAAATAGGGATTTTACACACATAGAAGTTAAACCCTTGGGAATAAAATTCCTACGCAAAAAACAAGTGAAATTGGAGGCCAAAACTTCAATGATGTAAAAATAAATATTGTGTTCAATCAGAAACGCTGTGAACAAACATTCTGCGCGAATGACCCCAAAATCATCGGAAGATGAAGAAAAACACCGTCAATTTTTGAAGAACGCTGACTTTTTGTGACAATTGCTTGTTGTTGTTTTTTTTTCATTTCACGAGTGATGATGGCAGTCTTTCCATGACCAATGTTTATGTCCGTAACACCACTTGTACAAAAAGGAAAAGTTAGCCCTCTTCTGGAACGTTTGATGAAAGGATATTCATCAGAATAAGTATCTTTAAAATTGATTAACTATGTTTTTGCTTATCAGTATTCATGCTTTGTTATATCGCACGTACGTAACTTCAACAAAAGAAATTTTGACCATATGCGCATCACTATAATCTTCAATTATTTATCCAGGACTATTGGCTGCTAAGCCATTTCCCTGCAAGTTAAGACAAACAACTTTCTTGTTACCATCAGAGGGTTTGTAAAACTTCCTTAAAAAGGGAATTTCCCCATTTACGACGTGTGACATCATTTCGAAAGGAAAAAAAAAAAAAGAGACTTCATGCTCCACAAGAAATTCCTTAGGGATTGTTTTCATAAGTGGGGATTCTTTTTTTTATGAAGTAGGGAATTTTTAGGGACAGTTAAATTCGGGAGATTTAAGAACTTTTCGGGAGGTCAAGCGATGAAGCTATAATTCGGGAAATTCCCGAAAAATTCGGGAGACTTGGCAGCTATGACATATTAATATACACTGCTCAAAACAATTAGGGAAGCAAGCAAAAAAGTGAAGAAAACCGTGCGAGACAGCCACGTATTGGCATACAATGGATAGTACACGCGTATCAATGCGCAATACAGAAAAAAGATGTAAGAAAATTTGGAATTAAGCTTTAATTCTTTGAAAATATGGAAAAAAAGATGATTTAGGGCAACAATTTGGTTACATGTAAACGATAAAAAAAAGTACTGTTTAGACATGATGCATGAGTTTTAATAGGGCGTGTGGTCTCCTCGAACAGCTAAGACTGCTGCACACCTGTTTGCCATGGATGCGATGAGGTTATCGATCTGACTTTGGGGAATACTGTTCCACTCCTCAAGAAGTGCAATCTGCAAGTCTTGGACAGTAACAGGCGGCCTTGGTCGCGCAGAAATGCATCGTCCGAGCATAAACATACTCGATTGGATTCAGGTCAGGAGAGCACGCTGGCCATTCCATACGCTGTATTGTTTCAGCTTCAAGCATGTTCTCCACCAGACGAGATCTATGCGGTCGGGCATTATCATCCTGGAAAACAAAGGAATCTCCAATGGCCCCAGCGTAAGGGATGACATGAGGTCGCAGTATCTCGTCTGCATACCTTCGGGCTGTCAAAGTGCCACTCCGAATGATATGCAGGTCCTTACGTCCGCCTATGCTGATTCCACCCCATACCATCCAACCAGCTCGTCTGTATTGTGACCTTTCACGAACGAATGCGGGGTTATTTCGAGTGCCCCTGTCCCTCCATACCAAAACACGTCGGGTGTCACACTCCAGACTGAATCGGGACTCGTCTGTAAACAGCACTTGGCTCCAATCATGTTGCTCCCAATCTCGATGTTCAGCCGCCCATTTTCTTCAGGCCGCACGGTGGCGTGGGGTCAATGGAATGCAGACCATTGGCCTACGTGCACAGAGCTCTCCGTCATGAAGCCGATTACGTACTGTTTAGCTGGACACCCTTCGTCGTGTTGCCAAGAGCAACCGTCTTTGCAGCTGCGTAGCATTCTCTGTTCTGTTTCGACGGGCTGTTAACCGTACACACCGGTCATCAGTTGCTGTAGTGGCGCGTGGCCGACCTTGCCCTGGTCGACGTCTAACATTTCCTGTTTCTTGGAATCGATTCCACAGCCTTGCAACAACACTTCTGGCGACTCCAACAGCGTCAGCGACACTACGTTGTGTTTGCCCAGATTCCAGTCTGCCTATAACACGCCATGCCATGGATTCCGGTAAATCCCGTTGTTGAGACATCCTCAAGTCACCTTGTCTCAAAAGAAAATACTGCGCAATCGAATTTCACAGTTACGGCAGTAAAACAGACGTTTCTGCAACATCCCGATTTCTGCCCTTATCTCCTTTTCCTGGTTTTTGATGTCATGAACTTTGATTTGCATATGAAGTTTTCTTCTTCTGTTTCCTGCTAAGCTTTAAATTATGGATGATTCATTTCATGTTACTTATCGGTATACATCTTTGCGTAATTTTGTTAAAACCATGTGCTCCCCTAATTGTTTTGAGCAGTGTATATATTATATTATAAAAATATTTGAAAATATATTTAAATTAATTGATATTTAAAATAATTTAATAAAAATTTAAAATCAGTTTAGAGCTGCATAAATAGTTTTAATCAATTACAACAGATAATTTTTCATATCTGAAAAAATTGATTTAAATCAGTGATTTTTTTTTTAAAAATCAGTTGATTTAAATCACGACAACCCTGCTTTAAACGGTTAACATAGAATCTGGTGACATTTTTTGACAGCACTACCCCTTTTTAACAGCGAAAACAAGCCTTTCGATGGCCATTTTGAAACCCCGCACAACTGAGCAAAAAAGCAAAAACAAAATATCTGGATTCCTTCGCTACTATTGTTTGTCAGGGAGATCTCGATTGCTGCGGTGCGCACCACTATACGCAATAGCATGGAATCCCATGTGTTTGATTTCGCTGCCCAGATCTCTTCTTCACTTTTTGCTTTGCTCTCCCCCAACTGTGTTTTCAGCCTTAGATACCTGTGAGGTTCATGCTATCAGGGAGAGGCGTAAAAGGATTGCTGTAAGGCAGGGAAATATGCAGTGCTTCAATATTTACTATTTTATAATCCAATATGTCAGGTTCGGCTTCGTCAGGCAATTGACTTCAAGCATATGCCATTGCTTTCAAACAATGACAGTGTATATAATTAATCATAAAACAATAAACATTGAAACACTGCATATTTTCCTCGCTTATAGAAATCCATTTACACCACCTCCTGTCTCCACAGGAACCATGGTCTGCCCCCAAAAAACAAGGCTATTTTCTTTTTTCTCTGTGCAGAGGGCCTCTCTCCCTCGCCCAACAACACGCTTTTCAACCCCATCATGACTCTTTCTGATGGTGAGAACCTCACAATGCCAATATAGCAATTGCATATAGAACATTTCAGGCACCAATACAAATTTTATAATCACCATGGTGACCTAGCACCTGAGATTTGAGAAACAATGTTATAGTCAAAACACGTGTTTCAAATTTGAGTAACGACAATCATCAAAACAGGGTTTAAGCCCCCAAAGCAGAATGTTTTGCATTGTTCTGCAATGAAGCCTCGGCTGACTGGAAATGTTCTGACAGTAAAAATTCCCATAATAGTGTTTCTACACCAAACTTTTCTTAAATTTCTTCCAGATTGTTCTGCAGTAGCACTGATTGTTCTGCGACGTACATCGCAGATTTTGGCATATTCCGCTTTGGGGGTTTAAGCTATGGTCGCATTTTTCGCAAAATGTGAAAGAAAATCGAGAATGTGAAAAAAGTAGTAGCCGCTTTCGCAAAAATGCGTACAGGAGGCAAAAAACGAGTAGACACCCAACTATTAATCATTACAGTAGCATTTTGCCAAAGCTTCCCCCCCCCCCATTTTTGCTTTTTTGCAAAAGGAATTTTTTATCCAGCTTAAACTTTGCATCAAAATAATCAATATTAAAACTCACAGCTTTGAAATCCTTCAAGGCCTGCTTGAATCTCCCCAAAGACATAAATGATGCTGCACGGCGATAATAACCCTAGAGAAAAAGGACAAAAAGAATAGTCTTCAGAATTAAAAAAACACAACAGTTTTGTTTTAATAGACTTTGATAATACATCTCATTGCACAAATATTTTAACTTTTTACCTGTAAAAGTAGGGATTTTTTTATAATCATGGTTGAAATTCGAAAGATATAACACTGTTTTGGGAGTCCAAGAAATGGGATAGAAATTCAGGAGCCTTCTGGAAAATCCAGAAGACCTGACAGCCAGGGTTGGCAAGTTTTTGACACAGGCAAAAAACCTCCTGTCGTCTCAAAAAACCCAGTCACAAACCTTTGTCGAAAACCTCAACTATTGCTTTTAATTAAATATTAAATATAATTTTAAAAATTTCCACTGGAAATGCACACGTTAATTGCATAGCTGCCAACTTTTGACAAGGAAAATTCTGGAGATTTTCGCACGAACCCATATTTTATGCTAAAACCACTTCCTAATAAATATGAAAGGGATTTTTCCAAATAAAATAAGGATTTTCCACATTCCACACATAAAAGTTAAAGCATAGGGAATAAAATCCCTACTGAAAAACTAAAGTCAAATTAAAATAGGGATTTTACACACATGGACGTTAAACCCTTGGGAATAAAATCCCTACGCAAAAAAGAAGTGAAATTGGAGGCCAAAACTTCAAAATGGTGATCTAAAAACATAAATACTGTGTTCAATCAGAAACGATGCGAATAAACATTCTGCGGGAATGACCCCAAAATCATTGGAAGATGAAGGGGGGAAAAAGTGTCAATTTTTGAAGAACACTGACTTTATGTGACACTTGCTTGATGTTTTTTCATTTCACATGAGTGATGATGTCAGTCTTTCCATCATGACCGATGTTTATGTCTGTAACATAACTTGTACAAAAAGGAAAAGTTGGCCCTTTTCTGGAACGTTTGATGAAAGGAAATTCATCGTTGAATAAGTATCTTTAAAATTGATTAAATATGTTTTTGCTTATCAGTATTCATGTTTTGTTATATCGCACGTACGTAACTTCAACAAAAAGAAATTTTGACTGTATGCGTGTCACCATAATCTTCAATTATTATTCAGGACTATTCACTGCTAAATTATTTCCCTGCACGATAAGACAAACAACTTTCTTGTTACCATCAGAGGGTTTTGTAAAACTTCCTTAAAAAGGGAATTTCCCCATTTACGACGTTTGACGTCATTTTGAAAGGAGAAAAAAAAAGAGGCTTCATGCCCCACAAGAAATTCCTTAGGGATTGTTTTCATAAGTGGGGATTTTTTAAAATGAAGTAGAGAATTTTTAGGGACAATTAGGGATTTTTTGTGATTTCCATAAAAATTCGGGAGATTTAAGAACTTTTCTGGAGGTCGAGGGATGAAGCTAAAATTCGGGAGATTCCTGGAAAATTTGGGAGACTTGGCAGCTATGTAATTGCATGTTAAGTGACTATGTTATACAAAGAATAAATATTTAATGATTCTAAAATAATTTTCTACTCTCTACAAATTATTTCGGACAAAAATATATAGTTTTTTTTTTCTTATAAACTATACAATTTGAATAAAGCGTAGCATAAACACTGTAAAGAAAACTGGAATGATTCGACATTCTCTGATCCAAGATGATTCTTGACCTTCCAAAATTTCTTCAAATGCTTATATATGTGCACTGATATAAACCATCTGCTGTACTTTTTTTTTGTGCATAACCCCCAAAGCAGAATGTTCTGCAACGAACCCTTGGGTGACTGGAAATGTCCTGTGGGTAAAAATCCCCATAGTAATGTTTTTTTTTCACTTTTTCTAAATATTCTACCAGATTGTTCTGCAGTAGCACTAATTGTTCTGCGACATGCGTTGCAAATTCTGCTTTGGGGTGCATAACATTGAAATATATCTAGTGATCAAAATACTAAATTGTAGAACTAAAAGGTCATTTAATTTGGCAATGCTATCTTGTACATCATAGTTTCCCAACCTTTTTTGTTCCATCGCCCCCTTCTTCAGAAATTTTTTTCTCCATCATCCCCCAACGCAATCTAACCCACAGAATCCTATGTTATACTCGTAGCTTCTACCGCCCCCCCCCCTGTGGGCCCAACTCGCCCACGTTGGGAATCACTGTTGTACATGAAACTTAAGAAACTCCCGTAACTTATCTTAAGTCCTGTCAGGTCTGCTTTGGTTGAAAATACTCTTTAAAACTTTGTGAACTTGTACACCCTGAGCTCCAAGAAATTTTTAGGTTAAAATAAATGAGTTTAATTAAGTGTATTAGCAGATTCTGTGTGAGAATTTTTACATGAATAAAATTTTGTGCAAATCAGAAAATTTAAAATAGATTCTCAGTAATTATAATTCTGAATATAAAACCCCTTTAATCTACATAAAAGTAAGTGGTTTTTTTTATTTAGCATATCTATCAGGTTAAAAAACTATTTGACAACATTGACATTAAGTTTTTCACTGTTTTAATACAGATTTATAGTTTCTGAAGTCTAAAACCTAACTCTGTGATGCCTCTATCACACATATTTCGAAGAAGCAGCTCTATTCCACTTAGCAAATTAAACACAGGTAATCAGTAACTTAGATGAAATGAGCCACAAAACTATATTTTATATGTTCTGGACTGTTATGTTGAAAAATTCAAAATTGCAAATTATAATTAATATTTTGTTTTCATTCTTGTAATAAATTAATGTTTAAAAATAAAACATTGTAATATACAAAAAGTAAGTTTTCCATCATGTTATATACCTATTGTGTTCAAAACATTATCAAAAAGCATTCATTTAGGGTTTTGACAGTTTTTTTAAACCAGTTTTTGACGTCAAAATCCCAACCCTGCTGACAGCTATGTGAATCAGTGCACTAAGATAGCCTAATTGATGTGCTATAAAACTGCCCCCAATTATCACTGAATATAATTACCTTAAGATATGTTTCGTCCAATTCAATGGCTTTAGATGCATCGCTCAGAGCATATCCGAAGCACTCGGTTTTGAGGTAAGCAAAACTGCGGTTGCCATAGTACACGGCAACATTAGGATTCAACTCAATGGCTTCAGTGTAGAGTTTGATGGCTTTGTCGAAGTCTTTATCTGAAATGAAAAATACGAAATCAAATATTGATTAACTTTTACCGAATGAAACAGACCTAATTTTATTCTGAAAGAAGTTCAATTATGAGCAAAGCCATCGCAAAAAAATTTGTGAAAAACACTTTTTCAAACAAATGATTGACACATTTTTCCCCGAATGATACACGTGATGTCTTGGTAACACCTTTGGCATCTGAATGGTACCTGACAATTGAGGAGCAGATCCATGTCAACTAAATGGTTTGTCAAATAGGAAGGAGCAATACCATTTCAGGAAAGCTTTCCTCAATATTCAGGATTCTAGCAACCCATGATTGTCCTATAATGAATTCTATGGTAACAGTGATTTGGTACATGCCAGATAGTGTTGCTTTTTGTTGCATGCCTAACATAAGTATGTGTGTTTGGAGATGGGAGTTTCGTGTATTTGAGTATCACTGCTGTGGTGGTCGAGTGGTCACAGTGGCGGACTCGCATAGCAAGGACCTGGGTTGGAACCCCACCATTGTTACAGTGGTGGTTGGCTGAAGTTGGTTTTCTGTCGTTACCAACTTCGAGACTCAAACGTGAGCTGATCTATCTGTTAAAAAATCTCACAGCACAGAGCAACAGGCCTACAACAGTATACTATTCAATTATTACACTTCACGCATAGTTAAACAAATTGATATAGCAGATGGCAGCACTACACATAACATTACGCAGAAACAAACTTCATGGAAGGTTCACTACACGCACACATTCCAACATGTACCATTTAGTTAGAAGTTATGCAGAGGAATATAGACAAGGTGCATGTCTGGTTTAGTAACAGTAGTATTGCTGCCAGTAGTAGTCTTCTGTTTGGAAACCAATGAAACGCTAGGAGCGTTAGTGATACACATCAGGGTTAAACAAATTCGAAGTTTACTGTGTGTGAGGACTTCTGCCAACACTGTCCCCTGATCCCTCATCCATAAATAGAATTAATGGTAAAAACAGGAAATTAAAATATATTTCCATTTCATTGTACAATTATAAATAAAGAGAAGAAACAGCACAACCATTTTTTTTTCTTCTTTCAATAAATTCCAGTATTGATGGATGAAAAATACTCATTGGAGTTAAAGTTTTGTAGGCCCACACATTCTACACCAGCATTGTACAGTAAATGTTTTGAGATTTTTGTCAATAAGATATAGGTGCCAATTACCAGACAAAAAAAAACTAGTTTGTCACATGTCAAACAAATGACGGGAGAAGAGGGATGTTTTTGGAATTCCATTCTGACCATGTGTCCTGTTTTCAAGGAATACATAAACATGCCATATTTTCTTATTTAGACCACCCGACTTTTTTTTTTTTTTTTTTTTGACAAAAGCTACTTGGATTTTGTTCTTAATTTGAATCGGGGACTAAAATTATTTTGATAACAAAAAATTATAAAGTATTATGATAATAATGACTATGATTAAAGCACACATTTGTAAAAACTTTTTTCTCTTTCCAGTAGAATTCATTTTAATTTAATTCACTGTTTACCGATTTGAAGATTCAATTCTCACTAGTGGAACATTTTTTGGCAATAATTTGTAACTTGCTCCCCTTTTAACATCATCTTTGATGACAATTGGTGTATTTGGAATCCGAATTTCCCATATTTTTGTATATGGTCAGTCTAGGATTGCAAGGACTGGGAGTTTTTCATTTTTGTACAATTAGAGAAATTTTCTAATAAGACATGAAAAATCGGAAGAATCTGGTTTCCAATCGGAAGATTTTAACCAGTCAAGTGGTTACGATGGCGTTTGCCATCGCTGCCATACATAATGTTGGTGCCAAGACGGCATTTGCTGACGCGCAGACTTTTTGGTCTTTTTCACATAGATATGACAAAATAATTTGTCATACATGTGCTGCCATCTCTTTACAGCCATTCTTCTACTTTATTATCTCATCACTAGATGGAGTTGACAATTATATTTCAAGGTCTGAGATTATTATCACTATTATCTTTGTCATGTTTTGCAAAGCTTCATCCCCATTGGTTTTTTTTTTCCAATTCCATTACTAAGATGCATCTGTTTTATTACTCATATATCTTTTAGCAAAGGTTCAACTACTATGGTTCCACATAAATCCATCAACAGCATTTCTTTTAGTCACAGGACATTATAACCGCCCCTCCCCACTTTTAGGGAGTCATATTATGTCTCGACGCATTCAAGCTATAAAAAAACATGCTATAGAAAAAAATTTTAATATTTCAAACTTCCAAGAAAAGGAAAAAAAAGGAAAAAAGCATGCGCATCTTCAAAAAAAAGTGGGCACTGTAGGTAACACTTAGAGAAATTAATTGGACAGTTGACTGGTTAATAAGGCTATAAAATCGAAAGGCTTCTGGGTAAATCAGAAGCACTAGCACACCTACGAGATGACAACCAAATCGAGAAGATTTTAAAAACCGCTTAAAGAGTTAGCAGCCATGGTGTTATTCCTTTTACACAATGTGTTGGCCAGTTTTTTCTTCAGCAAGAGGGGTATCCAAAAGCATGACTTTGTTTTATTCTTGACAATTTCCCATCATGCTGTTTGAGGCATTTTTCTCCCCAGAAGAGAGATCATACTATTTTTCTTCCATTGGCAATTTTTCTCATCTTCCTTCAGCTTATGGGTTGCTTTTTTTTCTGTTATTGGCTGTCCTCTGAAAGTGACATCATAGGCTTCAGGGGAACAATAATAACTGATAGAAAAATAATGCCAGACCATCACGGACCAGGAAGAGGCAACAGGTTAGAAACGAAACCGCCAAAGAAAAAAGGGATTGAACTTTACCCACACTAACTGTTCGAAGAATAGAAAAAAAAATAGAACATGGCAAACAAACCTATGTAGATGCACCAGATTCACCATGTAGAATTTACCGAAATAGTCACCTCTCATTTGTTTGCAGGTGCTACTATTTCAACAACTGGTTCACATTGAGAAATATCAGAAGTCATAACCTCGATTTAGTTCCCATTATACAGCAGACCTTCTGAAGCTAAATTTTCGACTGCCCTAAAACAACATTTTGATGCCAACACCATTATCTCTCTAACACATTCCTACTCTTCTGTAACACTAACAAGTAACACCAAATTGGGTCTGGCATTAAAAAAATAGTCGCCAAGCAGCGGTACACTGCATATTGGGAATTTACCACAGTAAATTTCTTTAAACTCTACTAGTTATATGAAAAACAATTTACGATTATAATATATGAGGCAAAAATAATATAATGATATAGGAAATGCTACGTGTTGTGACTACTACTTTTTACACTGTAGATATATACACAATGCTGGACGTTTATTCCACGTATGGCAGAACAGAAAGTGATATTACTGTGGCCATTCTGAGAGCGAATGCATGACAAGTGGATGTTCAAGAATAATAAATTAAATCAGGCCAGCATCAACTGATAGCTCAGTTGGTGGACTATAAATCTGGTAGTATGAAGTTTTTCACTGGTACGCAAAGCTGATATTAAATGTGCAGTTATCTACAGAGGGTCGCCACGGCTGAGCTTTAATAACAATAGATTGGTTTTTATATGGTTTTTTTTTTATTTTATACATTTTTATACTCAGTGATGAAGAGGCATGATGCGCTTATTATGTAGAGTGGCGGATCAGCAAGCAAAGCACACCAGCGTAAGCAATTACAACAAAATAAAAGTGAAATCACAGTGCATTAATTATATAATAGACGAGACAGTTATTGGTTTTTCATTACTTTCAAAAGATACGGCAAGCTAGACGTGACTAAAACAAATCTGTAAAACGTGGAATAAATTCTAGTGTCACATATCTCTAAAAAGTCATGGAAAGTGCATGATGTCACTGTAAATCTGCATGACACCAAATAAAAGTCCCGCTCAGTAGTCATATCCTCTGCCCTTTTTAATTCTGCAATAGGAACAAAATTTACAAAGTTGTTACTCTATCTTTGTTCTTGGAGTATGGTAAATTCCCATAAAAGATGAAAAAAACCTTTGTGATAGAAAATTTCATTCCAGTTGCAGAATTAAGAAAAAGAAGTCTTATCATTTTGTGCATCATATTTTTTTTCGCCTTCTTGTCAGAGGTGCATACATGATTCCACATGGTCTAATTTTCTAGACGACTCATAATTTTGGAGAATAGTTTTGGTGCAAAACACACCCAACGGCATGAAGAAAAGTAGCCAAGGTCATCTACTGATGCTGAAAAAAAACCTCCAGCATAGAAAACATAATCAATAAAATCACTCAGACAAATCAGGAGGAAAAATACAACAGTATAAACATAAATAAGCTTGATTATAAATAATTCCCTGGGTAAAAAATAAATACCTACAAAGGTTTTTAACAGCTGGCTGATGTGAAGTTGAATTTTGGAAAGAGAAAATTCAACTGCCTATGCAGGGTATTGAATCCACGTCTTTTCACTTTTCAGGTGAACGCCCTAGACCACTAGACTAGAGGTAACGAATATCTCAATCTTTCCTTTGAGCTCGTGTGCAATGGACGGTTGCACCTAACTCTGGGGCCAAAGCTCACAATTGCTGACAATGCCACCAGATAACGACTTATCCGAGGATGATGTCACTCTCCGCTATCCATACAGTTTTTTTAACAGCTGGCTGATGCGAAGATATATTTTGGAAAGATAAAATTCAGTGCATACGAGCTCCAAAGAAAGATTGAGATATTTGTTGCCTCTATAGTCTAGTGTGTTTACCCGGAAAGTGAAAGGACGTAGGTTCAATTCCCCGAGAGGACAGCCTGTTCAAATTGTAAAACTTTCCAGAAATCGAGAAAAATAAATCTGTAAAAACTTGAATTTCGAATATCAACAGTTCTGTCATCTAGCTGCTATGTGGTAGTCATCATTTCGCATCGTGAAAATTGTTGGGAAAAAAAATTCTCCATGCATTATGCAAATGACGGATTACACTCGTCTGCAACCGGTCGACCTCCATGAAGGGAAAGAATTTCCGTCTATAAAAGATGATGTTTGTTCTCGATCAGTGTTCATTTTATGGTTATAGTTGTTATGCAGTATAGTTCAATATATGTTCATTATGTCTTGTCACTACGTTATTTTCCATGCTAAACCTGATATGGAATAAAATGAACTTTTCAATCAAATTGGGTTATTGAGCAACACTGCACGTTGTGCTGACAAAAATCATGAGTGCATGCGTGTGCAGAATCCGCTTTCGGAAGAGCACAAGGATCTATTTCTTCAGAGAAAGTTTGGGTCACTAACACTCGAAAACAATTTAAAATTAACAGATAGTATAAAAGAAATTTTATTCCACTATTTTAATTCTCTACAAAGATATTTTTAATTTTTGATCTTGGGGAAGAAAAGAGTCCCCTCATAACCCACCCCCAAATTTTCCTTTTGGTGTAAATCCCAGTATGAAACTCGCGATTGTGCAATGGTGATCAGCTAAAAATATGATTTTCTATTACGTTTTTAAATTTTGAGTTGGCTATTCCTTTGATAAAATTTCTGGTTGCCACGGCGATCACACAGACCTACAACACACGCCAAATGCTGGGCACACTGTTAAGTTTCTCCAACACAAATCTGACATGGCTCCCATATTCAGGTGTGAAAATATGTGGCAGTTAAATGACAGATCATAGTGGTGAACTATCAGGGAGGGAAAATAAAATCAGGAAATTGCTCTTCCTATGTATGTGTGCTTCAAACTGTTAATCAAAGTAGATCCTGTTTATAACATTTTTCAAAGAACTGTCATAAAAACATTGTAAATAAGAAAATACGTCAAATCGGAAATCTTAATGAGAATTACTTATTGTTAGGACCACGAAAATAAGTTTTACTAAGTGGAAAAACTTTCTAAATGAGGGAAACGTTATAAGCAGGATCAACTGTATATTTGTTTTAGATTTATATGTATATTATATGTACGTAATTCCATACATTAAATTTTCAGTGCTAATGAGCTTCTTTGCAAGCTTTTCCTACTAGTAGACAATGAAAGTAAATGATTTTTTCCGGTGATAAGTTAACATCGTTGGCGTGCTCTGGTTTGTTGTTGTTCTGCTGGGTTGTTGTCGTTCCAGAATGTTCGAAGAATTCTGCCAGTCAGTGGCGCTGGCTGTTGTTTTTCCGTGTTCTTTACATCCTAGCGAGTCTTTCAAACGGGTCTTACTGCCATTTTCAAACTGGTTTTCTCTTTTTCCATTCTATTCTCTCTCTTTTTTTCTTCCAAATGACGTCACTTAATAGCCGCGGCTTTTGCATTCTACGATTTTCTCTCGCATTTTGCAAGAAATGTGACTTAAACACTGATGCTGGTGCTTTTTTTCCCGCCATCCAGTCATTGGATATATTAAGCATGGAAAGAAAAAGTCGCTGAAGGCTAGTATGCAAAAAAGTAATAAAAATGGAATTACAGGTGCATTCTAAAAGGTAATGATATCCAAAACAAATGATCCAACACTATGTTAAAGTGGATTACACAGATTATTATGGCAGCACCTGTTCCCTATGGTTTTATCACTGGCTAAACCGATTTTGAAACCACTCATTCCTTAAATTTGATTCCCTCCTCTAAACTTGACAAGCTCTACTATAGCCCGCTAGATGGGCCTCCTTCCCTGTAAATACGCCACTGCACCTCGTTAAATTCTAATCGTCAATTCTTTTCCAGACAGTCAGCAGGGTTTACACAGGAAATTATGGTAATATAGTCTAAATATCCGCCCGCAGTTAGAGGCTTCCAAACAAAGCAGTCGGATCAAAAAATAATTAAATCAACTGATCCGTAAAATCAATTGCAATTGAGTTTTGTAGCTAATCGAAAATACGAAACCAAACAATAGTAGAAATAAATAACAAGTCAATAATTACTCTTAAAATATTCATTAGCCTCTTCCTTGAGCTTCTCAGCTTTCTGCTTCTGATCATCCGTCACCGACATCCTACAGATTAAAAATCAACGAGAAAAACTTCAATCAGAACGATATAAATTATGATGAAATATATCGCGTAAATCCAGACAACATCATGCATTGAAAATTAAGAGTCAAAAACTCACGTTTTGTCCAAATCCGGCATGATCACACGCGGTTGCGGTTCAGCACAGGATATGTTTCATTTATCCTCCTACACTTCTCTAGTGTTAGCTAACTGATGATGAGCGTCAGTCAAATAACTACGGTGACCACATTTCCTCGAGGAAAATACGGGACAGCGCTAATTGTCGCCAAGCTGCCGCTAAAACACGGCTAAGTAATCAATTATGGCACAAAATTTTCTAAAATACCAGAGAAACAGCGGTTTTTAATCTCCCAAGTTTGAAAGACTTTCAGAATGAGTTCTTTTGTGGCGATTTGCGGAGAATTCAGGATATTTTGTTTCTCATTAATCTCGATTCAAATGTATTTTTTCGATCCTCACTCAACTTTTCTCCCTGAAGTGCAGGAAAAAAGACTGCTAGCAGAACATTTTCACATATTTAAAATTACTTCATGCTATATATAATAAAAAATATGCTGTGAAATTCATAGGGAGTATCCACGTTTTTTTTTTTAAAAATCAGTTACCATCCTGTGTTGAATAAAATCTGTTAAATGAATTTTCGTTCACAGCTGCCTGTAAAATCTGAAAAGCAACATACTTCTGATAAAAAAAAATGTCAATAAGCATAATATTCGGTATGGTATTGTTTATATTGAGAATTACTGTCTCACTGAATATTTCAAAAAAATTTCAACTCACTTTTATTCAAGTGCAATGCAACAACAAAGACAAAAATGGTAATAAATATTTTATTGCAGGTTCACAACTTTCAAATAAATATGCTGTGTCCGAATAAATATAAACTGACGTGACATTCACGGGCCCCTTTAAAATGAATTTATAGCGTGAAAAACAAAAAATGACGAGAATCGTCCCGGCCCAGGGCTGGAGCCCTGTCAGCCTCACCCTTGTGGGGCCCTGGTCTTAGGCATCGTTTCTCCTCCGCCTTTTAGAAGTGATGAAAAAAATCGATTTAGAGCACGGAACAGGCACGCATCAATGTTGCAAAGTCACAGTGAACCTACTAGAAACCGCAACGTGCACGTTTTAGAACCACTAATATCTAAATTTGTTTATGTAAAAAAACTGCGTTACATTAATGTATAGCAAAAGACTCTATATTGGGCAGGAGCAGCTCGCTAACAGGGTTTCAGTCCGGGGGCCCGGGACGATTCTCCTATCATTTTTTTGTTTTGCACATTGCAAATTAACTATAGAAGGGCACATGTGTGAAAAGTTTAGTCTGAGGCTCTGCTGCGGGAGGCCATAGGGAATAAGGATACAGAGAATATCTTCCGAAAAATCTTGCGGTACTAACCTTAAAAATTATCATTTTAAGATGAAAGAATTTAATTAAAATATCATATATGGGTATTTTCTCTATATACCAATATGATATTTTAATTAAATTTTCTTAAATATTTTCAATTTTTATTAGTTATCTATTTCTGATCACATGGAGGCCCAGTCTTCATTCCTTCCTGCGCACTCTCCTGAGCCATGGTTCCATTTGAAGCAATATTTTTGTTTGGAAATCAAACAGTGCCGAGTACAGCCACGGTTCCTAATTGAAAGGGGTGTGCCACGAGATCGGCCAAGACAGGGTGCCGCTGTATACAGTATTTCCAAGGTAGAATTGGCGGCTGGTGGTGGGAAGTGTCAAAACAAATTTTTCATTCTTAATAGGAGCCCTGTAAGCCCCCATCATTTGGGAGTATGATTTTTAGATCTCTGTTTAAAGGTAGCTCTGCGCATGATCACGTGGGCTCGAACATTTTTTATTTCGGTTCTTCCGAAGGATTTCAGGAGGGTCAGTGATTTTGGATGAGGAAACGATTCACTTTTTATTCTTTTAGTATATACCGAATATTATTCTTTAAAGGGGTATGCATCTGTGACCATCACATGGGTTCCGTGTGTCAGAAGGAAGACCCCTTTCTCAAACCGATAGTAATCTCGCTGTTTTTTCATTTTCCATTTTGTTGAAGCAGACCAGACCTAAGCAGTTGCAAAAGGTGCGATCCCATCTGGTCGCAAAATTTAGGGGGGGCCGCAATTATCGTAAAAGAAATCCTTTTCTTCTGAAATGGGAAACATGATTTTTTTCCCCCTCCTGAAACTTACATTTCGTGGGAGAAGAAACAGCTTCCAGTTTCAAACCCTGATAACATCAAAAAGTGCTTGTGGCTATTACAATTAGTGAAGGAATTCCAAAGAGCATATGCAAAGACGGGATCTTTCAGTTTGACCGACATCCGCTTGGGTGCCAGAAAGCGGAAGTAGCAGCGGATATATTTGTGTGGGGTAAATGGTACGTAGGTATGGGGGAGGTAACTCCAAAGAAGCAAAGAAGATTTTGAAACCATTGATATTCCTCTTTCTTTTTTTCCCGAAGTTCTTTTATTTTCCAAAACGCTAAAAATGCTATTAAACGATCAGTGAAGTCTGCCGACAACCAGCTGTAGAAGCTTGTGAGAAGATTTTTTTGGTTGTCCGATTTTGTCAATGGCCAATTCTTTATTGTGATTGGATGTTATTAGCATGGTTGTGCCTACAGCAACGGCATTGCACTAATTGCCTTAGTCGTCGTCGTCTTTTTTTGCATGTTAGATAGCGAGTAAAAGAACAGTACTACCTATGTTTACTGCTGGCCAGAATGATTTCCACACATCAATATCGACGGCTCAGCGTGGTGCCCCTAGTACCCGCGACACACACTTTGAGAACCATTGGTGTAAACAGTGAAGATGAAGTACTAACATAATTACTCTATCGAAGATCTAGGCATTTCATATTTGCATTTTCCAACAGGAGAATTCGCTAGATAGTGGCGATTCATATAATTCGTTGTTAAACGAAACTTATCAGCGATGTCTTTGTAGATTTTTCGTTCAGAAACTGTTTCTCATAGGATCTTGTTTCGAAACTTAACGGCAGAGTGTTATTTCTCTTAATTTCCGGACTTAAATCGACAGATTTACAATTGAAACTGTCGTGCTCGAGTGTGTAAGAAAAGTTTTTCTTCGATGAAAATACATCAGGGTGAGTTCGTGTATTCTAATTTTCATTATTAATCCTATTATTTGAAAAATAAGCGGTGCGTAAGCTGAATCCAATGAAGATTGACGAGAAAAGGTTAAGTAAAATGCAAAGAATTCTATATTGCATGTGAAATTCATTTTTCCCGACGATTTCCTTATATGTGTTTCAATTTAAAAAATTTTTTTTTATCACTATTTAAAGCAGGGCCGTAGCAAACATTATTTTGCCGCCCCCACAACTTTAAAATTCGATAATTTTGTAATGGTGTTCTTTGTTCCCACCTAAAACTGCCACCCGGGGCAGTTGCCCCCCCCCCCAGTTACGGCCCTGTTCAAAGTACGAAATGAAATATTTTACTTTTTAAATATTATATTAAATTTTCATGATGATATATTAATGACGTATTCGGTTCCCAAGAGCTAGTTACGGTCCTGAAGTTGGTTCGTTGCGTGAAAATTGCTAGAACAGCCAAACATCTTTTTCGTTGCACCCTTTAAGGAAAAATTTTCAAACTTTTCTCTAATTATTTTTTTTCCTTAACCCTGATGTGATGCCTCTTCTGTGGCTCCATGGGTCTGCGTGAGTCACACCTCATTTGAGCCGCCATTTCCTATCGCATACTGAAAAAAAATTCATTTTAATTGTTGTTCCCCCTCCCTCATAGGATTGTAGAAAAATTTATAACCAGTGCTCTGGCATTACTAAATACTAATTCAATTACTTATGATTAGTGCCACAATAAATTTGGTTGGTACTTGCCAAATTATTTGAAATTTAATTTACTCTCGATGGCTCGACAGTCTACTACTATTGGATATAATATTTTTAGTTGACCTCTTCACAGTCAACACCATGGCCCCCACATGGGGGGGGGGGGCTGACAGGGCTCCAGCCCTGTTGCCCGGGAGTCAGGGGGGCCCGTGGAAAGAACTTTTTGATTTTTTTCTTTCAGATATATCCCATAGGAAAATAGACAGGACTCTTTAATATCAATCATATCAATTTGTACTCGTATGGACGGATATCTTGAACTACGTACCTTAGATCTCATTGAAATTTTTTTTAACTATACACATGTACAAGTAAACGACGAAAAAAAAACCGGAAACGAAGAAAAGAACATTGTACAATGTCACGAGTGCACCTTACGCTCTCTCCCCCTCTCGCCTTCTCATAGAGAAACCACACATCATTCATACATACATGGGATGCAACACGTGTGCTCTCCTTTCCCTCACCAGGTATTTCTAACACGCACTTGAGCACCGAATAAGTACGTATTACATAACACAATCACAACTCTACTGACAGACATTGCGCTTCTGGGCCAATGAAACCCAATCACAGAAATCAGGCGATTGCCTTTGACCAATAGCAGTGGTCTTCACCAACTTGGTTTGGGAATACACGAGGCTTTTGCCAGAGAGAGAGAGGTATTGCTGGAGGTTGGACGACCAACATGTCGCGCTTGAAGAGTCGTTAATTTACTCTCTCTCCCCTCCTAACCCCGGGTCGAGATCCCTCAATGTAGGGGACGCAAGAAACCTTGCCGAGATGACGGTGAGTGATTCAAACTATATATATAATTATTGTGTGTTTAATTTGGTGGAGTGAGAGTGTCCATGTTGAATGTAAATTGTATCGGGTTTAGTGTAATTCACGGCGTCGAAGTATTTTCAATGAATGAATAAAATTAAATTGTAATTCGCTAATTGAAAACGTAATGATTATTTTTTAATCGTAGTAAAGACTCAACATAGAGTGGTGCCGGCGAACCTGTGGTATATTTTGCTAGTGTGCACTCTTAAATATTGAATATGTCACGAGTGCACCTTACGCTCTCTCCCCCTCTCGCCTTCTCATAGAGAAACCACACATCATTCATACATACATGGGATGCAACACGTGTGCTCTCCTTTCCCTCACCAGGTATTTCTAACACGCACTTGAGCACCGAATAAGTACGTATTACATAACACAATCACAACTCTACAGACAGACATTGCGCCTCTGGGCCAATGAAACCCCTTACAGAAATCAGCCTTGGCGAATTGGGATGCTCATACTAAGAAAGAGATTGCATTACAGAAATGTTCTGGAGCTGTACTTGCTCACATTCAGTCAAGCTCTCACTTGATAGACCCTATGACTTATGAACAATTTCGTGCTCATGTAATAGACAGATTTTCTTCACCTGACAGACCTGAGATAGTGTTGTCTCAACTGATAACAACAACACAATCAGATTCTGAGAAAGTCAGAGATTTTGCTGATCGTCTTGAGTCACTAGCTCGACGTGCTATTCAGGTCACACCGAATGAACCGGTGGCCATAACAAATTATCGTGACACACTTCTTTTGGCCAGATTTAAGGCTGGCATACTATCTCACATGGAACCACTTATCGCTGCTCACAATCCAGCAACCTTTCGAGAGGCAGTTGACTTAGCCTACCGTATCGAGCAGGCTAATTCTAAACCTGCATGGGTTTCTTTTTCGTCTAAGGAAACCATGCCATCACAGGCACCTTCACTTTCAGATTCACTTGTTCCCACACTTGCAAAAACTCTCTCTGCAAGTAACACAAAAATCTCCTGAACCACAAACAAGGCACACTCGTTCTCCTCAGACCTCTCGTCGCCTCGTCTGTTTTAATTGTGGCTTCCGCTGAATCTGCATCCATACCTTTCGACACTGCCTTGGCCAAAGTTGAGAATATAGAGTTCAACGAGAATGAGATACCTGATTTTCCTGACGACTTTCCTGAGCTTGACGAGTCAACTTCTCGCTTCAACTTGACAGCGGTCCCTGATGAACATCGCCAGGCTCTTGAGGATCTCCTACATGAATATCGTGATGTGTTTGCCATTTCTCTCAAGGACTTATCTGGCTGTGACACCCTCCAGCATCATGTGCATCTCCAAGATGATATTCCTGTTCGGCAACGAGCATACAAAATGCCCCATAAGCTCAAGACTGAGTTGCATAGTCAGCTGAATGACCTCTTGGACGCTAACATCATTGAACCATCAGATTCTCCATATGCTGCACCAGTACTCTTTGTCAAAAAGCAAGATGGTACTCATCGCCTTTGCTGTGACATGAGAAAGCTCAACGCCAAGACTGTTCTAGACAGCTACCCATTGCCAAACATGAATGAGATCCTTGACACACTCTCTGGGTCCATTTTTTTTCGTCTCTTGACCTAAATTCTGGTTTCTTTCAAATGAAAATACACCCCTCAGATTCACAAAACTGCTTTTGTTAGTGACTATGGACTGTTCCAGTGGAATAGAGTACCCTTTGGTATGAGAAATGCTCCCAATTCTTCTCAGAGACTAATGGAAATAGTTCTCTCAGGTTTGCGTCCTTTGCAAATCGGAACATATATTGATGATATTATTGTGCCTAGTACTACTGTGTCTGAAAATTTAGAGAAATTGAAAATTGTTTTTGACCGTTTAAGAACTCACAATCTTAAATTGAAACCCTCAAAATGCACATTTTTGACAAGAGAAATTAAATACTTGGGTTTTCGTATTTCAAATGGTGAAGTCACTCCAGACACAAACAAAATAAATGCAGTCAAACAGTCAAAATTGTAAACAAAAAACAAACAAGATCTTTTCTCGGCTTAACTGGGTTCTATAGGAAATTTATTCCTAACTATACACAAATTGCTTTACCGTTGATTCACTTGACAAAACCAACACAGCCTTTTACATGGTCCCAGGATGCACAACTTGCATTTAACACACTTGTCAATGCTATTGTTTCAGAGCCTTGTCTTAAACTTCCGCAATTTGACCGTCCTTGGTTTTTGTATACAGATGCTTCTTCCCAAGCTCTCGGTGCTGTTATAGCACAAGACGATGACAATGGTGTAAGGCATCCTGTGGCCTTCGCCTCGCGCAAACTCAAAGGTGCTGAACTAAATTACTCAACGGTTGAACGTGAATTACTTGCTATTGTTTTTGCTGTGTCACCTTTAAAACTTATCTTTATGGTACCACCTTCACTGTGTATTGTGATCAGGCTAGTCTGTCAAATGTATTGAAACTCAACGACCCACGCAGTCGTATTGCCAGATGGGTCATGTTACTTCAGAATTACACTTTCCAAGTTCAACATAAACCTGGCCGACACAACATTAAGGCTGATTATTTATCACGTCATGTCTTGCCTGTATCTTTCGTACAATTAGAACTTGTTCCCAACCACTCGTTGGATGATTTGAAGTTGGCACAAGACAATGACAAATTCTGTCAACATGTCAAGGATTGCATAACAAATAACAAACATTTGCCAAAACGATACAAGGACATGAATTTTTTTCGCCAAAATCACATCTTGTGTGTTACCTCTAAAGCTAAACCATCTAATATGAGAACAGTACTTCCCACATTATACATTCCAGAAGCCTTGTCATTGTCACATGATGTCTCATCATCTACACATGCGGGGAATTTACGAACACTTACTCGTCTTCGACAGAAATATTGGTTTCCTAATATCACTAAACTAACTAAACAATTTGTCTCTTCATGTGTGTCCTGTATGGAAAAACGTGGTCATAGACCACAGGACAAGTCGTCATTCTTAAGAGTTCCGTTGACAACTCGCCCAGGTGAGCGTGTAGCTATGGACTGCGTAGGACCACTACCTACAACATCTTTTGGTAATTCATACATCGTAATATTGTCAGATTATTTCACACGATGGCCTGAAGCATATGCTGTACCACATATTAGAGCTGACATGATTGCACATGTCTTAACTAAGTACATTTCTACACATGGTATTCCATCTCAAATACTCACAGACAGAGGGTCAAATTTCCTATCTCAACTTATGACTGATCTGTATAAAAAGCTTGGTATACAGAAAATCACCACACATGCATATCATCCTCAGGGTGATGGTGTCTTGGAAAGATTAAATGCCACGTTAATTCATTCCCTCAGTCATCTTGTCAATGAAACACACACTGATTGGGACACTCATTTACCATGGGCCTTGTTAGCTCATCGTTCTTCATTACACTCTTCGACTGGTTACACGCCAGCATTTCTGCAATATGGCAGAGAACTTCAGGTTCCTGTACACTTACTCACACCTGATTTGTCATCGGAATCCTCAAACTCGTACCATGAATTTGTTCAAAAGTTGACTCGTACTCTAACAAAATCATTCAGTGTCGTGTCCCGAAATCTTGAATTAGCAGCTGTAAAACAAGAAAATACACGAAAAAAAGTGGCAACGGACAAACACATTCGTCTACATGATATTGTCTATCTGTATGTGCCAGTTGTCAAACCTCACCTTAGTAAGAAATTCACAAAGTTAAATCATGGCCCTTACAAAGTCATTGGTCAATTGTCACCTGTAAGTTTTCGAATACAACATGTCAACAATGACAAGGACATTCAAACGGTCCACATAGACCGTCTAACTAAATTTCACCCTCGTGACATAGACAACTCACATAAAGACCATACACATGCACTCACTGACACGTCTATTGTTGACAATACACCTTCGTCAAAGCCTAGTTATCCAGACCATGCTGACATGGGTGATATGACATCGTTATTCCCATATTTGTGTCCTTCATTAGTGTACTCTACACCCCAAGTCCCTCGTACCTCCACTAGGTATAATTTGAGGTCATTTGTTCGTCCTCCAGATAGGTATCAACCTTAGTCATTTCTTGAGGATTGTGTTGGTAATGATATACTAGGTTACCTTAGTTGTGTGTTGTTGTTGTGTTGTTTTTTCCTCCTCTTTTCTATGTACATATATTCACATCTTGTTCTTTGTGCCTGGAGTTACCTTTGTGAGGAGCTGTCACTTGTTTAGGCTCCAGTGGACCTCTCGCTACCGGAAACCACCGAAGGTCTTGCTAGCATACCGTCACGGGCTAGTTCGTTCGCTTAGTCTCTCAATTGTAGGGTGGGGTCCTCCAGTTGTTAGACGAGAATAAGACTGCTGGTCGGGCTGCTGATGTCCCACATAATTTTTTTTCCACTCACTCACTTGAGGAAGCTCACTTACATCTTATTATTCTTATTGTGTTGTATCTTATTATTCTTGTGTTAAATTTGCATAACCACTGTGGCACTCGTTACTTATGTGTCCACTGACAAGAACTGTTCCTTGTGTACCAACAAGAACTGTTCCTTGTGTACCAACAAGAACTGTTCCTTGTGTACCAACAAGAACTGACCCAGTCTAGTGATTGTATCTACTTCAAGTTCTTGGCTTGTATGTCGTGCATCGAGTCGACTTGTCATGTCTATATATATTCTTTTTTTTTGTGTGTGATCTTTTTTGAATTTATTTTTCAATTTGTGTAATGCTTAAAGCCTTTTTGATATATCATTAAGTTGTTACAGACACTCTCACTCACCTTTTGGGTCATTCACTCGTCATCTCCTACACCTTCCCTATGTTTATATATAATTAAGTATTGGTGTGCGTTTGTCTCGAATATTGCTGTATGTGTGTGCACGTTCTTGATTTTTTTTCTAGTTTTTCTTTCCAGCGAATCCTCGTTCTTTGTCAGCATTGAAGTTATATCATTGATGATATGTGTTTGTGCATACTGCTCCTTGTGAAGGTGACATGTTTTTTTTTTGGGCTTTCATGTGAAAAGTAGTTCTAGTGTTGATGTCATATTGTGAAGCTTATTTCTTTTAGGCTGGAAGTTTAGATTCTTGGCGCCAGATGCTGAAGTTTGTTATCGTAGTTTCGATTTTTTTATTTTGAAGTTGTTGATATATAGTTGTGAAGTTGAATTGTGATTCATTCTTTTGTAAAAAAAAAAAGAGAAGTGTTTTTTTTTTCTTTGAAGCAGAGGTAATGTACATAGATGGACATTTCTAATTGATTATATCTTTATTGGCAACTACGAAGCACAAGTTTGTCTTAAATTTTTCTTTGTATATTTTATTTGGTATAACACTGTTGATTGTGTATTACACACATACCAACCAAATGGCATTGTTTGATCCATATAGTATACTTGACTGCTGGCACAACATTTTTTTTACACAACTTATGATACTATTGCCATATATTTTGTTTTTCTTCTTGACATGTATTCTAATGCTCAGTTGTAACATGCATACATATACACGCACATACACCATGTTTTTTTTTTTTGTTGTTGAACTCTGTTGTTGTACACATTATGTTTACAGTGTTACATTATGGTTGTCTTGTATGCGATTCACTCTCACCCTTTTTCTCGTGCCATATGTAATGGTCTCTCACCCGTCTCATAGTGAAAAATTTTACTTGTAAAATTTTTCCCCCCTTCCCGTAGGTAATATGTCACGAGTGCACCTTACGCTCTCTCCCCCTCTCGCCTTCTCATAGAGAAACCACAAACCACACATCATTCATACATACATGGGATGCAACACGTGTGCTCTCCTTTCCCTCACCAGGTATTTCTAACACGCACTTGAGCACCGAATAAGTACGTATTACATAACACAATCACAACTCTACAGACAGACATTGCGCCTCTGGGCCAATGAAACCCAATCACAGAAATCAGGCGATTGCCTTTGACCAATAGCAGTGGTCTTCACCAACTTGGTTTGGGAATACACGAGGCTTTTGCCAGAGAGAGAGAGGTATTGCTGGAGGTTGGACGACCAACATGTCGCGCTTGAAGAGTCGTTAATTTACTCTCTCTCCCCTCCTAACCCCGGGTCGAGATCCCTCAATGTAGGGGACGCAAGAAACCTTGCCGAGATGACGGTGAGTGATTCAAACTATATATATAATTATTGTGTGTTTAATTTGGTGGAGTGAGAGTGTCCATGTTGAATGTAAATTGTGTCGGGTTTAGTGTAATTCACGGCGTCGAAGTATTTTCAATGAATGAATAAAATTAAATTGTAATTAACTAATTGAAAAGGTTATTATTATTTTCGCAATGTCATGTTCATGATTTCTTAGTAATATATAATATGTCGTGCTACGAAACTAGTTCGTTTAGGCCCCTTTCACACGGAGCGGATGCGGATGCGGAAGCGGGTCCGCATACCCTTTCACACGAGCACTGAAGATGCGGGTGTTTCGCCCGCATCTTTAGGTTGA
The DNA here is from genome assembly GCF_987345545.1 of Pholcus phalangioides. Lineage (NCBI taxonomy): Eukaryota > Metazoa > Arthropoda > Arachnida > Araneae > Pholcidae > Pholcus > Pholcus phalangioides. The sequence goes on along the minus strand of NW_028301603.1, from coordinate 44,595,574 downwards.
AATTCGTGCATAAAAACTATTTTTTCGCAATTTTTGTAACTGTTTTTCTCCTTCACCCCTGATTCAGTGCCCATATGCAGCCTAGAGGTATTCTTTGGTGGTTTAGTCTAGAGCCACATAGAATATGGGAATAAAGATATCTTCATTCCGATCCTCACAAGTAGTCGATGGGAGAAAATGTCTTAAAATATTTTCAAAAGATTTTGAAAACAAATCTGTCTTTCCGGAAAAATATGAAAGAAAAATTCCAAAAACATCCAATGTTCGAAAAATCCAATCCAAAAACATCCGAAACTAATATGTTCCTAAAAAAAAAATTCGGGAGATATCAAAGAATTTGCAAGTAGAAAAAAAGGGGAGGGGTGGGGACGTTCAAAATGTCTGTGCTTAGAAATATTCACATCACAATTCTGTCTTAGGCCGGGATTACAGTATAAAAGTTTTATAAAAGTTAGTTTATAAAACTTGAAAAATGCAACCGATAGGCCGATCAGTTAAGTTCGCTCGAATGTAACAGATGTGTTTATTGATTACATTTTTCAAGTTTTATAGTGTAATACCAGCCTTAGGCCGGGATTACACTATAAAAGTTTTGTAAAAGCTCTTTGATAAAACGTGAAAAATTCAACCAATATTATCTTATTGGTTGAATTTTTTGAATGCAAAATGTGTGTGCGTGTTTGTGTGTGTGCACCGGTTGCATTTTCTGGAATGCAACCGATGCGCCTATTGGTTGAATTTTTCAACTTTCATAAAAGTTCTTTTATAAAACTTTATAGTATAATCCCGGCCGGATTACACTATAAAAATTTTATAACAATTATTTAAAAAAAAGCAACTAATAAATTTATCGGTTGCATTAGAGCAAATGCAACCGATAAATTTATTAGTTGATTTTTTCAAGTTTTATAAAATAACTTTCATAAACCTTTTATAGTGAAATCCCATCCTTAGATTAGTCATTTCTGAAATATAAAATTTCATTTTTTCAAGTTTATAGACTGAATATCGTGTAAAATAAACTTGTAGGTATCGGGGGAACCACCAAAAATATTCAAGTGCTAGGGTCTTCAAACGACTTAATCCGGCCCTGAGTGAACGTCGTACGGGGATAACGTTGTTTATAAAAGTATTTTTTTTAAAGTTTAAAAAAATTAACAGATTAAAAATTTAAAAAAATAACAAATATTTAAAATAATATTTCAGATATTTATATTTTTAAATAATTTAAAAAATTTAAAAAGAAAAAAATTAAAATTTTTAAATTAAATTTAAAAGTTATTAAAGTATGTAGTCAGTTAAATATTCGTAATGCACAGAACGGCTTATCATTTTTGTTCCGTCAGTGGCCGTTGTTGGCAGGTTTTATTGTATAAAATTGTAAAGTATGGTGTGGAAAAAAGACAAAAAATGACAAGAATGGTCCAGGCCCCAGGACTGAAACTTCGCCAGCCCCACTCTCGTGGGCGGGTTACGATACTGAGACAGCTTTGCTGCAAGCTTTTGTATACAGTGGATCCCGCATTACTTTTTCCTCCTTGGGTCCTGCGACTCTCTGGTGCCAACTCTTATTACTGATACTCATCCAGATTTCTCGTTTAAAGCGTTTACCCGCAAAAAGTATTGTACGAAATGGCTGTAATGACGTGTGTACTGAATCACGTGATTTCGCTCACGGCCCCTCCAGTAACCCCCTCCCTCTCCGAACAAATCAAGGGTTTTTTTTCTTGCTTATGAAAAAAAAAAGGCTACATTCAGCATCGGCCTTTTTTATTCTCTGTACTGTCTTGAGCAAGGGCGTAGCGAGGGGGAGGGGACTTGGGGGTCTGGCCTCCCCTCCGAAATGTGAGAAAATGACCGAAAAAAGGGAAAAAGATAGCCAAATCCATTGTTCTGTCACTTTGGTCCCCCCCCCCACGAACGAAATTTCTGGCTACGCCCCTGGTCGTGAGGACACATCTCCCCTCAAAACTTCTATTCACAGACGATATTGTTGAACAGAAAAATATTTACGGTTCGCGTCTGCAAAAATACAGTTGTTCGAAATCTTCTAGTAAAATAGTTGAACGAGTTTGCGTACATAAAGGATTAATTTTTTTCCCACGTGGATGAATCCTACGGTTCTAGTCCAAAAGAACGATAAGCAAAACTAAAAATTTGAATTTTTGTTAAATTTTTATTTTGAGCATTAAGAGTTAACTACACTCATTGCCATAAAAATTTGCGCACCCAGAAGAAGTCGTCAAAATGAAACGAAATTTTACACATGTAAGTACTACATTGATATAAGTAAGTGATTAGAAAATCCAAGAAAAAGGATCATTTATTGCAGAAAAAAGTACAGATGAACAGAAGTTTTAGTACTCCGTTGGACCCCCCCTCTAGCGCGAATGCACGATGCGATATGAGCGGGCATTGAGGCATACAAGTTCCGTATGATGTCCTGAGACATCTCGTTCCACAGTTGCTGTAAATGCGCCTCTAGTTCGACCAACCTCGTAGGGTGTCCAACTTGCCGTCCCAAATGATCCCAGATATGCTCGATTGGTGACAAATCTGGGGATAGAGCAGGCCAGGGAAGGGTGGTAATGTGGCGGAGGCAGTCTTGTGACATCCTTGCTGTGTGTGGCCTAGCATTGTCTTGCTGAAAAATGGCTCCTGGGAGCCCTGCCATGAGTGGCAACACATGTGGCTGAAGGATGTTATGGACGTACGGCTGGGCTGTCATTGTGCCATGGATCAATATTAGGGGTGACCGTGTATCGTAAGCAATGGCACCCCATACCATGACACCAGCTGTGGGAGCGGTGTGTAAAGCGAAGGCAGGATTGAAGCGTTCACCACGGGGCCTCCACACACGAACACGATTGTCATCACTGCTCAAGTTGAATCTCGATTCGTCGCTGAAGACGACCTGGTTCCATTCCGTTGCAGTCCAATCCCGTCGTGCTCGACACCACTCCAAACGGAGGCGTTGGTGGGTGGGTGTCATTGGCAGCACACGTAATGGGCGCCGCGATCCACATGTCCTTCAACCAGGCGCCTTGCAATGGTTCGGGAAGACACAGGGGCCCGTAGTGAAGCTGCTGCCTGTGTCTGGATAGCGGCCAATGAGGCAGTTGGCTCTACGCATGCGTTTCGGATGATGTGACGGTCTTCTCGACGACTGGTCTGTCGAGGGCGTCCTGAACCTGGTCGCCGTGTAAATGACGTCTCTTCTGTCCACTGATCCCAACACCTCCGCACAGTAAAATCAGAACGGCCTAGTTGACGAGCTACTCGCCGAGCTAACCACCCAGCTTCCATCATCCCGATGATTCTTCCCCTATCGAACTCTGACAACTGCTCATATGGTCTTCGACGGCGGCGTAACGGCATGTCTACCTCAGCATTTCCTCTGCAAACGATTAAATGCACTGCAGCAAGCTCTGCTTACCTGTTTTATACTCCAAGGAGAACGAAGTTCAACGCCCTCTAGTGGCATTACGCAATGCGCAATCACGCTGCATTTCTAATCATTTGCATATCTGCCCGACATGTACCTTCAGGCCAACTTTCGTTTCGATCCCACAATTATTTCTTGGTGCGCAAATTTTTATGGCAATGAGTGTATAATGAATCTATGTCAGAAGAGTGTGGCCCTGCATAGAGAACCAGTTGCGATGTTTGTTGAATTGTGTTTTATAAAGTTTAAAAACGATTACTTTTAATAGGGCATATCTACAAATTACAGAGTAACCTCGTTCATACGTCACTCAGTTATACAACTTTCATGTTTATACAACGTTTAACTTGGGTAGCAATTGTGGTAACAATACATTTTATACAACAAATACAAATACATTTTAATGTTAAAATATTTCATTCATTTATTTAACGTAAAACCTCAATTATTCGACGTTTTCACTTCAACTAAAACTCGGAAACTTTTGAAAAAAGAAAAACGTAATTTATATCCATCAAATGCGCACAAAATTTTTGTATGCAGTGAAAAAGCGTTCCTGCAGCAGTTCTAGCATATTGTCACCGAAAAAATATAAATTTTAGGGTGATTGCTGACGTATACGAAAATTTCCAGTGAGATGGCTGATGACCATTTAGAGTGGACAGTTAGGTGATTTGTTTATTGCTTCTTTCTGAGAATGCGCAGATGTGGAGAGTCCCGAAGAAATGGGTTTCAATCGTTTTGACGGCCATATGACCTTTCAGAATTTTTTCTCTTCCTATGTTTTCCAAGTTATCCCGAGAGGGTGAGAAAGTCTACTGTGAGCATTTACACAGTACAGGTCTGCCGAAAATAGGTACACATGCACAGTAAGTTCTTTCGATCATTTCCTGTAGAACTTTCTTTCGATGTGGTGCTTTGCTTGCTGACAGGGCCGTCTTAAGAGCATCATGTTTTGACCCCCACTGGAAAAAGTTTGCCCCCCCCCCCCAGAGAAAGTTGAAATGACGGCCCTGCTTGCAAACCAATTGAATATGTTCGTTTCAACTTTTTGAAACGATTATAAAGTAGAGAAACAACTAAAGAGCAAGCTCCTGATTGAAAATCATCTACTGCCAAAAAAAAAGTCCAAGATGGGGAAATTTTTGCAAGTCGAGAAGATTTTGTTGCAATTTTGTACCCAATGTCGTGTCCCAAAGGTAATGTTGTGCCAAATTTTATTTCTTTAAATGATTTGAAATGTGATTTAATTTCCTCTCAAGTATGAAATATTTTTTTAGAACAGAATTGGAATGCAATTAAACACGTAAAATTTTATAACATTTTATATGTATTGGGGGGGGATAATTTTTTAAAAAGGCTGTCATTCACTTCACTTCGACTTATACATAAAACGTATAAAACGTTTTGACTCGGCCTCTTGAACGTCGTATAAACGACTGTAACAGAATTGTAAAGTTGCTCAGTTGAATAGATGAAGTGAACATAAATATTTAAATTATTTCAGTTCAATTTTTCAGGTCGGTGCTTCAACCAAAAGGCCAATGAAAATAGTTTTCAGTATTATTACTTTTATTAACTCTTTAATTCACTAAATTTATTTATTCTTTTTGCACGCCTGTAGTGAATCGCCTGGCATAACGGAATCGCTTCATTTTATCAAAAAAATCATTCCATGGAATAGCTTCACGTTAGAACAGGGCGTCTCAAACTTTTTCCCCCTGAGGCGCTCTTTTTCCCTATTCAATGCTTATCCGCGAGCTCCACCGGCTCTCCAGAGCTGTTTAACAAAGAATATTTTCGGAAACCTCACACCATGACAAAGGTTGGAGGCGCACAGTCTGAAAACCCGTGAGTTATAGGAATAATCTTTGATGTTCTAAATTCAAGTTAAACGTTTGGATAGAAATTTTGTTTTGTGTAAAACGCGTTTCAAACTGGTTCGTCATGTGTAAAGATTCTACAGTAGTTTCATTTGGTGTAGTATACTTGCTTGCTTGGTGAACAACGAAACTATAGAGATGCGGTGGATATCTTATCTGAGAGAAAAAATTTGATACTGTGCATATATATCTATATATATAAAATTGATTTTCTGTCTGTCTGTGTGTTATGTTCTCTATACAAATCTACAATTTTAGATGGATCGTCACCAAATTTTGCATATATACCAAATGGGACCCGACTTGAACGATAGGCTACTTTAAAATTTCGTCAGAGCAGGGCAAATGCCCCAAATGGGCAAAAAACGGTTGGGCAACAATGGTTTTGGGCCTCAACAATCACTTTCCGAACGTTTACTTTGGTTACCGTGGTTCCCTAGCAATGCGTTTGAGACGTGATTTATGCCTTTACAATGGTTTGTCACTTCTCTACTACTGTTAGCATATGTATATGTATAATAGTTTATGCCTTTATAATGGTTGGCCACGTTTTCAATACTCTCAGTAATGAGGCTTTTTGAATATGTCATAATCATCATCAGCATCGCCACACATCAATAATTTTAAAAAATTTTACTGAATTCTAGATTTTTGAAATATTGAGTTCTCTTACAGATATACGAAGCCCAGGAGATTAAATGTGAAGTGATTAGCCAGACCTACTTTTGAGTTGAGATCCATGCAATAACATTGATTTCAACTTTTTATTTATATCTTCTCAAGTATGAAAATTAATGTCTCCTTATTGTCCAACTGCATAAATTCATATAGTTTAGATTGTTTTAAAATTAATTATGAGCTCATAAAGTACATCGAAGAAATTCCACAGTTTTAATATATTTTGAAGCAGAAACCGGCAGATGAATATCTAGAACTTCAGGGGGGGGGGGGGAGGAATCAAAATACTTGGCACCCCTTGAAAAAAAAAATATATATATATTCATTTCTACGTTTCTTTAAATATAGATTTTTGTTTATTTCATGAGTCGCGCAGTAAGTTGCCATGGTGATGTCCCGTTTCGTCTTTTCCCGATTCAAAAATATATTTCAAGTTTCAATTTTATTTTAAACTAGCTATAATACCCGGCGTTGCACGGGTTTTCTTCAATGAGACTTTTTGGATCACGTGGTATCTCCCTCTTTCTTTGAGAGGGACATACAAACCGTGTTCAAGTTGAACCAATATGGCGACTGGCTAGGTACCGTTTCGTCTTTTCCCTATTCGTCTATTAGGTCAAAATAGTCCCGTTTCATCCGATCTATTCTTTTCCCTCCCACTTCCCTGGATTACTGTCAATCAAAATAAAGAAAACACCCCGTGGTTTGACACCGAGAAGAAAGGCGAGTGATTGACGAAGGGGAAATTAGACATTTTCGTTCTAAGGGTAAACATATCTCAACGAGAAAAGTGCGGGAAATTGCGATCCATAATACGAGACATAATTGTAATAACAAAACCGCAATATACGACGAATTTTCTCTAATTATTGCTGAAATTCCCGACAGAGCTGCTACAAATCGCAATTAAAAAAATAATAATTTTAGTAGATATATTTCAACATGACTTGTGGGTGTATATTTTATTATAGATCCAACATATTTCATTCAGAAAATACAAGAAATTTGGAGAGAACGCAAAAAATTTGTTTAGATGAATATTTATATTTATACGTAGTAATCATAATATAATTTACAAGTGATGAAAATTATCTTCATTCATACTTTCAGTAGAGATTGCCAATTCAAATAAGCTTCGTTAAAAAAAAAAACTAGAAAGTTTAGAAAAAAAAGTGAGAACGACCGAAACCAGCACTGCCGAAACACGGGAATATCACTAAAATTACGGTACATTCCTGTGTAATATGGTCAAATATGAATTGTTTCGGACATTTTGCTGGTACGTCAATCACTCGCCTTTCTCAGTGTGAAACCACGGGGTGTTTTGTCTTGATTGACAGTTATCCAGGGAAGTGGGAGGAGAGAGAATAATAGATCGGGTGAAACGGGACTATTTTGACCTAAGGATGAATCGGAAAAAGACGAAACGGTACCTAGCCAGTTGCTATATTGGTTCAACTTGAACACGGTTTGTATGTCCCTCTCAAAGAAAGAGGGAGATACCACGTGATCCAAAAAGCCTCATTGAAGAAAACCCGTGCAACGCCGGGTATTATAGCTAATCTATATATATATAATTGATTTTCTGTCTGTGTGTATGTTCTCTATACAAATCCACAATTTTCGATCGATCGTCACCAAAATTTGGATATATACCAAACAGGGCCCGGATCGAACGATAGGCTACTTTAAAAGTTCGTCAGAGAAGGGCAGATACCCGAAATGGACGAAAAATCGTCGGGCAACAATGGTTTCTGGGCCTCAACAATCACTTTCGGAATGTTTACTTTGGTTACCGTAGTTCCCTAGTAATGCGTTTTACACGTGCCTTTACAATGGCTTGTCACTTCTTTAATCCTGCCAGTATTATATATTTATTCCTTTGTAATGGTTTGTCACTTTTCCAATCCTCCCAATAAATGAAGAAAACACGGCAGCGCCGGATATTGTAGCTAGTATTATGCATGATAAAATTGCAGTGAAATCTCGATATAACGATATTCTGCGGACGAAGAAAAATACCATAATAGAGGTATTATCGTTAATCGAGAGACTTTGACATTGAACACTAGTCATCAGGGCCGCAACTAAATGCTTGACCAGCTGAGGTAAGCACATATTTTCACATCCCCCCCCCCGTAATTTTGAAGAAGAGGCTATAAAAGGTGAATTTTGCTCACTCTTCTGGTCTTGGGCAAGATACCTGCTTGTCCTCCTCCCCCCCCCCCAGTTGCGGCCCAGCCGACCATGGATCACGATCACCATTGGCGTATGCAAAGGGGGTTTAGTGTTCTAACCCCCCCCCCCCGAGCTGAGATTATAGGGAAAATTATTATAAAATTATTGCAGGAAAAAAGAACGTAACTCCCCACCCTCGTGAAAATGGCAATACCCCTATGGCAATCACAAGTTTCTATGGGAAAACCATATCACCTAACCAATTCGTTCTCTTAACTGGCCCATAGGGGAGCTCTATTGTATTGCGTAAAATTATATACAAATCACATAATCATATCTCGAAATGTGATAATATTTATCACACACACACACAATTATATTTTATTATTTAGTTTAAATATACAGTGAAACCTCGATATAACAATATTCTACGGACCAAAAAAAAAATATTGTGGTAGAGGGATTAAAGAGGTAACATTATCCTCACCATATTATGCACCATAATCTTTTCTCAAGGGAGGTGCACAAAATTTTTCAGGGGGGGGGCAGGCTCAAGCCACCCATGATATACAGAATTTATACAAAAATATATTTGTGTTTTTTTTTAAATATTCATTTTTACAAATACGTTTTCAGTTTTTGATATCCTTCAGGGTCGAAAATACTTCCGACGCCCCTGTCCGTCATAGACTTTGTGCGACTAGCGGCCGTATTCACCGTCCAGTTTCAGAACACGATCCAGATTCTAAACCGCGTTTCACCTCAAAATTGGTATTCACCGCCCCTGAATCGAGATCCAGGGACCAGCTTTTCGAGCCTGAAACTAAACCTCCGATTTCGGCGATCCAGCAGGGTGGATCGAGTTTCAGCGCATGCGCAGTGAGCATTATCGTCGTTGCAAACACAAACATCGACGAAGTAATCTTGGTAGTAATGACGGTCGTGCTGAATTGTTTTTACGATGAGCCGGAATGAAATAGGGAATTTAGAATAATTTATTAATTATAAGGTGATGAGTGACCGCGTTTAGGTATTAAATATATGTTAAATAATTAACCCCGATCAATGAAAGCTTTCAACTACTTCTTGAAGCCATCAACAAGTGACGAAAGAAGGTGAGTAATGATACTTTTCTATGATTTCCTTCAAATCTGAACTTTATTCGCTAACAAAATGATCATTATCAAATAATGATAGAATTGTATGTGTAATATACTCATGTATTGATATTAATGACAAATTCGTCTTTATGGTACCTGAAGCAGGGTCGTAGTGGGCTCTCTCGATGCAGATTTTTTCTTGAGTGGGGGCCCCTGAAAGTATTATTATGTAAAATAAAGTGTACATTTTTGTGAGGGCCCCATTCTCACTGCCCTTGGGAAGTGCTCGGCCGGTTGCCCCAGCTTATTTACGGTCCTGACCTAAAGGTTAAAATGGTGGGGCATAGTGTCACGCTTTTGAAGTTTTTTCCTCTCTGAAAATAATGTATCATGGGTCTGAAAAGAAGTCATGAATATCTCTCTTGAATTGCAGGAATAGTCACTTGTATATAGTGTATACAAAAATTTTTTTTTTGTATCACTTGTGTACAAAAAAAAAATTCCCCAACCAGGGCCATCTTAAGAGCATGATAGGGGCCCCCGAGACGAGAAATTTTTCTGTGGCCCTACCTGGTAAATTCCAGAAAATTTCAACCAGATCTCATTTTTGTGGGGCCCCCCTTCTCTCTTGAGGAGCCTCGTACATTAAGAACTCACAAAATGTGCTAGGCAAAAGCGATCATTGCAGTAGTGCATTTTATTTCCTAAACAATACAATATTCACCAACACTCTAAAATATAGATTTGTGTATGAAATGTTTCATCTTTAATATGAAAATATTTATATTATTGCCGAGCAAAATATATTACCTTTTGTAGCTTTTACCTCTTGGCAGGAATATATTTATTACATGATATTTTGCTGCTGTGTGTAAACATGACATTTTCCTTCTATATTCAGTCGATCTCGCTCACAACATTCCCACGTATAATATTTTCCTGCTTAGTACTCGAACTAATTTTTATTAAGATTTCCTGTTTAAAGCATTTTCCCTGCTTACATTTTTCATGGTAATTTTTTGAAAAAAAAACCAAAAAATTTATAAGCAGAATCCACAGTATTTGCACAAATGAAAACACATGCACAACAAAAAATATTTTCTGTGGTGCATTCTCATTATCCAAAATCATATAATTATCAGCTCATTTCATTCTATTTGTGTATCAATATTTTGCATATAAATACCAGTTCATTGGTTTATTATTTACAGTTAAACCTCACTACAATGATACTCGATATAAAAATAAATCCCTCTACATCGATATTTTGAAAGTCTTGTTTGAAAATTCCTATAGTATAATGTTTAACTGCTGCCACTCGATTAGAGATGTGAGGATGAGAATATTAATATGAGAAATAACTTGAGAATAATTATTATTTTTGATAAGAATATTCCCCAGTAATTTATAAAAGTAGTCTTTCCAGAGAATATTCTCTAGGATATTATATATAATTATATTATAAATACTGGAGAATAGTCTCATTAAGAACAATAAGAATATTCTCAAGTTATTTATTTACAATAGTGGTCCTTCCAGAGAATATTGACAACATATACAACAACATATTGACAATACGTGACAATATTCTCAAGTATTTTGCATCTTTACTCGTCATACAACAACAATCCCTCTACAATGATATTTTTTCTTGATTTGCAGAATATCATTTTATCGAGATTTTAGTTTGTGATCATACCTTTCGTGCTCAAAACACCAATTCAAAAATTCATGAAATTACTTTTGGAACCTTATTTATGTGCAGTTCATGCCAGCATCGGGCAATGATTGAGTGAAATTTATAATATTTAAGTAATCTATCATTACATAACTCGTACCACGTGATTGCTGATTACATGTGCTTTATTCGTATTATGCAGTATAATTCCACTGTACTTAAAATCACAACACATGAGTATAATTTGCTTCATTCTTTAGGGAAATTTTTTTTTCATGAAACCTATGTTTAATTTTTCAGATGAAACAAGTATTTGGGAGCAATAGTAGGGTGAAAACACATAACTATGATAAAATGTGGCCACTGAAGATGAACTGACTCCATCACGGAAGAAAATCTCAATATTTATTTACTATGTCTGTTTGTGTGTGTTACACGTACCATTATTGTTTTTAGCAATTTCAAATACTTCCATATAAATATGAATACATTATGTTTGATAATTGATTTGTCATTATTTCGTAAGTGAGGAAAATGTTAGCCTTTTTTTACATAGTTTGAATTTGTGCTTTAATTATGTTCAAGTTACAGTGTAAATTTTGAAAGTAACGAATTACTAGATTATTATGTGAATACGGTATATATTTTTAAAAAATCCAGATTTAACTACCAATCCTGCTAGTAAAAAGAGGAATAGAAAATGATTTTGTTGATGAATAATGACATTGAATCTACCAATATATGTCAATTTTTTTTTAATTTTTAGTCTTGGCTATTAATTTACCCTTTAGTTAAACATAAACATGATTCAAATGCAATGCATTTTACATATTTGCTTGTATTGACTGTCAGATTTGAAACTTTGTTTACAGATTTTTTTTATTTTTAAGAATCTTTCAGCTTCAATCAATTAGTGTTTACAAAATTGGGATTTCAGGTACAAAGCAATCGTAATTTAAAAAATATTCAGATAATTATTTTTGAAAAATTTCTAAGTTTATTAGTATTTTTTAAAATATAAATTTTACACAATTGTGACCGTCCTTTTTTCCTTCATTTCATTCACGATTAATAAAATTTGTATGTGCTGATAAATACATTTTTTTTCTCTTCAAAGCAATGAAAATCGCATAGGCTGATTATACGTGGGAAAATACAATACATGCGATATAAATTATTTGCCAATAATGATATATATAATTTATCTAATCTGAGAATATTAGCAATTCCGTAGCGAAATGAAAAACCATCATTATAGATATATTGGGAGTAGGAAAGAAAAACGTAGCTGGAATGAAATGGAATTTCCATTAAAAAGGGGATGATAAAACCATATTTTGCTTAACGAAAAAAAAAATTGTTGAAAAACGTAAACACAAGAATCCTACCGTTGAGTTTTCTACTTCATTAGAAGATCAAAAACCCTTCATCCAATCAGCATCGGATCTACTCTCGCCAAGCTAATATACGCCAAATACTCGCCAACTGAACCGAGTTTCACTTGATACGCACTCGAGACTGTGTTCACCACTCGCGAGTGTTCACCACTCACGGTCCTGAAACCCGTTTCAGTTTTAGAACGAATTTGGTATTCACCAGTGAGTCTCGAGTGCGTATCAAGTGAAACTCGGTTCAGTTGGCGAGTATTTGGCGTATATTAGCTTGGCGAGAGTAAATCCGTTGAGAGAGTAAACTCCTCTACGGCCGTAGGAGTATCCCTGTGCTGTCTCTGAACGACTCGCCAATATCTGAAGACCTTGATAAGGCTAATATCTTTATTGGCATCTTTTCTCGCTCCTACAGTCCTGTTGGACAGGGCTATGCCCATCCCTCCAGTGACCTTGCGGAAGACCATCCGTTTTTTAATGGCATGTTCAATACCCACACAATACAGTCCATCATTTTCTCTCTTTCCACCAGTGCATCAACCGGGTCCCGATAGAGTTCCAGGCATTCACTTCAAACTCCTCTCCGATGTTATATCTCCGCTCCTCAGTTTTCTATTTTCCTACTTTTACATCCATGAGATTATACCTCATTCCTGGCACTCCGCAATTATTATTCCGGTCTACAAAAAAGAAGGGTTCTGCTTCAGATCCATGCAATTATCGCCCGATTTCCTTGACTGACATCACCTGCAAAATTTTCGAAAGATGTATTGCCGATCACCTCCTTCTATATGCAATTGAGATGGGTCTTATACCTCCTACACAATATGGTTTCATACCGGACCGCTCGTTACCTGTTCAGCAACTAGTCGCCCACGATCTATCGACGAAGGTCACAATGTTGATGTAATCTATGTGGATTTTAATAAGGCATTCGATAAAGTCGACAGATCAATTCTCTTAAGAAAGTTAACCGATATGGGTGTTCCTGGCAAAATAGTCAGGACAATTCATGTCCTACTGTCAGACAGAGTCCATTGTGTTCGAGTTTCTGGGGCTGTGTCAGCGAGTCACCCCATACCAAGCGGCGTCATCCAGGGATCTGTGCTAGGTCCCATTCTATTCACTTTGTTCACTAATGACATAGCTCAAGTCGTCTCTCCCATTCCCATTCTACAATTTGCAGATGATATAAAGCTATTCTTGGCGACGGACAACACAATGGGCCTCGAGACTGCCTGCTTTCGTCTTTTTCGTTGGAATAGCCAGATTAATCTTCCTATTTTTATCGTCAAGAGTGGCTCTATGCATCTAGACAGACCCACCGACCTCGTCTGCTGTCAGATGGGTCCTGAAGGTTTACAACACTTGACCATATGCTTCGATCTGGGTAGTTCGTTATCCGGATCTCTCGACTTCATTGATCATTATCGTAATATGGTATGCAGGGCCAATAGAGGATATATATCCTCACATCTCTTCCCGTGTTTCAGTCTCTCTTTTTTTGCTCCAGCCGACGCGCAAACCGTCACAACGCTAGCGGCGCGTATCTGCTTCACCCCCGGGTAAAAAATTTCCCTTTCTACGTCAGCCAACTTTTCTCGTGGTAGCGAAGCGTCATAGCCGGCGCCATCTTGATTTCCATTAGCATCATACATTGCAAGATCAAACAATTAACTATGCGGTAATTCGGCAAATAATAATAACCGTTGGATTGCCGATTTAAGTGCTCGCCAACCGTGCCCAGCTGACTTGAAGCAAGCAGATCGAGGTTGCAGTGTCCAGACGACCGAAGTGAGCAAGACCAGTGCGACGCCAGGAGATCTCGACAACAGCATCACAGGGCCAGAACTACAAGATCCCGGAAAAATTTGAGCGAACAATTATTCTGCGTGTTAGTTCTTTTTAGTTAATCAATGTAGGAGTATTTTGGGTCCCGGAATATATTCAGGTTAGTGTTTTACATATATATATATTTTCATATCGCTTAGCCAAAACTTTTTCTTAATGTTTTACACGTGCCATTTCGATAGGGGTCTCATCGTTTGATCAGATTTTATTTATTTATTTTTTTTTAATCCTCATGCCACGTGTATTTTTGTACATTTCTCGTCGTTTAACGTAGCCACGTTTTTGTGTATTTTCCCCCAAGCGCCATTTTTTTTTCTTTGTTCAGACATCCCTCCATTGGATAGGTAGCTAGTATTTTGTACTTCGCTGTAATTTTTTTTTCTTTTCGAGTTTTTCTGTCCGCTCTCGTAGTTGAATAACCATTCCGTAGTACTTCATGTAATATATATATAGTGCACGTGTTTTTTTTTTTTTTGTTTGTTTGTTTGTTTTTTATTCTCGATAGTTTTATACAATATTTCTCGAAATGGCATTCTTTGATATTTTCACATGCACGTGCCGAGCCACACACTGTTCTTAGATTTAATTAAATTTTCCACAGTTCGTATTTAGTGCGAGGTCGTATTTAGTAACACACAAAACTGACATGTCTTTCTCTCTGAGACTATCACTTGATGACCAAGACAGCCCGACGGCCAATTCCTTGGATGATGTCTCTACAACGGGAAACGACACCACCGTCCCCGACACGCTCGGCACAACAATGAATGAATCCGACAAAACACCCAAAGAGTTGATAGAGGAAATTAGGGAGATCTGCTCTGGGAACAACAACTCGGAAGAAAGTCGCCTGACCAATATTTCTATTGAGGTTCACAAACTGTTAGACAGCCTAGAGTCCAGGATCATCAAGCTCGAGCTGACCACAACAACACAAGCGAGGAATACAATGGACAAGGACATCCAGACAGACTCTTTTCTCCATGCCTTCGCCTCTACCCAAACCCTACCCTCCTTCACATCAATCTTTAACGATATTCCAAATCCTATTCCCACACTTTCATCTGAAACCCAAACATCTCCTCTAGCTGTTTCTCAATCCCAGCCTCTCTCCACTACATCCACATCCACCAACACTCCACTTCCTTCCTCCTCAACACTTTCTTCTCTCCCTGGTACCTCCACTCCCAAGCCATCTTCCTCCGCCTCCTCTCATTCTTTTCTCGATCCTCCTCCCAGATCATCTATTATTCCAAAATCCTATGCTCGTACCACCTCCAACACTCGTCCTTCTCTTGACCTCCCTCCCCATGCACCCTCTATAATCCCAAAATCCTCCTCTTGCACCTCCACTGAACCTTCCTACCGCCGCCTTGGACAACCTCTTAATATCCCACATCCTGTGCTTTACACCCTTCCCCCTATCAAAACCCAGCACACCCTGTTAAAACCTCGCAACAAACTCATCTAAAACCACTAAACTTTCACAACCTGCAATCAAAGCGCCCTCAACTTCAGCTAACCCCCCTACCTCTTCAACCTCTGCTCAAAGTCCTACCGCTTCAACCTCTGCTCAACATGCTACCACTTCAACCTCTGCTCAACATGCTACTGCTTCAACCTCTTCTTCCAACACTGTTAACTGTTGCACTGACCCCCCTTCTCTACCTCAACCATATGCTCAACTTCTCCGTCTCAACAGACAGGTATACACCCTCCTGATACAATTCAAAAGCCCGATAGACGATGAGCACATACACAGCGAGCAGGCCAAGCTCAAGGCATTCCTGAGAGCTAAAGTCGTTCTACCGGCACACAACATCAACATTCAAAAAGTAAGACCGATCAGGAGTGGTATAGCTATAGACCTACCTACTGAGGAAGACAAGCACCGGCTCGAGCAACTACTAAAGAAGCTGACACAACACAACTCAGAATGGCAGGCGAAGACCCCCATGACAACACAACCAAAACTCATCATATATGGCGTTCCGAGTAATACAACTGACCAACTAGTTATTGACGCCATATCTACAATCGCGCAGGCATCCGGGCAGATCAACATAGATTCTAGAATCTCGGCCAAACCAGACACAACACACATTGTAGTGGCAGTCCCTGGTAGGGTACTAGAACGCATTGTTCTGGCAAAATCACTTTTCATACACTGGGAAAGTTACCGAGTGCGCGAGTACCTTCAAGTACGACGCTGCACAAGGTGCCAATCCCACAAACACACCACACGCCAATGCCAGTCAGAAACACCGTATTGTGCCACCTGTTCCGGTAGGCACAATACTTACACATGCACGGAGGATCGTGTCAGGTGCATCAACTGTTTAATGAGCAATGACGACCACTACACAAAATACCCGACAGGACACAGAGCATCATCCCCGACATGTCATTGCTATAGGGCTTTAACCGAACGGCTGAGGAAGAAAATAAACTACAAATAATTCCCTTAATATTTTAAATAAAAAATTCCCTCAGTACAATTAGCTACTACAAAACTAAATCCGAAATTTAAAAATGAGCTCAAATAGAATGCCAGATGTCATGTCCCACCTCTTTCCTACACAATTAATTAATAAATCTAGCATTAAACTAATATAACTTAATTGCGACCACACGAAAGCGGCCATGGATAAACTTCCAATAATCTCAAATAAATACCAAATCGACATATTCCTCATCCAGGAGCCCTACATCTACAATAAAAGAATACCCAATATCCCAAAATCATGGTCGGTCTGGCTCGCAAAAGAAAATAGAGCCGCGATAATCTGTCCTAACCAAAACATAAAACCAATTTTAATAGAGACCCTTAATCACACCGTCGCCGTTAAACTTTCTTTCGACAACAAGCCTCTTACTCTGATTTCAGCCTACGCCCCTCCCCGTGGTGACCTGAAAGAAACACTCGCTGAAATTCCAATTATCCTCGATGCAATCAAACCGGAACAAGCACTGATCGGGTCTGATCTAAACGGGCAAAATCCGCTGTGGAACTATCCGAGGCTTAACGGTAGAGGCAAAGAGATAGAGCAATTCATTGGCGGACATGATCTTTTTCTCCATCACTCAAACTCAGACCCACCGTCATATGTCCATGGCGACAAAAAAGGCTGGCCCGACCTAACTCTCACAACAAACACAGAAATAGTGCAATGTCTAAATAGAAATATAACAACAGACTTCTCAGCCAGCCTTCATAAATACATTCTTATAGAACTAAACATCGCTGCCAACGCTATCTCACTCACAAGATTCAAAAGTAAATTTTGTCCCTCTAAACTTAACAAGCATCTCAGGGACATCCCCAAATTAATAACTTTAATTAATAATTGCCACACCTCGGAGGATCTCAACGCCAAAACGGAAGCGTTGGAAAACTTAATTTTCCAGGCTTGCCATAAATCTCTTAAAAAGAAAACATCCAAACTTAATATCAAAACCTCCTGGTGGACCCCCAAGTAAATGCCGCACAAAATAAACTCAAAGCTCTACAGCTTAGAACACAAAAAGCCTCCCCAGATGAAAAACCCAGACTTTATATAATATTTAAACGCGAAAGAGCAAAATTTTATAAACTAATTCGCAAATCAAAAAGAGAAACCTTCAGAGACTTCTGTAATAAAGCTTCTAATCCTTATGGTAAACAATATAAAACAGTTAAATCCAAAAGCACCATTCCCCCCCCCCCCCCAGCTTTTCAAACTTCTTGGAGAAGATGCACAAGGAACCCAAAGAGATTTTGCTAATATAATTCTGGAAAAACTCTTTCCCACACCACCTAACACGTCCTCCGCACAGAGCACGAACACTATGACATCGTCGAACTACAGTGACCCTCCATTCAGTCCGGCCGAAGTGGATAGGATTATAAAACTGATCCCGACAAACAAAGCCCCCGGTCCTGATAGTATTGACGGCCCGATAATCAAGCATGTACACAAACAATACCCAACTCTTTTCCTCACGCTGTTCAACAAATGCCTCGAACTAAAAACATTCCCCAACATCTTTAAGATAGGGCAAGTAATACTCTTTCAAAAACCAGATAAAAAACCAGATGTAATCGACTCGTATCGTCCAATAACCCTTTTGCCCGTAGGAGGTAAATGTCTTGAAAAACTTTTGACTCAAAGACTCAACTTTCACCTGGAATCTCAAAACTATAACTCTAACCTTCAATTCGGCTTTAGGTCAGGTAATTCTATAGATGATGCCCTCAACCTAATACTCACTAAAATTAACGAATTCAAGAGCAAAGAACTGGACGTCGCCTTTATAAGTATCGATATTAAAGGAGCTTTTAACAACCTGACCTATTCCTCAATAAACCAAGAACTGTCCAAAGCTCCCCTCCCTAACAATATTAAATCATTGTTTTCGGACCTCCTAGCAAATAGACATGTCTTAATCACAACACCGGAAGGCCTGGCGGTTAGAAAACAGGATATTGGCTGTCCACAGGGTTCGTGTAGCGGACCAGCTTTATGGAATCTTGTGGCCAATCAAGCCCTAAAAATCCCCGTCCCGGAAGATGCCCATATCCAAGCCTTTGCTGATGACTTTGCCTTTGTGATAGGGTCAGTAAATGTATCACAGCTAGCGATAAAGGCAACTAAAATTCTTAACGATTTTTCGAATTGGCTTAATGAACATAACCTCAAAATCTCAACAGAAAAAACACAATTTCTCTGTTTCACAAAAAATAAATATCCCCCTAGGATCAAAATTAATGGTAAAAATATTAAATGCGTAAACAATCTCAAATATTTAGGCGTAACCATCCAAAAAGACCTCGGCTGGCAATCACACATCAATGAACGCAAACTAAAAGCGACTCGCTTCCATTTTAAACTAACTAAAATAACAGGAAAATCCTGGGGCATCTCACAAAGCATTAGGAACACTATCTACAAGACGGTGGTCGAGAGATTCTTGGCCCATGGCGCCTCAGCTTGGTATAGGCATCCAACCAAAAAAACACAACAGGCTTTAGATAGTGCACAGAGGAAATTTCTTTTAACAATAACCGGAGCCTATGACACAACAGCTACGCTCGGACTCCAAGTGATCACAGGCAACTGCCCACTACACCTAAAGCTCCAAATGGAAGCAGTCTACACAAACGCAGTTAGGTTTAGGAAAAACATTCAACCAGAACTTCTAGACTTTGACCCCAATAACTTTGAAGCACGGGAGCATGGCTGGCACCACCACCCCTCCTGCTCAACTATCCCCAATCAAATTTCGGTTGACGGCCACGATATAAAACTAGCAAACACCCACATATACACAGATGGCTCCAAAACCGATGAAGGCGTCGGGGCAGCCTATTGTGTATACACAAACAATACAGAAAAGCAAACGTGGCAAGCAGCGCTAGATAAAAACAATAGTAACTTCCAAGCAGAATTGTTAGCGATAGAAGCAGCTGCACAATACGCAATGGGAGCAGAAGAGCGAGTTTTAATAATAACTGATAGCCGCTCCTCCCTTCAAGCACTTCTAGATCCAACAAATAGAAACACAATAGTACGTGTATTAAGGCGGCGTCTATTAAATAACCCAAACATTTTCCTAGGTTGGACCAAGGCCCATGTAGGTAATCTTGGAAACGAGAGAGCAGACTCTCTAGCCAAAGCTGCAATCAACTGTGACAATAAACTTGATAACCCTTTCCCACTAACGCTCCTGAAGCGACAACTTAAACAAGCAACCCTCCAGAAATGGCAGCAAATTTGGGACCAAGGAACAACAGCTAGGAAAGTGCACGAAATTGTCCCTCGAGTCACATACAACACACTAAACTGGAATAGGGAGGTGACTATCTTCATAACAGCACACGGCCCATTCCCTATATATCTACACGAACGGAAACGCCGCCGAACAGACAAATGTGCCTGCGGTATGGTGGGTACTCCTGTTCACTATGCAACAGAGTGCAAATTTACAAAACATCTACACATGTACAAATATTCCGAAAACAATAGAAAACAATGGTTCACTCAAATAATCAAAAACAAAAACACAGCAGCAAGGATTACTAGCCTTGTCAGATATATACACGCCAACGAAAAACAAGAAATCTGTCCACCAGATTTATATATTACAAAAATAAGTGGGAGAAAAAACAGAAATGGATAAAAACAACAAAAATCATATCCACATGACTGCCACTACCAATACATAACCATTACATGTACAAGATATAGCATGTACTAACGGGACCCGAACAAGAATTTTTATGACATTCCCGTTACAATGATGTAAATGTGATAACCACAAGTGTCCTTCATGCCGCTATTCTAGCTAGGGTGCTAGGCGGGACGACACCAATGGTTTCATAATAACCATTACACATGTAGTTTATATTATATATATATATTCTTTTCTTTTTTTAAATATAAATATAACCAGCCAGATCGAGTCAACCAAAACACCAAGACCGAAGCTGATCCTTAGCTAAGGCTCTCTCCAGACAATCCCCCATTTAAATCAAGCCCACATTGCTCACCAAAATAGGTTTAGGACGAGACGACTCGACCTGGCAGTTATATATATATGTATATAAATGTGTGTATTTCTCTTTCCTCCATTCAAGTTGTCCATGCATTTCATGTCCACAACACACGTGCGTACTCATATTGTCGGATTCATGTTGCTCACCGAATAAGGTGCTAAGCGAGATGCCACGGGTGCTCCCTAATTGTATATATTCCCCCACACAATACTTCTATTTTGTATATTTTCATTAAATCCACCGGAGCGAGTGAACTCAACCCAATAAAACCGATGCTGGCTTCTAGTCGCAAGTTATCAAACCCATTTGCTCACCAATAAGGTGTTAAGCGAGATGACTCGCTCCGATGGATATATATATATTATTTCACAATAAGATTCTCATTTCTCTTTCTTTTTGTATCCTGTGTATATAATATGGCAAGTGTAAGATAACAGATGAGATGGCTGGGGGGGGGGGCTCAATTGCTTTTAAAACATACCTCCATCCTAATATATGTACATTCATCTTAACTAAACCCCGAAACTTCTCCAACTCCTAATCCCATCTCGTCTGTAATCACCACAAAATTTGTTAATCGCGACAGTACCCAATTGTCCGGGGAAAATATGTTGTAAAAAAAGTTTGTATGTTTTTTTTTTTTGTCACTAAATAAAGTGTTCCTGACTCTGCCACGAAGCTGGGCTGGAAGAGATCTCGGCAATGGGATAAGTCCAGTGGCAAAGTTCTGGCGTTCATTCATTCAGGGCCAATAGAGTCGCATATATGATGCGTACGGCGTACAGCAAGTGCGATATGCATACCCTGACTTTCGCTTTTTGCACATATGTCCGACCGATACTTGAATACTGCTCGCAGGTGTGGTGTCTATACAAAATTAAAGACATATTACTCATCGAGAGCCGCCAAAGGGCTTTTACTAAATGACTTCCAGGTATTGGTGGAAGATCATACCAAGAGAGACTCGAGATATTTGGCCTTCACTCTTTGGAGTGGAGGAGGGCTCGATCTAACCTAATTATGTGCTATAAATTGGTTCATAATATGGTATATTTACCTTCCGATAACCCTTTTTTCGAAATCTTGGACAGACGGCCTAACCTCCGTAGACACAGTCTTCAATTGAAAATTTCTGTTTCCAGAGGCGACCACTACTTCTATGGCTTCAGATGCCGTTCAGCTAGACTGTGGAACAACCTGCCTCGTGACCTCGTTTCTGCCCCCTATGCTGGATTAGTCTCTTCCTTGGACAATTTTAACTTTACTCCTTTTATGAAGTGTTTTTCTACTTGATTTATGTTCTTTTATGTTTCCAGTTTTCAATCTTACCAGTGTAAGTGCAATTTGCCTACTGGGTTGTGTGATAAAAAAAATGGTAAAATGTTTTACCAGGTAAGGAGGAAAAGTCCATTATTTTGATTTGAACGCCATGAGTAGGTAGGAAATACTTCACAATGATAGGAAAAAGTTTTATGTTCTACCTTTTCGATGCATCTATACTAACTGCAATACTTTTGGTTTCATTCAAGTCCTGCTTCATTTCGTCTAGTAGGCCCTATGTATGGTGATAAAACATTCACAATTTTTCTTCCATGATATTATCATCTTGTCTAACTACGAAAGAGTTAATGGTTTTAGCAGAAGCTATATCCTTTTCGGCATTCTTATGCCGCTGGGTCGACACATGTTGATTGATGTCATTTCTTCCTCCATGGGCAACAGAAAAATGAGCACCACAATGTGTACACATTACTTTGGACAAATCGCTCTGAATGGCATCCAATTTGTTGAAATTAAATTTTTTTTGAAGCTGCAATTCTTTTCTTCGACATTTTTGCACGCAGTTATAACATTACCGGAACTCAAATAGGGTTATTGCATCTAGAAATCCTTTCCCGATGTTTTGATGAAGGCAAATTCAAATAGAGATCTAAAGAGGACCACCCTCACAGCATAATAAGTAGAAACAGAACTAAAACAATTTCTGGAACTTCGAACTGGTGCGTTAGTAAGACACTCGAAGTGTTGCCAATATATTTAACATCCAGAAAAAATACTGAAAATAATGTCAACTCATCAATTCCTAGTTATTGAGCTATGAAAATTATCTGTATCAACATTTCTGATGATAATAACGAATTCAAGTAAACTTCGTTCAAAATACGGGGAAAACCGGGACATTTTTGCAAAAAGGTTGGGACGGCCAGAAAAACAGAAGAAATCGGGACTGTCCCGGAAAATACGGGACGTATGGTCACCCTAATCATATCTTAAACGGATGAGCTCAAAAACTGCAATTTGTGAAAATCGCGTTCAAAGCGTTTTTTCTTGTTTACGTTTAAACTGTAATTCATTAATTTTTAATTTTATTTTGAAAAAAAAAACAAATTAACTCGATTTGATTTTCACAATTGAATGAAATATTTTTTAAAGTCATGTTTAAAATCGACTTCAGGGGTCATGAAACCCCTTAAATGAATAAAGTATCTCCAACAATTTTAAGATGAGATTTTTGTTTCCAGTTCCGATTCAGAAGTTTTGGAAGATTTACATGTTGCATCACAGCTTTCGATTGTAATTCTGCAACACAATTAACTTGAGTAACACAACAAGCATAATGAATGAAATCGATCACAGTTACAAATTGTCACGATGATGTCTAACAATTTTTACAGCATCTCATTAATGTTATGAATGTGTGTATGAAACAGGAGGCCCCTACTCGAGACCATATTTGGAACAACAGACAATAAAGACATGTCTTCATTTCGAAAATTGAGAGCTGAGGTACTGACTTCGGTTTAAGCATGATTTTTCGGGAAAAAATTAAGAAACAAAATACACACATATAACAGCAAAGGGACAGCAAAATTAGTAGTGCCTACGGCGTCGACATCCTGAAGTCGTTTGTGTGAAGACAGGGCCCGGGAGCACACACACACACAACTGCCCCGTTATAAACACACGCCTCCTTTCCTGACATGACACTAGCGGCTAAAAATCCGACATTCCCTAGTGAACTCGACCAATCACAGAGGAGCGGGAATGAGTTACTCTCGAACCGTAAATTTAGCGGCGTAAACACTCTAAGGTGTAAACAACAGATTGAAATCTTCGGAGCTGGAGAAAAGTTAAAATAGTTCCAAAAAAGAAGTGGTTGGGCTGTAACTATGGACCGTTCAAGTATTACTTAAGCAAAATTATGAGGTTTTTTACCACTCCCCAACCCCACTTGTCAGCAAAATCAAGTAAACTGGACCAAAACCTTCTAGATTAGTACCGTTATTAACCAAGGGGGCTTCGGCTGCCTTCCCCATTCTCGAGAGATACGCGGGTGGAGGATAGAATAACATATTGAATAATGTACACTCCCCCCCCCCCCTCGTGACCTCCAAGAGATAAAAATTGAATTTAAAAATTTAAATTCAAATAATTTTTTTAAAATGAAATATCGTAGAAAAATATCTGTGTACTGTTTTGATTAATTTCTGTAAATTTAAAATGTTTTTTGAAAGCTTGTGATGAGAGGAAATATTTTACCCTGTCCCCATTTAAAGGCAGGTCCTGTGTAAGCCCCCTCCCCCGGGCCCTCTTTACTTCTCTTGTTGATCTGAAGCAACCTAGGAGAATAGATCGAGATTTCAGGACATTGCACTGCTGAGGTGAGCACCTCTACGAATCAACAAAACATCAATTGCCATTGTGCTTTATAATATTTTACTAACATCTTGCCAGCAAAACTAAAAATATATCTTTTTGATTCCTTAATAGTGCATGTACATTTTGAATGCCCAGAAGAGCATCAATCAAGTTGGTTTCAAAACCCATTTCATCTAAACAATAATCTTCAACGCATGGTTTGCTGAGCTGTTTACTAATATGTGTAGCATATCTTAGTGCCCTGTGAGTTTCATTAAAATGTCAAATGTGGCTATCACCTTGATCTTGTCCAAGTACTGATGCATAATTTTCCAAATAACATATCAATGCTTTGATTGCTGCAAGGGTGAAGAATGATTCAATTAAAAATCAGTGCTATGAATGCTCAATTAACAGGAAATTTTTGATAATTATGTCTTTAGTTGTATGAGATACTGTATTCGATTTGGTTGGAAATGAGGACAGGGATGCAGGCGGGTCTGGTGCCCCGGTCGCTGAACCATAAGGGGCGCCAAATTCACCCTTAACTGCTTCCTCTGCATGCAAGGGGCGCCAAAATTCCGGCTTGCCCTGGGTGACAAAGTATCTAGTTGCGGCTCTGAATGAGGATACAGTACTGTATGAAGAAATTCGTTTCAGAATCACTTTTGTTTGTTGAAACATAATTTCCCATAAGTTTCTATGGAATATTATTTAATTTATTCCAGGTATGGATCAAAATTCAAAGATAAGTTTTTTAAAATACTAAGGAATATCATAAAGATGATAAAAACTGACCAAACGCTAAAATGAATAGCTTTCAAATTGGAATGAATGAGAATTTATAGGAGTATGAGATACAGATCTTTTTATTTTAAACTATGCGCACAATAAACACCAGCTTTATTCTGCTTAAGCCAGTGTTAACACAGTCGAGTGTGTAGGTGTCCCCCATCCATTTGTGTTTTGGTACATCTGGAGAAAAGATTACAAAAAGGTGATGTGTGTAAATCAATGCTCGAGTGACATTCTGACAATGATTAGCTTAAATTCAGCTCATGATGCAGCTGATTCATGTCGTTGCTTGCATTTGTATCAAAGAAAATGTTCATTAATCGCATTCGTTAGCCAAGGCAGAAAAACTAAGGCCCCTTTCACACGGAGCGGATGCGGATCCGGAAGAAGTTTTAACAATTGGAATATACTGCGCCTTTCAGACGAGCCGAAAAATCTCCGCACCTAGGAAATGTTCATGCGGGTCCGGACGTCGTCCGAATGTGTCAAAACCTAAGGGCCCTTTCACACGGAGCGGATGCGGATGCGGGTCCGGAAGAAGTTTTAACAATTGGGATATACTGCGCCTTTCAGACGAGCCGAAAAATCTCCGCACCTAGGAAATGTTCATGCGGGTCCGGACGTCGTCCGCATGTGTCAAAACCTAAGTGCGGGCTCCGCATCCGCACATAGAAGTTTTAACAATAGGTTTATTCGGAGCTATTCAGACGATGCGGATGCGGAGCGAATTCGTCCGCATCTTTGGCTATTTTTTAAAGGTGAATTTTTTTAATTATTTGCCATAAATACCCTTAAAAACACCATATGATGGTCCCTGCTCATTAATACAATGTACCTACATACGTCTATCCCTCCGTTTCCTTCTGAGATGGAGATATAGCAACTTTAACTGCCTTTTGTCCATATTTCACAATTTTATACAATAAAACCTGCCAACAACGGCCACTGACGGGACCAAAATTATAAGCCGTTCTGTTCATTACGAATATTTAATTGACTACATACTTTAATAACTTTTAAATTTAATTTAAAAATTTTAATTTTTTTCTTTTTAAATTTTTAAAATTATTTAAAAAATTATAAATATTTGAAATATTATTTTAAATATTTTTTATTTTTTTAAATTTTTAATCTTTTAATTTTTTCAAACTTAAAAAAAAATTCTTTTATTAAACAGTGTTATCCACGTACGGTGTTCACTCAGGGCCGTTTGAAGACCCTAGCATTTGAATATTTTTGGTCGTTCCCCGATACCTACAAGTATATTTTACTCGATATTCAGTCTATAAACTTAAAAAATGAAATTTTATATTTCAGAAATGACTAATCTAAGGATGGGATTTCACTCTAAAAGGTTTATGAAAGTTATTTTATAAAACTTGAAAAAAGCAACTAATAAATTTATCGGTTGCATTTGCTCTAATGCAACCGATAAATTTATTAGTTGCTTTTTTTGAAATAATTGTTATAAAATTTTTATAGTGTAATCCGGCCGGGATTATACTATAAAGTTTCATAAAAGAACTTTTATGAAAGTTGAAAAATTCAACCAATAGGCGCATCGGTTGCATTAATGCAACCGGTGCACACACACACACACACATTTTGTATTCAAAAAATTCAACCAATAAGATAATATTGGTTGAATTTTTCACGTTTTATCAAAGAGCTTTTACAAAACTTTTATAGTGTAATCCCGGCCTAAGGCTGGTATTACACTATAAAACTTGAAAAATGTAATCAATAAACACATCTGTTACATTCGAGCGAACTTAACTGATCGGCCTATCGGTTGCATTTTTCAAGTTTTATAAACTAACTTTTATAAAACTTTTATACTGTAATCCCGGCCTAAGACAGAATTGTGATGTGAATATTTCTAAGCACAGACATTTTGAACGTCCCCACCCCTCCCCTTTTTTTCTACTTGCAAATTCTTTGATATCTCCCGAATTTTTTTTTTAGGAACATATTAGTTTCGGATGTTTTTGGATTGGATTTTTCGAACATTGGATGTTTTTGGAATTTTTCTTTCATATTTTTCCGGAAAGACAGATTTGTTTTCAAAATCTTTTGAAAATATTTTAAGACATTTTCTCCCATCGACTACTTGTGAGGATCGGAATGAAGATATCTTTATTCCCATATTCTATGTGGCTCTAGACTAAACCACCAAAGAATACCTCTAGGCTGCATATGGGCACTGAATCAGGGGTGAAGGAGAAAAACAGTTACAAAAATTGCGAAAAAATAGTTTTTATGCACGAATTTCAACCTAAAGATACGGGTGAAACACCCGCATCTTCAGTGCTCGTGCGAAAGGGTATGCGGACCCGCTTCCGCACCCGCATCCGCATCCGCTCCGTGTGAAAGGGGCCTAAGTGCGGGCTCCGCATCCGCACATAGAAGTTTTGACAATAGGTTTATTCGGAGCTATTCACACGATGCGGATGCGGAGCGAATTCGTCCGCATCTTTGGCTACTTTTTGAAGGTGATTTTTCACGGAATTGTTTTAATTATTTGCCATAAATACCCTTAAAAACACCATATGATGGTCCCTGCTCATTAATACAATGTACCTACATACGTCTATCCCTCCGTTTCCTTCTGAGATGGAGATATAGCAACTTTAACTGCCTTTTGTCCATATTTCACAATTTTATACAATAAAACCTGCCAACAACGGCCACTGACGGGACCAAAATTATAAGCCGTTCTGTTCATTACGAATATTTAATTGACTACATACTTTAATAACTTTTAAATTTAATTTAAAAATTTTAATTTTTTTCTTTTTAAATTTTGAAATTATTTAAAAAATATAAAGATCTGAAATATTATTTTAAATATTTATTATTTTTTTAAATTTTTAATCTTTTAATTTTTTTAAACTTTAAAAAAAATATTTTTATTAAACAACTAGCTATAATACCCGGCGTTGCCCGGGTTTTCTTCAATGAGGCTGTTTGGATCACGTGATATGTCCCTCTTTCTTTGAGGGACATGCAAACCGTGCCCAAGTTCACCAATATGGCGACTTCCTACGCGACTCATGAAATAAACAAATCTAGATTTAAAGTAACGTAAAAAAAATATATATTTTCTTTTTTTAAAGGGTGCTAGGTATTTCGATCCCCCCCCCCTTTTTGAACTTCAAGTTATCCATCTCTGCCTGTTTCTGCTTCAAAAAATGCTTAATTAAAGCTGTGGAATTTTTTCGATGTACTTTACGGACCCATAATTAATTTTAAAATATCCTAACCCACATGAATTTATGCAGTTCAATATCAAAAGACAATACGGAGACATTAATTTTCATGCTTGAGAAGATGTAAATAAAAAGTTGAAATCAATGCATGGATATCCAACTCGAAAGTAGTTCCGGCTAATTGCTTCATATTTAAACTCCTGGGCTTCATATATCTCTAAGCGAACTCAATATTTCACAAATTGAGTATTTAATACAATTTTTAAAATCATTGATGTGACAGAAAACCCAACCAAATTTCCTCATTTCTACATTAAAATCGACAATTTTAACATTGATTTCTATAGGGGATCACCCTTTGCCTTATCATCAAAGTGATGCCGATGACGGCGTCTATTCAAAAAGCTCTCATTACTGGGAGGATTGAATAAAGTGGCAAACTATTATAAAGGCATAAATATTATACATATACTGACAGCGTTGAAGAAATGACAAACCATTGTAAAGGCATATACACGTTTTAAACGTAAAATTTCGTTAGGGTAGGGCAAGTGCCCCAAATGGGCATATACACGTTTTAAACGTGTATATGCCCATTTGGGGCACTTGCCCTACCCTAACGAAATTTGAAAGTAGCCTATCGTTTAAGTTGAGTCCCATTTGGTATATATGCAAAATTTGGCGACGATCGATCTAAAATTGTAGATTTGTATAGAGAACATGCATACACACAGACAGAAAATCAATTTTATATATATAGATGTTATCCACGTACGGTGTTCACTCAAGGCCGGATTAAGACGTTTGAAGATCCTAGCACTTGAATATTTTTGGTGGTTCCCCCGATACCTACAAGTTTATTTTACTCGATATTCAGTCTATAAACTTACAAAAATGAAATTTTTTATTTCGGAAGTGAGACTAATCTACGGATGGGATTTCATTCTAAAAGGTTTATGAAAGTTATTTTATAAAACCTGAAAAAGCAACTAATAAATTCCAAATGCAACCGATAAATTTATTAGTTGCTTTTTTAAAAGACTTATTATAAAATTTTTATAGTGTAATCCGGCCGGGATTATACTATAAAGTTTTGTAAAAGATCTTTTGTAAAAGTTGAAAAATTCAACCAATAGGCGCATTGGTTGCATTCAAGCAAATGCAACCGGTGATCTTAATGGTTTAATTTTTCACGTTTTATCAAAGAGCTTTTACAAATCTTTTATAGTGTAATCCCGGCCTAAGACAGAATTGTGATGTGAATATTTCTAAGCACAGACATTTTGAAAGTCTCCACCCCTCCCCTTTTTTTCTACTTCCAAATTCTTTAATATTTCCTGATTTTATAATTTTTTTTTTGGAACATCGAATGTCTTGGATGTTTTTGGATTGGATTTTTCGAACATTGGATGTGTTTTTGGAATTTTTCTTTTATATTTTTCTGAGAAGACAGATTTTTTTTCAAAATTTTTTGAAAATATTTTAAGATATTTTCTCCCATCGACTACTTGTGAGGATCGGAATGAAGGCATCTTTATACCCATATTCTATGGGGCTCAAGATTAAACCACCAAAGAATGCCTCTAGGCTGCCTATGGGCACTGAATCAGGGGTGAAGGAGAAAAATAATTACAAAAATTGCGAAAAAATAGTTTTTATGCGCGAATTTCAACCGTGCTGTGCTCGTGTGAAAGGGTATGCGGACCCGCGTCCGCATCCGCTCCGTGTGAAAGGGGCCTTACAAATGCCTCTGCTGGTGAATTTTTTTGCAAACAATTTTTTTTCCTTTTTACCTACTTGTATTTCCATAGGTTGAAAATGCTATTTTTCATAGTATTTTGTAATACTGTGCAGATGTACATGGTGTTTTGAATTTTTATGCATTATAGAATAAGCATTTTCTTGATATAGCAGAGAGGATCATCAAAATCATAATGAGATCACAGACATTCTATAACATTGAAGATAAACATATATACAGTAGATAAACAGATATAAAATAGAATAAACAATTATTCTAAAAGCCGAGAGGATAAGGCCATCAATAACACATTGCAGGCACGATTCTACAATATTAAAAATAAACATGATCATGCATTAAATTTTTAATATTATAGACCATGTTGCTCTGCCCAAAGAGACCTTGTTTACCCTTTCAGCGGCAATCCTGAGATTCTTGTCAAACCTGATCTGCTTTATTTCTGTCACCCCGAAATATTTTGTCTACTACAAAAATGCAGTGAAACTGTTTTTACAATAAAACATGTTTTCCATTCCCCTCCAACCAATCAGCTGTCAGTGAGCAGAGTTATAGCTATTGAGTTATAGCTATAGAGTCTAGCTATTGTTCTAGGTTAGATAAGAAGAAGCAAGAAAAAATAAATAAATATATGCTCAGTATAAATAATACAAAAAGGTTTCTCTTCATAGAAAGCCACACACGTAATGGCAAGGTTTGGCAATTTCAAATGTGGCAATTATAATGTTGATCAGGAAAATTTCAAAAACCACTTAAGGGTTAAATGGGGGTTTGGCTTAGATTCGCACCTTAAAATTGAAAAACCAACTTGAGCTGACCATCCCAAACAGTGGGGCTAAAACAACTTTTAATAACTTACCACTAATCATGAGTTAATCCCAAAATATCGGTCTGAGGATGTGTTGTATCCATAGCACCAAGGCAAGAAAAACCTTAAGGGTTGTGGAAATGATTAGTTTTCTAAATTCAAAAGTCATAAGCTTGTCACAAAAGTTCAGTGATACAAGCAGGAATTGTAGTAAACCACTTTAAAAGTGCAAATGTTAATGAATTTAGACAGCTTTATTTTTTTGGTTCCTTCCCACATTGAATAAATCATGAGCGAAGAGACTTAGACATTGTAAATTCTATTTTATTTCATTCCAAAGATTTCTTTAATTCTATTGATTCATATTTAAAAGGGGTTGACAGAAATTAAACAAATAGTTAATTACAGGAAAGCATAGGCGTACGTAGAATTTTCTCGAGGAGGGGTTTCAGATTTTTTATCCTTTGCAGAAAAGTATATTTACTGTAGAAAATATAATTACAAGAAAATGTACTTAATATGCAGGAAAAATAAAAACAGAAAAGTACATGTAATGTAGGAAAAGTAATTACAGGAAAATACACGATGTGGGAAAAATTACAGGAAAATGTATTTAATGTAGGAAAAATAAAAACACATGTAATGTAAGAAAAATAAAAACAAAAATATACGTAATGTAGGAAAAATAACAGGAAAATATATTTAATGCAGGAAAAATAAAAATAGAATAATACACAATGTAGGAAAAATAAAAATAGAATAATACACAATGTAGGAAAAATAAAAATAGAATAATACACAATGTAGGAAAAATAAAAATAGAATAATACACAATGTAGGAAAAATAAAAATAGAATAATACACAATGTAGGAAAAATAAAAATAGAATAATACACAATGTAGGAAAAATAAAAATAGAATAATACACAATGTAGGAAAAATAATTATAAAAGAAAAATCAATTAACCTCAAATACATAAACACAAACCAACAGGAAATTGATGAAAAAAAGGGAACTATATAGAAAATATTGATGGAAAAAAAATAAAGATGAGCCAGAAAAAAATGAGAAAAGAGCGCAGAATATAACATTACGAGAACGTGCTTGCGCATTGTAAGTTCCGAACAGTTTCCGAAGTCTTCCACACGAAATAACGACTGGTTCGAGAGTAACTCACTCCCGCTCCTCTGTGATTGGTCAAGTTCACCAGGGAATGTCGGATTTTTAGCCGCTAGTGACATGACAAGCACAGTTATTTTTAATTGGTCATTTTTTTGGCGTAGTTTGACCTAATGGGTCCTTGCGCCACAAAATACATATAAACCATCATCTGAAAAAAATGACCAAGTTCTGCGCGAATCATGCATCCTGGAAAAAATTTCGAATTAGTCCAAATCTTTCTTGTGAAAATTAAAGTAAAAATTTATTAATATTTCAGCGCGGCAAAAATCAATTGCAGTAAAAAAGAAAATGAAAAATCTTCAATCAATCACATGCAGAAATCGGTATTAAAATGTGATTCGATGAATAATTGATAGAAAATATCTGAAGCTACTAATTATTTTGAATATGCCAATTCATAAAATGCCTTAAATGTTATTATTTTACTGTTTTTACAA
Organism: Pholcus phalangioides; assembly: GCF_987345545.1. Lineage (NCBI taxonomy): Eukaryota > Metazoa > Arthropoda > Arachnida > Araneae > Pholcidae > Pholcus > Pholcus phalangioides. Next base: position 44,563,008 of record NW_028301603.1, on the reverse strand, counting down.
GTCACCTTCGTCAAACTACCATTTTTGCAATCTTCGTTCAAGTTTTTTACACGTGACTGTTTCGATGAAGTTTTAAAATTTACTCGAAAGTATTGCCGTTTCATTGATCAACATGTAATCCGATTAAAACGACAGCTTATAAAAAGGATCATGTAGTAAACACAACGCACTGTATGCACATTCGCTCAGAAAACTTGACTTGACAGTGAAAGAGAACAAATTACCACATTTTGGCAAAAAAGTATTGATTTGGTTAAAAAATTTTCATGTAGATCTAATTTGGCTAACACTTTACAAATCTGGTGATAAAATTGTCAATATAGTGGATGAAACTAACTCGTAATTACACGTAAGCGATATGTAATAGCAAGGTTATAGTATCACACTACATGGAGAGAAAAAGTGCCAATCGTGAAGGAAGAAGGCCGAACTTGGCTTCTAATGGGATTGAATATTTCAGTTCGTTTTTAAGAAGTGACAACACGCTGTTGGCGGAGAAATGCACTTTGGTTCGGTGTTTGGCATATAACTATGACCGTTAGAAAAATGACACGTCACAAAATTTTAAAAGCTTATAACTCACTTAATATTCGTCCGATCGAAAAATGGAAAACACTTTTCCATATTAGTTTTTCACAAGGAATCACATTATTGGGCGGTCGATAGTTACCACCCTGTATATTGATGCTTGGCTATTTACTGTTTGGTCCACTAACAATAGCGATGGACATGGATTACTACAACCAGTTAGCATGCCCTTGACTGCCCTTCCAAATTTGATTCTCTCCCTCTATGTCACTTCTCTTCTGATTCTCTATTCATGTAAATGATTGCGAAGCAATTTCCTGATTTTATTTTCCCTTCCTGATGGTTCACCACTATGATCTGTCATTTAACTGCCACATATTTTCACACCTGAATATGGGAGCCATGTCAGATTTGTAGGTGGTGTCATCTATCTAGCACCGCAACTAGATACTTTCTCAAACGGGACAAGCACACATTTTGGCACTCCCGTATAATGTAGAAGTAGTTATAAAGGGTGGATTTGGTGCTCCCTCCAGTCCAGAGCCCGGGACACTAGACCCACCTTTTCCTCCAACTGCCCTTCTTTATTAGGCAGGATTAAGGCAGGATGGTGTTGCCATCTATAAATGATATTAAGTAGTAGATATATTACATGCCCTTTTTTTTTAAGAAACATTAAAGTTCTATTATAGTTAATGTATTATAATGCGATAATGAATATTCAATTTATTCTCTATAACGTATGGGTTTAACTACAGTCCTCGTTGACCTTCTCAGGATTTGACCTGCTCCTGGAATTGTATCTGAAGTTAAAGATGTCATCTTTTTAACTGCCGTTAAAGGGTACAAATCTTCCTGGTTCTGGTGATCTTCTCATTAGTTGTTCTGTCTTCTCTTACATGGTGTCTATTTCTTCGCGATATGTACCTCCTCCTTTTCTCTCGATGATATAGGAACGAGGTTTCGGTCCTGTCTTGGTTATGACACCTTGTTGCCATGGTTCACAAGGTCCTTTCTTGAACCAGACCCTTGAGCCTTGTTTGAGTTCAGGATGATGCATTGCATGTTTGTCAAATCTTGCCTTCTGATATGCTTGTCTAGTTTTTAAGATTTTACTGGCTTCAGCTGTAGAAAACTTTGGCTTTAGTTGATGAGGATGAGTTGTCAAAAAGGATCTTAATCGTCTGCCCATCAGCAGTTCAGCCGGAGAAGGAAGATCCTGTGTAGGTTGTATCCTATAATCCAGTAGGACCGTATGTAAATCTTTACCTTCTTCTAGAGCTTTTGTGAGAGACTTCTTCAAAGTTTGTACAGCTCTCTCAACTTGGCCGTTGCTTCTAGGAAAGTGAGGGGAAGTAATACTGTGTATCACGTTCCACTCTTTGAAAAATTTTCGAAGACTTTCTGCATTAAATGGTGGCCCTCCATCACTCACCAATTCTTCTGGTATTCCATGTCTTGCAAAGATGCTTTTCATTGCTTCTATTACTGCTTTGTTAGTACTCTTCATGTTTTTAACTTCTATGTACCTTGAGAAATAATCGATCATCAAAAGATATTGTTGACCTCTCAAGTAGAAAAAGTCACATGCAACTTTTCCCCATGGTCTTCCAGGCAGAATTTGTTTGAACAGGACTTCTTTAGAATTTGCGACAGATTTTACATCTATTGATGTAGTTTTCCACATCGTCATTCATTTTCGGCCAGTAGAAATATTCTCTAGCTTTCAATTTGCAACCAATAATACCTCGATGCGAGATGTGCAGTTTTTCCAAGACTTCTGATCTTGCAACTTGGTTCACAACAAGTCTCTGGCCTCTGCATATTATTCCTTCTTTAGAATAATACAGTTCATCTCTACAGTGCCAGTAAGGCTGAGCTGCTGCTCTGGTTCTACTCTTTTCTGGCCATCCCTTTTGAACATGATGAAGCACATCCTGCAGCTCTGCATCACTCGCTGTCAATCGCAATCACAAAGCATATTCGTGCCACTTATTGGGTGTAGCACATGCAAGGAGATTAATCGACACAGCTGCTTCTTGCTCGTAATCCTCTTCAAATTTGTCATTTGGCGATTGAGCTCTTGACAAGGCGTCTGCAATCTTTAGCTCTTTACCAGGTATGAACATAAGTTCAACATCATATTTGTTCAATCTCAACAGCATGCGCTGAAGTCGGAGAGATTGTGTCATATTGCTTTTTACTCAAACCTAGAAGGGGCTTTTGATCGGTTTGAACAACTACTGGTCTTCCATAGGTGTAATAATTGAAATGTTCCAGCCCATAGATCACAGCTAACAGTTCTTTCTCGATCTGTGCATAGCGTGTTTGAGCTGATGTAAGTGTAGCAGATCCATATGCAACTGGTTTGTTATCTAATCCATGCTGGCTGGCATCCACTGAAACAGTCACTGACTTTTTCACATCAAAATATTGTAGACATGTAGCTTGCTCTATCATTTGTTTTAATTTGTCAAAATCACGTTGGGTATTTTCATCCCACAGTCACTCAGTATCTTCTTTTAATAGCTGACGTAGCGAGTGAGTTAAACTAGACAAGTGAGAAGTGAACTTGGCTCATAAGTTATCATTCCAAGAAATCTTTGTAGATCCTCACGATATTTGTGGGAACAGCAAACTCGTTAATGGCCTTAACTTTTTTGGGATCTGGAGTTATTCCAGTATCAGACATTATATGTTCCAAATAATTGACTGATGTTAAGGCTAATTGTGTCTCTTCAATATTGAACTTAAGATTAGCTTCTCTGGCTCGTGTCAGGGTTCGACGGAGTAACTGACAATGTTCTTGCATGGATGAAGATCCAAGGGCTATGTCATCAAAGTATGGATTTATTTCTGGATCATCTTCAAAAATTTCATTCATGGCCCTTTGAAACTCTTCTGGGGCATTGTTTAGTCCAAATGGTAAACTAAAAATCAATATCTTCCCCAAGGTGTTGTGAAAGTTGTTAAAAATGACGATTCTTCATCAAGTGGTAACTGCCAGAATCCATTTTTTGCATCTAAGATTGTAAATACTTTACTTTACATCCTTGCAGCTTTGTTATCGGCTGCTGGTATTTGATAGTGAGGTCTTTGTATAGCATCATTTAATGGCCTTGGGTCTAGACAAATGCGTAATTTTTTGGGTGTATTCACCATAACCATGTTGCTGACCCACTCAGTAGGTTCCTCTACTTTTGCAATTATTCCATTATCACTCATGCGTTTGAGCTCCTCTTTCACTTTGCCATGAAGAACCAATGGCACTTTTCGTGCAGCTGCCACATTTGTGAATGATTTTCTTTCACTTTAATTTTTACAGTGCGTTTGAGTCGTCCCACACCAGTAAAAACATCTGAGAATTCTTTCATAACTTCTTCTGGTGTATCACTCTTATGTGAATTTCTGTTCATTTTCATAAGGTCATTCAATCTTTTAATTAGTCCTAATTTATTGCAAGCAACTAGGCCTAATATAGGGCAGGAATTCAGAGTTGTTACAAGAAATTTGAAACTTTTCTTCTTATTCTTGACCTCACAAGTTAACGAACACTCATCCAATATTGGAACTACATTATCACTGTAGTCTAGCACTGGTTGTTTACTTTTCTTTACTTACACACACACACAAACACACACACAGTTGGCTTCATTTCCCATTTTAGCAGTTCACTCTGAGTTATAATCTTCACTTGTGCTATTTCAAGGAGAATCCAAGAAAAGACTGCTCCCGAGAAAGCAGGCTACGGCCCTGGGAAGGGGCAAGGCCTTCTTAAGAGTATCATGCCCCCCCTCCACGAGCCAAGTGGTTTTTCTGATTCCCTACCTGGTAAATTCTAGAAAATTTTAACTAGATCTCATTTTCGTGAGACCCTCTACTCTTGAGGCTTCCGAGCCACTCCCGGGTGGGCACCATGAGGCGTTAAGACGGCACTAGGAAAGGGTTGTTTTTTTCTCTCTGTAGATTTTTTTTTAACCTCAGGGACTTCGGCTTTAATTTCAACGATAGCGCACTATTCCTGAAGTTTGGGCTGAACATCCCTGATGTTAAAAAAAGAATATCTAAAGTGTAAAGAAGCAACCCGCACGTTTGTGCATACAGGGTCTAAAAAGATTATGCATGATCACCGGTAAAAGTGATAAATGCTGCAAAATTTACCAAACTTACCGAGACGATTGGTGTTTGTTAGACTTGTACAGAGCGGACTATTCTGAAAAAAAGAAGTTCGATCTATGGTTCTATTATTTCGAATTTGCTCAGCTAATCTAACTTCCAATTATTCTTCCTACATCTTTTAAACACCACTCAATCTGCTCCTGGAAAATCTCGCATTTCTCTCTCTTCAGATGTTCTTTCCATTTCCTAAGAACTTTTAGTTCCAGAACTTCTCTTTTTTTCTTGTTTCGCGGAGACAATCCAAATGTTTTCCAATATGTTTTGTATCCAATATGTTTCCCAAATGTTTTCCGCTGTGCCTCAAATCGTAATTAATATATAAGCTTACCTTAGTTACAGGCAGCTAGATTAAGTTCACTATGATTCGTATTCCAAAATAATGTATAACAGTGGAAAGCCGCTGTATGCCCCCCCCCCCTCCCCCGTGTATGTCTCTGATGCCACCAATATGCATTAGAATTCAGAGGGGCAGAGCTGATGGCGAAAGTTTTCTGACAAAGGGGGGGGGGGGTCAAAAACGGCTACAAATTCTCTTATGTAATACTTGAACCACCCCTTTCTAATACTATAAATTCACTTATAGTGAAGTCCGGTCTGGGGCTTGCTACAGGATGGAGGGAGCAGGCGGTGTGGTGCCCCGGGCGCTGAACCAGAAGAGGGCGCCAAATTCACTCTTTAACTGCTTCTTCTACATTACAAGGGGAGCCAAAATGCCGGCTTGCCCCGGGTGACAAAGTATCTAGTTGCGGCCCTGGAGGTCATGATCATAGGCAGATTTGTAGTTTTTGACACCCTTTTCCCCGATTTTTTCATAATTCCAATCTCCCAAATTTGAAGTCCATTTGGTGAGGGATATAGCCTACATTTATTAGGATAATTTTAATTTTAAAAACAATTCGTATCGTATATATAAACACTCCACAATATCTAAACCTTTATTTTCAGTGCTTTGAGAGAGTATCATTTTATTTACACTCATATACGTGAATATCGCAGTAAAAACCCGATGATGATTTATAGAATAATACGTGATGGTATTTTGAACTACCATAATTTTTTTCTTTTTTTTTAAAGATACGTAGAAGATTTCAATTTATTGCAATTTAAATTGAATTCAAACAACTTAATTTTAAAAAGTACTACATTATTTTTTGTCATCCGTATAACCTGTATCTCTCTTTAAGATACAACAAAAAACTCAAATAAAGAAAATTAATAATAGTCTAATTCATTTTGAATTGCATTAAAATGCGGCCGCTGTGGTGGTCGAGTGGTTATGGTGACGGACTCGCGATGCGAGGATCCGGGTTCGAACCCCACAGTGGTGGTCGGCTGAAGTTGGTTTTGTGTGGTTCCCAACTTCAAGGCGCAAATGCGAGCCGATCTCCCTGTTAAAAAGTCTCGCCACAGAGAGCAACAGTCCTACAACAATAAATCATTCAATCATAACACTTCACTCATAGTTAGAAAAACTAGTGGCAGATGGCAGCACTACACATAACAAGCATTACAGTGAAACAACATAAAAACTTCACGTCAGGTTTCACTGCACGTGCACGCACATTCCCGCATATGCCGATTCGTTGGGGGGTTCCGGGGGGGTGTGGGCGGGGCACATGTGTGGTGTAGTAGTAGTAGTAGGTAGGGCCTCCAAAAAATGGCTCGGGGATCCATGATGTTCTTAAGTCAGCCACCTCGTTGGGCAATTTGCCTGTTGTGGCGTTGTATTTGTATTGTAAAAGTTTTTCTAATTTCGGAACATGAATTATGGGGGGAAAAACTTTTAAACACACACGTAAACCAACATATCATTTTCACGTTCGGTTTTGCAATATTCCATGTTTATGCCAACAGAAATATGTAGAACAAGCACACCAACCTTGTACCAAAAGCTTAGACGCTAATGAAAATTATGTGAAAATATTCAAACAAGCCAGCCAAAGATATGCGATTGATTATAAACATAAGATTAATGGTTATATTGTATCTATGCGGAGACTGACCCATAGTCATCTTTCTTACTGGTGATTACATTGCCTCTGTCGGTGCTCATCCTGTGGGCATTATGAAAACTTCATCGAATCCTCATTCATAAATACAAATACAGCGCCACAACAGGCAAATTGCCCAACGAGGTGGCTGAACGTAAGAACATCATGGATCCCCGAGATACCTAATACTGCTACACCACACATGCACCCCGCCCACACCCCCCCCCCCCGCAAATAAGCACTGTAGAAGCGATAAGCACTGTACATTTCCATCCTTGATCTGCGTCCAACTCCCTTCGCTGTGAGAAATAGAAATCCCAACAAAAGCGAGAAGTGCGGCTTATACGGTGAAAATTAAATATTAATTTAATTGAATTATTAATTAATTAAATATTTCAGGTTCTTATGGAGATACTGTAATGGTAATAATACTGTAATGGGGCAGATAGAAATTTACCGTTAAAGATAGGCTCACTGTAATTTGGGGAATATCATACAAATCGAAATTTTTCCACATGATATTGAAATTTTATCACAGCAAAAATCAATTATTTAACATTTCAAATTTTTATAACTGAATTTTTAAATATAATTAAACTTTTATATGCAGTTAAATTTTTAAATGTAATTTTAATTTCGATGACCTTTCTGCATTGACAAAAATTAATTATTTTCAGTTAACTGCGTGTACACTTTTGTTCATGTTTTTATTTCACGTGTAAGACAAAAGCCTACATACAAGCTCGCGTGGAACATGTACAGTGAAGAATCGACGGTTCGACGAATTGATTCTGCGCTGTAATATATAAATTGACATCACGACGAATTGACACGGCGGCAAACTTTTACAGCTACGAATTGGAGCTGCGACGAATTTGTATCGCGACGAATTGGAGCTGCGACAAATTTGTATTGCGACGAATTGGCACTGCGACAAATTTCTACCGCGACGAATTGATACTGCGACAAACTTGTACCGCGACGAATTGGCACTGCGACGAATTTGTACCGCGACAAATTGAGGCGCGACAAGTTGAGTGCTACAAATTGACCGGCTACGTGGGAACTTGAAGGGGGGGGCATGGAAACTTGAGGGTAATGGAAAGGACGTTGCCTTTTCCATGATATTCAGAATTTCTATCTTTGCAAAATGTTTTTGTTCCGAGTTCAATCGCTTCATCATGGGCACTAATGACAGTGCGAAGTTCCGTTCCTCATCGCATTCATCATGCCGAGATTTCTTATTCATCACTTCCAACAGTTTGCTTTCAAAGTCATTACCATCTTTGGAATTCCTTTTCCGCAAGGAAACCGAATTCGGACGCACTTCACTCGGTTCTAGTTGTGGAGAGATGTGTTGCTCATTATTGACCCCACTTGCATCTGGCGGAGGAGATGCGACGTTTGAACTGGTCTCGCGCATCTGCAAGGAAGGCATCAAAAACAGTAGGGAATTGAAATGAACGTATGTTTTTTTCCTTTGCACAGCTCCCTGGCCGCCAGATTTCCCACGCTGTGCTGCCAGTTCTTTGATAAAGCTGTCACGCATATTTTCCCATCTTTTTTGGATGTTAATCCCTGAAAAAAATAAACAGTGTAGTACTTGGATGTCATTCATATTTCAAGGGGTTGTGTAAGTATAAAAAAATTAACTTTTTGCACAGTCCCGTGTGTTACGAAACCCATTTACAAGATCGTTGCACTGTCTCACCTGATGCCAAGAAAAAAATTTCCTTGTTTATAAGTGAAATAAAATGTGATGCACTGACGTATTCAATTTCGAGAAACGGGGAAAAGTTGGGGGAAAAAACGGCATTAAATGTGAAAAAATCGTTTTACCTGCATTTAACGCCGTTTTTTTTCCCAAATTTCCTCCGTTTTTCGAACTCGAATATCTCAGTGAATACTTCGCTTAGAAACAGAAGTGGCCGAGAAAAAATGCCCATAACAAATATGAATGCCATACATTTCTAAAATAAGCAACCCAATTAAAAATGCAATTACAAAAACTGAAGTCTGTATATGCATGATAAAATATTAGACAATGCCCATAAAAATAATTACGGTTGTCTTATTCAAAGTATTGACAGCTTCTTGATTTACCAGTTTGATTAACATTGTAGTGCGATGTAGTTAAATTAAATTAGAAATTAAAAGACAAATTTAAATCACAGCCGCAATATGGATAAAGCTTTAAAAAAGTTTATTCCTGTGACCAGATTTGAATAAAATTAATGTCCTACTACATGAAAGTATTAAAATTCGTGTGTAATCAGAAATCATTACAAATTCATTGAAAAGAATGAAGAAAACATCTCAACAAAAATAAAATGCTTCAAAATATAAGGGGGAAACTATTACATAGTAAGAGTCAATTTTTCTAAAACTAATAAGCTAATTAAGAAATTACGTTGAAATTACTAATAATGAAATTACGTTGTCACATTCATCCCAAATGTCTTATGACTTTTGGAGGGGTAAACGACAAGAAAACAGTTCACGTGTGTGTGTATTTTTATATGACCTAAATAGATGTATGGGGGTGATTCAAGTACAGACGAATCCTGCTTCTACGAATACCGATATAGCGGCAATCTCGTTTTAACGAACACTTTTCTAATTTCCCCAGATAAGCTTATATAGGAACAATGCGAAAATCCGGAATTCCTTCTGTAACGAAAATGCGTTATAACGAAGAGATTTATCCGGTCTCTCTTGAAGTTCGTTATAACGGGGTTCGACTGTTTTGGGTCAGCACAGATGGAGGGGAAGGGGCTTTCGGGTTTGCTGACTTTTCATGATGGGGAGGGGGGGGGGTTGAATGATGCTTACGCCCTTCATAAAAATATGAAATATTCCTAATTGCAACTTACTTGGTATGCCGAAAACAAAGAAATCCTTTCCCTAGTTTGTAGAAACCTGAACTAACATTTTCCCTATTGATGTATCCTGCACAGTGCCTCATTAGTGATCTCTAATTGTTCAGCGGATTCTTCAAGTGATCTGGGAATGTGTCCGGGCTGCTCAAGCGCTTTAGAAATGTGTCGCGGTAGCTGAAGTGCTCTGGAACTGTAGCACGCGTCACTCAAGTGAACATTAATTATACAGCGGATCACTTAACTAATCTGGTAATGTGCCGCGGATACTTTCAGTGATCTGGAAAAGTGGCACGGATAACTTGGGGGATGTTGATCTGCAGTGGGGGCCGCTAATGTGCTTCAGAACCGTGCCGCAGTCACTCAAAAGATATTTAAATGTGCGACGGACCGCCTAAGTATTCTGGAACTGTGTCGCGGGTCACTTAAGTGATCTGCTCACATCAGGTAACCCCGAGGGGCCACATTTGTTCCGCGAGCCATGGGAATTGCATATATAGCTTAGAGCAGCGGTTCTCAACCGGTGATCCGCGGTGCCCTTGGGGTTCCTTGTGCACTCTCCAGGGGCTCCGCGGCCACTCAAGGAAAATAAAGTAAAAAAGTAGTGAAATTTAAAAAAAAAACAGTTATAAATATTTTTAAATAGTAAAAATAAATCAGTAACTTCGATGAATAATTAAAAAATTGGCCTACAGGGCTCCGCAACAGAACGTTTTTACTCAAAAGAGCTCCGCGAGTCAAAGAAGGGTGAGAACCTCTGGCTTAGAGGGTGGGTCGCAATGAAATTCCTATAGAGGAATTTTGAGTTAGACTTCGGATGAGATTGAAATTCACCTCTGGACGAGTATAAAAAACAAGCCTGCCGTTCGGAATCGGCATTAAATTGCAGGTCCCGATCTGATTAACCCTCGCGTGCAGAAAATGACAGCGGTGCCACAAAAAGTATGAAATGATCAAACATTGAAATTGACGTTGTCTTCCGAAATTTTAATTTTTTAACATTTCTTTACATTGAGAAATGGCTTTTTGATCTTCTGAACGGGGGGGGGGGGCACACGACCTCCCTATGTCCTCCCTCCCACGTACATCAATGATCCCAATATATATGAGTCAGGAGGTAGGAAATTTTTGCTGACAAGGGGCGGGAGGGGGGGGTCAAGGTTTTGCCGACTTCCGCTGACGGGGGGGGGGGGTAGTCGAAAGTGGCTAAAAATCTGCTGACGTAATACTTGAACGACCCCCTATGATTATTGTATGTATGTGTTGGCTCTCCCCTTATGCTTAGTAGCCAGTTCCCATTTTATATTTAAGCCAGTACTATTATCCTGTTTCTCATCGCGTTGTGTAACTTCCTACTGGAATTAAGGTCTCCTTCTATAGTGAAGAGCAACCCCAAATCCCCGTATTAACCCGGGTTTAAACATATTCTAAACTAATTAGAAGTTATTGAGACTCAAAATAATTACGTATACTCCCATTTAAATTTACATTGAATTTATTTACATTATTATGATGATTCATTACAGATTACACAGGTACATGCACATTAACAATTAACTTTCTCAGTGATGTGGAGGCACTTATTCTAAAAACATGACAATACATATTGAGCATCACTTACCCCTTTAAAGATCCTAGACCACAATTTCTTCGACGTCATCCTTCTGTCCTAAGATTCTGACTCCCTCTCCCTCTGATCTAACACTCCAAACTCTCTTACTCTCTGCGGAATGCCCTTTTCTCTCTGTTAAAATCTCTTTATATTTTGATTGATAATTTCAACTCCACCTTTTTGCGCTATTTCAAGACTTTCCATTCGCTCATCTTGAAATTCTCTTTTCCCGTCTGAACCACTTTTTAGTATTAAACATAATTTCATTGGCCCATCTCCTTCTCTGGGAAAATCTCACATTCCCATAACCTTTGACCCTACCATTTAATTTAGATCCGCTCCACGTCCATAGAAACCGTCTAGACGCACATTCCTTCGTATATCAATGCTTTTGACCAGCGACAAAGATTAGCCTTATCTTATTTTTCATAAGATTTCCAGTGCCACGGTCTTCAGCTTGACACGAATATTATTTTACCCACCTAACATTCTCAACTAGGGTCCCGTTTTATTACATTTTCCTTCATTATCTCCGACTACATACAACTGCATTCCAAAATATAGCTTTTCCCATAAATTCAACAGTCTGTCTCCTGGGATTAAACTTTCCCATCTCATGCGATTCACTATTACCCAAAATTTTGCCTCCTGACCTACATTCTTATACTATCGTAGGTTTCTTTTACCTTCACTGTAACTTCTTACTTTTCTTTCTTTTCTGCTCGTTTTCCCATGGATCACTACTACTATTATATAATATCTATAAACTATTTCGATTTTCCCTAACTACCATCAATTAACTCATCTCGTTAAGATTAACTATCTTTAATTAACTCATCAAGTTAACATTCCTCCCCTTGCCGGAAAAATTTGCTCACAGCAAATTTTCAATCCTCTCAGCCTGGGACTAGTTAACTACTGAATCATTCCTCCTCTTCCATTTACCCTTTCATCATATTGTTGATTTGAATTGAAACAACAATACTGTATACTATACTAGGCTGGGTTGGGGCAAGTCATACTCAAAAACACATAACTGTTTCATGATAAACACAATCATACTTATATCATTCATTTTACAACACCATATAATGCAATTCTTTCTATAACATTTCAAATACTGCAGCTAGAATGATTATTACTTTCTACCTTCACCACATATCGATTATGTTCATGCAAGTACTAAAATTATTTGACTTCAAGGTCCACAAATACTTAAGGGTTACATAAGTAATAACATATATTCTTTCAAAACATTAAAATATTAAATTTACTAGCACATGAATAAACATCCCTCAACTAAAGCTTGTAATTAAACATAAATGAGAAACAGAAAATCCATTTGAAAAATAGAATATGTGATAGGATAACAGATCTCGCTAGCATCATCTTCCAATGGGAGAATCATAAGGTGAGTCTGCTTGTACCTAAATAAATCATATATACAATGACCTTCTCCATTTCTTCTTATCGTCTACATAGAGAAACAAGAGTAGAACAACTGAAAATAAAAATAAATATCGTTAGAAATGTCATTAAGATAATTCTTGAAAAGTGTGACAGGAATGTACTGGGAAGTCCATTCCAACCGGAAAACCAACGATCAGGAGATACTTGTCCTGCGTAAAACTGCAATGTAGTTAAATTCGGATGCAACAGTTCAATGTCTGCAGCTTCTAAGCAAAACGACAGCGGCTGGCAGGTATGTACGGTACGGCCATAGAGACATAGCTTGTCGGAAATGCACCTGGTTTCCGCCTTAAATTCTACCAACTGTTTAGTGGGTGTAGATTGTAGTCTCAGAGTACTAGTAGCGACCTCGATTCGTTCAAACTTGACAGTCACCATGCCCTCAGCACACGTCGAATATGCCATGAACGTCATTCTGGCGAGTGGCGCACAGGCATAACAGCCAGTTGTCGTGATTTCCTCACTTTGAAATTTAGGACACACTGTTCTTCTTTCAACTACAATGTTATAGTTGTCAAAGATGAGTTGCACATTCACAGGTTTGGTGAAAAGCAGCTCCGATTTCAACTGCTCATTTTCATCAATGAAATAATAATGATAGCCTATGGTGCGAGGAAGCGCAGCGACTTTGCTATCAATCATACGGTTGAGCGCGGAATTCTTCATGTCACACCGAAGCAACTCCTCATATGCACTACACACGATGCTACTTTCCGCGAAAATGAAAGTTTTTGTTAGTGATGCATTTGCTTGAACCTGCCCGATTGCGTTATCTTGAGGCACCCCTGCTGGCGAAACATATTCCATATATGCTTCACGTCGTTTCCCGACACGCCTAATGAGCGACTTCTGTATAAGTTGAGTCGGTTGATCATAAGCTCCTAGAACTTTTATTTTTATGCCGTTCGTTGTAGACATCGCGTAATTCATCACAGTGGCTTGTGATGTTCCGTTCATACTTTCCTCCATTTCGAGATCGTATGAGCAAGTATACCCTGTAATCGCCCTGATTTCGTAGGTACGGAGATAGTCTGGAACCAGAAAAGCTCTGTAAAATAAACAAGGTTGCGAGTCTATTATATGACACGACGATGAACCTCCATCAATCGCAATACATCTGTTAATTCCCGGAAACTGTTTAGATTCCGTTGTTTCGGCTGAGAACCGTTTACCAGAAACACAGTGTTCTCCCCAACCGCACATAACATTTTGAGGACACGCTACCTGTGCTACCGCCTTCAATTCCGTGGGAAATGTAAAGTACATCCTCTGAGTATTCCATGAGCATCTAACTTTATTCAGTTTGATACTCAATGAAAATAAATTATTTTTATTTTCGTCCTGAAACCATAAACAGTGAGTGTAATGTAAATTTTCTAGTGTCACCGTCGCTTGAGTGGTCATTTTACATGATTGCGCATCGTGAACATCTTCACACTCTGCCGTAGTCGATTGCACGATTAAATGATTATTGCATAGGGTTGATGAGGGTTGCACCATAGCAAATAATGCTATTAGTACCAGCATGTTCACTGCATGCTCTGGCATCCCTACACGATTAAAATACTCTTGCGTTTGTTGTACTGAGTTTCGCAAACGATTTCCCACATGAGCACCTCCTATCATCGTAATTCGAGCCGTTCCTTTAATCAATCGAAATATCTGGTAAACAACCACCACTGTTGTTTTTACCACTTGGATAATCGCCACCAATGCGGATTTTAAGTAAATTATTGTTATTGAAGCTAACAATATACACAGGGTGTAGACGAAATATGCTGCCGTTGCTGGAAGACATTTCAAATGCTGAAATGCTGCTATACAAAAGAAGCACGGTAACTTTCTGCATATCGTACGACCATTGACGTGCAGCTCCTCTCGTATCGTGTGACCGCCTTTCTCGGCTACGAAAATAAATCGCAATGTCCCTGGAAAACGAAGAAAGTTTTCTGGAACTACGGCTTGAGTAGATGTGAGATTAAAGTGAATTATTGTTTCCAGGCCCTCTTTACGCACGATCAAAAGTCCTGGAGATGACACTGCCACAATAGGATCATGAAATTCCAAAGTTTCACCATTCAAGGTGAATATTGCCTCCTCTTCATCAAGTAGCGACCTTCTATGACGTTGATGTGTTTGTGAGTATTCTAATGGGTGCTCACAAAATGTTAAGGATATTACGCGGGGTTCATCAATTCTTTTAACACCGTCATAATGAAAAATATTGGACCGACCAACCTTAATGTGGCAAAAGCATGCTGATTCCCTACTGCAATTTACTTCTTGGCAATACTCGGCAGTTCCATTACAAGGCAACTGAGTAGTGCACGCACAAGGAAATCCATCCTTATCACATTCGAAGATTCGTGACGTTCCAGTTAATGATGCATTTTGTGATATTGTGAACAGGCGAGGTGTAATGAATTTCTCCTCCGTTAGTGGTGACCAAATGTAACTAATCCACTTTTTCTGGTCACACTGACTACATAGCTTTGAGATAGCACAACTATTTCGTGGGAGATACTCGAGGTATTCTTTGGGGACCGCATGGGAACACTTCTTAGTTCCTTCATTAAACAAACAATATTCTGCGTTGTGTTTGAGCGCCACCACTGGTAATAGCGCCAGCACCAAAATCTGAAATTAATTGAATGCGTTTAAGGTATAATGCTTGTGTTTTTTTTTTTTTTTTTTTTTTTTTTTAAATGGAGAAGTCATACTCAACAAATCCTGCCATGCTTCCTTAGTCCCTCCACTTCACTGCATTAAGTCAATTTAATATTACTATTCATTAAATTAACATGATTTACTTTAAATTTTCTTTGGATTTTTTTTTTTTTCTCAATTCCTCACCTCAATGACATTTAAGAGTTTACTCGCCAATTTATCAGCTAATCGGTCCAGCACCGTTTTTTCCGACTCTTGTGATGCACTAGGTTGTGCCATCCAAGCAAATAATTTATCAGCAATATTCATATTATTGCTACTCGCATCATTACTAGTTCCACCTTCCAACTCTCCATCTCCAGCAGGATTGGTACTTTCTGCCATCCTGTCAATAGAATTCAATTTTTGCACTCTACCATACACATTGCGCGCACGTAAATTGTAACGTGTTGCCTCTGAATTTGACTGAGTATCAGCCACATTCGCGGCAGTTAAGCTGCTTTCGTTTTCGGTTTCATTTACACTACACGCGTCATCAATAAAAGATAACTGTTGGGGGTCTACGTGAAAACTTTCTGGAGAGACATGGTTTCCCAGCTGGTTTCGGTTTCCCCCCTCTGCATTCGGAGGCAACTGCGTCTGTCTTCTGGGGATTATGTACGAATGCCATAACTCAGGCAGTTGTAACTCCCCACCATTGGCTTCATTTTCTTTTTCCTCTTCGTCGTCTGAATTTCCCCCTGCACTTACGATTTCTACTTCTGACCTGTCCTCCACTTGCGACTCATTTTCCCTCATTTCAGGAAATGGGTCATATGGCCTATGTAATGATACTTTCGTGAGTCTATCCGAATGGACCAGTTGAATATCTTTTGGTTTATGTACGTTTTTTATTCTAAATAACACTGGAGATTTTTGTTCAATGATTCTATATGGTCCCGTGGATAGCCTACATAACTTATGAGACACCCCTCTTTTGGGTTTCCCCGGGGTAAATAAATATACGGAGTCACCTAATTTTAACTTCTTGTCAACAGCCGTTCTGTCGCGATACTGCTCTTGACGTTCTGCTGCTTGCAGCATGCTAGAACGTACAAAATCACGTGCTTTCTGTAACTTTGGCAGCAGCTGCAATACATATTGTTCATGCGCATAATAATTAAAAACTGGTGGTTCTTTCAACAATTCCCCTGCCGTTACCATATCTCTTCCGAAGAGGACAAAATGTGGTGTTTCCTTTAACACCGCATGAACAGCACTTCTATAAGACATTAAAACATGGGGTAACATATCATCCCATTCTTCGGTTTCCGTTATCATGCACGCTAAGGTATGCGTAATTGTCGCATGACTCCTTTCATTACTGCTATTTGTCTGGGGGTGCAATGCTGAGGTAGCTAAAGGTTTGATCTTCAACTTCTCAAGCATGGCACGAAAAACTGACTTATGCAAGTTTGCACCTCTGTCTGTAAGACAAAATTGAGGCCGTCCATATCGTGCAATAATTTCGGAATAAAATGTCTTCGCCAACGTTTCAGATTTCGTATCTGGCAATGCTATGGCTTCAATAAACTTAGAAAAATTGTCCATCATGACCAAAACATATTTATTCCCTGACATAGTTACGTTGAATGGTCCCATAATATCTACCGAAACTAGCTCAAACGGTTCGGTTGGAATAAAGTTCCGTTGCAATGGTGCTTTCTTATTTGGATTATGGCTTCGTCTTTCTAAACAAATGCGACAAGTGTTAACGTGAATTTGACAATCTCTATAGTATCCCGGCCAAAAATAATGACTACGCAGTCTTTCAAATGTTTTGTCGAAACCCATGTGACTACTCAAATTATCATGAATTTCTTCCAATATTTCTTTTCGCATTAAAGTCGGTATTACAATTTGTTCAATATACTCTTCTCTGACAGGCCTAATGTCTTTTGAAGCATAATGGCATAACAAACCATTCTTCATAAAATATGCCTCAACCATCTTTTTGACTGGCTCTGCATTAGCCGAAGTTAACATGTCTATAATTGGTTTTAAATGTGGGTCCAGTTTTTGCGCTTCGCGTATTCGATTTTCTAACGAAGTCGAGTGAGTTTCGACAGTATTTATCTGTCGACTTAGACAATCGGCGACGACATTGTCACGACCCGGTTTATGAACAATTTCAAAATCGTATTCTGACAAATTCAAACACCATCTCGTCAATCGTGGATTATGTGTTTTAAGGTTAAGCAAGTATTTCAATGGTTTGTGGTCACTTTCCACAGTAAACCGTCTACCTAATAAATAAGGTCTGAAATAATTGATACCCTCCATAATGGCAAGTAATTCTTGTTCAATTGCTGGATATTTCTGCTCAGCCGGTTTAAATTTTCGGGACATGTATGCAATAGGATGATTTCCCTGTTCATACCGTTGATATAGACAGCATCCGATTCCTATCTTACTGGCATCCGCCGACATTATAAAGTCCATATTAAAGTTAGGATATGCTAATACCGGTGGATTTCGTAATGCTTTCTTTAAATACTGAAAAGCTTCTTCTTGACTCCGACCCCATGTAAATGTGATATTTTTCTTAGTCATATCCGTAATAGGTTTTGCATAATCCGAATAAAATGGTATAAATTTCTTAAAGAAATTACACATTCCGAGGAAACGTCTACAGTCCTTGACTGTGCGTGGTTGTGGAAATTCATCGATTGCTTTTACATTATCGGTATGTGGACGCACACCGTTTTCGGAAATGACATGTCCTAGATATTTAATTTCTTTCTTCAAGAAATCACACTTTTTCGGTGCTAATTTTAAGTTATACTTTTCAAGCAATTGAAAAACTCGTTCTAATTTCTGGATATGGGTTTCTATATCAGGACTAGCTATCAAAAGATCATCGATGAAACAATGAATATGTTCATCATGTAATTCCGACAATAAACTGTCAGCTAGACGCTGAAATGCTGCCGGTGCTGTTTTTAACCCCATTGGTACAACATTGTATTGATAACACCCTTCTTCATTGCTGAAAGACAGATGTTTTCTATCATTCTCATCAATTTCGACCTGATAATATGCACTACAAAGATCAAGACTACTAAAGTATTTAGCGCCATTTAAATGTGCCAAAATATCCTGAATTAACGGAAGAGCATATTCATCCGATTGAATTGCTTCATTTGTCTTACGAAGGTCAACACACAATCGATACCCGCCATTTTTCTTTCGTACCATAAGAGTGGGAGCTGGATGACTACTGACACATGGTGAAATAATTTCACTCTCTAACATATCGTTTATTTGCTCCCTTAATTCCGCTCTTAAATGATACGGAGTTCTATATCGTGGGGATTTCTGTATCGGCGTTCCATTCCACGGTATTTTATGCTTTGCCAACGTAGTTCGCCCGATTTCCGTAACATCTCTGGCAAATACATGTGTATATTTCAAGAGCAATGGTAATAATTTTCTTTTTATTGCCGGTGATAAATTATTTAGGTCAAAATCCTGTTCCGACAGTCTAGGCAATGTCTTTTTCCGTAATGGAATTGGAGCCTCTCTAACATCATCTTGTTCCGAAATCGTTCCAGTTCCCAATTTTGTACCCTTATTCACATGCCTGGGCTGTTCAGACATATTGGAAATTAATATCTGAATTTTCCCAGTCTCGTCAATTTTTCCCACTGAGTTTGCTACCCACAAATCACTCAGCTTATTGTTTCTTGGCGTAACCTCTATTTCACTTCCATATTCAAATCCTGGCACATTAACTGTAATCACTTTCTGAGTACGCGCGGGCACCCAAATTTTATTAGGCATTACTAAATTTACACATACATTTTCTGTCTGCGACACTGTAGCACACCCTGAATTCAATAGTTTTATTTCTGTAAACTTATTCTTTAACATGCCCCTTTTGACATCAAAAACAAAATCTCCCTTTTGGAGAAAATCATAACCTAAAATCATCTTATAATCCCTACTCAGCTCATACTCGGAGACATATACTTTATGATTCACTTTGAATTCTCCCAAATTTATAGGTATGCTATAACACGCTTCGTGTGGTAACGTCTGGCCAGTTACACCACGAATTTCAATATTTTGATTTCTTAATTGACGACACTTCACAGTACACATTATATTATTCATAATACTAGAATCAATTACACTAATACAAGCACCAGAATCAATAAGAGCACAAAATTCTATATCTCCGACTTTCACTGTCACAATCGGTAGAGGAAAACCCCTAACCTGATTTTGTTGAATCCTATATACAATGTTTTCTTTTCTATTTACTTCCCCTACCCCATGACCGTCACTTCCGAGGTCGGAAAACCTGCTGTTTACAAAACCCTGTCTCTCTCCTAGTGCCCCAGTTATTGGAAGAAACCTGTCCCCTACGAAAATCCTGCTGCTGACGGGGATTCCCTCTGCGAAAACAATTTCGCAATAGGTGGGTGGTTGACCCACATCCAAAACACGCGAGATTCCCTCTCGGCTGGGAGCCTCGCCCCGAAAATCGCGGAGGCACCTCAAACCTCTGCATATTACGTTGAGCTGGAAGTGGGGTAGTAGACATTTGTGGTGGGACCCCTCTTCCCCTACGAGCAAGGAAATTTCCTTCTTTTACTTCTCGTAATTCTTGAGCCAATTTTTCCATTGATGTACGCTGGAGCATACTTTCTTTCGCTACTTCCGCTAACATAGACTGCAATGTGTTCAATTCAAAAGAATTGCCCGTTGCTTGCCTCTCTATGGCATTTACTGTACCATAGTTACGACTAATTCCCTCATTTCCCTCTACAAGGGCAGCAAATTTGATTGCGGTGGCCAAATCTTGGGGGTCATGGTTTAATACATGTTTTTGTATTTTAGGGTTCAGCCCCGCTAAAAATTGTGACAATTTAGTACGATCTGCCAATCGTTCAACATCTGGACTATTGAAATTTGCTCCTTGCAGGAAACCGAAAGCAGCATTTTTTACACGCGAGGCAAAATCCTTGACCGATTCATTCGGTTTTTGTCTACATCCCGTAAAGTTCTGGAGATGGTAAGTTAAAGGAAATTCATTCTTGAAATGTCTCAAAAATTCTGTCTTGAATCGCTCATAATTTCTTTCCTCTCTTAGTTCCGGACTGTTTGCCAGAAATTCAGCGGCTCTTCCCTTCAATTTTGCTTTAAGCACAATCAATTTTTCTGTATCTGCCCATTCCGCAATTCTACCAATTTCCTCTATAGATTGGAGGAAATATTCCGCCGGATAAGACGGCTCTGAACCGGAGAAACTATTAAGGAGGCCTAAATAACCCGCAATTGTATTTATTTTGACAGCTGCTCTGTCACCGGATGATTCTACTTCATTACTGTGGCTCATTTTGTTTAGTGTTTAATTGAGTGCAAGTACCAGATTCAATTAATTAACTTATTTGAAAAAAAAAAATTATAAACATTTAAAAATTATTTTCAGCCTCCAAAATCATTTATATGTAACGTTACTGTCACGGCACCATTGTTGGCTCTCCTCTTATGCTTAGTAGCCAGTTCCCATTTTATATTTAAGCCAGTACTATTATCCTGTTTCTCATCGCGTTGTGTAACTTCCTACTGGAATTAAGGTCTCCTTCTATAGTGAAGAGCAACCCCAAATCCCCGTATTAACCCAGGTTTAAACATATTCTAAACTAATTAGAAGTTATTGAGACTTGAAAATAATTACGTATACTCCCATTTAAATTTACATTGAATTTATTTACATTATTATGATGATTCATTACAGATTACACAGGTACATGCACATTAACAATTAACTTTCTCAGTGATGTGGAGGCACTTATTCTAAAAACATGACAATACATATTGAGCATCACTTACCCCTTTAAAGATCCTAGACCACAATTTCTTCGACGTCATCCTTCTGTCCTAAGATTCTGACTCCCTCTCCCTCTGATCTAACACTCCAAACTCTCTTACTCTCTGCGGAATGCCCTTTTCTCTCTGTTAAAATCTCTTTATATTTTGATTGATAATTTCAACTCCACCTTTTTGCGCTATTTCAAGACTTTCCATTCGCTCATCTTGAAATTCTCTTTTCCCGTCTGAACCACTTTTTAGTATTAAACATAATTTCATTGGCCCATCTCCTTCTCTGGGAAAATCTCACATTCCCATAACCTTTGACCCTACCATTTAATTTAGATCCGCTCCACGTCCATAGAAACCGTCTAGACGCACATTCCTTCGTATATCAATGCTTTTGACCAGCGACAAAGATTAGCCTTATCTTATTTTTCATAAGATTTCCAGTGCCACGGTCTTCAGCTTGACACGAATATTATTTTACCCACCTAACATTCTCAACTAGGGTCCCGTTTTATTACATTTTCCTTCATTATCTCCGACTACATACAACTGCATTCCAAAATATAGCTTTTCCCATAAATTCAACAGTCTGTCTCCTGGGATTAAACTTTCCCATCTCATGCGATTCACTATTACCCAAAATTTTGCCTCCTGACCTACATTCTTATACTATCGTAGGTTTCTTTACCTTCACTGTAACTTCTTACTTTTCTTTCTTTTCTGCTCGTTTTCCCATGGATCACTACTACTATTATATAATATCTATAAACTATTTCGATTTTCCCTAACTACCATCAATTAACTCATCTCGTTAAGATTAACTATCTTTAATTAACTCATCAAGTTAACATATGTGTGTATGTGCTGATGGGTTCTTTTCCTAAAGAAATCAACTGTATTGTACTCGATTTTACACTCTTTACTCCATCTCTCGGTTATTTTTTTGTTTTATTTTATGTTACTCGTTTTAAAATTCCTTAAAAATTATTTTCTAGCAATGCATATCTAACTTTTTTCGGAGCCCCTGATTATTTAACGACCTGTTCAATTGCACCGGCCACACTGCCCCAACACTGCCTCTGCATATGTTTTTAGGATCAGCTTGTGCTATTGCAGGAAGTGCCACTGAGAATATTTTGGGGTGTTCGGTTGATATTTATTTTTGACAAACTTCGATTACTTTTTGTCCAGTTTCTTGAGACTGACCTGCACTTATTATTATCTACATTTTTCAGGTACCTTGCATCTGGTAACAGCATCAAATCACTGTATTTCGAGTACTTAATAGGTGCTTCAACTATCAGTGACATTATTGAGCATACGTGTAAACATTTGTGGTTATGTTTGCAGCCTATGTACATGGCAGAAAAAACAGAAGACGATTGGTTGGTCATCGCGGCGCAATTTCTGGAACGCACGTACTTCCCAAACTGTGTCGGTGCTATTGATGGCAAGCACATAAGAATTGAAAGAGCTGACAACTCTGGCTCAGAAGCATTCAATTATAAAAAATATTATTCATTGATATTGTTGGGCATTGCTAATGCTGATTATTGTTTTTCTGCTGTTGACGTCGGTGCTAACGGCTCCAACAGCGATTCAAGTGTTTTTATGAAGTCCCGTTTTGGTAAGAGGTTACAAAATGATCAGCTGAATTTTCCAGCGGCAGCGAAAATTCCAAGCTACGAAGAGGGAACACCATTATCATTCGTTTTGGTAGGGGATGAGGCCTTTCCTCTATCAAAACATCTAATGAGGCCAGTGGCGTCGGAGCCGGGGGTGCTGTGGGTGCTCAAGCACCCACGATAATTTGTGGCATGCATCCGAGCACCCCCAGAATTGATTCAGAAATTAAAATTTCCGATATAAAACTAAAGATGAGCACCCACAGTTTCGAAAAACTTCCGACGCCCCTGAATGAGGCCATATCCGAATAAAACTTCTTCAATATTGCAGTAGATTTATAACTACAGGCTGTCCTATGCTAGACGAACAGTGGAGTGTGCATTTGGTATATCGGGAATTATGAGATGCATCGGTTGCGTGTAGTTACAGAGACATATCTTACACAAGGGACGGACTTTATTTCACACAACATCCTATATACATGACGAGAAACGAACTGCGCAATAACTAGAATATAAACATAATATAATTACATAAATATAATTAAACATAAATATAATATAACTAACCTGATGGCGCTTTGAGCGCGTACATCAATCCTCGCTCTGAGGAAGTGGCTTTCTTTTCCCACACGTCGGCGGCGACGCCACAGACTATCCCCCCAGTGAGCGAGCGAACGCTAATGTAGGAAATACAAGATTGACATTCACATATTGATGATACAAAATTATAACAAATAATAACCAATGTGCATGTGTGTATAAATACTTGCGACAGCTGAGAATTCAATATTTTGCTAAGACGAATGAAAAATACGAATATATACGATGTTAACATGTTTGCAATGATTTGAAAAAATAAATAATGTAAATTAACACTTATGCGAGAAATGCGAAAATGTAAAGGCATAACACAAGAATATAAATGGGTGTAAAACATATGCAATCAAAAATACGAAACAAATCGTTCTGGAAAATGAACTCTTCGTCCATAACGAGTTGTTACTGTTTTTTCTGTCGTTGACACTGGATTTTTGGAGTCCTGTTTAGAACTGATCTCATTTGGTAGTTCGGTGACTGCAGGTGGTTCTCTGTCATCCATGGCGAATGCAGGTTTGACTCTGTCAATAGACACTGAGATAGATTTACCATTTACTTTGATTACAAAAACTTTGTCGGTCCTTCGCACTACAGGATATGGTCCAGTGTAGGGTGCGCTTAATGCAGGTCGAACTTTGTCTACGCGTAAGAACACATGAGAACAAGATTTTAAGGAAGGATGAACATAAATCTTGAAAATATTCTTATGAGATGGAGATACGGGTGATAAACTCCTCATGAGCGAAGACAGCATTGATGCATAGGTAGCGTCTGGTGTAGATTTGGACACCTCATCTGAAAGTAGGTCAGATGGCAATCTAATAGTGGTTCCATACACCAGTTCGGCACAGGTAGCTTGAAGATCCTCCTTGAAAGCGGATCGTAGACCCAGGAGGACTATCGGAAGCGATTCTGACCATTTGGTATTGTCGTGAGCAATGATGGCACTTTTTAGGGTGCGATGAAATCGCTCGACCAGACCATTGGCAATTGGATGATATGCAGTGGTTCGTATGCGATCTGTTCCTAGTAGTGCTGCGAGCTGCTGGAAGAGATGAGATTCAAATTGAGTTCCACGATCTGTGGTCACTGTTGAGGGACACCCAAAACGACTGATCCATGAATCAAAGAATGCTTTGCAGATGGTTTCGGCGCGTATGTCCGGTATCGGTGTTACTTCGGGCCATCTTGTAAATCTGTCTATCATGGTAAGACAGTAGATGTTCCCGTTTGATGGTGGATAAGGGCCTATAATGTCAATGTGCACATGTGAAAAACGAGCGTCGGGAAGTGCGAAGGTGCTCAGAGGTGCTTTTGTGTGCCTCTGGATTTTCGATCGCTGGCATGATTGGCAGCAGCGTACCCAAGCTGTGATGTTTTTGTTCATGTTTGGCCACACATATCGTGAGCAAATGAGGTTTTTTGTTACAGCGATTCCGGGATGCGATAGATTGTGAAGGTGGTCAAAAATCAGCTTTCGATACGAGTCTGGAACGAAAGGTCTGGGTGAGCCAGTTGAAATGTCACACCATAATTCACCATCTGTTAGATGACATGGCTTCAGTTCCAGCTGTAGAGATGTGTTGTTACCCTTCAAAATTTCTTTCAGTTCCGGGTCGCTTGATTGAAATTCCCCGAATTCTTTGAAATTAATGTCCTTAGAACCAGTTATTGCGTCGATTTCGATTCTTGACAGTGCATCTGCGACATAATTTTGAGAGCCTTGGACGTGACGGATATCGGTTGAATACTGGGATATCAAGTCCAAATGACGAAGCTGTCGCGGCGAACATTTGTTTGGATTTTGCTTGAAGGCATAAATTAGGGGCCTCTGATCTGTGTAGATAATGAACTCCCTGCCTTCGAGCATATGCTTGAATTTTTTTATAGATGAATAAATTGCAAATAGTTCTCGGTCGTATGCGGACCATTTGTTTTGACTTTTGGACAATTTCATAGAGAAGAATGCGATGGGTTCCCATTTGTCGGCTAATTGCATGAGAGCACCACCCACTGCGACATCTGAAGCATCTACCCAAACACTTAATTTAGCTCCAGGAAGTGGATGTCTCAGGAGTGTGGCATTTGCCATGGCATCTTTGGCCAAAGTGAACGACTTTGTTGCTTCATCGGTCCACGCGAGTTGGTCGTTGGCACGAGCAGAACGAGGTGATTTTTTATTTTTATGACCTTCGAGAAATTTTATTAACGGATGTAACAAATCGGCAGCTTTCGGAATGAAACGTCGATAAAAATTGTACATACCGAGAAATCTTCGAAGTTGTGTCAAGGTCGTTGGCTGTGGATAATCCAAGATACACTGAACTCGATCTGTCAGAGGTTCGATGCCGCTTGTAGATAGCCGGAATCCAAGGAAGTCGATGGTTTCTTTACCGAAGTTGCACTTGGAGACGTTGACGCAGAGTCCATATTCTTGAAGTCTGTTGAAGAGAGTCTTGAGATGATGGATGTGTTCATCAGGATCTTTTGATGCAATCAGGATGTCGTCGACGAATGCGTAAACTCCAGGAAGTCCTCTGGTCACTTCATCGATGAATCGCTGGAAGGTTGCAGAAGCGTTGCACAATCCGAATTGCATCCTGGTGCTCTCAAACAATCCGAAAGGTGTGCATATTGCTGTTTTGTGGATGTCATCAGGATTTATTGGGATCTGATGATAGGCTTTTATGAGATCCACATGGCTGAAAATTTTAGTACCATGCAGTTCAGCAGTGAAATCAGCAATGCAAGGAATGGGATATTTGTCTTTTAACGTTTGTGCATTTAAAGCACGGAAATCTCCGACCGGTCGAAATTCCAAGGTACCCTTTTTTGGTACCATATGAAGTGATGAGGCGTAATTACTCCTCGAAGGTCTCAAATGCCGCAGTTGCAGCATGTTGTGAAATTCCGATTTCGCTATTTTTAATCTGTCTGGAGCTAACCTACGAGGTTTCGCCACCACAGGCGGTCCTTTTGTGGATATATGATGGATGGTGTTGTGCTTTACTGGTGCATTTGGATTAGGAAGTTTAGTGATCTCCAGGAATTCAGAAATCAGCTTGTGATACGCCGAGTCACCGGTAATCGTTTTCACCGAATGAATGCACGTTGCGTTTGAGACGCGTCCGGGACGTTTCAATTTCGTTTTCAAGTCACGTAGGAACTTGTTGCGAAGGTCCGGGACTAAGTCGAAATAATGAAGGAAGTCCGCACCCAGTATAGGAGTTGACACATTGGCGATGTAAAATGGCCAGGAAAAATTTCGTCTCAAGCCGAAATCCACGGAAAGAATACGTTGGCCGTACACCTCGATGGATGATGAATTCGCGGCTGCGAACGCTTGAACAGGCCGTTGTTTGCGCTGAGAAAGGCTTGCCGGCAAGATCGAAACATCACTGCCCGTATCAACGAGGAAAGATAGATTCGTTTTCATGTCTTTCACAAACAGGCGACGTGACGTAGATGGCAAAGAGCAAGTCGCCTCTATTCTTTGCTGAGTTCGTTTCCCGAATATTTGCAGGGAGAGACACATTTCTTGGCATCGGTGCCGAATCGTCGATGATACCAACACTCGTCGCGATTTTTCGATCTGCTACGCTGTCGCGGGTAGCGATTTCGGTACGGGCTACGACTTCGCCCTCGGGAAATCTCGTCGATTCGCACATGGAGCTTTTCGATTTCCGACAACAAACGTTCCTCGATGGAATTCGCGGAAGAGTTAGAACAGGCACTTACCGCTTGTGGTGCTACGTCCATGACGCGATCGGCGATTTCGGCCGCTTTGTCCAACGTTAGTGGTGTGACTGCAGCCAGGATAGATTGCACAGATGTTGGCAAATGCTGAAGAAACAGTTCCAACATGAGCTCGTCCGGAACGCTGTGTGATTCCGCGCGACGCCGCATGACGCGCAAAAGTTCACTTGGACGACGATCACCGAGTTGCTCCCCAGTGAGAAGTTTCCGTATCTCTTGCTGTGACGATTCACCACTGCGCTTGATTAATTCCGATTTCACGTGTCCGTAGGGATCTGTTGCCGTTGGATTCGTGATGACATCGCGGATGACGGAAGCTGCTTCCGGTGGTAGATGGGCCACTATGTAGTTGAATTTTGTGCGACTGTCCGTTACCGGTTTCGGAATCCCCAGTTCGAAAGTTGATTCGCACATCAAGAACCACAGTGTAGGATCGGCGAAATTGTACGGTGGTATCTTTACCGCTGCCACGTCCGCCATGCTTTCCCTTTTGCGTGGGCGAGAATGTTCAACAGCACGTGTTGTTTCCGTTGAGATGCGTCCGCTGTTTCTTTTTTTAGATATAATGTCTCAACTGATGATCAGACTTTCCAAGGTCACCAATATCGGGAATTATGAGATGCATCGGTTGCGTGTAGTTACAGAGACATATCTTACACAAGGGACGGACTTTATTTCACACAACATCCTATATACATGACGAGAAACGAACTGCGCAATAACTAGAATAATCACCTGATGGCGCTTTGAGCGCGTACATCAATCCTCGCTCTGAGGAAGTGGCTTTCTTTTCCCACACGTCGGCGGCGACGCCACAGACTATCCCCCCAGTGAGCGAGCGAACGCTAATGTAGGAAATACAAGATTGACATTCACATATTGATGATACAAAATTATAACAAATAATAACCAATGTGCATGTGTGTATAAATACTTGCGACAGCTGAGAATTCAATATTTTGCTAAGACGAATGAAAAATACGAATATATACGATGTTAACATGTTTGCAATGATTTGAAAAAATAAATAATGTAAATTAACACTTATGCGAGAAATGCGAAAATGTAAAGGCATAACACAAGAATATAAATGGGTGTAAAACATATGCAATCAAAAATACGAAACAAATCGTTCTGGAAAATGAACTCTTCGTCCATAACGAGTTGTTACTGTCTGCTGTTGACGTCGGTGCTAACGGCTCCAACAGCGATTCAAGTGTTTTTATGAAGTCCCGTTTTGGTAAGAGGTTACAAAATGATCAGCTGAATTTTCCAGCGGCAGCGAAAATTCCAAGCTACGAAGAGGGAACACCATTATCATTCGTTTTGGTAGGGGATGAGGCCTTTCCTCTATCAAAACATCTAATGAGGCCAGTGGCGTCGGAGCCGGGGGTGCTGTGGGTGCTCAAGCACCCACGATAATTTGTGGCATGCATCCGAGCACCCCCAGAATTGATTCAGAAATTAAAATTTCCGATATAAAACTAAAGATGAGCACCCACAGTTTCGAAAAACTTCCGACGCCCCTGAATGAGGCCATATCCGAATAAAACTTCTTCAATATTGCAGTAGATTTATAACTACAGGCTGTCCTATGCTAGACGAACAGTGGAGTGTGCATTTGGTATATCGGGAATTATGAGATGCATCGGTTGCGTGTAGTTACAGAGACATATCTTACACAAGGGACGGACTTTATTTCACACAACATCCTATATACATGACGAGAAACGAACTGCGCAATAACTAGAATAATCACCTGATGGCGCTTTGAGCGCGTACATCAATCCTCGCTCTGAGGAAGTGGCTTTCTTTTCCCACACGTCGGCGGCGACGCCACAGGTATTTTAGCTAATAAATGGAGAATTCTTCATAGGCCATTAGATGTCAGACTCGCGATGTGTGACTACATAATTAAAGCTTGTTGTATATTGCATAATTATGTAAGGAAAAATGATGGCAAAGAAATTCAAAACGAAGGACTGGAAATACAACTTGAAAGTGATGCCCCACTCCGATCCCGCCCGACCCAGAAAGATATGCTAATAAGAGCCGCGTTTAGCGAATACTTCACTTCTCCTGTCGGTGCAGTGAGCTGGCAGTATGACAAAATTTAAGCTTACATGACGGGTGAGTGTATGTACATGCAATAATGGAGATAAATGCATCATGAGAGAGAAACATGTAATTCAGAAATGCGAAAGTAATAAAAATATTTGAAATATGTTTACCTGTTTCTTTTTTTTCGTCCTCCGAAAAAGTCATCCAATTTTCACAGCCATCTTGATACAGTTCGTGCCACAGCTTTAATTTCAAAATTCGATCACTATATTGCCTAAGTGTTTTGTCATATAAAGCCGGTCTTTTTTCAACCGCGCTTATGATTTTTTTCGGAATAACTATCGCTAGCCATTAACGAATCAGAATCTGCTGAAGACATGGTGGCACAAAAAAATTTCGTTGACACAGCTGACTAATGGAACTGGTAAATAAGAAATGAGATGGATAAAATATGATTAGTAATGTACTGCAACACTGTGCAAGCGCCCTCACGCGTTCCAATAATAAAGGCTCAATTACATTGGGCGAGTTTACTAGCTATTTTCCGGCGAGTGAGTAGCTGGCGAGCAAACCGGTTTCGACTAGCGCAGCGAATTTCAATTACACAGGACAGATGAGCGAGCAACTCGTTTTCTTTCCCTTCCTTTTTTGCGTATTGTCGTCTTCGGGGCTAACGAGAAAGAGCCCCTTTCTCGTTAGCCCCGTGTCGTCTTTTTCTTTCGTTGCGAGCCAAAGCGAGAGGGAAAAAAAGTAGCCACGCCAATATTGCACCGAGAGATAACAAAAACGCGAGTAGCGAGAAAAGTAGCCTACCCTTCAACTTTCCTCGCACTAGCAGAGCGAGCGGCGATTTTACTTGCTAACGTTATACAAGGTTCAATTACATTGGGCGAGTTTACTAGCTATTCGATTGTGCTTTTACTCGCTGCTACTGAACTCGCTCTGTGTAATAAGCGTAGCTGCGGCTTCAGATTGGCTTACTGATACCAAAACCTGTCTGAAGTTGAACACCTCTACGGTTCCATTACAATTAAATTAAGCCGTTCGGTATTGCCGACATTCTGTGTTGTAGGATTATGACGGTGCCTTTCAAAGTTGTCCTATGTAGGAGATGTCCGAGTTGACAGGTTCCACGAAATTTGTTTTATGTTTCGCGAAGTCCCTTTTTTTAAAAGACCATTCGTTTTCCCAAGGGCGTGCATGGAAATCTAGTCAATTGGGCTTAAATGGAAGTACAGTATCTAAATTTTATGACTTTTCCCAACAGGTCTATTGCCCTTAAAATAGATAATGGTTTTTCTTATAATTCTCAGAAATCCGGATGAAGGCAAACAAACTGAAAAACGGTTACAGACTGGTGTACCCGTTTGGAAGACCTTGGCAGGGGTTCTTGAAACTTTTGCCACTCGCGGCTTCTTTGGCCTGCTCGTAAGAATAGCAAGAGCCATTCCAAAGCACTGCAGGGGTTCACGGCAATGCAAAGTCGTCGTGACGTCCTTCCGAGCGATAGCGGCCAGAACCGCTGGCCTAGATGGTTTTTTTTTTTCATTGCAAAAACACAGATAGACAGCCACATTCATATACGATACAGAAAAAAATCCCAAAAAGACAGAATAATGAAAGCAACACACACACACACACAATGCAGTTCTTAGGGACATATTTCCTCCCCGGTTCATACTTAGACTTTTAATAAATGTTTCAAAAGTTTTATATGGAGAATTAGCAAACATAAAAATACACTGCTCAAAACAATTAGGGGAGCAAGCAAAAAAGTGAAGAAAACCGTGCGAGACAGCCACGTATTGGCATAGAATGGATAGTACACGCGTATCAATGCGCAATACAGAAAAAAGACGTAAAAAAATTTGGAATTAAGCTTTAATTCTTTGAAAATATGAGAAAAACATGAAAAGATGATTTAGGGCAACAATTTGGTTACATGTAAACGATAAAAAAAAGTACTGTTTAGACATGATGCATGAGTTTTAATAGGGCGTGTGGTCTCCTCGAACAGCTAAGACTGCTGCACACCTGTTTGCCATGGATGCGATGTGGTTATCGATCAGACTTTGGGGAATACTGTTCCACTCCTCAAGAAGTGCAATCTGCAAGTCTCGGACAGTAACAGGCGGCCTTGGTCGCGCAGCAATACGTGGATTCAGGTCAGGAGAACACGCTGGCCATTCCATACGCTGTATTGTTTCAGCTTCAAGCATGTTCTCCACCATACGAGCTCTATGCGGTCGGGCATTATCATCCTGGAAAACAAAGGAATCTCCAATGGCTCCAGCGTAAGAGATGACATGAGGTCGCAGTATCTCGTCTGCATACCTTCGGGCCGTCAAAGTGCCATTCCGAATGATATGCAGATCCGTACGTCCGCCTATGCTGATTCCACCCATACCATCCAACCAGCTCGTCTGTATTGTGACCTTTCACGAACGAATGCGGGGTTATTTCGAGTGCCCCTGTCCCTCCATACCGGAACACGTCGGGTGTCACACTCCAGACTGAATCGGGACTCGTCTGTAAACAGCACTTGGCTGTTGCTCCTAATCATGTTGCTCCCTAGAAGGTGTTGCTCCGGGGCAGTTGTAGAGACGTCATGCTACTGCAGTACAGGCTACTTCAATAATCAAAGCGCCGCTGAAAGGACGCCGTAAATGACCTCCCCAGGGGGGGTATACTGTACACACAATGAGGAAGGAGATCGTACAGGAAGCGATATATAAAAAAAGAAAGGAGAAAACTGTTCGACAGAATCGCCGAACCCCCCTCCCCCTTCACTAGTTAAATGGTGGGTGGTGGGAGCTGGTCAACGATTCTATCGTTATAATATAGCAGGTATCTGCCACAGCCATAGCACAGAGCGTTCAAGAGGATTTATTATTCATAGATGACATTTTCTTCTCCTGTCGCAGTCGATCTACAATCAGCAAAGAAAAAAATTCGATATTTTTTTGTGATGGACCTTTTCTGATGCCCTAAGCATGTGCTTTGTTTCCCTCAAAATGGTTAAATCCTGCCTGTTGCGACCCAACGGCTTTTCTTTGATCACTCCGTTGTCCAAGCGCTTTGCCTTGTTCTATCTACCCGGGAAAGCTGGTTGTCTGGAATAACTACTACTGTATATGTTCATACAGGCCCGTAACTAGGCTGAGTCAATCGAGGCATTGCCCTGGGGCCCCGAGAAGGCACGCTACGACCCTGTGTTCATAGAAGGTCACGCTAAACATGGAAAGATAATCTATCAATACATAATTTTTTAAAAAAATTAATTTTCAATTTAAAATCTATAAGGATGACAGCGAGAGAGGCTTGACAAAGTACAATAAAGACCTCGTTGTAACGTCAACACTAATTAACGTCATCAAGCATACATTACATTAGGGGTTCTCAACCGGTGCTCCGCCGGTTCTCAACCGGTGGCGACTCGAGGAAAATAATATAAATCAGTAAATTTGATAGATAAATAAATATAAAAGAGGCCCACAGGTTCTCTCTGCCATAAAAAATTATGTACAAAAAAGGGCTCCACGAGTCAAACAGGGCTCCGCCATAAAAATTATATACTAAACAGGGCTCCGCCATAAAAATTATATACTAGATAGGGCTCCGCGAGTCAAAAAAGGTTGAGAACCGCTGCATTACACTATAAACATGCCCCTCACCACTCGGGGGACCGGGACGATTCCCCTCTATTATTTTTTTCACACAAAATTCATTATAGAGTGGTCCGTGAGCTATGGCCCACCAAAGAACCCAGCCTGAGACCCTGCTGCAGAATTGGGGTGCCTATTATCGTGCCTTTTTTTAGTGCCTGCCAGCATAATAAGTGAATCGGGATTACTCATTATCAAGTTATCACCCCTTATGGTCATTTTTATGTGGTCCCCTAGTGACGTTATATCGAGGACTTACTATTTATGATTTGTTGAATTCTAAATAGACAGATACGTTTTGCGTCACTTATGTATACCCATATTGTGCATGCATTTCACTGTTTATGAAGGGGGTGGCCAACCTACTTCCTTAGGTAATTGAAGGTCCTTAGGTAATTTTTACTTTTTCAGTTGAAGAAATTATTTTTAATTTGTGAGCGATAGTTTTCTCGTGAGTCTTGTAACCAACTTATAGACCCCCCCCCCCCCGCACCAGCTTTTTATTGAATTTTAGTTTCGTTTCTCATCTTCGAAACACGGAACCAGACGGGTAGAAAACTTGAAGGTGGGGGGGGGGGGGACGTAACTATGATCTTTTCCGCCTGGGGCAAACATTATTTCGTCGCCCCCCCCCCCAACTTTCAAATTCGATAATTTTATAAAGGTCCTGCCCGAGGGCTCTTGAACCTTTGAAAAAGTTGTTTATTTATTTTTTATTTCACACATGTTTTGTAAATCAATATTATAATTAACTCGTTTTTATTTTATTCCCCCCTCTCCCCAAGTCAAATTTTGTTGCAACGAGGCTAGAAAAATGTTTTGGTATCGGCCGGTCGGTTCTCTGTTGTGAATGGACATTTAGAATGTGCTGTTTTCCCCCCAATATTTTTCAAGAAAACATTGGGAGGATGGGGGGGGGGGGTGGCTGAAAGTTGTTGGTTGTCCCGTATATATACGGGACTCAAGCGCATACGAAGGAGAAGGAAGGTGCATTGCATTGCTTTTTCAGAAATTATTGTTCGGCGCACTCAGTCCCCTTACAAAATTTCTTGCGCAGGGACCTATCCTGTACAGAGTGTAATTTTTTGTTATCTTGGTTTCAATATTATTTACCTTCCGATTCTCACCACCACCACACATAGGCGCTGGAACCTATGGGATGAGGACATTTGAGCCCCCCCCCCCACAATAAATTTTGTAAGGGGGGCTGAGCCCCCAATAATTTCCGAAAAAACAATGCAATGCGCCTTCTCTCTCCTGCGTACTCGCCGAGTCCTGTATATACGGGACAACCAGCATCTTTCAGCCCCCAATGTTCTTTGTGTCGGTGCCTTTTCCACCACACATCTTTGGGCTTCCTTTCTTGTTGGCATCATGCGCCCCCCCCCCTCCCTTGATCACAGTGAACAAAAGAAGAGACACTTTTGAGTTTTTCTAGGCAAACAAGAGAGAAAAGACTCCTCCCCACTCAAAGAAAGTTCTTTGAGTCAGTCGTGCCTTTGGGAGTAAAAGCACGGCCGACTAGACATTCATTGTTTAGTGGGCTATGGTAAAAGGGGGAGTGAAACTGGGGGAACTGAGTGGCAAGAAAGAAATGAGAGAGAATTATTTTGGCATGAACAAGAAAGCCAAAGGCCATCGGGAGTATTTAAATGAAATAAAATTTTGAGCAGATTGTTTCCATTATCTAATTCATAATTAGGACAATTTTTGGTTAAAATTTTTTTTTGGTCATAGCAAAATGAGGAAACCATTCACACGAATTTTTTTTTTTTTTGGGGGGGGGGGGCTCGGGCCCATGGGCCGGATACAAGTTTACGCCTATGCGAAATTCTACCCAGAGTCAGTATACACCACTTGCCATATCCCAGAAACATGACTATATTTTTCACCAAACACGGGTCATTCCCGGCCTATCTGGCAAGATTCAAGATAGTAGCCTCTACCTCTGCAAAAAAGAGGGAAACAATTTTCATTTCATCTCAGAGTGCCCCAAGAGTTCCATTTTAAATTACCAGACCGGGACAAACTGACACTCTGGAAATGACGCATCATCAGAAGTCCGATGAATGCAAATCGTATAATAAAGCTTTTAAAACATCTCGAAACATGCAAAACAGAATTCAGACGTCCAATTAAGGTGGGGGGGGGGGGGGACGTAACTATGATCTTTGCAGCCTGGGGCAAACATTATTTCGTCGCCCCCACAACTTTCAAATTCGATAATTTTATAAAGGTACTGACGATTCCTACTCTGAAAATACCGCTTCAGAACCAAGACCAAAACTTTCTAGCCTGCATCCCATGATAACAAGACTCAGGAGTAAAGATAGATCAATCCAGGCAGCCCTTCCTCCCTCGGAGATACCCTCTACAACCCTATTTCAGCATCCAGATGTAAATGTACATTGTCAGTCAGTGTAAATTAGCGTGTCTGTAATCTTTTTCTTTGGTGTATATATTATATTTCAATATTATTTCATTTTTATTTTATGTTTATCTTGATTGTATTGCGTTCAATGTTTTCTAATGGATTGTTTATATAGAATGTATATAACAGTGCATAGCTAATTAGTGTAAATTAGCGTGTTTTGTCCTATTTTCTGTGGTACATATATTTTATTATTTTTCTATTATGATTGTATTGCGCTCAATGTTTTCTGATGGATTGTTTCCATAGAATGTATATAAAATGGTGCATAGCCAATTTGTGTAAATTTGCCTGTTTTTCTTTGGTACTTAATTATATTTCATTTTTCTTTTATGTTAATATTGATTGAATTGTGCTCAATGTTTTCTGATGGATTGTTTCCACAGAATGTATATAATAGTGCATAGGTAATTAGTGCAAATTAGCGTGTATTTAATCCGTTTTCGCTAGTTTTGTATTTCATTTTTATTTAATTGCTCTCTTAGTTAATCTTGATTGTATGCATCCTCAACGTCTTCTGATGGATTGTTTCCATAGAATGTATATTATAACTTTCATTTGTTGAATAAATAGAAGATGCTCTCCGACACGACCCAGCCTCCTAGGAGATGAAGTTGTCTTGTACAACAGCTCTGGGCGTGAGCGGTCATCAATCAATCAATCAACCTTTGCCCGCCCACGACCCGCTTGATTTCTTTTTTGCGAATGGAAGACGCGATCATACACACGACTGATGGGAAATAAATAGATGAAAATGAAATGGTGAACCACTCACGGCCCGGTTTGACTGATGTCAGAATCCGGTATAAGGCCGCGGCCCGGCGGTTGAGAAACACTGGTCTAGGACATTCACCTGGAAAGTGAAAGGATGTGGGTTTGAATCCCCATAGGGGCAGTTGAATTTTTTCTCTTTCTAAAATATATATCTTCGCATCAGCCAGCTGGTTGCAACTCTTTGCAACACACACACTCCCCCCTCCCTGGTTATATATATCACCATACCATTTACTATACTAATTGAGTTGGGTCGGAAACCTTTCTCTTTTGGGAAAGGCATGTTATATAGTCCACCGATCACGAGAAGAACACTGGGGCTGTACTACCTCCTCATGCTTATTCTCATCCGATCCGAATTATAAGCATCGGTTCATAAGCATGACGTTAAGAATAATCCGAAGAACGATACCAAGGAATTATTCGTAGGCTCACACCTTAACGTCACGTGACGTAAAAGAGGGAAAATCAAAGAAATCGCTTTCTACACAGGGTCATAATCAATCCACGTCCATCAAAATAGGCAATGGAGGACAATACATTATCATCCCAATGTGATTTCGGTAGCTCCTTATGAAGTACGGCTTAAAAAGAACTTCAATAAATTAATTAGAATGCTGAAATATCTTTCTGAATAATATTTACACGCTGAAAAATATATTTTAATTATAGAAATAACTCTTCATATACTCTTCATTTTCCATCCTCCCCATTTAAAAAAAATAAAAAAAAGTATCTAGCTGATAGCCCCGCTAACACCTTCCGTTTTTAACGTTAAAGAATGTGAAAAAAAAAACAAAAAAAAAACAACAAATGTTCTGCACGTGTGAGGAAAGAATTAGTAAAACTGAATTGCGTTGCCACCGTCGTTGAACAAAAAATTCAGTAAATGTATAGTAGTAGTTGTATACCCCAAGCTTAATTTTGATTGGTCAGTGGTCGATCGGCCAGAGGGAAAAATCGCTTTTCCCTGTGTAAAAAACGATTTCTTTGATTTTCCCTCTTTCACATCACGTGACGTTAAAATGTGAGCCTAATAATTCCTTGGTATCGTTTTTCGGATTATTCTTAACGTCATGCTTATGAACCGATGCTTATAATTCGGATCGGATGAGAATAAGCATGAGGAGGTAGTACAGCCCCAGGCTACGTCACGTTACGTCGGACGATTCTATTATTTACTTTTAGGTAAAGCAACTGCCCATCGAGAATAACGCATTAGCAACGGCACTTTCCCATTTGGCGTCTTTAGCGCTATTTTGGCCTCCTAGAAATTTCACTAAAAGTGCCACGGCAGTGCTCTCGATAACGTCGTCATCGCAGTGTTTTTGTTGCGTAAACACCGGCTGTTCGACAGTGTCGTCTTAAGGCATTGTCGCATTAGATTCACAAAAATAAGATCTGGTTGAAATTTTCCAGAATTTACGTGGTAGGGCCTCAGAAAAATCACTTGGACCGGGAAAGTCCGTGATGCTCTTGAGACGGCCCGGCTGCTCGAGCACTTACGGCACATTATTTTAAAACAAAAAAATATATTTTTTATTCCGCAGAAGGGATCGAAAACTCTTTTTTTAATAATCAGTTCCATGCATCAAGCTGAAGCCGAACATTGCTCGTATAAAACATTTTCGACCATGGCCCCCAGAAGGATGGGCTACTACACCGCACACCAACTCCGGTCATATATCGCCATATGGCAATTTCCAACCAGTGGAGTTGGGTGGGAAATGAAGGCTCCATCCATCGGTGGTCACCCTAGGCTCGGTAGGTAAAGAACTTGCTTCGAATGTTCTATGCCCGGATTCGAACCCATGGACCTTGATGGTAACCTTCATAGTAGAAGACGAGCTGAAGACGAAGGATGGGCTGACAAAATCCAGCCCATTTTTTTCCACACTGTAAATTCAGAATGGACGGCCGGTGAGAGATCCCAGCCAGGATCCCTGCTGCAGCATGACAGGACCATTCTTCCGATGCCCTTAAGCGTGGCCCCCACATCTTGCAGCCGGGCTCTCAGATTGGAATCTTCGACGGGCCACTCTAAAATGAATTTATAGTTGTAAAAAATGATTAGAATCATCCAGGGCCCCAGGGCTGGATCTCTGTCAGCCCTGCCCTTAAGGTGGCTATAGACGTAACTGCAAACTTGACAAGCAGGAATGCTCAATCTTTTTATTTGTCTCTACTGCATTTGTCACTAATTTAAAAAGCCCATATGAGTAGCTTCAGTCGAAAAAGGAAAAAAGACGATGATATGGCAATAAGAGAAGGTAAACAGAAGAAGAAGGGCTAATTGCTAGCAGGCAGGGCCGGTCTTAGACTTGGTGGCGTAATTCCATACCATACATAGGATTTTTAACATG
Source organism: Pholcus phalangioides (assembly GCF_987345545.1). NCBI lineage: Eukaryota > Metazoa > Arthropoda > Arachnida > Araneae > Pholcidae > Pholcus > Pholcus phalangioides. Next base: position 44,524,542 of record NW_028301603.1, on the reverse strand, counting down.
GGATGCACCTCATTGGCTAAGATCACTATTACGTCACTAAATCGTCACACCCGATCTTGACTTCGGAACTCGATGTAATGCGCATGCGCGACATATTTATTGGCGCGCGTTTTTCCGGTGACTGCTGGTTGGCGCCAATATACTGCCTGGCAACGTTTAATAATACATATATCTAATTTTAGATGCAATCGGCGTGTGCCAGTCGGTGTAATAATTAGAGTACGGAGTTGAAGGTTGAGAGTTCAAATATCAATGTAATCTCACTCGAATTCTTTTTTTAATAGTGGTACCCGCGGTCTGTTTTTGGAATATCTTGTTTCAACTTAAAAGTTTTGCCATATTTCCGGTTATGGTGACAACATATAAGGGGGTAGTTGATATTTTCAGTCCGGGGGCGAAGCGACGTCCGAGCCCGAACGAAGTTCGGCCTACAGGGGCATTTATTAATAATGTAGTCGGAAGCATGTTTTTTTGAGTTGTGATATTATATTGTATATCATTATTATCATAATTATATTATGTTGCTATAAAATTGTATATCTTTGTAATATTATATCGTGATCTTTAATGAATCCTGGTGTTTGGCGATAAGTTGCCAAACGTATCAGCCATGTCCCCCACATGGGGGGAGGGGGGCTGACAGGGCTCCAGCCCTGGGGCCCGGGAGTCAGGGGGGGGGGGCCCCGTGGAAAGATCTTTTTGATTTTATTTCTTTCAGATATATCCCATAGGAAAATAGACAGGACTCTTTAACATCAATCATATCAATTTGTACTCGTATGGACGGATATCTTGAACTACGTACCTTAGATCTCATTGAAATTTTTTTTAACTATACACATGTACAAGTAAACGAAAAAAAAAAGAATTAAAAAACCCGGAAACGAAGAAAAGAACATTGTACAAGGCGCCCCCCCCCCCCGGCTCTCATGGCAGTCGTTCTCCTAGGAAGGAAGAAAAGACGTGATGGTCATGGCTACTGAGACGTCAAGGACACCAGCATTTTGTGTGTCCTCAGGGCTATAGCCACTAGAATGAGGGAGGCCACCAGAATAATCCTTATCTAGTCGTCTAGCGTGTGTAGGGACCTACACGGCTACCGCGCGACCCCTGCTGTTTCAGTTCGTAGAAGGCCATAATGTCTCGATAGAATGAAAATTGGAGTAAACAGACGTCGTATTCCACAGTGAAATTGCCTCTAGGTGCCGATAAAGCACATGAACCTCCCTTCCCCCAACATCCTGGAACAGGGGCCCCCGTAGGCTGCGCTCTTCAGCGGACCCCCTCTATAAAGTGAACTAATAGTGGGGAAAAAAGACAAAAATGACAAGAATGGTCCAGGCCCCAGGCCTGAAGCTCCGCCAGTCCCACTCTCGTGGGCGGGTTATGATAGTGAGACAGCTTTGTTGCAAGCTTTTGTACAAAATAGAGTGGATCCCGCATATAACGTTTTCCTCCTTAGTGCAACTTATTTTGCGACTCTCCGGTGCCAACTCTTATTACTGATACTCATCGAGATTTCTCGTTTAAAGCGTTTTCCCGCAAAAAGTATTGTACGAAATGGCTGTAATGACGTGTGTACTGAATCACGTGAATTCACTCACGGTCCCTCTAGTAACCCCCTTCCTCTCCCAGTCCGAACAAATCAAGGGGGTTTTTCCTTGCTTCTGAAAAAAAGGCTACATATTGCATCAGCCTTTTTTATTCGCTGTACTGTCTTGAGGACACATTTCCCCTCAAAACTTCTATTCACAGACGATATTGTTGAACAGAAAAATATTTACGGTTCGCGTCTGCAAAAATATAGTCGTTCGAAATCTTCTAGTAAAATAGTTGAACGAGTTTGCGTACATAAAGGATTGATTTTTTTCCCACGCGGATGAATCCTACGGTTCTAGCCCAAAAGAACGGTAAGCAGAGCTAAAAATTTGAATTTTTGTTAAATTTTTATTTTGAGCATTAACAGTTAACTATAATAAATCTATGTCAGAAGAGTTTGGCCCTGCATCGAGGCCAGTTGCGATGTTTGTTGAATTGTGTTTCATAAAGTTTAAAAACGATTATTTTTAATAGGGCATATCTCAAATTACAGAGTACCTCGTTCACACGTCACTCAGTTATACGACTTTCATGTTTATACGACGTTTAACTTTGGTAGCAATTGGTAACAATACATTTTAAACAACAATACAACAAATACATTTTAATGTTAAAATATTTCATTCATTTATTTAACGTAAAACCTCAATTATTCGACGTTTTCACTTCGACTAAAACTCGGAAACTTTTGAAATAAGAAAAACGTAATTTATATCCATCAAATGCGCACAAAATTTTTGCATGCAGTGAAAAAGCGTTGCTGCAACAGTTCTAGCATATTGTCACCGCAAAAGACAAATTTTAGGGTGATTGCTGACGTATACTAAAATTGCCAGTGAGATCGCTCATGACCATTTAGAGTGGACAGTTAGGTGATTTGTTTATTGCCTCTTTCTGAGAATACGCAGATGTGGAGAGTCCCGAAGAAATGAGTTTCAATTGTTTTGACGGCCATATGACCTTTCAGAATTTTTTCTCTCCCTATGTTTTCAACGTTATCCCGAGAGGGTGTGAAAGTCTACTGTGAGCATTTGGGGGGTACAGGTCTGCCGAAAATAGGTACACATGCACAGTAAGTCCTTTCGATCATTTCCTGTAGAACTTTCTTTCGATCTGGTGCTTTGCTTGCTGACAGGGCCGTCTTAAGAGCATCATGTCTTGACCCCCCACTGGAAAAAGTTTGCCCCCCCCAGAGAAAGTTGAAATGACGGCCCTGCTTGCAAACTAATTGAATATGTTCGTTTCAACTTTTTGAAACGATTATAAAGTAGAGAAACAACCAAAGAGCAAGCTCCTGATTGAAAATCATCTACTGCCAAAAAAAAGTCCAAGATGGGGAAATTTTTGCAAGTCGAGAAGATTTTGTTGCAATTTTGTACCCAATGTCGTGTTCCAAAGGTAATGTGCCAAATTTTATTTCTTTAAAATGATTTGAAATGTGATTTAATTTCCTCTCAAGTATGAAATATTTTTTTAGAACAGAATTGGAATGCAATTAAACACGTAAAATTTTATAACATTTTATATGTATTGGGGGGGGGATAATTTTTTAAAAAGGCTGTCATTCACTTCACTTCGACTTATACATAAAACGTATAAAACGTTTTGACTCGGCCTCTTGAACGTCGTATAAACGACTGTAACAGAATTGTAAAGTTGCTCAGTTGAATAGATGAAGTGAACATAAATATTTAAATTATTTCAGTTCAATTTTTCAGGTCGGTGCTTCAACCAAAAGGCCAATGAAAATAGTTTTCAGTATTATTACTTTTATTAACTCTTTAATTCACTAAATTTATTTATTCTTTTTGCACGCCTGTAGTGAATCGCCTGGCATAACGGAATCGCTTCATTTTATCAAAAAAATCATTCCATGGAATAGCTTCACGTTAGAACAGGGCGTCTCAAACTTTTTCCCCCTGAGGCGCTCTTTTTCCCTATTCAATGCTTATCCGCGAGCTCCACCGGCTCTCCAGAGCTGTTTAACAAAGAATATTTTCGAAAACCTCACACCATGACAAAGGTTGGAGGCGCACAGTTTGAGAACCCGTGCGTTATAGGAATAATCTTTGATGTTCTAAATTGAAGTTAAACGTTTGGATAGAAATTTTGTTTTGTGTAAAACGCGTTTCAAACTGGTTCGTCATGTGTAAAGATTCTATAGTAGTTTCATTTGGTGTAGTATACTTGCTTGCTTGGTGAACAACGAAACTATAGAGATGTGGTGGATATCTTATCTGAGAGAAACTAAGGACAAATTTAATACTGTGCATATATATCTATATATATAGATGCTTTCCCCCCCTTTGACAAAGAAGCCTGACATATTTTCAATCCAGAATTAAATAAGTGAAATTTGCTAAATGTAAATATAATTGTGTTTGTCGCGTGGAAAATATTTGAGCTTCTGTCTTTATATTATTGTGGAAAGCTGAACCGAATCTCGTGGTTGTCTAGTTCCTTTCCCTCTTGTGTTATCATTCCGTCTGATATTCATAAAATGCCCGAGATCTGAACCACAGATCGTTTGTGTAGAGTGGACACACACTCTTTATGTATCACACTGTATGTGTTTGTCGGAAAATCCTAATTATTGAATGCTTTGTTTCGACATCTCAATCATTTGAGCTCAATACCAAATTCCTTGAATTTTTCTGATTCTTCCTGTAAAATTTTGAGAAATTCCGAGTTAAATTGAACGAGAAAATGTGTGTTCTTTTGAATAATATATTCTTTCTTTTGTGAGAGAGACACACCTAATGATCCACTGATAATCAAAGATATTATCGCCATCTTGATGAGTCAGTTTTCTTGTTCCCACACGAACGCGTTCGTTCGGTACGTGTAAAAGGAAGATAAGATTCCTTTTTCCCTCTCACTGTTCGTAATCTGTTGTATATTTTTTTTTATATACTTGAAAAGCCGATTTTCGCTTTTTGCATATTCCAAGTCTGTTTTTTTTAAATAAGGGAAACAAACATTTTTGTTAATCCAGAGTTAAATAAATTTGAGACCGTGTGAGTATTTCAATTTTAAAAATTTATATATATTTTTTTTATTATTTTTTTTTTCTCTCCACTGTTTTCGATGCTTTGAAAAAAAAAAAAAAAGGCTTGTGTTGTAAAATATTTTGAGGGAGAGAAACTATAATGTTATATATGCTTGAAATTACTCTCTGTCATCGAGAAAGTGTTGAATTTGAATTTTTTTAAGAATTTCCTTTGTTTGGATTTAAATTTTTCGGCATGTCGCGAAACAAGAATATTTATATATGATGTCGCATATCGTTGGAAAGCTAATTTTTTTCTCCACACAATGATTTTAATGTTTTTTCATTTTGATGAATATTTCTGCATTTAATCCGGAAATCTTATACTGAAAATTATTGTTGTAATTATAAACTTTGCTGAAAGCCGTTCATTTTCTTAAATCGACCCCGCGGAATGCAAGGAATTTCTCGCCGAGTCCTGCCCTCAGGGCTATTACAGCGGCTTACGAAAGGCCTGGTAGCTAAAAGTCAATGGGCCAAGAAATAAATTTCCTGACCCAAGGGCCATGGTCAAAGTTGGGTCGAATCCGCTACTGAAGTTTGAATTTCGTAATTTTTTGCAGTGTTGCACAATAGTGCCGGGGGAGAAACTTTAGTAAACAATGCGACAGGAATATGCGCTGAGATGAATTTGGAAGAGTGGATCTGGATCTCGGAATTAATAAAATTAATTCCGGAGTTGAATAATGCCGTCACAACCCCAAAAGGTTAGTCGTATTAGTGAAGAAGTATAGCTGTTGAAGAAAGCCGGAGAGACTGGACCTCGGTGATTGGACCGCTGCGTTCGAGCCCTGGGATTGGCTGGGCCTCTCTGCTATCCAGGATCTGAAAATAAAGATAGGAAAAACAAAGTTCCTAGGCGGTGGGAAAGATATGTTAGAAAAATAAATGTAAATGTTAGTTAAATGAAAAAGGAAATTTTTTTTTTTTTTTTTTAAGTTATGAGCTTTTTTTGAAGTAGATTTTTTAAGAATTTTTGAAAGAGGATACCATGAAAAGGAAATAGCAGGAAGGACCTGAAACAAAAATAGGCTTAAGTTTCGGCGATCTTCCCACAGAGTTTCTCGGCCAGGTTCGAGAAGTTTCTATATAGAGAGAGAGAGATACCATCGGCTATGTTTTCGTCAGCCATGATCGAGATTAGAGTTCTAATTTCGTTGACGGATTTCATAGCCAATTTTTCGAAATTTCTCGGGCGGCTTGAAGACGTCATGGGAGAGGCGACGGAAGCTGGTTCCTTCTGGACCGGGAGCTTTGCCGGGGGCTGTTCCGCTGCCGTTTGCGCAGGTGTGCCCAACGGTTCTGCCGCTTGAGACGTGTTTTGCTTTCGGAGAAAAGCGTTGAACTTTAGGAGCACTGGCCGAGGTAAGAAGGCATTTGCAGTTTTGGTCTTGCTCCGGGTAAAGGTCTGGGACGAGATGGTAATGTCCTTTGCAAGCTGAGTCGAGGGTTTTCGGGATTTTCGAATTTTTAGAAATTCGGGACACTTGCGATAATTTGCAGGGTGTGGTCCGAGACACAGAACACAGGTCGGCGTATCCCGTCCTCGCACCTTGCCGCATAGCCCGGGCTCATGAGTCTCCGTGCATTTGACGCACCTGTAAGCGTTGACGCAGGTGTCAGCGAAGTGCGAGAACAGAAGACATCGTCTGCATTGGAATTCCTGGAAGTTCCTGATAAATCTTTCCACGGTGATTTCCAGATGTGAGATGGTTTTAAGCTGGAGAATCTTGAAGTTAGCCTCGCTTTTTCTGAGTGTGATTCTCCATGCTTTGGACTTGGTTTTTCTAAAGACCTCAACTTTTTTCGTTGAAAAGCCAAGTTGGCTGAGGGCGGTCTGTATGTCCTTTGGGGTTTTTTTTTCCTTTGGTCTAATAAGAATACGCTCATTCTCAAGCCACTTTTGAGCAGCGGTGAGATCATCTGCTGAGATGAACGAAATGTTGATCTGATTGCCGTCTAGCTTCGCCGAGTAAGGGCTGTTGCATATACGGGCGAGCTGAGCGTCGGTTTGTAGCCATTTTCCGTTGCAAACAATCGAGATGGTGAGGTTCTGTAAGGCCTCGTTCGATTGGCGGAGAGAGTCTATTGGGCCAATAGCAGAAGAGCACGCTGCTTTCTCCACTGGGGATGCCATATCACCCGCGGAAAAAGCATACGGGACCGAGTTTAGCACTCCTGGATCAGTGGTTATGTCCATCTGTTTTGCTGGTTCTGCGATTACCTCTGTCACTGGGACAGGATTTTCAGGTTCAGCGAGTTCATCTAAGGTTGGAGCTTGATCAGCAGATCTAGAGAGAGAAAGAGAATGGGTAGTTTCTGGCGTCAGCGTGCACCTGGGCTCCCGTTCTGGACTCATTTCTGACCTATAAAGAGAAGAATCGCTGACCTCGTTCGTCTCCGGAGTATTCGGATCCGTGAGGGTCCTCGTAGAGGATACAGCTGGTGCCCTCGAAATCCTTTAACCTGACCACCAGGTCTCGTTCGTAGCAGGTGCTATTGTGACTAATGACAATTTCCAGGAGTTGTCGTTCCAATTCGCACCGGATCTCGTTGTTGATCCAGGATTTGGCATCCTTTGCGATGTCTACGAGGAGACCCACGGCCTGGCATTGGAGATGCGGGTCGTCAGCCGTTTCCTCTCTGGAGCGTAGCTTGAAGGTACGCCGAGTGGAGTCCACCTCCGCGAAGAATTTCGACCATGCAATTGAGTGCTTCGAAAAGGATTCGTGATGCAGTAGGCATTTGTGGTTCCTCACGGTGGCGGGCGCCGGCTTAGGTGTGGCTGGCTTCGGCTTCTTTTTAGTTCTGGCCATGTCCGAACCTGAAATGAAAAAGAAATGGCTCCCTAGTTGGAGCGAGCAAAAACACGTCCGTCCCCTTCAGAATCTGGGGCGCCTGTGTAAGACCCCGTCCAGACCAGACCAGACTCAAATTTTTCCGATGGTGACTGGCCCTTAAAGCGGGCCATTAGCCAACATAAGGGCTGGGGCCCCTTGGGGACCCCCGATGAAGGGACAGACAAGAGAGTTATGTATGTGTAATGGTGTATGTGCATGTAAAGAGGGGAAAGGGGTGGCCAATGGCTCTTTTAAAAAGAAATTGCCGAAATAGAATTATATATTTTTTTTTTTTTTTTTTTTCCTCTTATAACAAATTATTTATAAGAGTGGTCAAATGGTCGGTGGAGAAATTTTAACAAATTTCATAATTTTATGCGATGACAATGCGACAGGTAAAATGGCGGCACAACCTCACGTGTTAGTAGTTAAAAAGCGAAGTGAGATAGCGAAGTGAGCTGTGAAGAAGAGACGTCCTCGTTGAGACTGGAGAAGAGATGCGATTCGTTGTTGGACCTGCAATGCAGGGATTGGTCGATGGTGAAGGGGGGTGAAGAGGAAAAGGGGAAAGTGGGAAAAGGTGTTAGTACATGGTTAGGGGGGGAGAGAGCGTGACACAGGAAAGGGGAGAAGACAGGGGAAGAACACAAAATGGAAGACAAAACAAGAGGCCAGGCATAGGCCTCTCTCTCTCACGATTGTGTGTATACGATGGGGGGGGGGAGCCGAAGAACGATGGTGGAGCGAAAAACGGTGAAGTATTTTTGGTTGACGAAGAAGTGATGAAGTCGGAGAAAAATGGTGCTGCCCTCTATGTGGAGCAGAAGTAATTATAGTCTGTCCCAGTCGAGGTTATTGATCTGCTGGGCTCGACGGTGTGTCCAGATTTCTTCCGGGTCGTAGTTTACTATTTCCCGGATATGCTGGTGGTTCGAGCCGGCCATGCGTTCAAACTGGTTGTTATTTAATTTTTTAATGTAGGTGAAAAGGTGGGGAATTTTAATATCTGAGCGGATGTTGACGTTACGAACGTACCACGGTGCTCGGAGAAGTCGTCGGAGAATTTTGTTCTGAAGTTTCTGAAGAATGGCGATGTTGCCCTTACGGGCTGCGGTCCATACGGGCGAGGCGTATAGCATGACTGGTCGAAGTATGGATTTGAAGAGAATTGTTTTATTGTTTAATGAAAGTTTGGCATTTGGGAACGTAATTTTGTTGAGCATGCCTAGAATGCCGTTCGTTTTATTTCTGGTGATGGCGATGTGTTCCCGGAATAGAAGCTTCTTGTCCAGGGTGCATCCGAGGTATTTGACGGTGGTAGCTGGGTTCAGGTCTCGGTTACCAAAGCGGAGGGGATGGGGGGGCAACTTTTTCCTGTGCGTGAACCACATAAAGTTACATTTGGAGAAATTCATAACTATGTCAGATTCGACGCACCATTCCTCGATGTTCGCTGCCGCGTCTTGTAGGTTCCAAAGAGCATACGATGGGTTTCTCGCCCCACAGAGGGCGACAGCGTCGTCTGCGAAGAGTGCAAGTTTTCCATTTCTGGGTGTTGGGAAATCATTGATGAAGAAAAGGAAAAGTTGCGGGCCAAGGACGCTGCCCTGCGGGACGGAGGCACGAATGTTTCTGGTGGTAGAAAGGGTATTATTTTGGCGAACTTGGAAGGTACGCTGCGTTAAGTAGCGGAAGAAGAAAACGATGAAGTGGGGGGGAAAACGGAGATCGATCATTTTAGAAAGAAGCGTGGCATAATTACACTTGTCGAACGCCTTCGAGATGTCACAAAAGAGGGCTGCGACTGAGTCCTCGTAATTGAAGGCGTTCGTTATGTAGTCCGTAACCCGAAGAAGTTGAGTGACGCATGAGTGTTCCGGGCGGAACCCATGCTGTTCGGGTCGGAGGATGTTATGCTCGGCTGTGAAGCTGTTAAGCCTAAGGGCTACCACCTTTTCAAAAAGTTTGCTGATCCCAGGGAGAAGGCTGATTGGGCGATAAGAGGTGGGGAGAAGGGGGTCATTACCACTTTTTGGGATCGCCTTGATGATAGCGTGCTTCCACGGTTTTGGAAAATAATTAGTGGAGAGACAGCAATTAAAAATATTTTTCAATGAGTGGATAATGGGGGGGGGAAGGTGCTTAAGGGCTCTATTACCGATGTCGTCGTGGCCCGGGGCTTTTTTGGGTTCAAGTTTTCGTATGAAGTCGGCGATTTCGAAAATATTAGTGGGGGACATATGGTCAGGGGTGCTCTGGAGAAAATGATGGATGTAGGAGGAGCATCTGCGGCGATTATTGCGTGACGTAGTGAGAGGCTGTACCCGATTGGGTGAAAATTGGATTTCAAAGGCGTCGGCGAAGGTTTCGGCAATGACGTCATCGTCGAATGTGAGAGTGTCGTCTTTTTTAAGTTTGGTTACCCTGGGTACCCGGGGTTGGCAGATCCGCCAGGCTTTCCAGAGGTTACTATTTTCGGCGGTAGCTGTACTGATAAATTCGGTGAACCGTGTGTTTACGAAATCATCGATGTCTTTTTTGAGCTGCTTCTGTAAACGATTAAGAAGAAGTTTATCGGAACGGCGGCGTCGTGTTTGCCAATTTTTTCTTATTTTATTTTTAAATTTAATTTTTTCAAGTATGTCCCGGGGGAGCCCATAGCGAAGGTCATTACTTGGAAGTTCTTTGGTAGCCTCGTGGAGGGCGTGCTGAATTCTAGCAGTTATTTTATCGACGGCGCTGTCAATGACGGGGGGGAGGGGTGGTGCGGGATCAAGGGGTGCGTCGTCTCTGAGAATTTCTTGAAAATATTCCCAGTTGGTTTGCTTGATGATTCGTCGTGCCCTGGGGACATGAAGGTCGATTTCAAAGAAGACTGGGTTATGCGGGGGCGAAAGAAGCGTTTTTGTATAGGTAGTGATGTGGAAGAGAAAATTTTTTGAAATTCCGAAGTCAAGGACGTCCGGGGCGTGACGGGGGTGGGAGGGAAAGTGGGTCTCGGTGGGGGTAGAATGGATGTCAAGAAATTTATTTAGGCAGTAGCGGCGAAGTTGGGTGCCTGCAGCATTTCTTTTTTTACTGTACCAGAGGTGGCTCTTGGCGTTCCAGTCGCCCCCAGCGAAGACTGGAGTGGAACGATCGAAGAGGGTGTCAAGGAAGGCTTCGTCGATTGGTTGATTTGGTGGCTTGTAGATAGCGCAGAGGATTATGGGTAGCTTGTTGATATGCACTGAAATAGCGGTAGCTTCTATGTGGGGGGAGGGGGGGAGGGAAAGAGGGTGACTGGGAAAACAGTTGCGAAGCAAAATGGCGGTTCCTCCTCCACGATTATGGAGGCGATCGTTACGGAAAATGGTGTACCCGGGAAATTTTATTTTTGTGCTCGGTAGGAGCCAAGTTTCACTAAGCAGGATGGCATCCACTTGGTGGCGAGTTGCCTCAGAGTGGAGTTCACGAATGCGGTTTTTGATACCGTTACAATTCCAGGCCATTACAATAAATGGCCTGGGGGGGGCGACCGAGGTATCAATTGTTTAAGAGTGATGAGAGAAGGGCAATTAAGGCAGTAATTGTTTCCTGCGAAAGGGATGATAATTGTATCCCTAGGTTTTGAACGATGGATGTTGGAGGGGGCGACGACTTTGCGTGGGTTTCGGAGGAGGGGGGGGCGGGGGCTGAGTCGCGGGGAAGGATACGGGGGGGCTTGAAGAGGGTTGGGGGGGGTCGGGGGAGGGCTGGCTCTATAAGAGCGGGTGGGTTTTCAGTGAAGTCGTGGGAGGTAGTGTCGATGTCACTTACGCCACTGATATTAAGTCGTGGCGTTTGGTAAATTACTTCGTAGACGCAGAGAGCGTATTTTCGACGGGTTTCAAGGATGTCAATTTTTTCCTTCATCTCTTCCATTGAGAGAATGGGTTTCCCCGAAGCTTGGGGGGGGGGGCGCCTGGTTGAATTATGGCGTGAAGTTCGGTTTGCTTGCGGAGAAGTTCGGCCTCGTTAAGTGGGGGCGGCACGGAGGTAGAGGTAAGTTGTGTTGTGGCGACTGGGCTGTAAGACCCCGTATTGAGAGAAGATGTTTTTCTTTTGGTTTCATGTTTGTGTTCGCGCCTCGGGATACAATTGGGTAAAATTTTGGATGACGCAGTTTGCGCGACGAATTAGAGGGTGCGCTTTCTCAAGCCCCGCCCATCACTCAATTTACATATTATCACTGAAAAACTTTGGAGGCGTGCAGTTCATCGGGACCAGTTGCACGAGGAAGAGCAGTCCTGTCGTTGAAGAATCCACCCCCCCCCCCCCCCCCCCACGTAACTTGAAGAGCCCCTGAAACTCAAATCCCAAGTCAAGTCACTCAAACCCCTATGTAGTTCTGAACTGCCAAAAGTCGTAACATTTTATTTGAAGATGTAAGTTCAAGAAAAACAGCTATAAAAAATAACAGTATGAAGCATCGTCTCGTCATATCAGTTGCTCCCAGCTGATCCAGGAAGGAAGGTTTACTGTCATGCCAGAAAGATGAAGCCCAGCAGCTGTCTCTTGCAGTCCAGTCTAAGGATGCTACTTCGTCCATGTCCACACTACCCCGAGTGGTAGTACAGATGGAGAACTTTGATGCTCCGACATCGTAAAGTATGTGCACGGACCGTCGCTTCAGCAGATACAGAGGACATTAATCGTTCAATTCGCCAAGCAGATTCGCCTGTCTAAGGAAGACATGAAATAACGAACTGTCCGTACTGAGTGTTCAAGTTAAAGGGAACTGTTCATCGAAATTCGGTTGTCAAGAATGAAGTGACCTTAATATGGGAGATAGTGAGTAAATTTTCTCTTTCAAATTTTGTTGAGTGGTCAAGAAAAACCAAACTGCAGCGATATTAAAATTTTAATTTTTCGATAAGTAAAGTAAGGTTTTCAGCATCGTTGTTTTTTTATTTATATATTTTGTTTTTGGCTATAAGAATTAAAGAACCTAATGTGCATTTAGACCTCTGTGTGTTGACATATTTTTTTTTCTTTGTGACTTAATTGTTTTGGTTAAAATGCTCTAGTACATATTTATTCAGGAGAATTACTCACCGACACACAAAGGGCTGTTGCGGACACGGTAACAACTCAAAAATGGTACCCCACTAATATGATCACCAGGCCAAAAGTTTTCTTTCTTGGAGTACTGTCAACTTAAATAGTACGTACTCAACAAATTTTGCACCACAACATAATTGGTGCTGTGAAAAACAACCATCATCACACTGGTGCCATGACTAAAACTGTAAAAAAGTCAACCGTCACAGTACTCATCACTAAGGATCTATCTTCTTCATGCTTATTTTATAATTGAGTTTCATGGTAAAATTCGTGTAGTGCACGCACGGGCTAAGATGATAATAAAACTGGTTAAATTAAAGTGATATTTCTGTACGATTTCTTTCATATTTATAAAACTCATGAACTTCATTCGAAATTATCCCTTTCAGACCCAGTACTAAGAAACAGAAGCACCGGGCCCTGCAACTTGGGCAGGCTCGTAACTAATCTGAGGCAACGAGCCGAATGGGGGGGGGGGGGACTTGTAACTCCTCCTTTTTCTGAGCATAACCATTTCAAGGGGGAACCAAGAAAAGACTGCCCCCGAGAAAACACGCTATGGCCCTGGGGAAGAGCCGTCTTAAGAGCATCATAGGCCCCCCGGGCCAAATAGATTTTCTGAGTTTTTTCCAGTCATCTATCATCTCATGATGGGCGTCAGGATAGTTGAGTGCTGCTTGTGCTGATTTCCCAACTAGGGGGTTCCCAGAATACCAGACAGGCGGTCTGGAAGTCTCTGGGGGTTTCATATAGCATAGGATATCTTTGAAACAAAGTATGAAATCTAGCGCTTACGCTAAAGAGTTTATCATATATATCGTTGAGAGTGTACCCGGAGTGCGTACGTTGCTGTATTTCGATCATAGTGTTATGCTTTTCAGGAACACCCAGTGTGTAAACTGGTGATACGCTAGTTTCTTCCTTGGAGCAGTAAGAAATGTTATCTTCCAATGTTCGACGCATCACTTAATAGTGACACCCGGTATGCATAGTCTTAAGCTGGCTTAGTCTTTTTTTTCTATTGAAGATAGCATATCCTTGATAATGAAAGGTACCGGACTCATCTTGCTCTACCTGGCACATGAAACTCTCACAATCGTCAAGCCAAACCCCCGGGTGGTCCTGTGCATAGGGGTTGTTCAGAGTGAAGTACCAACGCTTTGCTTGAGTGTCCATTTCCAGGCGTAGGCAAAATGTGAGGTGTAGTATTACCCGAGCAATGTTAGAGTAGGCGTCGTAGGTCCTAGAGATTTGACGCCCTTTTAGAGCATATCCAGTGCCACCGAGCTGCCCCTGTTTGAACTAATAGGAAAGTCTGGCGAGTCAGGAGACTGGCCTATAAATCGGGGGTGCAAAATTGCATGGGTTTTCTCATGAGAGAACATTTTTGTTTTTCCTCGTGTGACAAGTAGGAACGAGGCCCAAGTGCAGGCTCCCTATTTAAAATGGCCAGCTAGTCATAGTTTTTAATTTATTCATTTTTTTCTTAAATGTTTTTGTTTTTTTTTTTTGAAATACTGTATTGGCGGAGTATTGGCGATTCGATTCTGCGTTTCGGAAAAAAAGGGGCATGAAAAGCCTCTGGCTCAATATCTTTCCCTCATCAGAAGACACCTTCAATTCCTGTAATACTCCCCACAACACAGGAAAAAACTTTTACTCTCGTTAGTAGAAAAATTTGGTGTCCGAGGGCGATTCCTCCATTATTTTTTACAGCACAACAAAAAAGAAAGAAATTTCATCTCCCCCCCCCCCAAAATCTCCTGCACGGACAAACGGAAAGAGCTCAAGAGTGTGTATTTTTATCTGACCAAAATCGCTATGTACTGTACGTATATAGGTGCACTGCCCATCGATTATTTTCTTTTCGAAAAAAATAACCGTAATATTATATACACTCAAACTTTTTTTTTTTTAAATTCTCATCTCGGTCATTTTTCATGTATAGTTAGTAATTTTTTTATACACTGAAGAGCCAAAAAAACTGGTAACCTGCCTAATATCGTGTAGGGAGCCCGCAGAAGTTCCGCAACACGACGTGGCATGGACTCGACTAATGTCTGAAGTAGTGCTGGAGGCAATTGACACCATGAATCCTGCAGGGCTGTCCATAAATCCGTAGGAGTAAGAGGGGGTGGAGATCCCTTCTGTACAGCACGTTGCAAGGCATCCCAGATATGTTCAATAATGTTCATGTTCTGGGATTTAGGTGGCCAGCGGAAGTGTCTAAAGTCAGAAGTGTGTTCTTGGAGCCACTTTGTAACAATTCTGGACGTGTGGAGTGTCGCATTGTCCTGCTGAAATTGTCCAAGTCCGTCGGAATGCACAATGGACATGAATGGGTGCAGGTGATCAGACAGGATGCTTACGCACCTGTCAGAGTCGTATCTAGACGTATCAGGGGTCCCATATCACGCCAACTGCACACGCCCCATACCATCACAGAGCCTCCACCAGCTTTAAAAGTCCCCTGTTGACATGTAGGGTCCATGGATTCATCAGGTTTTCTCCATACCCGTACACATCCATCAACTTGAAGCAATTGGAACCGAGACTCGTCAGACCAGGCAACGTGTTTCCAGTCCTCAACAGTCCAATGTCGGTGTTGTCGGGCCCAGGTGAGGCGTAAAGCTTTGTGTCTCGTGCAGTCATCAAGGGTACACGAGTGGGCCTTCGACGCCGATAGCCCATAGCGATGATGTTTCGTTGAATGGTTCGCACGCTAACACTTGTTGATGGCCCAGCATTGAAATCTGCAACAATTTGCGGAAGGGTTGCAAGTCTGTCCCGTTCTTGCATGATCTTTTTCCGGCCGCAGCGATGTCGTAGATTTAATTTTTTACTGGATTCCCGATATTCACGGTACACTCGTGAAATGGTCGTACGTGAAAATCCAAATTTCATCGCTAACTGGGAGATGCTATGTCCCATCTCTCGTGCGCCGACTATAACACCACGTTCAAACTCACTTAAATCTCAATTACCTGCCATTGTAGCAGCAGTAACCGATCTAACAACTATGCCAGACACTTGTTGTGTTATATAGGCGTTGCCGACTGCAGTGTCGTACTCTGATTGGTTCCATATTTCTTTATTTGCATACGCATGCCTGTACCAGTTTTTTTGGCTCTTCAGTTTAAATATATATCTTAAAGATATTTTTCTAGTAATGTATATTTAACGCGTTTTGGCGCCCGGTGCAACTGCACCGGTCGCACTGGCCTAAGACCGCCCTTGCTGGCAGGTGGCATTCTCTTGCTGCGGTATAGAAATTAAACCGAAGAAAATGCCATATAATTTACAGTAGTAATAAATTATTATTATATTAATAATACTCCTTTTGTATTAAATTATTAATTTAAAATACTTTTACTTCCTTTGTTACTAAATGATCACTACTCCCTTCGAATTTTTCTCTGTATCAAATATTTTAGTTCCAAATATTAAATTTAATAAAAATTCAAATTTTTTAAATTAAAAAATTTAATTTACAGTCGGCCCTCCCGAATACGGGAAATCCGCGAATAACCGAAACCATAGTTTTCTTCTTGTATATCTCGTTTATTGAATATTATGGGAAAGAGCAGGGTGAAGCAGAGGATAGAACGAAATGTAAAAGAGGGTGCAGCGATTGTTGGCGATGTTTTCTGAAAGAACATTGTGATTTCTGTTTGTCGTGTCTTCTTCATATCATCAAGTATGTTGTAATATGATGACAAGGCCTCCTCTACCAATTTTTCTTAATGTGAAGGGCGTATCATATGGGGAAACAATCCATTTGAACGTGCGAAGCCCTTCCGCTATGTTACTCATGGTGAACCTACTACTTCACCAAACACCAAGTCAGGCCATATCGCTATATTGCAATTTACTGCCATTAGTGAGATGGGTTGGAAGTGAAGGTGCTGTCTATCGGTGGTCGCCTCGAGTTCGTTTGGGAAAATATCTTATCTATATCCTCCCGCGGGTTCGAACGCGGGACCCTGACAACAACCTTCATGATGGTAGACGAGTACCTTACCACCATGCCACTCGGGCACTCATGGTGAACCTGTCTTCTACTTCTTTATCTTGATCTTCATCTGGTACCGCTTCAGCATCAGGAGCAATCAACCATCATTAATTCCTCCTCTGTCAACACCTCTTAATTGCTATTAATTTAACTGTTCGACTTCCTCTATATCAGTGTTTCCCAAAGTGGGCGATGGAATGGTTCAAGGGGGCGATAGAACCTACTGATTTAGCATAGGATCCTATGGGTTTAATTGAGTTGGGGGGCGATGTGAGGAAAAAATTTCTGATGAAAGGGGCGATGGAACAAAAAGTTTGGGAGACTATGCTCTATATTAATATCATTGAACCCTTCTCCACCCACCTGTTTCGCTAACATGACAATGTCTTTTATAGTCTCTTCAGTTGGCTCTGCAGAAGTGGTTGTATCCTTTAGTGCACATTGTGGCAAAAAATTAATTCAATCCAAGAGGACTGTTTCTCTCTTGGGGGCTGCCACGGCTCTGGTGATGACAGTAATGTCATTAGCGAGCCATTCTAAATATGCACAACTCAAATTTTGTAAAAAAAAACACATGAATGACGATTTCTGAGTGTTGAAAAAAAAATTACAATAAAAGAAAAAAAAACGCGAATACGGGGGGCCGACTGTACTTCCAAAATTTATATCAACAATTTTCGAGTACATCTTTTAACAAACGCCAACACAAAAAGCACCAACACAAAAAGCGCAGCTCACTCAAGCGTGAAGACAGACAGAGTTCACTGAACCGTGAAGAATACCCTCATAACAGAGACAACAGACTAACCGGGATAATTTTTATCCTTTCCCCGCGCCGAAATGGACCCTCTCCAGAGAGGGGGGTTCGTGATCTGAGGACTATACTTCCATCTTTGTCTTGGATGGACGAGGCTTTTGACAAGGATATATTTAGGTGCTATCTATTGGTGGTCACTTTCAGTTCAATAGGGAAAAACTTTCCATTGTCATTTCCTGGGATCAAACTCGTGGACCGGCAGTTGCCTTCATGGTGGTAGACCAGCATCTTACCCACTGTGTTACTCAGACCTCTATAAAGATATCTAGATTTTATGGCAGTTCTAAAGAAAATGATGTTCAAAAAAAGAAAACCATATTTCTTTGTTTTTATTCAAAACAAGTCTAATGCAATCAGGAACAAACAATGAATGCATCTCAACAAAAAAAAAGACAAAAGTATAAGTAAAAATAACTTGAAACGTAACAAATGTAAAATATATGAAAAATGTCAAACACTTAAAAAGCACAATGAAAAAATAGCAGTAACAGCTTCAAAGTCTCAATGATGAAATCTGTTCCAAAAAGGAGTCACAAAGAGATTCGTATTTGTTCGTTTTTGGTCTGCCTGAAGAAAGAAATTGATTGTGATAGAAATTAGGTCACATTTCTCCCATAAATGCATCCATAACGTTAATAACACAAATCTTGCAAAGCATTTACTATATCAGACATTCCCAGCTTACTGGGAATTTTCAGACAGTGACAGAGATAAAAATAATACAGAGTCAGTTTGATCTAATTCAGCGGACAAGGTTGGACATACTAGTTCATTACTGTCGCATTGTGGTCATTTTTTAACTTCGAAGCTCGAACAGAGGCTTGTTTGTGGCAGCTTCAACTTTAATGAAGTCTCTCCACAGAGAAACATAAACGCAAAATTATTACAATCAGAAATATTCAAACATCTGCCACTTTCAATGCGAATTTGGAAAATAGATGGGGAAGACTTCTTTTGCATTTGAATGAATCGCCTGTTGTGATTGTACCATACTGTTTATGAACTGGAAACACTATACACACTTTAGAATTTTGACAAGTTTCTTCATCTGTAGCAAAGGAAAAATATTTCTATTCCAGTTGTCTGAAAAAAGAAACTAAATATGATACCTCTTATAGTTGGAGGGAGATTTATTATCTCTTACGGCAGAAAGTAAAAAAGTAACAATGTGGTGTTTTCAGGAAGAGAATAGACTCGAATGCATTAGACCAGCAGTTCTCAACCTGGTACTGGCATATTCTAGGAAGTGGGGACATGGATGAAAATCATCTGAAAGGGTAGCCACAGAGAGCTGTGAAGAAATAAAATTTTCAAGTAAAATATGTTGGGGGAAAAGTATGACAACTTTCAGAATCCGGCAGAGACGTCCGTGAAACCAGTCTCCTTAAGCCATGTCTCTATCCGGGCATGGCCCAGGGGCGTCGAAAATGATTCAAATTACAATGAACAAAATTTTGTTCATTATAAATCAACTTTTGTCCAAATGCAATCAATAGAAAGGGTCTTGCAACTGGACATGGGAAGAGATATGGGGGAAGGCATTACCCCCCCCCCCCAGCGTCACAGGTGGAGTCGACTGATCTAATGTACATATAAATTGTCATCATTATCATCATGCCCCCAGCAATAATGACCGTGTCCCCCCCCAGACTTCCAAGTCTATCTCCGCCTATGCAACTGGATGAGAGGGGGTCCAAGCGGGGGGAACCATGAAACAAAAAAACTCACTGCATAATCACTGCATTAGACTTTTTTAGGTAAAGCAACCTTGACAACCAGTTGAGCAGCGAAATACTTGTTTGGCATCTTTATTGCTATTTTCGTCTCCTAAAAGATTCATAGCTGCCAACTTTTGAAAATGAAAATTCGGGAGATTTTCGCGCACACCCGTATTTTATGCTAAAACCACGCCATAATAAATACAATACGGATTTTTCCAAATAAAATAGGGATTTTCCAAACATAAAAGTTAAAGCATAGGGAATAAAATCCCTACGCAAAAAACAAGTGAAATTGGAGGCCAAAACTTCAATGATGTAAAAATAAATATTGTGTTCAATCAGAAACGCTGTGAACAAACATTCTGAGCGAATGACCCCAAAATCATCGGAAGATGAAGGAAAACACTGTCAATTTTTGAAGAACACTGACTTTTTGTGACACTTGCTTGATGTTTTTTTTCACGACTGATGATGGCAGTCTTTCCATGGCCGATGTTTATGTCCGTAACACAACTTGTACAAAAAGGAAAAGTCAGCCCTCTTCTGGAACATTTGATGAAAGGAAATTCATCGGAATAAGTATCTTTACAATTGATTAAATATGTTTTTGCTTATCATTATTCATGCTTTGTTATATCGCACGTACGTAACTTCAACAAAAGAAATTTTGACCACATGTGCATCACCATAATCTTCAATTATTATCCAGGACTATTGGCTGCTAAGCCATTTCCCTGCACGATAAGACAAACAACTTTCTTGTTACCATCAGAGGGTTTGTAAAACTTCCTTAAAAAGGGAATTTCCCCATTTACGACGTGTGACGTCATTTCGAAAGGGAAAAAAAAGAGGCTTCATGCCCTACAAGAAATTCCTTAGGGATTGTTTTCATAAGCGGGGATTTTTTTAATGAAGTAGGGAATTTTTAGGGACAATTAGGGATTTTTGTGATTTTCTTAAAAATTCGGGAGATTTAAGAACTTTTCGGGAGATCGAGCGATGAAGATAAAATTCGGGAGACTTGGCAGCTATGAAGATTGATCCATAGCACCAAAGTAAAACAAAACATGGGACATTGCAAAAACAACCTAGAAATAGCAATTTGAATCATGATAAGATTCTAATTACTATAAATTCTTTGTTTCCTTTACTACGGAATAGACCTTTTTCTTTGAGGAATATTCCAAATTGGCTTTTAGAGAACTACAAGGGTTGCTCATCACTAGAGCCCGGATTATATGCACTTAAAAAGTGGCAACATATGCTCTAAAAATATGAAAAATGCACTTAAAAATACTAAAATATGCACTTAAAACTGCCAAAATATATACTATATTTACACACATCCATATTTTTTATGGGTATAAAATATGTGTTAAAAAAATCACTAAGCGAAAAAAAAATCAAATATGTTTTTAAAATGCATATTTTCTATTTGTTAGTGCATATTCATTTACAAAAAAATATCTCCACATATGCAAATAACGTCTAATATTTTGAATTTAAGCATTTTTAATTTCTAGTTAGTCGTGGCTGTGTTTAGTAACGAAATTACCAGTAAAAAATAATTTTGAGACTATTTCTAAAAGAATTGAACATTTTTGACGCTATCTCTAGAAATACCGCTACAGTGAAACAGTTGTATTATATATTTAGGTTTTGGGTTTTACATTTGTTTATATATTAGAAAAAAAAATCAATTCCACCTTCAACAAATCGTATTTGTGAATATAGGTTGCGTGCCCGAGATTCGCTCTCATGGCAGTCTTGCTCGAGAGTAGTTCGAACGAGGAAGTTGTTGTGATGTCATCCATGCGGTGTATGTTTTGTTGTAGACAGGATTCCCCCCTCCTCCCCCCATGATGTAAATTTCTAGTCCCTTCTTGAAAATAAATTTAGTAGTTTCAACCCTATGAGGCTACAATTTCCAAACAAGCCTTGTATATCAGCCTTCTATTTTAGGAGAATGAGAATATTTTTTTCTTTTCCGCTACATATAAAGAAATTTTTTCTGAAACATGTACAGTAGGGTGGAACGAAAA
This sequence comes from Pholcus phalangioides, assembly GCF_987345545.1. Lineage (NCBI taxonomy): Eukaryota > Metazoa > Arthropoda > Arachnida > Araneae > Pholcidae > Pholcus > Pholcus phalangioides. The sequence goes on along the minus strand of NW_028301603.1, from coordinate 44,503,377 downwards.
AGGGTGTTTTTTCACATTTTTTTGGAAATTGATGTTGCCTTAGTATTCAAAAGATGCCTTTCAAGGTTTTAAGATGATATACCAAAATCAAGGAAAATATTTTAATATCTTGAGGTTCCTCACAGACCCTAAAGGTCGAGCAAAAAGACTTTTCCAAGAAGTGCACATTAAAGTCTTTTTAAACATTATATATATAATAAACCTTTTTTCGGGGTGGGGACAAAACTATAACCATATTCCAAATTATAAAAAAAAAACCAACATAGTTTGACGTTATAGGTGTCAGGAGAATGCCTCTATTGCTTCCACTGTTATTACATTTCACTTTTTTGCAAAATAGTCCGTTTTTTTCCTTCAAACTATGGAAGAGTACTCCTTGATTTCATTCTGGCTTGAATGAAGCCTTCACGACTGTCGGTTGTTGATACAGCAAGAGATGCTTTAATTACGAGTCGTACGCACCATTCAACTGCTTGTGTGTGACACGGAAAATTCGGTATAGATGGAAAAACCAGTTCAGATCATTTTTGTGGGTCCAGTTCCTGATTTTTTATAACATGGTGGTTCAGTCACTCGCAATTGATCACATGCAATTAGTTTCGAATAGTGCTTAGCAGAAAAGTTTATTTTCGGAACATGGAATGTACGGATTTCTGCTTCTGATAATGTTTCATTTCTAATTTTTAGAATTCTCTTGATTCCCAGTTCTTTGCCCGTACTTTTTCCACAAGATATATCTGATCTGCACTTAAATCATCCATTATTGGAAGGTTATTAGAGATCGAGTTAAATTTCACAATATATATATATATATATATATATATAGGTAATCTTTCACAATTTTCCAAACTTTTTTCCGATATCACCTTGAAGCCTGTGTGGACTGATGGAACATCCATCTAGAAGCTTCACAAGATGCCTTAGAGGTAATTCATTGAAGTGAAAAAGACAAATAAGCCATTGCAAAGGATGGCCTATTTCTTTCTCTATTAATTTGATAACACAATTTTTATAAACAGTATTGGTAACAGTTCCGTCGCATCCGATCGCCATCAATTCTTTTGTATCAAAATCTTGCTTCAAAAAGTCTAGGATTGATGATTTTATATCCCTTGCTCTACTGCTTCTTGGAGTTGTGTGACCGAGACAAATTGACCTGGGTTCCTGCAATACAGTTATATGTTCTTCAGATGTGGTTCTTCTATGGAAAAAAGCACCTTCTTTCACATTAGCTAAGGTCTTGTCTTTTTGACCATCAAAATATATTCCTTGCACATTTTGTTCTAGGAATTTTATCTTGCAAAAGAACTCTGTGATTTCTTTCTTCACGCCTTATTTTCATCCGGTCTATTGTCATATTTGGCTTCTCTTTCGTCAATAACCCAACATCTTCCAGCACAGCATTCGCAATAATTGCAGCTGATCGATCAGACACACCAGTTCTATCACAAGCAAGAGCAACATTTGGTAATTTAGTTCTCATTTGTGAGGATGATGGTAGAACTTCAAAAGCAAATGAAGTATTTGCTTCGGCACTGATTGATGGAACAGCTTCAGGTACTCGTAGATGGAAATGCTAACTTCCACTGCAAACTTTTTTGGCTCATATAAATCACTTTCCTCAGAATCATTTGATATAGATGAGTTTTCAATGTTTGATGAATAAGTGTCTGCCGTTTCTTCTTGAGATGACTTCAAACGGGATGCCATTTTCATTTTCCTTTGTTCATTGTTTTTCACTTTCTTTGTTGTTAGGACGTCTACTCGACCAATGGCCATCTTGCATGTACTTCTTTGATCTTGCAAGAAATCTTGCCCTAAATTTGGGACCTTTCTCAACTTGTCACACTTAAAGTCTTCAAAATCACATTTGCATGCTGCAATGTCGAACAATTTCCATGCTTCGCATTGAAAACATTTCAAGTTCAACTTGAAAGTTTGAGAATCTTTCCTTGCTTTCATATTTTTCTGAAGATTCTTGTATTTACAGTAAAAGTCTTTGAAAATTTTGCGTATCCATTGGTGAGAAACCGTAGGAATTGAAGCAGTTTTCCAAATATTTTCTACCTTTGGCACGATAATTTCAAGAATGTCTGCAATAGCTGGATCTTTTCTTGATTGTTGTGCCTTCATATTGCGTTGAGTCAGCAAATAACTAAGCTTAACATCGCCATAGGTGGGCGTGACCAGAGAATCCCACTCCTAAAATGTCACAACAATAAAAGCTTCTGGTCATCATTTTGACTGCTAAACACCCTCTCAGTTAAAGGGTAAGATTGCAAATGAATACCAAAACAAGGGAAACACATCGAGGTCACTGAATGAATCACGTGTTCTGGGGAATAGGAAAGCCTCCTCTGCAGTGTCATGTTACAGACTTCCACACATGCTTAAACATCAGGGGCGATGAGGAACCTCAAGAAGTTTGAATTTTGGAGAAAAAAAATTGGGAATGGCATTTCTTCACATAAAGGCATATTTTAAATTCTATTACAATGGCAATTTCGAATTTTTTTTTCGTTCCACCCTAATGTACAGCTCTTTCAGTTTATAATATGCAGGATCAAGGTTGCTTTTTATTTTTGTTCCCTCAGATTGCCCTAAAAAATAATATTTCTACATAAACAATGACACTCAATGTATGGTTAATGAGTATTTTTGACATGCAGATTCTAGAAATTAAAAATTTACAACTAACATATTCTACATGAGTTTGTGCATGTTATCCTTAACATTATGAGAAAGAAACATATTCCAACATTAAGCAATTTTTGGTCAGATTCACAGTAAGTTAAAAAAAAAAAGTAGAAATTAGGTATGACAAAAAAATCATAAATTGCATCACACTTATTGGGAAAGTGAAGAAAAAATTATGCATGAGAAAGGTGAAATACCTGTTTTTCTATAGTCATCTCAGACTTTTTAACTCTCCCGATCTTTCGCTTCCCTTATGAAAGCCTCCTCTGCAATGTTAACGTGTGAAGTGCTCGAATCAGCCTTTTTGCCGGAGAGAATAGATTGTAAGTTATAGCAAGTTTTTGTTATCTGGTTGTATACCTAAAAAGATGAAAAAACCAAGTGTTACCTCCAACCCAAAAAAAATTCAAAAAGGAAGACCAAAATATATATCTCTCCTATATTATTTCACTAAAAAGTGTTGACAAATGAATGCACACATATAAATTATGAAAAAACTTCACAAATGCGCTCATAAATAGAAAAAAACTGTGAGGATCAACAGGCTATATAGTCTGATAATACTGTAATTTTTAGCTTATAATCTACATACCGCCTATACAAAATTTCTGGTAGTGTTCGGAATGACAACATTAACAAAATAGCAATGGAAGCAGAAGTATATTGCCAAATGCGATATGCAGAGGTCTATAATCTGTACCGAAAAATTCTGATCTTCTTAGATTACGATTCAGTAGCGGCTCATCACATAAAATTCTAGGGGGTGCCAAAATCATTTATTCAATTAATAATATTGATAACAATTAGAATAAAAGTTGGGAATTACTTTTTATAGTGACCTAGAGCAGTGTTCTTCAGCCATTTTACAGCTGCAGACTGCTAAAAATAGCTGAACAATTTTGCAGACTGGTGGAAACAGGAAAAATGATTTGTAGACTGGCAAAAAATAAATACAGTATATAGTCTCTCACTTATGTGTCTGTGCAAAGGAACAAGAAAAAAAAAGATGCATGAATAAGAGAGGGGTATAAGTAAGTAGCTTTGTTTACAACTGTGGATCTTAATTGGGGATCACTTGCTACCCTTGACTGGGAGTGCAGGAAACTGTCTTATAACTTAGAGAAATGTGTAAGTGAGAGATCACTGTAACTAGCAGAAATAATTCCCACTGACAGCTAAGGCTAAAATAAAAATCAATACCGAGATGATGTTTTATAAATTAAATCCAAAATTATGCAGCAGCTACAAGAATTGAGCAGAATGTATTTGAGGGCAAACAGAAAATTCCCACAGACAGGCAATTGTGCCCCCATACAAATGGTTGAAGAACACTAACCTATAGAGGACTATGGGAAAATCTACTATCATGCAAAAAATAGCTCATTGACCTAATACTTGATCATTAGAAATAATTTCATACAGTTCGCAAAAGTAAATGAATGAAACATAGACACAAAAAAGTTCAAGGACAATCATGTTTCACCTGTACAGAAATTCTTTCCACTTGCTCTCGGATATAAGCGTAATTGCACAGAGTCAAGAAGACAACATCTGGTACCAGGGCTACAACTGTGAACAGCAATGTTACTAGCCATGTTTGAGGACTTTTCACCACATAACTGTAAATACTAAAAAGTGGATTCCCCCTAAGGCCACAAAAAAGGAAAATAATTTGATTAATCATTTCCAGACACCAAATAAAACTTCAATTGCAAAATAAAAATATTTACCTAGATGATATATAAAATTTTATATGATTAAAACGTAATTCATATATTTCTGTAAACCATTCTATGAAGACTTAGAAAAAGAAGATTCTTTGCAAAACTTCAAAATTATAACTTACGGTTTTACATTGTTTGTATAAACCCATGTCAATCCTATGAAACTAAGAATGCTCAAAACCACAGAAACGATAAACCAATAAGTCCAGAACCTTGCATGCAGACAGAGCTAGGAAGAATGGAAGTGGCAAACTGATTCAAATCATTAAAAACTAAGAAACTCTATATATATACAGTCAAAAACGGCTGTATAAGAATATTCAACTAATCAAAGAAGTTTATCTTAAAGAATGGAATATATTATTACTATGAAATAATATAACACTGAGGGCCAGATAGTAATATGGATATATGGACCATTGCCATTACGGGGGGGGGGGGGGGGGGGGATCGTTACATAGGAGATTTTCACAGTACAATAAATATACATCATTAGTTACAGGTAACTCTCACTTCACGTGATTTCATTATAATATAATTTTTAAGTTTATTTTATGTATTCGATAAAACCTGCAAAATTTGGCTAGGAATTTAACTTTAATTCTGGAAATAGGCTTATAAATTGAAGATATATTTTCAATTCAGCTATATATTATATGTATTATAATACGGCCTTTGGCAGTCAACCCCCCCCCCTTCCCAACATAACTTGTTTATTTCATCCCATTTCATCAGCGTGCTATGGAAAGGGACATGTGAAAGCACCAGCTTATTGAAGAAGTGAATTTTACAATAATAAAGCAACAAAAAACAAATGTGATTCATCAAGTAACCCCAGAAAACTTCCCTATAGGGTTCCCAAACTCCAATTCGCTGAATTTTAGTGAGGTCCCTGACTGGATTTATCTCGAGCTACCAATGTGTTGCAAATTTTACAATGTTTAACAACAAAAATCAATGAGATTCATCCAGCGACATCTGAAATGAAACCTGCCAACTTTTCCATGGGACAGACCGGGAGGCTTGTCGAATATCCCCCCCCCCCCCTGAAGGGGCCACTAAAATTTTTCATTTTTATCAATTTTACAACAAATAAAATCCAGGGCCTACATCCAGTAACGGGGACCCAATGCACAGATTTTTAGTGGGGGACTCAGACTGGATTTATCTCGGGCTTCCATTGTTGCAAATTCTACAATGTTAAACAACAGAAAAAAATGAGATTCACCCAGGGCCCCATAACAAAACCTGACCTGTAAACATGGGGTCCCGACTTGGAAGCTCATCGGTCATCCCCTGTTGTGAGTGCCATGAAAAATTCTCATTTGTATTCATTTAACCAACGAATAAAATCCACGTCCCCCAACCAATTACCCAGGACACCAATTCGCATAATTTAATGGGGCCCCAGATTGGCTTTATCTCGGGCTACCAATGTGTTGCAAATTTTACAATGTTAAACAACAAAAATCAATGAGATTCATCCAGGGACATCTGAAATGAAACCTGTCAACTTTTCACAATGGGCCCTCCTGACCTGGAGGCTTGTCGGACATCCTCCCTGAGAGGCCACGAAAATTTTTTGTTTTTATAAATTTTACAACAAATAAAATAGAGGGCCCCATATTCAGTAGTGGGGACCCAATACGTTAGAGTTTTAGTAGGGGATCCAAACTGGATTTTTCTCGGGCTTCCTGTTGCAAATTCTACAATGTTAAAAAACAGAAAAGAATGAGATTCATCCAGGGCTCCCCAAAATGAAACAGGGCCGACTCGGAAGCTTATCAGGTATACCCCTGTGAGGGCCACAGCAAATGTTCATTTTACCAACAAATAAAATCCGGGCACCCCACTCAATTACCCGTGAACGAATTTACAAATTTTATGGGGTCCCAGACGGGATATATCTTGGGCTTCCGTTATCGCAAATTTTTCAATGTTAAAGCAGCAAGAAAACAACGAGATTCATCAAAGGCTCCTGGAAATGAAACCTTTTAACTTCCCCATGAAGTATATGTGGAATCCCTCTGGGTACCCCGACCCTGTGTGTTGGAAGCACTGGTGATATATGTATAATATATGTATACATACCTCTCGGCATGACCCCCCACAAGGGCAGGAATGTTTATCACTTTTTGACTTTTCACACTATAAATTAACCACAGAGGGGCCCATCAAAAAGTTGGTTTGGGGGCGCGCCATCTATTCCAGCCTAGGGGCCCTACTGTTGGATGTGGAAGCCTATCGATATATGCACATAACTTGGTCCTGATATATGCAAGAGTTAAATGAAAACTTGACCCAAAATCGTAACGGATTTCCATAACACAAAAACGCCAGGTGGCTGATAAAAAGATGCCCATAAAATATATATGGATGTCATATATTAAAAAAAAAAAACAGCAACCCAATTAAAAATGCAATTAACACAAATTATAAACAATATATACACATGATAAAATATTATACAATACCCATAAAGAATACTTATGGTTGTCTTATTCTAAGTATGGATAGTTTTTCGATTTACCCCAACATGTTTATCGTATTTCTTTTTAAACGTGTCAATTGTGTTACAATTTACTACCTCCGGGGGTAAGTTATTCCATTTATTAACAACCCTATTAGATAAAAATTCCCTGCGACACCATAGCCTTGCATTGTCCCTCACTACTGGTGTCCCCTTGTAAAAGCAGTCGATTGGGGTGTACTAAAAGTTCATGGTCCATCCTATCCATCCCATTGAAAATTTTGAACACTTCGATCGTATCTCCTCAACACCTGCGTTCATCCAATGTGAACATATTCAAAAAATGAAGTCTCTCTTCATAACTCAAGCCCTGTGTGTCAATAAGAACACGCGTAGCTCTTCTCTGCACCCCTTCAACCTAAGTCCCTCTGTAGGTATGGTCTCCAAAATCTTACAGCATACTCCAGTCCAGGACGAACTAAGCCTCGAAAAAGCGGAAGAATGACTTTAGGAGAACGCGAAGAGACTTTTTTGAAAATTAGACCAAGCATTCTATTCGATTTTTTGACCACCGCTGAACAATGTTTAGAAAACCTAAGTCGCTCGTCAATGAGAATTCCCAAATCGGTGACCCTAGTTGTATCCGCGATAGTGACGCCATTCAACTCGTAAGAGAAACGTGGGTTGTTCGAACCAAAATGAGCGACCATGCACTTATCAATACTAAACGACATGCTCCATTCATTTGCCAATGCTGCAATCCTGTTTAAGTTGGTCTGGAGCAACTCCCTATCGCTTTCATTCCCGATTACCCCCATTAGCTTCACATCATCTACAAATTTGCTAGTAACCCCATCGATACCCTGATCGAGTTTATCGATAAAAAGTGGAAAAAGTATGGGGCCAAGGGCACTTCCTTGAGGAACTCCACTTGTGACGTCTGTCCAACCAGAGAATTCCCTGTTCACCATAACTCCACGATTCTATCCAATTCAGCAAGTTGCCCCCAATTCCAATCTCGTGTAAACGCTTCAAGAGTTTGCCATGTTGGACCCGATCGAATGCCTTCTGGAAATCAAGGTAAACAACGTCTACATTTTTGCTCTTACCCAAAGCCTTAGTCATAGAAGCAAAGGAGGTTAGTTACACATGACTTCCCCTTCCTGAACCCATGCTGATTATCCGACAATACATTATTCTCGTCTATCCACTTCACAAACTGCCTTTTGATGATAATTGCCAAAATTTTCGAGAGGGAGCTCGTCAAACTCACTGGACGATAATTTGACACCGCTTCTCTGCTACCCTTCTTAAATATCGGAACAACGTTAGCAAGTTTCCAATCTCTTGGGACGATACCCTCAGCAACACTACTTCTGTATATCTGTGCAACTGGCCCCAGCAATTCAGAGGACCCTGGAATAGATATCATCTGGTCCTGGTGCTTTGCTTGCACATACATTTCTTAGAAGATTTAGGACCTCCACGTCTTCTACTTGAATATCGTTGAGGATTTTATTACCCCATGCAACACCCGCATATCGAATATCATTATCTCCATTAAAAACCGACGCGAAAAGTCATTGAATGCACAACACATGCCTACATTGCTGTCCACCCTAGAGCCTCCTATCGAGAGGGGGGCCAACTGTCCTCTTACATCCATTATTGACGTATCGGAAAAATGATTTTGGGTCAAAGCCAATGTTATCTGCCAACCTAGATTCAACTTCTTTTTTACTATCCCTTATCGCTTTCTTCAACAGTCTTCTTTTATCAGTAAACAACGATAGGTCACCTCGTCCACTATTATACTCTCTGAATGCCCTCTTCTTTTCAAGATAAAGGTTCCGCATGCTATCCGTGAACCATTAAGGGTGCGATGTACAAACACGCTTTTTTTGAACAAAGGGTATGATGTTGTGCAAAACAGAGGACAGCTTTGTACTAAATTCCTCCCATTGACTTACCACCCCTACTGATTCCAACCGGTCTTTGAAAACTTCCGCTAACCTTCCTCTCAAAACATCAAAGTTAGTTCTCCGAAAACGAGGAACCAGTCTTTTGTTATCAACCTTACCCGAGGAAAAGTTACAGTGAAATCTGACGATACGATGATCACTGGAAGAAAACTCTTCCCCCACCGAAACATGTTCAACTAGATCCTCAGAACTAGTAAGAACTAAATCCAAAATAGCAGTACCCCTAGTGGCTTCTGATACATGCTGATACAAAAAATTTTCGAGCACCAACTTAAGAAAGTCTCTTTCATACTGATTTCTAGATGAAAGGTTCTCCCAATCAATACCTGGGTAATTGAAATCGCCTAGTATGAGAACCCTCTTACGCTATGATGAATTTCAATCTTATGCAATCTGATTTACATCTTAATCTAAAATTTAATACCCTCGCTTGTGATTTTCAACCTCATTGCGATGCAATTCAAGAAGGAAATAGTATTAAATACTTGGGTTTAAATGTAAACAGCAATTTAAAATGGAAATCTCATGTTCATGAACTACTTAAAAAACTTCGTTTTGTTTTATATACTTTTTATTATATAGGTAAGAAGGTTTCTGCTAATTTCTTAAAAGACCTTTACTATGCTTGGTTTTATTCACTTATAAATTATGGTGCAATTATATGGGGTGGTGATTATAAAACTAATTTATTGCCTTTATTTTCAATACAAAAGAGAGTTTTCAAAATTTTGAATCGGGATCAGCCTCATTCTTCTACAATTTTTAGAAATCTTAATCTACTTCTTTTACGCCATAATGCTCTTTTTCGTATTATTCTGTTCTTAAACCGTAATAAAGGCTTATGCAGTTTAAAAGATAATGTTTCCGAGCGAAGATCTCATATGATTTACCGTATTCCTACTTTTAGGAAAGAAATTTTTCATATAAATTTTTATTACTTAGCTCCGAAATTATATAATTCACTACCGCTAGAAATACAAAATATACCCACACACGCAGCATTTAAAAAATCATTATTCAAATTATTAATTTCAATAGACGATGTAGATTCTTATTTTGACCTTTAGGAGGAGCAATAAAATTTATTCAATTTAGCTTTGCCACTTTAATTATGTGTATTTTTTCAATTAAAAAAAATTGTTCTTGTCTGTGTTTGTCTATGTATGTGCGAGTTTCATTTTTTTTCCTCATATAATTTTTATCTATAATGTTTTGTTTTATTTTACATTTCTCGCCATGCATTAAGAACTTTGTCTTTTTTGTGTTGTGTATGTTTTTTCGTTCTTGATTTTTTTTATCTTTACGTATTTTTTTATTTGACTGATAATTTTGTCTCTTTTATGTTGTATATCTGTCTCTTTTTTTTGTTTTATGTTTCTGTTCATGTAGTATGTTTTATATATTTTATTCATTAATTATCATGTAAATTTTCAATCATCCGTACAGGCATCACAGCCTCTGGATGATAAATATGGTTTGTTTTGTTTAAACTAATCTAAATCTCTGTATGTTGTAAATGAATAAATTGATTTGATTTGAGAGTAGATATATATAACATAGTTAAATCCTTTGGCAATAAAATGTGTTGGATTTGATGACCCAGCTCAGACAAATATGACAGACATTCTCAGATATAACTCACCAGATCTCACTGATGAACCAACCTTTGTTAAAACATTGAGAATGCCATGAAAAAAATTATTATAAATAAATAATAGAAATTTATTGAATATAACTGAAAAAAGCAGTTTCAGTGAAACTAGAATTTTCATATTTGCAAGAAATATGCCGAATTTTCTGGCCTTGCTACTGAAGTTTTTATAAGGAGACAAAAAATGTTTGTTAACTGAATCTCGATTGTTTCATTAAAAAGTGTTATCAGTCTATCATACCGGGCTCTTCAGGAAAGAATGCTTCCACATTCACTAGAACAAATCAGAAGTAGTAAAGTCTGAAAAAGTATTAATTTAATTCATTCATATTGCCTAAATTCACTGGATTCATTCATAAATTTGAATAATTAATTCACTAAAAAGAAGTTTCTTTGCAGTTGCATTCAATTCTTTTATATCCTTCTGAAACCCCCCCCCCCCTCACTCAGTTTATGCAATTTCAACTTATGCCAGAGCCGTCTTAAGAACATCATGGGCCCCTGGGCCAAGTGATCTGTCTGAGGCCCTACCAGGCAAATTTACATGTATGCTCCTCGAAAATTTCAAATGTATCCCATTTGTTGTGGCCCTCTTCTCTTGAGGTGCCTGAGTGGACCCATGCGTTAAGATGCCACTGTCTTACACCACTATTTTGCAGAACCAATTAATCACGTAAAGCAAAGGCCACTTATCCGAGTCAGTTTCCAAAAAATAGATATATTAAAAATGCATGTGAACCCTGATCTAAGGGAACCAGATGGAACAGATAATATCCATTCACTAAATCAAAAAAATAATCAAATCTGGGTTCTACTGGCAATTGATAAAATACCATCAACTATTTCAACTTGTTATGGAGGAGGTGTATGTGGAGGGGGCATAGGGGGACCATGCCCCTTTCCTTCCAAGATGATAAAGAATAAAAAAATTTCAAACATGAAATACCTTTTTCCTTTTTTGCACCATCTTAATCGATTTATGTTAGTTAAGTTGCTTTGTGAAGATTGGTAACTCAAAATTTCTCCTGAGGAAGAGATTCGTTTTGTCTCCCCCCCCCCCAATAGTAGGTGTGTCCTCCTCTACAAAGGTTGATTCTGCATACGCCCCTGGTTATCATCCAATGTGAAATAAGATTTGGTTGATACTTGTTGAATAATGAGAATTTTATGCTCTCAATTGCAAATTAGACTAGGATCTACAGTTTAGAGTCGTTTCCTTATTGGTAATGTTTCCATATTTACCCACTAGGATTTAAACTCAGATTTGTTGAAAAAAGAGGGTGGTGTGCACCTCTTTTCTTGACGGTGCACCAACTATGGCGATACTAACATCATTTACCATCGATTGAGTGAGGTGCACTGTCTTACTGAATAAGAAAAGTGAAATAATGTTGTTGTGCAAGTTATTTCTTCCAGAAAATAATGATAAACTAATGATTCTACACAGCAGTACAAAGTTATGCATTTATAAGTGTAACTGTAACCATATCTATTTCATTATGTCTCACTGTAGCCACAATAGTTGGGTTGTAGTGCTTCCTATGACATGTAGGATGTTCATGTTTTGGGCTCTGTGCATGCTATGTATCTGTTTTCTCTTAATTACATTTCATTTACATTTTCTTTTTCATTACATTTTAATTAATCCCTGTTTTGTCATTTAACCATAGATCATTGCCACATTTGTCATATTCATGTCTGACATCATGACAAATATGACGGCGATCAATGGTTAGATGACAAAACAACAAGGATTATGAATATATAATTTTACTAGCTATAATACCTGGTGCTGCTAGGTTTTTCTACATATACTCGCAGCATTGAACATGTTACAAACTACTAAAAAAGGGATAAACATTTCTGAAATGCATTGTTTGGGAACACTGGTAACCAAAGTAAACATTCCAAAAGTGATTGTTGAGACCCACAAACCATTATTGCCTGACAGTTTTTTGGGCATTTGCCCAGCTGTAATTAACTTTTAAAGCAGCCTATCATTCAAGTTGGGTCCCAATTGGCATATGTGCAAAATTTCACAAAGATCAGTTTAATATTGTAGATTTGAATAAAGCACATATACACACCACACACATAAAGTATTGTTTCTAAACAATGGTCAAATACCAGTTGTAGAAAACACCAAATTCCTCAGCGTCACATTTGACAAGAAACTTACATTTAAACCTCATATTGCACAATTGAGAGCTCGTTGCATGAATACGATGAACCTCTTGAAGGTCATCTCGTCTACACCATGGGGAGCAGACCAAAAGTTGCTCCTCCACATATATAAGGCTCTTGTAAGATCGAAGCTCGACTACGGTTCCATCGTATACAGGTCAGCACCTCGAAGCTATCTGAGTGTGCTCGACCCAGTTCATCATCTCGCTCTCCACATTTGCTCTGGAGCTTTCCGGACATCTCCTATGGAGAGTCTGTATGTTGAATGCAGCAAGCCATATATATCTTACACCAACACGCCAACAACTTTCTTTGAAACATTATGTCAAAATGAAGTCTTTGCCAGGTCATCCACTTCACAATGTGACTTTCAATCCGTCATTTCATAGACTTTTTGCTGCTCGCCCTTCATGTGTTCCATCCTATGGTCTTCGTATGAGAGTACTCATAGAAGAACTACAAATAAACATCAGTTGCGTGGTCCCAGTTGCTGGGCAACTGGCACCATGGGAAAATTTTCTGCCAGATGTGTCTTTATCATTATCATCATATGCTAGAGCCACCACAGCAGATGTCATATATCGACAGATATTCTTTAGGCACAGGGTAGGTACAACAGGTACTTCCCCATATATAGGCTCCAAGGGCCCTGGGCATGTCGGTTGTGCCATCTGCTGTGAGGAGACATCTTTCAAACTTCCAGACACATTTTCTATTTATTCGGCAGAACTGCATGCAATACTTCAGGCTCTACGCCATATAAGAAACGCCGCCGACAATGCATCATTTATAGCTACTCTCTCAGCACTTTGCAAGCACTGTGTTCTTTTACTTTTCACATTCATCCATTTATTCATGCCATTTTTCATAAACTGCATCGCCTCATCCATCACGGTACCACAGTAAAAATTTACTTGGTACCAGGTCATGTTGGAATACCGGGCAATGAGAAAGCAGACAATGCAGCTCGAACAACAACTAGCATTGACAATAGCCTTCTGGTACCTGCCAGTGACCACTTCTCAATCCTCCAAGAAGTGATGCATTGCCGCTGGCAGGATTATTGGAACAATCAAATAAATAATAAACTTCATGCCACCAAGCCCACACTTGGCCATTGGCGTTCGAGCTGCAGAACTAACTGAAAGGAGGAAGTTCTGCTTGCCCGGTTACACATAGGACACTGTCGCCTCACGCAATCATATTTATTATTATGAGAGAGTCAACCAGAGTGCCCTCATTGTCAAAGTCCATTGACCATTACTCATGCTTTAACTTGTTCACATCATAGTCATCATTTTACGACCACTTTTGGTCATAGTCATCTTTCACTTTGCAACATTATAAATGACCATTGTGATGCACCTCGCATTTTTAAATTCATCAAAGCCATTGGTTTTTACAATTACATATAGTTTACAATCCACATCATTGTTTTACGTAAACTCACTTTCTTGATATGACAAGGACAACTTTACTTTTTTTTATATTGTCATTGTTTTGGCGCAGTTTGACCAAATTGGTCCTTGCGCCAATATGTTTAAAATCTAATCTAATCTAACAGACATAAAGTCTTTTATTTTATACTAACTTATACCTGGCGATGTTGCTCGCCCCGTAAAAAATTTATATATGTATAGCTTATTAATTATTTCTTAATCAAAAAAATTTCTGCATCAAGTAAGAAAAAAAATTTTTATTTTTAAATATTTTAATTAAAAACTTCATGCAAACGCTTGTGGATACATAATATTTTTTGTTTTTCCATCTGGTGTGTAGATGCACAAATTTTTGGGATTACGAACACACGAACAGGCGACAAAAAGCTGTCCGTGTGAAAAACGGCTCAAGATACCTGCCACTGCTAACGACTGACCTTGCGCTTCGTTGATTGTCATGGTAAAAGCTAAACAAATTGCTTGAAAGTGAATGGCATTTCTTCAGTGATAATTGGGATACATATAATGAATTTAGGAAAGGAGACGTCTTCTCCTTTGGTACATCCAGTTAGAATCGTTGCTTCGATGATGTAATTGTGCAATTTCTTCATGCAGAGTCTCTGTGTCTCCAAATTTCTTAAAAGCATTATAAGTGCTCCGACTTTGAGGGTTAAGTTTTGTGGTAGCACACCCGGAATATACAAAAGAGTTCAGAAATTCTGCAGGATACAGAACTGTCTGCGCTGTGTCTGTGTCAACCGATTTGTAAAATGTGTAGTCGCCCGGAATAATTTTTAGGATTTTTTTGTTGATCTTGTTCACACTGTCATTTTTCGATGCCAGAATCACTCTCATGGTTTCGGTGAATTTGTTGAATGTTTGGGAATGCTTTGTTTGCAATTTTTTGAACTGAGTTTAACTGGCAAAATCCATTTGGGAACGTAATCAGTCCAGTGCTTGGGGGTCTACAGAAATTCTTCCATTGCCAAGTTTGATCAACTGATGTGAAAATGATAGCAGTGCCAAGTCATTTTACAGTTGAATTCACATGTTGGTGGATAATGATAATTTTTTTAATTTCGTGCCAGAGTGTTGCCAACAGTGTGGGGCAATAGCCGATGTTGAGAAGGGACAGACAAATAGTTCGGCTATTGCCCAACACTGTTGGCAACTTTCACATAATTTTGGTTAAGCGTCAGTTTTTAAAAAAAACAATAAATAATTCAGAACTGAATTTTCCCGAGGGATACTTCATCAGAACATGCCAGAATTTCTTCGTTAATGATGGAAGGAACACGCCACCTATTTTGTCAGCTTGGACAGGTTTTATTAACCTCATTCAAGATAGAATTTTCAATACTTTGGATGCGAATTGGGGGGGGGGGGCATCTATTGCAAAGACCACTCGGATGCAGCAAATACAAAGGTGAACTCTCTGGATGACCAGACATAAACATCACCCCCCCCCCCTCCACGACTCATTTGTGTGAATTCTGACCATGAGGTCCAGATGACGGCTCTCCATTGTAGAGCCGAAACACATCGACCATTCGACCAATTAAATTTTGTCTTAAAAATATTGCAACTTAGCAAGCAACAATTGAGCAAAGAAAACTTTGAGTCAAATAACTTCTCTCAATCCACATGAATAACTAATTTATTTAGGCCTGTTTGAAAGACCTTACTGTCCCTTGGGGGGTCATAAAGTGTGTTTGTTCATATTATATGTGTGTATATGTGTACTATTTATGCTGGTATTCATGTATTATAGTTTACGTTTGCATAATAAAAAAATACTGTATACACATGCAAGTAAATAAATGCATCTAAGCAATTCCAAAGGACAGAAAGATGATTTTTGAAAAAAAATTCTACTCACTTTGAGATTTACTATGAAAATAATCACATGATAAACAATTGAGGCAAAACAACGTTTTCCAAGGATCTGGAAAAATTTAAGATTTAAATTAATAATTTATAAATAAATCATAATAAATATTAATAATTAAAAAATAAAAATTATATAAGAGATTGGTATGATTACAAAATATGCATTTTACTTTAATGAAACAACAATTTTTATAATTCACTCATTGCTGCAATCAAGAGAATCATTCATGTTTTAATTTCATTACTGAGATTTGATTACATAATAATAAATAAATATGCCCATAAATATTTTTTGGGCATTGTATAATATTTTATCATGTATAAATATATTGTTTCTAGTTCTTGTCACCATATTCTTAATTGGGTTGCTGTATTTTAGAAATATATGACATCCATATTTGGATGTCATATATTTCTGGGTATCTTTTTCCTCAGCCTCCTCACTGAACATTCATACCCTTCAGTGATGAAAAGAAGTGCAATTTAGATGACCCAGATAGTTATTCTTATTACTAGCATGATCTAAGAAAGATTTCCAAGAAGTTTATTCAGTAGGCAGGCAGGTAGAATTTTGGCAATGGTATGGGGGAGCATTTGGTTATAATGGACATACCTCATTGGCATTCTTAAATGGTAGTCAGAATTCAAAAATGCACCAAGAAACATGAAATCCATTTATCACCATTCAGAGAAATATCAGATGGTTCAAGCTGAATTTTCCAGCAGGATAATGCTTCCATCCATGTCTCAAAGACAATGAAAAAGTGGTTCAGAGCTAAAATATCTCAGTTCTGGAGTAGCCAGCCCTCACTGCGCACCTCAACCCCCATAGAAAGCCTATGGGGGGTACCTTTAAACGTATCGTGTTATGACAATGGAAAACAATATTCCTACATTTTAGAACCTGAAAATGCAAGTGAGAAAGCATGGTTTGATGTTTTTCCAGAATTGCTACCAAACATGGTACTTTCAATAGAAAAGCGTGTTTGATGCAGGGTTGGCAGGTTTTTGAAACATGGCAGTTTTTGACTGTTCAAACTGTCACATCAAAAAACTCAAATATTGCTTTTCAATATAAAAATTCCCATTGGAAATACACAGATTAATTTCATGTAATGTTTAAAGTGACTATGTTATACAAAGAATAAATATTTAATATGATTGTAAAATAATTTTATACTCTCTATAGAATTATTTTGCACAAAAAAATTCTATATATGGTTTTTTTTCTCATAAAATATACAATTTCAATACAGCATAGCATAAACACTAAAGGGAAAACTGGAAGGATTTGACATTCATTGACCTTCCAAAATTTCTTTAACTGCTCAACAGATAAGTGTTTAAAAAAGTTTATTACATCATATATATGTAATGTTGATTTCTGTTATTATTAAATTATCTAGATAATCACTCTGATACTTAAAACACTCATATATATTTAACTAATATATACTTACATTCATTCATTCATGATACTTAAAACAAGATATAGCATGTACTAACGGGAACCGAACAAGAGTTTTTATGAAATTCCCATTACAATGATGTAAATGTGATAACCACAAGTGCTCTTCATTCCGCTATTTTAGCGGGAGGACATGAATGGTTTCATAATAACCATTGCATGTCGTTTTTATTTTATATATATTCCTTTTTTTAATATAAATATAACCAGCCAGAGTGAGTCAACCAAAACAACAAGACCAAAGCTGATCCTTAGCTAAGGCTCTCTCCAGACAATCCTCCATTTAAACTACTCCCACATTACTCACCAAAATAGGTTTAGGGTGAGACGACTTGACCTGGCAGTTATATATATGTATATAAATGAGTGTATATGTGTATTTCTCTTTCCTCTATTCCAGTTCTTCATGCATTTCATATCCACAACACACGTGCATACTCATATTGTTGTATTGATGTTGCTCACCGAATAAGGTGGTAAGCAAGATGGAACGGGTGGTTCCTAATTGTATATATTCCCCCACACAATATTTCTATTTTGTATATTTTCATCAAATCCACCAGAGCGAGTGAATTCAACCCCATAAAACTGATGTTGGCTTCTAGTCCGCAAGTTATCAAACCCATTTGCTCACCAATAAGGTGTTAAGCAAGGTGACTTGTTCCAATGGATATTTCGCAATAAAAATTTTGTATTTTATATTTCACAATAAGATTCTCACTTCGTTTTTTTTGTATCCTGTGTATATAATATGGCAAGTGTAAGATAACAGATGAGATGGCATGGGGCCTCCTCCAATTGCTTTTGAAATATACCTCCATCCTAATATACATTCATTGATCCGTCTTGACAAAAGATAGAAACATTTCTCCAACTCTTAACCCCATCTCGTCTGTAATCACCACAAAATTTGTTAATCGTTGACGGTACCCAATTGTCCGGGGAAAATATGTTGTAAAAATTTTTGTTTGTTCTTTTTTTTTCTTTTTTGACACAAAATAAAGTATCCCAGACTCTGCCACGAAGCTGGGCTGGAAGAGATCTCGGCAATGGGATAAGTCCAGTGGCAAAGTTCTGGCGTTCATTCATTCATGATACTTAAAACAATACTCTTATTATGCATAACATTGAAATATATCTAGAGATCAAAATACTAAATTGTAGAACAAAAATGTCATTTAATTTGACAACGCTAGCTTGCATGTGATGCTTAAGAAACTCCTGTAACTTATCCTTAGTCAAACTTAGTTATTCTTAATTTTGCACTATGATGTGGTATATTTACTAGCATTTATAATGCAATGGTTTTCCAATTGAAGCTGTATTCAAACGTGCAAAACAAATGCTTTGGGTATCAAGTCCTATCAGCTTTGCTTTGGTTGAAAATAATCTTCAAAACTCTGTGAATTTATACACACTGAGCTAAGAACTTTTTAGGGGAAAATAAATGAGTTTAATAAGTATATTAACAGATGCTACGTGAGAATTTTTATATGTAATAAAATTTTGGAAGAATAAGAAAATTTAAAATATCAAAATAGGTATTTTTCCTCAGTAATTATAATTCTGAATATAAAACCCTTTCATCTACATAAAAGTGTTTTATTAACATATCTATCAGGTTAACAAAAATTATTTGACATCATTGACAGTAAGTGTGACAGTTTTAATACCAAGTGAGTTTCTGGGGTCAAAAACCTAACCCTGATGCTCTATCATACATATTTTGAATAAACAGCTCTATTCTGCTTAGCGAATTGAACACAAGTTAAGATAAGATTAGACAAATAAATCATAAAATTATATTTTATGTTCTAGACACTTATGTTGAAAAACTCAAAATTGCAAATTATAATTAACATTTTAATATGCGAAAAAGTAAGTTTTTCATCATGTTATATACCTATTGTGTTCAAAACATTATCAAAAGGCATTCATTTAGGTTTTTGATGGTTTAAACCAGTTTTTGGCACTTGTTAAAAGCCTTTTCCCTGGTTTGATGCTATATAAAGCAATGGCAATCGAATAAGTTACTACAATTATTTACACGATTCCTAAAAAAGAATGTTCGAGATTTATGCCTAAACTTTTGCAGGGTGCATTTATTGTTTTTGCTATAACATAGCAAAGATTCAAGATATGTTTCGATCTTACTGTGTGCTGTTCACAGGAATCCTGCACAAAACGTGTCAACACTCACAATTTAAATTAAATAATTTGAAACTAAAAATTAGTGTTGTGCCTAAACTTTTGTTACACTGTATTTGCGGGTCAGAAGATGGCATGCATCATGTTCTGTGTATTGATACTTTTTCCAGAATATTTTAAGTGAGCTGGATGGAACCACTGCATGTGGCATCTGACCGGCAGGCTGGAGGTTATACATTACTGGTATAAATATTGGCAGTAGCTATATCTGAATATCTTTCAGGGTGTGTGTAAGGTTCAGGAGAAAAGAGTTGGAATAAGGCTGAGGAGAAAAGAAGTGAAAGAAGGCTTGAGAGAGAAAAGGGATTGAGACATTTGAAAAGTGGGAGAGTGGTGTGAAAGTTTGTATCAAAGAGACATGACGGTTTCGTTGAACATGTTGGATAATAAATGAAATAAAGTGTTGTTTTCTTTTTTTGGGAGTTTAAAACCCAGTTATTTCGCCCTGAAATCATAATAAAAATACAGCCAAGGACCTATGACCAATAAGAAGACAGGGAAAAGTTTACTAGCAAATTTTCCTAAAATGCAGTAACCTGATTAAAAATGCAATCATAAAAAATAAAAACTATATACACATGATAAAATATAATACACTGCCCATACAAAAATATTTATGGTTGTTTTATTCTATGTATGGATAGCTTCTTGATTTACCTAAATATGTTTATTGCATTTCTTTCTAAACACGTCAATTGTGTTAGAATTTACTACCCCGGGGGATAAGCTATTAAATTTATTCACAATCTGATTAGAGAAAAAAACTGTGACACCACAACCTGGAGAGTTGTCCCTTACCAATCAATAATGGTGTCCCATTGTCGAAGCAGTCGACTGATGCCAAGTTAATGACTCATGGTCAGACCTGCCAACCTTAAAAACGCAAAAGTCCTGTAATTTTCTTACAAAAATCCTACAACTTCCTGCAAAAAATCCTGCAAGCATAAAGTAATTCTCCGTGCATAATCCGCAGAGTAGAAGTCAGATAAAGAATTAAATGTAAAATTAGCAAAATATGTGTATATTTTTATAAGGTAACAGACTGCGCACAGATGTAACATTTAGAAGCAGCAACATTTTCTCTGAAAATCACAAACACTTTCCTAAAATTTCTCAAGATTTCATTAAAGGGGGAATAAAATTTATTCACGTAGATTAGAGGATATTTTTTGTTCTGAAAGTAACAAAATGCCAATGTGAAACTTATTGCAGTAAAATATGCACTTTTTCATATTTGAAATATTAATGGGTAGAAAATATTTATTCTAGAACTCTATTCCATTAAATATGATCAAATGTGCCAACTTTTGGAATCCAGAAATAAGGAGATTCGGCTGGGGCAAAGGGGGGGGGGGGGGCCTTTCGAAGGGGGACCCAATAAAAAAATTGTGTTTTTTCAATCAATTCAGAAAAAGAGCCCCCTTCCTCCCTAAGCAGGTCCTATGTAGCCCCTGAACAAAATATAATCTTGGATACTAGTAGTGATACTAGTATATCTTAGGCATACAAAGTCATTGATGTCATGACATCCAGAAAGCTCAGGGAAAATCTAAAAAATTTTGATCTAAATGAAATTAAAAAAAATTTCTTTCAAATCTGATTTTCTGCTGAAATCTGGAGAAATTTTAACAAATCTGGAAAGCCGGAGGAAGGGCAAAAAATCTGAAGAGTTGGCAGGTCTGCATGGTCCATCACATTAAAAATTTCCAACACTTTGATCATATTCTTTCCCAACACTAGCATTCTTCTAATGCAAACACATTTAAAAAATGAAGTTTTTTTTTTCTTAATTTTTTCATAATTTCCTCTCGTAGAGAGACCAGGCACTTGTCAATGCTAAACATCATACTCCAATGTTGTTTAAGCTGGTCTGGTGCAACTCCCTATCACTTTGATTCCCAACTACCTGTACGTCATCTGCGAATTTGCTAAGAATCCCATTGATACACTGATCGACTTCATCAATAAAAAGTAAAAAAGTATGGGGCCAAGGACACGTCCTCAAGAGACTCCACTTGTAACACCCATCCAATCCGAGAGTTCTCCGTTCATCATATCCTGCTGTGACCTATCTCTCAACCACGACTCTAGCCAATTCAACATATTGGCCCCCTCCCAATCTCATATAAATGCTTCAAGCATTCGCCATGCTGTAACCGATCGAATGCCCTATGGAAATCCAGAAAAACAACATTAGCATTTTTGCCCTTACCCAAAGCCCTAGCCACGTGATTTCCCATTTCTGAACCCATGCCGATTATCCAAGAATACATTATTCTTGTCTATCCACTTTGCCAATTGCATTTTGATAATAATTTCTAAAATTTTTAAGAGAGAGCTCATCAAGCTCACTGAAAGATAATTGGACATAGTTTCTCTACTACCCTTTTTAAATATTGGAACCACATTAGCAAGCTTCCAATCTCTTGGGACGATACCCTCAGCAACACTACTCTTGTATTTCTGTGCGCCTGGCCCCACCAATTCATTAGCACATTCTTTAAGGACCCTAGGATAGATATCATCTGGTTCTGGTGCTTTGTTTGCATATATATTTTTTAGAAGATTTAGGAATAGACTGGGAACAAAGTATACCTCATTGTGTACAATGCTTACACAAACAATTATCAGTAAAAGAGTGCTCTTGAAGTTGACAAATTAGCTGAGCTCTTCACTTTCATTACTTCATAACTCATCCAGAATCAGACAAATAATGTGGCATTTATTTAAAAGCCATATTGTTTTTAATGTATTCCACAAGAGTTCATTGCACTATGCAAATTTTATTCATCTAAGAAAGCAATAGAGTATATTTGTAGTCTGATACAAGCCATTTGGTATAAAATTCAACATTAAAATTTACCTATACCTGGAGGACAAGCTGAAATACTAGAAAGTGATCCTGCTAAAAACGTTAAAGCCTTCTGTGTGGCGTACCCCCGGGGGTTCTTTATGCCAGACATGATATCTCCCGTATTCACCATAACTTACAGTGACTCAAAAAAAACTAAATATACTATTATGACTTAATATTGAATTTCATACCAAATGGCTTGTATCTGACTACAAATATACTCTATTGCTTTCTTGAATAAAAAATTTGCATAGTGCAATGAACTCGTCTCATCACATAATAATTACCATGTAATTAACATTTTTCTCTCTTTCAGCAGAAGAGGACATAGAAGAAGCTTCTCGGCATTACACTGACGTGCTATACAGAGAAAGCCTGCCTTTTGGTGAGTTGTAGAAGCTTCACTGAAACTTCCTTAAAGTTGGCTCAAATGTAAAGCTTTGCCCTGAAAGTTGACTTTCTGATTACACAAAGCTGAATTTCATTATTGGTATACAAACACCTCTTCTCAAAGATAAATAAAATACAAAGTGAAAGCATTGCAAAAAATATTACCACCCCTAATGCTGGATAGATTTCAGATCCTTGCCAGAGCAACAACACACCAAAGTAAGCCACAATGCAGTGCCATAAGCCAAAGGCTGTCCATTTGATGAACTCTTTCACACTCAAAAGTTTATTTTTCAATCCTCCCCTACAGGAAAAAAGAATCTTAAGATAAAGTAATAAGAAATAGTAACATTCAAGCAATTGATGGCACACTAAGTTTAATCTATAAAGAGAGACTTGATATTTTGAAAATGTTTACATTGGAAGAGTGCGGGTGTCGGGTAGATATGGCCGAAGTGTTTAAAATTTTTTGGGATGGATAAAATGGACCATAAGTTATTAATACACTGTCAATCATTTGCTTCTACAAGGGGATACCAGTATCGATTGATAAACGCTCGAGTGGCGTGATGGTAAGATGCTCATCTACCACCATGAAGATTGCTGTCACGGTCCTGCGTTCGAACCCAAGGAAGGATACAGATAAGATATTTTTCCTAATGAACTTGAGGCAACCATAGATAGACAGTGCCTTCATTTCCAACCCATCTCATTAATGGCAATAAATTGAAATATAGCGATATGGCCAGAGTTGATGTTTGGTGAAGTAGTAGTATCAATTGATAAAGGATAATTCTAGGTTGTGGTGTGCAGCGAATTTTTCTCTAAGGTTGTGAATAAATGGAATATCTTACCTCCAGGGGTTGTGAATTCTAACACGACTGACACATTTAAAAAGAAATATGATAAACATATTGGGATAGAAATTATCCATACGCAGATGACACAACCATAACTTTT
Source organism: Pholcus phalangioides (assembly GCF_987345545.1). Taxonomy (NCBI): domain Eukaryota; kingdom Metazoa; phylum Arthropoda; class Arachnida; order Araneae; family Pholcidae; genus Pholcus; species Pholcus phalangioides. Next base: position 44,479,460 of record NW_028301603.1, on the reverse strand, counting down.
CATGGGCAATAAATTTTATTTCATTATAACTATTGGTTTTTTTTATTGCTCTTATTGGGTTGCTGTATTTTGATATATATTTGACACTTATATTTTTTATGAGCATCTTTTTTTCAGCCACCTCATTGGGCATTTTGTCTGTTGTGGCCTTTCTATTTGTAAAACTCAATGAAAAAATACATTATCTTTATACTAATTTCTTTTCGAAAGAGAGAGAATTCAATTTTTTAATGGTGTGAAGGCATCAGCAGCCAACCGGGAAAATTCAGTAGAACTTTTATTAGTCTAACTTCTATAGCTGGAATTCATATCTCTCAAAGTAATTTCAATCATCTTTGTACAACATTCTCTATAAACCAAAGTTATATGCACTTGAATTTTTGATAATATCATTTTGACCACCATATTTCTATGGGCAGATATTTTAGTTGCTTAGTTACTTTTTCTAGCTTATTATTTTTGGGTAACTGTATCTGAACTATGACAACCGTAATTTTATGGGCTTTTTTCCAATACTATTTATTTTCATTTCTTCTACTTTTTCCAACCAACTTGTTGAGTAATTTCCTTGTAGTGGTTTCTAATTGTGTATAATATTATATAATTACATAATTATATCAGTTACTGTAAGGATTTTTTGAGATAGGCTATTTAAGTTCAATAATAAGAATATCAGCAAAAGGCCAGCATAACAGAAAAATCAATGGGCATTCTTACAACAGCAAGAGTTTATCACATTCCCCATACTTGGAGAAGTAAATACATAAAATTCTAATTATCAACATCAAAGTTTTATCTAGAAATACAAAGTACTGTAAGCCAGAGAATCCAAAGACAGGGGAATTGTTGCAAGAGAAAAGAAAATTGAAAATCATCAGTATATGAATTCTGGTCCTTAGGAGCAACAGAAAATTGCACCTTACAACTAATGGATGATGAAATAACACTGAAAGGTCAGCCAGGCAAATGTATTTATATTATCTCCAACATTGCATTACTCTTGATGATGAGCACTACTTGAGAGGTGAAAACATTGAACTAATGGCAGATCGACTGTGGTTGAAAGGTTTCAAAAATTACTTTCAATAATTTCTTGACCCTTTCGAGTCTGAGCCTCAATGTTTCTCCAACAACTAGCGGTTGGCGTTATCAAACAATATTTTATGAAACTAACTACACTGAACAGAACCAAAACAATTATTCCTGGAATTGACAAATTGAATCTTGGAAAAACTATTTTTAAAACCAACTTAGCTTGATTGGAATTAACTCACTGGGATTGGTTGTCTAATATCATCTAGAACAGTAGTTCTCAACTATTGTGATCCCGCGGCCTGGTATCATTAATTTTCGTGAGTGGAATGCTTTGTCAAACACATGACCAACAGAAAATGAATGAAGTCAAAGCAAAATGACAGAAATGACTTGGTTACAAAAACAATTTTCGGTCAAAACAGTGCATTAGCAACTGCAGACAATTCTTTTCTGTGTTCTCCTTACAATATAAATAACAGTTTTTTTTAGTCTTCCAATCTGTCAACTCTCCTGGACAATTCACAGCAATTTCTGAAGGCATGTAATATGTTTAAGAATGAGGCTCCTTTCCGAGACCACTTTCAAAAGCATAGTGCAAAATATATAAATTACAAGTTCCAATGTAAATAAGTCAATTGCGTTACAGTTACCATCCTTTTTTTAAAGGTATTTGTTTACATTTTACTGTTCAATACCAGTGTAATCGTTTTTGAAAAATGAAGCACTTTGATTTCTAGTGCTTTGCTGAGTATTGTATACATTGTTTATGCCTCTGTATATCCTAAAAATACAGAAGACAATGGAATGTAATTGAGTAGTATCAAATCACCAAACCTAGAAAAGGTCTATGTATCCAACTGCTTTGTAATGCACACTGTTTTTTCACCTATAAAGTGAAATGTGCACCATAGTTTTGAATGATGGCTGCTAGTTACTGTCTGAAGACCATGAAAAGTAGATACAAAATTATTTTTTCCATCCAGACAGAAGCTTTTAATGACTACTCTACTTGTTGAACTCTCAAACTAAGCAAATGGAAAATTAATCAACCAACTGGTCCACATACACCCCCCCCCCCCACAAATAACCTTAAAAATGATAAAATTTCTGCTTTGGCAGAATCATTAATTGCATTCTTCAACATTTGTACTATTTGGCAATATATTGATGATTCCTTGATCAATTAAAACCAATTACACGAATTTTGTAGATAGGATTTGGTAAAAAAGTAGGACATTTTATCAAAAAATTAGGAAAAGTAGGTCAAGTGAAAGTAGGTCAAGTGGGAGCCCTGTATATATATATAACCAATCAGCTAGTCCCTTACACCAGCATTTGAGAAACACTGATCTCTTTAGAACATTCCCCTGATCAGTATATGTATGCTTTGCCTAACTAGCAGTTTCTCTTATGTCCTTTTATTTAGGTTAATATTTATAGTTTAGTTGAGTCAGTGCAGACTTCATCACATGTGCAAGGTGTCCTATAAATTCCTGCTGCCATCTGATGGTGGTCTTTAGCTGATTGAAAACTTATATAAATTTACTTAATGAAAAACTTATATATGATTGAAATATTAACTAGTATATTCTGCAATTACTGGACTGAGCATCTTAATGAGGTATGATCAAGATGAAAAATCTCAGATTATAAATAATCAAAAGTGTTTTCTGCTTCGCTTGGCCTCCTAGACATATCATGATTTAATTATACACTAGAACCAATGAGAATACTTTATATTCACATTTACACTGCTGGCCACCCAAATTGCAACACCAAGAAAGACAAGAGATATCGCAACAATATTTATTTTGTAGATAACACGTTGACCAAGCACCAAATGATTAAATTTATAGACTTCTGTGAAGTGTGGTTCCTGCCAAAATCAGTAGCCAGAGTAGCCGCCATTGTTGGAGATTACCGCTGCCACACGCCTCGGCATTGATTCAAAGAGACTTTGGATGTGTTCTTGGGGTACAGCAGACCAAGCAGCTTCCACGCGTTGCCAAAGTTGATCTGGTGTGGCAGCTGGGGATGTAATCTGGGTCAATCGTTGAGCAACCATGGACCACATGTTTTCTATCGGCGAAAGATCCAGAGAGTGAGCTGGCCAGGGAAGCAATTCAATCTGGCGATTGACGAAGAACCTTTGGACAATGCGTGCCACGTGTGGTCGCGCATTATCCTGTTGAAATATGGCTGTGGGCAAGCCCTGAAGGTAAGGAAGGACAACTGGCTCCAACACCTCGGAGATGTAGCGCTGGCTTTTTAAAGTACCGGTAATGCGTACTAGAGGAGTGCGAGAGTGATATCCAATACCGCCCCATACCATAATACCCGGTGCAGGACCAGTGTGGCGGTGCATAACACAGCTGTTCAGCATCCTCTCTCCACGGTGTCTCCAGACTCGAATCCGACCATCGTGGTGTTGCAGACAGAAGCGTAACTCGTCAGTAAAGACAATTTCATTCCATTGTGCCGTCCACATCCTTCTTTCATCGCATCATTGGCGGCGGAGACGTCTGTGGTTCTGCGTCAAGGGTAGACGAAGCAATGGACGTCTTGCGGACAGACCACTCTGCTGTAAACGGCGTCGAATGGTACGTGCAGACACTGGATGATGCAGTACAGACTGAATGTGCTGTGCTATGGTTCGTGATGTGGCTGAGCGATCCGTCACTGCCATACGCACAATACGCCTGTCATCACGTGAAGTGGTGCACTGAGGTGGATGCGATCGAATACGTCGGTCCGTCGTACCCTCCTGCATCCAACGATCACATATCCGCATTACAGTTGTTTGGTTTCGTCCAACACGACTACCGATTTCCCTGAAAGATAATCCACAATCTCGGTAGGCCACTATCCTTCCTCTGTCGGACTCGGATACTTGATCAAAAGATGATCGCTGTTTTCTACGAGGCATAATTGATCGTTTTTTTGAAAAAAACCACAAGAAAAACACAATTGCCGTACTTCAAATCGTCGAAATCTCAAAGCCTTAAATAGCGCTTTGAAGTGGCGCCACAGGCGCGCGTGATGTGCGTCTGCGCTGAAATTCCAATCATTTGCATATCTCACCTCCGCTAATGCATGTTGTAAATTTCATATTATTTGCATGCTTCCTTCAGGGTGTTGCATTTACGGTGGCCAGCAGTGTATTTACATACATGCCCAAACCAGAGCGTTCGACATGATCTCTTGTACAACAGTCAACAACCTCTCTTCCGCTCCATGGATTTTTCACCCGATTTGATTATTATACATCACTTCATTTCACTTCCGACACATCCCCCTTTTATGGTTTTTTTTCTCTCATAAAAATGACTTTTGGTGGTTGAAGATTTTTTACGGCTTCTACTTTGTTCGGGTCAGGCCGGATTCCTTTGTGGTCTATCAGATGACCTAAGAACCTTAGTTCAGTGAAACAAAGACACACTTGTCCTTGTTGAGAGTGACGTTCGTATCATGGAATCGTCAAAGAACTTCTCTGAGACGTCTGTAGTGTTCTTCTTGAGTGACTCCCCACACTAAAGTGTCCTCTGTCATGTTCGTCATGGATGGAATACCCTGTAGAAAGTCTGCAATGTCTCGTTGAAGCTGAATAAATTCCAAACGGAAGTCTCAAGAAACGGAACCTTCCGAAAGGCGTGATGAAAGTCGTCAACCTTCGAGACTTCTCTGCTAATTTCTTCTGCCAAAATCCTGTTTTGGCATCCAGCTTGGAAAAGATCCTGGCTTCTGGGGGTATCTGGCCCAACAGATGATCAACTGAAGGTAACAAAATTTTCACGTTGAACGCTCCAGTTCAACTTGGTCAGATCAACGCAAAGTCTGATATCTTCATTTGGTTTTGCTGCTAACACCAGCAGAGCACACCATTCACTCGGTTCCATCACCGATTTGATTATTCAGTCCTTCAACATCGCATCGAGATGCTGTTTTATTTTATCCATTAATGGGATAGGAACTCGCCTTGGAATGTGAACTGCAAAAGGCACGACACCAGGCTTCAGCTTGATTTCATATTCTCCCTTCAGTTCTCCAAGCACATCGAAAATTTGTGGAAATTCTTTTTCAGAGTCGACTTGAGTTAGGCTGTAAGCCATCTCTTCTTTGAGTCGTTAAATCAACTTCAGTTGGGCACAATGTTCTCTTGACAATAGTGGACGATCGGGTCCCTTGATCACATAGACTTTTGCCGACGTAGAGGCTGACTTGCAAGTTAGCTGCACCGGAACTCGAAAGATTCCGGTCAGGAGGCTTGAGTTTCGGAGAGAAATTAGTTTTTCTTCCATCTGTAGAGACCGTCTGGAATGACTGTCACGTCTGCTCCTGAATCCAGCAGAAAGTTGACTCGGACATCTCTGACTAAGACGTCTTCTTCCCAAGTGTCTTTGTGTGATGACGCGGATGATACTAAGTAGCCAAGGAATAAACTCAGAGTCTTCATCCCAACTTGATGCACTATCGAAATGTTCGCAGCTACCCTTCACTTGCAAACATTAGTGAAGTGATTTTTCTTACCGCACTTATGGCACGTGGTGTCCTTGGCCGGGCAGGAATTCTTGTCATGAAACTTTGCTCGTCCGCACCAAAAACAAGAAGGATAAGCTTCATTCCAATTGTGGGTCTGGCCCTGCTTTTCCTTCGTTGATTGCTTTTGTTTCTTGAACTCTGAGACATGGTTTCCCCGTGGATTCCTGTAACCCAGGCCAGGTTCCTCGCTAGCTCTGAGCTAGTTCAATGCAGGTTTATGTATGTCCTCCTGCTGCTTCTTGACCGCTTCGTATTGTCTTGCCATGGTTGTAGCTTTCTCCAGCATCAGACCTTGCTCCAGCTGAAGCTTTTCGGACAATCTTCAGTCGCTGACACCCACAACAATCCAGTCGCGAATCATCTCTTCTCGGAGAGCTTGATACTCACATGACTCCGCTAGCACACACAGAACAGATGAACCTCTCCACTGGTTCTGGAGTGTTGAACACGGTTGTTGAACTTTGCTCGCTCGTATATGATATTTTTCTTGGGCAAGAAATGTCCATCGAATGCAGCTATTACCAAATAGTACTTCTCCTGGTCCACTGATGGCAGGTGAAACGAGATGAAAATGTCCTCCGTTTGATCACCCAACAGGTAGAGAAGCGTGTTGACTTGGTCTTTCTCGCCCTTCTTCGCTAATCCTGACGCGTCGCTAAATCTTTCGAAGTGTTTCTTCTATTTTTGCTACTCGAATGGCTTTGCAAATTAAAACGGTTCGGGACACTACACTTGAAATGTCAACGATATGTTCTTAGCTCTAACCATAGACTCATGTAAAGCAGCAATTTAGGCTTAGTTATTTGAACGTAAGTAACAAAGCTAAGACTCATTCAACGACGTTCGAAAAGTGGATAAGTGGATCTTTCTGGATCCTGCAGCTGCCACCATGCTTCACTTGGCCTCCTAGACATATCATGATTTAAGTATACACTAGAACCAACGAGAATACTTTATATTCACATTTATTTAACAATATTCACATTTGTTTAGGGTTGTTCCTCTCGATAAGCAGTTCTTTGGACTACCTACCCACCTGTTCCTACTGCTTTTGCTCTCCGGTGATATCAAGTCAAACCCCGGCCCAAGGGTCACCCATTCGCCCAAAGCTTCCCAAATTCAAACACGATCAAGTTCCCTGTCTGACCCTTCGAAAGCACCAGACAATCCTTCCCCCTCCGATTCCTCCATCCTTCTCAATACCCAGGATACCCAACTTGCCATACTAAACCAACTCAAGCTCCTATCCCAAAAGCAAGATTCCTTTAGTGTCCAACTCAATGGATTATCTGAACGTCTGAGTACGGTAGAGGACAAATTTTTACCTATTGAGGATCTCCAACAACAAGTCTCTGACCTCTCCAAACTTCGTTCTTCTCTTGCCTCAAAGGTTATCGACCTAGAAGACCGCTCACGTCGGTCAAACCTAATTTTTCGCGCCATACCGGAGGAGACCTCAGACATTGAATCCACCGCGATCCTCGCATCTAAAATACTTAAGTACTGTTCAGACCTCCTAGAACTTGAAATTTCCGCCTCCGACATCGACCGTTGTCATAGAATTGGCTCTAAAAGAATCCCAGGCCCCAGACTTTCAATTATTAAATTTAACAAACTCAAAACCAAAACTTAAATCCTTGAAAATTCATTTGAATTAAAAAACACTAGCATTTCAATTTCCGAGGACTTTTCCCCAGAGACATGCAGGCTACGTGGACAAATCTGGGGGGCCTCCCAGAAATACCGTGAGTCCGGTCTGAAAGTTAAACTCTTTCATAACTTTGCTCTTATCAATAACATCGAATACATCTGGGATCCCAGCCTTAATGATATTATTCCGCTTTCCCAAACCCCTCCCAGCATTACTCCTCCTTCTGACCTTTCCCTACCTTCACCTCCTCTCCCTTTAGTCCCCACCCCTCGAAACCTCACTCCTCCTTAATCTCCCATTCTCCTCTCCGAAATAATCTCTTCAGAATCAGAACAGTTAATACAAGAAGCATAATTAACAAAATATCTTCCTTCGAATCCATCCTACTAGCTCATAATCCCAACTTTCTTGCGGTTACAGAGACTTGGTTGCACAGTAATATCAACAACACAGAATTTCTACCACCAAATTTCTCTGCCTTTCGTAAAGATAGAAACACACGTGGAGGAGGCGTTGCCCTTGTTTTTAACAGTTCTATACCCCTAATTGAAATCCCTCTTGAATCAAATATTGAAATTGTCGCTGCCGAATGGCACCATCACAACTGCACTCCCATCGCAATTTTCTCCCTTTACATACCCCCTGCCTCGGACCCTCACTACTTCATTGAACTTGAAATAATACTGGACCGATTTCATAATTCTCATCTTTTAATTTTAGCCAGTGACTGGAATCTACCCGGTATTGATTGGCATAAAATGCAGTCCCTCTCGGGAAACCATGGTATTAACAATAGAGTTCTCGACATTTTCCTAAAATTTAACCTCGTCCAAACCATCTTGGAACCCACAAGAATATCCAATCACTCAATCTCCACATTAGACCTAATCGCAGTTTCCAACAAAATTCCGGTTTCCAATTTTTGATGGCTGTTCCGATCACAAAATCCCTTTTTTAGATTTCTTCCTTCATCATACCATCCCTCCCTTTTTTCGTGCCAGAAAACTTAACTTCAACAAGGCCAACTACCCTCTCATGCAAAATATCCTTCGTACCCACTTTCCTGACTTCATCTCCTCTTCCAACGATATTCAACATCTCTGGAGTAAATTCAAAGCTGTTATCGATAAATGTAAAGCCACTGTTCCTACCAAATGCTCTTCATCTAAAAGCTTCTTTAACTCTTGGATCAACCGTGACATTATCCATCTCAAAAGAAGAATTCGACGTGACGTCTCTAAACTCAAATTTAACGACTCCTCTACTCTCAGAAACAAAATCTCGATCTCCACCCGTAACCTCAAAGACCTTATTTCTCGCCACAAATCCAACTACTTATCCCACTCATTGCCTTCCTATCTCAAAACTAATCCCTCAAAATTTTGGAATTTTCTTCGCCCCAAATCAGCAGGTACCTCCTCGCTCAAAACTTCCAACTCGGATCTAACCTCTCCCCTCCGAATTTAACCGGGCCTTCTCTTCTGTTTTTTCCTCTGATCCTTCACCCCCTCAATACGTCTTTTTCGATTCACTTCATAACTCCTTTCCCATTTCCTTTTCTAAAGCCGGTCTCCTGAATCTCCTAAAAAAATTAAAACCCCACTCTACTGGCCCAGATGGGATCCCCAACCATATCCTAAAATTCTGTGCCAATAAAATTTGCAACTATCTCATTATATTCAACGTCTCACTGAATACTTCTAACCTACCCAATGACTGGAAAATTAATAAGATAATTCCTATCCATAAATCTGGTTCACTCTCCCACCCTCTCAACTTTAGACCTATTGCAATCACCTCCTCTTGCTGCAAGCTCTTTGAACACATAATTGCCAAGAATATCCGTACCCACCTCGATTCGATTAACTTTTTCTTCCCTAACCAACATGGTTTTCGATCATCGTTATCAGTATCTACCCAATTAACACTTTTCACACATGACTTAACAGACTCCATTGATAAAAACCTCCAATCCGACATAATTTTCCTAGATTTTTCCAAAGCATTTGACAGGGTGCCCCATAATAAACTTCTAAAACTTTCACACCTTGGACTAAATGTTCAACTGCTGAAATGGGTGGAGGCCTTCCTTATTAACCATAGCCAGTTTGTCTCGTACAAGAGCCAGAACTCTCCTTTTCTTCATGTCAAATCTGGCACACCCCAGGGCTCGGTCCTCTCGCCTTTATTATTTTTAATTTACATAAATGATCTACCCGACTTCATAAACTGCCGCATTAGACTCTTCGCTGATGACTGTGTCATCTATAAAACAGTGTCCAATCTTTCTGACCAAGAATCTCTCTAACACAACCTTAATATTATTTCCAAATGGTGCTCAACCTGGGAAATACCCCTCAATTTCTCAAAAACTGTTTTTATGAAAGTGACCCGTAAAAGAATGCCTCACGAATTCCCCTATTCTATAAACGACTCTTTGATCTCTGAGGTTTCCCGATATAAATACCTGGGCATTATAATCTCTTCCGATCTCCGCTGGAACCTTCACGTTGATTATATCTTTAATAAATGTCTCCAAAAACTGTTTTTCCTTCACCGTAACCTAAAATACTCCACTCGTCATGTTTGTCACTTGTGCTACCAAACATATATTCTCCCTGCCCTCTCCTATGCCTGTGAAGCCTGGGACCCCCACACCCAAACCAACATGGACAAATTAGAATCTATCCAAAATAAGTCCACTCGTTTCATTTTCAACTGTTGGTCTTCACATGTCTTGTGGAACTGAAGCGACAACTCAAAATCCAACCGCTCTCCTCTCTTCGACTTATCTCTCGTTTAACTTTTCTTTACAAACTCCTCCATGGGGTTTTTAATATTGACACATCCAGTATTCTAATCCAACCTTCACATTTCTCTGTTAGATTCAATCATTCCAAAAAATTACAGCCCATCTTTGCCTCTTCAGATTGTCACAAATTTAGCTTTTTCCCAAGAACTATTATCGACTGGAACAACCTACCATCAAATATTGTAGATTGCCCTACGATTTCTGAATTTTCTCGTACCATCAATCGACACTTTTGCCATATATAATTCCGCATCCTCTTGTGTAGGTCTCGGCCAAACAATATTGTATAAATAAATAAATAAATTTACATAGATGCCTAAACCAGAGCGTTTGACATGCTCTCTTGTACAACAGTCAACAACCTATCTCTCTTCGGCTCCATGGCTTTTTCACCCAATCAGATTATTATACACATCACTTCATTTCACTTCCGACCAGGGTTTAAGCTACAGTCGCATTTTCCGCAAAATGCGAAATAAAATCGTAGAAGGCGAAAACAGTAGTAACCACTTCCGCAAAAATGCGTACAGGAGGTACGCGAGTAGACATCCAACCATCAATCATTACAATAGCATTGTAGCATTTTGCTAAAGCTTTTCCCCCATTTTCACTTTTTTGCGAAAGGAATTTTTTATCCAGCTTAAACCCTGCTTCTGACACATTTTCCTCAGAAGAACCACTCATAAATAGACAAAAAATGTTAGTACAGAATCTTTCTGTGCATACTTCATCAAGCAACCTTTCCTAAAGATTAGGTTTCCTAAGGGAACCAATGCTGACTCGCGTACAGCTGTATTCACTAACAGAGTTCAACTGCAATCACAAGAGAAAGGATTAGAGATCGAAACGGATTGATTAAATTTTGGATTTTAACCAATTTGTGTAGATCTCCAATCCTTTAACCTGCGATTGAAGATTACTTCTATCTGTGAATATGGCTGTTAGAGAAGTCTACATTCTTGGAGCTTATCCTTTCTAGGGGTGCTGTAGCCCAGGTCGATAAGATAGTCGCCTAAAGTACCAAAGGATGTTTAGAGGTGTCGCGAGTTCGATACCCGGTTCATCCTTGTCAGAAACTTTCCTGACACAGGAGTAAAACAGAAACGGTGACTTGACCACAGCAAAAAATTACTATCGCAGGGAGTCCCCATCGAGGGGTTAGCGCACCAACCTCTCGATGAGTATAAAAAACAAGCCCGCCATTCGGAATTGGCAATAAATTGTAGGTCCCGGTCTAATTGACCCTCGTGTGCAGAAAATTACTGTGGTGCGACAAAAATGATCAAATTATCCTTTCTATCCGTACCACACACAGAAATAAACTAACCATACTGCAAATGAATGGGGGTTACCTATGAACTCAACTGAGTTATATCAATACCTTACTAGACTAAAGCTAATGTTGATTGTGATCATAGCGTAGAATAAAAAGATCTCTATCTCTCTTTAGTTTCTCATTTCCTGCAAATTCTCCATCCATTTGTGAAGCTATTCATTTTAGCCTTTGGCCAGTTTGTATTTTTTACAGTGCTTCTTTAGTGTTTTATACAACCTGCCTTCGAATTCTGGGCCATACCTGGAACAAATTAAACAATATAGCAAAGATTCTATAGAAACCTATGGGAAATCACGTTTTGGTTAATGAAGAATTTAATTGACAAACATGATTCTGGAACGAATTATCTTTATTAGCCCAGGTATCACTGTATTTCATTGTTTTTATCTGCCGTTAAAGACACAACACTGTCTCTTTACAACTTTAACAAACAAACCATAACAAAATGAATTATATTGTGACCTACCTATATATAGATGGGTTGTTAATTAAAGTCTCTTCTTCCAAATGCTTTTCAGTACAACCATACACCAGTATAGGCAGAGAGGTAAAAATGATGTTGTAAGCGATCTGGAACATGGCATTGTACAATGGCTAAAAGGAAATACCAGTTTATGGAAAAAATTATTTTAAAAAAAATACTCATTTGAATAAATTTCAAATAAATTTTGTTATTACTGGCACATTGCAATTGAAATGACAAGTCAAATTCCATTAAATGCTTGCTGTCTGTCACAAGATAGAAGTGGGGTTATCAATAAGGAGTTGAAGCTTTGATATTGCTTTTTTATCGTGACATCACAGAGCTAGATTTCATATCATTCATTTGACTAAAGATAAAAAATTCAATTAATAAATAATTCATGAAAATTTTAAACAGTGATGTTTACCTCAATAATTGTTAAAAAAATGAAAAAAAAATTAAGTCAAAGTCTCATTTTTATTCTGTTCAAAAGCAATAAAACAGGTAAAAAAAATTTCTTGTAGCTTTAAGAAAATTGATTTAAATAAAGCAGAAAATTTTGTTCACTGTTTAGTTAATATAACAGAGAAAAAGTTTCAAAGGAAAAAAAAGAAAACTCGAGAACTTTTTCAACATTCCTAACACAAAATAAATATTTTGGGAAGGAAGAATTGAAGCAAAACACATGCATCGCAACAGGGAATTCCTTGACAGAGAGATCCGCAGCAGTCCCTTTAACTGTTGACACAGCACTGGCCACATTTGCCATTTTAATGAGGCATTTGGGCCACTAAGCTATATTACACTCATTAACAAAGAGCTCAGTGACCTGCTAAGCTAAATTTGACTTGTTTTCACAGCTATCTTCTGTTTTTAAAATGACTCTCCAAGGCCATCCAACCCTTTGGAAAAGAGCGCGATCCAACCCAAGACAATCTCCAGGCTGTCAGCAGTCATGTCTGTCTGTCCTTCAAATGTAGCCTAAAAGAGTTTAATTTTCCCGAAATGAGGCTTAAAAGTGTTTTTTATTTCTTCTGATTTGACACATGGAAACTCGAAAAACAGACAATCCTGCTTTCTCCCTTGTAAAAATTAATGCATCAGCTTATGTAACACATATTTTGATTAGAGTTAATGTCAGCTCTGAAACTTCCGAGCTGAAATTTCTCATTCACATGAATTATTGTTATTATAGAGCTGCATCAATTACATGAAATTAAAAAAATTAATTTATTTTAAATGATAGAATAATAAGCAGGAGCAGCATACCTGTGGAGAAAATGAATTATAAAACTGAAAGTAGAATTGTGGGACAATAAATGTGAAGTTCTGAAAGAAACATAACAAACATTACATGTCTGGTGAAAAAAGTAAAAAATCACTATGGTCAAGAGATGTGACCAATCAATAAAATAAGCTCTCAACAAAATTTTACGAATACAAATACAAATGCAACGCCACAAGACAAAATGCCCAATGAGGTGGCTGAGAAAAAGATGCCCATAAAAATATGGATGTCATATATTTCAAAAATACAGCAACCCAGTTCGATCCGAGTTCGAACCCCACAGTGGTGGTCGGCTGAAGTTGGTTTTCTGTGGTTCCCAACTTCAAGGCGACAAATGCGAGCCGATCTCCCCGTTAAAAAGTTTCGCCACAGAGAGCAACAGTCCTACAACGATAAATCATTCAATCATAACACTTCACTCATAGTTGGAAAAACTGGTGGCAGATGGCAGCACTACACATAACAAGCATTACAGAGAAACAAAAAAAAAACTTCATGTCAGGTTTCACTACACGTACACGCACATTCACGCATGTACCGATTCGTTGGCGCTGTGGTGGTCGAGTGGCCGCTGTGGTGGTTGAGTGGTTATAGTGACAAACTCGCGATGCGAGGATCCGGGTTCGAACCGCACAGTGGTGGTCGGCTGAAGTTGGTTTTCTGTGGTTCCCAACTTCAAGGCGCAAATGCGAGCCGATCTCCCCGTTAAAAAGTCTCGCCACAGAGAGCAACATTCCTACAACGATAAATCATTCAATCATAACACTTCACTCATAGTTAGAAAACTAGTGGCAGATGGCAGCACTACACATAACAAGCATTACAGAGAAACAACAAAAACTTCACGTCAGGTTTCACTACACGTACACGCACATTCCCGCATGTACCGATTCGCTGGGGGGTTCCGCGGGGGGGGGGGGGGTGCATGTGTGGTGTAGTGGTAGGGCCTCAAAAAATATGGCTCAGGGATCCATGATGTTCTTAAGTCAGCCACCTCGTTGGGCAATTTGCCTGTTGTGGCGTTGTATTTGTTGGGGGTTCCGCGGGACGGGGGGGGGGTGCAGTAGTAGGTAGGGCCTCCAAAAAATGGCTCGGGGATTCACAATGTTTTTAAGTCAGCCACCTCGTTGGGCAATTTGCCTGTTGTGGCGTTGTATTTGTATAAAAAATGCAATTAACAAAAATTATAAACATATACACAAGATAAAATATTATACAATGCCCATAAAGAATACTTATGGTTGTCTTATTCTAAGTATGGATAGTTTCTCGATTTACCCCAACATGTTTATCGCATTTCTTTTTAAACGTGTCAATTGTGTTACAATTTACACTACCTCCGTGGGAAAGCTATTCCATTTATTAACAACCCTATTAGAGAAAAATTCCCTGCGACACCATAATCTTGCATTGTCCCTCACCAATCAATACTAATACTACTTCACCAAACACCAACTCTGGCCATATCGCTATATTGCAATTTACTGCCATTAGTGAGATGGGTTGGAAGTGAAGGCGCTGTCTATCGGTGGTCCCCTCGAGTTCGTTAGGGGAAAATATCTTATCTATATCCTCCCTTGGGTTCGAACCCGGGACCCAGATAACAACCTTCATGATGGTAGACGAGTATCTTACCACCATGCCACTCGGGCACTACACCAATCGATACTGGTGTCCCCTTGTAAAAGCAGTCGATTGGCAGTGTACTAAAAGTTCATGGTCCATTCTATCCATCCCATTGAAAATTTGAAATACTTCGATCATATCTCCTCGACACCTGCGTTCATCCAATGTAAACATATTCAAAAAATGAAGTCTCTCTTCATAATTCAAGCCCTGTGTGCCAATAAGGACATGCGTAGCTCTTCTCTGCACCCCTTCAACCAAGTCTATGTCCCTCTGTAGGTATGGTCTCCAAAACCTTACTACAGTAAAACCCTGAAGCACATATAAGCTTTTTAATAAACAAATTAAAAAGGCTGTACATATATGACCATGAGTTATTAAAATGAAATATGGGTCAAGTTGTTCTATTATGTAACTTCTATGTATTATAAATGTATTTATGTATTTATTAAATATGTATTTATAAATGTATTAATAGATATATGATGCGCAAAGTCTAATTATTATACACCTTTTATCTTTCAAGCCATCAGTGACAGAAACATATTTTCAATTTAAAGAGTATCTGAATAATGTTCCCATTTTCAATATATATAATTCATTTGTACTGGAATACAAAATGTAATTTTATGTATAGTCTTCTGTCTTCTAGTGTACAATTAGGAAATTGTTGCCATCTCTTCTGAGCAACAAAAAAAAATTGTTCACAATGTACAATGTCAAGCTAAATCATTCGCTGGAATAAACGATTTTTTTTTTTTTGGCCAACAAAGCATTATGGAAAGACTTCCATCAACAAAGCATTGCACAGACTTCCTGTGCAATCTTTTTAACAGCTGTTTTATAATTACCCATTTTGCTCATTATAATTTGCTTTGATCATCAAAGTTCTTCGCTCTTAAACACTCCAGTAATTATGACTTTCTTGATTTTATGCTGAGGCGGATTCGGGAAAGAAAAGTTTCTTTTTTTCCCGCTGGGGATCGAACCTTAAACTTCTTGCAATCCAGGCAAGCACACCAACTGATATGTCCCAGAGACACTACCTTTCTTTTCTTAAAACAGTGACGAGCAATCTATGGCCCACAAGCCAGACATGGCCTGCTTAGAGATTTTATCTAGCTCATCACAGTAAATTTAGAACACTATCAAAATATTTCATAATAAATTATATTGGCCAGCTAAAATGTTTTCTTTTTTGGCCTGCTCCAAAAAAGTTTGCTCATCACTGCCTTATAATATGCACAGTAATTAGAGGATGTACAAGTGTAGAAAGGGGGAACCATATTTCTTGAGCTTGACCCCTCAAAAAATTATTTATTTTTTTAATTTGAATTTTTGAATTATTTATGAATTTATTTCAAGAAAGCCCTAATTTTGAACTCGTTGAATTTAAATTATGACTGAAAAATTTCAATAATATATCGATAAAATATCAATTTCTCAGAGATTCATTATGGAGCTCCTCCCAGAAAAGAACTTAAAAACCATCTAACTGAAAAGAGTAGAAGAGGGAAAAATAACATGTGTAGCCAAATCAGTGATAGTAGCCAACCACAGCAACTTCTCTAACAACAGTCATGTGGTATCATGTCTATGTGTGCTGCGTGAAATAAATAAATATAGACTTGCCCCTCTCTATTTTATATATCTCCTATAAGGCACAGTAGCATGATACAATAAGTAGAGACATTGCACACCCTCTTTTAACTTAAGCTAGTGATTTCTTGGCGGCGATATTGCTAACTGAAGGATGAATGACTATCACCATCTTTGGAGGCCATTTGCTGAAGTTAGAGAGACTACTACTACTGAACCACACACGCACCCCATCCATATTCCTCTGTGGAACTTCTAATGAATTGGTACATGTTGGAATGTGTGTATGTGTAGTGAACCTGATGTGAAGTTTGTTTCTGTGTAATGCTTGTTGTGTGTAGTGCTGCCATCTGCCATCAATTTTTCTAACTATGAGTGAAGTGTGATGATTGAATAATTGTATCGTTGTAGACTTGTTGCTCTCTGAAGCAAGACTTTTTAAAAGGAGTTCGGCTCGCATTTGCACTTCAAAGTTGAGAACCACAGAAAGCCAACTTCACTGACCACCATTATGGCGAAGGTGGGGTTTGAACCCGGGTCCTCACATTGCGAGTCAATCACTATGACCCCTCAACCACCCTAGCAGCAGTTAAGAGAGACTAATGTTCCTACTCAGCACATTAGGCTACTGTGTGTGTTATGATACACTTACATATATGTGTGTCTCTGTAATATAATGGTCAATGTGGGAAGTCTGGAGTATGATTTTCCAGTAGAGACGAAAAACTTTTCTTTCCCAAAACAATCTCAGCATAATACCTAGAAAATCACAATTACTGGAGTTATTAAGAGCGAAGAAAATAAATGAATATAGAAAACTACAACAAACCATATTAATGACTTTCAAAAAGCTGTTAGGAACATTATCAAGCACGTCATTCAAAAAGGTTTAAATAAATGTTCTGTGACAGCTACATCATCAAATACTAAGAAGGATAAAAAAACATTTCGATTTGAAAAAAATTTCAAATATTCTCACCTTGTAGAAGAAGTACTGTATCAGAATGGCAGCCCTGACATAATAATACTGGCCATGTACAAGTAAAATTCTTTTGAGAAACTTGAACTGAGCAATTGAAAAATCACTGCACTGAACTGCTTGTCTTCCTTCTTTGCCAATAATTCCTAAAACAAATAAAAATATTTTTTTTTCATGAACATATCACACAGATGATAACTTCACAATGTAGCTACCATTCACGTATGCAGTGTATGTTGTTATAATGGTAATCTATAGTATCCCAAATTGTCTACCACATACTGAAATATAAATAAACTAAAGAGCCAAAAAAACTGGAACAGGCATGCGTATGCAAATAAAGAGATATGGAACCAATCAGAGTACGACACTGCAGTCGGCAACGCCTATATAACATAACAAGTGTCTGGCATAGTTGTTAGATCGGTTACTACTGCTACAATGGCAGGTAATTGAGATTTAAGTGAGTTGGACATAGCATCCTTTAAGTGATGGGACATAGCATCTCCCAGTTAGCAATGAAATTTGGATTTTCACGTACGACCATTTCATGAGTGTACCATGAATATCGGGAATCAGGTAAAAAATTTAATCTACGACATCGCTGCGGCCGGAAAAAGATCATGCAAGAACGGGACAGACTTGCAACCCTTCCGCAAATTGTTGCAGATTTCAATGCTGGGCCATCAACAAGTGTCAGTGTGCGAACCATTCAACTAAACATCATCAATATGGGCTTTCGGAGCCGAAGGCCCACTCGTGTACCCTTGATGACTGCACGACACAAAGCTTTACGCCTCGCCTGGGGCCGACAACACTGACATTGGACTGTTGAGGACTGGAAACACGTTGCCTGGTCTGACGAGTCTCGGTTCCAATTGCTTCAAGTTGATGGATGTGTACGGGTATGGAGACAACCTCATGAATCCGTGGACCCTACATGTCAACAGGGGACTGTTCAAGCTGGTGGAGGCTCTGTGATGGTATGGGGCGTGTGCAGTTGGCGTGATATGGGACCCCTGATACGTCTAGATACGACTCTGACAGGTACATAAGCATCCTGTCTGATCACCTGCACCCATTCATGTCCATTGTGCATTCGAACGGACTTGGACAATTTCAGCAGAACAATGCGACACCCCACACGTCCAGAATTGCTACAAAGTGGCTCCAGGAACACTCTTCTGACTTTAGACACTTCCGCTGGCCACCTAAATCCCCAGACATGAACATTATTGAACATATCTGGGATGCCTTGCAACGTGTTGTTTAGAAGAGATCTCCACCCCCTCTTACTCCTACAGATTTATGGACAGCCCTGCAGGATTCATGGTGTCAATTACCTCCAGCACTACTTCAGACATTAGTCGAGTCCATGTCACGTAGTGTTGCAGCACTTCTACAGGCTCGCGGGGGCCCTACACGATATTAGGCAGGCGTATCGGTTTTTTTGGCTCTTCAGTGTATAAAAGAGATCTTTTAAAACATTTTAAGGATTTTTCATTAGTAAAAAGGAAATTTTAGGGATATTTTCCCGTTGCAAAAACCGTGACACCGTGCAAACCACTGCTAATCATGGACAACCAGTAGGGGTTAAAATCCTTGGGTTAAATTACCTCTCAAAAATCAAATTTACAAACCAAAAAATCAAAACAAGAGATATGGATAAAGCAGATACACGTAATCGTGCCAATTTTGGATTTTGAAAGGCCGGATTGGCGAATTTTATGTTTTCTCCCTAAAAATAAATTATATTTTTGTCATTTGACAAAAAGAATTTACACACTTATAAAGCAGCAGTTTCTTTTCGGGTAAATTCTTGGAGAATCGTTTTTTCACTAAATGTATGGATTTTTTACAATCACAGGCAAAATTTGGAGATGAAATAATTTTTCAGGAATCCGGGAGATAGAGCAGAAATTTGGGAGACTTAGCAGTTATGATCGAAAGTTTTTGCATCACATTCTGGACAGACTTTTTTTATGATAGGGAGTTTGGTGCTCTGATTGCACAGTATGAGAACCCACTTGTGATGGCTCTCTTTCATAAGTTAAAGTAGAATTTTCAATCAGAAAAGATCCTGACAATGACTGAGCAGGTTTTGAACTTACAAAGGCTCTGAATATGATTTGACAACTGACATATGGCAACTACTTACATCATATCACGTGATGATGGACAATAATCCTATTCATATGTTTTTGGCAGGGTCAGAACCAGATAGGCAAAGGGAGCAACTGCCTATGGCAGCAAACTTTAAGGGAATGTGGGACACTGTTACAAAATTATAAAATTTTACAGTGGAGGGGGGCAGCAAAATCCTCAACCTTAAAAAATCCTAGTTATGGCCATAGTATTGAGTAACGTGATTGTAAGATACCAGTCTATGTGCATGTGAAATATCACGTCCGTTGGTTCCTTTAGAGCGTTTTTGATTTTGTTTTGCCTGTAAATGTCAGAACACAAACTTACTCTGTGTGTTTTGTGATTGATAACTTTTTCAATGGTACAAAATAATTTATCTTCAAATTTGTTTTAATTTTAAGAGATGTGAAAGCTGTTATATATTTTCCTCAGCTGCTGTGACTCAGTTTCTAACACATGAATTCTCTCTAAGACAGACAATCTTTGTGGTGCAGCCATTACAAAGAACTTGTTGCAAAAATAATAGTAATAGTAGGGGGACATCCATTGCCCTTAAAAACATTTTTATTACTGTAAGTTTGAGGCCTTGCGCCGCTATTCACTCTAAAGCAGAGCTACAAATTTGCCATCAGTGAACCATGAGTGAAGATAATCGTCAAATGAAAGCTTTGGGTTCACGGTTAGACTGCAAAAATTAAATTTTTGCTAACAGCAGCATGCAAAAATTGCTGTTTACCAGTGTTAACGATAAAGACATTTCTTCAATATAATTAATTTGAAATTAATTATAAACAATCATTTATATATAAATGTCAAAAAAAATTATTTAAATTTCTTTTTTTGCTTGTGTAGAAATTCGTTCTTCACTGAAAATGCATCTTCTCCGATGACACATATCAGATTTGTCCAAAAAGGTCCATCTGTTATCTGGAAGCTTTCATTTAAAATGTTTCACTATTTTTAAAATAGAGATGGGATTAATATTCGGCTGCTATTCGGCCTTCTTGCGGAATATTTGGTACGGCCGAATAATGCTTAGGTATTCTACCAAACACCTGTGTAAATCTAAACACAACAAACTAATTTTAAAAAATTATATTCACTGTAATTTTTTGCATAAATTAAAAATTTACTGCTTATATTATTATATTATTACTGGGGGGGCTCTGCCCCCCTGCCGCCTTTGGCGGCCAACCCCCCCCCCCCCCACTTCTCTCCCGGACATATCTTGTTTATTTCGTCCCACTTCATCAGCGTGCTATGGAAAAGGGGAAAGGGACGTGTGAAAGCACCAGCCTACTGAAGAAGCGAATTTTAATGAAAATAATAATAAAGCAACAAAAAACAAATGAGATTCATCAAGTATCCCCAGAAAACTTCCCCATGGGGGTCCCCAGATTCAATTCGCTGAATTTCAGTGGGGCCCCACACTGGATATATCTTGGGCTACCGATGTGTTGCAAATTTTACAATGTTAAACCACAAAAATCAATGAGATTCATTCAGGGGCACCGAATTACAACCTGCCAACATTTCCATGAAGCCCTGACTTGCAAGCTTGTCGGACACCCCCCTGTGAGAATTTTTCATTTTTATCAATTTTACAACGAATAAAATCCAGGGCCCCACATCCAGTAGCGGGGACACAATACGCAGATTTTTAGTGGGGCCCCAGACTGGCTATATCTCGGGTTTCAGCTGTGGCAAATTCTACAACAGAAAAGAATGAGATTCATCCAGGGCCCCCAAAATCAAACCTGTAAACATGGGGCCCCCCGACTTGGAAGCTTGTTGGTCATCCCCCGGTGCGAGTGCCATGAAAAATTTTCATTTGTATTCGTTTTACCAACGAATAAAATCCAGGGCCCCAAAATGAAACCTGTAAACATGGGGCCCCCGACTTGGAAGCTTGTCGGTCATCCCCCGGTGCGAGTGCCATGAAAAATTTTCATTTGTATTCGTTTTACCAACGAATAAAATCCAGGGCCCCCAAAATGAAACCTGTAAACATGGGGCCCCCGACTTGGAAGCTTGTCGGTCATCCCCCGGAGCGAGTGCCATGAAAAATTTCCATTTGTATTCGTTTTACCAACGAATAAAATCCAGGGCCCCCAACCAATTACCCGGGACACCAATTCGCATACTTTTGGTGGGGCCCCAGACTGGCTTTATCTCGGGCTTCCGCTGTTGCGAATTCTACAACAGAAAAGAATGAGATTCATCCAGGGCCCCAAAATGAAACCTGTAAACATGGGGGCCCCGACTTGGAAGCTTGTCGGTCATCCCCCGGTGCGAGTACCATGAAAAATTTTCATTTGTATTCGTTTTACCAACAAATAAAATCCAGGGCACCCAAAATGAAACCTGTAAACATGGGGCCCCAGACTTGGAAGCTTGTCGGTCATCCCCCGGAGTGAGTGCCATGAAAAATTTTCATTTGTATTCGTTTTACCAACGAATAAAATCCAGGGCCCCCAAAATGAAACCTGTAAACATGGGGCCCCCGACTTGGAAGCTTGTCGGTCATCCCCCGGAGCGAGTGCCATGAAAAATTTCCATTTGTATTCGTTTTACCAACGAATAAAATCCAGGGCCCCCAACCAATTACCCGGGACACCAATTCGCATACTTTTGGTGGGGCCCCAGACTGGCTTTATCTCGGGCTTCCGCTGTTGCGAATTCTACAACAGAAAAGAATGAGATTCATCCAGGGCCCCAAAATGAAACCTGTAAACATGGGGCCCCCGACTTGGAAGCTTGTCGGTCATCCCCCGGTGCGAGTACCATGAAAAATTTTCATTTGTATTCGTTTTACCAACAAATAAAATCCAGGGCACCCAAAATGAAACCTGTAAACATGGGGCCCCAGACTTGGAAGCTTGTCGGCCATCCCACGGAGCGAGTACCATGAAAAATTTTCATTTGTATTCGTTTTACCAACGAATAAAATCCAGGACCCCCCAACCAATTACCCGGGACACCAATTCGCATACTTTTGGTGGGGCCCCAGACTGGATATATCTTTTGCTCCCGCTATCAAAATTTTTCAACGTTAAAGCAGCAAGAAAACAATGAGATCCATCAAGGGCCCCTGGAAATGAAAACTTTTTACTTATACGTGAAATCTTCCCTGGGTACCCCGACCCTGTGTTGGGAGCACTGCTGTTGTGTGTGTATATTATATATATATATACCTCTCGGCATGGACCTCCCCCCCCCCCCCCCACAAAGGAAGGGCTGACAGGAGCCACAACGATTCTTATCACTTTTTGATTTTTCACACTATAAATTAATCACAGAGGGGCCCCTGAAAAGCTGGTTTGGGGGCTCGAAATCTAAATTCCAGCCTAAGGGCTCTGCTGTAGGATGTAGGAGCCTCTTGGTACATGCACATAACATGGTCCCGATGGGTCAAATGGGTCCCGATATGTGAATATCGACCCAATATTGATATATGATATCATATCAATATATGAATATGAATGTACGATATATGAATGTGAATATCGATATATGAATCGAACCCACTTCCGTAACAGATTTCCGTCACTCAAAAATTTCACCCACTTCCGTCACTCGGTTGCTTAGCAACAGGCCCTTTTCGAGTTTGTTTGTGATTTTATATTATAGAATAGATATATTATTTTGTGGTGGTATATCCTTTTCTGTGAAAGTCAAAGTGAATTTCTAGGATAAGGGAAACATGAAACTCCAAATAGAATCCTACTGCAATAACGTGTAAACGAGCATGAATTACACCAATTCACTAACTGAAGGATACACTTAGGCAAGAATCGTATTCAGCTACAGAAAGGTGCAAAAACATCTAGAGAGGAAAAATAAGTCTGAAATTTTATGATGCATTAATACTTGAGAGTAAATAATGGTTGACACTTTCTTAATTAGATGTAAAATTATAACAAGTGCTGGAAAAATATAATTATTAAACCATAGTGCTTATTTTTATTTATTTTTTTTTGTGTTTTTTCCACACAGACTGCCATTGAAGTAAAAAAATATATGATTGTCTAACCTTCCTATTTACAGTATGCCGCCTTCCCAAATAGTATTGTCACAAGTAGAGGTGGGAGGGTGAGTAGATGTCCAGCGAAGCAAAGCAGCACTCATTTCAGATTACTGAAGGTGTTGGAAAAAAGATAAGAGTTTAGCCAACATCCCCTAAAGGAAGGGGGGAGGAAATCTTCTTTGGAAAGCTATTTATGGAGGTTGTTGGTTATATTTGATTAGAAGAATGGTGAAATATGGTAAAAAAATACAGACTTCCCCAGACTGACTTTATTAAGTCAGTAATAAATAAGGAACGGCAACAAAAGGATAAATTATTTGCAATTTTTATTTCAACATATATTTGACACAATATTCAGCCCAGAAAACCATGTGGTATAAATTAGCTCAAAAACTAAATTTTAGAATTTTGAAGGGAAAAAAAGTGAATAGAAAATAAGTAGAGGATTTCTGAGTATCTGCCGCAAAAATTATTTGAGCCACTATTAGGGGTGTATGACAGGTACGGTCGCACATAGGACCCCTCATTTTAGGGAGGGACTCGTACTTATACTAATATAAATTCTGAATTTTCATCTATTTTGGAATTATTTTTTTCAATTATTCGTAATTTTTATGGGTGCTGGAGTTATCTCCTTCATCTATTTTTTTTTATATTTTCAATTCATTGATTCTGAATTTCCATTAAATCTCAGATTTATTTTATTAGGTCATAATATATTTTTTCGTTTTGGAAAAATTTTTTCAGTTTGAAATTTTCATTTTTTTTTTGTTAATTTACATTTAATTTCGTCCTTTTTTGGATATTTTTCAAGTATTCCTGTATATTTTGTAATAATGTATGAATATTTGGATGCCGATTCCCCTCTCCCACAAAATATATGAAATCAGAGTTGGAATTATTCAAATGTCTTTCTCTATTTTAATTAGTATTATCAGCTGCTTTTATTTCAACAAAATTTGAAAAAATGAATTTTTTTTTGAATCTCTGTGAATTTGTTATGAAAAATTTTATCAACCAAGTTTGAGGGAAAACGTACATGTTCCTCAACACGTAATGAAGGGGTGGATAAAATTACAACCAATAGAGATAAAGAATGTGGAATGGTATCAACAATTTGTACAGTGGTTTACATAAAACCAAAGTTATTGTGAATGAACTTCAGGATACTAAGCATATTTGTTCAAAATAATTGCATAAGTTGAATTGATTAGATGAGTTGAATGGAAAAATTTGTAGATTAAAAAGTATTTTTTTGCACATTTGATCATGAGTGTAAAATTGGAATAAGGAAAGCAAACAATTGAAGAACTGCCCAGCAAAAATGATTTCGTAATATAAAAAAGTGACACTTTTCAATCCCTGAACATTCGGGAAAAACATGCAGAATGAAGTATCTGTATTTCATATTGGGTTGACAATTAATTAATGATAACTAAATTAGATTAATAAGTAAATGCTCAATTTTAATCATCATTATCTAATTCTTGGACAAAACATGTTTGATACAGTGAAAAACCTATTATTTATTTTACTTGCTATCGAGAATTTAATATAAATTGATATCAGTCTTTTTAATGTATTCCATGATCCTTATTGCAACTTGCTTTTCCTGGCATGCAAGAAATAGTCAAGACTTTAATGCTCAAAAAAGTATGTATTATCCCCCCCCCCCCCGATTCTTTGCCGAAGAGTTTGTATCCCCTGATTCTTTGCCCTGAGCCAATGCCAAAATGAAATACTGAAATGAAATTTAATAAAATGAAATTTTATTACCATTTTCATACATATAAGTAAAGTACAAAGGTATAACACAAAAACAACACAATACATAAACTACACATAACTGAGGACCAGTGTTTGATCTCCCAAGGGATGCAGTATCCGTCTAGGCTAGATCCATGAAAATCAAACTTGTGAAACTGACAATTACTGTTATAATATTTTAGTTAAACAAGCCCAAAAAAGGTATAGATACACATTTTCTCTTTATGCTATGATGAAACCTACTTTGCACTACCCATACTTGCACCAAGGCATCAGGTTAGCAACCCTAGAAGATTTTTTCCTTTTCTCCTCTATTTCTCTCTTAGACAATGAATCCTCTTTTTTGTGATGACTTCCGCTGTAATTTCTCAGCGGTCAAATATTGGAATTGATGTTCTGTGGTTTTTAACTTTGAGGTAAAAATTCAAGCTCATCATTTGATCATTTTTGTCGCACCACAGTCATTCTCTGCACATGAGGGCTAATTAGTTCGGGATCCACAATTTATTGTCAATTCTGAACGGTAGGCTTTAAATTCAAGCTGGTCTCTCTGTAGAGACCCGGTGGACTACTACTACTACTACTAAACCACACATGCACCTCGTCCATATTCCTCTGCGGGACCTCTAACGAATTGGTACATGCAGGAATGTGTGTGTACATGTAGTGAAACCTGATGTGAAGTTTGTTTCTGTGTAATGCTTGTTATGTGTCGTGCTGCCATCTGCCACCAGTTTTTCTAACTGTGAGTGAAGTGTAATGATTGAATAATTTATCGTTGTAGGCGTGTTGCTCTCTGTCGTGAGACCCAGTAGACTGCAACACGATACTAACATAAACTGAAGACAGGTGGCAGAAACTCTTGAACACATAATTCTCATAATTGACAGCATAAATATGTTAGGTCCATACATATACACATGCAACATGTTCCAGCATGTACCTAATACATAGAAATTCCTCAAAGGAATATTTACAAGGTGCATGTACAATTGAATAGCAGTAGTACTGGTCAAACAATCAGATAGCATTCAGGAGATGCTGTCATCAATTTTCTCAAATTAAAGTGCAGAACTTGTAATAGATGAATATTTAGGTAATTTTTTATTATTGTTTATGTCTTATAGGTAGGATCCCAGCTGGTTTCTTATCAAATAAAGCAATTTGGTTAACTAGACAAAAAATGATTGTTGCAAAATAAAAGTGAAACTTTGACCTGCTGTTTAGCAGGTTATGTCAACACTAGTTCTTTGGTGAATTTAATTACTTGCATAATTAGGTATTTTCCAGTGATTTAATTACTCACTGAATTAGACATTCATTGTGTTTTGACACAATGACCTTTGTTGTGGATCTGTTGCTGGTTATTTATAAAACTTTTACTTTGGGAAGTGAAAAATTGGCTCGTGCTCAATCCTCAAGCTTGGGATATCACAGAAAACAAACAGTCACAACCACCAATGTGTGATTACTAGGATCAAGTTCTGGCTTCTTTGTGATATGAAGTAATTACAATACCCACATACAACACAATGGCTGCAGCTAATATATTTGTTCTGTTCGGCAAGATTTAGCCAAGATAGTCTACATAACAAATAGAATATCGGAAAGATTTAGGAATTTTACAAAATGCACAATTTATTGATTTTCACACCCCTTTTTTTTGTTTGGCTCTCATACTTGAATGCTCTAAAAGCTCTTTATTGCAAAACATAAATAAAAATGCTCATAAAAAAGGGTATGGATTACAAAAACCTTACCTATGCCCACATCAGCTTCTTGGATCATACTGACATCATTTGCACCATCACCAATAGCAGCAGTAACTGGTTTGTCATGCATTGATTTGACCATTTTCACAACCTAAGTAGAGTGTTGAAATATTGAAATGCATATAAGGTATGTCGCTGGAACTAATTTATCAAAAACCTTGTTGTAAAGCTGGTGCTGATACTGAAGTTTGATAGCAATATAATCAAGCATTTCTTAAATGACTCTATAACAAAAGGTACAAGATGTCAAGTAGGAGAAATATTTGCATTGGACAGATGGTGACAGTGTGAAAAAGAAATGGGCCACTGCATTAATTTATATTATCTCAATGATGCACCTGACCCCAGGGCCGTCTTAAGAGCATCATGGGTCCCCGGACCAAGTAATTTTTCTGAGGCCCTAATAGGCAAATTCTTGAAAATTTCAACAAGTTCTCATTTTTGCGAGGCCTTTTTTCTCTTGAGGCCCCCAGGCCGTGCCCGGGTGGGCCCATGCTGAAGACGGCACTGCCCAACCCGCCCTTTAAAGGTTTGCAGCAGTGATTCCCAACATGGGCGTAAATGCCCTCTGGGGGGGAGGGGACAGTAGAAGCCACAGGTTTAACACAGGATCCTACGGGTTAGGTTGCATTGGGAGAAAACAATTTCTGTAGAAGGGGGGGATGGGACAAAAAAGGTTAGGAAACTGGTTTACAGGAACTTTAGAAAATGAGACATTGAAAATCCTGGCAATGCAATACTAACTGGCTAGGTGAGACAGGCACAAAGGCTCCGAATCTATAACCAGTGAAATCGATTTGAGAGATGTGTCACTCTCTTCATTTCCCTCACTCTGCTCATGTGTATAATACAGATTATACACCATGAGATGACCTTGAGAATAGAAGTCATTCACATGAAATAAACTAACAGAGTCCTCCGAGATATGAAAATAGAAGAAATAATGTTAGCATGCAGTCCTTAGCTGGCATGCATGTCCACATTGTTATTAATTATTTTGTGATTTATGTGAACAAGAAAGAATGTATTAATCCTTTGAATTGTACATTAACTTCCCAATGAATTTTTATATTGCTTCACATATAGCACCCACTGGTTATCGCGGTCAGCGCCTACAGCATTTATGTGCTCAAATAAATAAAATTTAGTCAGTGTCCTGGAAATAAGCAAATTTGTGTCAGAATAGTTTCAGCTCAGCCACGTTATCCAGTATGCCAAAAATGTGTTACAATAAATGTGCAAATCAAAAGTATAGAGGAATCAAACCCAGTCCTCTTGCAATGGCGAGCTTGCCTGGATTGCAAGAGGGCAGGATTCTATTTGCTGCTGAGACTAGTAGACTTTTCTTTTGGAGTTCACTTTGGCATAATATCCAAAAAAAGTCTTTCCTTCTAAAACCTGTTTACTCTCATCATTAAAATGCCACAAAAATATTTCTCCACTCACAGCCCAAAGGATTATGGGAAAAGAGGCATGAACCCCCCCCCCCCCCATCTACCAAAAATGAGGGGACGATTTTTTAACTATGGAAGAGGAGGGGAAAAGCTGTCAAGCAAATTGTATTTCCAAAAATAAATTGTCTTTTACTTTGCAATCCAAAGGCTCAAGGTGCTTTACTTTATACATACTGAATTGTAAAAATTCATTGTTATCTACAGTTGTAAGATGTTGCAATAGTTGAAGTGATGTCCCATCAGTGGACAATAATCCTGCCAATTCTACAATGACAATCAAGACAAAAAAGGGCCCGGATAGGCTAAAAAGCGTAAGTTCACACTGCAATCATTGACAAGGCTGCTGTTGAAAGATTTTGCACTTGTAGCCAGCAGCACTATGGATGACTTTCAGCAATGCAATTTTATAATTCAGTAATGAGAACTTTTGGACATCAACCTTATGACATTTTTGAAAAAAATTTAGACCTTAAATTTACTCGGAAAATAACTCAATACCCAAGTTGGTCTTGTGAGGAGTCAATGAAAGGAGCGGAAGCATCGATACAGGTATTCAGTAATTATACTTTGAAATTGCTCCTTGATAAAGCTCCCGTAATCTCCCTCAACTGGAATGCATGTAAATATAGATCCTACATGCACATGCGCAAAAGAGGATATAGCAAAATTCCATACCCACTCAAAGATAAACACAGCTATATTTTTTCTCTCAGTTCAGTAACAGTGTGGTCTGCTCTTATCACAATAAAGCTTCTTCATCTTATAACCCTACCACTCACTCAATATAATGGACATTTACTACATACATTTAACTTACCTCTAGGTAATCGGGGCTCACTTACTCCTTATATTGTGATGTCTCCAATGCAGGTAAGTCAGGAGTTAATACCAGATAAGCGTGTCTCTTATTTCCTCATTCCGTATACCATGATGAATTATGAATACGATTCCCATAATTCCCAGGTCGAAACAGTACCATGTTAATGCATGCCCCCCCCCCTCCCAGGCTGTCTGGGTGGGCCTCATGAAAACAAAATATGAGTCAAATTTTCCAGAGTGAGCACGTTAATTTGTAGGCAGACCTTTTTAGCCAGGTAGAGACCTCAGAAAAATCACTTTGCCCAGGGACCCACAGTACTCTTAAAACTATCCTGTGCCAAAACAAATACTCTACAATGAATAATCTTTTCAATGTATATAGATGTACCTATAATTTCCTTCAAATTAGTCTTTTATAGTGGTGATAGTAATGTAGAATAACAATTGCTTATAATTAGAGCC
This sequence comes from Pholcus phalangioides, assembly GCF_987345545.1. Lineage (NCBI taxonomy): Eukaryota > Metazoa > Arthropoda > Arachnida > Araneae > Pholcidae > Pholcus > Pholcus phalangioides. The sequence continues at coordinate 44,449,686 of NW_028301603.1, read as the reverse complement.
CAGATGTTTAGGCACTAAAAATGGCCAAAATAATAGGCAGGCAAAAGGTACTAAAAATGCTTAAAATAGGCATTAAAAAAGGCATTTATAATTTATGGAAAAAATAACTAAAACTAAGATATCAAGGATCTAAAAACTAGCTGCATTTAATCCTCTATACTGCTTTAATTATGATTTATGGTAACTGCATTATAATGCAAGTTAAACTAATTTCAAGCACAAAATAAAATGTCAGTAGACCCTCATTATTAGGTCAATTTCAGGACCACAATTACCAGATGCAGAGCCCGTAGAGAAAATGTAGAGAATAGATTTATTAAATGTAGTAACAGATTTATTTTACATTACCATGTATGCGGGACTCCTTCAAGAGTGGACCTTGTGTAGCTGCATCTGTCACACACCCCTGAGGGTAACTGGTAAAATTAATTGAATACTAAATACGTATGTAAAAAGTCTCGGTTGTTTGCAGTGCATTTATAGTGAAAAAAAAAACAAAATCAGAACAACATGGGCCCCAGAGCACTGTTTCCTTCTATCCCACTTGTGTGAGCCATGGCGTCAATTGATGGTGAATTGCTGACAGATGACTGTCCCAAGACACAGTCATTGGTCAGCTATACATATACAATGCAGTCCAATGCCTGAACTATGGGTGAAGTGTAATCACTAAACTTCACCCATAGTAAGAAAAAAATTGATGCCAGATGGCAGCACTGCACATAACAAGCATTACACAGAAACAAACTTTACGTCAGGTTTACTACACATACACACACATTCCAACATGTAGCAATTCGTTAGAAGTTCCGCAGAGGAATATGAACGAGGTGCATGTATGATTCAGTAGTAGTAGTCCAATGCCTGAGCAAGACTTATTCACGTGAAGCATGTGGAGAAACAAAAATTTCTAATTTTCCTCTGATTTTCTAACATGGACTGCGTTTATCTGAAATAAAACTATTCACATCTAACATCATCTGGTCAAAGCAAAGTTAATGCATGACAACACCAACTTCTCTCTCAGATCACTTATTCACATTTAAATTGGACTGGAAGGGGTGGGGCTGTCTGATGATAATTAGTACCGAGAGAGTTAGAAAATTTTAAAACCAGCAATTCTTTTCTTCTCAATGCTCAAAATATTGAAGTTGTATAGATTATGGACATTGAAATTCACTAATAAACTTAAAAAGATGTTAAAATAGGCATTTATGGCAGGAAAACTTTAAAAAGGCATTTTTACCAAAAAAAGTTTGAAAATATGCAAAAAAAAAGGCATTTATTGCATTTTGCCTGAACTTCTGGGCTCTACTTATAATATCTTCATTGCTGCTATAATTGCTAGAAATTTGATTTTTTTTTTTTATCCCGGTTTATGAGGTACAGGAATATGAGAAGGTAAACTAAAACACTGTCATTTTTATTAATTTTCCCAGGCTTCGAGGTTGTTTTTTTTACTGTGAGGGAGAACGGGCAACTCCATTTATTCATGTCACCTCGATTCTACAGTGGAGGCTACTTGAGATTGATTTAAGTATATCTGTGTGAGGAGGCGCCAACAGTTTAAGAGACAATTTTTTATTTCTAGCAATGGTTGGGAAAAACGGGAAAACTTAGAATCAGAAGCAGTATTTGGAGGTGATAAAACGTTTTCAGCAAAGTTGAATTGAATGTCTCCAGTCATAAAGTAAGCAAATTTTGCTTTCTTTACAGTTAGGGATGGTCATTAAAAGTAATTTATGAACCTTAATTTTCAACTTATTTATTATGAACCAGGACCAAGTAAATCTATTCCCAGAGACCAGTAAAAATTTTGGCCAGGAATGGCTTTTTTTTCAACCACTTGATCAATGTTGTTATATAGAATACTAATTTGAGCATGTATTACTTTAAGTTACATAATCAGTCAAGGATGTTAATTTTTATAGATTTGTTCAAGCATGGTATGATAAACTGCTAATGAAATTATGAAAAATGTATCTTTACCTCAGCTTTCTGCAGAGGAGATAGTTGGGAACAAAGAACAGAAGCGCAGCTTGCTGCCACTGACCCAAGCAAGTCAGGATGATCAATTAGAGAAAGTCCTAGACTTTTTCCATCAATCAGCAATGCACATTCTTTGAGGTTTTCTTCTGCTATCCTATAAATTTTTGAATATTCAGAAAACTCTAAAACAGGAACCAATCAATCCTATTACATATGGTGAGTCATAAAATTTTATAAAATTTCATTATCAGTATTATCTACCCATTGCCAATTCTGGAAGAAAAGTGAGGATGAGGAAAATGATGAAATAAAAAAAAAAAGGAACAAATCGATGGAATTCCAACTTATTAATCACTGGAAATTCAATATGAATGTTGATCTGCAGAGATGCTCTTTAAACTCTCTAAAGACAATATTACCTAGCTTTTATCCGAGTCAGGGTAAAATAACTCTCTTCAGGGGTATGTTGGTTCAACACGTGCAACAAGACTGTGTCCTCATTCATATGACCAGAACCAAGGCTGATGTTGTAAGCTGTCTCATGATGGTCCCCAGTTAGCACCCAAACCTGATAAAAAAAAAAAAAAAAAATATAAATTAAAAATAGTACACAGCATGGGAGTACAGAAAAATAAATTAATGGCTCTACAAGTAGAAAAAACCATGAAAACAGCACCATTAACTTTGATATTAATCTCAAAATACTGTACTATATCGATAAACATTTGCTATAAAGAGAGCTACACAACTCTTCAATAGCTGCAAAATAAGCAGAAAATATCTAAAATCACATTGTATCAAATTAATATAAAACCAAAAATAAAAAACTAGACTCGCATGAAGTGCAAGTGAGATAAAATGTTCAGATACCTTAATACCAGCAGCATGAAGGGCTTTCAAGGTATCTTTAACACCTTTCTGCAGGCAATCCTCAACTGCAGTGGCTCCTATCAAATCAAAATCGCATTCAATGCTGTCAAACATCTCAGCAACCTTCAAGAATAGGGAGAGAATATAGAATGAATCGCGACAAAAAATACATACAGTCAAATCCTGTTATAGCACCCCCTCCCCATTGTAGTGTGAACCCTGCTTAATGCCACAAATTTTTAGTGAGCAAATCTTCCACACTGTAAAAACCTGTTTTAGTGCTTACTCATTATAACGCCACCTATTGTTTGTGTGTAAACAGTCTGTGAGTCCTTTCTCAAGAATTTACACACAACTTCCTTTCTCCCATCATTTTACTTTTGTTTTTTGTAAGCTGTTAAGGATTATCCTTTTCATTTCACTATCACCTGCCAACATAACAACAGTTTAGAGCAAATGATTTGAAGAATAAAGAATAGTGTGCAGGGCCGTCTTAACATCATCATGGGCCCCCGGGCCAAAAGGTTTTTTTGAGGCCCTACTAGATAAATTCTAGAAAATTTTAACTAGATCTCATTTTCGTGAGGCCCCTTTACTCTTGAGGTGCCCGTGTGGGTCCATGCATTAAGACAGCCCTGATAGTGTGGAGAGGAGGGGTCTTGGAAAGCACATTTCTAATGAACACCTGAAAGTGTGTAGGAACCTTAAAGTTAAATGACCAACCAATTTAAAGAAATAGATTTATTGATAAAAGAAAATGTTCAATGAGCATACTGCAACAGTTTGTTTGATGTTGTCAAGAGAAGTTTTTCAGCAGTGCATGTTTTTACTCACTAGTTATCATATTTCAAGTGGTATGGGTAGTCATTAAGAAGTCATCTCCCTCTATTTGGTCCATTAAATCACGTTGAAAGAAGTTGTTCTCCCAATATCTGAAAAACTGAAAATTTGGATATTTTGGGATTGCTGAAATAAAGCAGACCAAGCTAGATAAGATATCTCGAGATTGCTGCTGTAAGGGTTTATAAGTAGTTTATTCTCTTCAAACACCAGAACAGCTGCTGGGTATTTGGAAAAATTAACTGGAAAAGTATTTTATGATATATTGATAATTAATATAGCGCTTCATTGATTAGGAGTCCTTTTTCAAGTATGACACTCTAATGTTTGAGAGCAAACATCAGATCAATACATTTGCAAACAGCATAAATGTGCTCAAACACAAATAAATACAAATACAACACCACAACAGGCAAAATGCCCAACGAAGTGGCTGAGAAAAAGATGCCCATAAAAATATGGATGTCATATATTTCAAAATTATAGCAACCCAATTAAAAATGCAATTAACAAAAATTGTAAACAATATATACACCTGATAAAATATTATACAATGCCCTTAAAGAATACTTATGGTTGTCTTATTCTAAGTATGGATAGCTTCTCGATTTACCCCAACATGTTTATCGTATTTCTTTTTAAACGTGTCAATTTTGTTACAATTAATTCAAATGTGTTGTCAATTGTGTGTAACACAATTGACAACACACATTTTTACATTTAAGATAAAAATGACAACAAAACGAAGACAATATATACTTACAGCAGTATCACGATCTGTCAGCAAGCACCTTGCTGCCCTGAGCTTACGATCAAATTCTAGATACTCATCTTTCGATAACTTCTTTTCTGCAATTGCCAGAGCTCTATAGCCAGCCTGCTCAACAAACACATCCATATATAACTTATGGGAGTTTCAGAATCTAAATTCACAAATTTTGCATTGCTATTTTCAACTCATTGCGCCATCTTGAATGAACATTGAAAGAAAGCTATACAGCAGTGGTGGCCAAATCACATGAGTATATGTAAATTTTTTATATAGAATGCACAGCTGATCAAACTATATGGCTACTCTGAATGAGTTACTATTTGACTAATTCACAATAAAAAAAAAAATATTTTACTTGTTTCTGTACATCACTCTTGGTTATCTGTTAAAATCGCACACATAATTTTGATGAAGTAGGTAATAAGAATAGGTTTCTTTAAAACAGAATTATTTCAGAATTTAATGGCCCTTTGCAAAAACCATGCATATTCAGATCAGTTATGTTAGACAAGTTTCATAAAGAGTTACTGTACTATATCAACGAGTATTCTCTTAACTATACCTACGCTTCAACTGACAGACCTATCAGGGAAATCAATGAAAGAAACTTGGCAAATTTCAAAAAATTGAAAATTGCAAATGATAATCTTAAATTTCCATGTTTTTTCTACTGTCAAATTTGACAAAAAGCCAATTAAATTGAGATTTGTGACATGCAACCACAAATAGCTACAATCATAAAATTGGTTTTAAATTCTTCAAATTGCTTCATGATAAGATTATTATTATGAAGAAATTTATTATTTATGAAGAAATTTATTTTATATATATATTTGTGAAAATATTTTTATTATGAAGAATATAAGAAATTGACAACAGCAAATTTGGCATTATCATCAACAATAATGTCAAGGTATTGGAACTTCTTAAAAAAGATAAAATTAAATCCATTGAGACACTTGATTTTGAAAATCTTTTCACTAACGTTCGACATAATGAAATTCTTAACATCTATGAATTTCTCTATAACAACTATAAACAATGCATAAAAATAGAAAAACACGAATGGTTGAATATTGCAAAATTTTGTATTTTTGAGATCTATCTATTTAATGGTATTAGTTTATATAAACAAACCACAGGTATTCCTATGGGGACTTGTTTTTCAAGTGCTTTTGAAAATATTTTCTTGCATTACTTTGAAAACAAAAATTTAATTTCTCTTAAAAATTGAATTTAATTATATTTTAATATTACTGGTTTCAAATACATTGATGATTTAATTATTTTCAACTACAACAACTTTAACAAAATCAGTCAGCAAGTCTATCCTACATTAAATCTTAAAAAAACTAAAAACTAATCACAACAATAATCAAGCTGATTTCCTTGACTTAAAAATAAACGTTGCTAACAGTATGGTCTTAACTGGTATCCACTAAAAAAGAAAAGACTTCAATTTCACACAGTCAATTTTCTAACCAATCACAATTCAAATATTAGAAAAAAGGTTTTAAAAAATATTGTATTTTTCCAATTTTCTCACAACAAACATATCTGTAATAATGCCAAAGATTTTCAAAATGCATTAAATAATTTCAAAAATTTTTTAATATGCAACAGGTTTCCTCCTTACATCTTGGACTTACCTCATCCTCAACTATAACTGTTCACTTTGAACACAACCAGCTATACCTAGGACTAGCACATGGTATGTACTTGCACCTTCTGCATCTATTTTATATATTTTTATATTGACTATTACTTTGAATTTTTCATCAACTTTACAAAAAACATTTGTTTTGCCTTTTACAGCAGAACGAAGGGGGATTGAGCATCTGTTTAGACTATGGAGGCCAAATGATCTCAGAAACGTTCTGTGTTAAGCCAATGTCAGGGCAGGGTTTTTTGGTTTAAACCTTGGTTTTAACCAAGTGGTCTTTTTTTCTTCAAAAATCACATAAAAGTGGCCTAAATATCATTTTTTCCTTGAAAAATATCATACTGGTTCATTATTAGCCAAAATTTTTCATTCTTACATTTTATATTCTTGGAAACATTTTGATGGTATATCTTTAAATGGTATAAGGTGGTATAAGTGTTTTTGTTCCAAAAAGTCTCATAAAAGTGACCTGAATTTATATATTTTTTTCATTTAAAGTAGCTTAGTTATTTAAAGTGATATACAGAAGCTGAAATTTCTCATTTATACCACATTTTCCAACTTTTGGCTACATTCTGATGTTCTATATCTTTAGCAAATTCATGAATAAGGATTACACATCTAAATGTAGTGGTGCATTTTCTCATAGGGTTTTTTGTTTTTGTTTTTTTTCCTTCACAAAGAAGTAGCAACAGTAGTGACACCATCATGCTAGGGGCACACACAGGTGGTCTTCTAATCCAATAAAAACACCAACTGTCCCTAAAGGACAAACACCAGTGTACTAGTAGTTACATTACACCATAGACATTTTCCTTTTTTTTCCCATAAGAAGTACCACAGCTCATACTGTATATCACCCAGTCCTAATATTTAATAATTTTTTTTTATACTTCACTATTAAGCCCAGTTTATCAAGGTTCTACTGTATAGTAGTAACAGATTTATGAAAAATAATCAGCTACAGCTATATACTGGGTGATTATAATTTGAAATTTTGATTCCAAAACTATACAATAAGAACTACCGGTCAGAATGACTTGAAAATTTCCATGGATACTCTTGAAGCAATGAAAATTTCTTTAGCAACAGAAAAGAAAAAAAAAAAGTGAAAAATGTGCAAGTAGATGATGCTGTATTTGGCCAGCAGGATAATACTATTCTGTATAACCACATCATTTCGACACTTCAACAACATTAGCGTGTGGATAGTACAACTCTTATAAGATGCACATTGCAATACCAGCAAAGTAGTTGCTGAGAACTATTTTGACAATAACAGGATGACATGACACATGGCCGGCAGACAGTTCAGTGCTAACCTTAACCCTTGCAACTTCTGGCTGTGGGGGGTACCTCAAAATGTTATGAACAGTGGTTGAATTGCAAACTCTGGTTATTTGCAAGCACATCCACATCATGATTATGGCATACTCTGATCTGTTGTTGAACAAGCATTTTTTGCTTTCACCTCATACCCAGAACACACAGTGGACAACATATTTAACATTTCTTAAGTAAGTTGTAGTTTTATTTTTCAATTACTTCATTTTTGTAATGTTTCCATGAATTATGCCCTGACTGTCTATCATTTTCATTCTGCGAGCAATTTCCCATGTGTTGGATGAGTACAGTTTCATTAATTTTACATTTTTAAATATTTTTCCCCTTTGCCATTTAAAGTTCCATTGCTTCAGGAATATTCATATAAATTTTGAAGTCATTCTAATGATGATTCTTTTTTTTAAAGTGTTTTGAAATCAGAACTTCAGTTATAATCACCCAATATATAGTAAATCATCGCTAATTAATCTGCATTATTTATGCTTCATTAAATACATTGTATTCACCTACTTTATATAGAACAGTTTTTGCAAAATAGCTTCCTAATTGAGCATACTGAAAGTAACTGTAGAAAAAATCCTTTATATTACATGGTTTATAATATTAAGAATTTTCAAACACAAATTCATTGAGTTAAGCAAAAAAATAACTAAATTGCAAAAGTGGATCTTTGTTAAAATGTAAGAAATATTTATAGATTAATTAATATTTGAATAGTAAATATATAAATTGGAAAATAGTATAATTATTACACTAATAAACATTTCATTTTAATTAATTATAAGAATTTTGAATGATTTTCCAGAAATTTTATTGTTTTTAATGTTAATGCTATTTAAACCAAAAACTGGTTTAAACCAAAAAAATCTGGTTTAAAACAAAAAAAAAAACCATTTTTTTTGGTTTTTTTACCGTGTCATCAGGGTGTTCCCCTGTGATGAAAGCCCTAGACATTGGCTATAATTTTTTTCATTTTTGAATTCCTATTTGAATTTTCATATTTTTGCTATCTCTTTCCAGTTCACATATTAATTTGTTTGCAGTATTTCATTTAAAATATGAAACTTTTACAATGTTTTTTCACTACGCTGCATATTACAGCTGCCTATGGCACTGATATTGGTGAATTTTGACAAAAAAAATTTAATTTTCATAATGTAAATTTTTCTATATATATATAAGGGTGAGAGAGATTATAGTTGAAGTTCCCGTATACTCTGAGTAGTTTTTTTTCACAAACTTATCCAAATACAGAAACATTTTCAGGACATCTTAATGAGACCATGGGAGTGAAATTTATGGAATAAAAATATTTCAATTTTTTACCACCAGTTGAATATAAGTGGCACTTCTTTTTCAATTTTCCTTTTTTTTATGGTCCATATTGTTTATATACCAAATTTCAATGGAATATGTCCACCAGAATGGGCACTACATAGGAGTAATTTCAGTATACTGCCACTACTCAGACCTATGAAGCGCCCATTGTGATAGAGGTATTCCATCAAAACTTGGTATGTATGCTATATAGACCATGGGAAGATGGAAAGTTCAATAAAAAAAGTGACGTATTCAACTTGTGGTAAAGAATTTAAATATTTTTTCATTGCATAAATTTCACTCCCATAGGCTCATTAAGATATCCTGAAAATTCAGCTGTATTCGAATGAGTAGTTTTTTGAGAAAAAACTACTAAAAGCAGGAACTTTAATTATAATCACGCTGCGTATATGAATTATGAAGCCCAAGCAAACAAAAAATTAAAAAAGGTTAGTAAAAACAAAAAAAAATGTATAGCAAGTCCTGTCACCTACAGATATGGCACCCCCTCTCGCTTCAGGTATGTAACTGCGCACTTATAGTCAGTTGATCATTGACCACTAATGTATCAGGATGTCTTGTCATGTTTTCATGCACATTAATAAATCGTTACATTTTTATTATAGATGCTTCATTAATCTTCTCACCACATAGCATTGGTTCAAACTATTGTTCATTAGCAATTGATATTCTAACAAAAATTGTGAATTACTCTAATCAACTATTAAAAACATAAGTTCTGTCAATATTGTTTTTGTTTGAAACTAGTTGCCAGCATTCTTAATTTCTTTTGAACTCAATTTATTTGAGGTTTGTGGGTAAAAAGAAATGTTAGCTATATTTATTATTGATTACTTCTACAATCCAGTATTTTTTCGAACATAACAGAACATTCAACATGAATGGCTAATGTGTAGTACTATCATCAGTAGAATTTCTTTTTGACCCAGCTACATTTAAAATGGGTCAGAATAGCAGATCATTGGTTATGCTGTACAAGTTATCTATTTGATAACCCTGGTTCAACTTGAGCATGCACATTTAACCCCCCCTCCCCCTTTTACAGCACTTCAAGGGGACCAAAAATTTTGTTCAGTACAGCTGATCTAATAAAAGAGCATAATATATAGTGGGACCAGAATTTTCATTTATAATGAAAATTTTTAACCGAATTTTAACCGAAAATATTTCGGTTTATAATGAACCAGGTTTGCTACAGCAAGGGTTCAACTATGTAAACGATTCATATCTTATTCATATTATTGCATAGTTACATGAGTTCCAAGGCCTTTTTTCAGATTTCTAACAGAATATTATAGGAATATTGAATGTGCATAGATGTGTCTCTGCTACTTTTTTATTTGTCCACAAGCTATGTATATATGTCATTTTTGACTTGAAACTTTGTATAAATGAATAATTAATTAACAATTTGACAAATTTAAAATGTAAAGTATCGTAACTTGCTCAAAAGTAAGCTTTTTATAAGAAAATAATTATTTTGAGAAAAAATTACTTTAAAATGTTGGTTACGTGAAAAATAAGAAAAAAAATAAATTTGATCATGATCATAATGCATTCACAAAATATTAGATACAATGTAATCTCACACACATTAAAAATACATTTTTTTCAGAAAATCAAAAATCTAACTTACAAGAGCATACATATTGATCTGATGCTCAATTTGATACCTTAAGTGTGGCTTTGATAGCTTTAGCACAATATTATCTGCTCCTTTGCAAAACAATGTTATATCTCCTGAAACACATTGATAAAAATTAACTTAGGAAAATAAGGGAAAAAATTTCTTTATATGGGTCATTCCCAAAACACAATGCATATTTAACATTTTTGAAATGAAGAAAAATTCAAAATTGAGTTTTCAAACTAAAATTGATCTAAATTATAGCTTGAGACTTGAAATTTAATATTTCATAAATATTTTTCACTTTTATTTTGGACTAATATTTTATTTTTTTGGGTTTTATTACTGAAAGTGGTGGATTTTGTCTACTGTTACAAAAGCAAATATCACTGTAAAAAAATAAATATCATTGGTATTTTTTGTTGCTTTCAAATAGTAATTTGATATTGGTATATTTTGTTTAAGCCTCTCACATCAATGACCAAGAGTAGATTAAGGAAGGGGCGGAGTAGAGCCTGAAAAAAAAATGTATTGTCATAGAACAATCTTTAATCGTACTAAAATGACCCTTATGACACATCTACCTGAATCTGTGCCTGGCCATGATTTTGTCAATCTTTACTACCTAACTTTGGTATTCTATCCTTTCAGCTATGACGGTTCTTTAAAGTACCACTAACTTTTAATTTCCATAACAACTCTTACATACATTGTTGGGAGTTGGGATTTTGAAGTATGAAAGTTGTATAACTAAAGTACTTCACAATTATCAGACCACAGCAAAAGTGTGGGACAATTAGTTTTTTAAATATGATGAAAGATTTATGCATAAAAACTCGCTTTCACAGCCATCATTATAAGCAGTTATAGTTGCTACTTTGCAGAGGCATAATATTAAGAAAATAGTTGAGATGAATGCATAATATTTAGTTCCCTACTCAGTATTGATCCATATCTCAGTTAATGGTGATATAAACTTGGTATTGGAAATCTGTGTTTCAAATGCCAAACAAATTTGTAACTGTTACAAGTACCTTCAGTACATGGTGAGGTGTAGATTGTATGTCAACAAATGGTGAACTGAAATTCAATTATAATTTGAATGTGCAGTTTTTATTTTCAGAAATAATAAATGAAATCTTGATACAAAAATACTCTGTGGACTAAAAGAAAAATTTTTAAAAAAAATCTGTCATAGGGATTATCGTTGAATCAAGGGGCAGACCATCATCACAGTGCACCACCAGCTTTATACTGTTCTTGATATATTTTCCAAATCCAAGTTGTTGGTACCACCATTGGTGTTTATTCGTATCCAAAAATTTAAAGTAATTAAAATTAATACTTGAAAAACAAAATATATTTGCTCAAAAATCAAAAAATAACAACCATGGAACTGATATACGCATAAAAATACATAATTGCTTCTTGTGACAATTGAGAGCTGACAATATAATTGTCAGGAAATAGAATGAGTTTATGGCTATAACTATTTAGGAATTCCAATACAGGTTGATCTTAAATAGAATCTGGAGTGTAAAAAAAATAGTTTAAAAAATTAGAACCTTTGCAACAATCTTATATAAACTCAAAAACACGATCGATAGAAATTTTCTAAAGGACATCTCTTTTATGCATGGATTTATTACATATGGATAGAGCCCAGAAATTTAGTCACTAAAAATGGTTGAAATAGGCACGTAAAAAAGCCTAAAATAGGCACTAAAAAAAGGCATTTATTATTTTTGGAAGGAAGAAAAAATAACTAAAAACAAAAATATTCAGGGCCAAAAACTAGCTTAAAAAATTGGTTAAACTTAATATGTCTATTGTTTTAATTATAGCTTATAATAACTGCATTATTATTCAAATTAGATTGATTTCAAGCCCAAAATAAAATGTTAAGTAGATACTCAGGATTAGGCTAATTCGAGGGCCACCATCACCAGATGCGAAGCCAGTGGAGAAAATGATCTGTGGGGCTCCTTCGAGTTAAGAATAATTCTGGTTTATTTGTTGAATTATTTAAAATAATCATTTCTATAGTTAAAGCATGGCTACATTGTTATATTTTTGTGGAAAAAATTAACTTTTTTTAATATTAACACGTATGCAGGACTACTTCAAATGCGGGGCACAGCGTGGTCGCATCTGTCACACTCTTCAGGGTGACTCTGGTCAATTTAATCGCAAACTGAATATGTATGGTTTAATAAATAGCTATGGCTGTTTGCAGTGCATTTATGGTGCAAAAGAGACAAGATCAAAACAACATGGGCTCCAAAGCCTTGTCTGCTCCTACCCTGCCTTGTGTACGCCAAACCGTCAATTCGTGATCTCTTAAGACAATCATCTGTCCACTATACACATACAACACAGTTCAATGCCTGAGCAAGACATATTATGTGAAGCATGTCAAGAAACAAAACTTCTAATTTTCTTCTGCTTTTTAAAAATGGGCTGCGTTCACGTGAAACATTCATTCACATTTTAATGCTATCCGGTGAAAGCAAAGTTAATGCACGACAACACCAACCTTTAAGATCAGTTGTTTACGTCTAAATGGGGCTTTGGGGGGGGGGGGTTGCTTTCTGATAATAAATACTAAGAGTGTAAAAATTTTAAAACTAGCAATTCTTTTGAAGTTCTCAATGCTAAAAATATCCAAGTTTTACAGATTATAGCCTCTGAAATTCACTAATAAACGTAAAACTATGTTAAAATAGGCATATTTATGGCATGAAATTTCAAAAAAGGCATTTTACCAAAAAGTTTGGAATAGGCAAAAAAAGGCATTTATGGCATTTTGCCTGAACTTCCGGGCTCTACATATGGAAATTGTGCCTGTAGTGGGGCACATGATACGATCACACATGGATTAAATAGCATTTATAATAAAATAAGATCACTAGTAACAAGCAGAAACTGTAAAAAACAATAGAACAGAATGTCACACACTAAGCATAAGACAAATCTACATATATATAATTATAAAATTTGTAACAGTGAATAACACAGGCCTAACATTGAAAAGCAATGGAACATTTACCAAGTGCCAGAGTCAATAAAACATTATTTAAAAAGAGTTTGTTTTACTGCCCCTAAAATACTAAATCTCTTTCATACAATGAACCATACTAATAATATTATGATATGAAATTTCAACATTTACTCATTTTCAAAAGATATGAACTATGAAGAGGTCATGTAATTAATACAAATCATTGACAACAGTAACAAAAGCTGACTTTGTTTTTTACAATATTGATGAATATAGTTTTGATTATTGCCAAAAATTTGTTTGTTCTTCCTAAATATTATTGACCTTTTTTGTTATTATATATTCCATGGAATTGAATATCTGGAATTTGACCATTTTGCACATAAATACTGAAGTTGATCTTTACAATCAGTGTGCAGTGTAAATATAAATATATGTTGGGTTTTTCCCTTTATTTCTGATGTTCTTGCATGAATATATTTTAAATTTCATATATTGAAGAAAAGGGGGGGGGGCAGAGAAATGTATACGTAATACCGATTACACCAAAAATATAGAATGTAAACGTACACATAACTTGATATTAACTAATTCATTGTGCTACTCTATCAATATCAAAATAAAAAAAAGTAAAAAATTATTTTAATAATAACATAAATTACAAAAATCTTTGGAAAATGAATGGCTGTTGCCATGTGCCAACAGACAATAAATAATTTAATTTTTCGTAGGCCTGCTGGAAGAACACCCTAGTCCCTTGGAGTCACAGAAAGAATGTTTCTAATCCACAGGTGGTGTTTTTTTTTTCTGTGAAGAGCCCCATGTATTTATATGTGTTTTTATTCTGTTTTTCTTTTGTATCAGTTTGCACTTGTTTGTTAAATAAAAAAAAATTGAATTAGATGTCCCTCCCCCCACCCCCATAAAATTGTTTACTGCATGACACTTTTCACTTTTGCATACTACACCCAACAAATTGCCCTCTCATAAATGCATAAAAAAATTATGGTTTTCTTCGTGTTGAAATGAATATTGCTGCAACTGAATTATTCAACATATTTGAATTTATGTTTTTGTTTTTATCGTAAGTGTAGAGTGCTGACAGTACTTTACAGTACCAAATCAATGTACACTAATTAATTTTTTAAAAACAGTTTTTGATTTTGGCTTAGTTAGAACTAAAAATTGCCAACCAAAAAATATACTGGATAATTATGATTTGATTTTTTCATGATGTGGTTACTAAAAGGGTTAACTGAAAAAAATAACATAATGAGGGAATGCTTGAAAGGGCTTAAATTGAATAGATAACTTGTTAAATTTAAAATAAAAATTTCTCAACTAAGGAAACTTTACATCATAGTTTCTATTCTGTTGCTTGAGTTTTTGAAACAGAGTGGACAAATATAAGCCTAAATTATTATTTTTTCATTAGAAATTCAAATGATTCACGAGAATGTTTATTAGATTTGAAGAAAATTTCTCTATCACTTAATGTTGATATATATATGAAAACAAAATATTCATGATAATGATGCAGCAGAGTGGACATTCAAAAATAAAAAATCTGGTACTATAGACATAACATAAATTTTAACTAGTTTTTCAAAAGTCCAATACAAAATTTTTGATTAAACAGTAAAAGTAAACCTTTCAATGAGCTCAAAAGTGTTATTCAGCTCTCTATTCTAGTATAAAAATATATTTCCCAAATGAATAATAATTATTCCCTATTATTTGGGACTAATAATTATTCCCAATAACATAGTGGACATTTTAAGATGGATTAAAATATTGGGACACAAACAAAAAAATAATTTTTCATAAGAAAAATAAGTATAAAACGTGATTCTAAGTTTTTTTGGAGAAAAACGAAGTCAGATTTGCACCAAGTTTCTTTGTTTAACACTTTTTTCAAGCTAGGACAGCAAGATTTTGAAGTTTTGCTACACAAGCAATGATTTTTTAAAAAATAGTAAGATACTATCTGAAACACTTAAGAAATACCATATGACTGAAAATTAAAAGAAAGACATTAAAATTGCTACCAAAATGCTCTGATATTTTGTAAAAAAGACTAGGCCTATAAAGTCTCGGATATGTTTTGTACACTTTTTCTTTTTGGGAATGACCCATAGTGAAACACTTATAGATGCAAAAAAGATTTGGTTGATTTTCTTACTTGATTTGTTGATCTTACTTTACACTTTTCTATTAGCAAGCAAGAAATCTTTATATTTTCATACACCAATTAGAGAACATAAAGGTTACAGGTTATGACTAAATTATGAAAGCAGGACAATGGATTGATATACACTGCTCAAAACAATTAGGGGAGCAAGCAAAAAAAGTGAAGAAAACCGTGCGAGACAGCCACGTATTGGCATACAATGGATAGTACACGCGTATCAATGCGCAATACAGAAAAAATACGTAAAAAAAATTGGAATTAAGCTTTAATTCTTTGAAAATACGAAAAAAACATGAAAAGATGATTTAGGGCAACGATTTGGTTACATGTAAACGATAAAAAAAAGTACTGTTTAGACATGATGCATGAGTTTTAATAGGGCGTGTGGTCTCTTTGAACAGCTAAGACTGCTGCACACCTGTTTGCCATGGATGCGATGAGGTTATCGATCAGACTTTGGGGAATACTGTTCCACTCCTCAAGAAGTGCAATCTGCAAGTCTCGGACAGTAACAGGCGGCCTTGGTCGCGCAGCAATGCGTCGTCCGAGCATGTTTGGGACATGCTCGATTGGATTCAGGTCAGGAGAGCACGCTGGCCATTCCATACGCTGTGTTGTTTCAGCTTCAAGCATGTTCTCTACCAGACGAGCTCTATGCGGTCGGGCATTATCATCCTGGAAAACAAAGGAATCTCCAATGGCTCCAGCGTAAGAGATGACATGAGGCCGCAGTATCTCGTCTGTATACCTTCGGGTGTGCCATTCCGAATGATATGCAGGTCCGTACGTCCGCCTATGCTGATTCCACCCCATACCATCCAACCAGCTCATCTGTATTGTGACCTTTCACAAACGAATGTGGGGTTATTTTTTCCCTCCATACCAGAACACGTCGGGTGTCACACTCCAGACTGAATCGGGACTCGTCTGTAAACAGCACTTGGCTCCAATCATGTTGCTCCCAATCTCGATGTTCAGCAGCCCATCTTCTTCGGGCTGCACGGTGGCGTGGGGTCAACGGAATGCAGACCATTGGCCTACGTGCATAGAGCCCTCCCTCATGAAGCTGATTACGTACTGTTTGGCTGGACACCCTTCGTCCTGTTGCCAAGAGCAACAGTCTTTGCAGCTGCGTAGCATTCTCTGTTCTGTTTCGACGGGCTGTTAACCGTATATACCGGTCATCAGTTGCTATAGTGGCGAGTGGCCGACCTTGCCCTGGTCGACGTCTAACATTTCCTGTTTCTTGGAACCGATTCCACAGCCTTGCAACAACACTTCTGGCGACTCCAACAGCGTCCGCGACACTATGTTGTGTTTGCCCGGATTCCAGTCTGCCTATAACACGCCATGCCATGGATTCCGGTAAATCACGTTGTTGAGACATCCTCAAGTCACCTTGTCTCAAAAAACAATACTGCGCAATCGAATTTCACAGTTACGGCAGTAAAACAGACGTTTCTGCAACATCCCGATTTCTGCCCTTATCTCCTTTTTCTGGTTTTTGACGTCATGAACTTTGATTTGCATATGAAGTTTTCTTCTTCCGTTTCCTGCTAGGCTTTAAATTATGGATGATTCATTTTATGTTACTTATCGGTATACATCTTTGCGTAATTTTGTTAAAACCATGTGCTCCCCTAACTGTTTTGAGCAGTGTAGATCAGGGTGAATCAAATGACTAGGCTCTGTGGCCATTGTGGTATGAGCTTATTGCCCCAAGGTGATGTGGCCATGTAGGAAAAATTCCCACTGGCAAATCAGTTGAGAAATTACCCAATTAAAGAGACACAAGATGAAACATATCAAAAACTTTAAACCTGGAGGAAGACGAACTATTCTCCAACTTGTATCCAACACACTCATTGGTAATGTTGTATATCCCGCCAAGCCGCCGATGTTTGGCAAGATTTGATCTCCCTTGGCGAGAAACACACTTCCACTGGCAGTAACCGGGAATGAACACACAATAACAACCGTCCTGAATTTTGTTAAGTTTATAAATTATATAGTAATAAATATTTTATTTAACTGGCATAACCATGATTTTTCTCAACTCCTCCACCACTCACCAACAGGATAGTAATAATATTTGGGTTCAGTCACATCAATTCCTCTCGTAAATAACTTAAAAAAATTAAATTAAAATTAAAATAACTTTAAAAATTAAAAAAAGCAAACTTGCCATGCTGATCTTCTACGATCATTGACATCCTTCTGCGATTAGAAGTAAATTCCAAAGTGCACAGCTTCTTGAAAATTTTGATGCCGGACTTGGTTTTAATGTGGCACTCGTTTCCACTTATTTGTTGTAAAACTACCCCATACCTTGAAAAATGAATAAAACCTTATTCAGGTGAGCATGTGCCAGAATAATTAAATCCAGAGAACATTAAAGGAGTTAAATTTTGATTGATATAAATAGTTTTGGTTAGTATAACCATACAAGATAAATAAACAAACATTATACATCACATAAGTATTTCGCAGAACATTTGTACTACACACATAAATGTTTTTCTTTTTATAAATTTCAGCATGAAATTTTGAGCTGGTGAAAATTGAAAAAGGTTAACGCTGGGAAAGTTTTACATAAAATGATTTTGTATTAAATATATGTTGAATATTGTTGTTCCAATACAAGCTTATATATAAAAAAAAAAATTTCAACTCTGATTATAAAAAAAATTGCTGTTATTCCTATATATCCTATATTCCATTAGAAAACTATTTTCTTATGTCAATATTTTTATCCTTTCTTCATGGCTAAAATTTTCTTCAAAAGTCAGTGTTCGACACTTCAACAACATTAGTGTGTGGGTAGTACAACTTTTATCAAGATGCACATTAGCAAATTTATGAATAAGGATTACATTACACATCTAAATGTAGTGATGCATTATCTCACAGGGTTTTTGTTTGTTTTTTTCCTTCACAAAGAAACAGCAACAGTAGTGATACCATCATGTTAGGGGCACACACACACAGGTGGTCTTCTAATCCAATAAAGACACCAGCTGTCCCTAAAGGACAAAGACCAGTGTACTAGTAGTTACATTACACCCATAAGAAGTACCACAGCTCATACTGTATATCACCCAGTCCTAATATTCAATATTTTTTTTTATACTTCACCATTAAGCCCAGTTTATCAAGGTTCTACTGTATAGTAGTAAAAGATTCATGAAAAATGAGCTATATACAGGGTGATTATAATTTGAAGTTTTGATTCCAAAACTATTCAATAAGAACTACTGGTCAGAATGACGAAAATTTGCATGGATATTCCTGAAGCAATGGAAGTTTCTTTCACAAAAGGAAAAAAAAGTGCAAGTAGTGCAAAATGTGCAGGTAGATGATGCTGTACTTGGCCAGCAGTATAATCTATTTTGTGCAACCACATCATTTTGGCACTTCCACAGCATCAGTCTGTGGATAGAACTTCTATCAAGATGCACATTGCAATACCAGCAAAGCAGCTGCTGAAGACCCATTTTGACAGGATGCACCTTAACCCTTGCAACTTCTGGCTGTGGGGGTACCTCAAAATGTTATAAACAGTGGTCAGATTGCAAACTTTGGTGGATTGCAATCTCCAGCACATCCCCTGTATGTCAGAAGTTCCTCAGGAATATTAACGTGGGGGCGCGTTTGGTTTAATAAAGCTGAATTGCAAGCACATCCACATCATGACTATGGCATACTCTGATCTGTTGTTGAACAAGAATTTTTGTGCTTTCAACCTCATAGCCAGAACACGGTGGACAATATATTTAACATTTCTTAAGTAAGTTGTAGTTATTTGTTCAACTACTTTGTCTTTTGTGATGTTTCTATGAATTATGATTTCGTGCAATACTATAATTAAGTTATAATTTTGCCATGAATGGCTATTGTTTCCATTCTGGGAGCAAATTTCCCACATGTTGGATGATGTCATTAATTTTACATTTTAAAGTATTTTTTCCTCCTTTACCAAATACAATTGTATTTTTTCAGTAATATTCTTGTGAATTTTCAATTCATTTTGACAATCGTTATTTTTTTACAGTGTTTTGAAAACAGAAACTTAAGTTATAATCACCCTGTATATAGTAAATCATCGCTAATTAATCTGCATTATTTATGCTTCATTAAATCCATTATATTCACCTAATTTTTATTAGTTTATGCAAAATAGCTTCCTAATTAAGTATACTGAAAGTAACTGGAGAAAAACCTTTATATATTATATGATTAATAACATTAAAAGAATTTTCAAACACACAGTAATCCATTGAGTTAAGCAAAAAATAATTAAATTACAAAAGTTGGTTTTTGTTAAAATGTAAGAAATATTTATTGATTAATTAATATGGGAATAGTGTTAATTACATTAATAAACATTTTCTTTTAATTAGCTACTAGAAGTTTGAATGATTTTTTGAAAATTTTATTGTTTTTAATGTTAAATAGTATTTATTTAACATTTAAAATAGGATTTAGAGAAAAATCACTATTGCCCATGCAAAATCAGAAAACAAAAACTGGTTTAAACCAAAAAAACCCGGTTTTTGGTTTTTTTTTTAAAAAAAAACGTTTTTTTTATTAACCCTGCAGAAAAGTTTTTCGGAGTTTGAAAAAACTGCAATGAAATTTAGGACCTAGTGCTAGGGCTGCCACCAGGAGAGTCAAATACACAAGCACGAGTGCCAATTCACCCTTTATCGCAAAAAGAATTGTAAACCTTCTACGTTTAACTGCATGGATCGTTAATATAATAATGTAATATCAATCAATTATAAAAATTTTGGATTCGTATCATGAAAACGTTGTGTAATTGAAGTTGTGTGGCACATAAATGAAATATTTTAACTTTAAAAAGTATAAAGAGTAATAGAGAACAAAAATAATGTCGTAAAAACGGAAAGAGTTGTGTAAACGGGGTTTCCTTGTAAATAAGTGATTTTAGGAATTCCAGAGAATTCTCAGGAAATACGATTTCCCCTTCCAGAGGGCTTTAAAATGTCTGGAATTTAAATGTCTAGGTAAGCCCATAGATTTTATAATGTCGGCTGCACACTCGAACATATTTTCCATTCCCCCATCCCCCTCAAACCTGCACATCAACTGCCAGAGGGCAGCATTTGTTCTCATATTGATAACAGAATGAAAGAGATGGTATTTGAAACTGGCCTCTTTTTCTTCCCTTTGGGGTGATAAAGGAATATATATATACAGGTATAAATAAATAATACAAAAAGGGTACGTCTAATTTCGGGCTTATTATTCTCGGATTTAGAGGAAAATCACTATTACCCATGCAAAATCAGAAAATAAAAGTAGTCTTGAAAAAAAGATGTGGCATTTTGCAGAGGATATAGTGATTTCCACTGTCATTCATAATGTGGATCAGTAAGATTTAGTAAAGCATGGAAAGGATTAAGGGAGCCCTTGAGGTTTCATCCACAAATACCACTCGACCACTTACAACTAACCAAAACCAATTAACCAAATTATCTTCAAAATTTAATCATTGAGATAAACAGCTAACTCCTTTATAAATACAACAGTTGAATGAATTATTTTCATAAATTTCTTAGGGATCGACACAGCAAACAATCTTAGTACTGCCATCTGTATAACTTATATTGGCATTGCTCTCTAATTCAGATGACTAAAAATAATCAAATTCAACAAGAGCAACCTGGAATAAGACTTTTTAGACAATCCCCTCTTCATGCTGTAATTTTATTACAGCATTTTTGTTTTTTATTTATTGTGATTCACTTTTTGAGAATATTTTGAGGATAAAAAACAATGAAGCATACTTCAAAGGTTTAAAAATTTAATTATTCTACCTATGTTCTCTTTTTGTTACACTTGCATATTTTTTTTAAACACCTCTCATGAGATGAAAATATCAGAGAATAAAATATTAAAGATTTTATCAAAGAGTTACTAACTTGATATACATATATATACTACCTAGCACAGGCTTCTACTAAAGCTTTCTCATCTGGTGAGGTTGACACATATTTAGGACTGTTCTCAGAAGGATCGGAATCTTCATCAATATGACGTAGCTCTACTGCATTGCATAATGCAAGTATCAAAAGAAAATACTCAATTTTTTCCTATAAAAATTAAAATTTGTTTCGAGTTATTTTTAATGAAAGTTTTGATGAAGAGAAAGAACAGATAAATATATATAGTAAAAGACTGATATAATAAGAATTTCACTATTATGAATGATTTACAATGCACCATTAGTGAAATAATGGTCCAATATAAAAACGTTATGTTTCATCAAAAGATTTAAAATTAAGAAAGGTCTGCTAGAGTAGCAACAAAAGTTCTCAAACAAGCATGTTTTTCTCCTTCTCTTCAAGAATTATCTGAAGAATGTGGACTGAAAAATGAATCTTTTTCATTTCCTCATCCTATACATAAGCATTTCCAAGCACACGTGTTAACACCCCCTGATATAGATAAGAGGGCTTGTAGATAAGGTGGTGTTGTTCACCACCAAACTTTGTCAGAGACACCGTGGAGTGGTGGCCAACAAAGGTTTTTGCGAAGAAATTTTTTGTTAAATTACTCTGGGGAGCTGCGGTGATCAGGTTAAAAGGCACCTGTGGGTAGAAAAGGTTTGAGAACCCCTGATATAATACAAGAAATGTTTATAATGCAGATGAAGCTCAGTTGCTCAAATATAATGTCAGAACCTAAGCAATGAAGGTTGACTCTTGCAAAGGAGGCAAGCACAGAAAAGAGACTCGGTCTCATTTTGCGCAAATAAGTATAGATGATAGTCATAAGTCACAATGGTTGATTCAGCAAATGAATAGTTTCACTGGGTTTAATATAGATGACACAGA
Organism: Pholcus phalangioides; assembly: GCF_987345545.1. NCBI lineage: Eukaryota > Metazoa > Arthropoda > Arachnida > Araneae > Pholcidae > Pholcus > Pholcus phalangioides. Next base: position 44,427,188 of record NW_028301603.1, on the reverse strand, counting down.
AAATTACACTTACAGGACTGATATGTTCACCAGACACTTGCCGCAATTGTCCTTCATGTTCTTCGTAGCCCACACCATAAACGGAGCACTGGTGAAACTTCATTACATTCTCAGTGAGAGTACCAGTTTTATCAGTGAAAAGAAATTCGACCTATAAATAAATTGAATATTTTTATTTCTACAAAATACATTTTCTCTAAATTTAGTAGAATAAGAACAAAAAAAAAAAAATTGAAAATAAAATAAATAAAATTGAAGTTGCACATTCTCCACACACACCTGTCCCAATTCTTCATTCAAATCAGAGCTGTTGCAAATGGCTGGTTTATCAGAATCTTCATCATAAAGCTGTGGATCCCAAGTGATAAATTTGGCACCAATAAACTTCACAAGTTCTAGGTGAGTGAGAGCAAGAAGTTTTTTTTTGTTATCACATCACTTGGCTGGGTAACTATCAGTTCAAAGATTGAAATATCAGATTGAATTTTCAATTAACATTAAAAAAAAAGATGTGACGGTCAAGGCCGACCGTATTCACGAATCTCGGGCGCGCCACCTATATTTGTAAATACGGTCGGCCTTGACCGTCACAAAGATGTAAACAGAATTGACAAACTTCTAACAGGTTTTTTTTTGAATATATCAAATTCTGATTAGAAGCCAATCAAAACAGTTGTATGATTGAATAGAATTTTCAGTAAAGAAACTAGTACTTTCCATTGAAAGCAACATTTATTATACAGCAAAACTTACATCAAAACTATAAGTGATTTTCCTGTTAGATTTATTGTTCTGCATTTCAGGAAAATTACAGGTGTTGATTACCAAAATACCTATCTCAGGAAACTGATATGACTTCTGTGTTTCAGCCCATGGAATTGGGTTTAATTAAAAATCAAACAATTTGAGTATGTGGAACATATTGGAATGAATATATCCTCTCCTCTTGAATAATTAGCTAAGATTGGGAACCAATTTTGTAACAGATGATCACAAATTATTTTCATAAAACAGGCTTTAAACAACAGTCAATAATACAGTGGTGTAGTGATTACAGAACAATGAAATAATGTAGCAGCTAAGATCACTTGTGAATCCTATATGAATGTTGATGATCAAGTTCCAATTTGTAGTTACATCATTATACAGATGAAAAGTTTGAACTTTTTTTAATTGACTTTGGACTTTAAATTAACATTTGACTGTTTTACATTAATAGTCATCAGTATCAAATAGATCTCAAGGACTCTACTAGGCTTAAGGAATGCTGAAGATAATCAGTGCATGCATAGAGAAAGAGAGCAGAATTACATCCTGACAACAGAAAATTCTCTTTCTCTTTGAGGAAAAAATGGTTGCTTTTGTGCATATGGTCAGCAAAGCTTTTTTTTTTCTCTCTTCAATTTGAAGTGATGATTAATTTAAAATTTTCTACTTTTTGGACATTTTCCTTGAGAATGTGACGAATAAGAGAAAAATTTCCACATAATTCATAAGTGAATGAAAACTATTTAAAGAAATGAACATTATTATGTTTGATTGTATCTAAACTTACTGCATAAATGTAAAAATAATATGAACAATTTCAGAAGTGAAGGAAATAAAACAAAAACATTCAAGCTCACCTAATGAGACATAAAGTGAAATTGGAATGCAAGTGCTGAACATCACAACAAAATTCAAAAATGCTTGAAAAACTGCAGAGCTCTGAAATAACCACAAAAATTGACGGATTAATTTTTTTTTCTTTGCATTATAATCTCTGTCAGAGCTAACTAACCATGAAAACTTTTACACTTAGAGAAAAACTCTATAAGTTTAAGGATGAAAAAAAATTTGTAACGGGATGGGATATTGAAGTTGACTGTTCACTTCATATGAATATCACAGGGGTGCAAGCATCCCTCATCTATTTCGGAGCAGCAAATTTAATTTTTGGAGCAGAAATTCTGAAAATGCAGAAGAACTAAAAACGAACTATATCTGCAATATAAGGAATAATTTTTCTGTGCAATGACAAAAGTTTTGCCAAAAATGGTTGAAACAAATAATTCAAAATAAATTTCCTTCACAAATTAAAATCCATTTAAATTTTTTCTGAATTATCTTATCTGTCACTACTAAAACATGCATTACTGAAATGATGAATAAAAATTATTAGACTCTTTTAAATTAAGCAACATGCATACTAAAAACCTAGGCAGCAAGAATTTCTGCTGCTTGAACACCAAATTTTATTCATCCTGATATAGCAAAAGTGCGTGCAGAATATAATAAGGGTTTCCGTGAAAAAAAAATAGCTTCTCACAGAATTTAAAGGAATTATTAAATTTAAAAGCAAAATGCAAAAAAACGAGAAAAATATAAAAATACCTTACTTACTTAAACAATTTCTCAACCTAATAGCATTTTAATAGATTACGAATCATGAGTCGCTTTCAGAACTTCAGCATCTCAATGACAATTTTTTCAAATTTTTCATGCCCTTGAACATAAGATTTTGTATGTCTTATTTCATTAAAGCAATGGATGTACAGATTTTTCAATGTTCGAACAGACTTTTATTTATTTGTTAACAGTGAACTCTCTTTCACTATCTGCACTACCATGTGCTAAAGATAAAAAAGCCTTCACCAAAACTGGCAAAATTTTGAACTTTGGGTTGCTTTCATAGTTACAAAGTTTGAATATGTCTGCCCAATATCTATCTATCTATTCTCTGAACTGATTTCACTTCTTGTAATTCTTTGCATTGTAGTGCAACCCATTCATCACACATAAGTAATAGTTCTGTTGGTGATACAATGTTAAGCAACATCCCAGCAATACGTGAGAGAGTAATGTACGAAAGGGAGTGCGAAAAACAAAAAAGGGTGCAAACATTTCACTCTCTCCAACAAGTTTTGGAAAGGTAGGAGATTAATATAAAAAAGGTATCTCACAGGAGTTATGTAAAACGAGCACATGCTCCTAGTACAAACTCCTTCCTTTGACTATTGTTAAGAGCATGCCCCTTCCACCACTGCAGTGGCGGACCGGGCATCCACATTGGGTGCCGCTCTAGGAGGGGTGCCATATGGAGTTGAAAGGGTGAAAAAAGCTTTGTTGACCAAAAAAAAAAACCTTGTCAGTAGCGCAAAAAATAGATTCCGCATGGGTAGAAATTTTTTTCCTCGAGCTGCCCTTGTATGTTCACCAAATCCGGATTTTCGCAATGTGAAATTGTCACAGTCTGCAACTGCCGACGGTAACCACATGGCTGCATAGTGGCTAGATGGCAAAACTATGAATATTTTAGCTGGAGTTTATATATATATATACCGATCCCATTTTTCCCCAACGATCTTCGAAAAATGTTGGTAATTTAAATGAGCAAACCAATCCCCTTTTCGATGTATACCGTCTTTGAATGCAGGTTGGCAGCCGCGAAATTACTGTTATTTTCAATATATAACCCGCAGGAGAAAAAAACGGTCTCCGAAATCGAAAAATTCTGCATATTTATTCAGGTACTTTGATAGCCCGTCGGTTAACCAATAACAATATAAGACTTTATACTTCAAGGTAGTAGAACTACTTTCCAAGATCACGACATAACACGATTGTGGTAGACGGTGGGAAGTGAAAAAAAAATTGAAGTTCCTCATCTCTGTGTTTCGGAAAGAACGCATCCATTGAACAAAATTTTCATGATTCTTTTTCCTAAATTCCGGGCATTTGACGCACTACAGTGCATTAGTGGTACCTCCGAAAACCACAAACAAGAATTAGCGCAAATGCGCAGGGATTCTGCGCCTTGGTGCACCATGTAGCAAGAGAACCGTTTCGGCGCAGTTTGGCGCAGCTCTTGCACCCCTGATATCATCAATATTTTATTGGGTGATTTGATATCAAAAACAACTTTCCTGTAGGTTACATATAGTTGAAATAAAAAATCTGGCAACCTCCAGATTTAAGAAAAGCCAGATTTTCAAAAATTCCATATTTATGACAGTTATATATGCAGTATATATTTAACAGAAAATGATTACTTAGTCCTTTAAAGGAAGATTATTTTATCATTTTTGTCCCACCATGGTCATTTTCTGCACACAAGGGCTAATTAGACTGGGACCTACAATTTATTGCTGATTCCGAACGGCAGGCTTGTTTTTTTTTTATACTTATCGAGAGGTTTGTACGTTAACCCCTCAATGGGGGACTGCTTGGGGTAGCAATTTTTTCTTTGGTCATGTTGGCGTTTTTGTTGTACCAGTGTCGGGAAAGTTTTCTGACAAGGACAAACCGGGTATTGAACTCGCGACACCTCTAAACATCCTTTGGTACTTCAGGCGAGTATCTTATCAACCTGGGCTACCACACGCCCTTTAAAGAAAGAAAATTAAACACTAAATGAAAGGAAATGAAATTTTAATGTTCACCAACTAAATAAATAACAGTCGTTCTATGGAACTTTAGTTCAACTAAATTAAGGAAACAATGGCCTACCAATGTGATAAATTTGAAAATGTGCTCCAAAACCCAGAAATCTGAAGGAACCAGATTTTTAAATGTCAACAATCTTATATATAAATGTGAAAGTATGTATATTTGTTCTTTATACAAATCCACATTGTTGATTGTATCACTCTAAATTTTTTTTAGGATTCTTCACTAATGTGTGGAAGGAGTTGTAAACGTATTTCCGCAAAAAATATTTTAATCAAATTTTTTTCATTGCAGAAATTACTTGAAAAAACATTTTTCCATGTCATGAATCAAATATAATTTTTTCTACACAAAAGATGCATATTTCAATGGGTTTTCCATTGCAATTGAATTTTAAAAACTGGTTAACAAATAACGGAGTCAAATAGGCTTTTGTTCCACGCCAAATTTTAGTATCCACAAGCGATTGCCTGAAATTTTTAATTACAAATTTTTTTTTTAACTTGATGCAGAAATTTTTTTTGCTTACAAAATAATAAAAACCAAATGATTTTTTGAACTTTCAAATTACTGTCACTTTTAATATTATTGAATCACTTTCTTTCAGATGAGCCTGGAAAATACTGACTAATTGAGTTGTACATATATCATTTTTTTACGGGGCAAGCAACATCGCCGGGTATCAGCTACTACTTCATATATGTGACAAATTCAAGATTTCAACTCTTGCTAGAATCCCATCAAAACCTACAAAAGTTGGTGTGAAAAGGATGGTATCAAATTATTTGTGGCTAGAAATACATTACGAAATATTAATCAAAGTTGTTACCAGCTGCAATAGCAGCTGAAATTCTATTCAGCTTGCCATAATATATATATATTTTTTTTTCATCAGTGCCATGAAATGGGTAGAAATTTTTTTTTTTTTTTCACTCTGTACCAAACATTGAGTTTGATGTCCTGCCCATTAATTCATTATGCTCAATAACCAACCAATTGAGAATGGCAGTTGATGTTAACAAAAATGTTAAAGGATGATAAAATGTGTTATTGCCAAGCTCCCAGAGAAAATTTCAGATGACGAATCTTCGACGTCAAGAACCCAGTGAACAGCATCTTAAAAAGTATGATTCATGCATTCAAACAACATGTTCATGACATCAACTTCCTATTTTTTTTATAATGCACATATACATTGAACACTGAAGGACAGGACACTCATTTGCTTTACATCTCAGAGAGATATTGAAGTGTTCTTGAAGGGATGCACATATACAAGGTGATTATTTAATTCCCTTGCTGCATTTTACTGGCGAACCATTCATCCTAGAGACATACTTCCAATTAGAAAAATTATCTAAATAACATGTAGAACTCGGATATTTCATTCATGTTGCAAGGGATTCTAGTTATTCAAATAAAAATAATAACATTTTATACAGACACTGTCCTAAAAAAATCCAATTAGAAAGTTATTGCCCTGCCTCTCCTGAGGTCAACAAAAAACTCGACGGCTCTAAGTGCAATACTCACACACATATTAGAATTTAAAAATCTGAGGAAAGTTGGGAAAGATCAGCATAAATTGGAGAAAGAATTGTTGTCTGTCATTTTAAACTGTCCCCGCCCCCCAATTTTTGAATTCAAATATCTCTGCAAATATTAAACTTAGAAACATGGAAGTTTCTTTGTAGGCCTCAGGAGAGGCATTTTATTTAAATAACCATACAACCCCTTACCACATAAGTGTTCCATAGGTCTAAATGTTATTTTGATAATTTTTCTAATTGGAAGTATGTTGAACATTGAACAATTGGTTTGCCAGTTAAATGCGGCAAGGGGAATTAAGTAATCACCCTGTATAAATTTAAAAATTTTAAATTAAAGATTTTCTACACCCAAGAACAAATATTTTGATGTCTGAAATGAATTTGGTGCTAATAGATAACAAAAATTACATCATATCTTTCCTATAGAATAAAAAGCTTAATACAGTGGAAATCTGTATGTCTTTATGTGTCTTTCATTTTGGCTTCTGTCACAATACATTCCCACATATTATAATGTCAAATGCTCTATTTATGTGATGTACAACTTGAATTATTTATTGTTTCACTTGAAAAAAAAAAAGATGTTTCACCCCTGTAAAAGTGTTTACTGCATGACACTTTGGCAGTGGTGTCAGAGCCAGGGGTGCTGTGGGTGCTCGAGCACCCACACTCTCTTGTAGAACGGGGCGAGCACCCACAGAATTGATTCAATAATAAAAACCTCCTATATAGATTTCTGATTTTTTCCCCCGTAAATATCGAACACGAAAAAAAAAAATTAAAGGAAAAACTGTCTCTTTTTCCTCTCTATGAGTCTTGAATCTTGCTGGAGTCCCTGCTGCCAGCAAACATTTTACTGTAGTGTTCCCAATCCCCCCCCCCCACCCCCGGCTTTCTCACATTTCTGCTTGTGCCCCTTTTCCCTGTTTTGCCTAAGGGATGGAGGGTATCCAGATGCATATGTTTCGGTGTGGCGTCAGAACCCGGGGATGCTGCTGCTTGAGCACCCACAGTGTTTTGCAGTACACAAAAACCTAACAAAAAATTAAAAATCTTTTTTCCTCATCCTATACCTCTTATTCTGTCCTGTTGCTCTACTTACCCAGTGGTTATTCCTACAGCTTCAGGCACCTACGATGGGTATTTTTTGAGCCCACAACCGCTTTTTTTTTTTTTTTACGATTCTGTCCACGCAGGCAGGGGCACAACTAGGGGGAAACAGGCGGGTCTGGTGCCCTGGGCGCTGAACCAGGAGGAGCGCCAAATTCATTCTTTAACTGCTTCCTCTTCCTGCAAGGGTGCCAAAATTCCGGCTTGTCCCACGTGACGAAGTATCTATCCCTGCACGCAGACGTCCTTCCATTAACTCAGGGTGAAAGTATTTTACAATAAATGAAATTCTGCATTGATGGAGTGATACAGACACACATTTCACTCGAATAAATTAATGCCTTCAAAGATTTTTTAAAGAAAATTTGTCTCCTTGTTTATGACATACCGGCAGACACTGGAGTACTCAAAAGGGGGGTTTTGGGGTTCTAACCCCCCTTGAGCCAAGATTATAGTGTTATTTTGCAGGAAAAAAACGTAACCCCCCCCCCCAAGGAAAAAAAATCTGAACCCCTCGAGAAAATTCAGCGTACGACTATGCCGGCAGATATGGGATAATTTGCTTACAAGTCTTGACAGTGGTACAACGGTTCTCAATCTGTGCTCTGCTGAGTCCTTGGTCCTTGGGGCTCCCTGTGCACTTCGGGAAGTGCTCCGCAGTCACTCGAAGAAAATAAAATAAATCAATAAATGATAAATAACAAAAGAGACGAATCTATGGAGCTCCGTCATAGAAATTATATACTAAAAAGGGCTGCACGAGTAGATAAAGGTTAAGATCCGCTGCTTTCAACTGCTCATCAAGGCAAGTTCTCTGAGTGTTTGGACCTTCTTTCATTTGAAGCAACTATGTTAGCAATAGTTCCACTTATACAATATCAAGTGGTTCTCAAGTGTTTGCCAACCACGGCTCTCTCGTACATGGCTCCTCCAGAATGTGGAGGCCACGAGACTGTGAGGGCTCAAAAGATGCCAGGCAAATGGTATCTTTTGCGGAGGGCAGCAACCTGACATTCACGGGCCCCTTTATAATGAATTTATAGCGTGAAAAACAAAAAATGACGAGAATTGTCCCGGGCCTAGGGCTGGAGCCCTGTCACCCTCACCCCTGTGGGGCCCTGGTCCTAGCCATCGTTTCTCCTTTGCCTTTTAGAAGTGATGAAAGAAATCAATTTAGAGCACGGAACAGGCACGCATCAATGTTTCGTCACAGTGAACCCACTAGGAACCGCAACGTGCACTTTTTAGAACCACTGATATCTAAATTTGTTTATGTAAAAAAACTTTGTTACATTAATGTATAGCAAAAGACTATATTGGGCAGGAGCAGCTCGCTAACAGGGTTTCAGTCCGGGGGCCCGGGACGATTCTCCAGGGCTCCCACTCGTCCTACTTTTTGGTAAAATGTCTTACTTTTGTCCTACTTTCCCTACTTTTTTACCAAATAATATTGACAAAATTTGTGTAATTGATTTTAATTGAGCAGGAAATTATTGATATATTGCCAAATATTACAAATGTTGGAGAATGCAATTAATGATTCTGCCAAAGGAGAAATTTTATCATTTTTAAGGTTATTTCGGGGGAGGGGGTGTATGTGGACCATTTGGTTGATTAATTTTTCATTTGCTTAGTTTGAGGGTTCAACAAGTATAGCAGTCATTAAAAACTTCTGTCTGGATGGAAAAATAATTTTGTATTTATTACTTTGTGGTCTTGGACAGTAACTTTCATCATTCAAAATTATGGTGCAAATAGGTGAAACAACAATGTGCATTTCAAAGCAGTTGGATACATAGGCCTATTCTAGGTTTAGTGATTCTGATGTTACCCAATAGCATTCAGTTGTCTTCTGTATTTTTAAGGCATGAAGAGGCATAAACAATATTTACAATGCTCTGCAAAGAGCTAGAAATGGAAGTGCTTCATTTGTCAAAAATGATTACACTGGCATTGAACAGTAAAATGTGAACAAAACAGAAAAATTTAAAAAATTATGAGCAAGTAAATCTATCTGGTTCATCTTGCCTTATATACGTCGGATCTTGTAATTTACACATTTTTTGCATTGTGCTTTTGAGAGTGGTCTCGAAAAGGAGCCTCATTCTTAAACATATTATGTGCCTTCAGAAATTGCTGTGAATTGTCGAAGAGAGTTGACAAGCTCGTCACTTTGGAAGACTCCAAAAAAAGAAAGTAATACATATGAGGCGAGACAGCAAAGAATTAATTGTGGTTGCTAGTGCACTGTTTTGGCCAAAAATTAGTTTTGTAACCAAGTCATTTGTCATTTTGTTTTGGCTTGACTGAAATAGTACTAGGGGGAAAAAAAAAGTTAATTCAAAATTTGAAAAAAAAAATTTAATTCAAAATTTGAAAAAAAAAATTTAATTATTAAAATTTTTTTTTTTTCAAAAAAAATTTTTTTTTAGGGATTTTTTCCCATTATGTTGTTAATTGATTATGTTGTCAAAGGGGGTTACCCTCCCCCATTTTACTTTTTAGTCCTGCGTCTTCCTACTTTTTCTCATTTTTTGAGTGGGAGCCCTGGATTCTCTTATCATTTTTTGTTTTGTACATTGCAAATTAACTATAGAAGGGCACATTAACTATAGAAGAAAAGTTTAGTCTGAGGCTCTGCTGCGGGAGGATACAGGTAATATCTTCCGAAAAATTTGCGGTACTCACCTTAAAAGTTAGCATTTTAAGATGAAAGAATTTAATTAAAATATCATATATGGGTATTTTCTCTATATACCAATATGATATTTTAATTAAATTTTCTTAAATATTTTCAATTTTTATCAGTTATCTATTTCTGATCACATGGAGGCCCAGTCTTCATTCCTTTCTGCGCACTCTTCTGAAGCTATGGTTCCATTTGGAGCAATATTTTTGTTTGGAAATCAAACAGTGCAGAGTACAGCCACAGTTCCTACTTGAAATGGGTGTGCCACGAGATCGGCCAAGACAGGGTGCCGCTGTATACAGTATTTCCAAGGTAGAATTGGCGGCTGGTGGTGGGAAGTGTCAAAACAAATTTTTCATTCTTAATAGGAGCCCTGTTAGCCCCCCATGCATCTGTGACCATCACATGGGTTCCGTGTGACCGAAGGAAGACCCCCTTTCTCAAACCGATAGAAATCTCACTGTTTTTTCATTTTCCATTTTGTTGAAGCAGACCAGACCTAGGCAGTTGCGAAAGGTGCGGTCCAAAGCATATTAAAGGAATTATTAATACGCTTTGGTGCGGTCCCACCTGGTCGCAAAATTTAGGGGGAGGGAGCAATTTTCGTAAAAGAAATCCTTTTCTTCTGAAATGGGAAACTTGATTTTTTTTTTCCCTCCTGAAACTTACATTTCGTGCGAGAAGAAACAGCTTCCAGTTTCAAACCCTGATAACATCAAAAAGTGCTCGTGGCTAACTTTCACAGTTACAATTAGTGAAGGAATTCGAAAGAGCATATGCAAAGACGGGGGTCTTTCAGTTTGACCAACATCCCCTTGGGTGCCAGAAAGCGGAACTAGCAGCGGATATATTTGTGTGAGGTGGATGTAACTCCAAGGAAGGAAAGAAGATTTTGAAACCATTGATATTCCTCTTTCTTCCTTTTTTTCCCAAACTTCTTTTATTTCCCCCAATGCTAAAAATGCAATTAAACGACAACTGAAGTTTGCCGACAACCAGCTGTAGAAGCTTGTGAGAAGACTTTTTTGGTTGTCGATTTTGCCAATGGCCAATTCTTTATTGTGATTGGATGTTATTAGCATGTACTACCTATGTTTACTGCTGGCCAGAATGATTGGCACACATCAATATCGACGGATCAGCGCGGTGCCCCAAGTAGCCGCGACGCACACTTTGAGAACGAATATGAACTGATTGATAGATGGCCGAAGCAAATAGAGTCAACACAATCACCCCGTTTGCAATACCGTGTACGAGGAGTTACGCCTATCAGGTACGCAACATATGATAATTTCAAAGTATCAGAAAATGCATCTTGGGACCCAAGCAAAGCCGATTAAGACTATGAACTCATTGACAGATGGCCGGAAACAAGGCAGTTAGCACGAGCGCCCCCAGAGCAATACCGAGGACATGTGCCTATGAGGTATGCAAATCGCAAGACCAGAACAGACGAAACTGAACATTCACAAGAATTCGAAGTAGTTGATTCATCCCCACGTTCTCACAAAGGGAATCGCCATTACAAGCACAATCTTAAAAAAACACCAACAATAAATCAGCGAACATTTCATAGCAGAGTACATAACGACAGCAGAAAACACAACAGCAGACTATGTATAAACTGTTACATGGGTAATCTAGCGATGAACTACAAGTACGAACTGCAACATAATAAGGAAGATCAAGCATGTCCAAGTAGACAACGGCAAAAACACGTTACTGCAATACGGAATGGCAGAACCACCGCAAGAACCCCTGGAAACATATCTTCAAGTTCACATACATCGCACAGCTCAGAAATCAGCAGGTGTACACGCTGCCAGAGATATCACCACCGCGCAATAAACTGTGAATATCCGTATCCAAGATGTGCAAAATGTGGAAATATTCATAATACCGATGTATGCATGACGAAAACATGCAGATGCATTAACTGCATGGAAAGCAACATGAACAGTTCCATGAGAATAGCAGTAAACCACAGTGCAACCAGTAATCAATGTCCAACATTTCAAAAGCACACCAGAACGGCAGCTGAATCATCCACAAATCATTTCAGAGCATTTAATAATAGCAGATACTGATCTCCATAAGCCCAAAAAAATGATCACTGGGAAAAGTATGGATGAACTGAAAGTACTGCAAATAAACATTGACAAATGTATAGATGCAACATCACTTTTAGTGAAGCAAGCAGAAAAACTCCATATTGATATCATTCTAATACAAGAACCATGGATTAGGAAAGGAAAACTGCATGGTTTTCCCTCAGATTGGCACATATGGCATTCGCATAACCAAAAAGCAGCTATTACAGGGGAGTAGCCAGAAATTTCGTTCAGGGGGGGGGGGAACCAAAGTGACAGAACAATGGATTTGGCCATCTTTTTCCCTATTTTCTGTCATTTTCTCACATTTCGGGGGGGGGGGGGACCAGACCCCCAAGTCCTCCCCCCTCGCTACGCCCTTGAGCTATTATAATACTAAGCAAGAAAATAGAAGGAGCAATCTTTGACATTACGGAACATACAATAGCTGTGAAGTTGCAATTAAATAATGAACAATTATTATTCATCAGTGGATATTCATCACCTTATGACGACATAGATCTTATGCTACAGGAACTCACAGCAATCATCCGGAAAGCCAAAATAACAAAAACTATCATAGCAGCAGACTTAAACAGAAGAAACAGATTATGGGGATATCCAGATACAAACCACAGAGGAATTCGCATAATGAACTTCATTCAGAGCAACAGATTGTATCTACTACATAACAGCAAAGAAGAACCAACATATACCCACTGGAACTCAAAAGGATGGCCGGACATGACCGCTGTGGTGGTCGAGTGGTTATAGTGCCGGACTCGTGATGCGAGGATCCGGGTTCGAACCCCACAGTGGTGGTCGGCTGAAGTTGGTTTTCTGTGGTTCCCAACTTCAAGGCGCAAATGCGAGCCGATCTCCCCGTTAAAAAGTCTCGCCACAGAGAGCAACAGTCCTACAACGGTAAATCATTCAACCATAACACTTCACTCATAGTTAGTAAAACTGGGGGCAGATGACAGCACTACACATAACAAGCATTACACAGAAACAAACTTTACGTCAGGTTGCACTACACGTACACACACATTCCCGCATGTACCGATTCGTTGGGGGGGGGTTCATGTGTGGTGTAGCAGTAGTAGGTAGGGGCTCGGGGATCCATGATGTTCTTAAGTCAGCCACCTCGTTGGGCAATTTGCCTGTTGTGGCGTTGTATTTGTATTTGTATTTGTATGACTATGACTAATTCCAATGAAATACAACGCTCAATAACAAGGTCAATTAGCACGGAAGTAACATTAAGTTGCCATAAATATATTCATATTCAATTGAGCAATCTTGACACACCCAAGATGAAACAAATCAAATATAGTTCATCTGTGAGAAGAATAAATAATTTTATGATGAATCTAAAACCCCTAATAGGATCTATAATACAAAACATCACATCATGCATAAATTATCAAGAAATAAATGAAGCAACAACTGAATTATTCAGAACATTTACTGAAGTAGCAGCAATGACACTCCGAGTGGATAGAACGTCACAACGAACGTGTGCAGCATGGTGGAACAGAGATCTGGAAATCCATAGGAAACTGCTACGAGCTAAAGAGAGACGTTGGAAGAAGTCGCCGGAAGCACAGAAACAGCAAGCGATGGAATTTTTTCGGCAAGAGAAAGCGAGATATACTAAAGCCATTACAGGGCTCAGCACGGATCATGGCCTCAAAACTAGTGAAAATAGTGACCAAAATGTTTAAAAAAGTGACCAAATAGTTACCAAAATGTTTAAAAGTGACCAAATAGTGACTAAAATAATTTTAGACAGAGACCAAATGGACATTGAATTTTGATTATTACCAAATTGAATGAATTGAAATTGAATTTAGTTTTTACTAAACTTTGTATTTCAATGGAACTCATTGAAATTGTTTTTTTTTATAGTAGTGTGAAATAAATCAAACTCAAACAGTTTTGAAATTGTTTGGTTTTTGAGAGAAAAATTTGTAAATATATATTTTTCTTTTTTTTACACACAACATACACCCCTGCAAAAAAAACATTTACTTCTTTACCCAGAAACAGTATAATTTTGGCCCCTGCCCCCGTAATTTTTAACCGAAAAAGACAGCGGCCTTCCCCAGTAAATTTCCCATGAACCTTGTAAGCACCAACGTGGCGACTTTTTTCCGCGCCAATCAATCGCCGTTTCGCGGCGGTCAATTCAAGATGGCTGACAAAGGGCACATAAAATTACAAAAAAATATATAATTCATAATATGAATCAACCTAATATGCGAAAATCGATAGAAATATATCGGGAAATACGGAAAATTAGGATAAAATGAACACAAAAATCGAATCAACGACATACGGGGTTTATAAATGCGGTCAGTGGCGTCGGAGCCGGGGGTGCTCGAGCACCCACGGAAGTTTGTAGAACGGGTCCGAGCACCCACAGAATTGATTCAAAAATCGAAATTTCCTACATGAATCTCAAGACCGGCACCCACAGGCAGTGCCGTCTTAAGGCATGGGCCCACCCGGGCACGGCCCGGGGGCCTCAAGAGAAAAGGGGCCTCACAAAAATGAAATCTGGCTGAAATTTTCAAGAATTTGCCTGGTAGGGCCTCAGAAAAATCACTTGGCCCGGGGGCCCATGATGCTCTTAAGACGGCCCTGCCCACAGGTTCAAAACACTTCCGACGCCCCTGAATGCGGTTGATACAGAGTTTATGGATGCTGCTGTAAGGGTTACCTATTTTAGAGCGAAAAAAAGTCGCCACGTTAGCTCTGACTCCTCCCGTAATTTTAAACGAACAAAAACAGTGAATTCGCCCCCCCCCACCCGGGGCACCCGATTTACCATGGCCGTAATACAATATTTTTTTCTGGAGGGGAAACGTAATTTTACTGCCCCTTGACTGTGAAATTCGATAATTTTGCAAAGAAATTTATTGCCTTTAATATACCATTCCATCAAAAATGCCGTTCGAGGCATTGCCCCCCCCCCCCCCAGTTTTGGATCTGATCACGGTATGTAGCAACCCGGACCGCAAGTACGAACGAAAATTTACTATCGCCCGGGGCCGGTATCTATTTTTTTTAACGGAAAAAGAGTAAATTCGGCACTCATCCTTGTTTAACACCCGTGGAATCAGACCCCGCCCACTCCTATTGCGGTCATAACAGCGACTCCAGACAAAAACGTTTTAATAACTTCCGAGGTCTAAAAAGGGGATTTTTTTACGCAACATCGATATTAAGTCAACAATCAGTATCGTGAAGATGCTCTAAATTAAGTTACGGCCAGAAGCGGATAAAGGTCAGTTGTTGACGGCCCCGAGCATAAAAAAAAAATTAATATCAGGTCCCTTAAATTAGGAAGAAAAAAAAGTAAAGTAGGGGTCAGAGGCGTGCTCGGTGTGCCCAACGTTAAATCCGCCTCTATTAACGGCTCGCATGCACGTTAACTGAGTTTTTATCAGCCTGATGACCAATTTTCGTCTGATTTGGAAACCCTTGTGTTAACTCTATAAAAACCAATCCGGCCGTAGACGGCTCTACATGCAAACAGCCAAACCGCTCGTAGCCGGCCGAGGTGGGGGGTATGGGTATATAAGACATTTTTGTGAAGGGGCAGGCAGGGATGATTGACAGCTGTCGTCAGAGGCGGGAACGAGAAAGACAAGCGTATACGCCCCATCAGTTGGATTCCGGAAGCTACACTTCGATAAATGTTGACTGTTGTTTGCAACAATACAACAAAACGAGAGGTTACACTATCATGTTGTTACCCATGACGTTGGCGAAATAATTTTGGGAAAAGAATTTTAAAATTATCAAGATGTGTTAAATTTTATTGCTTATAATAGATTATATTGTTTAGATATTTAGAATTTATGGTATCTTGTACTTTTGCGATTGTTGCGTTTTCCTGGAACTTGACTTACAATTCGAGCCAGCTTATGTGCAAAAAAAAGGACACGCGGCATCAAATAATTTTGTTTTATTAGTTGCATACCAACACAATTTATTGAGCCTGTCATAACAGGTGCTCTATCTGAACAAAATCCTGGCAATTTATTAATTGGAACATTGCTAGATTTCCGAAAGTTCAGTGTCATTTGTGTAATGTTATCTGTACTGAACTTCTGAAAGCCTCCATCTTCTGAAATTTTCAGAAAATGTTTTATTCTTTTTTATTACAATTATGTCGATACTCTCATGAAAAGAACTTTCCTTTACCCAAAATTCGGAGAAGTATTTTACTCCTAATAAGATTTTTAGAATGAATTTTAATGTACTATTGTAACAATTATTGTGTTATGGGGATGATGTCCCTCGTATCGAATGAAAAACATGAAGAGATTCTCTACATAAGCTGAAATGAATTTTTACTATGAAACTGGGAACGGTCCTGCTTGAAAACGTTCACAACCTTGAGACTCCTTTCCTAACGGCCATATGCTTCGCAAGTTCTGTTACTTTGTCTAATGGTTATATATTTGGATCATGCGTTAGGGAGGGACAGCTGCCCCATACGGAAAATTTGAGGGGGTGGTAATTTTAGTGACAAAAATGTATAAAAGCACTTTGTTGTGATTCTGGGAGTTGGAAAATCAAGCCGAAAAAATTAGCGCCCACTTCTCCGGGGCACCATGTCCGCCTGTCCCCCCCCCCCTAGTTGCGGCCTTGGTCATCAATACGCATATTTTCAGTTCACACAAAGAAAACCTTCTATGTTTGGATAAACATGACTAATCGCCGACCAATATTATTTACTAGGACTGTAAAAGCAATAAAGAAAAATTTGTAAAAAGCAAAAAAATTACGGTATGCTTTTTTGTGTAAAAAAGCATAAGGGCATGTTGCAAAGGGGCATTAACATGCACATGAACTGAGCCCGTGATAGTAGTATAATACTAAGTAGTATATTTCATTTTGTGCAAAATTTTGCAAGTGTTGTTTTATTTCTTTAGCGTATTACTAAGGTTTTTGATTGTTAGTTGAGAGGTTAGTACACAAACCTCTAGCAATACGATTTGACTTCCTTCTGGGACGGCAGCCTTTAAGATTTGACACCAGACTGTACAGGCTCAATTATTCCCATTTTTGTGCGTAAAATGGCCGTGCAATGATAAAAAAAAACACCTAAATAGAGAATGTGGGGGGGGGGGACACATTGTTACAGGGGGAGCCTAGCGAGCTATAGCAAAGGGCGGCAGGTTTGAGGAATGAGTGGCCGAGAAAATTAGTAGAATGTGAAAAGAGTGGCAAAATCATAAATCAGTTTCTGCCTAGAGAGTGAGTGACCTAGAGCAGGGCTTGACAAATCAAAAAATAATTTAAGCACCAACCAAATTTCATAGGAGCCAAGCATTTTTTTTTAAATAATGACTTTATTTTGAAAATAATGCTTTTTTTCAGCTTATCTAGGACTCAGCAACCCTTCTCCATGTTGGTAGACACACTGACATAATTAC
Organism: Pholcus phalangioides; assembly: GCF_987345545.1. Taxonomy (NCBI): domain Eukaryota; kingdom Metazoa; phylum Arthropoda; class Arachnida; order Araneae; family Pholcidae; genus Pholcus; species Pholcus phalangioides. The sequence goes on along the minus strand of NW_028301603.1, from coordinate 44,409,868 downwards.
CAAAAACTTTGTTATCCTAACACTTCAATTTAGCAATCAAACATATAACATTTTAGGTACCAATGCCAAATTTCTATATTCGTCATAGTGACCTGGTGCCTGGGAATTGTGAAACTCTGACTTAGAGCGTGTGCAAGTACGTGGATGACCAAAAAAGAAAGCGAGTGACCCCAGGTCGGTGAGCGATCAAAAGCGTGACCTAGAATTGTTGCAAGCGTGTTAATGACCGAACAAAGAACTACAGAGCGAGGGACCTGGTTAATGAGCGATCAAAATCGTGACCTTGATCGGGTGCAAGCACGTGGATGACCAAAACGTAACCTAAAGAGCGATTATGCCAGGTCAGTGAGCGATCAAAATCGTGGCATAGAGCGTATGCTATCATGTGAGTGACCAAAAGGGGGGAACGTAGAGATTGTGGGAGCACGTGAATGACAATTATGCCAGCATGCGAGTGGCCCAAAGCGTGATTTACTGATTTACAGACACAGGCGTTTTCACAGGAGCGGGAATCCAAGACGGATACTTCCCAGGGTGGTGAATTCTAGGAATAAGTGGTCAAGAATATTAGAATAGAATGGGAGAAGGGAGGCAAAACAGTAAATACGCCTCTGATTGTTGCCCGATTGTAGTAGTATCTGAGCATGAGACTTCCTCATTTTCTACGGATCTAGCGTTTTGATAAACATCTGCGGTTACTACCAACTGGGGTTAGGATTATTGATAAGAAGACAGTCAACGTGAGCAAAAAAGGCACGGCTGTAATTTGTTCAGGGGATTTATGTCCTTTCATTGTCAAGTTTGAAAAACTCATTTTCGCAAAAGGGACACTTCCACATAGTGATTTTACCTCTCTTTTTCTTACGAAGCAGATAATACCTTATAAGTGGGCTGTTTTTATGGGAGTGTTCCAAATAAAGTACACTGGCACCGGATTAGTACGTGAATACATACAACAAAATTGATTGTAAAGTTTTCGAATGGCTCCCAAATCGAGTTTTCTATCGCTTCTAGGTAGTGCATTCAGAAAATGGCCAGCCCCTTTTCTTCCCCACAGATACGATCTTATCCAAAGGTCAACGTTGGTTTTACTAGTAGATATTTTTCTTCAAAACTCACATTCCATTTCTATCCAAACGTGAATAGGTTGACCTTTTTCCTTACTCTTGAGAATTTTAAATATTTATCATTTCTATGTTTAAGTTGTCAATTATCGATTTGAAGCATCACTTTTGATTTGGAAAATGCCTAAAGAAAGTCTCGTGTATGAAGAAATTCGTCGTATTTTGTTTGATGAGGATTCAGGTGATTCCGATTCTCCAATTGAAAGTTCCGACAGCGAGTATATAGTCACGAACAAGAGACCACAAGTACACGTATATCATAGCTATAAGGAGATAGGATAGTGGATAATATATCGTCATAAGCAGAGGCGTAAGCAGGGAGGTGCATAGAGGGTCCGTATCCCCTCCTCCAAGTCAACCAAAAATTAAAAAAAAATTATTTCGGTAAAAAAAATGCTATATCGAAACTAAATACCTTTTATATGCTATGTTAACCAATAAGGAGATTCCCTCTCTGATTACTTTTTATCACAAGCATAAGCGTGGACAAAGATCATTGGCGTACGTGGGGGGGGGGGGGATATTGAGGTTCTAATCCCTCCCCTCAAACCGAGATTATAGTGTTATTTTGCAGGAAAAAACGTAACCTCCCCCCCAGAAGGAAAAAATTTTGAACCCCTACCCGTTCGAGAAAATTCTGCAGACGCCTATGACAAAAATATACAGAAAATGCAAGAGGGCCACAGTTAAGAGGGGGGGGGGGGTTCGAATGACAATTGAATGATTGTCCGTATATTTGTGAATATCATGTCGCTTTTGTATGCATGGGTAAACATAATGCCCTTCCCTATCACCCCCCCCCCAATCACAAGAAGAGTTGGAGGAAGTTCAATATGGCTGGAACTAGAGGCACAGTAGCAGGGTGAAGTTTTTCAAGGAGATATACTGTGCATAAGCACTTTTTGCAACTTTAAAAGCGGAAAAATTAAGTTTATCCCCTCACCTCCAATACGTTGCGATCATGTTAATAGTTGTACGCCTGTAAGTTTCAATGTATCACCAGCAACAAGTGTGCGAAAATATTTCGTTACATCTTCACTTTTTGTTTTCTAATGGAGGAGGCGAACCAGAGCCGTAACTAGGGGGGAGGGGGCAGACGGATCTCGTGCCCCGCGCGTTGGACCAGAGGGGGCGCAAATTTCATTCTCAAACCTTACCTTCAACATTACAAAGGGGTGCCGAAATGCGCACTAACCCCAGGTGACCAAGCATCTGGTTGCGGCCCTAGGGAGAACGTCAGTTATTCGTAATTTCTCTGACAGAACCAAAAATAAATTAGATTCCTCTTTTGTCGGCAGAATTTTGCCAATATTTTTACTCCTCTGTCTTTGTCAAAAGTCAGCATAGCACAGACACTCCACTCAAAAAAATGACACCAGGCTGGACCCAATTTCATGTTTTTACAAGCTTCGTACTGTCGCCCTTCTCGTAATCAAAAATCAACGAATACACCCCCTCCCCCTCCTGATGCTAACGTAAAATTGGAATGGGGCCTGAATTTTTTTTGATAAAGCTTATTTGTTTTCATATCGAGATACACGAAAGTTTATGTCTGGAAGCACTTGTCTTTTCTAATTTTTGAAGTTGTCTTTTGAATTAAAAATTCATATATTAATAGTTCACTTCTACAAAATAAAAAAAATCGAGAAAAGGAAAAAATAATTGGCAAAGTTGGCGAGAATATCTTGAAGAGAAAGGGCGATATACCGCCGCTCACGAATAAATAACTAACCGGACCTTCAGCTGGACCCGTATACGCGTACAGGGATAAAATGAACTCGTATGCATATATACATGTCTTTCATGAAGAAAAAAGAGTTGGGTGCCTACTCTTTTACATAAAAGAAAAATGCTGTAGATTTCAGTTTACAATTTGTCTCCACAGGGTATCTTGAAACGAAAAAATGAACAGCAACGCTGTGGCCGGCATGAATAGGAACTGAATGGAAGGAAGGACGGGGGATTAGGTGAGAGGTGAAAGTTTGGACGAGTCCATTTCAGAAAGCAAAAATAGGTTATTTTCACGAACCTCCCAGTATCCTTCAAGAATCGGTAAAGGGTTAAACTAAACGTTGAATTGTAGAATTGTGATCTTTTCATACACAGTTCTCCTTTCGATCATACCTGGAGCTACGGTTTCTTGCTGAGATTTAAATCCAGTTAGAAAAATAGTACGAATTTTATTTCTAGATAGATCGCGATTTTCAGTCGGATGATTTTTTTTATTATAAGTAAATTCAAAATAATTGCGAGCTTCTTTAACGTTGGCCAGCTACAAGAGTATTCTTCAAAGCGTATTAATAATACACTTAATACGTATTAATAGTACGCATCTTTAATATGCGCGCTTTGGTATTCTCCCGCTGTGCGTAAGTTAGTTTCTTCACGGGCTCTCTTAAATCGTCATTTCAAATATTTAAAAAAATGAACAAAAGTAGCGATAGAACAAACAACAAATGTAACTTGCTCGATGCTCCAAGAAAGGAATTCTGCCCTTAGGACTAAAACTTTTTAAAACAAATAAAATAAAGGATCAATTTTAAAATAAGATGAAAATGAAAGAACGGGTGAGCACGCGTGGGGAAATAAGAAAGAATGGTAGTAGGGGGGGGGGGAATTCTTTGTTGTAAATACGCTTTTTACGCTATTTTTTTCAGACCGGCTTTTCCATAAAATGACTTTTTAACCAAGGAGCTTTCATTCCAAGCGCCTTGAAATCAAGTTATGCTGATGTCACACGGTATGCTCCCGGGAAGATGCCACGCCTTCATGTATAGGGGTTCTACGGGAAGGGAGCTAACGATCATAGTTCAATGAAGGGAGGGAGAAAATTAGCGACCTTGAACCGGTAAAGTTCCTCCTTGAAGAAAAGAAAGACACTGACAGCAGAAAAGCGAGCGAGACCGAGGTTTTTTTGCTAAAAAAAGTGGAAAAAGTGACCTGGGCCTGAAAATACGTAATAAAAGTGACTAGTTTCTAAAAAAGTAACTTTTAGTGAAAAAAGTGACCCGTGCCGAGCCCTGCCATTAGAAAAACAAAGCTCAATTCGTGGAAACAGTTTTGTGCGAAGATGGCAGATCCATTTGGCAAACCATACAAGGCTGTACTAAATAAACGCAAGCCTACACTTCAGATAGTAACAGGAGCATCGGAAGGTTGCCATTTTAAAGACATTGCCCAACCACCACTACACGAGCTTTATCCGGATATAAAAGAAGAGATAATAGGCGAGGAAACACAGCTTACAACAAGAGCTCAAGAAGAAACAGAAATAACAAGAGGAGAGATACAACGAACATTAAATCAAACAAATGACCGAAAGGCATCCGGACTGGACAACATCAGTTATAAACTCTTGAAAGCTATCAACAAACAGTTCCCAAATCTTCTCTTCCATCTATTCAATCAGTGCGTCAAATATCATTGCTTTCCGGAGCATTTCAAAATAGGGAAAATCCTTCTATTTCTAAAAAAGCACCAAAATCCAGCAAACCTATCATCATATCGACCACTATCTCTATTATCAACAACAGGCAAAGTATTTGAAAGAATTTTGGTTCAAAGAATGACATATCATATTGAAAGATTATCTTGGCTGCATGAAAATCAATATGGATTCCGAAAGGTAAATCGGCCGAGCATGCTCTGTACATTCTGAAAGAAGAAATAGGAAATAGAAGGAAAGAAAGCAAAAATGTGGCCGTTATTTCAACAGACATAAAAAGTGCCTTTGACAATCTACGATATGCCTCTATTATAGATAAGCTTCGCCAACTTCCGATATCTCAGCAACTTCTGAAAACAGTCGATGATATACTCCATAATAGAGAAGTAGTAATGATTACAGCTGGAGAAGAGGTAAGGAAGCATCAATACAAAGGCTGTCCCCAAGGCTCATGTTCTGAACCACTCTTATGGAACCTTGTGGTTGACGAAATCCTGAAAGAGCCATGGCCATCAAATGTGAAAGTACAGGCATATGCAGACGACATTCTCCTGATAGTCTCATACCACACAGTCAAAGGCACTGCAAAAATAGCGATGGAAGCCTTAGAAAAATTTACGACATGGTTGAGAAAACATTACTTGACAGTCGCAGCAGGTAAAACAAAGTTTCTATGGATATCTTCAAAAAAACCTCCCACCATCAGAATGCTTGGAAAATCTATAAAAAGGACAGATGTATTAAAATACCTCGGCGTGTACTTAGATTCTAGACTAACTTGGAGTCCACACATAGAAAAACAAACCGAAAAAATTAATAAGCTTCTTCTCCAGCTCCAAAACATCGGCGGAGCGAAATGGGGAATCAAATATCGACACCGACGAGTTCTCTATTGGACAATAGCAACATGAATAATCGCTTATGCAACACCTATTTGGTACGCAGGCGCAACCAACTCCATGCAACATAAATTAGACTCAGCCAAACGTAATTTACTATTATATCTCACAGGAGCGTACCACACAACACCAAATAGCGCATTATATGTCATTACAGGTTGTCCGCCTTGGAGCCTATGGATGAATTATGAAGCACAAATGGGTCTATTGTTACGTCTACACCGACCAGCAAAGATTGGTGCATTAAACTTTGCTCCAGAAGAGTATCAGCGACGGGAAAAACAAATAACTATCCACCCATCGGAAGACCTGCATCAACACCAAGTATCTATCGGGAATAACCAGAACAAAGAAATAGGAGGCCAAAGAACTCATATATACACAGATGGCTCGAAAACTATCTCCGGAACAGCATCAGCATATGTAGTAGCGAAAGATCATAAGATCATAGAGTGCTGGAGTAGTAAGCTAGAAAATGACAATAATATCTTTCAAGCTGAATTACTTGCGTTATACATGGCAACCATAAACGCTCAAGAATTCCAACAAGCAACTATAATCTATAGCGATAGCCTTTCAAGTATATATGCAATACAGAACCCGATGACCATCCATGCTATGGCTAGGGAAATTTGGCAGGTCCTCCACAAGAACCAACAAATTCGCATATCTTGGATCAAAGCGCACATGGGTGAGTGGGGAACGAAGAAGCAGGCGCAATAGCCAAAGCAGCGACAATCAATGGCGCACATTTAATTAAAATATTATTACCATCATCAACAGCGAAACAAAAGGCAAGAAAAGAAATACTCAATCTATGGTAAACCCGATGGAATGATGTCAAAACTGGAAGAAGTGTCCACAAAATAGTACCAAAAGTTTCATACAATGCAAAAAATTGGAGCAGAGAACTTGTATTTTTTACAACCAATCACGGACCTTTTCCAAATTACCTTCACCGATTCAAAAAACCAGGAACAGATCATTGCCTTTGTGGTGAAATCGGCACTCCCATCCATTACTTGACAACATGTACATTAACTGCACATCTAAAGCACATGGCTGTGCCCGCTGCTGAAAATGCCACACTCTGGATCAGCGAGATTTTTAAAAACAAAAGTAGAATAAATAAAGTCAAGAAAATAATTAGATGGATAGAAGAAAATGAAGACAAAGTGATCCCACGGATGCCTTATCAGCCTATAGCACAAGTACAAACTGCACCACCTCGCCGCTCACAAAGAAAAACGAAACTGATCAACTACAAAGAAGACTGACTGATAGCACAAGACCAGTATAATGTCATGGAAATCGAACGATTTAAATTGAGGATGAAATCAATTATGAATTTTATCTGATTTATTATTGATTTCAATATGCGATTTAGGATTTTATATTCGAATTAAGATTTAATATGGAATATAGGATTATATGCTTGATTTCCGATTGTATACGTAGATTTGTGATCTCGCAATTGATTTTATACTTAGATTATGATTTTATAGTTATGATTGTAATGTATATTTTGTAATGTATGCTTTTTTATGAATAAATTGCCAGAGGTATCCAGTCCGTGTGGACAATGAGCCGATATTGCCATATGGCGATGTGGCCTGGGTATCTTTCGGTTTGACGGCAGAGTGTTATTTCTCTTAATTACCGGACTTGAATCGATAGATTTACAATTGAAACTGTCATGCTCGAGTGTGTAAGAAAAGTTTTCCTTCGATGAAAATACACCAGTGTGTGTTTGTGTATTCTAATTTTCATTATTAATCCTATTATTTGAAAAATAAGCGGTGCGTAAGCTGAATCCAATGAAGATTGATGAGAAAAGGTTATGTAAAATGCAAAGAATTCTATATTGCATGTGAAATTCATTTTTCCCGACGATTTCTTTATATGTATTTGAATTTTTTAAATTTTTTTATCAGTATTCAAAGCAGGGCTGATTCAAATCATAACTAGGATATTTGCCGCCCCCACAACTTTAAAATTCGATAATATTATAATGGTGTTTTTTGTTCCCACCTAAAACTGCCACCCGGGGCAGTTGCCCCCCCCCCCCCCACAGTTACAGCCCTGTTCAAAGTACGAAATGAAATATTTTACTGCGGTATAAATTTTCATGATGATGGTATTCAGTGTCCAAGATCTAATTACGGTCCTGAAGTTGGTGCATCTGTGACTGCGAGAAAAACCTCTTTTTCATTGCACCCTTAGGAATAATTTTCAAACTTTCTGTAATTATTTTTTTCCTTAACCCTGATGTGGTGCCTCTTCTGTGGCTCCATGGGTCAGCATGAGTCAAATCTCATTTGAGCCGCTATTGCCTATCGCATACTGAAAAAAAACCCCATTTTAATTGTTGTTCCCGCTCCCTCATAAGATTGTAGAAAAAATTTATAACCAGTGCTCTGGCATGACTAAATACTAATTCAATTGGTTATGATTAGTGCCACAATAAATTTGGTTGGTATTTGCCAAATTATTTGAAATTTAATTTACTTTCGATGGCTCAACAGTCTGCTTAAAGACCCTATTTTTAGTTGACTTCTTCACAGTCAACACTTTCGGGTTTTAATTATTGTATGTTATTCCGAAAGTTTCCATCAACCTTAACCAGTCAGGTGGTTATGACAGCATACACCGTCGCACCAATATTTAATCTAATTATTTCAGTTTTTGAAAATTAATTAGTAATTATTTAAATTCTCATAATTTTTTGGTTGGTGATTTAAAAAAATGAGGAAGTCAGTTTAATTGTATTCATAAAAAAATTTAATAAGGAAAATTCATTTTATAAGCTTCAAACTTTTAAAAAGGAGAAAAAGGGAAAAAGTAAAAATTAATTGGTCAGGTTAATTAATTAAGGTAATTAACAGGTTAATTACCTTACCCTATCATAATTGCGTGCAAGTAAGCATGCATTGAAAGTATTTTGTATAAATTCAAAGATTTACGTAATAAAATATTTTCATAGATTAGGCTCGTAGCAAAAATAATTATAAAGAAAAAACCATGTGTGACTCGTGTGTGTGTTTAAGATTTCAATAATGAATTATTAGAAATTATTACTAAAGTATCTTATCACGGGAAATAAAAAATTAATTTATATATTAAGTACTAGAGCCGAAGAGTAAATAGATGATGAGAGATATATATTGTAGCAGCATATAAACAGGGATGTCTCTTGGGCTGTGCCACTGACACAGGGCACTGCTATAAGGAAAAGTATTAGATCAGGAGTAAAGAGAAATATAATTGCAGAAAAGTTTCGAAAAAGAAAGAATGTGTTTCGTGTCTGTAAAAACACTCAAACTATAGTGCATTAATCTCTCGGAGAAATCTAATTTTTTATGCATTTCATCTAGCTAGGAACACAGTTGCGAATTTTCGGGATCGCTTTTTTCACTGATGCGGCTTATATGCTACAGTGACGCGACGTAACCAATGCCGTCTCGCATGGTGAGACTTTTGGCCCGAGGCTCAAGCCACCCATGGTATATAGAATTTATACAAAAATATATGTTTCTTTTTATATTTATTTTTTAAAATACATTTTCAATTTTTGATATCCTTCAAGGGGGTGGGGGGTGCCCGGCAAACACCTGTGTGAGCACCCACTGGTCGAAAATAGTTCTGATTGCCCCTGCACTTTGGTATACTACACCCAACAAATGGTCTCCTTACAAATGTATGAAACAAATCATAGTTTTCTTACTGTTGAAATGAATAAATATTCCTGCAGCTGTATTAGTCAACAAATTTCAATCTATACATTTTTTTTTAATTGGAAGCATAGAGTGCTGACGGTACTTTACAGTACCACATATATTTCCTGCACACTAATTTTTTAGAATTTTTTTTTTATTTCTAAGTCTTAGTTAGAACTCAAATGACCTACCAAAAAATTTACAGGATAATTATTTCATTTTTTCATAATGTGGTTACTGAAAGAGTTAACTGCAACCCCAAATCTTTGGAAAACAATATTTCCATCCATCGAATCCTCATTATTTTTGTTGATTGTAAAAAACTGATGTTGAAACTGAAATAGTTTTTGTCCATAATTGTCACAACAGAAGCCATAAATTTTAGAAATGGTTGTTAACAGTTACGAAAACAAGAGTTGACCTTTTTTATCATTTCAGAATGGACACCTTTATTGCCTGCTGCTGTGAATTCAACAAATGTGCTGCACATCCTTGAAACAGATTTCAATTGTTCAAAATGTGACAAAATATTTGATTTAAGAAATTATTTCCTAATGTGTAGGGTGTGATTCCTGGATGTTGGGAAAATACATTGAAAATATAAGGAAGGATACCAGTTAGCAAACAGAAAATGTATACACAGTAGGCCCTCCTCACACGGGGAAACTAAAGTCCGGCAACTGATAAGAGAAACCGTTTCCAGAAAACCAGCGTGCATATTTCAATAGACGCCCTCACACGAGGAAATTGGCGACGAAATATCGAACACGACTCAATCACTTGGCGACTGGCATGCTAGTCGCCGCCAACTTTAGTTGAAGAAACCAAGAAACCGCCTCTAGCATTCCTTCATATTTTCGTCATTGAAGTAAATTGAAAATCAATCCAGAGTATATATATTATATGTAATAAATTATCAGTTGAAAGGATATGAAATTTTGACAAATTTCAGCTCACAGGTAAATACGATTTCTTTATTTAAATTGATACTATTTTGAAATTATAATAAATTCAGGGGCGTCAGAATTGTTTCGAAACTGTGGGTGCCCGTCTTTAGTTTTATATTGGTAAATTTAATTTCTGAATAAATTCTAGGGGTGCTCGGATCCATGTCACAAATTACCGTGGGTGCTTGAGCACCTCCGGCTATGACGTCACTGAATGAAACGGGTCTGTGGTAAACACACGGGCCCACCCGGGCGAACTTCAAAAGAAGATGGGGCATCACGAAAATTAGATCTGGTAAAAAATTTCAGGAGTAACCAAGTGAATTTACCAAGTAGGTCCTCTGAAAAAAAAAATACATGGCTCGGGGGTCCAAGATGCTCTTAAAAGACGGCCCCGGGGGTAAGCACCTCCAGAATTTTTCAAAATACCGTCTACTTTCACAACATGTACCAAAACAAGCAAGTGTCGTATAGGAATGGTCCCTGATTTTCCCCCTTGTTTGGAATGTCTGTAATTTAGGTCACGTACACGCACATTTGTGTGTGGGAGTATTTGGGGAAAATCATTCCCTTAAACGTAAACAATTCATGTTGTTTGTCTGTAGTTTTGCCTACAGTTTATTTTTTGCTTCTCGGAACCGTAGCTTTCGCCGTTTCATCGAATGAAACTACTCAAAATCCTACGTGACAATACTTTAACTAATAAACAATAACTTATATAATAATTAGTCCAACATATACGTACCGAGAGGCATACTTATTGAAAGAAAACAGACATTTTATTGCAAATTTTTTTCCATTGAAATCACTCAAAGCAAATGAAATTATACTAAAAAATTATATAATTTTTCCAATTTATTTTCATTTCAAAATGATATCATTTTGAATAAAGAAACTGCGTATTTACCTGTGAGCTGAAATTCTGTAGTAATTTCACTGTTATAATAGAAACTATTTCACTTATTTCTTTGTAACGATTTTTATTTAAATATAAATAAATAAATTTCGATTTTTCCTATCCCGGTTAACAAGATAGTACCGGAAAATAAGAAGGAGAACTATAGACTGTGCTGTTTTCACTCAATTTCCCGGGCTTTCAATATTTTTTTAAAGTGCCGTGTGAGGGAGAACGGGCAACTAGACTCGTTCAATTCAACTCAACTCTCAAGTTTAGGCAACTCGGGTTCGATCTTAGTTTACCTGTGTGAGGAGGGCCGTACAGTTCTTCAAGAAAAATTTTAAGGAACTGGACATGATGCATCGCTTTGCTAAGATATAGAAACCAATCAGCAAAACAATAGTAACACTTTTTCCTCCCTTTTTTTTTAAGTTTTAAATGAAATATTTTTCCCAAATGTTGATAAGAATAACAAGGATATTTGAGAGAGATTTGACCAATGGTAATAATATGCTGCGAACAATTTTTAAATTTTTCAAAAATTTAAAATATTTAAAAAAATTTAATTCGAAAAATAATTTTTCTCCATTAAGATTTTTATTCAAAAAAATTTAAATGCAATTAAAACAACTGAATTATTTTAATATTTCTATGAGGTCTCTGGGGGAAAAAGTCATTTTCTAAGAATTTTATTTGTATGATTTTCTTATTTATATGTTTTCACGTGGCCTCATGAAAATTCTATAAAAGGGGGTTCCCCCCATTAACATTAGAACTAGCTCCCAACTTTTCTACCAGAAACTAGTTATCAGAGTAACAAGGAAAATGACCAGACTTCAAACAAAACAAGATAATGTGTTAATGATGATGTTAGGATGACATTGATGTATCTACTGCTGTTGTTGAGGGGGGAAGGGTTGTTTAAGAAGACATTAGATTACAAAGCTGACTTTCATCCCTGGAAGTCAAAATAAAATACAGTTTTTGGTCCAACAAAATTTTTCAATGGTTAGGTCTTTCCTATTTTTACCCTTCCCCCACCACCGCCTAGTTGGGCAATTGGCCTGTTGCAGCTTCAGATTTTCTTTTTCGCATAAAAGAAAGAAAAAAATATTAAATTTTTTTTTTCTTTTTTGAATCGCAATGAAGCATGTACATTTGTGGCATATCAAGGTGTTGTAAAAATAAATTTTCTATTTTTCAGCTAATATCAAAAACTGACAATATAAATACAAATAGAAGGCCCAACAGGCAAAATGCCCAACAAGGTGGCTGAGAAAAAATTCTTTTGCAAAAGAAAAAAAGTGCAAGTAATGCAAATGTGCAAGTAGATGATGCTGTACTTGGCCAGTAGTATAATCCATTTTGTGCAACCACATCATTTCGACACTTCCACAGCATCAGTGTGAGGATAGAACAACTTCTATCAAGATGCACACTGCAATACCAGCAAAGCAGCTGCTGAGAACTATTTTGACAATAACAGGATGCAACTTAACCCTTGCAACTTTTGGCTGTGGGGGTACCTCAAAATGTTATGAACAGTGGTCAGATTGCAAACTTTGAATTGCAATCTCCAGATCATCATATATCTAGAAGTACCCTATATGTTAGAAGTTCCTCAGGAATATTCTCGATAAGAAAAAACTTGATTTCTCGAAAACACTCTACCTCGAAATTTTTTCCATTCCATCAGTTTCAAGATAGAGTTGACTGTATATCAAGTGCATAGTGCAATATCAGTTTTTGTCGGAAATTTCCGAAAATCCTAAAAATTCCCCGACCCTGAATAACTCAACAACAAAAAATAATTTTATAAGTTTCAGACATAAAAAAATTTTGACGATACTCAAATATCGGAAAATAATGGTCTATTATTCTATATCTACGACAAATGAATTAAGAACTCAATTTTTGGCAAAGTTTATTCAGAAAATTCTGCCTGAATTAAAAAAAATGCTATATAGTGCATGAAAGCATAAAGGGTTAGGATGACATGCAAATTTCGGAAAAACATTGATCCATCAAACGGATGTTAAGGGCAGTGGCGGATCCAGGGGGGGGGGCGATAGGGGCGATCGCCCCTCCCAAGAGCTTTCAAGCAAACATAACTCCAGTTACCTCATTTTTTTCTTTATCAATCCTTAATTTTTTTAATTAATTTCCTTTTTTTTCTCAAAGTTCCTTTCCCTAAAATTTGTGCACTCGAAAAATTTCCACCTTGAGATTTCTTCTGCTGGTAAGGTCGAAAAAATAAAGAAGTCATAGCCGGAGGAGGGTCAATTGTATTCCCACCAAGGTTCTACAGGGATTCCATGCGATTCGGCAGTCACGCTGCCTTTTCGCTGCAACATACTCCCTAGCGCCTAAGGGCCCGTGTAGAGAGCAAAAAAATGTACACCCTTCAGTTTTCTTGGTAACGCGCAATAAAGCACAAGCCATCCAATAAGATGAATCATCGTTTTCTAGCCCTTGTTATGTCTTTTTCTTCAATTCAGTCCTGAAACACGCAAGCTTGACGTGGATCAAAAAATGGCTCTTCGAAAAAAGTGGATCTTCGAAAAAAAACTGTTTTCGGTATGTAAAAATTTTAAAATAAATGGGTGCTAAGAAAATTAATTCTATTACTTATGTAGCACATCTGGGGTTTTCCCAGAGAATGAAGCTGCATTCGCTTACGGATTCACTGATAATGACATTAACGGGGAGTTCCCCACAGGGTTAGGCTAACAGGGCTCAGGACGATTCTCATCATTTTTTGATTTTCACTCTACAAATTCACTAAAGGGGGGGCCTAAAAGCAGGGTTGGTAAAAAAACTGTTTTTTTTTAAAAAAACCAAAAAACCGGGTTTTTTTGGTTTAAACCAGGTTTTTTTGGTTTAAACCAGTTTTTTTGTTTTAAATAGTATTAACATTAAAAACAATGAAATTTCTGAAAAATCATTCAAACTTGTAATAATTAACTAAAATAAAATGTTTATTAATGCAATTAACACTATTCCCATGCTAATTAATCAATAAATATTTATTACATTTTAACAAAAACCATTTTGCCATTTAATTATTTTTTGCTTAACTCAATGGATTACTGTGTGCTTGAAAATTCTTTTAATGTTATTATTAATCATATAATATATAAAGGTTTTTCTCCAGTTACTTTCAGTATACTTAATTACAAAGCTATTTTGCAAAAAGTAATATAAATTAGGTGAATATAATGCATTTAATGAAGCATAAATAATGCAGATTAATTAACGATGATTTACGATATACAGGGTGATTATAACTAAGGTTCTGATTTCAAAACACTGTAAAAAAAGAACGATTGTCAAAATGAATTGAAAATTCACAAGAATATTACTGAAAAAATGCAATTGTATTTGGTAAAGGAGGAAAAAATACTTTAAAATGTAAAATTAATGACATCATCCAACATGTGGGAAATTTGCTCCCAGAATGGAAACAATAGCCATTCATGGCAAAATTATAACTTAATTATAGTATTGCACGAAATCATAATTCATAGAAACATCACAAAAGACAAAGTAGTTGAACAAATAACTACAACTTACTTAAGAAATGTTAAATATATTGTCCACCGTGTTCTGGCTATGAGGTTGAAAGCACAAAAATTCTTGTTCAACAACAGATCAGAGTATGCCATAGTCATGATGTGGATGTGCTTGCAATTCAGCTTTATTAAACCAAACGCGCCCCCAAATTAATATTCCTGAGGAACTTCTGACATATAGGGGATGTGCTGGAGATTGCAATACACCAAAGTTTGCAATCTGACCACTGTTTATAACATTTTGAGGTACCCCCACAGCCAGAAGTTGCAAGGGTTAAGGTGCATCCTGTCAAAATGGGTCTTCAGCAGCTGCTTTGCTGGTATTGCAATGTGAAGTTCTATCCACACACTGATGCTGTGGAAGTGCCAAAATGATGTAGTTGCACAAAATACATTATACTGCTGGCCAAGTACAGCATCGTCTACTTGCACATTTTGCACTTTTTTCTTTTGCGAAAAAAACTTCCATTGCTTCAGGAGTATCCATGAAAATTTTCAAGTCATTCTGATCAGTACTTATTGTGTAGTTTTGGAATCAAAACTTAAATTATAATCACCCTGTATATAGCTAATTATTTTTCAGAAATCTGTTACTACTATACAGTAGAACCTTGATTAACTGGGCTTAACAGTGTGTGTGTGAAAGTATAAAAAAAAAAACTATTGAATATTAAGACTGGGAGATATACAGTAGGAGATGTGCTACTTCTTATGGGAAAAAAAATGAAAATGTATGTGAGGTAATGTAACAACTAGTAAACTAGTCTTTGTCCTTCAAGGACAGCTGGTGTCTTTATTGGATTATAGGACCACTTGCCCCTAGCATGATGGTGTCACTACTGTAGCTGCTTCTTTGTGAACGGAAAAAGAAACCCTGTGAGATAATACACCACTACATTTAGATGTGTGATGCAATCCTTATTCATGAATTTGCTAAAGATAGAGCATCAGAATGTAGCCAAAGGTTAGAAAATGTTGTAAGAATGAGAAATTTTGGCTTTTATATATAACTTTAAATGACTAAGATACTTCATATGAAAAATATATATATATTCTGGCCACTTTTATGAGACTTTTGAAAAAAACCACTTATAAAATCTTATGTCATTTAAAGATATACCGTCAGAATGTACCCCAAGGATATAAAATAAGGTAAAAATGAAGCATTTTGGCTAATAATGAACAAATATGATATTTTTCAGGGAAAAAAAATGATATTTAGGCCACTTTTATCTGATTTTTTGAAAAAAACCAGTTGGTTAAAACCAAGGTTTAAAACAACAAGGTTTTAAACAACCCTGCCTAAAAGTATGAAAAATCTCAGCAAAGCCCCCCCCCCCCCTCAAAAACGTAGCTCAAAAGTCCTGCTGCAGAAGGTGAGCATTTGAACACACACACACATACCTTCTCTATAATAATAAAATATAGACCTCGGCCACATCTAATAATTAAAGCCTTTTTAATTTGAAATAAGTACCTGGATTAAACGTTATAAGTGGATCCCGCATATAACGCTTTTCCAAAAACCGCCATAAAAGTCGTTTTTCCCCTTGCAACGTCTTTGTAGTCTGAGCATTAGTTGAAGATGGGACCACGAAAATGAATCGCACTAAGCGAGAAAAGGTTCTAAGTTCAGTGCCACAACCAGATGCTTGGTCAGCATCTTGGTGTCCCTTGTAATGTTGAAGGGCAGGTAAAAGGTTGAAATTCACCCCCCCCCCTCTGGTCCAGCGCCCGGGGCACCATACCTACCTCCTCTTCCCAAGTTTCGGCCTTGAGGAACGTTATAAGTAGAATCCACTGTATAAAATTGATTGCGTGGTGTCGGATGTTCTGAGGGAATTAAATTTAACCACAAAAATTCTAAATCTCTGAAATTTAAATTTCAGACAAAAAATCTGAAAATTAATATTGTGCACTTGATAATCATAATTAAATATTAATGAAAATCATTCCAATTTGCATGAAAGTAAGTTTTGCTATTTAACGTATCTGTAGCGAAAAACTGTTTTTGAATAGGTTTTTGACAACAATTGTCTGCACAAAATTGAATAAGAAATTTATTATTTTAAATCGCGCAATATTAGAATTTCATTAAGAAGTTTTTTTACTCTGAAATTTTTCTTAATTATGCAGACAAATTAGTACCCTTATATTTTATTGAAATATGCGTCAACTATTTCTTGTTATCGAAAACAGTCTATACTTGCTTCAATAACTTTTCAATGCTATATTTCCATATTTAAAAACATTTTCATATTTTATCTTGACGTCCTATTCGAATAAGCAAGATTTACCATTTAGTATTTCGTGTATTTGTGTTTCTCTGATTAGTAATTCTCTGAAACTCGTGCTAAGGTGGTTCCAAATTAAAGTTTTCATCCTTTATGAGTTGTTTATTTGAAACCGAACCAGAGATTCAGGTTAGGAGATTGAGAGTAATTTATATGTTCAGTCAGAAGCGCATTTACGGTTTTGCCGCCTGTAAGCTACACAAATTTCACCGCCCTTCTTCCACTCTAGTCTAATTTTCTTGACTACTTTATCCACGAATTTTCCATCCGATGTTATAGCCCTCCTCCCACTCCTGTAAGTACACGTGTGTTAAAGTCACTCTTTTAGAGGTCCGTCTCACAAGAGTTTGTCAGGGGACGCTGGGTAAGATAATTAAAGTTAAAGATAATAAAAGTCTTTGTCAGGATCCGTGGTCGCCTCGGGGAAGCAATAATTTTTATGGCTTTCAATACAAAGGCAGAGGAACGAGCGTCTTCCTTTGTGAATGACCGAACAAGCATGGATTACTTCACGCCAGCTGTGGTTTTTGCTGTTTATGTCCAACAAAGACTTAGACTTTTATTAACTTTAATTATCTTACCCAGCGTCCCCTAGCAAAAAAAAAGACAGATGATCGAATGATTATATAAACATGAAAAACTTACAGATATATTTATAAGTCCAGAGAGGTACCAAAAATTGAACCATATATGTTCCTTTTCATTGATTAGATGTAATACAGTCAGTAGTACACAAACTAGGAGCATCGACACCACAAACACCAGAAGTATACGATTCAAGGATCTGAAACAATTACATACAGTTGAGATTTTCATAATAAGGTCTATTTGTGTGAAATAATTTAAAAAATATTATTAATGCTGCTTCATGTTTTTCAAATTTGTGACCAGTCAATTCACCAGCATGATGAGTACTCAAAACCAAGGTTGAAAAAAATGTAAAGGCTCGGAGGTTTCTTGGTGACCATTTTTATATGCTGCCAAGAGCATATTTCAATAAAAGCAGTGTACAGCTATCTATCTCTGGCTTCATACTATTTTTGCATGACATGATTTACGAAAGGCAATCTAACAAATCACACAAAATACAGCTGCCAAATCTGGCCAGAAGTTCAACTTCTCAGCTCATCTTCAGGATTAAAATCAAAAATTTGACATAACAAAAAAGGAAAAATCTGTTGCATTTAAGAATGTAGCTTAGACAAATATGGATAAAATGTTCAAAATCCAACTCGCCAGATCTCGCTTTTGAACATTTTTGCACACTGCTTTCAGAAATGGAAAATAAACAACACTGAAATTCAGTAGCATTGTTGGGCCAATCAAACTGCTTTCAACAAAAAGTTTGATTTTTTTAACCATATTAAAAATGTCATCACACTCATGGAAGAAAATCATGCTAATGAGACATGTAGAAAAGCCAGAGTTCTGAATATCCATACCAAATAAGACTCCAGAGTTTTTAAAAAAGAATGCTGCTTGTCAGCTGATTCTAAGCTCTATAGGAGAACAAAGATCTACACTCACAAGAGATATGTAATTCAATTTATATATATATACAGGGTGATTATAAAAAAACTATCCCGACATATGGGCCTCTAACTATCATACCATTCACAGAAACTGAATGAAATTTTGGCATAAGGTATTTTGATGTATGCGCTCAAGAATAATATCGAAAACAAAACAGTGTCACTCTAACAGTTACGGTTACAGTGAGAAAATTTCGAAAATATCAAATGGCAACACCAAGTTTTTTGTATTGGAATGTGATCTCCATTGTGAAAAACCCTAAATAGCGTTCAAACGGCAACTGTAGCATGAAAATCACCGGCGGTAGATAGGCTAAAAGTGAAGACAACCAATAAGGACAGAGAAGCAGCATAAAATAAAGCATTTTATTGTGTTTCACAAATTTTTCACATGACCTTGTGGAGGACTAATCAGGCTGGGATCTCAGCCGAAGAAACGGTGTGACGAATGAAATGAACATTAATGCTCTGGTGCACGGCAAAGTAATTTTTACTTTTTCCTTGCCTAGCTCCGGGGATTTTTGTGCTACAGGTGCCATTCCAACGCTATTTAGTGTTTTTCAGTATGGAGATCGCATTCCAATACAAAAAACTTGGTGTTGCCATTTGATATTTTCGAAATTTTCTCACTGTAACCGTAACGGTTAGAGTGACACTGTTGTTTTCCATATCATTCTTGAGCGCATACATCAAAATACCTTATGCCAAAATTTCATTCAGTTTCTGTGAATGGTATGATAGTTAGGGGCCTATATGTCGGGATAGTTTTTTTATAATCACCCCGTATATATATATATATATAGTGAATGTACAAATAATTCAAATCACTTGCACATCAAAGCGACCTTTCACCATAAGAAATAATGTAAACTCAAATGTGATAGGTTCCACATGCAGGGACGCCGGAACATATCTGCTCATGTTGCAAAAGCAATCCAATCATACCAATGACCATTTGAACATAGCTCAAATACTGCACTGAATGCGCTTTTTTTTAAAATTAAAATTTTTGAAGAAATACCTTTTCCTTGTGAGGAGTTGCATAGCTGTAGCTCCTTTTGTTTGCTAGTCATTTCACGTCCAAGGAACTTTCCCACACACCATGTATATTAATTAAGCATGAGAATAAAATGAGCATCATAGAATCTGAATACCACAATGGTAGCCACAGCAATAGACTTGAGACAGTACGTTTCATTGCTGATTTCAGACGGATATCAACCCTTTGAGTGGCATTGACAAGATATCTCGCCTTCTTATTTTAGCATTGGCAAGCCCAAATATTTTGGAAAGTTAATCCTTCTCTCAGTGGAACATTTTTTTCTATACCAATGGTTTACAAACTTTTGTCAACCACTGCTCCCTGTCGGTCTTTTTACTACTCAGCGAAAAGAGAGCCGCTGATAGCATACAATTAGCGTGCAGCCTGGCTGTTCCTTGAATAGATATGCAGTATACCTACCATATGAAGGGGAAAAAAATTGTTTCTGTTGTACTGCTGAACTTCCTATGGTGTCAACGAAACAGTAATTTTCCGGATATTATGCTGAGGTGAGCTCGGAAAGAAAAGTCATCACGTCTCCGCCGGGACTCGAACCCAGGCCCTCTTGCATACCGGGCAAGCATGCTACCATCTACACCACTGGAGACACATGAATCTGCCTTCCAAATTTCACGCACTGTGTCGTGAGGCGCTGAAGTAGAGGCATTAGTAGCCTCTCTTAACTTCAGGAAATGGCCCCCGGGTGGGACGGTTTTAGAGAGATATAGATGGCTTTTTTCTCAGCCAGAGATATCAACGAAACAGTAATTTTCCGGATATTATGCTGAGGTGAGCTCGGAAAGAAAAGTCATCACGTCTCCGCCGGGACTCGAACCCAGGCCCTCTTGCATAGCATGCTTGCCCGGTATGCAAGAGGGTCTATATCCCGGTGTCTATATCTTCCTATGGTGTGTTCGGGCTCATTTGTCGTATGACCAGCTACATGGAGAGAATCGAACCATTCCTTGCTGTCCGTGTGAAATTAAACTATTTATGTCAGATAGTGATAATCACAAATTTAATTTACTATTGTGGAATAATGAAACGCTCCTATGTGAGCAAAAAAAAAGCTCAAAAAAAAGTTCAAAGGATTTCATAGTGACATATTGATGAACTAGATTCTACCCCCACGTAAGTTTGCTTTTAACTAAATGACATTTTCTTTTGCTTTCTTTTGTGTAATTAACTGTAAAAAAACAATCTGCTGTCGTTTGAACTGGGAATGTTGCCATTAACTTTCAAGTTCAACTGTTAAATTAGGTAAAATTATTGTGCAGATGTCGATGCCCGATTTACAAGTTCGGCATTTGACCCCATAAGGGAAAGGCTGACATCGGAATGGGCCTGGAACAATTCCCATAATTTTTTGGGTTTTTTCAAGCTGTAAATTAATTACAGAATAGCACGTGAAAAGTTTTGCTTGTGGGGGGGGGGGGGTGATGCGGATTAAAGTCAGTTAAGGCCTCGGAAACAAAAGTAAATACTGGACCCCTTAAATTAGAAAAAAGTGTAATGTTTGGGTTTTACGCGGCCCAGGGTGTGAGCCTGGTGCGCCAGTTTTTAAATCCACTTCCTATTTGGGCCCGCCAAAAATCCCAGCCTACGGGATGTGAGGGGATAGCCCAACCAACAGATATTCATTGACTAGCCAAGCGTCTCTTCACCTTAGTCTTGCTCCCCCCCACCTTCCCCAACCCAATTCTTGCTTTGCCCTCAGTAGAGAAAACGGTTGGGGCTTTCAAAAAGAAATGAGAAAAAAAGTGATTTCTGCTGTGAAAGTGAGAACCGCTCTTAGGAGTGCGACAGGAGCAGTTGCACTGGGCACCTTGCTTTGTGGGCCCCCGCACTCACGGTAAATTATTGGAGGCTTTCATGAATTCTGAAATTACTTCTTGCATTAATTCTGAAGTTTCAACAATTCTGAAATTCCCCCCCCCCCCAGTAAATTCTGAACTTTTATCTATGCTGGAATTATTTCTTTCAATTATTTTTGATTCATCAAGTCAAAAATTTTTATCAGTTTCAGGATTTTTTTTTTCCTCTCATTAGTTTAAAATTACCATCAGTGCTAAATTTTCGACAGTTTTTGTGTTAATTTATTGAATTGTGTATTTAACATTTTCTGCATGGATATTTCACAGCATTCTTGTATATTTAGAAATAATGGATGCTATTCCTCCCCCCCCCCCCCACCAAATATATAAAAATCGGGCAAATATTTTTAGTGTTCGAAACTGTTGAGACGCACTGGGCCCCTTAGGTAGGGACGGGAGCGTGATAAAATAGAATGGGCCTACCCAGGCATGGCTCGGGGGTCCAAGAGAAGAGGAGTCTCACAAAAATTAGATCTGGTTGAAACTTTCGATAATTTGCTTAATAGGTCCTCCAAAAAATCACTTGGTTGGAGGATGTGTGGGGCATCTTATACACTTATATATTATATCAGGGACTCTCAAACGTTTCCCACCCGTGGCACCTCTTTCTCTAATCAACGCTTATCAGCGGCTCCTCAGAGTAGTTTAACAAAGACTCTCTTCGAAAAACCTTTGCAAGGTGCCGTGGACAGTTTGAGAACCCCTGCATTATGTATTTGTATCACTTTCTGTTTTCAATGTAAGCTTCCCCAATATATATATTCTGAAACACTACACTCAAATGGTCCGTGACTTTATTCTGCGGTGATGGTTATCAATTTAAATTATTGGAGAACTTGAAACGCAAATCAAACTAAATCATTAACAATCCAAATCCAATCCAAAAACTAAAATACATACCATAGAATTATTCAATTTCAGATTACGCATTAGAGAGAGAGAGCATGCAGTGCCGTCTTAACGCATGGGTCTACCCGGTCATGAGAGGTTCCTCTTCTCTTGAGACCTCCGGTCTCAAGAGAAGAGGGGCCTCACAAAAATGAGATTTGGTTGAAATTTTCTATAATTTACCTGGTAGGGCCTCAAAAAAAAAAACCACTTGGCCCGGGGGCCCATGGTGCTCTTAAGATGGCTCTGGGCACAAAGCATCTGTCCCAGATATTTTAAATTAACAGAAATTGAAAAATATTGCACACACACACAAAGGTATTTTCTTTCAATATTTTAATTTATTGAAAAAAATAATTTTAATTTTTGGTTGTCTTGGACAGGGCCGTCTTTAGAGCATCTCATGGGTCCCCAGGCCAAGTAATTTATCTGAGATCCCACCTGGCAAATTCTTGAAAATTTTAACTGGGTCTCATTTTTGTGAGGTTCGCATTCTCTTGAGGCCCCCGGGCCGAGAACGGGTGGGCCCATGCATTAAGATGGCACTGGTCTTGGGGCAGACATGGTACCCCTATACCCCCTCCTGCATAGGTTTGTTACATTTTACTTTGGTAAAAATCTTACCACTACTGCAAAAATAGGTTGAAGAACGGGTCATCGCTGAAATCAAATGGATTAAAAAAAAATACGGGACACTGCTTCAAAAGAGGACATATGGTCAGTGGAAAATATATGTAAATATTGTGGCCTGTACAGAGAAATGACTCGCATACTTTGAGCAACACCAATCATTTTTTACTTCCGGCGTCCCTGTCCACATGTGTCTCTCACGCCATAAAAGATTCTTTCCAAAGTGCAGGTTGATTTATTTTACTCATATCACTGTATCTTTACTTACTTTATATTGAAGTCTTCAGTATTGTTGAAATAGTACCGAAAATCTGGGTTTCATTTCAGACCTATTAATTGTATTGTTAATACGCAACAGGGCAAGACAGTCTCATGCATTTGTGCTATGAATGCCATTCCCATAGTCAATGGCATATTAACAAATGGGGACCAACTCAAAATAATACAAATACAACGCCACAACAGGCAAAATGCCCAACGAGGTGGCTGATAATAAATGCTACTAAAATAATATTTTCATTATTTTTCCATAAAATTCTTTCTGAATGCGGCCTTTCATTGAAATAATACAAAAAAAGGGTGCATACAGTACAAGCAAACCTGTTAGAGTATATAGATAGAATGAAAGAGAAAGAAACCAGAACACATCCATATACACCAGATACACGTCATCTTAAAAATTTCATCTAAAACAACAATTCAATTCGTCAGAGGATGATCGAGTAGCTTACTATGCTCAGCATCATTCATTCATCTTGATAGTGGAATCAATTAAAGGGTTAAACAAGAACTTTACCAAGGTTCTGGAAGACAATAAAAATATAAAAATCTTATAATATTACTTTTCGAGACTCGAAAACTTATTCCTCTTGATCTCAACGTTCATAACCATTTTTGTCTCTTGCCCTGTGTAAATTGCACAGCCTGAAATTTTCAATGCATAAACTGAAATATTGAACATTGAAGAATACAGCATCAAAAACATCTGATTTATAAACTCAACTATTTATAATTCCCAATTATCACAAACTTTCAGGTACAATCAGCTTTATAAGTGGAAGTATTTGAAACTGAAATAGCACATACACAATATCTATTCAAGTGGTTCATCCAACCATGCTGTAAGTTCTCTAAATTATTTCATTAAGATTGTTTACTATGTGTATTCCATTATAAAAAATTATGGGAATATAGTTGTGTTTATTTTTTTGCATGTAAAGTTTTACTAGAAGACTGTGGTCTACTAACATTCAGCAAACAGGTGGACAACAAGATAAAGAATTCTAATAAATTAACAGCTTATTTTCAAAAGAGAAAATTTCCTCATTGACTAAATTAACAGTAGAAGCAAAAAACGGACTGTTTTACAAAAAGGGAAATATCCCAGCAGATAGCATATAGGAAAGGTAGAAGAATATTTAAGTTCTACGTTGAAAAGTGAAAATTTAATGAAAAAATTAATTTCAAAACATTAAAAGCTGATATAAAAAAAGGAAATGTTCTTTGTTGAAAATATGCTCATGAAACACAATAAACATAAACATGCACAAGGGGGGGGTGGAAACTTACCAAAAACATATTCTGTATTTTTCAAAGTAGAACCTCTCATTAGTAATTGCTCAATGTACAGAGGACTGAAAATTATAATAAATATTTTTTGTCAGAAAATCTTGCAATGGAATGCAAATGTCACCAAAAACATAAATAATACTAATGATCAAGTTTCAATCTTTCGACACTAATATAAATAGTTAACAAATCTAAAAACTAGTTGTGCCCAGAGACAACAGTTTTGCAAAAAACTGCAGAAAATATGTATGAAAAGGTATGAAAGCAAAAGGTATTGAAGTATGAAACTTTATGTATGAGAAATAGAAAAAAATTTAGAAAACCTCCTCCTAATATATTCTATTTTCATGCCAGTCAACCCCCGCCATCTACTCAAACGTTTTCCTTGAATGGTTTAAAAAATCCTGGCATTTCTCAAAATGGTATTTCACCTTGGCATCACATTTCTGTACTTGAACCTCAACTGTGGACTACGAAACCGGACATGCACCTCGTCCATATTCTTCAGCGGAACTTCTAATGAATTGGTACATGTTGGAATGAGTGTGTGTAAGTGTAACCTTAACGTGAAGTTTGTTTCTGTGTAATGTTTGTTATGTGTAGTGCTCCCACCTGCCATCAATTGTTATAACTATGCATGAAGTGTAATGACTGAATAGTATATCGTTGTAGGCCTGTTGCTCTCTGCGGTGAGACTTTTAACGAGATCGGTTCACATTTGTGCCTCGAAGTTGGGAATCACAGAAAACCAACTTCAGCCAACCACCACTCTGGCAACCGTGGGGTTTGAACCCAGGTCCTCGTGATGTGAGTTCGTCACTATGATGACTCAATCACCACAGCGGTCCTTAGTTCTGGACTGCAAATTATTTAATTTCAAGGAGCAAGTACCCCTTTCTTGTCAAAAATATATCACTATATGTAATATATATATATATATATAGAGTCGATGCAGCTTATTAAAATCACAGATAACGTTGTCATTTGAGTATTGTTATCACTTTTGCCAAGAACGGAATGGTCCAATATCATAGCATGGGAGAAAATTTGTTAATAGTTATCAGAATTTCAGATAATGCTATCATTTTTTTTTCAGTCCACAGCATTGTGAAGCTAAGTTCAACCAAACTTACTTTTTTCCCCTGTAAGTTATCGTTATCAGGCGCAAGATTATGTAGGAGGATCTCTAGGTGTTCTCTTCCCTTTCCCTATAAATATACCATATTCAGGACTCCCACTCAAAAAATTATAAAAAGTAAGGAAGGGTAGGAACACAATCATAGCATAAGAAAAATATCCCTAAAAAAATGATTTAAAAAAATTTATTTCATTTTATTTTTTTTCATAGCACTATTTCAGTATCCTATAAGATTGACTCACACCAAAGCAAAATGACAGAAATTACTTGGTTACAAAAACAATTTTTGGCCAAAACACAGAAAATGATTATTTTCTGTCTCTCCTTTTAATGCAGCGTTAGAAATGATAAATAAAAGTCACTTGTTCCATAGACAAGTGAATACGAGAACCATTTTGGTCCGCAGACATTATGAGTGGATCAACTATAAACGAATCATCTCTTCTGAATAATAATTCATTTTCCTAAATATATTGTCATTTAGAAGAGTCATATATCACCATGGGGTGCAAAAAGCCATAGAAGAATAGTAGAACTGTAGACGAACCTTATGAAGCTTCTGATAAATTATCAGAATGAACAGTAACCACTGGTAATTCTGATAATTTATCAATAAACAAGTGTGGAGGTTTAAAGAAGCATTCCTTTTTAGGCTACGTTATTAGGAAACATTTTGCCAAGACTCAAGCAGTGACATTGATTACGAAATACTTAAAGCAAAATATCTTCATATAAATGCACATTTTTTTAGCATATTCAGCAAAAAATAAGACATTTTCAAGGACATTTTTTTGGTGGTGTGACCAGCACAATTTTTTTCTCTGTGGTCCAATTGTTTGATCACTGGTCTCGGACCAGCAGACCACCAATGATTTCAAACACTGCAATGTATTATATTAAGTTGTTTTTTGGAGTCTTTCACAGTCCAGTCTGTCAACTCTCTTCAACAATTCACAGCAAATTATGAAGGCATGTAAGTTTTTTAAAAATGACACTCTCTAGAGACCACTCCCAACAGCACAGTGCAAAATATGTAAATTATTAGGTCCAATTAAATTACAATAAGATGAGGCATACCAGATGGTTTTACTGTGTTGCCCATCTCTTTTTAAAAAGGATTTGTTAAAATTTTAGAGCTCAATACCAGTGTAACAATTTTGACAAAAGAAGCACTTTCATTTCTAGTTTTTTAAGAATGATGTTCTTTCGAGGCCAGTGAAAACTGTGTAAATTATAAGGTTCGATGTAAATAAGTCAAGGTGAATGGGATGGTTTTACTGCATTGTTCATCCTTTTTTTTAAAGGGATTTTTCTACCTTTTTTACATTTTATTGTTAAATGCCAGTGTAATCCTTTTTTGAAAAAAAAAAAGTTTTTAGCAACTACTCTACTTGTTGAATCCTCGAACTAAGCAAATGAAAAATTAATAAACTGAATGGTCCGTATATGCCACCAAAATAACCTTAAAAACGATACAATATCTACTTTGGCTGAATCATTGATTGCAATCTACAACATTTGTAATATTGGCCATATATTGATGATTCCCTCCTCAATTAAAATCAATGACACTAATTTTCTTGATACTATTTGGTAAAAAAGTAGGGAAAGTAGGACAAAACCAAGAAAGTAGACATTTTACCTGAAAATAGGAAAAGTAGGATGAGTGGGAGGTCTGTATATCATAGTCAAACTTAGTCATTTTTAATTCTGCACTAAATATACCTTAGCGCTCCAGTGGTTACTGTCAAGGACCATGGGTTTGAATCCAGAAAAAGAAAATCAGAAACAAGTTCTTTACCTACCAAGCGTGGGATGTCCACCGATAGATGGCACCTCTATTTCCCAACCAACATCACTAGGTTGGAAATTGCTGTATGGCAATATATGACCAGAATTGGTGTGTGATAAAACAGTAAATATACTATATCATAGTCAAACTTGAGTTATTCTTACTTTTGCACTAACAATATGTTACACAAGTTTCTTAAGCATCATATACAGGCCAGCACTGCCAAATTAAAGGACTTTCTAGTCCCACAATTTAGTATTTTGACTGCTAGATAAATCTATGTGTCTTATATTGTTTACAATTTTTGTTAATTGCATTTTTAATTGGGTTGCTATATTTTTGAAATATATGACATCCATATTTTTATGGGCATCTTTTTCTCAGCCATCTCGTTGGGCATTTTGCCTGTTGTGGCGTTGTATTTGTATAATGTTATGCACACAATAAGGGTATTGTTTTAAATATCAGTGATTATATTAAGATAATTTAATAACAAAAATCAATGTTGCATACAAGGCGTTAAAGAACTTTTTAAACCTATCTTTAAAAAAGAAAAGTACAGCAGATGTTTATATCTATACACGTATATAAGCAATTGAAGAAATTTTGGAGGGTCAAGAATCATCTTGAATTGAAGATATCAAATAGTTCCATAATATTTCCTTTAGAGTTTATGCTATGCTTTATTCATATTGTATATTTTATATGGAAAAAAGAACATTTTGTCTAAAATAATTCTGTAGAGAGTAGGAAATCATTTTACAATCATATTAAATATTTTTTCTTCGTATAATATAGTCACTTTAACCATTATGTGAAATTAACGTGTGTGTATTTCCAATGGTGAGTTTTATATTGAAAAACAATATTTGAAGTTTTAGACAGATTTTTGATAGAGGGTTCTGACGTGAACCCTTTACTCTAAGATAGTCTTTCCCTTGGTACCATGAACCTCATTAAATCACCATTGCGGAACAGAATGTATGAAAAAATACAAATAATAGTGTTTCTGTTAATGGTCCCAGCTGGCAACAATTTAATTTTGAAAATGCTTTTGAATTGCGGGCAGCAAAAAAATCTCTGTGAATTCTTGGATTAAAATATTTTTCATACTGTAATTTACATTTTACACCAAACAATTTTTATTTATATAAGCTTTGCATTGATTTATTTTTCCATCTTGAACTTGATATAACTTAATTTGGAATCCACATTTTATGATGTGTCAGTTTGGCTAAAGTTCTCTCTCATTTGGCTACAACTTTTTCCACATGATTAGCCAAATTGCTTGGTAAATTTTCTTAACTGTACTAAACACCTGACCTGATGGGGAGTATCAATTCTCTGATCTAATTCAAACCTTCATGAGTTATTTTTGAACAACTGCATGTTGAGTTTGCTGCCATATCCTCAGGGAAGCTCTTCTCTGCTCTTTTTTCTTTTTAAATGGCTATCACAGATAGAAGCATCCTTGTCACCCACTTTGTATAGCCACTATCATTTGCATTATCTCATTATGTCCCAATTGCAGGTCTTATTATTATATTACAATCTCCACAGAAGGATACTTCTTCACATTTTCATAATCCACAACTCATAATTTGCATGGTGAGGGAGAGTAATGCACAAAATTGTCTAAATCAAAGATCCTAAAAAATTTTGCACCCTGCGGCGACCCTTTTCCTAATCAACGCTTATCCAAGGCTCTCCAGAGCAGTTTAGCTTAGTTTTAAGAATCTCTTCGAGAAACCTTTGTCCAGGCCGCCTTCAGCAGCATCCCTGAAAAAAGTTGGAGGTGCAGTTTGAGAACCCCTGCCCTATAAGCTCCTTTCTCTAGGACACCGGCAAATGATGATTGAACAGCCAGTATTTTTGAAATGTATTTATGAATGAAATACACTGTCTGAATTTGAAATGAAATTATATTTACCCAAAATGAGTGGAAGGTTGAAAATATGAGAGGGGGGGAGCCATATATGGTCACTTTTCTTAAGTTTATGTATTTTTTGCAGCTTATAATCATTATTAATCAGTTATTATTGTCAAAAGATATGATTAGTCAAACTGATCAGCTTGTAATCAAGATTTTTGGAAAGAGAATGATAAATACAGTCCATGAGATTACCTGGAACTTCACCTCTTTGTGTCTGATAACAATAAACAATTGTATCAAGGAAACATTTTTATTTTCCAGATATTATACTGAGGTGAACTTGGAAAGAAAAGTCACATCTTGTCTCCGCAGGGACTCGAACCCAGGCCCTCTTGCATACCAGGCAAGCATGCTACCATCTACACCACTGGAGACACGACCCTGCCTTCCTTATTTCAAGCACTGTGGCATGAGGCACTGAAGTACAGACATTAGTAGCCTCTCTTAACTTCAGGAATCGTCTCCCAAGTGGGACGGTTTAGAGAGATAGATGGCTTTTTCTCAGCTCAAGCCTCTCTTTCCGAGTTCAAACCATGGTGTCGATCAATCTACTACTACCCAGGTGAAAAGTAGCAGAGAATACAAATGTTTTGTCGTCTTGTCCCAAATCAAAAACGTAAAATAATTCAGAACTCTTTGAAAGCAGATCATATAAAGCTGAG
This sequence comes from Pholcus phalangioides, assembly GCF_987345545.1. Taxonomy (NCBI): domain Eukaryota; kingdom Metazoa; phylum Arthropoda; class Arachnida; order Araneae; family Pholcidae; genus Pholcus; species Pholcus phalangioides. Next base: position 44,379,913 of record NW_028301603.1, on the reverse strand, counting down.
ATAGATAACCCTAAAACTGGATTGTAACATACAAAGGACTTTGTTATGGCAAATAATAACAAACATATTAACACACCATACATTAAAAACTGAGTCAATCTGTCAATCAAAAAAAATTGGACAAGAAGAGAAGGAAAAGGAGCTTTGTTTTATATATGCCTTACATTTTTTGTAATTTTAAAACTTCTTTGCACTTTTGATGCTCAAAAAATGCATTATAACCATAAATAATGTCAACGAATCTTTATTTTTATATATATTTTTTAAATTTCAATCTTTTTTTTTAATTTATTTTTTGTCAAGAAATAATTCACTTCATTTAAATTTTTCTAGCCAAGATGATGCAGGATATACTCATCTTCACATATATTTTTTCCAGAATTTTATTGCACATTTCTCCTGGAAGCCATCTTAAAAACTTCCCTAAAAGTTCAACTTGAGGTGCTGCCCTCTGATGAAAGCCCATAAAATTCATATTCACTATATTTCTAACTCAAAACTTACACAATTCTTTAAGTTTAGGGCTTAACACCCTGAGATCAAAAGAAAAATCTACAGTGAGAAAAAGCAACCCACATATTTGTGGCACCAGTGCCTGAAAGGGATATACTATAAATAAAGTTTTCATGTTATGAAAAATTCTATATTTTTATAAAAGTGGCTCAGATTTTTATGATATATTTTTTTTATGACAAGTCATATATCAGGCATTTCTGACTATTGGTCATATTTCAGGTATTTTTGAGCAATCTGTCATATTTTAGGGATTTCAAGCAAATGGACACATTTTTTTGGTAATTTATCATAAAAAATTTTAAGCTGTAGACATTTTCTTCTGAGATACAGTATATATTTACAATGGCTTTTTGTCCTTTTTTTCTTTGAAAAACTCTTACAAGCCACTTTATTCGGAAGGAAGGGGACTCCTTGTTATGTTTCTGAAGGGAAATCATACATGGCATGCCAAGAACATGAGATTCATCTTATGTGTTTTTATCATGACTAAAGAGTCACAATATTTTCTTTCTTGAAATAAAGGCCATTTAAATTTTTGGCCCAAAAATCCCCCCCCCCAGTTTTGGCCCAACATAAAATTAGTGTTCAGAGAATAAAAAGTTAAAAGAATGTCACAGTTAAGTGAAAATATTTTTAGCACTAATATGGTATCTAGCTGTCTTATTTGTAAAATATGTAAAAGTTCAAGCACAAAAGTGATTTAATGTGCATCAACATTGCTATTGGGTTAAAGAAAGAATTAATGAGACTACAGAAACCAGGTATCTGCTATATTGACAAGGCTTCTTCAAATATTTTTCCATTTAGTAATCATTTCAAAGTTTTAAAAAGACCTTCAGAAAATGGTTTCTGGAGGAACCAAATAACAGCAGTTTTCGAACTCCAGTGGCGGGCATTTTTTCAATATTTCTGTACAAAATCTCAGGGTATTTTTACATCCGCTATGTATATAGGACGTGATAACAGCTTGCCCTGAAAAATTTTACTAAAAACTTAAAACATAATATTTGTGTTGCCAGCATCTTGGGGGTTAAAGGGCACCTCATAATTCAGTGCAAATCTAGAATGTACTTGAATAAGTGTTGTACATAATTTAGGCGGGGTTTCATTTGAACTTGTGAGATAGCTTTGATTAAAAATGATTTGAAACTTTTTAATTAAGTAAATTGATGCATTTTCAGTTCATTTTTGATTCCTCTATGCAAATCTCAGTATGTGGTACATTACAGGTAGTGAATTTTTTTCACTGCCTGATTATTTTTTTAAAATAATCACAGTAAAAGTTTTATCACACAGAGCAAAAATTTTACTGTAACATAACATTAGAACCACAATTGAACAAGATATAAATTATTTTCAGCAGAGCTGCACAGAGTTTGATTTTTTATTTATTTAAATATTGCAAATAGAGCCTTGGCATTTAAATTTCTGAACTGGCTTGAAGTTAATATAAGAATAAATGAGTGAGGAAAAGAAGTAATGCGAAAAATTATAATGTTATATTTCTATTTTTTAAGTCACAAATGTTAGAATATTTGCCAAGGTTTTTAGGTCATAGAAATCTGAACCCGAGCGATAACAATAATCAAATATCTATATTTTTATTTATTTCTATTAACATTATCTATATTTCCAATAGCTACTTCGTATAAAAGGGTGCACAATAACAATACTCACGACAAATTTTTATCTCCAGTCTCTGAAAACACACTGAGCTTCCCATGAAAAGAGTAAAGATCTGATGTAGGTGGTCCACACTCAATGACAGCATATAAATTTCTCAGACTCTCTTCTGTGTTATACTCAAGCGTTAGCTCACAGCTGGTATGGACCTAAAAAGTAATATCTTTATTATGTTACACAGGTTTGACTATATAAAAATGGCCAAGCTATTGCTCTTTTGTAACTATATTTTTACTTTTTATTCTCTTTTATTTTACCTTCAGGCTTGTTTCACCATCTAAATTTGCAGTAGTTATGTGGCAATTGCCATCGGATTCTGATGATGAAAGCACAATGAGATCACAAGGAACTTCTTGGTTTTTATCAACCAACACAATGTCTCCAACCTATAAAAGCAAAAGAGTGATTAAAATAACATTTTCAATGCAGACAAGATAAACGATAAGCAAGATATTTTTTTTGCTGTACTGCCACTGCATCAATTTCATTGTAACAGCATACACAAGTAAATATATGTGATTATTTGTCAACAAAGTGTTGCCAAAATTTGCAGACATTCTCACAGTACATGCACTTTTTGGTGTATGTTCTTATGAATGATGACTAAGAAATTTTACTCACATGAGAAACAGGACCCACTCGTCATTATAAGCGACTTTAAAACTGTCAGAATGGCACAAATGTCCAAATCAATCAATAGAATAACTGCAATTTTTAAAGAATTTGAATCTGGGAGATTTCCCAGTAGATCCAAATTCCATACAAAAAAAAATATAAAAACGATTTTTTTACCTCCTTTGCAAAAACATGACATTGTGCTCACCATCAGCAATTGGCAAAGTCACCAATCACAGTCAAACTACTTATCATAACTACACTCAAATTACACCAACAAAACAAAAAATTGCCATTAGGCAGAAAAAAAAGAGAACCAAGCTCATAGCAAATTCAAGTTATCTTGCTGATTCAAATGTTGAGAGGCAGAACTGACACTGGCTCTGTAGCAAAAGTTTGTTTTTTCCTGGAAAAATTGAAACATTTTTTCCTGATTTGATTCAATGGCAACAATTTATATTATACTTGTGACATCATTTGGGGGGGGGGGGAGAATAACAGACAGCATTTTAATTTCCAGGTAAATTAATTGGGGAATATTTTTTTCCCCTCAAAAGTGAAGATTTTTTTAGAATCCAAAGTCGAGGTTCTGGAGATATAAGAACATTTTGGGAGTACAGGAGATGGAGTATAGATTTGAATGCACCCGAGAGACTTGGCAGCTATGCAGTGGTTTCTGGGCTTTGACAATGACTTTCGGGATGTTTATTTTTGTGTCACACAGTTTCCCAAACAATAATTTTTCATCATGATTTATCCCTTTGCAATGGTTTCATATATTTTCAACCCTATCTTTGATAACCCTAACCATTTTTAACTCTAAAGGTTAAAAACCTTTGTATGGATAGCGGAGAGTGACATCATCCTTGGATAAGTCGCCATCTGGTGGCATCGTCAGCAATTGTGAACTTTGGCCTGAATTGTGTCAGACCTTCCATGTACGGTTCCGTCCAGTGCACACGAGCTCCAAGGAAAGATTGAGATATTCATTGCCTCTGTAGTCTAGTGGTCAAGGGCAGTGGTTCTCAACCTTTTTTGTCTATGGCCCCCTTTCAACCATTTCTCATTTCTGTGGCCCCCTTGCGAACATGAATATTTTTCTACTCCCCCTTCCTTTCCCCCCCCCCCCGTTTTCCCATTAGAAGAGAAGATAGTTATTAAAAAATTGTATGAAGTATAAATATTTTTGAATTTAATTTGATTAATTTTTAATTTATGAAAATAACGAAAAAGCAAAAAAAAAAACATAATAGAATACAGTAAAAATATAAAAAATCCCTTGGGGTCACAAAGTGCCTGTATCATCGTAATGTTACTTTTTGTGAAGTTTATTGTTTTGTGTTTTTCTCAGTTTGATTTGTATGTATAATGTGTTGCGTCACACAGTCCAATTAAAAAATATATATATTTTTAATCAATGTGTAAACTCTGCGCTTGAAGACGGCACAATGTCATCAAGTTACTGTACTGGATGAAATTTTTATTATTTTCAAATTGTTTTTTTTTTTTGTGTAAAAGATTATGGTTTCATTGAGAAATGTCAGTCGTAGCTTCCAAAATATGCATTCTTATAATGATAAAAATCGCAAAAAGTGGTAGCAAGCAGTTTTGTAAATTTCATTCTCTTCGTGCGGATAAAAGTAGTAATGAGGGAGACCACACAGATGAATGACAATTGAAAAGTTCAACCTCTCACATCGTTTTTAACAATAATACATGTATCAAGGATATAGGTTCAAGTTTTAGCCCTACTATGAATTTAAAAAAATTAACTAAACTACGTGTGAAAACTTTCTTAATATTTGTTTGAACCATTCATTCCAGAAAAACCATATACGCAGTGGCAAAACTGTTCATGTGATCAGAATAATGATTCATTGTCAGGATTTCAAGCCCATCGGAAAATATAAATAATCAGATTTTCAAATAAGAAAATTATCAGTTTGTTGACTTCAATTTCGATACAGTGAAAATCTGATATTTCGTTGGATGACAAGCTACCTTCAAGTGGCTTTTTGGTTCATAATGTGACTGCTCTCTCACAGGCGAACGAAGCAACGTGCGTATTTGCTTAAACACAACACAATATTTCACATAACAGTCCGTACTATGTTTAATATACAAGGCGCATAGGTAACGGAGCGTATGGCATTTTACTGATGAACCATTGGTCCTAGGGGCATACTTCCAGTTGGAAAAAGTACCCGAATAATGTGTAGTACTCAGATATTTGATTAATGTTGCCAAGGGTTACATAGTTATTAAAATAAAAATGTTAACTTTTTATGAGGACACCCTGTGCCCCAAAACCCAATTGGAAAGTTGTCGCCCGGTCTCCAACAAAAAATTCAACGTTTCTAATTGCAATATTCACTGAGATATTCGAAGAAAGTTGTGGGGGGGGGGAACAGCATTAAATGAGGGGAAACCATTTTACCCGCATTTAATGCTGTTTTTTCCCAAATTTCTTCAATTTTTTTAATTCGCATATCTCGGTGAATATTGCACTTAGACACATGAAATAATTTTAGTTGGCATCGGGAAAGACAGAGTAACAACTTCTTAATTGGGTTCTTTGGCACACGGGGACAGTATAAAAAGTTGGTTTTTTTTTATTTTATAGCTATACAACCCCTTACAACATGAATGACATATCTGAGTTGGACACGTGATTTGGATACTTTTTCTAGTTGGGTATGTCTCTAAGACTAATGGCCCACCAGTAAATTGCCATACGCCGTGTTACCCATGCAGCCGCCCACACGTAAAAAAATAGCTTGAGACGAAATACAGTCAACTCTCATTTTAACAAATACCATTATAATGGGAAAAATATTGTTTTAACGAAAATCCCTCGGATAGGTTTACATAGGAACAATATAAAAATCTGGAATTCCTTTGCAACGAAATTTCGTTATTACGAAGTGATTTCTCGGGCCTCTTGGAGTTCCAGTCTAATGGGGTTTGACCAAATCGTATTAATAGAGGGTCTTTAATACGCTTTGGGTTTGACTGTATTTCCCCAAAAAAAAATCGGACATGTTTGCAGTAAAGTAATTGAACTTCTGCAATTTGATCTGAAAACAGTCCTTTTTATAATGATTATGTCCTTTTTACTTTTATAAATTTAGGAAGGAAACAAAAGGAAGAAAGGGTGGGGAGAAAAGAAAAATTGGCCAAGACAAGCTCGGTTGTGCGTAAATGCCTTGAAATTCCACTTGCGCGCAAGGAGATTCGTGCCTCACTCTCAGTTTTATGACAAAATTTCACATTTATGAGACGTTTGACTACGGGCACGATTAATCTCTATATCTATAGCTTTCAATATTAAAATATTTCATTTATATGAAGCACAATTTCAATTATTTGACATTTTCATTTTGATTCGAACTCCAGATCTTTGGCATTTAGACATCATTTCCAACTATCAAATCCAAGCAGTTTTTGCAGATTGTAAAAACGCGTTTCGGAATTGGTTTTGCATGCGTATTATCAACACTAAAAACCATAAATTTTAGGTTGACAGATGCAAAGAGACGCATTGAGCGGGTTATGGACATTTCAAAGTGAAGACTTACGTGAGAATTTATTGCACTTTTTTAGAAATCAGCAGATGCAGTGAATCTCTAATAAACGGATTTAAATCGCTTTAAATGTAGTCATACGCTTTTTTAGAATTTTTTTTCTAATGTCCACAACATTTGTTCTTGCAGGATAGGAAAATTGCATTGAAATTATTTAGGATGCTGCAGGCCACTAGTAGGGCAGTTAAAAGGAAGCATTACAGTACTGATCAAAAAACTCTAAAGATGTGGTGTCAATATTAGAGGAAGTCCCAATACAGGGGGCGGCTCGAGCTTACCTGCCACCCGGGTGTGAAGCCTCATGTGCTGCCCCTACTGGCGACCCTGCCAGGAGGCTGATAGGGCTTCGGTGAAGGGCACCTGGAGATAAACCTGATTTTTTTTCAGAAGAAAGCCGGACATCATTGTTTACCGTGCAAAATGTGCGTGACCATACGTCCCGCTTTTGAAGTAGAAAACTTTTTGCCTTTGGTAAAATAATTCTAGAACAAAAAACATTCTTAATAAATGCCAGATAACTTAATCCTTGAAAGAGCACTTATTTTTGTGAGCCATCATCACTTATCCTGTAAAGATATTGAACGGGGTAATTTTTATTAAGAAAATTTTTTTCTAAGGTGTTTCTGGTATTCCAGGGGCAAGTGAAAAACCAAATTTTTCCTTTGTCTTCATTTGACTATTGTGGATCAAATTCTGAGTGAGGGTATGGGCCCTTGGCTGGGATCTTTTGCAGGCCCCCTCCCAGTCAGATTTCTCACGGCCCCTTCTATAGTTAATTTATAGGCTGAAAAAGGCAAAAAATTATGAGAATTATCCCGGGCTCTTGTGGGGGCCATGGGTGAGGGAACTAAAATGCACATATGGCCCTTGTTATAGAGTGCAGAGGTGGCGCTTGGTCATGCCACCCATTGCGGCCACATGGGGCACCGCTTAAGAGGATGCTAAATCCGGGGTGAATGGGTAAAAAAAATTCCATTGGCCAAAAAAAACCAAACTGTCGGCTCTGGAGGGGCGCAAAATCCGAAATGAAGGGCCGAAAAAATGTTTTGTTAGGAATTGTTTGGATAAATTGTGAGGGAGAGGCATGACCTTCTAAGGGTAGGGCTGACAGGGCTCCAGCTTGAGGCCCTGGACTAAATCCTTATACCTTTTCTTTTTTCACTCTATAAATTAACTGTAGAAGGGGCCCCGTGGAAAATCGGGCATGGGCCCCACGAAAGATTCCCAGACGCAGGAGGTAGAGCCTATGGAGGGAGCAATTGTTAGGAGGCGCAAAAAATAAGTCCCACACGGGTACTGATTTTGTCTCGAGCTGCCCAGATAGCTTACATTCTTGTTTCTGGTATTACGATTAGAGGCCTTGTCTATTTTCTCAACGTTTCCGTTGTCCAGGTATGGTATGACTCAAAAGCTGATGTCGTGAATTTTTACTGTGTTAAATTTTGTTGTCTTAAGTAAAGTCTATGCCGCCGCACCCCTTGCACAAGCCGCCCCTGTCCCAATACATTATCACAGCAATGTAGTTTTAAAAAATTTTAAATTTCGCAGGTATTTGGTCTCTTGGAGTTTGTTATAACTGAATTTGACTTTATTTCTTTTCAGCAGAGACAATGAATTGGCACCCCCCTTTCAAAATTCATAAAAAATACCCCAGAGCAATCATTCTCTATTCGATTTCTATAAATATATTCCCCATCAGACCACTCAGTGCTGGCTGAAGATAGCTTTGTGCTAAACTAGATGGCTATCCGTCTGTAATTGCATGAAAATGATGGGTTTTTTAGAAGCTTTCATTTTTCACCCATCTACTTCTTGGATTACATTTACTACCAGCACTCAAAAGAATGTCAATGAATGGTCAACAAATCTTTGTCTCCTTTCTTTATGGCAGCCCTCTTTGAATGAAAAGTCTGAACACACATAATTTTCTGTCTTTACAGTTACTTCATTTTGCTTAAACCTCTTCTATAGTTTATGTCAGGGCCCACTATCACACCCAAGTCATAAAACCACCGAGATTATATGAACCAATTTTTTTATTTCCTTCCTCATGTTAATGTTACTTGAATGGGGAAAAATTATGAAAAAGATATTCTACGCATTTTGTTTGAAATTACATTTTTTTAGTCAGAGTGACTAAAAAAATTTAATGTCACAAATTTCTTCATGGCCCCCGTATCAGTAGCCGTGGCTCCCCTTTTGCAAGATTTTCATCCATGGCCCCCCTGGAATATCCTAGGGCCCCCGGTTGGGAACCACAGGTCTAGGGCGTTCACCAGGAAAGTGAAAGGACATGGGGGTCAATTCCCCGCAGAGGCAGTTGAATTTTCTCTCTTTCCAAAAAATATATCTTTGCATCAGCAAGCTGTTAATAACCTTTCTAAAAGTAGGACATTTCACCAAAAAGTAGGACGACTGGGAGCCCTGAGTTTGGAATCTCACATGTTCAAGAAAAAAGATCAAGTGCTTTCATGTAAGAAAAATTTTATACTTAATAAAACCAATGTTCCCAATCAGAAACACTGGCCGTTAAAAGTTGAATGTTACAAATAAAGTATATAAGAGAATACTCTCGCAGCATCAGATCTTTATATTAGGTGGGAGGAGGGGTACAAAAGCAAATAATACTAAATACACATTACTTTTATACTATCCGATGAAGTGGATACCCATTTGTTGTTCCTGTAAACACTAACTGGAAGTTTGTTAGCAATATTGTCTGCCTTATGCCGCAGCAAGTCTTCATAACCTTGCTTGAATGCTGTCACAAAGACAACAACAGCCAATGGAATCAGACTAGTTGGATCATACATAGGGCTGACTGGAGTATCCACCAGCAGCTACATAACAGAAATAATAATAATTATTCAACATGGAAAATCCTCATTGGAAAATCTAAATTTTAGGGAAATCAAATCTGCATCATTTTGAAGATCATCTTTTACCAGGCTTGATAAATCAAAACAATTTAGGTGCCCTTTTTGTTGTAAGTAGACAGACACTGTGACGAAGTCACATAATTTTGAGTGTTGTTTGCAGCTTTTGACAGAATAATCCAACGTCCGATGCAGAATATAATTGCTGGCCTGGCAACTAGGATTTGTCAAGCCTTGACTACACGACTATTTCATAAAAATGTGCCACTTCATAAAATCAATCAGCAATTGCTACAATCAGGGCTGGTTAAATCAAAAAAAAAAAAAAAAAATTTAGGTGCCAGCCAAATTCCCTATAGGAGCCAATCATTTTTTTTTCCTACAGATAACGTTTAAAATAGTACATTATTAAACTTTTCTGGGCATTAGAGACTCCTTTCCATACAATGCACACATGCCGACATAATTTCCGAAAATTTGATTCTGAAAAAAACATAAGGGAATGCCAAATAAACACACACACTGATGAAGAGATATGTTTCACAGTGCAATTATTTCTACCCAAGAAAGAATGAATTAAAGAAACCTGAAAATGAGTTTAAAAAAGAAATTTGTAATATGAATGAGAATACTTAAAAAGACATAAGAAAATAATAAATACGCTTAATAACCCTCCTCAGAAACTTCATGTTTGGTACTAACCCATACATAACACATTCCAACATGCACCCACCCATTCAAGAGATGTAAGTGTGGTTTAGCAGTAGTTGGGTAGCCCCTGTGTGGTCGCATGGGTATCATGCTGGGCTCTCATTGTGAGGATCTAGGTTTGACTCCTGGTGGTGGAACAGTGTTGGTCAGTTTTCTGCTATTTTCCAACTTCGAGTGTGGATGCGAGCCAGCCTTCCACTTGAAAAAAAAGTCTCTCTGCTGAGAATAGGTAAACTTTTGATGCATGATAATTACATTTCATGAAAATCCAGACATTTACTATTTCCACTTCACAATATGCAAGGCAGATAGCAGCACCAGTACAACACAAACATTCATCAACAAAATTAGTATGACTATGACATCTGATATTTGACATTTACAGATATTAATATTGTAACATGACGACCTGGGATCTGTTACAATCCTTATGTACATTTAATCTTGTTTAGGCCCCAGGGTTTGTTGGCTACCGGAAACCACCCGAGGCTTCCGCTGGCAATCCGGTTCGGGCCAGTTAGTTCGCTTAGTCTGACGGTCGGGGAGGGGGGTCTCTCCTAGCCGTCGGGCAAGGATGGGGCCAGAGGTCGGGCCAATGTCCCATATAAATTCCGCTTTACATTCATGTCAGAGATCCCAATAGCTCGTCTAGTTACCTTCTCTTTCCCTCTGGGTGGTTCCCGTGGCTTGTCGGTGGGAACAGCATCGAGTCGTCGTCGTCAAACTCTGTTAATTAATTATTCAATATATTAGTGCAATATAATGTAAATGTTCAGCAAAGTGTTATATAAATGTGTAATATATTTTATCTCCACGCCGTCGGTGGGTCCTAGGACCATCACACGGTCTATAATGTCATGAGTTTATACAATGTGCAATAGGCCTAAAAGTTGTGGATCCTGGCCAGATCTCCAATTTGTTATGTTTGGTTGCCAGATTCAAATACAAATACAACGCCACAACAGGCAAATTGCCCAACGAGGTGGCTGACTTAAGAACATCATGGATCCCCAAGCCATTTTTTGGAGGCCCTACCTACTACTGCTATACCACACATGCACCCCGCCCACACCCCCTCCCCGCGGAACCCCCAACGAATCGGTACATGCGGTAATGTATTATTATTTTTATTATAAGTTTTACAATATTTCCTTTTCTCTCATGAAATTATGTAAATTAGATGCAAGTTCAATACTGCACCTTCGATCTTGTGATTAGTTCTGTCGTAAAGCATTACGGGAATGCTCCTACATAAAAACCAGATAGAGATGTGCTCCTTTCTCCGATTCTACTACTTCCGACTAACATCTTGTCTTAATCACTAAGGCATCACGCCCTGTAGAGGTATGAGCAAGATCGTCTCTCTGAAACAATGAATTAAAATTGTAGAGGTGTGCCCTTGGCACCTCACCCGTCTCATCGCTGAACTTCATGTGAAAACCCAACGTCGTCGTGATCCCGTCGCCTGCAGATTGGTTAGTGGCCAGACCGGCTACCTGTGGACGTTCGCCTCCAGTTCCCTAAGCAGTGGCTGAGCTGTGATCTCAACGCGTGTTTGGAGACACCAAACCCGTCAGAAGCTGGTGTCTGGGAGTCTTCTGCTGTGAGGTAGACACCTGGGAGTGTCTATTGGACAAAGTGAACTAATAGGTGAAAACCTGGACATGGCGGCGAGACCGTTCAGTTTTATTGTTCTGTTATAATATTGAGAGAAAGTTTAATTGTGATAATTGTTGTTAAAACATTGTATTAATAGTTAATATATAATTGAATAAATAATTATTGTTTAATCAAAATCTTGTTTCTTTCATTGTTGTCATCCATTCAATGGTTACTGGGGTAATGTTAAAGAACCGGGAAATGCAAGGTAAACGTTGCAATATATATTATAATATCTACTAGCTATAATACCCGGCGCTGCCCGGGTTTTCTTCAATGAGGCTTTTTTGGATCACGTGATATCTCCCTCTATTTTTCTTGAGGGACATACAAACCGTGTCCAAGTTAACCAATATGGCGACCTGCGCGATTCATGAAATAAACAAATATAGATTTACACAGAAACGTAGAAATGAATATATATTTTTCTTTTTTTAAGGGGCGCTAGGTATTTCGACCCCCCCCCCCCCCGAACTTCAAGTTATCCATCTGTCTGTTCCAGCTTCCAAAAATCCTTAGTTAAAGCTGTGGAATTTTTTCGATGCACTTTTCAAGGGCTCATAACTAATTTTAAAATATCCTAACCCACATGAATTTATGCAAATAAATATCAAAAGAGACAATATGGAGACATTGATTTCATTTATATCTTCTCAAGTATGAAAATTAATGATATTGCTCGAATATCCAACTCAAAAGAATAGGTTTGGCTAATTACTTCATATTTAATCTCCTGGGCTTCGTATATCTCTAAGCGAACTGAATATTTCAAAAATCAAGAATTCAATACAATTTTTAAAATTATTGATGGGGCGGAAAATCCCACTAATTTCCGTATTTCTACAGTAAAATCGACAATTTTAGCACTGATTTCTATGAGGATCACCCTTTTCCTGACTCTCAAAGCGATGCTGATGATGATTATGACGTCTATTCAAAAAGCCTCATTACTGAGAGTATATTAAAAATGTGGCAAACCATTATAAAGGCATAAATATTATACATATACTGACCGCGTTGAAGAAATGACAAACCATTGTAAAGGCATATACACGTCTTAAACGCATTGCTAGGGAACCACGGTAACCAAAGTAAACGTTCGGAAAGTGATTGTTGAGGTCCAAAAACCATTGTTGCCGGACAGTTTTTCGCACGTTTGGGGCATTTTCCTTCGGCTGACGAAATTTTAAGGTAGCCCATCGTTCAAGTCGGGTCCCATTTGGTATATATGCAAAATTTGGCGACGATCGATCTAAAATTGTAGATTTGTATAGAGAACATACACAGACACACAGACAGACAGACAGAAAATCAATTTTATATATATAGATACATATAAGATTGATTTTCAGTCTGTTTGTGTGTGTGTGTGTATGTTCTCTGTACAAATCTACATATTTAGACAGATCGTCACCAAATTTTGCATATATACCAAACGGAACCCAACTTGAATGATGGGCTACTTAATGGATGCCGAAATGGGCGAAAAACTGTCGAGCAATAATAGTTTGTAGGCCTCAACAATGGCCAAAACAGTTACTTTGGTTGTTGTGGTTCCCAAACAATGCATCCATCCATCCATCCATCCATCCATATCTGTCTATCTATCTATTTATCTATCTATCTCTATCTCTCTCTCACTCACTCACACGGTTATTCTTTCCCAATGGTTTGTCTTTTTTTATGCTTCTAGTACATGGGGAAAACCTGGGCAGATATTAATGCCAATTAAAAATAAATTTTTAATGATTTAATTAAGAAAATTAAATTTCTTAAAGCTGCATAAATAATTTCATTCAATAAAAACATGATTTTTGATATCTGAAATAAATTGGTTTAAATCACTGCAACCCTGCATATAATTAAGCCATATTTTGTGCATTACCTGAATGACTGCAATGCATAGGAAATAGAAATTGGCTAATCGACGAAACTGCTCATACAGATTCTTTGGGACGAAATTCCAAGCAGTATACTGAAAATATAGAGTGAATAATTTATGCCTAAAAACAATGCACACAAATAGAAATAACTATTTCAATTTTCTGCAGCAAAATAAAATCAAATTAATGATAAAAACATATTTATTGGCAACATTTTTTTGTCTACTTTTTTTAGATAATTTTTTACTTTTTTAATACATTTATTACATCTGTATTCATAGTGATACGCGGAATTTTCTCGGCGGGGGGAAGAGGGGTTTTCAGATTTTTTTCCTTCTGAAAGGGTTCTACTTTTTCCCTACAAAATAACACTATAATCTTGGCTCAAGGGGGAGGGTTAGAACCCTGAAACCCCCCTTTGCGTACACCAATGTCTATATTCTACGTAAAGCACTGTGCAGTCAGCAAAAGTTATCAATTTACCATTTATAAGTCATTTATATGCATAAAAAATAATATTGGGCGCAGTACAGATCCTTGAGGCATACTTCTTTCTTCACTTCTTGAAAAGTACCAATTTAATTTCTTCTTGAATCAAAACTGCTTGTTGTCTTTCATAATGGTATGAATTCAACTATTCATATCATGTTTTTCTGATTCCTATTGTGAATAGTTCATTTGTTAATGTCTCTAAATCAACAAAACTGAATGCTCTTTTCAAATCTAGGAACAAGCTATAGAACTGTATGTGCGATTAACAAGCAACTGTATGAAAACACAAATTCGAATAGTTACAGAGAATTATGATGAGAATTAGGTATTGAGAAGTTGACCAAGGAAGAAGAGTGTGTAACGAAATGCTTCAGCTACGGCCCATGATTCTTGCATCCATTATATAAGTCACAAGCAAACTCAAAGAAACATTGGCAATTTCCAGATTAAGCCGTTTATTGATGTATAAATCACAATTAAATTGCATTACAATTTGTTAATTCAATTTTTATCGTTAAACAAGAATAGCCATGACCTCAATCCATAAGATATGAATAGACCTCACCCATTTATGTTGACAACAATCCATACAGACTAAGAAGATCGAGATAACTTCTATGGGGAATCAGACAGTGAATAGTGGGCAATTCAATCTGAACAATAGAAGTTCATGATCACAGTTCGTGAATCGGCACATCGAAGACGTAGCTTACCAAAATATCGGAAGTTAGTAGACAGGAAGATGACACACAAAAGATGATTTCATCACACAAGGAAGATGACGGCCATCACCTTTCGTTGTAAGCTCCTTTGAGGATCCTGGAATGCCACACTGCAGACATGCGGATGTAAATCTCATTACAATGATCATCACTCACATTGATTACTTTGTCTAATTAGAAATATACAAAACTCCTTGAAGAACTAGGTGAGAAAAATTATAATTAGAAGATGACACTACCTGGACCAGCCAGAGTAGTTTTAAGCACAGAGTAGGATTAGTCACACATAAACGATGAACACATTGTAAGATGTTACTAAATTATCGTGAAGAGCCTCTCTTCTCAACACTTGAAGTTGCTCCTAGCACAGCTGGATGAACGAAGAGATGTGATATCTTGCAGGACTATTTATAGTGGAGGTGAACAGGTTTATTCTCTGACCAATTGTCGTATGGCAGGCACTTGGAGTAGGAAGAAGTTGATGACATCATTCAGATGATTTGCATACGGACATGTGGCATTGAGTTATGTTCAACATTATTACGTTTTGGTGGCAACAGTCTCAACAAGATGGAGGAAGTTTATCAGCCTCTCTCCACATTGTTTATGTGGCCCTTTTATTACGAGATCATGGAGTTATTAAGACGAACGGAAGCCTCCACCAGTGAGATGAGGTATTTAATAATGCTACATATTTTCACTATATATATATTTATATATATTAACAAAATAAAATATCATGACATTAATGTATAAATAAGAAGTATAAGAAAACAAATCTTGTAACTTGACTGGACCCCTCCCGGGGGACCACTTAGTGTTATGAAACACATGAGCCCAAGGGCAATATGTTACAAGCGTGTGAGTTGGGGTGGTACTATTAAAGGGATTTAAAGAAGATGGAAGTGAAGTTTTAGATGTACTGAATTTGCAATAAAGTTTGTTTTTATTGTAAAATACCCAGAGTTCATTGCTTCAGCTATGAACATTCTTGCAAGAGAAAGATAACAGATATTAACCACAAATCAGAGTTAAATCACTGCAAACTATTTAAGAAAATGTGCTCATAAGCTGAAAAATAAAACAAACACACACACACTTTTTTTTTTACGAAGCCACAAAATGTACTTTTAAGGAAAATCAACCGGGTTTTTCTTCTACAAGTAATGACAGCTTCACATAATCAGCATTTGTGAATGAGTCAAAAATTTTTTTATGGAAAATTAAATATCAGGGAAATTAATATAGATATACTGGGGAGAAGAACCCCTTTTCTCTTCACATCATATCTTGTTTAATATTTTGTCCCACTTCAACATAGTGCTACGATTTTGAAACTATAGGAAGTTCTTTCATCAGTAGCAAAAACAAAACAACATAAGAAAATAAAAGAAAAATAACGAAAATTACTTCTTATACCTCCTCTGCTCTTGTTGCCGGTTCATTTTGAATTCGACTCTTTTGTCTACAACAGCAGGTAACTCCAGCTATAAAGAATAATTTTCGTTATTTTTCTTTTATTTTCTTATGTTGTTTTGTTTTTGCCACTGATGAAGGAACTTCTTATAGTTCTGAAATGCGTATAGCCGTGGTTCTTTTTGCAATTTTGGGTTCAAATAACGTCGTTCATTCAATTGTCTTACCTAACCCAAAAGGTAATTCATTTTCTACTTTTTAAGGAGTTTGTAAGGACTGTAGGAACCCTGATTTCTGTGTTTTTATTTTTTGAATTCATATTGATTTGATGAGAAAAACTTTTGTTTATTTAAGAAAATCAGAAGTAGGTTTTTTACACATTTTTGAAAAAAACTGGGAACATCGATATTGGTCCCTAATTTATCAAATCATTACAATCTCCGGCTTTATAAATGGGATGAACAAGAGTATTTCAATTCAAGATAAAAGATTCCATTCAAATTAGGGTGACAGACTAGATTTTTTATTGTATTTAGATAGTATTTCAAATTTATTTTAATTATTTTAAGGGTCATTCCATCATACTCACTCGTCAAGTTATTTTCGTTTCTCTTTTATCACTTGTTTTAATTCTTCTTGATCTATCTCAGTTCTTAACATGAAAGATGTTGTTGTATTACTTTATTTAAATCAAGAAAACAGCACATAGACAAACAGAGCATATACATTAGGGTGGATCGAAAAATCGAAATGTGGATAAAAGAGTTGGATTGGGGTGCAAAAGTTGTCTTTTAAGCATACTAGAGCATAAATGCAAAATTTTTTCAACTTCAATTAATCTCTTTCGGTGCCCCAAGACAAGACACTTAAATATTTGCCAAAAAGCGATTTTTATGGAAATTTTGAATAAAACAAAAAGTCAAATAATCGATTTCACAGGGGAAATAGTACAAGCAGAGAATGAGAAATCATTTATTGTTTATTATTGAATGTATAAAATTATTTAGTACTACGGGGCTCGGCCCCCCTGCCACCTTTGGCAGCCAACTGCCCCCCCCCACTTCTCTTCACAACATATCTTGTTTATTTAGAAAACTTCCCCATGGGGGTCCCCAGATTCAATTCGCTGAATTTTAGTGCAGCTCCACACTGGATATATCTCAGGCTACCGATGTGTTGCAAATTTTACAATGTTAAACAACAAAAATCAATGAGATACATCCAGAGGACCCAAATTAGAACCTGTCAACATTTCCATGGAGCCCTGACCTGGAAGCTTGTCTAACCCCCCCCCCCCCCTCCCCCACGAGGGACCACAAAAATTTTTCATTTTTATCAATTTTACAAAGAATAAAGTCCAGAGCCCCATATCCAGTAGTGGGGACACAATACGCAGATTTTTAGTGGGGAGTCCAGACTGGATTTATCTCGGTCTTCCGCTGTTGAAAATTCTACAATGTTAAACAACAAAAAAGAAACAGATTCGTCCATGGCCCCAAAATGAAACCTGTACACATGGGGGGCCCCCCCGACTTGGAAGCTTGTCGGTTATCCCCCGCTCCGAGTGCCATAAAAAATTTTCATTTGTATTCATTTCACCAACGAATAAAATCCAGGCCCACCCATGCAACTACCCGTGACCAAATTTGAAAATTTTATGGGGCCCCCAGACTAGATATTATCTTGTGCTTCCGCAAATTTTTCAACGTTAAAGCAGCAAGAAAACAATCAGACCCATCAAGGACCCCTGGAAATGAAAACTTTTAACTTTCCCATGAAGGTATGCGTGCAATCCCCCCCCCCCCCGGGTACCCAGATCCTGTGTGTTGGGAGTACTGCTGTTATATGTATATTATACATATACATACCTCTCAGCATGACCCCCTCCCACACAAGGGCAGGGCTGACAGGGGCCACAACGATTATTATCACTTTTTGATTTTTCACACTATAAATTAACCACAAAGGGCCCCTGAAAAAGCTGGTTTGGGGGCTCACAATCTAAATTCCAGCCTAAGGGACCTGCTGTAGGATGTGGGAGCCTCTCGGTACATGCAAATAACATGGTCCCGATGAGTCAAATTGGTCCCGATATGTGCTAGAGTTAAATGAATACTTGACCCAAAATCGTAACCGACTTCCATAACACAAAAACGTAACCGACTTCCGTAACACAAAAACATCACCCACTTCCGTAACATAAAATCGTCACTAATTTCGGTTGCTTAGAAACAGGCCCTTTTCGAGTTTGTGATTCGTGATTTTATATTATTGAGTAGACTAGCTGATATCCGGCGACATTGCCGTCCCGTAAAAAATTTATATACATATAGCTTATTAATTATTTCTTAATCAAAAACCTTTCTGCATCAAGCAAGAAAAAATACTTTTATTTTTAAATATTTTAATTAAAAACTTGAGGCAATTGCTTGTGGATACACAATATTTTTTGTTTTCCCATCTGGTGTGTAGATGTACAAATTTTTGGGATTGCGAACAGGCGACAAAAAGCTGTCTGTGAGAAATACAGGGCTCAAGTAGGTTGATACCTGCCACTGCTAACGACTGGCCTTGCGCTTTGTTGATTGTCATGGCAAAAGTTAAATGAATAGGGAACTGTAATTGCTTTAAAGTGAATGGCATTTCTTCAGTGAAAATTGAAATGGGGGCCATTCAAGTATTACGTAAGCAGATTTCCAGCCATTTTTGGCCCCCTCCCTCCCCTTGTCAGCAAAATACTGACCCCCCCCCCTTCCCCCTGTCAGCAAAATTTCGTCAGCAGCTTAGAATATTTCATATCTTCAAAAAGGAGTGGTTGATGACGTAAGCAACCTTCAAACCCCCCCCCCTCACCCGTCATCCAAAAGTCAGCAAATCCAAAACCCTCTCCCCCCCCTCGATGCTGCCGTAATACTTGAATAACCCTATACGTGGAATGAAGACGTCTTCTCCTTTGGCACATCCAGTTAGAATCGGTGCTTCGATGATGTAATTGTGTAATGTCTTCACGCAGAGTCTGTTGCCATTGCAGAGTCTCGGTGTCTCCAAATTTCTTAAAAGCATTATAGGTGCTCCGACTTTGAGGGTCAAATTGTGTGGTGGCACACCGGAATATCCAAAGAGTTCAGAAATTATTCAGAATACAGAACTGTCTGCTCTGTGTCTGTGACGTTGTCAACCGATTTGGAAGATGTGGAGTCTCCCAGAATATTTTTTGGATTATTTCGTTGATCTTGTTCACATTGTCATTTTTCGATGCTAGAATCGCTCTCTCACAAAGCCACTCATGGTTTCGGTGATTTTGTTAAATGTTTGGGAAGACTTTGCAAGTTCTTGAACTGAGTTTAACAACTGGCAAAATCTATTTGGGAACGTAATGAGTCCAGTGCTTGGGTCTCTACGGTAATTTTTCCATTGCCAAGTTTGATCAACTGACATGAAAATGATAGCAGTGCTGAGTCATTTTTCAGTTGAACTCACATGTTAGTGGATAATGATAATTTTTTAACTTTGTGCCAGAGTGTTGATGATTTGAGGCAAGCATTGAGTTCATCAGCTGGTGTTAAACATTTTTATTCCCAATTTTGTCGTCGTAGTTGTTGTCCTCTGTTGTTAGCAACGTCATACTTTCAGCTTGTGCAGCGAATATTATTCAAACGCCTTTTAAACATTTTTTAAATTGAAACTATACCTCTACAATGGGCTGTTGATGAGACAAAGGCCGCATTAGCACTTACAAGATACCCTGTATATAGGCTAGCAGAAATACCCGGCGCTCTTCCCGGGTTTTCTTTAATTACTGGGAGGATTGGAAAAGTTACAAACCGTTATAAAGGAATAAACTGTTATAATAACAGAATTAAAAGTGTGACAAACCATTGTAAAGGCATATATAAACGTTTGAAACGAGTTGTTGGAAACCACGGTAACCAAAGTAAACGTTCCAAAAGTAATTGTTGAGGCCCCAAAACCATTGTTGCCCAACAGTTTTTCGCCCATTTCGGGCATTTGCCCAGCTCTGACGAACCTTTAAAGTAGCCTATGGTTCAATCCCGGTCCTGTTTGGTATATATGCAAAATTTGGCGACGATCGGCCTAAAACTGTAGATTTGTATAAGGAACACACATACTTTCACATTTATATATAAGATAGTAAAAGTTGGAATTAAAGGTGAAAATATTCATGCCATACCCAAGCAGGTGAAAGATGCATTCGCCTAGTGTCTGAGGCATCGGAAAGTATGTGTGGAGAAGAGACACAACTTCATATTGAATACGATAAAATCAAGAAGCCATACCAAACATTTTAATACCAAAAAGCATTATAACATTTACAAATATGTAAATCTTCAAATCAATACAATTAAAAAAGCCATTATATAAGTTCAATTTTTATAAGTTTTATGATTCATTGGTTTTGATTTTTCATTCATACATCATGTATTATAAAATTATTATCTTTATATATAAAAACGAATGTATGTCAGTCTGTTCTTTATGCATTACTAAACCATTCATCCGATCGCCATGAAACTTTGGGAAGTTGTTGAGTACACTCCCGCGAAGGTTTCTGGCATACTACATGTATCCTACGATAGGTGGCGCACGTGTCGAAGGTTTCTGCCATAGTTGTGTAGCGGGTCTAGACAACGTTAGTTTTTTACAATTTATGTTTTATTTTTATAATCATTATTTTTATAATTATCATTTAACAGTTTTAAATCATTTTTTTATACAAATACAAATACAAATACAACGCCACAACAGGCAAAATGCCCAACGAGGTGGCTGATAAAAAGATGCCCATAAAAATATGGTTGTCATATGTTTCAAAAATACAGCAACCCAATTAAAAATGCAATTAACACAAATTACAAACAATATATACACATGATAAAATATTATACGATGCCCATAAAGATTACTTATGGTTGTCTTATTCTAAGAATGGATAGCTTCTCGATTTACCCCAACATGTTTATCGTATTTCTTTTTAAACGTGTCAATTGTGTTACAATTTACTACCTCCGGGGGTAAGCTATTCCATTTAATATATTATATTTGATTATTATGTATTATGTACATATTGATTTATTAAAAAAAAAAGAAATATTTAAAATATAACAAAAATCATCGTGCTTGGTGATACAACAATACGGTAAAATAATCAGTACGAAAAAAGTATTGTCCGAAGAAATCAAGTTGAGGTGTCAATAAATATTTTGTTTATAAACATAAAAGGAGTAATAATTAATTATTACTATCATATTCACCTAGCAAAAATATCCCGTGCTACCCAAGTTTTCTTCAGTTACTGGGAGGATTGGAAAAGTGAAAAACCATTACAAAGGAATAAACTGTTATACTGGCAGCATTGAAGAAGAGGCAAACAATCGTAAAGGCATATGCATGTCTGAAACACATTTTTTGAGAACCACAGTAACCAAAATAAACATTCCGAAAAAGATTATTGGGGGCCCAGGATCCATTCATCATGTTACTATCATTATGTTTGTTATCATTATAACGAACTGTGTGGCATATCCATGAATTTTTCCATTTATTTATTCAGCGAATTTATTTATTTGATTTTTTAGCGATTATTTTCAGGGTATTTGCGAGCATAGTCGACAGTTATGCCCCCCAAACGGAAATCGATTGGTCGATCTACATCTGAAGCGCGAAAGAAAAAGGCATTACAAGCTTCAGAAACAGACAAGCAACGGGAAGCGAGATTAGAAGCCGATCGAGTACGCACTGCTCAAACCCGTTCTTCTCAAGCGAACGAGCAACGAGAATCAAGATTGGAAGCCAATCGAGTACGCACTGCTCAAGCCCGTTTTTCTCAAACGAACGAGCAACGAGAATCGATATTGGAAGCCGATCGATTACGCACTGCTCAAGCACGTTCGAAAGAAACAATTGACCAACGAAGAGCAAGACTGGGAACCAATCGAGAACGCAATGTTCAATTCAGACGGACACTTCACGCTGATTTGAATCTTGCTGCGTTCCATTACGATGCTGATTATGATTACAGTCTTCATCGAAGTGTCGTTATTGGAAAAATGGACAAGTTATGCGAATTTTGCCGTGCATTGAAATTCAAGAATGAAACTCCAGGAATGTGCTGCGCAGGTGGAAAAGTGAAATTGCTAGAATTGCATTTACCACCCAAACCATTATCAACGTTGGTATCAGGTGACACAAGCCAGTCGAAACATTTCTTGGCAAACATACGCAAGTACAATTCATGTTTCCAAATGACATCGTTCGGTGTAACACAAATCACACGTGACAATTACATGCCAACGTTCAAAATCCAAGAGCAAATTTATCATCGTGCTGGATCACTTCTACCACTGCCGGATTCTGATCACAAATTTCTCCAAATTTATTTCATGGGAACCACTGATGAACAAGTTGATCAACATTGTCGATTCAATACCAGCACTAATCGAGAAATTGTTGCTGTGATTCAAAACTTATTCGATCAACACAACGAATTAGTTCGACTGTTCAGGACGGCCCTCGAGCGAATGCCAGCTGATGATTACGTTGTTGTCATTACAGCTGACAAAACACCAGCCGGCCAACACGAAAGACAATACAACGCACCAACAATTAATGAAGTGGCGATCGCCATAGTTGGCGAAGAATTTAACTCGCGTGATATAGTTCTTCATCGCAGCGATCGTAATGTTCAGCGAGTCTCCGAAACTGATCGCTCATACGATGCATTGCAATATCCAATTTTATTCTGGCAAGGAGAAGATGGATATCATTTCAACATCAAAATGAGAAATCCACAAACACATGAGGAGACCAATAAGAAAGTCAGTGCCATGAATTACTATTCATATCGATTGATGATTCGTGAGAACCCAGACAATCACATTTTGAAATGTCGGCAATTGTTGCATCAATACATTGTCGATATGTATGCAAAAATCGAGACCGAACGACTTCTCTTTATTTGATTGAATCAAACTAAACTGCTCTCAGAAGAATATATTCATTTACGCGATGCAATTGCTACTGATGGTAATCCCAATGAACTGGGAAAAATGATCATACTGCCAGCTACATTCACAGGAAGCCCACGGCACATACATGAATACTCACAAGATGCAATGACTTATGTTCGCGCATACGGCCATCCAGATTTTTTCATAACATTCACGTGCAATCCTACGTGGGAAGAAATTAAAGAACTTCTGTTGCCTGGACAATCGTCTTCGGATCGCCATGACATCATCGCACATGTGTTCAAACAAAAACTGAAATATATGATGGATTTCATTGTCATACATCATGTTTTTGGGGAGACGCTGTTGGATGTATTCCATTGAATGGCAGAAAAGAGGATTACCGCATGCACACATTTTGATTTGGTTGATCGACAAAATTACACCAGATAAAATTGATGAAGTCATCTCAGCAGAAATACCAGATGTCCACATTGATCCAGGCTTATTCGAAGTCGTTACCAAAAACATGATTCATGGTCCATGTGGCGCGATCAACAACAATTCTCCGTGCATGAAGGATGGAAAATGCACGAAACGCTATCCAAGAGACTTACACGCCGAAACTATCACTGGAAATGATGGATATTCACAATATCGTCGACGATCAACTGAAGATGGTGGCAAATTCATCACTCTAAAAGTACCCAAGAATTAAATTTTCATGAAAACGATGCTCATTGGGACACAGCAATCGCTGATGCATCGAATACTGCTCAACCTCAGCAAATACGCACTTTATTTGCGATAATATTGACAACGTGTTTCCCATCCAATCCGAAAGATCTTTGGGAAAAATACAGGGATTATATGAGTGAAGACATCCTACATCGTTTGCGAGCAATGAATCCGGACATGCAATTCACACCAAATGTGTATAATGAGGCATTGGTTTCGATCGAGGATATATGTTTGTCAATTGCTAACAAAGGATTGGCGCAGTTCGGAATGTGTGCACCAAATCGATCTGCAAATGACACTTATGATCGTGATTTGCAACGTGAAACAACACACTTTGATGTCGATGCTTTGGGTACATTTGTTGAAAAGAATTTTCCGAAACTGGTTCCAGAACAACGCATTGTATATGACACAATCATGCAAGCAATTACAAATCAAAGCGGCGGATTGTACTTCATAGATGCGCCCGGAGGTACAGGCAAAACTTTTCTCATTTCAATCATTTTGGAAACCATACGATCACGGAATAAAATTGCACTGGCAATTGCATCATCTGGAATTGCGGCAACACTTTTGGATGGTGGTCGAACAGCGCATTAAGCACTGAAATTGCCGTTGAATTTGCAAACCACTGAGATGCCAACATGCAATATCACCAATAATTCCGGAATGGGCAAACTTCTCCAAACATGTGAACTTATCATGTGGGACGAATGCACAATGGCTCACAAAAAAGCATTGGAAGCGCTTGATCGTACACTGCAAGATTTGAGGGGAAGTGGACAGCCCTTCGGTGGAGCACTCATTTTATTGTCTGGTGATTTTCGACAAACTCTACCAGTTATACCACGTTCAACACCCACTGATGAACTTGATGCATGTCTCAAATCATCAGTTCTATGGCGACATGTAAAGAAATTGACTTTGAAAACCAATATGCGTGTTCAACTACAAAATGATGCATGCGCCGAACGTTTCGCAAAACAATTGCTGGATATTGGGAATGAGAAGATGGCAATCGACAGATCTACACAATGTATCACATTGCCAACTAACTTTTGTAAGATGACATCAACCAAAGACGAATTGATTCAACAGGTTTTCCCAAATATCGCGTGGAATCACAAAAATCATCAGTGGCTCAGTGCATGTGCTATATTAGCAGCTACGAATAACGATGTCAATGCCATCAATTTCAGCATTCAAAACGGAATACCAGGCAAAGCGACAATGTATAAGTCCATCGATACTGTAATGAATCACGACGAAGTTGTCAATTACCCAACGGAATTCTTGAATTCACTCGATTTGCCAGGTATGCCACCGCACATTTTAACATTGAAAATTGGTGTGCCTATCATTCTTCTCCGAAACATCAATCCACCACGACTTTGCAATGGTACAAGACTTTCGGTGAAAAAGATGATGAACAATGTCATCGAAGCTACAATTTTGAATGGGAAATTCAAGGGAGAAGATGTATTGTTGCCACGTATTCCAATGATCCCAACAGATATGCCATTTGAATTCAAATGTTCACAGTTTCCGGTGCAACTTGCTTTTGCAATGACCATCAACAAAGCACAAGGACAATCGCTGCAAGTGTGTGGGCTAGATTTGGAGACTCCGTGCTTCTCACATGAACAACTTTATGTGGCCAGCTCACGCGTCGGAAAACCTTCCGATTTATTCGTGTACGCACCAGATGGAAAAACAAAAAATATTGTGTATCCACAAGCACTCTAATAAATAAATAGAATCAAAACGATGCTTTTTGAAAAGTTTTCCATATGAATTTATGCATGAATTTTTCACATTATGGCGTATGTTCAGTAACAACAATGAGAAGAAAATATTGGCTATAAATAGGGTAATAAAATGTTTGTATCATGTGATGGTCCAAAAGCCTATATGAAGACGTTAGAAAAGTTAAAAAGAAAGAAGAAATACGTAAGAGCATATTAAAGAAACATTCAAACATAAAACATACATCGAAAACGAAAAATTTCAAAAGGGTTATTTCATGTAATATGTTTTAAATCTGGTACGTTATTTGTTTTTTGCACAATTTTCTTTTTCCATTTTGTAATATTTTGCAATGTTTTTTTAATATTTAATAATATTTTTAATTTTTGTTAATTTTGAAAGGTTTTAATTTCTATAATTTTGAATATTTTTTATGTTACGCAATGTTGGGTGTAGAATTATTTTTGAGTAATTTTGAATAGTATTATTTTTGTGCAATTTAGTATAGTATTATTTTTGTGCAATTTTGTATAGTATTATTTTAGTGCAATTTTGTATAGTATTATTTTTGTGCAATTTTGTATAGTATTATTATTGCGTAATTTTCTATACTCTGGATATTTTCAATTTTCCACACTTTTGCATAGTTTCAATAAAAATGACACAATGTAAATTGAATGTTATCATAACGAGTTTCCTTGAATTTCCTTTCTTCTGAGATCGCAGCAACGCGCGACGGGTAAGCTAGTTATCTATATATATAAAAATGAATGTATGTCTGTCCTTTATGCATTACTACACCATTCATCCGATCGCCATGAAACTTTGGGAAGTTGTTGAGTACACTCCCGCGAAGGTTTCTGGCATAGTTTTTTTCTTCTTTTTTTTTTAATTTTCTTTTCCTTTCTCCTGAGATCGCAGCAACGCACAACGGGTTAAGCTAGTTATTTATAAGTTTATACTTTAATACCTGAATAGTCTGCAAACTTTATAAAAAATTGTCATTAATATTTACGATTTTTAATACATTTTTATAAAAGTGTGAATTTTTAACTATTTTTGGGGTGCTTGGGCCACCAGAAATATGAATGGATTTCAATGAAAAAAAATATGCAAACTAATATTCCCAAAACCGAACTTTCCCACCCCACGTCAAAAGTAATTAAAAATTTTTTTTATAAATGTTCATGAAAATGTCAATTTTTAATTAGTTTTAGGGCACTTAGCCACCAGAAGATAAGAGTGGATTTCAATAAAAAAATTACGCAACATATATATATCCAAGACACAACTTTCCCACCCCAAGCCATGAGTAATTTTGAAAAAATTCTTTTCTTATAAATCTTCATCAAAATGTCAATTTTTATCTATTTTTGGGACGCTTGGGACACCAGAAGATATGAATGGATTTCAATAAAAAAAAAATTATGCAAACTAATACACCCAAGATACAACTTTCCACATGGCCCCCACAAAGGGTGGGCTGACAAGGCTCTAGCCCTGAGACCCGGGAGGATTTTAATCATTTTTTGTTTTTCACCCTATAAATTCATCATGAAGGGGGACCCCCGTGAAAGTCTGCTCAGGGCCCGCAAAACATCCCAGCCTAGGGGCCCTGCTTCAGGATGTGGGGGTCATGACTTTCCCACCCCAAGCCAAAAGTAATTTTGAAAAAAAAAATTTATCCTATACTTTTCGATATTATATCTTTTACGATTCAGGCGTATCAAGTCTCAGCTGTGGTTAAAAAGTTCTGGAACCATAGGAAATAACACCAATCTGACCATCATCTTGCTTTTTTGAAATTTAATTTAGCTCGTTGAGAAGATACATTTTTCTTTGTTCAAAGACAAATGAACATTCTTCAGTTTCTGGCAAACTTCTCTGAATCTCACATTGTGCTCTTCTTGAATAGACCCCCAAACTAGTATGTCATCCATGTGACAAACTGTTTCACTTGTGTTTTCCAGAAATCGTATCATTCTTTTTTGGAAAGGTTCTGAAGCGGAAGAGATTCCAAGGGTAGTCTAAGAAATCTGAATCTTCCAAACGGAGTAATAAATGTTGTGAGATAAGATGATTTTTCATCCAATGGGATTTGTGTATTCCGCTTTGGGTAAGGGATGCAATTTCCGAAGAACATTTTTGTTCAGCTTGATAAGACAAACACAAATTTGCACCTTTCCATCACATTTGGGCACTATGACGACAGGAGAGCACCACGCCATTGGCACAGTGACTGGAGTTTTTGTGTGATTGTGTTCAACCATCCTTTTTAGCTCAATTTCTATCTTTTTCAAAAGAGGTATAGGTACTCGTCTTGACAGTGTTACTGCAGATGGAACAGCATCAGACTTGAGTTGTATGGAATAGCATTCCTTCAGGAGTCCAAGTCCTTCAAACAGTTCAGGAAACTCTTTTTTTGGATCTATTGTAGTAATCCCTTAAACAGCACTGATATTGGGTCTTAAGCCAAAGGATATCAAAGCTGGTTTTCCAAGACAGTTTTTCAAGCCATCGATGACATAGATTTCTTCTGTGCATTGCTTGTTTACATAGCTCAGAGGTGCTTCAAACATGCCAAAAACTTTTAACTGAGTGTTATCTGGACCACAGAGAGTTCTATCAGCTGGTTTCAAATTGAATTTCTGAAACAAGTTGCGATACAAAGTTGCAGGTATTACTGTATGATCTGTTCTGCTATCTAGTCGAAATTTCAATTTCTTATTCATAATATTGACAAAAACTGTCCAATCCTGGTTTGTGTTGTTTCGAATATGACCGAAAAACAAAATTTTTGAATGCTGGTTTGGTTTCTTTGCTAAACCGACATTTCCAAAATATCACAGTTTCAAACATTTAAAACATTTGGCACCTCTAGCTGGACATAATCTTCTCACATGTTTCTGCTTGTCACGCCATTTGCATGTCTCAGAATGTTAGGAATCTGAAAAGTTCTTGCTCTTTGGTTTATTTTTCACACTAAACTTTTGAGATTGAAAGTGATTAGATTTTCTTGAAGGCATTGCATGTATAGGAACGATGGTCTACGTTTCATTGAGTTTATGTTGTTGCTGATTGATTCACTAAGCTTAACTTGTTCTACTGCTTTTGTTAGTGTAAGTTCGGCATTCAATTGCAACCTTTCACTCAGAGGTTTATCTCGAATACCAACAACAACACGATCACGTATGAGTTGATCTTGTAATTGTCCATAATCGCAATGATCTGCAAGGCTGTATAAAGCAGCGATAAACTTGTTTACTGATTTTCCTTCTTGCTGTACACGTTTGTTAAACTATGCTCGCTTAAAAAACTTCTTCACGAGTTCATAGTGTCCCCTTTCAGCATCGGTCAACTTGAAAGAAGTGTAAATGTCCTCGGCTTATTCACCCATAATATAAATCAGCGAATTTACATTCTCCTGTCTTGGTGAAAAGTCAAGAAACTATCTGGAATCTCTGGAAGCGAGTTATCTATCTTGACCAGTTTGCAGGTGTTAAAAATGTGAAATTGTCCGGCTGGTTCATCTGTATTGCTGGAATTGCAAAAACCAAGTGTTCTGGATCAGCCATGTTTACTTTTTAGATTGAAAGTTCCTTGCAAGTACTGATTTTCATCTACTTTATGTGTATCAGAACACTTTTTGTGCTGCTACTTTGTTGTTATGGGCGTTTACCGCTGTCACCATATTGCATTATCACTTTATTCAAATCAAGAAAAACCGCAAATATACAAACACACAAACAGAGCATATACATTGCTTGTCAGTTCCCCACCATCCAGACGACTTTAACTGCTCCCTCCTCTCCTGCTGGTGATCATGATTATTACACAGATATGATATTTGAATTATTTTGTGAAAATCTGATCAGAAATGACTATAACAAAAGCGATTAGTTGGTAATTGTAATCTTAATACGAATAAATGACCTTCAGTGAATTGTATTATATTCCTTTTCATATCGTTGTCTGTCAATTGGGATACAAAAATAAAACCTGGGAATTGTACTGTATGGTATAAAATACAAAACAGATGCAAAAAAATTTGTAACAAAATAAAAACAATACATACTTTTGAAGTGATTATTGTATTCGAAGGGAAACTTTGCTGGACTTGAGGATAATTAGGTGGACATTTATGATCCACATATACCGTCCGATTTAAAGAACCCATGCTTGTAGAGCGCTACAAAGATTAGAATATATTAATGATTAGAATATTAATTTAATTAGTGATTAAAATTTTACCTTTTACAAATTTTGAGAATGTATAAATCTTGAGAAATCACATGCAAAATAAATAACACAGGCTTTTTGACTAACGGTAAGAACTTTCAAGGTGAGCACCAGAGGCGCATTTTTTGTTTTGCTACCTATGGCATACACAAATTTTTCTGTCCTTCCTCCATTCTAATCTAATTTCCTTGACTACTTTTTCCTCGAATTTGCCACCCTTCTCCCACTTCATGCAAGTACATTTGTCTCTCTAAAGTCACTCTTTTAGTCATTCCCATGCTTGCACACTATTTTGGTCATTCACATGCTTGAACACTATTTTGGTCATTCACATGCTTGCACACTATTTTGGTCACAACATGCCTGCACACTGTTTTAGTCACTCAAATGCTTGTACATGCTCTAGGTCACTCACTCACTGACCTGCTCCCTCACTCTGTAGCTCACTCACGTGCTTGTGAACTCTCTACGTGACTCTTTTGGCCACTCACTGACCTAGTCACTTGTTGTCTGGGCAGAAGGGATTTATTGAGGGTTACACAAATTTTGCCGTCCTCTCCCTTCCTCTTACGGCCGTATTCACCGTCCAGGTTCAGAACGCGATCCAGGTTCTAAACCGCGTTTCACCTCGAAATTGGTATTCACCACCCCTGAATCGAGATCCACGGACCAGCTTTTCGAGCCTGAAACTGAACCTCCAATATCGGCGATCCAGCAGGGTGGATCGAGTTTCAGCGCATGCGCAGTGAACATTATCGTCGCTGCAAATACAAACATCGACATAGTAATGGCGGTCGCGCTGAATTGTTTTTACGATGACCCAGAATGAAATAGGGAATTTAGAATAATTTATTAATTATAAGATGATGAGTGACCGCGTTTAGGTATTAAATATATGTTAAGTAATTATCCCCGATCAATGGAAGCTTTCAACTACTACTTGAAGCCATCAACAAGTGCCGAAAGAAGGTGAGTAATGATACTTTTCTATGATTTCCTTCAAATCTGAACTTCATTCGCTAACAAAATGATCATTATCAAATAATGATTATTTAATAATATGAGTAATATACTCATGTATTGATATTAATGACAAATTCGTCTTTATGGTACCTGAAACAGGGTCGTAGCGGGCAGGGCCGTCTTAAGAACACCATGGGCCCCCGGGCCAAGTGGCTTTTCTGAGGACCTACCAGGTAAATTACAGAAAATTTCAACCAAATCTCATTTTTGTAAGGCCCCTCTTCTCTCGAGGCCCCCGGGCCGTGCCCGGGTAGGTCCATTCGTTAAGACCGCACTGGTAGTGGGCTCTCTCGATGCAGACTTTTTTCTTGAGTGGGGGCCCCTGAAAGTATTATTATGTAAAATGAAGTGTAAATTTTTGTGAGGGGCCCCCATTCTCTCGGCCCTTGGGAAGTGCTCCGTTTGCCCCAGCTTATTTATGGTCCTGACCTAAAGGTTAAAATGGCAGGGTATAGTGTCACGCTTTTGAAGTTTTTTCCTCTCTGAAAATAATGTATCATTGGTCTGAAAAGAAGTCATGAATATCTCTCTTGAATTGCAGGAATAGTCACTTGTATACAGTGTATACAAAAAAAATTTTTTTTTTCCCTAACCAGGACCATCTTAAGAGCATGATGAGACGAGAAATTTTTCTGTGGTCCTACCTGGTAAATTCTAGAAAATTTCAACCAGATCTCATTTTTGTGGGGCCTTTGAGGAGCCTCGTACATTAAGAACTCGCAAAATGTACTAGGCAAAAGCGATCATTACAGTAGTGCATTTTAATTCCTAAACAAAACAATATTCAACAACACTCTAAAATATAGATTTGTGTATGAAATGTTTCGTCTCTAATATGAAAATATTTATATTAATGCCAAGCAAAATATATTACCCTTTTTTAGCTTTTACCTCTTGGCAGGAATATATTTATTTGATACTTTGCTGATATTTTGCTGCTGTGTGTAAACATGACATTTTCCTTCTATATTCAGTTGATCTCGCTTATAACATTCCCATGTATAATATTTTCCTGCTTAGTACTCGAATTAATTTTTATTAAGATTTCCTGTTTAAAGCATTTTCCCCGCTTACATTTTTCATGGTAATTTTTTGAAAAAAAAAACCCTTTATAAGCAGAATCCACAGTATTTGCACAAATGAAAACACGTGCACAACAAAAAATATTTTCTGTGATGCACTCTCATTATCCAAAATCATATAATTATCAGCTCATTTCATTCTATTTGTGCATCAGTATTTTGCGTATAACTATCAGTTCATTCGTTTATTATTTACAGTTAAACCTCACTACAATGATACTCGATATAAAAATAAATCCCTCTACATCAATATTTTGAAAGTCTTGTTTGGAAATTCCTATAGTATAATGTTAAACTGCTGCCACTCGATTACAGATGTGAGATGAGAATATTAATATGAAAAATAACTTGAGAATAATTATTATTTTTGATAAGAATATTCCCCAGTAATTCATAAAAGTCTTTCCAAAGAATATTCTCTATGGTATTATATATAATTATATTATAAATAACTGGAGCTTATAATAACTTATATTATAAATAACTAAGTTATTTACAATAGTAGTCCTTCCAGAGTCCTTCGTTACAATATTCTCAAGAATTTTACATCTCTAATCTTAATACAACAACAATCCCTCTACAATGATATTTTTTCTTGATTTGCAGAATATCATTTTATTGAGATTTTAGTGTGTGATCATACCTTTCGTGCTCAAAACACCAATTCAAAAATTCATGAAATTACTTTTTGGAACCTTATTTATGTGCAGTTCATGCCAGCATTGGGCAATGATTGAATGAAATTTATAATATTTAAGTAATCTATCATTACATAACTAGTACCACGTGATTGCTGATTACATGTGCTTTATTCGTATTATGCAGTATGATTTCACTGTATTTGAAATCATAACACATGAGTATGATTTGCTTCATTCTTTAGGGAAATTTTTTTTCATGAAAACTATGTTTTTAATTTTTCAGATGAAACAAGTATTTGGGAGCAAAAGTAGGGTAAAAACACATCTATGATAAAATGTGGCCACTGAAGACGAGCTGACTCAATCATGGAAGAAAATCTCAATATTTATTTACAATGTTTGTGTGTGCGTTATACGTACCATTATTTTTTTTTTAGCAATCTCAAATACTTCCATATAAATATGAATAAATTATTTTTGATACTTGATTTGTCGTTATTTCTTAAGTGAGGAAAATGTTAGCTTTTTTTTACGTAGTTTGAATTTGTGCCTTAATTATGTTCAAGTTACAGTGTAAATTTTGAAAGTAACGAATTACTAGATTGTGATTATCATGTAAATACAGTATATATTTAAAAAAAATCCAGATTTAACTACCAATCCTGCTAGTAAAAAGAGGGATGGAAAATGATTTTGTTGATGAATAATGACATTGAATCTATCA
Source organism: Pholcus phalangioides (assembly GCF_987345545.1). Lineage (NCBI taxonomy): Eukaryota > Metazoa > Arthropoda > Arachnida > Araneae > Pholcidae > Pholcus > Pholcus phalangioides. Next base: position 44,346,592 of record NW_028301603.1, on the reverse strand, counting down.
ATATATGTCAAGTTTTTTTTAATTTTTAGTCTTGGCTATTAGTTTACCCTTTAGTTAAACATGATTCAAAGGCAATGCATTTTACACATAAAAAAAAAAAATTGTCTATACACTAATGCTTGTATTGACTGTCAGATTTGAAACTTTGTTTACAATTTTTATTTTTAAGAATCTTTCAGCTTCAAGGACGTCCTTTCAACTTATATTTAATAATATAATGAACTGTTTTGAACTGAAACTAACTTTTTATGTAAGCTAATCAAAAAAACTAGTACACATGTTGGAACAGTTTTTTGTTGAAAAGAAAACTGTTGGGTTTAGCATTTTATACATTGAGAGGGGGCACATCTTGTGTGTAGGAAGGATTGCATGCAACTATCATACAAGTTTCAAAAAATCAGTCTCAGATATTGACTTATTTGGCTAATAGGAAATATAGCTATTAATGTTCAGTAATTTAATATTCAATGTGCATCACAAGAATTACTATTAGCACTAGTGCTAATTACGAATTTTTAGTGCTAATTACTATTAGCATAAAAAAAATGTTTGGAAATCAAATTCACTGAATTTTGTACTTTTTCATTTTAATATGTGAGTAAAGTTCCCCTCTTCTTCTTATCGGTCGTAGGTCCTTGGCTGTACCTCCACTACGATTCCAGGGCGAAATAACTGGATTCTAGACTCCCAAAAGGAAGAAAACAACACTTTATTTAATTTATTATCCAACACCTCCACGAAACCGTCCTGTCTCTTCGGTACAAACTTTTACACTACTTCTCTTTTTCGAATGTCTCAACTCGTTCTCGTTTCTCTCTCTCTCGCGACTCCTGTTTCTCCGCGGCCTTTTCCCAACCTCTTTTCTCCTGAACCTTACACGTCCCATCATCGAAAAGCACATCCATCATTTTTAAATGATGATGATGCTTCAAGAGCGTAACTCGGTTTCTCACTGCTACTGTGACAGGGCGTCGGCATTATCTTGCGTATCACCCTTTCGGGACCCCCAGGCCAACGCATGACGCTATCCGGTAGGCGAGTGTTGTACCGTGCAGTAGCATACTTTGAAGCAGTACTTTGGCGGCGGCCATACCACCCTTGAATGGCAAATAACGGTTGTTCATCCAAGAGTTTATGGGGTGGTGGTCACCACCGGCACAAGAGAAGGATGACCTTTCACTGCCCTGATTCCTGAGTACGCCGTTGTTGACGATTGAAGATTTAGCCGGTTGGCTTCTGGTTTTCTCGGTCTTCGAGTGCCGGTTCGTAGCTCTGTTGATTCCTTTGGCAAATGGACACGAAAACAATCGCCAGTCCGATTGCTTGGACGTTTCCTGCCTAGCCGGGAACTGGTTCGTTGCCGATCTCCTCCTGTTGACAGCATGACCATCGTCGTATCGTTTCGAGTTCATCTCCTTGAGCTGCGAGGCCTTGCCCTCGGATGCGGACGTGTCCCGATTGGTCTTGCACTTGACGAGGGCGAGCGTCTTCTTCACCATGTTCCCGTTGATGTAGGGACAGCGCCTCGTACAGACATATGGTATCTTGGATCCTCGATTGACGACTGCCACGTCGACGACTTCTCCGTGTTCTGATATAAACTGCGACACTGACTCGGGTGTCATTCCCTCGGACGGCATGTTGCAGACCGGGGTCATTTTAGCGCATCTGGTCTCGCAAGCCGGTATGGGCACAATACAGCGCACTTTAGTGCCTCCTCCGTTGACTTGGAATTTGTTCGAGTTCCTGAGACAAAACCGGACGACCCTCCAGTCCTTGGTCAGAGTCTTGACCTTCCTGAAAGATGAGACCAACCTCAGGCTGATGTAGCCCTCCTTGTTTCTCTGGATTTGTTTCAGCAGAAAGTTGTTCTTCATGATGTTGAAGTTGGTGAAGTAGCTCTCGACTTGGGATATGATCCTCTCTTCAAGTTCTTCGTTAGGTATGCAAAAATCGTTGTTATTGCCGTTGTTGGCCTTCTGTTTGCCATCGGCAGATGAAGTACACACACCGTCCCTACGGCTCGGCTCATTGATCGGACTTGGAACTGGTACATTTTCCAAGAGTGCGTCGTATGCCGTCGGACATATTAACATTTCATTTATCAAGCGACTCGACACTGCGCAAGTAATTGGCACGTATCCGTGTTTGCCGTCGCTGATCTTCATCATACATATTTTGAGAGGGGCTATCTCACTTTCGCCAAATGCGGACTTGATCCTTATTCTCCCCTCGCCTTCACTGTCGTCGATTTCAACCAAATCAGATCTAACGACTGAGATCTGGGTCCCAGAATCAACTACGCCTCTTATTGTCTTCTGACCACATTTCAAACTCACGGTCTGCGGTGTGTCAATGTCCGCACCAACACCAGCTGCCGGCACCGTGATATGTGCTGTTAGAACTGTGGTTTCTTCAATCGTGTCCCCCTCTTCTGTCTGGACAGAGTTCACCTGGGCCCGACTCAATGGCTCCTGCTGGCCTCTTGCAGAACAAAACCTTGCTATATGGCCTTCTGCTCCACACGCGTAACAAGTGACTGCAGCTCTCTCTCTGGGATTCGAACCCATCGTCGCCTTAGGTGTGAAGGACTCACCCTGAAGCCTCTGGTTTCCGCTGGCTTTCCATCTCGGATTTTGATGAACCGGTCTTGGGGTTCTCGTTCTGTCACTAAGGAAGGGTGTCTTCAGAGTCCTCTTCACATCATCGAACCTATCTAGTTTCTCCGATAGCTCACTTGGAGACACCATATCACTCCATTCGTCCAGATAGTGTTCCTTAAAATCTGCTGGGACGCGTTTTTTCATTTGATCGGTGATGATTAAATCTCTTAGTTGCTCAAACGTCGTGACCCCCAAAGCCTCCGTCCATCCATCAAAATAGGTACACAGTTCATGGTAGAAATCTCTCCAGGTGCCCTCTTGATTCTTGTGGCACGAAGAAAACATCTGTCGGAACTTCTCTGGGGTGAGTTTGAATCTCCGCAATAACAATTCCTTAACTTGCTCTTCCGGCTCGCGGGCAATTAACTGGTTCATCTCGTAGGGTAGAAGTACCAAGAGCTCAGCTAACCAATCTTCCCGTGCCAGGGCCGCGCGACGAGCTTGCCGCTCGAACAGCACCAGGTACAGACTTATGTCTTCTTCTATTCTGAACTTTTGCATCATGTTCTGGAAATCCCGGCTGGGGGTTCTACCGCGCCCAGCTTGATTATTCTCCTCTCTTATGGCTCCTGTCTCGATCCTCAGTCTTTCGAGTTCATGTTCCATCTCCTTTTCTCTACGCCGCTCCTCCATCTCCATCTCCTTCTCTCTACGCCTTTCCTCCATCTCCATCTCTTTCTCTCTATGCCTCTCCTCCATCTCCTTCTCTCTACGCCTCTCCTCCATCTCTTCTCTTTCTTTCCTATTGCCTATGATCGTTTTCAGCATCTCTCTGCACGTCGCTTCGTTGTACAGTTCACTTTCCTGTATGGTACTCACTAGTTGCATTAAGTTGAACTCGGGTCGGACTTCTAACCCCAAGTTGGCGGCCATGGTCTCCAGATCCTCCTTGTTCCCCTTTGCCAAATACGCCATCTTTATTTATCGTCTCGATACCGCCGTACAACACCTGCTCCTTTTTGCCTGGGCAGGATTGCCCCCCTCAGCACCGGTTGTCGGGTTGACTTCACGAAAAAAAAAAAACACAGCGTGGGTGCTTGACGCTGCTACTATCCTTCTATACGAACCGGGTGGTTCCACCGTCGCTAGGACACTCTTCTTCGAATTCAGCTCGCAATCTTGAGTCGTTGAAGCTACGACCTCATCCTGTCGACTGCGCCAGTAAAGTTCCCCTCTTCTTCTTATCGGTCGTAGGTCCTCGGCTGTACCTCCACTACGATTCCAGGGCGAAATAACTGGATTCTAGACTCCCAAAAGGAAGAAAACAACACTTTATTTAATTTATTATCCAACACCTCCACGAAACCGTCCTGTCTCTTCGGTACAAACTTTTACACTACTTCTCTTTTTCGAATGTCTCAACTCGTTCTCGTTTCTCTCTCTCGCGACTCCTGTTTCTCCGCGGCCTTTTCCCAACCTCTTTTCTCCTGAACCTTACAATGTGTATCTAAAAATTTGATTTCAGGTACAAAACAATCATAATTTAAAAAATATTCAGATAAAAATTATTTTTTGAAAAATTTCCAAATTTATTAGTATTTTTTAAAATATAAATTTTACACAATTGCGACCATCCTTTTTTCCTTCATTTCATTCACGATTAATAAAATTTGTATGTGCTGATACATTTTTTTTTTCTTCAAAGCAATGAAAAGCGCATAGGCTGATTGTACGTGCGATATATAATTTATCTAATCTGAGAATATTAGCAATTTCGTAGCGAAATGAAAAACCATCATTATATATATAGCGGAAGTAGGAAAGAAAACCGTAGCTGGAATGAAATGGAATTTCCATTAAAAAGGGGATGATAAAACCATATTTTGCTTATGGAAAAAAAATTATTGAAAAACGTAAACACAAGAATCCAACCGTTGAGTTTTCTACTTCATTAGAAGATCAAAAACCCTTCATCCAATCAGCGTCGGATCTACTTTCGCCAAGCTAATATACGCCAAATACTCGCCAACTGAACCGAGTTTCACTTGATACGCACTCGAGACTCACTGGTGAATGCCAAATTCGTTCTAAAACTGAAACGAGTTTCAACTGATCCGCGTTTCAGGACCGTGAGTGGTGAATACGGCCGTTAGTCACTCATTCCTCAAACTAAGTCCCCTATAAATATGCCACTCGTGAGCATTGTATCAATATTAACTATATGGCAAGCAAAGCAAGACATTGTGCTTACATGAGGTATTGGGAAAAAGTTTTTTTTTCCTATTAAACACAGTAAAAATGTTTTGGAACTGCTTTTTGTAGAGGTTTTCAATTTGCTTAATGGAAGATCAAGAGAATCACATTGTTTTTGAATATTTAGTTGCCAGAACTCTTTTATTACGAAATTTCAATGTGCTCAGAGGGTCTTAAGTTTTGAATCCAGTGGACTGTGTCATCAACGCAACCGCGAATTTAGACAGAATCACTTGTACCTTGCACATAATTATATAGGCAAAGATGCCATTGACGTGCTATAACATGTCAAATACACGGAATTTCAGAAAAGGACGCATAAAAATTTTGTTCAGGCATCCTCGTTCTTTCCTAGTTCTAAGGAAAAAAAGAGAAAAACCTCCCAACTTTTTTTCCCCTTTTTTACCATGTATCATGATCGCGAGACCTTGAAAAAGTGGTTTTACTACTTTGTACACTGTACTGTATTGATATACACGCAGGTTGTTGAAGAATAAAACATAGCTGCCAACTTTTGAAAATGAAAATTCTGGAGATTTTCACGCGAACCTGTATTTTATGCTAAAACCACTCCCTAATAAATACAAAAGGGATTTTTCCAAATAAAATAGGGATTTTCCACACATGGAAGTTAAACCTTTGGGAATAAAATCCCTACAAAAAAGTGAAATTGGAGGTCAAAACTTCAAAATGGTGATCTAAAAAAATAAATAAATATTGTGTTCAATCAGAAACGCTGTGAACAAACATGCTGCGCGAATGACCCCAAAATCATCGGAAGATGAAGGAAAAAAAAGCCTCAATTTTTGAAGAACACTGACTTTTTGTGACACTTGCTTGATGTTTTTTTTTTTTCATTTCACATGAGTGATGATGTCAGTCTTTCCAACCATGACCGATGTTTATGTCCGTAACATAACTTGTTCAAAAAGGAAAAGTCTGCCCTTTTCTGGAATATTTGATGAAAGAAAATTCATAGTTGAATAAGTATCTTTAAAATTGATTAAATATGGTTTTGCTTATCAGTATTCATGTTTTGTTATATCTCACGTACGTAACTTAGACAAAAGAAATTTTGATCACATGCGCGTCACTATAATCTTCAATTATTATCCAGGACTATTGGCTGCCAAGCTATTTGCCCTGAATGATAAGACAAAAAACTTTCTTGTTACCATCAGAGGGTTTGTAAAACTTCCTTAAAAAGGGAATTTCCCCATTTACGACATGTGACGTCATTTCGAAGGGGGAAAAAAAACAGAGGCAAAAGACTTCATGCCCCACAAAAAATTCCTTAGGGATGGTTTTCATAAGAGGGGAATTTTTTTTTTAATGAAGTAGGTAATTTTTAGGGACAATTAGGGATTTTTTGTGATTTTCGTAAAAATTCGGGAGATTTAAGAACTTTTCGGGAGGTCGAGGGATGCAGCTAAAATTAGGGAGATTTCCGGAAAATCCGGGAGACTTGGCAGCTATGATAAGATGACGGATATCTCTAGTTGCTTCCCTGAATGAGGGCTGTGTAATTGTAAAAGTTTGGAATTTTTATTCCCTTTCTAATTTTCTCCCTTCCGGTTACATACCCGAAATTATAGTACTTTCATGGCTACCTGTCGGGATTCAAAGCTAGGGTCTATGCAATGTAAATTCACCTTTTACCTACAATATTGCGAATGCACATTTTGTTTCAGATTGTAAAGGATTGGAATACCCGTTCAAATTGTAAAAAACTTTCCCTAAATCGTGGAAAAAACCAAATCTGTAAAAACTCTGCTTTGAATATTCACAGTTTTGTCATCTAGCCTTTGTCTATGTGGTAGTCACAGTTTCACATCGCGAAAATCACTGGTGTGTATGCACAATCGGCTTTTGGAGGGGCACAAGGATCTAATTCTTCACAGAAAGTTTGGGTCACTAACAGTCGAAAACAATTTTAAATTAACCGATAGTATAAAATAAATTATTTTATATAGTCCAATATTTTAATTTGCAATATTTTAATTCTCTACAAAAGTATTTTTAATTTTTGATCGTGGGGGTGGGGAAGAAGGGAAGAGGCTCCTTATAACTCCCCAAATTTTACTTGTGGTGAAAATCCGGATTTGGATCCCGCAATTGTGCAATGGTAATTGGCTAAATATATGATTTTCTAAGGTTTTCAAATTTTGAGTTGACTATTCCTTTGAAAAAAAAAAACTTTTGGTTGCCACGGCGATCACACAGACCTGCAACACAAATATGTATACATTAAACTTCAAATGCAGCATTACCAGTTTTGAGGATAGATGCAAAAGCACAACTGGGAGGTGGAAGAGACAGGCACGTCTAGTGTCCCGGGCTCTGGAGTAGAGGGGGACACCAAATTCACCCTTTATAGCTGCTTCTTCTACACTACATGGGTGTGCCAAAATGAGTGCTTGCCCAGTTTGAGAAAGTATCTAGTTGCGGTGCTAGATAGATGGCAACACATACTGAACACAAAACACGCCAAATGCTGGGCACACACACATAGGCACACTGTTAAGTTTCTCCAACACAAATCTGACATAGCTCCCATATTCAGGTGTGAAAATATGTGGCAGCCCCAAAGCAGAATGTTTAGTACTGTTCTGCGACGATATATCAGCTGACGAAATGTTTTGCGGTAAAATCCCACATACATGTAATAGTGCATTTTTGCACTTATTCTTAAAATTCTTCCAAATTGTTCTGCAGTAGCACTAATTGTTCTGCGACGTATGTCGCAAATTTTGGCACATTCTGCTTTGGGGTGTGGCAGTTAAATGGCGACAGATCAGAGTGGTGGACCATCAGGGTGAGAAAACAAAATCATTTTACCAGGGAAACCAAAGTATGAATAGGGAATCAGAAGATAAGTGCCTGAGAAAGGAGAGAGAGAATCGAATTTGCTTTAAAGTTGATCAGAAGATATTGAAAGTGCTAAGATTTTTTCACTGAAATGTAAAATCAATCAGAAGGGAATTTATAGATTGATTTATTAGTAAATATATAAATGTGTGCCTCTAACTAAGTGGATCCTGCTTATAAGTTTTTCAAAAACTGTCATAAAAAACATTGTAAACAGGAAATGTTAATGAGAATTATACTTATTTTTTAAGACTATGAAAATAAGTTGTACTAACTGGAAAAACGTTCTAAATGGGAGAAACGTTATAACAGGGATCTCAACTGAATATTTGTTTTAGATTTATTATATGTGAAGAATTCAATATTTTAAATTCTCAGTGCTAATGAGCTTCTTTGCCAGCTTTTCCTACTAGTAGACAATGGAAGTATATGAACCTTTAGATAGAACATGCTTTTAGAAATGAATTTCTTGATTCACAGATACCTTCTTTTCCTACCCAGAACATGGCCCCCAACTCAGTCTCAACAAAGAAATATAAGCAGGTGATCTAAGACCTGGGGCATGCTGGAAGAAAATTAATAAAGATACCCGCGGATTATATAGGGGGGGGGGGACATATTTTTTTTCTAGATAAATTTCTTTTGAGAAGGACCCACTTTCACTCAAAAATAACAGAGATTTTTCGAGGACCCAAGGTAAATTACAGTACAGTGGCATCCCTGTATAGGCCTACAGAGTGCACAACCTGGTAATCAAACCTCAAGATAGCCAGATGTTTGGCCCAGTGCAAAAACAGTCACGGTGGAGGGGGGGGGGGGGTCATTCATAGAATCAACATTTTTTCTAATTTGTTATGTTAATTAGAATGTTCATAAATATTTTCATGACTGTAGGTAGCACAGCCATCTTGCCATGTGATAAAAATTATTTTAAAATTAATATTTTCAATAACAGCGAGTGTGTGTCTAGGTTCGTGTGAATAACCCCATGCGTGTGTGGTCACCTCTTGAACTTGATTAACAATACAATGTTTGTCTTAAGATTTTTGCTCCACCTTCAATATTTTCAATAACTTCCTGCAGATGAGATTAATTGCAATGGTATTTTCATTGCATTATATTCAACTAAACAAATCATATAAAGTCAACACTGTCTATAAATCAGATCTTACCTATGGGGAGCGGGATGACAAGGCATAGGCTTTATCAAAAGGAAAATTTTGGAATGTAATTTATCACAGTGATGCCTTTTGAGTAAGATTACTTAAAATGTCCCAGTTTTTACTAAGAGCGCCCGAGTGGTGTGGTGGTAAGATGCTCGTCTACCACAGTGAAGGTTGCTGTCACGGTCCTGGGTTCGAATCCGAGGGAGGATATAGATAAGATATTTTCCCTAACAAATTGAGGCGACCACCGACAGACAGCGCTTTCATTTCCAACCCATCTCAGTAAATTACAATATAGTGATATGGCCATTGTTGGTGTTTGGTGAAGTAGTAGTTTTTACTAAGGAGTCCAGTTATACTCAAATTTCTAGATATGTTTCAATTTCTCAGTTGCATGATCCTACACACACTACACTTAAGTTACCTGTTGGTTTATGTCACTTATATGCAACTTATCCAGTTCAAATGTAGCAAAAGCAATAAAAAACTCAATATTTTCTGATTTTTTTTACAGTTGCCAGCTCGACGTGTACCCCAATCATGGAATCATAGCCATCGTGGATCAGATTTGCTGTTATCTAATTCTTCAGATTTCATGTGCAACTAAGAACATTGTCTTTTGGAGGTTTAGGTAAATTGACAATATACTGCAAGGGTGCTCAACTTTTTGGAGAGTGTGGGCCACGTCATTGGTTTGGAAATGAGCCACTTGAATTGTCCGGTAATCTAGTTATCTGGATGTGTTTCAAGTCACTTAAATGATCTGGAAATATACCAAGAGCCATTAAAATTATCTCTGGGGTGGGAAGTGACAAAGTCCATTTCAGAGGAGCAAAATTCAGGATTCGAAGCAGTTTTGGAGCAGATATTTATAAAATGGAGAGAAGTGAAATTAACTAACAAGAATATTTTCAGTAACTCCCACCCTTTTCAAAATAAAACAACTTTTTTTTATCAAACATATTTTTATCAGCTTGTTTTTTGCTTTTGGTATAAATACCAAAAGTCTGAAATTTCAGACTTTTGACACCTTGTTTGAAGGAGTGGCTGCCATGAAATTTTTCACATCAGTCTATTTAAGATTACTTTTTGCTTACTGAGGACCTCCAAAGTAGAATGTTTTGCGATGTTCGGCAACGAGCCGTTCTGCGGTAAAAATTCGCATGTACATAATAGCGTTTTTCTACACTATTCTTAAAATTCTTCCAGATTGTTCTGCAACGGCGCTAGTTGTTCTGCGACGTACTTCGCACATTTTGGCACATTCTGCTTTGGGGCTGAGGACACTATTTGCTGTCTCGAACAGCAACAGTTCAAATGGGCTAAAAAATTTCTATAAGTTTTCAATTTCTTTTACACTCGGAAAGAAACTGTTGTAAAATGGGAGAGAATTTCAGAAGAATCAATACGATGTTTGGCGTTCAGCACTCGTTATTTTGCGAATTGACACTCATTATTTGACAATATTGGCAATTTAACGCTGGTTATTCGGTTCTTTATTAGTTTTTAAATTAGCATTTGTAATTCGGTGGACATGCTCTTTTACTCCCGGAATGAAATTTTTTTCACGAAAAATCAGGATTTGACGCAATGACGATCAACTACAGTAATTTCTGCTGTTTGAAGCGGCAACTTTTTTCTTTTTTTGAAAATGGAAACTGACTTCACATTTGCACTTTAAAGCTGAAAGACCATTGTAAACCAACTTCTGTTTCACAATCACAGATATTATCGTGGTTTCGCGATAGAAAGCCGGATGTGTGTGTGTGTGAGGGGCCGATAGTTTAAATAAGGCGATAGTTTAAGTACAGTAGAATAAAACACACTCTTCTCCGAAAGAATCGTTTAGTGGCAAGCTGGAACAAAAGTTTTTTGCCGTACTTTCCAAAATTCCGGGCATACTGAAGCAAAATTTGATATTTTGGCTGTTTGGTGCAGAAAAATACGAAAATACACTATTGCAGGGGTGGGAAGTGACTAAGTCCACTTTGGAGCAGCAAGATTCAGGATTTGGAGCAGTTTTGGAGCAGCAAATATGGGATTCGGCGCAGATATTTATAAATTGGAACAGTGAAATTAACAAGAATATTTTCGTTAACCCTCAACCCTTTTCAAAATAAAACTGCACTGTCTTTTGATATCAAACATCTTTTCGTCAGCTTGATTTTTGTTTTTGGTGTTTTGGGCTTTTGACACCTTGTTTGAAAGAGCAGCTGTCATAAAATTGTAATATACTGCAAGGGTGCTCAACTTTTTGGAGAGTGTGGGCCACGTCATTGGTTTGGAAATGAGCCACTTGAATTGTCCGGTAATCTAGTTATCTGGATGTGTTTCAAGTCACTTAAATGATCTGGAAATATACCAAGAGCCATTAAAATTATCTCTGGGGTGGGAAGTGACAAAGTCCATTTCAGAGGAGCAAAATTCAGGATTCGAAGCAGTTTTGGAGCAGATATTTATAAAATGGAGAGAAGTGAAATTAACTAACAAGAATATTTTCAGTAACTCCCACCCTTTTCAAAATAAAACAACTTTTTTTTATCAAACATATTTTTATCAGCTTGTTTTTTGCTTTTGGTATAAATACCAAAAGTCTGAAATTTCAGACTTTTGACACCTTGTTTGAAGGAGTGGCTGCCATGAAATTTTTCACATCAGTCTATTTAAGATTACTTTTTGCTTACTGAGGACCTCCAAAGTAGAATGTTTTGCGATGTTCGGCAACGAGCCGTTCTGCGGTAAAAATTCGCATGTACATAATAGCGTTTTTCTACACTATTCTTAAAATTCTTCCAGATTGTTCTGCAACGGCGCTAGTTGTTCTGCGACGTACTTCGCACATTTTGGCACATTCTGCTTTGGGGCTGAGGACACTATTTGCTGTCTCGAACAGCAACAGTTCAAATGGGCTAAAAAATTTCTATAAGTTTTCAATTTCTTTTACACTCGGAAAGAAACTGTTGTAAAATGGGAGAGAATTTCAGAAGAATCAATACGATGTTTGGCGTTCAGCACTCGTTATTTTGCGAATTGACACTCATTATTTGACAATATTGGCAATTTAACGCTGGTTATTCGGTTCTTTATTAGTTTTTAAATTAGCATTTGTAATTCGGTGGACATGCTCTTTTACTCCCGGAATGAAATTTTTTTCACGAAAAATCAGGATTTGACGCAATGACGATCAACTACAGTAATTTCTGCTGTTTGAAGCGGCAACTTTTTTCTTTTTTTGAAAATGGAAACTGACTTCACATTTGCACTTTAAAGCTGAAAGACCATTGTAAACCAACTTCTGTTTCACAATCACAGATATTATCGTGGTTTCGCGATAGAAAGCCGGATGTGTGTGTGTGTGAGGGGCCGATAGTTTAAATAAGGCGATAGTTTAAGTACAGTAGAATAAAACACACTCTTCTCCGAAAGAATCGTTTAGTGGCAAGCTGGAACAAAAGTTTTTTGCCGTACTTTCCAAAATTCCGGGCATACTGAAGCAAAATTTGATATTTTGGCTGTTTGGTGCAGAAAAATACGAAAATACACTATTGCAGGGGTGGGAAGTGACTAAGTCCACTTTGGAGCAGCAAGATTCAGGATTTGGAGCAGTTTTGGAGCAGCAAATATGGGATTCGGCGCAGATATTTATAAATTGGAACAGTGAAATTAACAAGAATATTTTCGTTAACCCTCAACCCTTTTCAAAATAAAACTGCACTGTCTTTTGATATCAAACATCTTTTCGTCAGCTTGATTTTTGTTTTTGGTGTTTTGGGCTTTTGACACCTTGTTTGAAAGAGCAGCTGTCATAAAATTTTTTGCACCCGTCTATTTAAGATGATTTTTGCTTACTGAGGGCACTATTTGCTGCCTTGAACAGCAGCACTTCAAATGAGCTAAAACATTTTTATAAGTTTTCAATTTTTTTATACTTGAAAAGATTTTGTTGCAAAATGGGAGAGAATTTCGGAAGAATCAACACGATGTTTAGCGATTCAGCACTCATTATCTGGCGAAATTGGCGATCTGACACCCGTTATTTGGCGATATTGACGATTTAACGCTCGTTATTCGCCAAAGTTTCTAAACTAACATTCGTAATTCGGCGGACATGCGCCTTTTACTCCCGGAATTAAATTTTTTTTCACGAAACATCGGGATTTAACACAATGACGATCGACTACAGTAATTTCTATTGCTTCCAGTGGCGACTTTTTTTTTTAAACGGAAACACTCGCATTTGCACTTTGACGCTGAAAGACATTGCAAAACATCTTCAGTTCGACGATCGCGGATAATATCGGGGTATCACAATGGAAAGCCCGATGAGGGGCCGATAATTTAAGGCGGTAGTTTAGATATAGTGGAATAAAACACGCTCTTCTCGGAAAGAATCGTTTCGTAGCTAGCTGGAGCAAAAAATTTTTTTCATCCTTTCCGAAATTCCGGGCATACTGAAGCAAAATTCGCTATTTGGCGCAGAAAAATACGAAAATACGCTATTGGAGCAGGATGGCGCAAGATATTAGTTTTGGCGCAGTGTGGCGCAGAGTTCCCACCCCTGCTATTGGAACAGGATGGCGCAAGATGCTAATTTTGGCGCAGTGCGGTGCAATTGCCACAGAGTTCCCACCTCTGTTATCTATAAAAATATAATGGGTCACTAAAGTGATCTATAAATGTGTTCTGGGCTATTTAAGTGATAAGTAAGTGTGCTGTGAGCCATTCAAGTGATCTATAAATGTGTTCTGGGTTATTTAAGTGATAAGTAAGTGTGCTGTGAGCCATTCAAGTGATCTGAAAGTGTGTTGTGGGCTACTCAAGTGATACAGAAATGTGCTTTGGATTGCTTTAGTGATCTGTATATGCGCTATTGGCAGAGTTGAAGATATAGAAATGTATCCAAGCCAATGAAATAATCTGGAAATGTACTACAGGCAACTTAAGTGATGTGATCATCTTTCGTGGCCCTTTTGAATGGCTTGGTTGTTTGTTACAAGCCACATCAGATGACTCAGATGGCCACATTTGACCCACAGGCCATTATGGTATACCACGGTTTAGCGACTTACTTTTTTTTATTGCCAGCCTCAATTTGGCATCCTTTTTTAGGGTCACGGGAGGGATAGTAGGTGATCCAATAATGTTGGAAATGTATAGGGGAAAATGATATTGGGGCAATATGCGGCTGTCTCACCATAGTTGCCCGCGAGTGCCATATTTCGAGAGCTTCACTCGAATCTGTTTCAACACAGGAAGACAAGCACCAATGCACCAATCTGCAGTGACAGTTTTTCCATCTTCAAGTGGAACTCTGAACAGTATGTCCAGAATAAAAAAAGAAACTTGTTACCATTTTCTTGTTTACATTACTTCCATGACAAATTTTGGTTGGTGGAGTTTCATCTTTGAAGACTCAAATCGCAGATAGCACCTTCATTTCTAGATTGCACCAATAAATTTATATTTCATCCCTCGTCACAACATCCTACATGCATTTAGTAGTGCCATCTTTGAATTTCTTTCATTAAATGGTACCAATCTATGCATGCCATCATTTATGCTTCTGTGAGAGAATGGGGTCCATCTAGAGCGGTGATTCCCAACGTCGGTAGTAACGCCCCCCTGGGGGCGATAGAATGTTCCAGGGGGCGGTAGAATCTACAGGTGTAACATAGGATCCTATGGGTTAGATTACGATGGGACAAAAAAGGTTGGGAAACTATGCTCAAGATCAGCGTTTCCCAACCTTTTGAAGTCTGCGGCACCCTCGGGAATAACATTAAAAACTTGGGGCAAAGCAGTATTTCTTGATAGATGGCAGTACTACCCATAACAAGCATTACAAAGAAACAAACTTCACGTTATATTCACAACATATACATGCACATTCAGGCATGTCGTTAGATTCCGTATAGGAATGTGTACAAGCTGCATGCATGGTTGAGTAGTAGTAGTCTATTTCTCGCTTTGTATTTTATTGTCGCCATGGCAGAGAAGGCTTGCTGCTCACATAGATATGATGTTGAAAAGGACAAAAAGTGTGTTAGTTGATTTCTCCGTGAGATTAGGATACTCCTCAGTCTAAGCCAAAAAGCAGCCACCGAGGCCTCACTCTTGGTGAATTTACATTTGAGTGTGGAATCGGCACAAAGATAATCAATTCATCTCGTTCACAAACAGTGAAATTTAATTTCCTCAGCTCTGTATGCGAAATCAAATGGTGAGATAACCCAGTGGAGATTCTCAGTGGAAAGAGATGAGATGGAAAGTACATATCTATTGCATCTTGCAATCTTGATAAGTGTTGACAAATACGGTCTTTCAGCTGAAAGTGATGTTACTCTCCACTGTTACTATGAAGGTTTCGACAGCTGGCTGATGCAAAGATAAATCCAAGAAAGAAAAGCCAACTGTTCCTGCGGGGAATCGGACCCACATCTTTTCACTTGCCAGGTGAGCACCCAAGACCATTAAATTACAAAGCCAACGAATCCTTTTTCCTTAAGCTCGTGTTTGCTGAACCAACACCATCTATAGCAGAAGGACTCCATGCAAAGCTTTGACGTTGCTGAATAAATAAGTTTCACCTGTAGCCATTGGATATAGCAGGCTGATGCATGCATAATCTTTACCTTTACTTCCAGTGTATCCAATGACAATAGGTGAAATGGACTTCTTCACTGACGTCACGAGCTTCTTGCGGAGGCTTTCTGCTATAGATGGTGTTGGCTGTACGGGGCCGTACATAGACAGTCAGACCTAACTCTGGCCAAAGCTAACATTGCTGACACTGCCACCAGATGGCAACTTATCCGATGAGTCTGTCATGCATGAGAGGAGAGTATTTAATTCGACTTTAAAAAAATTTTAAGACCTAAAGTGTGAACTGTCATATGTTTTTTATTTATCCCCATAATATCTTACGGCACCCCCTCAGCCGATATCGTGGCACCCTCAGGTGCCGAAGCACCCCGGTTGAAAAACACTGCTCTAGATCATAGTTTCCCAACCTTTTTTCTCCCATCGCTCCCCCCCCCGCCCCCAATGCAATCCAACCCATAGGATCCTATGTTATACCTGTAGCTTCTATCGCCCCCCTGGAACATTCTATCATTCCCCCAGGGGTGTTAACGCCCACGTTGGGAATCACTGATTTAGAGCATAGTTTCTCAACCTTTTTGTCCCATTGCCCCATTCAGAAATTTTTCTCTTCCATCGCCACCCAACACAATCTAACCCATAGGATCCTATGTTATACCCGTAGCTTCTACCACCCCAAAAGGGGTGTGAACACCTGCGCTGTGAATCACTGATTTAGAGCAACACTTAATGAGAGAGTTTGTCACGAATAGAGATGTAAAATTCTCGAGAATAATCTTTCGGAGAATATTTGAGAATATTCTCTGTTAGGACTACTATTATAAATAACTTGAGAATATTCTTATTAGTTCTTGATGAAAATATTGTTATTTATAATATACAGTAAAACCTAGTTAAGTCGTCACTTCGGTTAAGTCATCATTTTTCTTCAGACCCTTCCAGCTCTCATAGACCACAATGTTATTAAACCTTCGTTTACTCATTGCTAATTTTGGTTAAGTCGTCACTATGAGAAAGTTTGAGAAAGAGGAACAGACTTTTTTTATGGCTCCCATTAAAAAAAAGAGCTTGTTAACAGCATTGCCATATGCTTAAAAGTCACCATAAAATCCTATATATCCAAACGGAACAGTTTAAGTAACGAAAGTTACGCTGGAGAAGTTCATTTGCCGACTAAGGTTTCTGGAACGTTGGACTGTTCAAGATAGATCTCATTTCTCCCTGGGCTCCTTTGGAGAAACTGGACTAACCGCGAGACACCCAAGCTCTGTCGCAAGAAGCAACGTAAGCGCTTCGCCCCCCCCCAGGGGGAAAGGTGTTTAATTTTTAAGGTTTTAATCTAAAGGTTTCGAAAATCTTTATAACCAAACTTTTAAAAGAAGTATAAAAGTTGTCATTGGGGGGCGATTATACCAAAAATTGTTTTGTTGTAAATGTTTCAGGCAATAAAAATGGATTTATATTTCACAATATAAACAAAATTAGTACAAAATTTAAATTATTTAAAATAAAAATGAATATTCTCAATTATTCTCCAATTTTTACATCCAGAATATTCTCGTTCTCAGAGAATATTCTCTCCTCACATCTTTAGTCATGAAAGATAGAATTAATGTTCAACATATTTTAAATGTCTGCACTTTATTCGTGGATTTTCTTAGAAGCATTTCAATTTTTCAGAAATTAAAATCGTTGGGTGAAGTGTTGGGTCTCCCATTGCGAGTCATCTTGAAGGTACATTTCACCCCTCTCAAAGTCTCTGCACCAGTTAAAAACTGTACCACATGATTGTACTAACTCAGTAAAAGTTGATTGCAAACTTTAGTGGGATTTGTACGGCATCAAACCTTTTAGAAAAATCACAGAAGTTTTCATAGAGCAAAATGCCTCTACCCCAATAGCACAACAATATCGTGCCGATACCGGTCCAACGTCGGACCATCGAATGAATGCCAAACGTTGGAAACAGGTCGTTTTTCATGTGTCCTATATCGTCTCAAAATGTATATTCACTCAATAAACTCTGAAATATCTTTTTTTTCTCTAAAACAGTTTTACTTCCATTTTTACAGCATTTCGCTTCCAAGGATATCTTGTACGATAATTGGTCCCTTTTGAAATAATCCAAATTTCTCTATGTCGAACTACGTATGCCATTTCTACGTTGAATGATATCGGCAATGATGTCCAACAGTATCAAAATCTCTATGATGTTCTATATCGGTGTGAACTGCGGTATGCAGGTCCACCACTAATGGCCGAGGAGAACAGCTTTGGTATAAGGGACACGCGAAGTTGGCAACTTTTTCCTGACGATAAGTAGCCAATGTAAAGGTAGTGGCACAGTGTTGCCGTTGTTCTAGGCCTTATCCAGATGGCGCTTGTTGTTTCCTTCTTATTTTTCCTCAGCCACAACGTCTATTTTAAAATTGAAAGGGCCATTCTGTTGCTATACTACTATTTGTTGTTATACTGTTTGTAACATGAGTTCATGTTACCGGGCATGAAAGTTCATTTCAAATAATAAACCGATAAAACAGAAGGCATGGCAATGGATGAATAACTAATAAATGCAACGAAATAATAAAACGGTATGATACGACCTGAGCAGTAGATAATAATCCAAATGATGTAAGCTACAGAAGGAGGAATAATAATCAGAGAGAGAGGGGGAGACGCGCTGGAAATGGAACAACGGCTGTTTAGAATTTTTGAAAAAACGCGGTGAACAAAAGAAAAATCCTGTTTGGTGAAACCAGCGCCATCTAGTATCACCCAACGAAACCGGAAAAGTGTTAAAAAATAAGGCAACCCAGAGAAGCATTATGACGGTCTTGGCGACTTATCGTGAGAAAAAGTCGCCAAAGTTGTGGCAGACCATTACCTTTCGTTAGTTGTTTTTAGCGTGTCTTTTCAAATGTTTGAATAGTCATTTAGTGTTTTTCGTTCCGAGCGTTAGGATTACATTTTCGTTGACCGGTAAGGTTGTATACTTTTTATTTATTTTTCTTATTAATATTCGTTATTTTATTTAATTTCCGTTATTTATTTAAAAGAATCTGGATACCCGGAAATAGTCCGGGTTTTAATTTCTTTTATACGTAGAATATGCTTATTTATACAACATGCATGACTGTTGTTTATTTAAAAGAATCTGGATACCCGGAAAAAGTACGGGTTTTAATTTTTTTATACGTAGAATATACTTATTTATACAACATGCAGGAGCGTTGTTTATTTAAATATACTATTATATTTCATTTATGTTTCATGATATTTTTCAAATTTGAATGGGTTTTTAATATTGTTTTCCATGCTGGCGATTTTTTTTTTGCGGCGTCCGCAGTGTCTAACGGCCTTGGCGACTTTTGGTCGGGTCGTCGGACATGTTTGGCGCCGAAAAAAAAAGTCGCCAGAAATCGCCAAACTCTGGATTATACAGCACCTGTTCCAAATATTTTACTCAATGAAAAGTTTTGCAGTAAGAGTAGAACATTAACGAACATTTTTTTTATCGAAAAATTGGAACTCTTTCCTCGGTTGCGCACATTTATAATTAATATTACTTAGAAGATTGCAATTTTATTTGGTAAAGAAACATATAAGTACTTGAGCATTACTTACATGCACGTTAAAATGACACAAGTGAGAACCAATCGAAGTCCACTGACATCAAAAAAATTGTATTCTTACAACTAAATTAGCAACAATAAATTCATTCAAAACTACACAAAAATTGCGCGCAATTATTCTGAAATCTTTTAAAAACTTCTGGTAAGGAGCTCTCGGGGGAATAAAAAGTTTTAAGACTTTTGTAAAGCTGACCATATTTTATGGAAATGAATACGGGAAATACACAAAAAAATTGAATTTCTCTAATGTTTTTCAAAAACTCACTAGACGTTGGAAAATCCCAAATTTAAAAACAAAAATTGTTTTTTTTCCTTGAAGACAGGGACGTAAAATAAATTTATGAAAATTTGATTTGCGTTTACTAAAATTATGAAAGACGTCTGCTGATTTGTCCATTTCCAGTGTTGAGGTGTTGATGATGATGGATCAAGTTCATACAAGATCTGTTGAATTCAAATATCAAGGAAATTGGTTTTTTCCGAAGAAAACAAATGTTTGAGTTGATTTTTCTGCTGTTTAAAATAATTACAAAATAATTACTGAACTTTTATCACCCCCCCCCCCATATTTTTAAATTACCAGCTCTTAAAATAACGTGATTCAATTGACCAATACTGAATGCTGTCTTGAAAGTTTTGTTTAATACGCGTACTTCAATTTGCGGAAATGCACAAGAGAGGGAAAATTTTTTCTTCTCTCTCTTATCTTGAGGGAGGAAAGAAGGGGAGAGAAAGAAAGAGAGGGAGTTATCGTCATGGCGTCTGCCAAGTGGGGCAGTTTAACGCATAACGTTTTAGAGATAATATTTTCATACCTGGATTTGACGGACCTGAGGAACTGTTCGCTGGTCTGCAAAAACTGGTACAAACTGTTGAACGACGAGAACAATGACGTGTGGCGCATGCACTGCGTGAGGAAGCTGGCCGAGGAGGCCCTGCGCTCTGACATCTTGTCCAGTGTTCCGACGTACAAGTCTAAACTGCGAGCTTTTTACCACGCGTGGGACCCGAATGAGTGCTCCAGGAACGTGTACATAAAACCGAATGGATTCACTCTGCACAGGAACCCCGTGGCTCAGAGCACGGACGCGGCCAAAGGCAAAATCGGTTTCATCACCGGCCGGCATTGTTGGGAGGTTTGGTGGGAAGGACCCTTGGGGACGGTGGCTGTCATCGGGATCGCCACGAAAGAAGCGCCCGTTCAGTGTCCCGGCTACGTGGCGCTCCTCGGTTCCAACTGCGAGAGCTGGGGGTGGAATCTTGTGGACAATCACCTACTTCACAACGGGGACAGCCAAGGCAACTATCCCCAGCTTAACAATGCTCCAAAATATCAGGTGAGTTGGAGGGGCGGGAAATCATGTGATTTCAAAACAGTTGTACTAAAAATGCATTCACGCTGAATATTTCTAGGTTTATTCCTAATATATAGTATACCTTTTATTGGCAAGCTCTTGTTTGTGCCAAAATAACGATATGTTGCCAACATCATCCTCTTTTGTGATATAGCATAGATACTTTGGGTTTTCCTATCTTCCTGTCTGTAACCTTATTTACAAAGGTTATCAATAGCGCCAAATCAGGTCTGGCAATAGAAAAAATTAACTGCCAACAGAAGACCATGTATTGGGAATTATTGCCAGAACCTGTGATCTGCCGCTGTCTGTAGAAGGACCACCCAAAACATCTGTTACATTGAGAAATAGAATGATGTTGGCAACATATAATTTGTTTTGGCGCAGACAAATCATGATTCTTTCTTGATGCATTTATCAGAAGCTATATAATGCAACATATTTGCAACTCTATTTGAGGTGTGCGAGTGAAAGAACAGCTTTGGTATAAGGGGCCACTTGACGATTTTCATCGGCTTTTTTTTGGCGCCAAACATGTTCAACGGCTGGCTCCTTATATTAAAGCTGTCAGCTGGGGCAAGCATGCATTTCTACACCCCCATATAATGTTAAAAGATAGGTTAAAGGGTGAAATTTGTTACCAGACCTGCCTGTCCCCCCTTAGTTGTGGCCTTGCTACTGCCGTACAGTGGCATGTACATACTGAGTAATACTGTATAAAACTTGTAGCTGGCCACAATAAATTCAGATATTCTCATGGAAATGGTGTCACCTGATAGGGTTTTATGTTTTGAAATATGTGCTTAGTTTGCTGTATAAGTCTTTTAGAAACTTCCCAAATTCAGGTTTTTCAGACGTGTTATGTTTTTTCCCCACAACTCATTATCAGTGTTTCATGCTCCTCTTAGATTCGTCTATCACCTCCTTTCATTCGCAAAAGAGCACTTTCACCCTTTATACAGAAAGACAGGTAACTCTCAGGCCACCATCTAATGTTTTCTTGATGTCAGCGCCTCTGACTAGAATGACTTGAGAGATGAATCATTGTGGGTGGGGGTACAGTCAATGGTGTGGGTATCTACTCTGTCTGTACTAACGATAGAATTTTTTCAATTGAATCTCCCCCCCCCCCCCCACGCTATGTCAGGGATGTAATTTTTTGTCAGATTTCGTGAGGAGTGGCTGATTATTTGGAATCATAGGTGAGTTTTGACCGCTAAGTTTAAACTTTTGGTCAATTTACGTTTCTCGTATTGATGAATTTGACTATCTCAACTTTTTGAATTTGAAATAACTGTATCATGCATGTTATTGAAAGCGTTTCTTGTGTACAGTAGACTCTCGATAATTCGGCCGCGTGCTAATCCAGCATATTTTTTTAGGCAGATTTTCTTTAAGTCCCCCATAGAAGAGTGAAACATGTAACTGCAAAGAAGTTCATATTATTCAAACATTCTTTTTCAATTTGCTTCCAGTAATTTGGCAGTTTTGGTAAACCAAAACACTGATATGTGTCGTATTAGCGAGAGGCTACTGCGTTCATTATCTTAGCAGCATTCAATGTTACCAGTTACATAGTTATTGAATGAATGATTGTGTGAGTGAGACGTGAGACGATTGATGCTGCTGCTGCGATGTAATTGCATGCGATGCTTTTTATGTGTTGTACAGAAAATCATGGATTTTGCACCAATGGTGCCTGTGCAGGTTGGCGAGAGAATCCGTGTGATACTTGACTGCGAAGACAACACACTAGCCTTTGAGAGGAATTATGAGTTTCTTGGTGTGGCGTTCCGTGGACTTCCGGACAAGAGACTGTATCCAGCGATATCTGCAGTGTATGGGAACACAGAAGTCTCCATGGTTTACCTGGGGAACCCGCTGGATGGGTGATGCCTATCTTTTGTTTTTCCTGCTGGTTGTCTTGGCGTAATAAAACAACTTTTACTGTTCTGGAGCAAAAAAGGCGAGTATAGCATATTATATGTCTCTTATGAATAGAATTGTTATGATGAATATAAGTAAAACCTGGCTTTGGTGGAAACTGTATTAATCGAAAACCTGTCTTCAATTGAAAAAAAAAAAAATCTTGGTCCTATGATTTAAATTCCAAAATACTGCAACGTAGTGTTGCATTCCTATGTTAAGTTTGGGAAATCCAAAAATGTGAGCAAACAACAAAATGAACCGTGAAAGCCCCAAAGCAAAATGTTTATCACTGTTCTGAGATGAGCCCTCAACTGACTGGGAATGTTCTGCGGTAAAAATCCCCGTACGTATAATAAAGTTGTTTTTTTTGTACTTTTCTTAAAATTCTCCCAAATTGTTCTGCAGTAGCGCTAATCATTCTGCGACGTACGTCGTAGATTTTGGCACATTCTGCTTTGGGGCAAGTAATCATTTATCCAAAGTTAAACAATTTCAACATTTTACAATTAGTATCCTGTTTGTTTGATTTTCCAGTTCTAAGAATTAAAGTTGTATCTTGAAGTATTGGCAGTCAATTGTGAGAGATATCGTAACACAACAAAGTTCAGATCTCACCAAATTTCAGCATTTTCGATGAATTTCACATCTTAGATGATTTATAGATCACTTTGTGTAATCCTTGTCAACTATTAGAATTGAGCGCCAGAAATTCCTTATGAGTCGATAAAATCAAACATTTCAGTCCAGGAACTATTGGAAACAAATGCTCTAGTACCTCTCCATTACCACAGAGGTGCTGACACAAATTTCTAGGCAGGAAACACTCAACTTGATGATACGCAAAGCTTACAAAATTTTATGTAAGTTGCTTTCCGTAATCGCAGTGCTGAGTAGCGCCGGGATTTGAAGGGGAGAAGTGCCCAGGCGTCAAAATTTGGGACATGGCAAATTTTAGTTGGGAGCAAAAATGCTGTTATAAAATAATCGAATTTTACAGTGGTCTGGACATAAAAATCATCCCCCCCACAAAAATCCTAGGTATGGCCCTGGTGCTGAGGATTACATTAACATAGACAACAATATACAAACTGAACTTGACACAACAGATATTGACGCACCCTCATTGAAAATTTCAGAGAAAGTCAAATGAATGTAAATGTGTTGGCTATTCAGATGAACAGTGTGAGGTGAAGTTTTATACTGGTATCCCTCCATGGGCGGAGATAGACTTGGAAGTCTGGGGGGGGGCACGATGATTATATCAATTCATATATACATTAGATCAGTCGACTCCACCTTTGACGCTGCCCCTGTATCTCCGCCCATGTATCCCTCGCATGCATGCTTTGCTGGGATTGGCTTTACACAATTTCGTCATAAAATTATAAAGTTAATTTTATTAATTCCAACCTGCAAAATTTGGCTTAGAGTTTAACCTTAATCCTGGAAATGAGCTTGCAAATTGTTGAAGACATTACACAGTTAAATCCTTTGACGAATACCTTGGATTAGATGTTGTAGCTGACACGAATGTGGGAGAGATAAATCTCTGATAAAACTTGCCAGATCTGTCTGATGAACAATGTATGGTAACACATTGACAATGCCATGAGAAATTTAATCGTAAAAAAAGTAGTTCCAGTTAAATTAGAATTTTCATATGTGGGAGGAATATGTAGAATTCTTTGACTTCATTTTTATAATGAAACAAAAAATACTGCTTGTTAGCCGAAACTTGATTGCTTCATTAAAAATAGTTATCAGCCTATCATACCAGGCTCTTAAGGATAGAAAACACCCATACGTGCTTGAATCAATCAGAAGGAATGAAGACAGAAAAAGTATTCAATTCATTCGTATTGCCTGAAATTCACAGGATTTATTCATAGCTTTGAATAATTCTTTAAAAAAAAAAGGTATTTTACTGTTGGGTTGAATTTTTTCAATCCCTGTGAAGAAAACCAAACCCCTATATTACCTATGTTAAATTCAACTCACTTTACTTTATTTTGTTTTATGTGACTATTTTGCAGAACCAATTAATTGTGTAAAGCGAGGTACATCTGTGCAAAGATGCTGTGAAAAATCAAATTTTTTTTTAGTAATTATAGAGTAAATAATGTACGTTAATTTATTTCACCAATATTTTAAATTATTTATTTTATTTTCGATTTATTTTATTTCAATTGCATGTGAGATTCTTACAATTTTGCACATGTCAATTGAACCTTTATTAAATGGGAAACCTGTGTTCAGTGTAAAAAAATTTGTCTCTTGTTATTACGTCAAAGACTGGTTTTACTGGATTTTGGATGGTAATATGATGTTGAAAAAGGATTTTTATTATTCATTTAAAATCAAATGAATAAATGAAATTCCTTAACTTGCATTGTAATTATGTCAAATCAAGGAAAATTAAATACCCGTTTACGCCTATCAAGTACTTTAAAATGTAGGCAGATGTTGAGGACGTTTAATTGTTAAGGGATTTAGTTGACAAGTGGATAAACCAGTTTCTACTTTTTCCATTAAGTAGGCTTTATGCACATGAGCTAGTGGACGCAGCGTCACATTATTCAATGAGTATTTGACTACTTCATTACTTACATTAGGACAGTTTTTCTAGCAGTTGACGACTTAAAATTTGTTATCTATTAAATTCTACTCGACGTGTGTAAACGTGCCGTAAGGTGCCTGAATAATAGCCATGGTTTCTGGTTGGATTAGTTGGGAATGACGTTACTTTGAGCGTGATAATGCAGTGACATTCCTTTTGATTGCCTTTTTCGCTTTCTCTTATTCCAGTCAAATTTTCTAGAACATTGTTCTGTTGCATCCCCGAATTCATCAATGCAAAACCAGCAGACAAACAAGGATTTCACTAGAAATTGTTTTTCTTTTTAATGGTCAATTTATTTTCATATGTTGAAGATTTTTTCTACAATAAGTTTATCAAATTTAACACAAAAGTTTGACACGCACAAAAAAAATAATTTTTACACCTTACAATCTTCTTCAAATTTCAACCTAAATCTTGCGACAGAATAAGAAATATATTTCTCACCAAGACTCCAGATGATTATGTGTTATCGAGACATTTAGTTAACCGACAAGCGTTCCAACACTCTTCAGTCCACAAAAATGTCTTGGTCCACTTGTTGAAATACTTTGTAGATAGAGGTTCCGAAAGTATGTCATAATGATGAACAATGAATATTAGTAGTTTCAATCCAAGTAAAGAAAGACGAGTTGGATGATCAGCACATTGTCAAAGACTACATCACTGGCCGCATCGCTTTATTGCAATTTACTGCCATTAATGAGTTGGGTTGGAAATGAAGGCACCACCTATCGGTAGTCACCTCACGCTCATTAGGGAAAATATCTTATCTATACTCTCTTCAGGTTTAAACCTGGGGCCTTGGCTGCAACCTTCAAGGTGGTAGACAAGCATCTTAAAACCATGCCATTTAGGCACTCGCTATCAGAGATTCACATGTAAGTGTTATCGGCGGAAGAAGACTAAGAATACAGGATCACAGTCAGAATGTCTCAAGCTCATAATTGCAGGAATCATTAGTCTCTCAATATACATGAATTCATCAATATTTCAGATGAGAAATGAGACTTAATCATTTCAAGTATCTTAGTTGAAGGCATCATTAGTCTCTCAATATACATGAATTCATCAATATTTCAGATGAGAAATGAGACTTAATCATTTCAAGTATCTTAGTTGAAGGCATCATTAGTCTCTCAATATACATGAATTCATCAATATTTCAGATGACAAATGAGACTTAATCATTTCAAATATCTTAGTTGAAGGCTCAGACCAACTCGTACAGGTATCCAGGTCTTTTAAGAATAAGCAAGAGCCTGGAGTGGATTAGTTTCATTTAATTTCTCATTACAGGTTAAAATGTGGATCTATCATATGTTGAAAGACAAAGTACACTTCTGAAGCACAGGCGGACATTTGCACATTGAGCAAATTCACCTAAAATACTATACATCATCGATGGTGCGATAACCTTGAATGCTTTAGATCATTTCTGTAATGAGCTTAAATGAGACAGATGAATATTCAAAATGCAAAACACAGCCGGCAAATATGGAAAGTGCTTAGGCACAAATTATTTTCACTATAACATTATTATTAGTGCGAGCTCACCAAGAGAACAAAAGCAAGTGAGAGAGAGAGAGCAGTAGTAGTAGTGCCAAGATTGCAGTAGGTAGCGGCATGAGTGCATCTGGACGACGTATACAGTAAAACCTTGTTAAGTCGTAATTTTTCTATAGGCCCTTCCATCTTTCATAGACAACAGTGTTATTAAACCCTCGTTTACTCGTCATTAATTTCAGTTAACTCATCTTGACTTGACTTACGTCCTTTTGTACCAACAGTTAACTCATCACTATGGAAAAGTTTGTGAAAGAAGATTATTTCAATGGCTTCCTTTAAAAAAAAACAACTTAATAGCATTGCCATATGCTAACAAAAGTTACGCTGGGAAGTTCATTTGCTGACAGTTTTTGAAACATAAAGGAATGTTCAAGCTAGACTTGATTTATGCATGGCCCCACTAATTTAAGGCTTCAAATTTAAATGAAATATTTTTGTTGAAAAACCAGACATTCTTTCTCGAAGTTGAGGTCTTCTAGTGCTTATTTTTTCCTGTTCAGGGCCCTCCAAGACAAAAGTGGATCTTAGATTACCTTGTAGTTGTATCGTGAACTACTGATGAAGAATTAAAACACTAAAATTAAACTTCATGTATTAGTGAAATTAATGTGCAATAATTCTGTTGTGAAGAAAATCTAACTATTCTAACAGTTGCTCTGAGTAGTCTAAATTAAAAATTACCAGTATAAATCAAAGTGTATCAGTACATTTTAGAACAATAAGTTAAGTAATAAGAGAAAAAAAAAGTCAAACATTTCTATTTTTTACTTTTGCAATCTATAAATTTTATTTTTATAGTAATTTTGATTATTATTTTAATAAATGTTATATTACTTTGAATTTGTACAATTTTGACAATATTGCACATTGAAACTGATGCCAATCATGATTTTTTGATAACATGAGGTGACGACTTATCGAAGTTTCACTGTATCAGAGATGCCACTGTACTCCAATTTACCCGGGACCAAGGTTATTCAAAAAATCTGTTTTTTTTGAGTGAAAGTGGGTCCTTCTTAAAAAAAAATTTATATTGAAAAAAATTATACCCCATAATCCACTGGTATCTCTGATTTTCTGCCAGCATGCCTCAAGTCTTTGATCACCTGCTTATATTTCTTTGTTGAGACTGAGCAGTGGGCCATGTTCTGGGTAGGAGAAGAAAGTATCTGTGCATCACAGGGTTTAAGCTACAGTCGCATTTTTTGCAAATTGCGAAAAAAAATCGTAGAATGCGAAAAAAGTAGTAGCCACTTTCGTAAAAATGCATACGGGAGGTACGCAATGAGTAGACATCCAACCATCAACCATTACATTAGGGGTCATTCAAGTGCTACGTCAGCATCGGGGGAGGGGGTTTTGGATTTGCTGACTTTTGATGACGGTGGGGAGTAGTTTGAAGGTTGCTTACGTTATCAACCATCCTTTTTGAAGATATGAAATATTCTAAGCTGCTGACTAAATTTTGCTGACAAGGGGTGGAGGGGGTCAGTGTTTTGCTGACAAGGGGGAGGGGTCAAAAATGGCTAAAAATCTGCTGACGTAATACTTGAATGGCCCCTTAGCATCATAGCATTTTGCTAAAGCTTTTCCTCCCATTTTCACTTTTTTGCAAAAGGAATTTTCTATCCAGCTTAAACCCTGGTGCATCAAAAGTATAATTCATTTCTAAAAACATGTTCTATTCAAAGGTTTATATACTTTCATTGTCTACTAATAGGAAAAGCTTGCAAAGAAGCTCATTAGCACTCAGAATTTAACGTATGGAGTTCTGCACATATAATCAATCTAAAACAAATATACAGTTGATCCTGCTTATCTCGTTTCTCATATTTAGAACATTTTTCCACTTAGTAGAACTTATTTTCATGGTTCTAACCAGGGTTGGATTTTTGACATGACAAACATCAAAAAGAAGTTTGAACACTCAAAAACTGGTTTGAACACTCAAAAACCTAAATGAATGCTTTTTGATAATGTTTTGAAGACAATAGGTACATAAAATGATGAACATACTTTTTTGTATATCACAATGTTTTATTTTTAAAAAATTAATTTATAATAATTAAAACAAAATATTAATTATAATTTACAATTTTCAATTTTTCGACATAAGAGTCTAGAACACGTAAAATATAATTCTGTGGTTCATTTTATCTAAGCTACTGATCACATGTTCAATTTGCTAAATAGTATAGAGCTGCTTATACAAAATATGTATGATAGGGCATCACAAAGTTAGGTTTTAGACTTCAGAAACTATAAATCGGTATTAAAACAGTAAAAAACTTACTGTCAATTTTGTCAAATAGTTTTTTTAACCTGATAAATATGCTAAATAAAAAAACTTATACTTTTAAGTAGATTGAAGGGTTTTACATTCGGAATTATAATTACTGAGACTCTATTTCAATATTTTAAATTTTCTGATCTGCCCAAAATTTTATTCCATGTAAAAATTCTCACACAGAATCAGTTAACACAACAATTAAACTCATTTATTTTCGTCTAAAAATTTCTAGGAGCTCAGGGTGTATAAATTCTGAGTTTCAAAGAGTATTTTCAACCAAAGTAGAGCCGACAGGACTTGATACCCAAAGCATTTATTTTGCACATTTAAAATTAAATACAGCTTAAATTGGAAAACCATTGCATTATAAATGCTAGTAAATATATCATATCGTAGTGCAGAAGTAAGAATAACTTTGTCCATGGATAAATTACAGCAATTTCTTAAGCTTCATGTACAAAGCTAGCATTGCTAAATCAAATGACCTTTTAGTTTTACAATTTAGTATTTTGATCGCTAGATATATTTCAGTGTTATGCACAATAAGAGTATCTCAGTGATTATCTAGATAATTTAATAACAGAAATCAACATTACATATATATGATGTAATAAACTTTTTTAAACACTTATCTTTTGTAAAATGAGTACATGTCGAATCATTCCACAGTTTTCCCTTCAGTGTTTATGCTATACTTTATTCAAATTGTATATTTTATAAGAACAAAAACCATATATATTTTGTCCAAAATAATTCTGTAGAGTAGAAAATTAGAATCATATTAAATATTTATTCTTTGTATAACAGTCACTTTAAACATTACATGCAATTAACGTGTGCATTTGAAATGGGAATTTCAATATTGAAAAGCAATATTTGGGGTTTTAGACAAAGGTTTTTAATGTTACAGTTTAAACTGTCAAAAACCTGCCAACCCTGGTCCTAACAAAAGTAATTCTTATTAGCATTTCCTGTTTAAAGTGTTTTCTTATTTACAACGTTTTTATGACAGTTTTTGAAAAACTTACAAGCAGGATCCACTTTAATTAACAGTTGGAGGTACACATTTATATATTTACTAATAAATTAATCTATAAATTCCCTTCTGATTGATTTTACATTTCAGGGAAAAAATCTTAGCACTTTCAGTATCTTCTGATCAACTTTAAAGCAAATTCGATTCTCTCTCTCCTTTCTCAGGTACTTATCTTCTGATTCCCTATTCATACTTTGGTTTCCCTGGTAAAATGATTTTGTTTTCGCTCCCTGATGGTCCACCACTGTGATCTGTCGCCATTTAACTGTAACTGCCACATATTTTCACACCTGAATATGGGAGCTCTGTGTCATTAGAGAAACTTAACAGCGTGCCTGTGTGTGTGCCCAGCATTTGGCCTGCTTTGTGTTCAGTGGGTGGTGCCATCTATCTAGTGCCACAACTAGATACTTTCTCAAACGTGGCAAGCACATATTTTGGCACACTCATGTAATGTAGAAGTAGTAGTTTATGCGGTGAATTTGGTGCCCCCCCCCCTATTCCAGAGTCTGGGACACTAGACGTGCCTGTCCCTTCCCCCTCCCAGTCGTGCTTTTGCATCTATCCTCCAAACTGGTAATGCTGCATTTGAAGTGTTTAATGTATACATATTAGTGTTGTAGGTCTGTGTTATCGTCGTGGCAACCAAAAGTTTTTCAAAGAAATAGCCAACTCAAAATTTGAAAACCTTAGAAAATCACATTTTTAGCTGATTACCATTGCACAATCGTGTGTTCCAAACTGGGATTTGGGAATGGGTTATAAGGGGTCTCTTTCCCCCCCCCCCCCCCCCCAAAGATCAAAAATATTTTTGTAAAGCAACGGTTCTCAACCTTTTTTGACCCAGAAAGCCCTATCTGGTATATAATTTCTATGGCCCAGTCCCGTTCTATTTATTCATCAAAGGTACTGACTTATTTTTATTATTCGAGAATATTTATAAATTTTTTTCAAATTTAACTGTTTTTTCCCCTCTACCGGCGGCGGAGCCCCTGGGAGTTCACATGGAGCACCAGTTGAGAACCGCTGTTGTAGAGAATTAAAATATTGGAATAAAATAATTTTTTTATATTATCTGTTAATTTAAAATTGTTTTCCAGTGTCAGTGACCTCAACTTTCTGTGAAGAATTACGTTCTCTTGTGCCCCTCCAAAAGCCAATTCTGCGTGCACACCCATGATTTTCGTAATGCGAAATGGTGACTACCACATAGCTGCTAGATGACAATACTTTATATTCAAGGTTGAGTTTTTACAGATTCGGTTTTTCCCAAGTTTTACAATTTGAATGGACGTTCCAATCCTTTACGATTAAAAAAAGACATTTTCGCAATATTGTAGGAACGAAGCATATTTACGGCGGATAGATGCTATCTTTGAATGCTGGCAGATAGCTGCGAAAGTGCTGTAATTTCCCGGTGTGTAACCGAAAGGGAGAAAATCTGCAGGTGAATAAAAACTCCAAAATTTGACTATTACACTGCCTTTCATTCAGGGAAGCAACTAGATATCCCTCATTTTATTCTTCACCAATTTGCATGTATATCAATACAGTACAGTATACAAAGTAGTAAAACCACTTTTTCAAGGTTGCCCGATCACGATACATGGTAAAAAGAAGAAAGTTGGAGGTTTTTTCTCCACTTTTTTCTTAGAACTAGAAAAGAATAGAGAATGGCTGAACAAAATTTTTATGCATCGTTTTCCGGATATTTGACGTATTATAGCGCGTCAATGGCATCTCCGCTGTATATACACACAAAGAACAATTGTACTTGCAGACAAACTCAATTATAGGTACATTCTGTCAGTGCTAATCATTTTACCCGAATTTGCATATACTCTAGATTCTAGAACATTGGCAAACACATTTACAGATTCAGTGGTTGGTGGCACATTTCCAGATCTCTCCAGTTGCCCATGGCATGCTTACAGATATTTTAAGGGGCCTGTGGCATTTTTATATATAATTTTGGAGGTTTGGAACACATTCCCGGATAACTCAAGCCCACGACATATTTTTTAACCAATGAATGGCCTGCACTCCCCAAAAACATTTAGTACTTTTGTGCTAAATATCTGACGTAGTTGTTTCAGCAATTGGGACTTTGGCAATGAGTGCTTTAAGTTATCAAATTCTGGCAAGGTTTTAACATGTATAACTGCCGGGGCTTGAATCAATCGCCAATTATTATTGATTCCATCTCCATTTGCCATCTGCAGAGGGTTTTAGAATATTTCACATATACACACACACAGTATGATATGCATGCTATTTCATACAATATGCTCCTACTGAGTTGAGATGCACTGCTCCGAGGTGTTGTCAGAATTTTACACCATCTGTGCCCCTACAAATGATTATATTTATGATGGCCGTTGACTCTGAATAAAAACGAGTGTGTACGTGAGAAAGGGACTTCTCCCCCTCTTCCCCCCACAGATTTTTTAAATTTCTACGACTTTTTTCCTCTCCCCATTTTTATCACTTCAGAAATTATCTTTCTTCTCTCTCCAAACTATAACATACATGCACAGACAGATGAAAAACTTATATACATATATAGATTATTTGCATAAATATTTAAAATAATTATTTATGCTAGGCTATTATTAGCCAAATCGCAATTGTTAATTTGAAAATTGTGATTACACCAAACCGGCTGAATTAAAATCTTGAAGCAGATGACACAGTTTCATTTAACTAACAGCCAGCATGTGGCAAGAGACAGAAAGGTGTGGTCTGAAGGGGGGGGGGTGAGATGAGTCACAGCCAACTGACGCCTGTGCTACGGTCCTGGCATGGTGTGGATATGTGTTTCCAGACCTTTAATTAATACTCTTCACTACTTCTACCGATAGATTCTAGTGGATGCTCTTTTTCGAAGAGCCTGGTATGATTGGCTGATAACTTTTTTATTGAAAGCACTTGAGATTCAGCTGACAAGCAGCATTCTTCATCTCTTTATAAATATTCCTCACAATTATGACAATTATAGATTCATTGGGATCGGTTTTTTTTCAGTTACAAGTCTGATGGCATTCTAGATATATTACCAGAAGATGTTCATTAGTGAGATCTGGATTTCAGCATTTCTTTCATATTTATCTCATGTATATCAACAAATCACAGATTTTGTTATTTTAATTACAGTAGAGTCGCATTTATCCGACGTCCCACCACAGAAAAACAAAAACTCATCAATCGCCAACAAGAACTGCAAGTTGTGAGTGTAGTCTATTTTTTTGTTGCTTTCGACTCTACCACTGCTAATTAGTTACGTTGTTCGTACAGTGGCGCTACAGTTCATTAGTTACACCATCAACTATGATGGATGGTGATAAGTATTAAATAACCTATGAAGAAATTGCTGCTCTTGTCAATTGCAATGACAATGGAATTGAAGATCAAGAATCAACTGTTGAGCCTTTCAGAATTTCACATAAGGACAAAGTTAAGGCTCTAGAAACTGCTATTAAATACATTGAGCAACAAAAAGAAGTTACAGGAATCGACATAATGATTCTGCAAAGATGGCGAGACTGTGCAGGAAAGAAACAACATTCGTCAAGAAAGCAGACTACGATTGAAATTTATTTAAATCAGCAGAGGACTAAGGTTTTCTGTTGTTTTGCTGTAAAGCATAATTATTAGATCTGTAATGTGTAAAATTATAACATAGTTTGACGTTTAATAAGGTTTTTCTTACCTCCTTATTATCTGACATTTTGCCGGCCCATTTATGCCGGATAAGCGAGACTTTACTGTATGTCATATTTCTAAATTGCAAGCCTATTTTGAGGACTAAAATCAAACTACAGACAAAATTTTGCGGGTCGAAATTTCTAAAATCGTGTTATAACAAAACCACATGAAGTGAAGGATAGTTGTATATGAACATTGAAGATACAGATAAACGTGTTCCTCATGTTTATTCTTTTTTTCTCGTAGGATTCCATAAGTGTCGAAACAGGATCATTTTCAAAATGTGGCTTTCTATGGGAAGTTAATCAGAGCTTGGAAAACACTTGCCTGTGATCAGACAGCGAAGCTGTTTTTACTCTTTTGCCGCAAGCAAAACACGATTGTTTCAGTTATGTGAGTGTAGCACTTACATCTTTCTTACCTGTAATGGTGTGTTGTTTCACATTGCCTCACAGATGGCTCAAAACCCTTTCACTTTAATGATGGTAGCAAGAGATTGTTGCATCATGAGTTTTAAGATTGGTGTTCTCTCTCTGTGTATGTAAATATCATTTGGTATAATTCAAATTTGTTCATTGTTGTCTATTTTCTTCTCCTGTAGGGCAGAAATTTTGCTCCAGATATCAACATAAACCAAACAGCACCATCAGCTGTAAAGAAAGGCACCCAGTACTTGGCACAACATTTCAAATTTGATTTTCCTCATTTTTTGAATATAATCGTTTCGGTATATAATTCAGTTTGAATTTTGCAAAGAACAGAGGGAGAGAAGAAATATTTCGATGCGAGAGTTCTATTCAGTGTAAATATTGCTTGCATAAAGTTGGAAAGACTATGTGTGATATGCCGCAGGAAAACCTTTTTCGGAATTATTCAAAACAAAGATTATATTTGAATTTGAGAAGAAAGAAAAACTATTTTCTAGAACTTGTCAAAGGGAAGTGAACAAAATAAACAATTGCTGTATTCGAAATTGCTCAAGGTTTGTTGTATCAACAACTTATCATTACTGTATAAAAGAAAAAGACTATTTGGAAAGTATGAAAAATGTGTTTTCATACAGCGTAAACCTAAATGTTTTCAAGTGTAAATTATTTATTATAATATATTCAATGAGACGAAAGATTATAGTGTGAAATCTGTTCCTAATTGACATGACGTTGGCTATTGTATGTATAATTATGATTTGGAAAGCTGCCAAAGTTGACGATTTTTTTATCATGAGTGTGTGCAATATTGAGAACTCTGTGGAGTGTGAGAGAAAATCTGCTGTGTATTCATTAGTACAAATTCGACAAAAAATGAATTTTTTTCCATTTTTGACATTTTTTTTAAAAACGCTATTTTGAAGGAAAAAAAGTAGTACAAATACAGTTTCTATTTGAGTTCTGGTTGTTCTCTGTTTTATTTAATAAACTTTGAAGGGGTTGCTACAACTCATTTAATCCCTTAATTACCAAGAATGTATACAGGGCGATTAAAAACTCAATGTACAGACTTTTAGGGGAGGTAAAACAAAAACGCATTGGAATGCATGATAGGAAACCCCAACCTGATCAGCTGGAGGATAAACAAAGATGCATAAATGACAAGCCAATAATGGGTGGAAAAACTATTTAGCAATATTTTACATGAGGACAGTATGTCTATATGTTATATTTCACAAGTGCTTGAAGTTTTTGCCATCGATAGTTATGCACAAATTTAGTGACATAATAGAGCAGTGGCTGGATATTGAAAAATGTCATCGTGAGAAAGAGCAAAGAAATAAAACAGATAAGGCATAATGTGAGGATGTGTCTTTTAGAATCCAGTTTTACCTAAACAAAAAAGAAACCCACTGCGCTTTTATCCAGGAGCTTGAGTATATGTAAACATTACAAAAGCATGGTTCGTTCTGAAAATGTGTTGAAAATCCAAAGCACTCGTATGGAAGAGTAAATAATCCTTTGCCTGATATACAAACTCAGTTGTACATCAGATTTTGCAGAATTATATTATAATCTATATATAATCAGGTTGACCTTTTTAAATATAGAAAAAATAATCAGATTCATTTATACAATAATGTTAGCAGAGGCCTATATTTTAATATATGCCAGGGGTGGCTGCGACATTCTGGCATGTAAGCTGCACCAGCAAAATCACCCCAAACTCAGATTTGCCTCCGTCATAATATGGTGAAGCACTGACAATTCAGTGGTTAAACGTTTAACCTCCTTAACTAACAAAGCTCAGCTAATTTTCTCATTAACTAAGGTCAAACAACGGGCTGCCCTTGGGCTTTGTATTCCTCCACTTCATAAAACTGACACATATTCATTGTTTATCTGGTTACGTTTCCAGCTAGATGCAATGCATCAAAAACTACAATTTCTTCTGCAAATCATTTCATCCAATACATTCATAGTTAGAATTTTAAAGAATTTTTTTTCCTCACCCTTGACTTACCCCCCCCCCCCCCGCAATAGCAGCTACAGGTGGATGAACAGACACTAAAGGAATTTATCCACGCACCAGTAACTTCAAGAGATGTTTTATTTATTGGGATGAAAAGCTTGCCAAAATGAAGTCTACCCCATAGATCAGAGTTGTGCTCGGTTTGAAAGAAAAAAACCCTGAAATAAGTCACAAATTCAATTAAAAAAATTCACAAAATTTTTATCTAGTCGGGCAAGCCGTTGTCCACCCTTGATATATGCAATATGAATGCATAATGCCTCATGTAATATGAAACGTCTATACTAAAGCAATATGCTAGGCATTAAGATAAAAAATAAAGCTTTGCTTTGATAAAATTATAAAGGCATATCTGTGTAATATTGCATTTGTAAAATTTATGTAATCCACAAAGTATATATAGAACAAAAACTGCAAGGACACACTCAGTTGATATTAAATGCGTCTTCCTAAGTGTGACAGCCTTACCAGCAGTGAAAGAAAGAACTGTCGCCTCAGTTGTGATCATGTGACATACATCAGGTAGAATTAGTATATGCAGTACTTGTGCTATAATTTCTAGTCTATTCAAATTCAGTCAAAATTTATGCTTGTCTTGCAAAACACTCGTAAAACAAGCTCCTTCCAATCTTAAGTTTTACTGTAAATGGAAAGGGTCATAGATCTTGTACAGAAAAAATCAAGGAACAGTTGTGTGTACAGGATGTTCATTGAAGTTTTCTCCCAAAGTTATTTATGGCATCTGGTAAATGAATAGTTGGTTGGCAGAGAAGAGTATGTACTTTCATCCCTCAGTATTCACAAGGGTTACATTCCGGGGCTAATCGTGAGTATGGAAAATCTGTGAATAACACAAACCATGAACTTTTGTTTTTTCAGTCATCTCATTTCATCCACTTTGTTGCGGCAGAAGTAAAAGGGGGCATCCAGTGATTCTCTGCGACGTTTTTAAAAAAATATTGTAATATCTTGTAAAGAGTAACAAGGCTTCCTCTTTCTAAGTGTGAAAAACATACCATAGATGGGTCTATGCTATGGAAATAACCCATTAATGATTTAAACTTACAAAGCCTTTGCTATGTTGCTCATATATAAATGAACTTGCCTACCACTTCTTAATCTTGATCATCCATCATGCCGTATCACTTCAGTTTCAGGGGCATGAAGTTTGATTAATCCCTCCCCTGTTGATTTCTGAATTGCTCTTATTTTTGTAATTTGTTCATGTCCACCTATTTTACTAATGTAATAATCTCATTCATGGCCTTTCAAGCTGGCTCCGTAGAAATGAATGTGTCCTCGGGCACACATTGTGTGACCAAAAGTTCTTTCAATACAGGAAGTTCCCATCATTATAGCTTCCACAGCTCTACCAATGACACTAATGAAATTCATTCAGGACTTTAAGACGTTTCCTGCATTTTCATCATCATTGTATGTCTCCACAATCATCAATGAGTAATGTGTATAGCGAGCCATAATTGTTGGCAAAACATCCAAACAAGCCGCTGAATGCTAGATGTGGAGTTATAAGGCATATAGAGAACTTAAGCACCAAGAAAAACTTTTCGGTTTCCAAAAGGTTTAACTAGTACCACTCATATTTTATTCTGATACGATAATTAACACTGCAGCAGCGTTTTTGCAGAAAACTGGGTAGGAGGAGGCAGTGAATACAGAGGGCACGCTATAATCTACTATAAAGCCCTCCTCACGCAATCTCCAGAGGACTAGACATACTCTAGTTGCCTGACGCTACCAAGATTAATGCCAAACTCTTGAGACCTTTTAGTTCACCACCTTTACGCAACAATAGAGCCATTTTTATTAGTTCAGGGGATCCGATTTAATAAAAATATTCAGGATCTACATTCTAAAAGACAGTTTTATGAAATCCTGAATTAATGAAGTCAAATTTTTTTTAGAATTGGTGAGTGTTTAATAATTTTGGGACCCTGTTGGCCCAACCTTTAAGACAATGTGAAACTGGAGTAGCAAAGAGACTTGCACACAAGAAGACAGTCAATAGGTTGTGTAGGTTTTCTGGTCACAAATATCCCCATCTGAGAGATACCATAAAAATATATGTATTGGGTCACTCAGATAATGAGTCTTCTGAGGTATCTAAGCAACGTCATTATTCCAGTGTGAGGAGGGCATTAAGCTATTACAGTAATACAAGGGTGAAATGCACAACGAGGTGGCTGAGAAAAAGATGCCCATAACAAATATGGATGTCATATTTCTAAAGTACAGCAACCCAATTAAAACATGCAGTGGAACCTTGTTTATACGATGTTTGACTTCAGTCGCAATTGATTCCTATATATTTTAACATTGAAATGCATATATTACTGTGTGAAAGTGGTTCATCGTTGGTTGTGTCTGGATAAAGAAAGTTTGATTAAATTTCACTACATTTTATTATTTGTACTAGTGATTGTGCATAATTCTTAAACAGGGTTCATACAGTGCTTAAAAAGTCATTAATTTTCATTTCCTTTTTAAGGCCCCTTAAAATCCTTCCAGCTGTTTCTAAAAAAAAAAAAAACTATTTTTCCCCCCACCCTGGAATATTTCCTGCTAAGGTTGATGAGTAGTACTTGATGCTGAAAGTCCCTGAAAAAAAGGAAAAAAACAAGGTAGGAGAGATTTCTTTATAGGGATTTCAAGGCCACCCTGTAGTGGGTGGGAACACCTCTGCCGACAACCAGCGCAGCTAAGAGATAACAGCACCTGATTGGTCGGACTACAGTGGCCACACCTGCTTCTGATATGCTGAGAAAAACTGGAAAAGAAGATTGTTGTGCTGTCAAAAAATGTAAATAAAGTTCTATCATTCTTGCAAGAAAATGATGCTATTACCAGTAGTGGGAACTCTGCACCAAAATTAACATCTTGCTTCTAGTGTGTATTTTCGTATACTTGGAAACTCTAAATACTTTTATACCTGTCTTGTATGTACCTTAGGCCGGGATTACACTACAAAAGTTCGATAAAATCCTTTTTATAAAACTCGAAAAATCCAACCAATAAAGCTCAGATTACATTTGTGAAAATGCAACCGGTAATCTTATCGGTTGAATTTTTTTCAAATTTTTTTATAATGTAATCCCGGTCTTAGAGGAGAAATAAGTATTTCTCTTTCTCCTCTATAGAGTATGTACAATGACGCGCTCAGTGCATTAAATTCCCAGATTTTCGGAAAAAGGCACAAAAAAAGTTTTGTTTTTGCGTGCCACGAAACTTTTCTTTTCCAGGGAGCGTTTTATTCCTTCATACTTCTGCACCACCCATTCCTCCCACTTAGAATTATCCGAGAAAATAATTTTGAAGAGTAACTTCACTCTTCAAAATTTTAAGGGGAAGGTATTTTTAAAAAAAAGTTTAAATTTTTAAAAATTTTTCTTTTTTTAAGTTGTATTTTATCCTATGAAAACAAATGCTAAGCAAAATTTAAAAGATTATTTTTAGTCCTCTGCAAAATTTGGGGAATTTAAATTTTCCCGACAAGTTCCTGCTCTCGATTTTGTCCCCGAAAATCGGATTGGGTAACCGCAGCTCCTTATTCAAATTATTGGCCCCTCCAGCGTGAAACCCCTATCATATCTTTGATCGGATCGTACAGCTGAAGATGGTTACTCTATACCAGTGTTTCTCAACAACAGACAGCGGTTTCAGTTTTCAAAAATAGAAAAAAAGTCGCCACTGCAAGCAGCAGAAATTACTATGGTCAATCGTCATTGCATCAAATCCAGATGTTTTGTGGGAGAAAAAATTAATTTCATGAATAAAAGCTAGTCCGCTGAATTATGAGTTGATTTGTAAATTTTGCCAAAATAACGAGTGCTACATTGCCAAACATCGTGT
The DNA here is from genome assembly GCF_987345545.1 of Pholcus phalangioides. Classification (NCBI taxonomy): domain Eukaryota; kingdom Metazoa; phylum Arthropoda; class Arachnida; order Araneae; family Pholcidae; genus Pholcus; species Pholcus phalangioides. Next base: position 44,306,639 of record NW_028301603.1, on the reverse strand, counting down.
TGAATGTCCTTAAATTTGCTCAAAACCAAGGAAAATTGAAAAACTTAATTTTAAAGAATTTGTGTATGTGTTGATCCACTTTGAACAAGAGGTGAATAAAGAGTTGCTGCAAATATAAACAATTTTGTAAGAAAAATCTTTGTAGGCTGTGGATTTTTATTTGGAATAATTGGGGGAGGGGGAATGAATATCACTTTTAGAATATTTATAATTTATGTGATGCTTTTACGAGTTATATTTTTGGCCGAAACTTGAAGGTTTTAGAACACTTTGGTGACAACAGAAAAGTATGTATGTGGATTGATTATTTTATGAATTCTTACGATGCTGGGTAACAAGCCAAAAGTTGTAATTTCTGAACCACTTCTACGTCTATATTTTTGAGAAGAGGGAAAATTTGTTTGGCAAAACCCTGTTAAATAAAGTTGGAAAATCTGATAAATATGGAAAAATTTATAACCCTTTTTTTTTTTTTGTCTTCATTAAACCAATTAATTTTTACCCAGACATATTTGTAATGAAAATTAAATTAAAATAAGTGTGAAGAAGAAATACACATTCATGACATCAGTCTTGCAATGTTGGCTTCCTTCACACATATCAAAAAACAAAAGTAAAATTATACCATTTTAATTCACCATCCTGGACCACAGTTATGTTCAGTTAAGTAATTAATTGACAATATATCATTTTTGACAACACAAGCTTGGGATTAAACATGATAAATTCTTCGTTTATGACCAAAAATTAATAAATTGGAATTCACCTGATTTCACTGTCTACTAACACAGAGTGAAATACATTTAAGACTGCAGATCGGGAAAGTTTCACTGTAGCAGCATATTCAAAGTGGTTTCAAATCTTAAAAACAAAATTTCTTTATTAATAAAAACCAATTTTATTAATTCCACACAATAATCGTTCAATAATTCATGACTATCCCATGTGACAAAGTATTTTGATTATATAAAAATTTATTTTTTTCGATAAAGATGACGACCAGCAAAAGTTAAAGCACACAACCATTGAAGCACCTAAGAGTTACGCCGCTCCTCTCCCACACGAGTTTATCAGCTTTTCTCTGCTCTGAAAAATAAATTCATCTCCATTAAAATCTCAACTTGATAGTTGTATTATGTTGAGAATTTGATAATAATTATCAAAAAAGTTACATGCATAAAAGCCGTATATACATCAGGGAGCTGAAAACTGTTGGTTACCATAATTTGTGTAGAGCTCCAAACAAACCATTTTTGTTGACATAATTGGTCTCAAAAGTTTGAGCACAAGATGAAACCAAAAACACAAATTTTAAATAATATTCAGAGGTTTTAAAGTGCAATCTTAATCGAATAAAATAAATATATTTTGGTGAACACAAAACTGAACTTTAGTTGAAACAATATTTATTTTTGGAGGGAAATCATTGTCTCAAATTTTCAGCACTTTATACAAATTTGAATGAAGACATTGTGTGAAATGGCGTGTTTTCACAGTAGTATAAAACAGGAAAAGTTTTTGATAGTGAATCAAAACGTCACAGTCATCGCAGTTCACGAAGATTTCCAGCATATTTAAATGCAAATTGGAAGGTATGACAGTTGGCCAAATTTCTAATGTTCTTAACTGATCAAATCATGATATATATCAAGTTCTTCAATATATGAACGTTTTTGATAGAAAACCGAGATCTGGACAGCCACGTGCAACACGTATTTGGACAGGCAGACTGGTCCCGAAAAAGGTGCCAATTCCCCAATGCAGAATATGCCAAGAAAACTGTGACATCACCTGGGGAGTCTGATCCTCTGTCAACGATGTTCCTGAATTCAACTCTGGCTGTTTAATCATCCTCAGAACATCTCACATGAGATCATGTAAGTAAAGAAAGTCGATGACATAGTTCAAGAGTGATTGGCATTTTGAAGGACAGATTCTACATGGATTGAAGATTTGGATAGTCAAATCAAGGGAGCAAGACATGGTGAAATTCAAACTTTTTAAGATCAACTAAATTTAAATATAATAATGTTAAATTCAGAAATAAAAGATAATTGTAATGAGTTATAATTCTAGACTCTTGTGTTTGCTCATGTGCCTATTTTTGATCCCAGTAGTGACAAATGATTTGTGCCCTAAGCACTCACAATAAATTTTCTTAGTTATGAAGTAGCCAGCATTGAGCCAACGGTCTAAACCAGACAAAGAATCTTTGTGGCATTTCTCATCCATGAGGTTTATAAGCGTGGAGAACAATAAACTCCTCTAAAAGGATGCAGTGTTGTTATCGAGAATGCTGGCATTCCCCTGAAACCCACAAATCCTGCAATAAACTCTGTGCTTAAGACATGTTTTTTTAAATGACAGGAAACAGCACTTAATTTTGGGATTGCATGTAGCTGCCAAGTCTCCTCGACTCTGAAATTCAGGAGATATAAGAATTTTTCGTATCATGATTGTAAAAAATCCCTACTTTTGGGGAAAAAAATGATTCCCAAAGAATTTACTTGGAAAAAAGTGTCTTTCACTTTTTACCACTGAAAAAATTATGTCACAAGTTAAAAGAAAGAACTGTCGCAAATCACAAAAAGAATATTTTATTTTCAGGGGGGGGGGGGAGATGAAATTCATCAAACAGCCAGCGTCATTTCAACCTTTTGGCATCTGAAGGTGACACGATGACTTGTATCTTTGACTAGACATCCTGTTAAGTCTGCTTGTCCCATTTCAGGCCCAATATCAATTTTTTTTTTGTTGGCAAGATTTGATTTGGGAGTAGTAATGATAGGTAATTTAACCTACTGATTGGGAATGATTAGCAACTTGATGCTAATCTGCGATGGTTTGGGCGATGTCATGTTTTTGCAGAGGGGAAAAAAATCCCTATATTTTTCAAAAATCCCTTTATATTCATTTTTATACAAAAATTTCGATCCCACGAAAAAACATCCCTAATTCTTATCCTCCACAATTGGCAGCAATGGTATTGTTTCAGGATTTCTTTGTGTTATGCTTAAACTTTTGAGACTGATTCAAATGTCTAATTTTATATCAAGAGAATCATTACTGAATTATTACTTGAGACTTTTCATGTGAATCATAGATATGATATTAAGGTATGTAATAAGAAAAAAAATATCAAAAGTTTATTTGCTATTAATTTCTCTTGGTATTAGTATATTCTTTCTTGTGCTTAAACTTGAGAAAAACTAGGCCTATACAGTGAAAATGACTGTGTTATGAATGGAAAAGGATTTTCATTTCTAGTTTGAGCACTTTTGTGGTGGTAGTTCATGTATTTCTATATGTTCAACAAACCTTGCCGCAGTCAAAACTGTACTACTACTACTCAACTGTACATGCACCTGGTACACATTCATCTACGGAATTTCTAACGAATTGGTACATGCTGGAATGTGAGCGTAAATGTGTTGAACCTAACGAGAAGTTTTTTTTTTTAATGCTTGTTATATGTAACGCTGTCAGCTGTCATCAATTTTTCCAACTGCGAGTGAAATATAATGACTGAATAAGTACCATTGTAAGCCTGTTGCTCTTTGTGGCAAGACAACAAGACTCTTTGTGTCTGTTTGCATTCGCGCCTAAAAGTTAGGAACCACAGAAAACCAACTTCAGCCGACCACCACTGTGGTGCCAGTGGGATTTGAACCCGGATCTCCCAATGCTTGTCAGTATGCTCACTCGACCACCACAAAGGCCATACTATCATTAGCATAATAACTATTTCTCTTTCTGATTTTTTATAATTTCTATATAATTTTCCTTTTTTCCTCCGAACATTCAACAAGTCACTTTTGAAATTGAACAAAATTTCATTCAATAACAAACTTTAACCGCTCTTTAAAAAACAAAGAGAAATGCTATTCAAAAAAAATGATATCTCATACTAACTCAAGATTTAAGTTTCAGAACCACATCACTTGCATGCTCACAGCCTACCACTCTGAGAAAAACCAACAAGTCATCACGCCGATAAAATCCGCCCATACATTCCAAGATACTATCAATAAAGGTTGACTCTTTGCATAACAGGGACCCACTTAATTTGAGAATTAATCAAGTGAAAAAGCCCCCCAAAGCAGAATATTTTTCATTGTTCTGCAACAAGCCCTCGGCGGACTAGAAATGTTCTGTGGTGAAAATTCCCATAATAGTGTTTTTTCTATACTTTTCTTTAAATTCTCTGCAACAGTACTGATTGTTCTGTGACATACATTGCAGTTTTATGCATATTCTGCTTCGGGTGTGAAAAGATGAGGGACTTCAGAAAATAAAATGTACATACCAGTTAGAAGCAACAGAGCTAAAGAACATGCCCCCCCCCCAACATTTAATGCCCACCCTGTGTAGTTTATAGAAATTTTGTGTGAATTAATCTTCTATCTATAGCAGTGCATGACAAATCCCAGGCACCAGGTGGTCATGGTGACTAAAAAATTAACATTTGCACCTGAAATTTTTTGTCTGGTTACTAAATTGGAATCTGTGGACAATACAAAATTTTTTGGAATTTATATCAGTGCATGCTATCAATATGGAAGGCACTCGCTGTATCTTAGAAAAAGTTAACAGAAACATTACTTTTCACTTGTTTTGTGGCACCTGAGAGCTGAGAAGAAAAATTTAAGTGTGAAGAAATTAACCTTTTAAGTCAAGGGTGTTCAACCCTTTGAAGAGTGCAGGCCACATTTCATTGGTTTGAAACTGTGTTGCGGGCCACTCAAGTGACCTGAAAATGTGCTGTTGGTCAATTAAATTATTTGTAAATGTGCCACAGGCCACTTAAATGTGATGCTTCGTTCATTTTTACAAAGTTTGTGGTCACAGGCCATATCAGATTACTCTGAGGGCCACGTTTAGCCCCCCGAGCCACAGGTTAAGCATGTATGTTTTGTGTGAAATATAGGGGTGTGACTACTTATAGAATCCAACAAAACCACCTATAAATCCAGGGTCATCTTAAGTCTGACCCATCCTTGTCTGACCCTCTACATTTTACAGCAGGAACCCTAGGATGGGGTCTTTCGTATGTCTCCTGGGTAGATTTTTCGTGAGTTCCACTATATTAAATTTATACTGTGAAAAAACACAAACTGATGAGAATAATATCGGGTGCCCAGGCTGCAGCTGTCAGTCCCACTCCTGTGAAGGGCCATGTCGGGGGGGGGGTCTCATGTCCATAAGTGACCCTCCAGTCCACCTCATGAGATTTTATACAGAACAATAAATTTTGAAGATAAATGGTAAATACTGTTTGTAGACTGTTATTTCCAGCGAAGTATGGGACTACAGAACATCATTTTGCCTAGGGGCCCATGATGGTGAGACTGCCCTAAATAGAACTCGGACTAGAGGGGTGTTCAACAAATTCTAGCCCAGAGTGGTCTGGAGACCAATGTTATTTACAAAATTTTTGGTTCAATATAAATTTACTGAAAAATCAATTCAATATGTAGAAAGAATCTCGCTTCTGGATGAGGGTCAAAGACCCTGGGTAAGACAGGGGAGCCACGAGAAAAAAATATGGTCCAAAAGGAGGCCACGGGTGAAAAAGGTTAAGAAACACTGCCCTAACGCATTTATGTTGTTCACTTGAGCTTGCTTTGTGTTCGTGTTGCCATCTATCTTCCCTTTTCTGAAGTAAAGATGGTGATGCTTGAATTTTTTTTTCATGTCGTGTGAGTATCGTGTTGTAGGTTTGCCTGCTTTCTATGGAGAGACTTTTTAAATAGGACACCAGCTTGCATTCGCGCCTCGAAGCTGGAAAACAGGGAATTTTTTACTGCAGAAAATTTTCAATTGGCTGTGGGTTCATTGCGTTGTCCATGTTGCAAAACACCATATACGGCTGTCGTAAAAATTTGTTGCACCTCATCAGTATAACTACATTCATCTTTTACATAATACGCTATGCATGTTTCTATATGATTAAGTTGCACAATAATTAATTCTGCAGCTGTGTGGTCTGCTAAACTTCATAAGAATCCACAGTGGATGTTGGCTGAAGTTTGATTTCTCTGTTGTTTTTCATCTGTGAGGTTTGAATAAAGGCGAGTCTTCCATTTGAAAAAACTTTCCACAGAGGGAAAACCAGACCTTCAACAAAAAAATTCAGACATCTGCCACTTTCATTTTGATGTGGAAGAAAGAAGGCAGCACTTCTTGAACCAAACACTTTGTAACTTGAACATCATAAATACATTTTGGCAGTGTTTTTCACGGTATTTATTCAACTCTCAATGATATATGAATGGAAAAAAACAATAAATTTTATTATTTTATGGGGGAGGGCATTAAAACTGACCTTCTGATGCTACAGAGGATCCATGGAGTATTGACTAATCTTCAACATTAAAGAGGTTGAGGGAAATTCGTTTGGAAATACCCACATTTTCTGGCGTGCACAAATTTGTTAGAAATTTCTCAAAGGCATGTTTACGAGATTACATGTATGATTTTTTAATTATTTCAGCAATAATAAATTCTGATGCAGCCATCTGATCACAGGTTAGATGGTAGTAAATTGCCTCTATGGACAGTGATGGGCTGTGTATGGTTATGGCTGTGTAAGTTCTTATCACATTTTCATTTATCAGTAACACGTGATAACTGTATTTTTCTTTTTGTTTGCAATAAAACCACTGTCTTGTTTTGTTTTTTAATGAAGTATGATAATGATATGACTCCATCGAAATAGACTATAAATAAAGATACAAGCAAATGGGAAGAAATATATAGTAAAGCAACTTACGCAAGGAAGTGAGGGAAACTTGAAAGAACGTCTTCGGGAATATCTGGTTGGTGATCGCACAAAGGTGATTTGCTATATTTCATCAGGTCATCCCGACTGTAAGCTATTTTGCGAGGCTCCGGTGGCGATATGTGTGGGGTGACCTCCTCTGGATGATCAGGTAGAGGGGGTGACGTTACAGACAACTGCTGCAACGGAAGCTCTTCCTACATTTCCAATGGAAAGTTACAAAATACGATACAAACATTCAGCACAAGGGAAAAAAATCCAACACCTACATTATCCCGAACGAAAAGAAAACACAGGGTGATCCAAAAGTCATGTAGCCTGTTCTAAAATATTTTATTTTTTAAATGCTATTAAGAAATAAATAAAAAAACAAAGTATTTTTTCAAAATGTCACAACATGTGTTCAAAATATGAGCCTTTTACATGAATGCAAGCGTGTATTCTTTCTGCCAGGTTTCTTGCCACTTAACCTTTTGATCACCCTGAAGTAGAATAGTCCCAATTTCATGTAATTTGTTCAGACAAGTGAAAAGGCATATTCAATAGTGTGCAAGAGTTAAACGTTAATATCCCAAGTATAACATTCTGTCTTTCTTTCTTACATAATAAGCATTATGTAAGAAAGACAGAATGCACTGTAGAGGATGAGAGGTTCGGCACCACTCATTCAATAGTGCAAATCTGCCAGTGTGACTTTCGTTTGTTTAAATAAATCACTGATAAAATGTATAAGAAAACATGAGTCAGGAGACACAGACACTGTCATATCACAAAATCACACTTCACAAAACTATGCTGGGTTATTCGTGTTTAATGGATTTATGCAGCAACTGGAGTAGTTGATGATCAGTAAATGCATTTGATGTGTAACTGTATCAGATCAACTGAAAATCCTTCACAAACAGTATCCGCCTTCTCCTCAAGCAATGGGATGTGTGCTCAAATGCTTACTGCGACTTCTTGTTATGAAAACATTGATTTTCCCAAACCTTGTTCTGTTTAATTCTGTCTAATGTCATCTGATATACTCACATCTCTTTCCATTCAACTCAATAAATTCATTAAAGCATTCAGGCTGCATTTGATCCACCCTGATGTTTTGGAGAAAATTTCTTATGTTGATCCATCAATGCAGACATTGAGATGCATCATTACATTAGGATATTTAAATATCCTAATGTAATGACTGTGTGTCAAAACTTACATTAGGATATTTAAATATCCTAATGTAAGTTTTGACACAGTCATTTGTTTACTGTGCAGTAGAGCCATCATATACATTGTTCGTTAAAATTATGTTGGAACCCATAATACTATTTGTGTACCCCTGCTCTCTATATAGGATGTTTATGAACTAATACAACAAACTTTTTGAGGGGTGACAAAAAAAAAAAAGCACAATGAAACAAACCCTTTCCATTCTAGAAAGTATGGGGGCACGCATGCAGTAGTTGGATGATAGAGGGTAATTTTGGCACAAACACATGGTTTGACGCAACTTGGAAAAGAGGAGAGGTATTTTAAAAAGACCAATAAGCATCAATAACTGCTTGAAATGACAAAATAATATAATAATATAGGTGCCAATTTGTAGGTGAGAGAAAGCTGTATTTGTCATAAAAAAGCAGTTTCATTGTCATACAAATAAAAGGGAAAATCTGTGATTTTTATGAAGTGCATAGGGTGACCCTTTTCCCAGGACAATGTCATATTTTACCTAATTATAGCTGTCTTCTTTTTTTCTTTTTCAAAAATCAGAGTCAAAACTTTGGTATTGAAATGACTTTCTAATAATGCTAATTAGGCAGTTGTGATAGACCAAATTGTGACATGAAAACTGTGTTTCAGGAAGAACTAATGGCTTTGCTCAAACAATAAGGAAGGCGGAAACCTTGAATACCACAGTGACTATTTATTCTGATAGCTTATCTAGTCTGTACGCTACAGATAACTCGCTTACGTCACACAGTATGGTAAGAGAAGCTGGAAAAGTCCTCCACAAAAACCTGAACATCCAAGTTTGATGGATACGGGCGCACATGGGTGAGTTGGGAAACAAACGGGTTGACCAACTAGCTAAGATGACAGCAATCACGAAAAAGTGTGACACCAGCGTAGCATTGCCATCGTCAGCAGCAAAAGCGCATTTTCGGAGGCACATGCTCAATCAGTGGCAGCAGAAATGAAGGCATGCTGATAGGCTGGGAAAAATTATTTATCACATGATACCAAAGGTCTCCAAGAAATGCCAGGTTTGGCATCGGGAGGCCATAATGTTCTTTAGTGGCATTGGCCCCTTTTCCCTAGCTTAATGCTTTAAGCGCATTGCTAATTGAAATTGTGTGTACAGCTTGGAAGATGCGCAGTTACATTATGCCATCGAACAGCCCACCTGAGGAACAAGTGCCGCAAATGTATGTCAGTGGAGAAGGAACATCAATTGCCATGCTGATGCTATGAGATGACTCCAACAGTTGATATATTTCATTGAGGTCAATGAAGATTCTTTGGTGCAACTGTCAACAGATCCAGGTGTGAACATGGCGAAGGGCGTAGCGAGGAGGGGGAGGACTTGGGGGTCTGGTCCCCCCCCCCCCCTGAAATGTGAGAAAATTACCAAAAAAAGGGAAAAAGATGGCCAAATCCATTGTTCTGTCACTTTGGTCCCCCCCCCCCGAACGAAATTTCTGGCTACGCCCCTGAACATGGCAACTTTGAGTCCACTTTGTATCCGCAGGTCGCTGCACATACAACAACAACAACTATCCGCTTCGAGTTAACACTTGTGCAGAAAATGTGACTGACTGGAACTTGATACTAGTATATTATCAAGAACTGTACCTGTTGTGATAATATAAACTCAGAATTTATTTATTGATATATTGTACATTTTTATTGATTTATTGCTGATTGTATACATGTGATTAGTTTTATTTAACAAATTTTATTTTGATTTGATTATATTAGCTGGAACTCACTGGCAATGTGCATGATTTCTCCTGCCCATGTATAAAAATTTGTATTTGCAGCCAGCAATGTAATTTTAATATTCAATAAATCTCTGGAAGCACCCGAGTTTCCATGGGACAATGTACTTAAATTATCCTGTGTGATAGAGCCTAGGTGTCTCTCCAGCAGTTGTGATTATACACATATACATATGAAATATGTCTATAACTTGAGCTTCTATATTTCTATTTCAGTTCTCTATAAAACAAGAAAAACTGCAAATACATAGTGCATAATAATTCTGGGGGAAAAATTCAAAGCTAAAAGCACGATTGAGCACAAATGTTATGCAGTTATATCATTTATTATCTCAAAACCAAAAGGTGATAAACGTAGCTCAAAAACATGAGCGTAACAAAAATATTCTGAACACCAAAATGACTATTCTTAGTCATCAATAAAACAGCAAAAAATGCTAAAAAAAAAAGGCGAGACTTCAGGATTAGTCACTTCATAAACAACTTGATTACAAAATGATCACACGTGGAGGAATGTTAGGTCAATATCAACAGGGATTTCCAAGGGAGCACAACAAAACGGAAAGGAACTTAGACGATGGAACAGAAAGGCATCAGTTATAAAAGTAGTTACTCACATTCAAAGAATGCTTTCGCACATTGCCATTTCTGAATGGTTCGTCCTCGGATGATGTGTCCAGAGTTGATACAGATGCTGTGCTCTCAACACTTCCCATCCATGAGGATCTCTGCAGAGAATTCCTAAAATGAAGTAAAAGGAACGAGTTATCAATTGTGAGAGTACTTCAACTCTGATAATTTTCATCACAATTACTTATATTTCTTTTTTTTATCCATTATCGAAGCATTTACTTGAATAAATATTGAAATACTGGATAATTACTTTGGCATGTATGTTTCGAAATTCATGGTATCAGATCTGTGTGGTGGTAGAATTTGCTCTGCCTGAAAGGTATATGTGTGAAGAAAAATCATCAGCAATAGAATCAACAGGAAAAAATTACAGAAATAACATACAGGTCACAATAAAGCTATAGACACCTGTAATTATACACATTTACATGATGTGTGGTACTTAGAAGACAAGGTGCGCTGTATAGTATAATGAAAGTCTGAGAGATACAAGTACAGCTTATAGCAAGAATCTCAGTATAACGAAAGACTTATGATAGTCAAAGAGCTAATGTTAAAGATACAAGAAATTATTGACATTACTCTGAAGTACTTACACAGGATTGACACAAAAAGTGCCATTTTTACCCCCCCCCCCCCTATATTCTCAGATTTCTTACTATACTACATCAATTAAAACAAATCTTGTTAATCATTAAGAATGCATATTTTCATATCACCTGTTTTCTCCTCCTAATTGCTCAAATTTAATTAAGTATTAATGAATAAACTACAAACAAATTACAAACAAAAAATGTGAATACTAAACATTTGTGTTTATGTAACATGAAAGGTCGTTGAGCAACAATAATTAACTCTGGATAACATTTTTTTTATACAAAGAAGTGCTTTTATTCATGAAGGCTCCCCTGCCATCGACGGGAATGCTTGGTAGCAACTCAGTATCACACATATGGTCCACAGACATCTCCAATTCACTAGATGTACAACCAAAGGGCCATTCAGCATCAACCAAATAAAACAAATTCTACTGACAAGATTGTTTCTTGCACAATTGCTGGATGTGTTTCCAACTTGCATGATGTTGCTTAATATAGTTTAAACACTTTTATTCTTTCACAAATTTAATGGGTTTTGGTTAAAAAAATGAGAATTTAAAATTTTAATACAAAAAATAAAGTTGAAAACCCATGAAAATACTCAGTGCAGCTTAGCCAAGTTCAACTCCCTATATTTTCCATCAATTTTTTCCATGCACAAAATTTAGAAATAGAGCAGCTTTCTTTCTGCATTGTATCTAGGGATTAAGTTCAAGAAAGTCTATATTTACCCCAAAGATCTTCTATACTTTTAATCACAGACTTTACCAGTAACACGCAACCTTTATCAGTAACGTGCATAACCCCTACCAGGCTATTTTTATTTCAATATCATTGAAACCGAATTTAATTTCTTTGATATAAATCAATAATTTTTCAAAATAATCATGTAATTTAAATCATGATCGGCATACCCTGTTTGGTCATTCCACTAAATTGTTTTGAGAATATAAAATTCTATGCAAAGACATTGCAGAGGATCAACTGCCATTGAGAAGAAAATTTTCATGACTGAGTATTTTTATTTTTTAAAGCATAACTGCATTTTCAAGCGCTATTAAACCCTGCATTTTCAAGCGTTAATAATGATGACATCTTTAATGATGAGACTTCTTTCAAATCTCTTTCTCTCTGCCAAAATAAACATATAAATGCCAATAACTCATATTACACAATCTCAATTACACACTCTCAATCTGCAGCATCTTAATAGCTTTTATCAACTGCAGCAATTCGGCTTATAACAGACAAAAAAAAAATTATGAAGATTTAATCAACAGCTGGTTAATGTGAGGATAAATTTAGGAAAGGAAGGAAATTCAACAGTTCTTGCAAGGAATTCAATCCACATCCTCTCATTCGCCAGGTGAGTGCCCTAGATTGTAGCCTAGGAAAAATTGAACTACTTTGTAGTAAGGAAATATTGAAATTTGTTACCTTTGTACTACAAAAGCAACAAATTTCAATCTTTCCTTAGAGGTCGTGTGTACTGAACGGGATTGTACATGGATGGTCTGACTTGACTCAGGTCAAAGCTCACAATTGCTGACACTGCTAATAAGATGGTGACTTATCCAAGGATGATGTCACTCTCTGCTGTAGATAAAGATTTATTCAACAGCTGGCTGAAGCGAAGATGAATTTTCTTTCTTTCCTGCCTAAATTCCTTTTCACTTCAGCCAGTTGATTAAATCTCTGTATGGATAGTGGAGAGTAATGTCATCCTTGGATTTGAAAAAAATAAATAAAAATTGTAGCCTAATCGACCCACTGTTCAGTAACATCGGCATGAATGGAGACTCATCATATTTGGCAAAGTCCATCTTTCATTTATTAGTGAAATGGAACATTTTGTAGCAATTCAGCCCAATAGTGATTGGCAACCATGGTGATATAGTGTATATATAGATAGTATTTCATACAAATCAAAAGCATAGGAGAAATAAATGTTATGCTCTCACAAATTACCTTATAGACTCCAGATTGTTCAGCAAAATGCTTTGTCAGCACATATTTAGAAATCTAGAATTGTACACAAACTATGAATATACACATATATGAATGAACCAACACAAAATATAAACCTTCAACTCTCAAATTACGCAATCAGTCAGAGACATAACTCTGCATTTGCAAAAGAAAAAATAATTTCCCCTATATAATCATTAGGGATACGTAAATTTCGCAAAAAATTTTTTTTAATCAGAAACTTTGCATTTATTTGCGAAAAAAAAAAATTCAGATCAGAAATTTTGCATTTATTCACAATAATGAATTCCAAATGAAAAATTTCACTTTCGTACATACACACACACACGAAAAACAACTTGAATAAATGAAACGGTTTAAATCAAAAATTTCGCATTAAAAAAAAGTATCCCTATTTTCTATTAATTTAACCTTATTTTTCAAATGCTTTTTATAGCATCATTTTCCGAAATCCAAAAAAGTTGCATACACAATCGGGTATACATATAACATAGCCAGTGGATAAAAAATATGGTTGTGAAATCCTTAAAATTTGTCCCATTCACGTCTATACATTTTTATCTCTGTTATACCCTGCTTAAAACACGCTGTGGATATAACAAACCAAAAAAAAGATGGGCTAAACCAACAAAAATAATCCAGATATAATACTGCAAAAAAAAACCAGGAAAATATAGTCAAAAACAGCCTTTTATGGACAACATTCCTTGTATATATGCGAGTGATATCTTAGACCTAAAGTTTTTCAATAACTGCGAAAATACGTGGATGGAATAGTTACACTTCTTAATCAACAGATAGCACGGAATATTATAATTGACAAAATTTAGCGCCACCTGTCGATAATAAATACAGTCGAATACCGTTATAGCGAAAATCTTTTAACGAAAACTTTTCCAATCCTTCAAATCAATTTACATAGCAACAATGTATTGTACAATTTCGGTATAACGAAATGAAAAATCTATTATAAAGAACTCGAAAACAAGTTTAAACAAACGAGTCAATCTCCATCTACTCTTTCAACGTTTTTGAAAAAAATCAGACGAAATTGAAATTGTAAATTCAAACAGTAGTTATTGGATCTCCTAGGAAAAAGATCTAACTTTCAAATTTACAAGATGTGGATGCAGCTGTCTTTACCTGCTTTCAGGACATTCGTTCCCGAAATGTGCCAGTTACCGGTCCACTCATAGGTGAAAAGGTTTTGGAATTCGCAAGTGCTTTTGGATGCGAAAAATTTCAAGCAAGTGGCGGATAGCTGAATCATTTCACAGAACGGTATTGTGTGGTAGCAAAACAGATTTGCGGAGAAGCAAATTCAGTTGGTATGGAAAATGTGAATAAATGGAAAGCTGCTGAAAAATAGCGAAAGTGATAAAGTCATATAATCAATCCGATGCATTCAATGCAGACAAAGGTGACAAAGCCGGAATCTTTTTCCAACTGTTACCCAACGAAACTTTGACATTTAAAAAAACAAGAGCATTTGGTGGCAAAAACTCCAAGTGACCCTTAACTGCTTTGTTTTGCTATAACATAAACAAAACCAAAAAAAAGAAAAGTTATAGTAATTGGAAAATTTGTAAATCCATGGTGCCTGAAGAACGTGAAATCACTGCCTTGTAATTACAAATCAAGTTAAAGGGCTTGGATGATAACAAGAATTTTAAATGAGGGGCCAGTAACGTTTTATGGAAAAATAAAGCGAAAAAAATAGAAAGATATCCTGCTTCTCTCTTATCGGCAATTGCACGGCCCACATTGAATTTTCAAAATTACAGTGCATTCACATCAAATACTTGCCTATTAACTGCTCGTCTGTTTTGCAACCGTTTGGCCGATGCATAATTAAGGTGGTGCAAGGAAAATATACACAACTGCTATATAAACGTAAATAACTATTTTTTCTTTAAAATCAAATTCTGCTACAACAATTTTTTTTTGCGCATGTTAAAAATCGGAAATTCCTTTATAATGAAATTTCGTTATAAGGAAGTGATTCCTTCAGTCTCTTGGAGTTCGTTATAACAGGATTCGACTGTATAACTATTTTGGAAATAAAATTTTTGACATTTAATAAAATCCTGTCTTCCTGTGCAGAACTATATCATCTATGCTTTTCGAATTATGGAATTTTTACTTGTTTTTATAACTTTATGATCTTTTTATTGGTGGTCTCAATTCAAGTTGAAATTGGTGGCTAATTCAAGTGTGTTATTAATTGGTGAATTCATGAACATCAGTGGGATTATTTTTTCTGAGTTTTTCAAATGCACAATACTGTCAACTTTAAAGGGAAAAACTATTAGCATAAACTCAAAAAAATCATTAACATTTCAAAAAATATCTGCATGTTGTGTTAATGACATAAATAAATCAAACTTTGAATTATCTAAAATATTAGGGGGGGGGGGAATCAAATTAAACAGGTAATTTGACATTAAATTGAACAGGAGACTCAAGGAGAGTTCCTGAAATTCAAATTATTCAAAAATTTTATATAACCTAGTTTGAATTAGCCAAGTTCCCATGTATAGAAATATGTCTTAAGTATAAATAATAGAAAATGCCAGAACATTTCTCTTTTCCTTAGGTTTTTCATTATTATTCTTGGAATTGGAGGCAGGAGGGAAAGCACTATCAGGTACACAAAATCAGAAAAAATATTTTCCTAGAAAAAATGTGACACTTTACAGAGGATTCAGTGATTCAAATTGTGGATCAGTGAAAACTTAAGAACCACTTAACACTAGAAAGACAGATCACGAGAGTATACCTAGAAAGACAAGATGGGGTCAAAATGACCCCCCCCCCCCCCATAGTTTTTCTTGCAATTTTCGGATACCTTAATGTTTCAAATCACGGTATATCATTTTTAATACATAAGTAGAGTTATAACACAAAAAACAAAGGGTGAAACCAGTGATTTGTTAATATATTTTGTTTTTATCTAGCACTCAAAGCATTTTGTACAAATCACCTCTCTCGATGCACTTTTGCCGCACACTGGTTTTTTGCATTACGTACGAGAGATTGAGGTGTTTTCTTATCTTTGCAGTTCCTTCTTACTTGGCATTTCTGTCATTTTTTGTCTCCATCAATAGGTGTTTTGCATATTATCGCATTTTGAATTGTACTTTTCAAGTTGAAATACTCAGCACAGAGTTCTTCACATAACTGCAATATGTAAGTTCTCAGAATGATCTTTTTTCCTGCCACTTTTTTGTACAAAATCAAAGCATTTATCGCTGACATATCCAAAATGTTAGAAAATACATGCATTGGCCAGCGATGACTTCCAGTCTTGGTCGTGTATAATCGCATCATTTGATCCACTCCATATTTAGTTTCGTTATTACAGGCAAATGTTTCTGGGGTCTTTTTTTCGACAAGGTATCATTTCTCACGATTTTACGTTTCTTATTTCTCAGTGGCGTTCTATTTTGTATCAACTGATGCACGATCAAATTTTATTTTGATTAAAATCTTTGTTACAGAACTGCTACTTGCTTCTCCACAGTTCGACATATGGTAGATTTCATGCTTTTTTGCACTTTCATCATCACTGCTTCTAGAGTTTCTCTCATCTAATCTTTGCAACTCCTGGAGTATTTCTTCTTCAGTAAATATACGTTTTCTCGCCATTTCTAAACTGTTTGAAATTATCACGTGCACTCAAATTTTCTACGTCAAAGGACAAACAATTTATCGGATAATATGGAAAGAATGCTTGACAAAAACCAAAAATTACACACCTGCTGACGGACACTTGCAAATAAGAATGAGAGGAAAAGAAAGGTCACACGGAAGGTCAAATGCAAAAAAAGACTTTCAGAAGGATTATAACCTATTTAAAAATCAGTTGTGACGATAACAGTAGTATTTACGGCATAATGTGCTAGGATATAAGGAAGGATCATAATGATCCCCTTCCGTCTTTCTAGGTATATCCACTCGTATCTTCGTTGTTAAAAAAAGATAACGAAAAAAGCTTTGGTATACAATAAGAACATGCTAATTCAGGAAAAGTCGAAAAATTTCAGGTGGTTCAGTTTATTTTTAGCAGAGATATGCAAGCTTAAACAGCGTGCAGGGTCATAAAGACCCCCCGTCCGTTTTTCTAGTGTTAAAAGGTTAAGGAAAGAAAAAAAAGCAAATAGAATTTCTTACCTTCAGAAGCTCCAAGCTTGAGCAAGATAGCTTTATAGTATCATCGCTGAAAGTTACTTCATCGCTGTATTCGCCAATTGAGGCATCACCCATGCTGAAACTATGTGATAACTGCTTCCTGGGATATTGTTGGTCTTCTAGGTTCATGACAGGCATGATGTGACTTGGTTCTTCTATTTCTTCTGATGCTATGACCTCTGCTTTCTCCTGATAAATAGGAGAGTGGAGCAAAAAAAAATCATATACGAGAGAATCATATGATACAATATATATTAGAATAAATTCAAAAAGAAATAACCAACACTTCCTTTAGCAGGGCTTTACTGATTCAGGTCTGTAAAGTGGGTTCCACTAGGCCAGCGGTTCTCAACCTTTTTTGACTTGTGTCGAGCCCTTTTAAGTAAAAAAATTCTATGGCGGCCAATTTTTTAATTACTCCTCAAAGATCCTGATTTATTTTCACTATTTAAAAGTATTTATAATTATTTTTTTTAATTTCACTGTTTTTTTTATTTTCCTACCTCTGCTCTGCACCGGTTGAGAACCGCTGCACTAGGCTAATGAGTAAAATATCATGGGTCCTTCCTGGTCTTGCAATGCTCTGAGATACCACTCTGAGACAAATACAAATGACATAACAGGTGAAGCTGGAAGCAATTAATAGTAATAAATTATGCAAGGCCATCTGGGGCCATCATCGGATTATGCATGAAGAGGGAGGTCCCTCAGCAGTCCCTAGGTGAAGAAATACAAACAAAGGTGGGAGGCACTCCCCCCACCCATATGTGCCCTCACGAAAGTGCAGCAGTCAAGTGAACGAGTATGATTTGCAGCCAATACTAAGGGGACTCACTGAAGCCACGTATGCGCCCTCACGAGAGTGCAGTAGTCAGATGAGGATTTAAAACTTGTAGCCTGGAAGACGTCGATCTGCAATAAATGATCGGTCATCACGGTAGTGACGTCTGGACATGACTATACATATAAGAACCTATTATTACTGAAGACTCAATGATGACAATCGAACTGATGTGGAAGCTGGACAATATAACATAGTATCACAAAAATGAGAAACTTTGCCTGGTTTTAATTTATACAAAAATTGCCATGTTTTTAAGACAAAACCATTGACTTAACCAATGACTTGACCATTCGACCAATTGAATTTATTTGTTTTTAAAACGTGGCAATTTTTGTATAAATATAACATAGATTTTGATACATATGGTTCACAGTGATTTGAAATTTTATATCCGAAGGTTATCAAGAATCATTTGATGATTGCTAGATTCTTTATGGAATGGAGGACTATACACCATTATCTTATAATCATGTTCATAATTTTGATTGCCCATTGGCATAGACCATTTATATTTTTTACCCGAGGAGACTATGTTTCTGTTTTCAATGAAACTTTCCAGACAGACAGACACGCGCGGGTGTGCGCACGGACACACACACATACATATATTCAGGAACACTCTATATCTCTCTGAGATGGGAAGCACGGTGTGCCCAGTCTTCAAAAATCTTAATTGCCTAGGTGAACAACATGTATTAAGACAGCCCTGCATGAAAAGTGTTTCCAAAAAAACCATAAATACAGGAAAGTATACCAGGTTTGCGACTTGCAAATAGAAGCCATCATGCATATATGGCCAGCAAACAAACATTGTGCACTGATGCTCTCTTGCTTTCTGATGCTTTCCGTCTTGCACAGCTTCCGGATATGATTTCTGATGATCCTGAGTTGCATTGCACGGCAATTTGTTGGGCTGAAGCTCTTCCGTTGCAGCACACACTGCTTGTCGGTTGCCTGGCACCTCTTACATTCACAAGCGGTTTCCGCCCACTATTTTGTTTCCCCTTAAGTTTTTTGGCTTAGCTGCCATTCGTTGAAGGCTCAAGATACTGTTGTACAAGAAAAGTCAAGCCAGTTTTTCGCTTCAGAAATACTGGTACTGCCCCTTCTGGTCCACAATCTTGCCGTGTTCAAAGTCACTCAAATCTCATTTTCCCCATGAACAGGCAAATTGTAACGTTAACTGGTGCTTTTGACCAGTTGAAAACTTGTTATCAGCAAATACGGTTTATTATGTCTATGTACATGCTGTACGGACAAGTCAAATATTGAGTGAGGGGCGTTCGTAATTTTTTGTAATAGTATGATGTACTTAGTACAAAAATTAACAAAGCATAAACATGAAATATAGGCTAAGTTCTTGCAAAACCTATTTAAGCCTATATTACTGTTCATTGATAAATGATTACACAAATGTGAAAAGGTAATATTGTAATTTTATTAATGCATTATTTTTAAACTAGACCAGATAGTCGCAAGCCAGATAGTCTAGAGCAGTGATTCTCAACCCGGGCGATAGAATGTTCCAGCGGTAGAAGCTACGGTATAGCATGTGATCCTATGGGTTAGGTTGTGTTGGGGGGAGATGGGAAATAAAAATTTCTGAAGAATAGGCGATGGGACAAAAAAGGTTGGGAAACTATGGTCTAGAGCAGCGTTTCCCAACCAGTGTGCCCCGACACCCTAGGGTGGCGCTATATCGGCTAAGGGGTGCCGCGAGATATTATGGAGATAGATAAAAAACATATAAAAGTCCACTTAAGGTCTTAAAAAAAATTGTATGTCGAATTTAATTACTCTCCTGCATGACAGATTCATCGGATAAGTTGCCATCCGGTGGCAGTGTGAGCTTTGGCCTGTGTTAGGTCTATCTGTCCATGTACTGCCCCGTTCAGCAAACAACATCTATAACTGAAAGCCTCCTTACGAAGCTCGTGACGACAATGAAGAAGTCCATTCAATCTATAGTCATTGGATATACTGCAAAAAAAAGGTAAAGATATCGCATGCGTCCGCCTGATAAATCCAACGGCTGCAGGTGAAATGGACTTCTTCAGTGACGCCAAAGGTTCGTGCGGAGGACTTCTGCTATAGATGGCTAGTAAAGAGGATTCATTGGCTTTGTAGTTTAATGGCCTTGGGTGCTTGCCCGGCCAGATGAATTTTCTTTCGTGAGGAGGAAATAAATTTCACTGCTTGCGAACGAGGTGAATTTATTGATCTTTGCGCTGATTCCACGCTCAGAGGTAAGTTCAACAAAAGAGTGAGGCATCGGTTGCTGCTTTTTGGCTTGGAATGAGAGAAGAGTACCTTAATCTAACAAAAAAGCAACACACTTTTGTCCTTTTCAATATCATATCTATGCGAGCAAGCCTTCTCTGCTATGGCGACAATAAAATACAAAGCAAGAAATAAACTACTACCACTACTCAACCATACATGCAGCTTGTACACATTCCTATATGGAATCTCTATCAAATTGGTACATGCTGGAATGTGCGCATATATGTTGTAAATCTAACACGAAGTTCGTTTTTGTATAATGCTTGTTATGTGTAGTGCTGCCATCTGTCAATAAATAGTTTGCAAGATCTTCAGGACAATTTACGTGTTTCATTGCCAACTGTAAGGAATGATTTCAAGTATCTGTGCTCTAAGCATCAATCACAAGTTTCATATTAATGATTAATCGAACAAAACTTTATCAATGTATTTTTACTCAGTGATTTTCGTTGCAGTAAACTGCATTTGGGTGTATTCAAAGGAAGGGTGCCCCAAGTTTTCAATGTTATTCCCGAGGGTGCGCGAATTTTAAAAGGTTGGGAAACACTGGTCTAGAGTTTACTGTATTCAGGGGTGGAAAATGAAAATGATTTTTTGTAGCAGCAAAAATGTTGTTTTTGTAGCAGCATTTATGAATTTTGTAGCACTTAAAATTTTGGCAGTATAAATAAAATACACAATTTCATATACATACATGTAGTAGCATACACAGGATTACTTTTTACTTTAAAAATCAGTGTTATCTCAGCTCGGAAGAGAGGAGGTGTTCCCCCCCCCCCCCCAGATTTTCTCTAGAAGAAATTTTTTTTTTTTTAATCAAAAAAATTTTGAGAAATTTCTTCATATATTTATATTTTTACATTCTGTACAATATCAACAAATAAGAGACTTTTAACATACAGACATTTTAACATATGGTATTTCAGATTTCAAAACTAACTGACAATGAGTGTTTTTAGATTTAGCTTGTAGACTTGGTAATCACTAATTTAAAAAAAAAATCACTACAGGACAGATTTGAAACACTCATCAGAAAGGTAACTACTTTTCTTGTTTTTGCCACTGATGCAAATCTAAGTTGTGCTTTTACTATTCTTCAGTTTCAAGCATTTTTGAACATTTGATCTTGCTTCTTTTACCAGAATTTACCCATTTCATATTTAAAATTATGTGCTTCTTTTTGAGTTCGCTCTTGATCAGTTACCTCAGTTTGATTCAACATACTTTGAGATGACTTCTTTCACTGGGTCATTCTTAGAATATTTATTAGAAATTCTAAGAAATTTAATAGTGATTAAAACTATAGACTTAAATTATTTTTAACTTAAACTATAGTAATTTAAACTATAGAAACCAAAACTATAGAAAATAATGATTAACTGTTAGAAATTTAATAGAATGATTCTGTTTCCACAAAAATTTCAATCCAAATGCATCTGTTTTCACTCCCTATTTTTCACTTATTTTGTGACCTTTTTTTCATTTCATTACTTTTTTGGGATTTCGTCACTTTCCATGATCGTAGACACCCTGAATTTGCTGACGGCTTTAGAGTCGCAACTCCTGATGGTGAAGGATGACTCGTCATTGCTGTTTTTCCAGTGAGATAATACGTTCTTTTGTGAACTTTTCTGTTCTGTTAAAGGATACAGGAATGTTTCGTCAAGTACAGGCAGTCAGGGAAAATTGATGCAATTTGAAAAATAAGTAAAAAATGCATAAATCAAAGGAGTCTACCTTTTCTTGCAAAAAAAAAAAAAAAAAAAAAGAAGCTCGAAACAGCAATTGAAGGGTTTTTTTTTTGTTCTGCAGATGAGCGGCAATTTGTATAGTTTGACCCCATTTTATACGTTGTCTATAGCTTGGGTGCCGAATCCTGGGAAAGAGGACCTGAAGCTGATTCCATTTGTGGTCAAAAGAAATGAAATTGCGGGAAAGACAAATGATATTATTAGAAAGTCAGCTTCTATTGTGATACGACTTCAAAGTTTCTTAAGAGAAAATTTTGTTTTTGGCACAAGATGGCACAGAATTGGAGAATTTACACATTTTTGTAGCAGAATGTAACAAACATCAGAAATTGTAGCAAAATGTAACCAAACATCAGAAATTGTAGCAAAACATACATTTTCACCCCTGCTGTATTTGGTAGAAGAGTCATATAGCAACCGAATATTCACTAATTGATAAAATTGAAAATGTATCACAGCTGTCTCATAAAGTGTCTGCAGAATAAATGAAATTTTTTTTTTTAAGGTTTTGATTAATATAAATTTTTATCTTAGAAATATACATTTCCTTGGCTGGAGAATTCATATATTTTTTTGGAGGGGGGGGGGTCTTATACATGGTTTTCTTTTTTATCGTAGTGGTTCTCAAATGAAGGGGGAGGATGCACATACACAATTATACAGTAAAACCTTTTTTACAGACACCGGCAGACAAAAAAAATCGTCTGTAACAGAGAGGTGACAGTTAATCAATACTTTTATTATACACAAAGGGAAATTATTATTTTTAAAAAAGGGGTGATCGCTAAGAGGGGTTTAACTGTATATGGTATCTAAAAAAAAATCATATGAGCTGCAGATGAGATGTTGAAAATTCATGAGCAACAAATTGAAAACAGCTTATCAACAAAATTCAGAAAAAAATATTAATTTTGTTTTTAGGAAAGTCTGACTTACTCTCATTGGTGAGGCATTTCTTTTAATTGTGTCTTCAACAAGGCTCTTCGCATGACTGCAAATGATTAAAGAAAAATTAATTTCATACAAAAGAATTCTCAATATGAACTTGCTACAACTGTCCATGGCGGTGATCACCATAGAGTATATTGTAAAATATTTTTCAAATTGTATTGAAAGTATATACAGTCGGACCTGCTTATAACCAGCAGCTCATTTTCAGCAACAAAAAAAAATCAGATAAACATTTTGGATATTAAGCGCTTATAGCGAGGTTATATAAGATTATATTGATATTTGACACATAAAATTTTTTTTTTTTCACCCTCTGTAACTTGATGATTTCTATTCAACTCCGACATTGACTTTTTGACATTTTTCCTCCAAAAAATAAAGAATACAACACACTAGAAAGGAAAAATTCTACAAATGATCTCACTCAAACATGTGTGGAGTCTGTATTAAAAGTTAAAGGAATGGAGAAACTAGGAAGCATTGAATTAGTCATCTTTTAAAATTCTGATTGGTTAGTTTCTTATCTTCATTTTCCATGCTCTTATTCCATTCTTCTAGAGGAAGCATTGCTGTTCCTGCACATTGATAACAAACCTAAAGGAGTGATAAACTTTTTGTCTGACCATTACATCGACAGTCATCTTTTGTCAAGTATGATGTCTATATTATAAGAGCTGTGAAAGAAATTTGCAAATATTTTGTGTGGTTTTTCTTGAATTTACTTTCATTTTCTTTTATTTTCGTATTCATTTTTAAGGTTTTCCTTTTGAATCCCTTGTTAAATCTGAGCTGCTATAAAAAATCTGCTTGCTAAAACCAACAAAATTACTATTCAATTAGCATTGCACCAAACCAAATCATTAATTTGGCTTTTTGATTGCGTCTTCAACAAGACTCTTGGCATGACTCCGAATGATTAAAGAAAGATTGATTTCATATAAAAGAATTCACAATATGAACCTGCTACAACCATCCATGGCAGTGATCACCATCAATCAGGTTTGCATAAATTTGCTTGTTATAATCGGGTTCGATTATAAATAGAAAGCGATACTGAAAATGTTTTTGTAAAAAAATCATTGCACTTCTATGTGAGCTGCTTTTGTTGCCCAGATGATATCCAATCGATAACCACATTCCAGCTATGTCCATTGCGTCCAAATGGCGTATCATAATATATCATAATAATGGATATAGATATGATATTTTTCCTAATGAGATTGAGGCGACCACCGATTGATAGCAACTTCATTTCCAACCCATCTCATTAATGCCAGTAAATTATCCTCTACAGCATTTGCAGAGTGACAGTTGGTTGTGAGATCGACATATTATCTTTCCGCAAGATGTTTATACCCGTATTATTATTCCTACGGATCTTTTTCGTGCTACACGATCACGACTCATCGTTTTTTCTCTACTGTTCCCATACTGGAAAAAACATCGCCGGATCATCTATTGCTGATCTTTTTTCCACAACTTTCAGACCCAAGCCGTGTTGTTCTTTCACGCTCACAGGTCAGTGTGCCTCCCCACACTCAAAGTGGACTCTCTCCACACCTGATGCTGCCACCTGGAACTGGTTCTCTCCCAAACACAGGGCATTCCCTGGCTGCTATATAAACGATTTTCTACAGTGTGTTGCAGGTTGCGAGATCGACATATTATCTTTTCGCAAGATGTTTATACCCGTATTATTATTCCTACAGGTTAGTCAATTTTTCATATATATCAATCGCGGTATTCTATTTGTTTTTCTTAAGTTTTTTAATTTTAGTTCAGTCTTGTCGATCTCACATCCTTCATCTGATTTTCTCATGTACTTTGTTTTTTGTTCCTCCCATAGCTCCTCTACCTATCACATGTCTGTTTTTGTCATGGCCTACCTTAGTCATTTTTTGTTTAGGTTTGTTCCTCTCGATAAGCAGTTTTTCATCTACCTACCCACCTGTTTCTACAGCTTTTGCTCTCCGGTGATATCGAGTCAAACCCCGGCCCACGGGTCATCCATTCGCCCAAAGCTTCCCAAATTCAAACACGATCAAGTTCCCTGTCTGACCCTTCGAAAGAACCAGACAACCCTTCCCCCTCTGATTCCTCCATCCTTCTCAATATCCAGGATACCCAACTTGCCATACTAAACCAACTCACGCTCCTATCTCAAAAGCAAGATTCCTCTAGTGTCCAACTCAATGGATTATCTGAACATCTGAGTGAGGTAGAGGACAAATTTTTACCTATTGAAGATCTTCAACACCAAGTCTCCGACCTCTCCTCTGACCTCTCTAAACTTCGTTCTTCTCTCGCCTCAAAGGTTATCGACCTAGAAGAATCTAAAATACTTAAATGCTGTTCTGACCTTCCAGAACTTGAAATTTCCGCCTCCGACATCGACCGTTGTCATAGAATTGGCTCTAAAAGAATCCCAGGCCCCAGACTTTCAATTATTAAATTTAATAAACTCAAAACCAAAACTGAAATCCTTGAAAATTCATTTCAATTAAAAAACACTAGCATTTCAATTTCCGAGGACTTTTCACCAGAGACACGCAGGCTATGTGGACAAATCTGGGGGGGGCCTCCCAGAAATACAGTGAGTCCGGTCTGAAAGTTAAACTCTTTCATAACTTTGCTCTTATCAATAACATCAAATACATCTGGGATCCCAGCCTTAATGATATTATCCTGCTTTCCCAAACCCCTCCCAGTATTACTCCTCCTTCTGACCTTCCCCAACCTTCACCTCCTCTCCCTTTAGTCCCCACCCCTCCAACCCTCCCTCCTCCTTAATCTCCCATTCTCCTCCCTGAAATAATCTCTTCAGAATCGGAACAGTTAATACAAGAAGCATAATTAATAAAATATCTTCCTTCGAATCCATCCTACTGACTCATAATCCTAATTTTCTTGCGATTACAGAAACTTGGTTGCATAGTAATATCAGCAATACCGAATTTTTACCACCAAATTTCTCTGTCTTTCGTAAAGATAGAAACAAACGCGGAGGAGGCGTAGCCCTTGTTTTCAACAGTTCTATACCCCTAATGGAAATCCCTCTTGAATCAAATATTGAAATTGTCGGTGCCGAATGGCACCATCACAACCGCACTCCCATTGCAATTTTCTCCCTTTACGTACCCCCTGCCTCGGACCCTCACTACTTCATTGAACTTGAAACAATACTGGACTGATTTCATAATTCTCATCTTCTAATTATAGCCGGTGATTGGAATCTACCCGGTATAGATTGGCATAAAATGCAGTCCCTCTCGGGAAACCATGGTATTAACAATAGAGTTCTCGACATTTTCCTAAAATTTAACTTTGTCCAAACCATCTTGGAACCCACAAGAATATCCAATCACTCAATCTCCACATTAGACCTAATTGCAGTTTCCAACAAAATTCTGGTTTTCCATTCTTCAGTTTTTGATGGCTGTTCCGACCACAAAATCCCTTTATTAGATTTTTTTCTTCATCATACCATCCCTCCTTTTTATCGTGCCAGAAAACTAAACTTTAACAAGGCCAACTATCCTCTCATGCAAAATATCCTTCGTACCCACTTTCCAGATTTCATCTCCTCTTCTAACGATATTCAACGTCTCTGGAGTAAATTCAAAACTGTTATAGATAAATGCAAAGCCACTGTTCCTACCAAGTGCTCCTCATCTAAAAGTTTCTTTAACCCTTGGATCAACCGTGACATTATCCATCTCAAAATAAGAATTCGACATGACGTCTCTAAACTCAAATTTAATGACTCCTCTACTCTCAGAAACAAAATCTTGATCTCCACTCGTAACCTCAAAGACCTTATTTCTCGCCACAAATCCAACTACCTATCCCACTCATTGCCTTCCTATCTCAAAACAAATCCCTCAAAATTTTGGAATTTTCTCCGTCCCAAAGCAGCAGGTACCTCCTTGCTCAAAACTTCCAACTCGGACCTAACCTCTTCCCTTGATCTTGCCTCCGTATTTAACAGGGCCTTCTCCTCTGTTTTTTCCTCTGATCCTACACCCCCCCCCCAATACGTCTTTTTTGATTCACTTCATAACTCCTGTCCCATCTCCTTTTGTAAAGCTGGTCTCCTGAATCTTCTAAAAAAACTAAAACCCCACTCTACTGGCCCAGATGGGATCCCCAATCATATCTTAAAATTCTGTGCCGATGAAAATTTGCAACTCTCTTCTCATTATATTCAACGTCTCACTGAATACTTCTAATCTACCCAATGACTGGAAAATTAATAAGATAATTCCTACCCATAAATCTGGTTCACTGTCCCACCCTCTCAATTTTAAACCTATTGCAATCACCTCCTCTTGCTGCAAGCTCTTAGAACACATAATCGCCAAGAATATCCGTACCCACCTCGATTCGATCAACTTTTTCTTTCCTAACCAACATGGATTTCGATCATCGTTATCTGTATCTACCCAATTAACACTTTTCATACATGACTTAACAAACTCCATTGACAAAAATCTCCAATCCGATATCATTTTCCTAGATTTTTCCAAAGCATTTGACAGGGTGCCCCATAATAAACTTCTACTAAAACTCTTAAACCTTGGACTAAATGTTCAACTGCTGAAATGGGTGGAGGCCTTCCTTATTAACCGTAGCCAGTTTGTCTCGTACAAGAGCCAAAACTCCCCTTTCCTTCATGTGAAATCTGGCACACCCCAGGGCTCGGTCCTCTCGCCATTATTACTTCTAATTTACATAAATGATTTACCTGACTCCATAAACTGTCACATCAGACTCTTCGCTGATACCTGTGTCATCTATAAAACAGTGTCCAATCTTTCTGACCAAGAATCTCTCCAACACAACCTTAACATTCTTAACATTATCTTCAAATGGTGCTCAACCTGGGAATTACCCCTAAATCTCTCAAAAACTGTTTTTATGA
This sequence comes from Pholcus phalangioides, assembly GCF_987345545.1. Taxonomy (NCBI): domain Eukaryota; kingdom Metazoa; phylum Arthropoda; class Arachnida; order Araneae; family Pholcidae; genus Pholcus; species Pholcus phalangioides. Next base: position 44,278,709 of record NW_028301603.1, on the reverse strand, counting down.
AAGTTACCCCTAAAAGAATCACCCACGAATTCCCCTATTCTATAAACGACTCTTTGATCTCTGAGGTTTCCCATTATAAATACCTGGGCATTATATTCTCTTCCGATCTCCGCTGGAACCTTCACGTTGATTATATCTTTAATAAATGTCTCCAAAAACTCTATTTCCTTTGCCGTAACCTAAAATACTCCACCCGTCATGTTCATCACTTGTGCTACCAAACATATATTCTCCCTGCCCTCTCCTATGCCTGTGAAGCCTGGGATCCCCACACCTAAACCAACATAGACAAATTAGAATCTATCCAACATAAGTCCATTCGTTTCATTTTTAACTGTTGGTCCTCTTCTGTCTCCATAACGGAACTCAAGTGACAACTCAATATCCAACCGCTCTCCTCTCTTCGACTTATCTCTCGTTTAACTGTTTTTTACAAAATCCTCCATGGGTTTTTTAATATTGACACCTCCAATATTCTAATCAAACCTTCTCATTTCTCTGTTAGACTCAATCATTCCAAAAAATTACAGCCCATCTTTGCCTCTTCAGATCGTCACAAATTTAGCTTTTTCCCAAGAACTATTATCGACTGGAACAACCTACCATCAAATATTGTAGATTGCACCACGATTTCCAAATTCTCTTGTACCATTAATCTTCATTTTCACCATGTATAATTCTGCATCCTCTTGTATAGGCCTCGGCCAATCAATATTGAATAAGTAAATAAATAACAGTAGCAATTATATCTATTATTCTGGCACAAAGACCTTGCAGATCTTTCTGCTCTAAAGGCAGTCTTTAACATATCCTAAGAAGCAATGCAATGAGGTGATATGGTTGGCCAGGCTATTGGTTTACTACGACCGATGATGACAAAGGCAGGTAAATATTGAATTGGGGGGGGGGGGTACCTACTACTAAAAGCTGCATCATTTTCAGTTGAATTTTTGCTTCCACAGATGTCTTGAAAAAAATGCTCCAATGTCCACATCACATTAAAGTATACACCACACATTGATTTAAGAACTGTTTCTTCAAACTTCAGAAAATCATCATGCAATTTTTGAGCCCCAAACACTGGCAATCATGCTTACAAACCGGGTTGGGCATATGAATGCTGCCTCATACGGAAAAAATAATAATTTACCAAGAGAGGAAATCAGTTTAGTGGTCTCTCTCTCTATTTCTCTCTCAATGATAACCAACATCTCTACAAAACACTCTGCGCTTTCTCCTGTGTTCATGCCACTTTCCTCTTTGTTGGCTCATAACAATGGCAGCATACGTGATGATGCTCTCAGAAAATTTGTAACCAAACTTTCAGAGTTGGGCAGCCAAATTTTTCTAATGTTGCCACCGTATGTGACATTATTGATTTTTTAATCTTCGTTTGGAATTATATACAGAGTGACCAAATTGAATGTCCTTCATCTGTTAATCATGGTATAATTCAGGGCTCTACAAATCCTGGGCACCAGATCACCATAGCAACTAGAAAATAGACATTGTTGCCTAAAATTTTCTATATGTGATTGCTGAATCAGAGTATACAGATGATTGAAACTTTTCTGATTTTAATGAAGAGTTTTCCAACGTGTGAAGGGGACATCAATTCCCAGAAAAAAGTTTGAAAAAAACATTATTTAATACTTTTTCTTCTGAAAAAAACTAAAAAAGGAAATTTGGCTGGTGTCTGAATTGTTTTGTGATTTATCAATCCCTTGTATAATTATCTAATTATATTAATTGACAATTAATATACCTGATAACTATGGCTACATCACTGTCATAATCATATAAAGTGAAACCCTTATACAATGACACAGTATTCAACTATGTTACTCTCTAGTTCAAGTACACTTTCTATTGTATGTTAATGTACAAGGTCTGTCAAAAAGTTTGGTGAATAGTTCAATATTTAAAATGCAACAAGGTTAGAAATGTAAGCCTACCAGGGTTTAAGCTGGATAAAAAATTTCTTTCGCAAAAAAGCAAAAATGGGGGGAAAAACTTTAGCAAAATGATACAACGCTAATGTAATGATTGATGGTTCGATGTCTACTCGTTTCGTACCTCCTGTATGCATTTTTGCTAAAGTGGCTACTACTTTTTTTGCATTTTGCGAAAAATGCAACAGTAGCTTAACTTCTGAAGCCTTGCATGCACTTTGAGACACATGTTAAGAATCATCTAGTCCCCTAGCATCAAATACACTAAGCTGAAGCAGAGTTGCCCAGGACAACAGATAGAATGCACTGAGTGTGAAAGTTGATGTCGCAATGGAACAATGCGCAAACATAAAGTTTTGCTACATAATGGGGAAAACTGCAATGGAGAACCCATGAAATGTTGATGGAATTGTGTGGAACAGAAGCAATGAGTGAAAAAATGTGTTTAAGACTGGTTCAAACGCTTTCATGATGGAAAGGAAACTGTTGATGATGAACAGCGTTTGATTCAAATAGAACATCAGAGATCATCGAACGAATGCAACAGATGTTTGTGGATGATCTGTGGCTGATTTTAGTAATTATAACGGATGAATTGGGGATTAGCAAGGGCAATGTGAACACTATCCTATACAACGATTTGAGTAAGTGGAAGATTTATTCTCGGTTTGTGCCGCACAAGCTGACTAACAAAGAAAAGACAAGGCTGATAGAATCTCATGGAGATTTCATTAATATGTGCGACAGGATTCCGTTATTTTTGCGAACCATCATCACTAGGGATGAGAGCTGGTGCTTTCAGTACGATCCAGAGACTAAGCGGCAGTCAATGGAATGGTGTCCACCGAATTCCCTGCGACCAAAGAAAGGGTCGCCCGACAAAATCCTAGATTAAGACAATGCTGAATTTTAATTTAGTTTTATGGAAATAGCATGATTCACCAATAAACTTTACCCGAGGGTTATACAGAATTCATAAAATGGCTGCTACGATGCATAAGGCATGTTCGGCCAAATTGGTACTTGACTGGGCAATTGAATCTGCTACACGAAAAGGCCTGCCTGCATAATGCAATCTGTGTGAGTACGTTGTGTGACTTCTCAAACATCCATCATACTCTCCGGATCTGGACCCTGCAGACTTCTTTTTGTTCTCGCGGCTCAAGGGAGTCATGAAAGGCCTACACTTTGTAAATATACAGACATCCAAGTAACAAACACATTGTTTTGGGTGATTCAAAAGAAAGTTTATGCTGTAAGTATTCAGCAGCTAGCTATACAATCATTGTCGAATGTGTGTTGTAGCTAATAGAATTTACTTTGAAGGCCAATAAAAGTATTTTGTTTGTATCTCCCGTTTTTATTTTCTGAGACCATTCAACAAACTTTTTTACAGCACCTTGCATTACCTCCCCATAGGAATAAATCTTGCATAACAATACTTTCCTATCGCCTTGCAAATATTCTTATCACTTTCAGATCCCAGCATTAAATTTTTGGGATTTCCAAAATGTTTTTGCATTTTTGATACTCAAAAAATTAATGCATTGAAACATAAATGTCTGCAAATTTTTATTTTTTTCAAATTTCCAATTTATATATACATTTTTTCATTTTTGTGAAGAAATAATTCACTTTGTTCAAATTTTTTCAGCCAGGATATATTCATCATCATTTACAATTTTTTACAGAATTTTAACTCTAAATTTTATGTAATAAAAATAATTTTTCCTGGATGCACTTTCTCCTGCACTTTTTACCCCCGAAAGTTAAACTTTAAGTGCTGCCCTCTGATGAAAGCATTTAAGTTTATATTCAACATATTTCTAACTCGAAACGTACATAATTCTTCAAGCCAGGGCTTAACCCAAGATAAAAAAGAAAAAATTCTACTGATAGAAAAAGCAACCCCACACATTTGTTTCACCAGGACCATTCAAAGGGTTATATAGTAGTATCATTCTAACAGTAAAAAAAAACTTTGAAATAAAACTCGAAAGTATTCAATGCCATGTATTGTATAATAAGTAGAGCCCAGAAGTTCTGGCAAAATGCCATAAGTGCTTATTTTTGCCAATTTTAAATCTTTTCTGAAAGAATCTGAACCTTTTCTATTTTTTGAACTTTTTTTGCCATAAATGCCTATTTTTACACAGTTTTAAGTTTATTGGTGCATTTCAGATACCATGATAACCAAACTTGGATATTTTGAGCATTGAGATTAAAAGAAATGCTTTTTAAAAAAATTGCCAAACTCTGAGTATCAATTATCATCAGAAAGTCTCCCCTTCCAGGCCTTCCAGCCCCCATTTAAACACAAACTTGGTGTTGCCATGCATTAACTTTGCTTTGACCAGATGATGTTAGACATGAATAGTTTTGTTTCAGATGAACGCAGCCCACTTTTAGAAAAGCAGTGGAAAATTAGAAATTTGTTTCTCCACATGCTTCACATTAGGTGTCTCACTCAGGCATTGAACAGCATTGTATGTGTCATAAACTTGCAATCTATCATCCAGTATGGGTCTCTAGATCCCTTGGCTGATTTTTTTTTTTGTCTAATCTTGTATTTATGTAAACAATAAAAACAATAAACAATAAAAAAAACAATAGTTGACCAATGATTGTCCCAAGAGGTCATCAGTTAATGTTATGACTCCAATAAGGCGAGGTAGGAGGAGACAGGGCTTTGGGGCCTATGTTGTTTTGATTTTCTCTATCCCTCCTTTGCACCATAAATGTCCTGCAAACAACCATAACTATTTTTTTTTTATTTTTGGTATTCCATTAATTTGACCACAGTCACCCTTATATGAGATAAATGAGGCCACACAGGGCTTGGCCAAATGATGAGGCCACTTCTTGGATGGGGGGTCTCTCAAAAGTATGAGAGAATATAAAATATTACAACAATAGAAAAAGGTAGCTATGTATCAACTATAGAAATGACAGTGGTTGTTCCAAATAATACATCAAATAAACTAGAATTATTTGTAACTTGAAGGTACCCTACAGATAATTTTTTCTTCAAGCCCCACGTATGGTAATAGTGGCTCAAAATGAACCTGAGGGACATCAAATACTTTATTTTCGGCTTGAAATCAATTTAACTTGGATAATAATGCAGTTATTATGAACCATAATTAAAACGGTAGATGGATTAAGTGCAACCAGTTTTTCAGCTAGTTTTTGGACCCTTAATATACCTTAGTTTTTAGTTATATTTCAAAAATTATAAAATACCGAAATAGGCACTAAAAAAGGCATTTAAGTGTCTTTTTCCTGCCTATTTTGACCATTTTTAGTGCCTAAACTTCCAGGCTCTAATAAGAAAAAGTAGAGAACTTTGTAAAATTAGTTTTTGTTTACCTGATTGCTTCTTCACTGGGACCTGTAATCTGCACCAGCCTGTCACGAGCACCTGGAGTTACTGGATCATAACAAGGAATAGAAAAAGTTAACTCACCAATGACAACCATCAAATTTCCATCTAATCCATTTTTCATGAATAACATTAAAAAAAACCCTAAAACCTATCTAGCAATTAGTTTATATAATAAAATACATGTAATATTCCATTTTATGTAATATACAAAGTCAGGTTGTGCACCCATATTTTTCGAACATGAAAAGTTTAACATCTATTTCAAAAAGTAACACATTAAAAAAATAAAGCCACTGTGGTGGTCATAGTGACAGACTCGCATTATGAGAACCTGAGTTTAAAACAGGGTTGTAAAAAACCCAGCAAGAGTGGGTGTTTCTAAAATATCTGGGTTTTTGGGCAAAATGGGGAAAACTGAATTCCCTTCCAAAACCTCAAAATATCAAACTTGAACATGTATGTACATTAGGGTGGAACGAATTTTTTTTTTTTCGAAATTGTCATTGTAATAAGAATTTAAAATATGCCTTTATGTGAAGAAATGCCATTCCTAATTTTTTCCCCCAAAACTCAAACTTCTTGAGGTTCTTCATCGCCTCTAAAGTTTTAATCACGTGTGGAATTCTATAGTATGACACCGCGGAGGAGGCTTTCCTATTCCCCTGAACACGTGATTTGTTCAGTGACCTCAATGTTTTTCCCTTGTTTTCAGTATTCATTTGTAATCTTACCACTCAACTGAGAGCGTGTATAGCAGTCAAAATGACGACTAAAAGCTTTTATCATTGTGACATCTTAAGAAATCCTAAAGAGTTGGATTCTCGGATCTTGCCCACCTATGGCGATGTTATGCTTTGTTATTTGCTGACTCAACGCAATATAAAGGCACAACAATAAAGAAAAGATCCAGCTATTGCAGACATTCTTGAAATTATCGTGCTAAAGATAGAAAATGTTTGGAAAACTGCTTCAATTCCTACGATTTCTTACCAATGAATATGCAAAATTGTCAAAGACTTACTGTAAATACAAGAATCTTCAGAAAAATATGAAAGCAAGGAAAGATTCTCAAACTTACAAGTTAAACTTGAAATCTTTTCAGTGCGAAGCATGGAAATTGTTTGACATTGCAGCATGCAAATGTGATTTTGAAGACTTTAAGTGTGACAAGTTGAGAAAGGTCCCAAATTTAAAGCGAGATTTCTTGCAAGATCAAAGAAGTACATGCAAGATGGCCATTGGTCGAGTAGACGTCCTAACAACAAAGAAAGTGAAAAACAATGAACAAAGGAAAATGAAAATGGCATCCCGTTTGAAGTCATCTCAAGAAGAAACGGCAGAAACTGGTTCATCAACCACTGAAAACTCATCTATATCCAACGATTCTGAGGAAAGTGATCTATATGAGCCAAAACACAGTTTACCGTTGAAGTTCGCATTTCTATCTACCAGTACTGAAGCTGGTCAATCAATTGGTGCTGAAACAAGTACTTCATTTGCTTTTGAAGTTCTACCATCATCCTCACAGATGAGAACTGAATTACCAAATGTTGCTCTTGCTTGTGATAGAACTGGTGTGTCTGATCAATCAGCTGCAATTATTGCGAATGCTGTGCTGGAAGATGTTGGGTTATTGACGAAAGAGAAGCCAAATATGACAATAGACCGGATGAAAATAAGGCGTGAAGAAAGAAATCACAGAGTTCTTTTGCAAGATAAAATTCCTAGAACAAAATGTGCAAGGAATATATTTTAATGGTCAAAAAGACAAAACCTTAGCTAATGTGAAAGAAGGTGCTTTTTTCCATAGAAGAACCATATCTGAAGAACATATAACCGTATTGCAGGAACCCGGGTCAATTTATCTCGGTCACACAACTCCAAGAAGCAGTAGAGTAAGGGATATAAAGTCATCAATCCTAGACTTTTTGAAGCAAGATTTTGATACGAACGAATTGATGGCGATCGAGTGCGAAGGAACTGTTACCAATACTGGTTATAAGGCCATCCCTTGCAATGGCTTGTTTTTTTCACTTCAATGAATTAACTCTAAGGCACCTTGTGAAGCATCTAGATTGATGTTCTATCAGTCCACATGGGCTTTAAGGTGATATCGGAAAAAGTTTGGAAAATTGTGAAAGATTACCTATATATTATGAAATTTAAACCAATCTCTAATAACCTTCCGATAATGGACACTGACAATAGCGATTTAAGTGCAGATCAGAGATATCTTGTAGAAATGGTACGGGCAATAGAAATGGGTGATTTACCTGCTTCCTTATCACACCGTGATCCATGTAAGCTTTTGCATGGTAGGTGGCTAACGCTATTTTAAGGTTATACTCTGCAACAGAAAAGCCTAATGAAAATTTCAGCATTTTGACTGAGTACATAACAAAAGTTTATGCACCAAAGTGGTTCAACATTAAGATAAAGGCATCATGTGCTGATGGAGCAAGATATTTGTTCAATTTAGTGGCGTTATCCAGGTTTTTACCTGACAAAATATTATGCATCATTGACCCACTTATTCAAAGGAACGCTTTCTATGCCCACACAGAGAATTTATTGCTCTTTTATTACTCTCAGATGAGAATCTCATTTACAAAGCACTGGGAATCAAGAGAATTCTGAAAATTAGAAATGAAGAATTATCAGAAGCAGAAATCCATACATTCCATGTTCCGAAAATTAACTTTTCTGCTAAACACTATTCAGAACTAATTGCATGGGATCGAGTGCGAGCAATTGAACCACCTATTATAAAAAAATCAGGAAATGGACCCACAAAAATTATCTCTGAACCTGCTTTTGCATCTATACCGAATTTTTTGTCACACACACAAGTAGTTGAACTGTGAGTATGACTCGTAACTGAAGCATCTCTTGCTGTATCAACAACCGAGAGCCGTGAAGGCTTTTTTCATTCAAGTCAAAATAAAATCAGAGTATACTCCTCATTTGAAAAAAAAGTGCACTATTTTGCAAAAAAGTGAAATGTAATAACAGTGTAATAACAGAGGAAGCAATAGAAGCATTCTCCTGACATCTATATCATCAAATGGTTTTTTTTTTTTTTTTTTTTTTTTTAAATTTGGAACATGGTTATAGTTTGTCCCCGTCTCCCCCAAAAAAAAAGGGTTTATTTTCATCTCCCTCTATCAATCACTATATTCGAAGTGCTTGAAAAATTATCCTTTCCACTGCCATGACAGCTCCAATGCTGCATATTTGCTTGTCAGTTATTACTTATATATGGAACTCTTAACTTGAGAGTATTTCTCTGGGTTTATATATATACCTCATGTACTGAATAAATTTTAAATCAAGTGTTTTTCTTTTTTTTAGAGAATGCTTTTCAAACATCATCAACTTTGTTTATGTTTAAAAAGATTTTTTATATTATGTACTTAGAAAAGTCTTTTTGCTGGACCTTTAGGGTCTGTGAGGAACTTCAAGATATTAAAATATTTTTCTAGATTTTTTGGCATAACTTCTTAAAACCTTGAAAGGCATCTTTTGAATACTAAGGCAACATCAATTTCCAAAAAAAGTTAAAAACACACTTTTTTGTTCCACCCTAATGTAAATCCTTTATGTGCACATCTTATATATTATGTCTAAATATAAATTTTTGGTGCATGTTAAACTATGTATGTATTTGATTAATAAAATTGGCCATACAATAAGGGAATAATTGTACACACACGAACACACCCACTTTTGCGTAATTGCATCTGAACCTTTAGTTGCATCCAGAATTTTTGCAAGACATGTTGTGGTAAAATAAATGAATTTGGATAATGAAAATTCTGAGAAATTAGGATGGTGCCTGAATTTTTTTCTCCAAATTTTTCAAATCCCACAGAAAACGTATCTTAGAGTGTCCTGATGTGTCGAAAATAATACCTTTAGCTATGTAACCACAACCATTAAGTAAGCTCTACTAGAATGAGCACTTCTTGTTTATGCAGCCTGCTTGTAATGCATTGCTGAAGCTCACAATCACACAGCTATCACTTAGTTATCCTTTGAATTCCTCACCTAAGTGAGAAGTCTTGTGGGGCGAACTCAGTAAATTTTTCAAGTTTATTTCTCACCATCCTATTTTTCACTACAGTCATTCGTTTCCATACACAAACAGTTTTTTAATATTTTGTGCATAACAATATAAGGAGTCTGGAGATAGCAGTTCCTTGAGACATAGCGGCAGGCCATGATCTGGTTAAGAGGAGATAGCAGTCATTATGAGGATTCATTACTCTGGAGGTGTTTTCCACTTGTCCAAATTAGCCATTTTTGGAAACTTAAAACTGCAGAATAACTTGAATTATCATTAAATGCAAATGTCAATAACATTATTGTATATTAATATCACTTTATACAAGACAATCTGTCATGCATAGCAACAGACCTACGGAATGCTTTCATCTGGCTGATGATTTTAACAGGCTAATTTTCGGGGTTGGGCTTATGAGCATCCTGTAAAATCAAGCTAAGCCTTACTTTTTGGTTAGGTCTTATTTTCAGAGAAAAAGTATATTTTTTTGTACTGTTTCACTGGAAGAAAGGTGTTTGTTACCAATGTTCCATTCAAAAATACCATAAAGTATTTTTTTCATTACGAGATGTTATTTTTGTCTCTTGATATTTCAATTATGAAAGTCTGATGTGCCTGTATAAAACATAAAAAAAGTAATGCAAACATGAAAATATTCTTAATTAATGATTTACTTCTTCACTGAGGCTTCAATTTATTTATACAAGAGTGAGTGAGAGAGAGAAATTATTCTGTATTATGAATCAGCAATAATTTCTGTGGATATGCTTATCACATATTACATATCAGGTATATTTGTTAAACTAAGGTCCATGGTTACATTTTCTGTTTGTGGTTTCTTGTAACATATTTTAATATGTGAATTTCGTATCTAAATGGGAATTCTCATTAAAAAAAGTTCTCATAAAAAAAAAGTCAGAAAAATTATAAAAATGTGTGTTGGTGATTCCAAGAAATTATTTTTTATCATATTTTTGCTCCTAAAAAATATTATTTAAAAGTACTTCAAAATAGACATATTTTAAGCACTGCACTATGCAGTGCTTGAAATTTTTTGAATACATTTAAATATACATAAACCAACCTCAAAATATAATTTTTGACTGAAACACATTTGCTTCAAAAACAACAATTCCCCCCCCCCCCAAAAAAAAACCAGCCGAGGGGGGGATGCATATCTACCTGGGGTGCAAATTTAGCAGCCCTGGTTTAAACCCGACCATCGCCAAAGTGGTGGTCATTTGTAGTTGGTTTGCTGTGGTTCCCTACTACTTTGAGACATAAATGTGAGCCACCTGCCCTGTTTAAAAGTCTTATTCAATCATTACACTTCATTTGCAATCAGAGATGTAGATGGCAACAGTGAAAAATCAGACATGACACTAGATACACACTCAGACTATAACAGTCTGATAAAGTTATGGACACACACTTTGCTCCAGACTCTGCCACGAAGCTGGGCTGGACGAGATCTTGGCAAAGGGATATGTCTGATGGCAAAGCCCTGGTGTCCATTCATTCAGTAAAAAAATAAAAAATGTCAATTAGTTACTGGGGAAAAAATGGGTTGATTGAATCAATACACTAGCCATAAAAAACTTGGAATAATTTTCTTACTAGAAAAAACAAAAAACTAGTGAAAACGTTTTGACAGAATATTTCCATAAACTTTCAAGTTTTTTTTAATACTTATGTGTCACGATTCTAGATACATTCTTTTCTGAGAGCGTTTTTCTATTCTAACCATTCAACTGATATCATCTTTTTATTTGATATGGAATGTAATCATGCCATAAGATATTTGTGTGATAATCAAGGCCCGAATGTTGTTGCCCTAACAAATATTGAAAAATGACTTTAAAAAATCCCCTTAAAATATTTTTAAAAAAGAAGCTATCAAAATAATAAAACAAAGTTCTCTTGAAAAACCGGTCACGTTCCATTGTTAAAAGAAAGAGGTTTGACAGCATCCAAAAATCATGTACATTTTGATCAAGTTTTTTCTTCTATTGTTTAGATTTCATCAAAAATAAAAATTCTAATAAACATGAGTTCTAATTCATGAATCGGTTCGTAACACTGGCATTATCAGGGTGGGCTAACAGAGCTTTAGCTTGGGGCCTGAGACAATTCTTGTCATTTGCTTTTTGACAAGAAATTCACTGTTGAGAGGCCCATGAAGAATCTGACTGGCACACTGGCAGGAGGAGGAATACAGTTTTTTACAGTAAAAACAAAAAGACTCCCCCCCCCCCCCCCAAGAAAATCCTGTGTATGCCAATGTTTAGGGGAAGCCAAAAAAATCTTTTATTTTATTGTCCAAGAAATTCAAGCATATATTTTCAAAAGTGCCAATGCAATCAGTATTCATATAATTTTTTCAATCATTTCCATTGTCCAAAAATTTATAATGTGAAAAAATATTGTGTCCCAAAACTCAAAAAAATACCCTAACAGTGAAAAAAGCAGAAAAATGCTAATGTCATCAACATCCAGGCACTTGTGATAATACTTGCTATTATGACAATTCAACAGCTAAGAAGTAATCTATGCATGCGTGAAAATAAGCTTGAAGGAGCTCAATCAGAATAAAAATTAAACATCGGGTGCCCCTGTAATTCCTATTGTGTTAGAAGAAAATAGGAAAGTTTCAATACAAAATGGGCGAGAAACATAATTTACAACTTCCCAGCAAATGTTCAACTTCCAGTAAAATGTGTCTGCAAGATTTTTATTTTTACAACTAATTCTGAAAAATAATGAATTCATGAAGCATGAGATGCACATCAGTTATGAAAGTTCTAAAATCAACCATTTCTCATGAATCAATACATCATTGACATATAAATTATCAATAGTACATGATGAAAACATGAAGTAGAAAAAAGCTATTATAGCTGTTATGGTTTATCCAACAGAGACTTGGCCATGTCATTTTAGAAAAGTGGTCCATTTTCAGGACAATTCATGCTGTCCTTGTTTCAAGACATTCATGGTCTGGACTTTGTGCTTCTAATTAGCTTACTTAGTGTCCCCCCCCCCTTTTGGAGTTGTTATCCCTGCATAGTTATGCTTTTGTCCATTTTGTTGAGATCAATAATATAATAGGTAAAAATTCCTCAGGTCTAGGAATGTTCTTTTACTGTTCTTTCAATTCAAAATTGCACAACACACTATATTAGAAGGAAGTTTGAGGCAGGATTCAAAAGTCTGAAAAATCCAGGCTTGCTTATAGCTTAGCCTGAGTGAAGATGGGAATCAGTGTAGTTCTGCTATCAGTTTGGTGCTATGCCTGTTGTTAGGTCAAGCTACGGATAACTCTTATAGCAGATTCAATTTAATTAAAAATAGCCTATATTGGAAACACACTGTATGCAAAAACCATGGCTGGGAAATAAACCTTACTTACCCATCCAAACTATAGACATTAGAATGCTTCATCAGGTTTTGGGAGTAAATTGACCAGAATATACCAGAAACTGGCATATGCCGCAGAATAATCTCAGAAAGAATTTTAAGAAAAGGAGAAAGAACTCTTGTTTTCTCTTGACTGTTACTGGTATTCTTACTGTAGAACATTTTCAGTAACTTAAGGGCACGTTGCACAACAAAACACACTCACTGCTTTGGGGGAGTGGAACACGTGGGCAACATTGAAATGTTGGGTTATTATTTCTAACACTTGCTATACTAAGGATTTTTTTTTTTTTTCACATATATGTACTTCAATCAGAGCTCCCATGATGCTTTCCTTGAGGGTACAACTTTAAATTGAACACACATAAGTTGTAGTCTTATGTTTTTTTTTTCTTAAAGTAAATGGATTTGGAATTATAAGGTGGCCGAGTGACAAGAGAGGAAAAAGTTTCGTTTGATATTTTACACAGAGTCATTTCACATAAAAAAGAATAATAGATTTATGGAATATCAAGCGATGAAGACAGGGCCAAATCTCATGTAGTTTAAAAATGCTGAAAACATTGCAAAATAGTTAGCATACTGCAAAACTCTACAACTACTAATTAAGTTGATCAACAAGCAGAGTTATAAATTGCATATTTTCCCCGATGTTACTTCTGGTAAGAGAGAAAGGCAAAGCTTTTTTTTCAACATGGAGAATTTTCAAGGCATATAAAAAAAAATTAATTTCTTTAATCTTTTGATTATTAAAAGCACACGAGGTAATGTTTGTAAGGGGGAAATATCTGATAGAAAGCCATCACATGCTGCAAACCATGCACACACATATGAACATACATCACCTCGTTGAAATGATATGATTGTGTCACTCAGTTCCTCTATCATGTGCACTCGCCTTCCCTTGATACCCATCACTTAGAGAACAATAATAATAACAGAACATTAAGATAAAAGTGCATTGAAAAAATTGACATACTCCCAAAATCTTGAAATACAGAAAAAAAAAATATTTCAGTAATTTTCAATAAAAAATGGCTCATCAAAAAGATGCAGAAATTTGATTTTTGGACTGCAGGTGAATTTTTTTTTTATTTTTTTTTTAACAGAACAGAATTTAAAACTTGTAAAACTTAAGGGCTGGGGGGGGGGGGGATATTCAACTTTCAAACTACACGTCCAAAAGATGGGAAAGGTATCAATGAAATATTGCCTGCTGTCTAAACATGACAAAGACCAGAGCTGGAGTTCTGCTGATATTATTTAATACTTTCAGTCACAATTACAAGACATGCCTCCTAACTCGATGCTTTGTATTCTGGCAATTACAAAATATCTTGCTTCCTTAACCCTTTGAATGCTAGTGAAACAGATGGTGTCCCACCTGTTTATACATGGTTCAGATACATTGTAAGTTTACTTCTCCTAAGAAAATATTTTCCACCCCTTTTCAACCTGTCAGATCAACTGCTAATGGGCTGTGTCAGTTTTTGTTCAAATTTTAAAAACAGAAGAGAGATCATGTTTGGAATGCACTTTTTTCTCTCTTTGAGGTGGTGTAGAATATGTATATAGTGTAAATATTAGAAAAAGATGTGAGTATTTCTCTTCCTGGGTTATCATTGAGTTGGGGGAAGAAAACACAAAATTGGGGAAAAAGTCATTTAGAAAAAAAGTTGCAACATTTCACAGGTGGTTTGATTTCTTCAGTCATAACACAGATCAATGAAATTCATAAAATCGTGGAAAGGGTGAAGACAGTGATTCTTAATCCTCCGAGGATCACAGAAGATTCATGAAATGGTTTGAAAAAAAAAAAACACTTCACCTTCAACAAAATGTTTTCAAAAGTGACCAGCTAGAAAATGCCCCCCCCCCTTCTGCTCCGCAGTACATCCGACAAGGGGTGGTAGGGATTTGACTGAAGTGACATTTGTGTAACGCCTACTTAATGCTTCTATTCTTCAGGCAGAACAACAGTGCACCTCTGGTCGAACCTGCTCCATCGCACTGATAGAGCAGAGAGTTATTTACTCTCACACTTTACTATTCAGAAATGTAGATGAGGGTAAATTGTATTTTATGTGTTCTGCATAGGAAATAACTTATAATTTAGGTGTTAAAAAATAAAAGAGAAAAGGTGTGAATTTTTCTTGAAAGTACAATTTATGCTTAATTTCTTTCCTGGATCATCAATCTATTTTACGAGTACTTATCCCATCGGCTTCAGAGATGGGTCGTATGAATCTATCTAATATTATAGATACAGTATATCGTATGCTTGCTGTTCCGCTGGCATAAGTGAAGGATGACCTTTCCTTGCTCTGATTCCTGGGCATGCTGTTGCTAGCGATTGAAGACTTAGCCGGTTGGCTTCTGGCTTTCTCGGTCTTCGACTGCCGGTTCGTAGCTCTGTTGATTCCTTTGGCAAATAGACATGAAAACAATCGCCAGTCTGATTGCTTAGACGTTTCGTGCCTAGCCTGGAACCGGTTCAGTACCGATCTCCTTGATTGACGACTTCGCAGTGTTCTTACATACACTGCGGCAACGACTAGGATGTCACTTCCTCGGACGGCATGTTGCAGACCAGGATCATTTTAGCGAATCTGGTCTCCTCGAAAGCGAGTATGAGCACAATTCTGTGCACTTTAGTACCTTCTCTGTTGAAGTTGGCTCTCGACTTGGGATATGATCCTCTCTTCAAGTTCTTCGTTAGGTATGCAAAAATCATGGTTATTGCCGTTGTTGGCCTTCTGTTTGCCATCGGCACCGGAATCTGCACATGAAGTACACACATCATCCTTACGGTTTGGCTCATTGATCGGACTAGTACATTCCCCAAGAGTGTCGTATGTCGTTGGACATATTAACATTTCATTTATCAAGCGACTCGGCACTGCGCAAGTAATCGGCACGTACCCGTGTTTGCACACAGTCGCTGATCTTAATCATACATATTTTCAGAGGGGCTATCTTGCTTTTGCCAAATGCGGATTTGATCCTTATTCTCCCCTCGCCTTCACTGTCGTAGATCTCAACCAAATCTGATCTAACGACTGAGATTTGGGCCCTAGAATCAACTATGCCTTTTATTGTCTTCTGACCACATTTCAAACTAAAGGTCTGTGGTATGTCAATGTTCGCACCAACACCAGCTGCTGGCACCGTGATACGTGATGTTAGGACTGTGGTTTCTTCAATTGTGTCCCCCTCTTCTGTCTGGACAGAGTTTGCCTGGGCCTGGCTCAATGGCTCCTGCTGACCTCTTGCAGGACAAAACCTTGCTATATGGCCTTCTGCTTCACACACATAACAAGTTACCGCGGCTCTCTCTGGTATTCAAACCTATCATCATCTTAGGTGGGAAGGACTCACCCTGAAGTCTCTGGTTTTTTTCTCTCTTTCTCCTCTTTCACTGCCTGCATTACCATGTGCTAAAGATAAAAAAAGCCTTCACCAAAACTGGTAAATTTTGAATTTTGGGCTGCTTTCAAGGTTACAAAGTATGAATATGTCTGCTTAATATCTATCTCTCTATTCTCTGAACTGATTTCACTTCTTGTAATTCTTTGCATTGTAGTGCAACCCATTCATCACACATAAGTAATAGTTCTGCTGATGATACAATGTTAAGCAACATCTCAGCAATATGTGAGGGAGTAATGTACCATCCCAGCAATGCACAAGAGGGAGTGCGAAAAACAAGAAAGGGTGCAAACGTTTCATTCTCTCCAACATGTTTTGAAAAGGTAGGACATTAATATAAAAAAGGTATCTCACAGAAGTTATATAAAATGAGCATGCTCTTAGTACAAACTCCTTCCTTTGACTATTACAAATACAACGCCACAACAGGCAAAATGCCCAACGAGGTGGCTGAGAAAAAGATGCCCATAAAAATATGGATGTCATATAGTTAAAAATACAGCAATCCAATTAAAAATGCAATTAACAAAAATTATAAACAATATATACACATGATATTGTTAAAAGCATGCCCCTCCCCCACCAATGCAGTGGCGGACCATGCGACCATATTGGGCGCCGCTCTAGGAGGGGTGCCACATGGAGCTGAAAAGGTGAAAAAAGCTTTGTTGGCCAAAAAAAGTCATCAGTAGCACCAAAAATAGATTGCGCATGGGTAGAAATTTTTTTTCCTCGAGCCGCTCCTGTTCACCAAATCCAGATTTTCGCAATGTGAAATTGTCACGATCAGCAACCGCTGACAATAAGCAGAAGACCGCATAGTGGCTAGATGGCAAAACTATGAATATTTTAGCTAAAGTTTATATATATATATATATATATATATATATACAGATCCCATTTTTTCCCCAACGATCTTCGAAAAATTTTGGTAATTTAAACAAGCAAACCAATCCTCTTTTCGATGTATACCGTCTTTGAACCCAGGTTGGCAGCCGCGAAATTAACATTATTTTCAGTATATAACCCGCAGAAGAAAACACGGTCTCAGAAATCAGAAAATTAGGCATATTTATTCAGGTACTTTGATAGCCCGCCGGTTAACTAATAACAGTATAGGACTTTATACTTCAAGGTAGTAGAACTACTTTCCAAGTTCAGGAGATAACGCGATTGTGGTAGATGGTGGGGAGTGAAAAAATTGAAGTTTCTCCCTCCGTATCTTGGAAAGAATGCGTTCCGTGAACAAAATTTTCATGTTTCTTTTTCCTAAATTCCGGATATTTCACACACTACAGTGCATTAGTGGTACCTCCGCGAACCACAAACAAGAATTGGCGCAAATGCGCATCGATTCGGTGCCTTGGTGCACCATGTAGCAAGAGAACCATTTCAGCGCAGCTCTTGCCCCCCTGCTCAATGCAATCAAGGTATTTTTTATCCATTTTGCAGCCCTTAAAATTTAGCAGCCCGGTGTGGTTACCACCTTCGCACCTGCCTAAGTACAGCCCTGCTCATGGCATTTTACTGGTGAACTGTTGATCCTAGAGGCATACTTCCAGTGAGAAAAAGTATCGAAATAATGTGTGAAACTCAGATACATCATTCATGTTGCAAGGGGTTGTATGGCTATTAAAATATAAAAACTAACTTTTCATACGAACATCCTGTGCCAAAAATCCAACTAGAAAATTATTGTCCTGACTCTCTTGATGCCAAAAAAAAATTAACGTTTATAAATGGAATATTCGCTTAGATCATAGTTTCCCAACCTTTTCTGTCCCATTGCCCTCTTCTTCAGAAATTTTTTTCTCCCACCGCAATCTAACCCATAGGATCCTATGATATACCCGTAGCTTCTACCGCCCCCTGGAACATTCTATCTCCTCAGGGGGCATTAATGCCCACACTGGGAATCACTGGTTTAGATATTCAAATTTGAATCCTTGAGTCATTCTTTTATGGACAAATTCTTTTGTTTCACAGGCTGTCTGAGAAAGGGGTTTCACTGTATTTTATTCACAAGCAGATACAGGCGTTTCGAACAAGTGGGTGGATTTTCCCCCTTCAACATTCCGCCTATGCTAATAATACAATTTTTTTGGGAAACGGGAGTGGCAAGTGCAACCGTTCCCCCTCTGTTTGCGCCTATGATTATGGCTGTTCCCATACTGCTAATAGGCATTTCATTTTTGATTACACCACATAATAATTGAAAAAGGCTGCCAAAAATTTCTATAATAAGCACAACGCTTAATGAAAATTGGCGATATTGATAAATTGGCAGAATGAACAGGCTAGAGTCTATAGGACTTTCTATGAGAAAATTGGTTGCCCTTTGTTGACGGGAATTATCTAATATATCCAAGAGAATGCCTTTATTCACTGCTGAGTTCCTAATAGAATTACCCCCCCCCCCCAACCCCTCCCAACCCAAAGTAAGCTTCATGATAATCCCAGGAGAAAACTGATGTCGAACAACACTGAATTGTTCATTGGTTTTCTTCCATGTAATAGCATTTGTGTTATCAGTGTGTAGGAAGATACACGTGGTCCAACTTTTCTTTTCCCATGACTTTGTATTTAAAAGATCTTCAAGTAAAGGGCAGCCTGAAGGATTAAAAATGAAGAAAGAAACAGGGGGTGTTTAACTTTGCAGTATTAGTGTCTGCTGCAGTACAATAAGATATGGGGGAGGGGAAGAACTACTCTACCAAACACCAACTCTGACCATATCGCTATATTGCAATTTACTGCCATTAATGAGATGGGTTGGAAATGAAGGCGCTGTCTATCGGTGGTCACATCAAGTTCATTAGGGAAAATATCTTATCTATATCCTTCCTCGGGTTCGAACCCTGGACCGTAACAGCAACCTTCACAGTGGTAGAAGAGCATCTTACTACCACGCCACTCAGGTGCAAATGGGTGAAGGAACTGGTTTTCCCGGATGCTTATAAGTGGTCCTGGTACCCTCAAAACCATTTCTGATGAACGCATATTTGAGGGGCTGCCTCTTTTGGTACACTTAAGTTTGAAATTCTTATAAGCGGTCTGGCCCGTCAGCTGGTTAACCAGGGGTGCACAACAAAGGATACCAATATCGCCCTCTATTTTGAGGGTGAGAGCAGTAACCCATTCCATGAGATGATTCTTTAAAGACGTTTAAGTGTACACAGGGTTCTCGTCAAACTCTGCTTGATCATTTCTTTGATCGGAACTTTCAAATTTCCTTGACCAAAACTTGTCAAGAAATATTCAAAACCTAGGTTAACCTAGGTTTGATAGGTTATATCAAATAGTTTAAGTTCACCCCACCTTCACAAAATTTCCCCTCGACTTCTATCAAATAGCTGCAGATGACTGTCTGTCTGAGTGTGTGTGTGACTTTTGCCAAAAATGTTTTACATTTTACCTGACTTTCACCTACCATTTTTCATTTCCCCAATTTTTAGGTCACTGGGAGCTCTGGTATAGATATAATTCACTTGAGATGTGAGGAAGTGAATCAAAGTTTGCCGGGGTGGAGGTCTCTAGCAAAAAAAAAAGGTTAAGAACCACTAATTTTCAAAAGGGTAAGGAGTTTAGACATACACTGGTCTCAAAAGAGTTGGTTCTATCAAGCACAGTAGAGTTGAGTGACTTAGCTTTTATCTTTCAGATGAGCATAGATGTGCAGAGACAATATCATAGCTGTAACTTTAGAGAATGAGAATTAGGGAGGTTTTCACGTGGATTCCTAATTCTGTGCATAAAGAAATATAAAAGAGATTTTCAAAAAAATATATAGCGATTTTTCATTTAAAAAAAAAGTGAAATGGTATGGATTTTTTTCTTTCTGCAAAAACATGACATCTGCAAGCCGTTGCCAACCAGTAGATTAAATTACCTGTCCTATTACTACTCTGAAATCAAATCGTGCCAACAAAGAAACTCCATCCAGCCCGGGATATACAGACTCAAAGGAACATGGTCAAAGCATATATAAGCTACTTCCCCAATTTCTGATGTCAAAAGGCTGAATTTGGCTCTGGCTTTTCGGCAAATTGTCTTTTCCTTCTGAAATTCTTTTTTGTGATTTGGCACAATGGCGACAATTGACATTGCGCTTGTGACACCGTTTCAGGAATAAAAAATGAGAGCAATGGTCTTTTCCAGGTAAATTCTTTGGGAGTAATTTTTTTCCTCCGGGACATAAGGACTTTTTACAATTGCAATCGAAATTTGGGAGATGGAGTAGAAATCCAGTAGACTTGGCAGCTATGCAATATAGGCATCAAGAAAATAATATCAGACTATATTTCAGTTTAATTTGTAATACACATATGGGTCATTTGGAAATTTTATTCATCTTTTGTCTCTTCCAGTGACTAAGTGAGCATGGTCACTCTACCGGGGATTATTTGAGTTCTTATTATAACAGCTTTCACTGTTCTTTTTATTGATTAAAGTATTGACTTTTTAAGGATTAGAACTTGGATAGGGACATTGACAAAAAATGACAGTCCTATTTTTTTCTACTCCCACCACAATCATTTTATATGGTTATGACACCCTGACCAGATCTAGTTTAAAGCTGATTTTGAATGGCTAGGGAAAGATAACAATGTCCCTGCCGCCACCTAAGATTCAAACCCAGATTCATATACAAAATTGGTAGGAGTGACAGAATTTAATTTTAATTGACACAAATTCATATTTAATCATTCATCTATCATAAAAAGATATATACATGACTGATACCACATAAATTAATGTCATGTTTTATACAAGCTATACATTTTTCTATCATAGGCAATTCAAATGGGCAAATTAAACAATACAAAAAGAATGGTGAGAAAATACTCACCTTTACCAGAATCAGAATTCCTTATGACCACTTCATCTTTGAAGTAATTTTTGCCTGCAATCCTGAAACAACAAAAGACAGATTTGTCATTTTTGCTTACAACTATGCACAAATTTTTCAAACTTGTAATTTTTATTTATATGCAGAAAATGAACAAAGAAAAGATATGAGTGGATGTTTCTTTAGTTGATACTACCACTAGACCGACCACATGCACCTCGTAAACATTTTTTGTAGGAATTTCTAACAAACCTTTGTGTCAGAAAGAGTATCATGTACAGTATATGTATGTGCGAGTCTCTCACACATTTATAAGTGCCTGGAATGCACATTTTTATTTCAAGTGCTGCCATCTACCTTCAGAAGTGGCAGATGCATAAAGTTTTGTACTCTACAATTATAGTATTGGGGAAACTGTCTGCTTTCTGTGAAGAGACTTTTTGAAAAGACACGCTGGCTCACATTCATTAAAATTATCCCTTTTACATATCCCATGGCTGTTGTCTGTCCAACGAGCTGCAGATTCAAAGTTATGAAAAGTTCCTTCTACGGCAGAGTCTCAATAATCTGAGGTGAATAAGACCGAGACCACCACGGATTACTAAAAACTCAGATTAGCCAAAAAATTAACAGACAACTACTTTTTAAGTTTGGGGAGGGAGGTTCTTATTCCTAACTGTTTTGCCCTTAACTCAACAGCTTAATTCAGTGGTTCTCAAAATTGTGTCACCCACATATGCACAGATCTGGGGGGAGGGAGGGTATGCAGGTAATTGCCCCTCAGAAAAGCCAAAAAATGAGGGAAAATTTGATCTGTCCCATAAATTTTAAACGATCCAACAAATCTAACCAATATACATCCCCTCTCACAACACATTTCCCTGAATTCGTGTACGCAACCATAGCTCTCTCGCCCAATTCATGGTTCATCTGCGGCTCTCCAGAATAGTTTGTGATGGATATTTTCCCACATAAAAGAACCACTTCAAGATATAAATACGCACACAAATCAATATCTCCAGCTTGCCACACACCCCTGACAAAATTTGGCGTTACCCCTAAGGAGCTTTGACACACACTTAGAGAAACACTGGCTTAATTCATTACACAACTGCCAAGACCCATGAATTCTACATAAAGAAGACTAATGGGAAGTCTAGCCCTGGGAATGATATAAATGTAAATTTTTTTATGCTATAAATTTACTATAGAGGCCTGTGAACAATTCTGACCTGGGAATCCATCAGAGACCAAGTTCATGGATCACGAGCTTCTTTAAAATGAAATTACTCACATTCGTAGGGAAAATGACACAATATGAAAATTTTTCTTGATGAAAAAAAGAAATATAAGGAGTTGAAAAGATTTAAAAAAAATTAGTACTTCAGATTATCCAGAACCTCAAAGTTTCAAGACTCGAATTATTGAGATGCTAATGTATTTCTTTTCAAGAAGTCTTATTATCTAAATATCAAAGCACAAAAAAATAACTCTTTCTTAATTTTAAAAAAAAGAAAAGTAAACAGTGTCCCTATTTTTGAGCTTTGACGTCTTGCATCTTGATAAAAGATGTACAGCAAGGTCCACACCATCAGAAGTCTGCAAAACTCTGCAGTTCCAAAACTGGTTTTGGGGTGTGGCCAGGGCTGTCTTAAGAGTATCATGAGGGCCCCAGGCCAGGTGGTTTTTCTGAGTCCCTACTTAGTAAATTCTAGAAAATTTTTACCAGATCTCACTTTTGTGAGGCCTCTCTTCTCTTGTGCCCAGATGGACCAATGCATTAAGATGGCACAAGCAAAATCAACCATTAAAATCACATTGCTGTGTTACCCACTCCTCAAAACTGGTTTTTGCATTGCAGAATTCTTTTAGAGTTCTGCAGGTGTAGACCAGACTTAAGATAGGTGGTCTAGAAAAGTGGGAAGACATGAAATATCTCATGTTCTTGAACTTGGAGCTTACTCAACATTATTGAAACAGCCTTGTCTAAAAAAATGGTTCAAAAATCACACCATAACAGTTCAACTGTCTATTTGAAGAAAGAAAATATTATACAGTAAACCTGTACAAAACGAAATGTCAAACACAAATAATATTCTGTTTTAGACAAAGTTCTGTTTCATAAAGCAGCACTTCAATGTACTGATCATCAAATGGACTATCTTTTGATTCCATTAAAGGAAAGTTCTGTCTTATGTTTCACTGTAATAATAAAGTAGGGAAAAAAAATGAGGATGTAATGCATTTAAAATCATGTACAATGATCTCGTCAGGCACATAGGGAGAAAGTGGGAAGGCAATTTAAGTCATATGAAAGAAGGAGGAAGTGCCTTATTTCTACAGCAAATGGCCAGTTGCGTCTTTGTAATATTGTTTTTTTTTTTCTTCTTAAAAAACACTCAAAATTGTAACTGTTACCGATGTCCACCAGGTGGAGTTGAACAATTATTGGCAAGAAAAATTTATGATATTGGGCTCGTTATATTGTTTCCTCGTTAAATAAAGAAAAATTATAATCATGCAAAAATGACTAGGGTTAGCAACACAGTTTTGGGTGAATGAAGTCTTTT
The DNA here is from genome assembly GCF_987345545.1 of Pholcus phalangioides. NCBI lineage: Eukaryota > Metazoa > Arthropoda > Arachnida > Araneae > Pholcidae > Pholcus > Pholcus phalangioides. The sequence continues at coordinate 44,255,044 of NW_028301603.1, read as the reverse complement.
TGTGTACCAGACACGAAAATTCATTCAGAATGAATAAAAATTTTGAGCACTTTCCCCCCTTTATACGACTGAGATAGAGGTTAGCTGCTTTCAAGAAAAGAAAAACTGCACAGCTGGCAAAACTTTATATGAACGTCTGAAGATGAAACAATCAGATTCCATGGTACTAGATTCCATAAACAGGAGTTGACAGGTCACCTCACAACTAAAAAATTGGTATTGGCACCTTAAATTTTGTGTGATTACTACATTAGACTTGGAGGACAACTTCAAACCTTTATAAATTTATATCAGCGTAGGCCAGTGTTTCCTCAACCTTTCTGAAAATATGTATATATATTTTACACGATCAGTGAAATAGAAGATATTTCTATACAGGGTGATTCAATAAGGGTGAGTCGGATTTGCTTGACGAACCGTTGATCCTAGAAAGATACTTGTGTCCTGCAATTTTCATTGTTCCAATTTTTTTATACATTTTGTCTCGTTTTTCCAATGATACTTTCATTTGAATTTGTAACATTTGTTAATGTTGCGAACACAGAGCGTTTCCATAATGTAAATTATATTATGATCAGACCTTACCAACATTCAGAAGGTGAAATTCTTGCGATTTTCTCACAAAAATCCAGCAAGCATACTTTTGCATGCCAAATATTTTTATGGCCATGAAATAAGAATCTACAAGTAGTAAAACATAAAGGTGTGTGTGACCACATTCACCTATATTTTAAGGGACATACCTGTATTTCTCATCATTTTCTGTACGGATATTCTAAAAACATCAGTTTTTTAAAACACAATGCTTCCTTGAATTTGATATTCACTGAACATTTTCGTCATGTTAAATGTTTTACTTTTCTTTTGTGAAAACATTTAAACATTTCAATTTAATGAGATTTATAGAAGGCCTTAATTTCACTTCAATCTGTAATTTTTAACAATAATTTAGGAATTTTGTACACAATTGGCAATGTCCTGTATTTTCAAGTCTATAGATCCTGATTTTTCATAAGGCTACATATTAACATGGCTATATACATATTCATACAAGGCTATATATTAACATGGAATCTAAATATTACATGGAAGAATTATGTACAAGGAAAGTAAAAAAACGTTATTTTTGGAAAATTATAGGCTTGGTTCCTGAAAAATTCTGTTATAACATTGAATTTTTTTTTCAATTAGTCAAAGCCCTAATATATATGACACTTGTATGGAAAAGAATTATCAATTTTTCAACTACTTTGTGGGTTTTGCAAATTTTCCAGATGAACGAAGTATTTCTCCAGGGGCGAGCGGAATACTGATAGCTGTGATGTTGCTCTGCGATGGGCTCTGGAGTAGAGGAGTGTAATTCTGTGCAACTGATGTTATCAGCTGAGGCTTTTCTGTTCCCTACGAAACAGTATTAGGAGGGGAAAATTAAATCATTTGTTATAATATAGACATTACTGGTAATTCATCATTCAGTGACATAAATACACATTCAATAAGATGTGTTTTTCTTTCACAGAATTCAACTTTTAAAAAAACACCATGAAAACGGAAGTTATGTGTGTGTGTGTTGACTTTCAAACCTCAAGTTCTCCAATCTTTCTCTTATAGAATGAAAGAAGATTCTCATTGGTTTGCCAACCCATCGCCCTGAGTTCGATCACTTCAAGCAGCTGCAGTCGTGACACCATATCAAGCCGGTCTTCTCTTGAGGCATTTCGAAAAACCACAAAGTAATGATCAAGCAGAGCTGAATACATGAAAATAATAAGTTATAATTAACAAAATTAAAAAAAAATTACAATTTAAATCAATATAATTCAACAAACATGATATTTTTTCAGGGTTCATACAAAATTTCCTAAATAAAAATTAAGGAGTTTTCAAGCTGTTTTTAAGGAGTCATGGCAAACTTCATAACTTACAAGTTTTACAGCAAAAAAAAGCAGGACACATATATGCAAGTTTTTTTTTTTAATTTGCCAAACAAATTTTCCCTCTTCTCAAAAATATAGACGTAAAAGTGGTTCAGAAATTACAACTTTTGATTTGTTACCCAGCATTATAAGAATTCATAAAATAATCAATCCATATACAGATAATCCATACTTTTCTGTTGTCACCAAAGTGTTCTAAAACTTTCAAGTTTCAGTCAAAAATATAACTCATAACAGCATAACATAAATTATAAAAATTCTAAGTGATATTCATTCCCCCTCAATTATTCAAAATTAAAAAAAAACAAAGCTGACAAGGATTCTTTTACAAAATTATTTATATTTGCAGCAACTCTTTATTCACCTCACACTTAAAGTGGATCAACAAATACACAAATTCTTTAAAATTAAGTTTTCAATTTTCTTTCTTATTTTTGTTATACTCAGAAAGAAATTTTTGCAAAGTGGGAGCAAATTTCAGGACATTCAACACGATGTTTGGTGATTTAACACTCGTTATTTGGTGAAATTTACAAATTAGCACTAATAATTTGGGGGACTAGCTCTTTTATTCATGAAATGAATTTTTTTCCCACCAAACATCAGGATTTGACACAATGACGATTGACCATAGTAATTACTGCTGCTTGCAGTGGCGACTTTTTTTCTTTGGTTGAGAAACACTGTAAACCATCTTCAGCTGCACGATCAAGGATATGATCGGGGTTCATGATGAAAAACCAATGAGGGGCCGATAATTTGAATAAGTGGCTGTGGTTACCACAATCTGATTTTTGGGGACAAAATCGAGAGCACAAACTTGCTGGGAAAATCCAATACGAATCTAAATTCAATTTCAATCCTCCAAATTTTGTAGAGGACTGAGAATACTTCCAAATTTTGCGTAATTTTTTTTTCATAAAATAAAATACTATAAAAAAATAAAAAATTTTAATATTAATTAATTTTTTTTTTTGTAAATACCACTTAATATTTTGGAGAAGAGTGAAATTATTCTTCAAAATTATTTTCTTGGATAATTCTAAGTGCGACTATGGAAGATGAGAGGAAGGGGTGGGGCTGAAGTACACAGGAATAAATATTGAATATTAGAAAATTACCTGCTAACCGTTAACCGTGATATACTTTGGTGCTTTATTTGTGGCATCACATACTTTGTTTACATTTGTTGTTTCTCTCATTCAGTTCAAATCTGTTTACTTTTTGAGCTTAAGTTTCCAATTCAAGAGGGAAAATGGAGAAGCTTCATTCCATTGATAAGTTGGAAGGTATACAGAACTGGACAAGCTGAAAATTTGATGTGGAACTACAGCTGACTATCCAAAAAGTGATGCCATACGTTTCGGGAGATTTCATGTATCCAGCTACATTGGATGAAAATTTAATGGAGCCTGAACAAACGAAGTTTGCCGCTGATGTCAAAGCTTTTGAGGAGGCTGATGCTATTGCACGATATATAATCGGGTCGAGTGTTCGTGGTGAGTCAAAGCAGCATATTCTTGCCTGCAAATCTGGCAGAGATATGTGAAATGCATTGCACACTGTATAGGAACATAAAAATGGCAGACGCTTGGACTTATTGTATTCACAGTTATTTAACTACACCAAAGATCCAGCTGACAGTATTGCCTCCCATGTGTCAAAACTGCAACAAATTTGGCAAGATTTGCAAGAGGAGCTCAACGAAGAAAATATAAGTTTTCCCTACTTCAATATGTTGCTGAATAGGATACTCAATACCCTTTCAAGTGAGTATCTGGAGTTCCAAAACGCTTGGGAGTAAGTTCTGCATAACGAAAGAAGCATAGCATAGCGACTTTGACTGAACGTTTCAGGCTTCATGAACAGAGGCTTGAAGAACAGAGATCTTGCAGTTCCGAATTGAGCACTGTAGCATTTATTGCAAAATTTCTAGTTCAACAGCTAAAAAAAAGCTCAAAACTTTGAAAACTTAAAAGCAGAAGAAGAAACTGGTGAAGTGCTATTCCTGAGGGAAAGTCTGTCATATCAAAAAGAACTGCCGTTCAAGTAAAGACTATGAAACTTCTGACCAGAGTTCCCAGAGACAAGCATTTATGTCTGTCACAGATGTTAACAAGGACTGTTGGATAATTGATTTGGGGGCTTCTCATCACATATCAACTCGTTCATATTTCTTCTCTTTGTATGTTCCTTTTGATGAGCCAAAATCACTTCGTCTCGGTGATAGAACTTTCATGTATGCTGAAGGATATGACACAATTGATTGATGTGGAAATGCTGATATGTGGGAAGTGGAAACCAGGTCAATTGAAAAATGTTTGGTATGCCTCTAAATCTGACCAGAATCTGTTTTCATCAGGATCTGCTCTGAATCATGGTTTCATCGAAGTTGCTACACAAAGCACAAGAGAGTTCCAAAATGGAAAGCAGACTGTTGCTGTTGGAATTCATCAACTCAGTGGTGTGTACAAGCTTTTGATGCATGTCATAATTTCTAAAGCTTGTCTTGCTGTTAAAAATTCTGACATTCAACACTGTGACATGAGCAATTAGGTCATCAGAACAATCAACATGTACAGAAATTCCTCAAAAGTAAAGGTATGGAGATTCAGTTTAGTCAAAATTTTTGTGATGCATGTGCATATGGTAAAATGCATAAACTCAGTTTCGGTACCAGAACAACAAGGCCAACTACAGTTGGTGAACTGATCCATGCAGATGTCTGTGGGCCAATGCCTGAAAAACCGTTGGGTGAAAGCAGATATTATGTTGTATTCAAGGATGATTTCTCGAAGTACAGATCGGTATACCTTTTGAAAGCAACGTCTGAAGTCTAAAGTTCCTTCAAAGGTGAAACACTTTTTTGCTGAAGTACGAACTTGAGGTCATACTGTTAAAGAGCTACTAACTGATGGTAGTTCAGAGTTCAAGAATTCAGAAGTTGAATCCACTGTAAAAGAAATTAGACTGATTCACCAAAACTCAATGCCATACACACCAGAGCAAAATGGAGCAACTGAGAGGGAAAATCAGATTCTTGTGGAAGCCATCAGGACTGCTAAATGCCAAGGAATTGCCAGAAAAGTTATGGGCAAAAGCTGTTAATACCACAGCCTATGTTGTCAACTGAACTGGACCAAGTAGTTTTGAGGAAAAATCTCCTTATGAACTGTTATTTAACAAGGAGTCACCATTCAGTCACTTACGTGTATTTGGCGCTGAATGTTTTGTGCATATTCCAAAACAGAAAAGGAAAAAATTTGGTAAGAAAGCTCAGAAAGGATATTTTGTTGGGTATTTTGGTGATAAAGATGGCTATAGGGTATGGGTACCCAGTGAAGATGAAATAGTGCTTTTAAGGGACATTGTGTTCAAGAATGAAGTCACAAGCAAGCAGATTTTCATCAACAATCCAGAATTTACTGAAAAAGTTGCTGAAGACACAGATGGTTCCATGCAAGTTGAGTCACAGTCAGACACTGATACATATAATTTACGAGACAAGTCGAAGCTGTCCTATCCTAAAATCCAAAAACCCCACCCCTTTCTCAATGCTAACGTAGTACTTGAAATGCCCCCCCCCCCCACCATGATGTTTTGCATGCATATTACTACTGTCTTTTAGTTGGTGTTGCAATTTTTCTATAAAACACATCATTCAGCCATCCTTACAACCAAAAATAACATTAATTTATATTTGGCAAATGTTAATATTGGAAACGTATGACCAATGAAATTTTGACCCAATTTCTTTTCCAATTTAATCGGCAGAGAACCAATCTTCATAAAAGATTTGGAATCTAGGTAATGTCTTTATTGCAGCTTCAATACAAGTAAGTGCTGGCGATACTTCATGATACCTAGCTACAGGACATAATTACATAGCTGCCAACTTTGAAAAATGACAATTCGGGAAGTTTTTGTGCACATACAAATTCTGCATAAAATTATTAAAGGGATTTTCAAAAACAGAGGGATTTTTCATTAATAAAAGTAAAACTGTAGGGGTTTTTTCCCTTTGCAGAAGTGTGGGATCATGCAAACCATTGCAGATTAGCACCAAGTCATCAATCATGGCCAAGCAGTAGGTTAAATTACCTGTCATTACAACTCTCAAATCAAATCTTGTGAACAAAAAAAAGAACACTTCATTCCGGCCCGAAATGGGATGTATACAGACTATAGGAAATATAGGCAGAGCAGATACAAATCATCTAGCTAATTTCGGAAGTGAAAAGACTGCATAGGGTTTGCTGTTTGGCAAATTTCGTCCATCCCCTCCCGAAAATGAAATTTTTTTTGTGATTTGAAGAAATGGCGACAATTTATATTATGCTTGTGATATAATTTGGGGCATAAAAAAATCAATGGTAAATTCCTTAAAAATATCATTTTCCCCAAAAGTATGGACTTTTCACAATCAGTTGAAATTTGGGAGATATAAGAATTTTTCAAGAGTCTGGGAGACGAAGTAGAAATCTTTGAGACTCGACAGCTATGTAATAAAACTGCACTGGCTGCAATGTCCTTGAAGAAAAAAGGGCACAGCTGCCAACTTTGGAAAATGAAAATTAGGGAGATCTTCGTGTGCACCCGTATTTTATAGTAAAAACATTCCCTAATACAAAAGGGATTATGCTCAAATTAAATAGGGATTTTCCACACATAAAAAGTTAAAGCGTAAAGAATAAAATCTTTACTCAAAAACTGAAGTCAAATAAAATAGGGATTTTACACACATGGAAGTCAAACCCTCGGGAATAAAATACCTATGCAAAAACTAAGTGAAATTGGAGGCCAAAATTTCAATGATCTGAAAAAAAAATATATGTGTTCAATCTGAAACGATGTGAACAAATATTCTGAGTGAATGACCCCAAAATCACCAGAAGATGAAGGAAAAAAAGCGTCAATTTTTGAAGAACAGACTTTTTGTGACACTTGCTTGACGTTTTTTTTTAATTTCACATCGGTCATGATGTCAGTCTTTCCACAATGACTGATGTTTATGTGCTTAACACAACTTGTAATAAAAGAAAAAGTCAGCCTTTTCCTGGAACGTTTGATGAAAGGAAATTCATCGGAATAAGTATTTTTGGAATTAATTAAATATTTTTTGATCATCAGTATTCATGTTTTGTTATCGCACGTACGTAACTTCAACAAAAGAGGACGTTTTGACCACATGCGCCTAACTGTAATCTTCAATTATTATCCAGGACTATTGGCTGCTAAGCTATTTCCCTGCACGATAAGACAAATAACTTTTCTTATTACCATCAGAGGGTTTGTAAAACTTCCTTAAAAAAGATTTTCCCACTATTCTCCCATTTATGACGTATGACATTATTTTGAAAGGGGAAAAACAGAGACAAATCACTTTTTGCCTCACAAGAAATTCCTAAGGGATTGTTTTCAAAAGTGGGGATTCTTCTAAATGAAGTAGGGAATTTTTAGGGACAATTAGCGGGATTTTTTGCGATTTTTGTAAAAATTCAGATTTAAGAACTTTTCAAGAGGTCGAGAGATGAAGCTAAAATTCGGGAGACTCCCGGAAAATTTGGGAGACTTTGCAGCTATGAAATAGGGGGTCAAGGATAAACATAGATGTGAATCCCCACCACTGTCATAAAATTTCATCTTTATCAGGCAATTTTATAACATTTCTCTACACTTTAAAGTCTTGCGTCTTTAAAGTCCTTTGAGTCTTTAAAGTCCTCAACTTTTGAATAGCATGAGTAGAAATCCAACTACTGATCAATGTTACAAGAATGCTGTAAATAAACCAGCTTACTTGATATTAATTTTTCAATCATTCAAAATAGATTAATCTAATTAATGCTCCAAAAGGCATAAAATGGCAGTGATACATTGGAACAAAGAAACCAAATTCCATGATAGAAACTTACTTTTGTTGTTGTTGTCAAGCTCCTGTCCTCTAACTTTCAACGCATTACAGACCTTCGCTATTTCTGCCGCAGTATTCTCATCGTAATTACAGTTACTCAAGTTCACATACACATCGTCCAGATCCCCCAGAAACTCTATAGATGATGATGGATGGATGGATACATCATTTTAGAAGCACATACAAAACAAATATACTTATATTACCTCATAGCTGCCAAGTCCAGAAAATAAGAATAAGATTTAAATGTCATAAACAACAATATAAACAATTTTTTTAAAACAAAGATTTTTTTTTCATTAATGAAAGGAAAACTGCCGGGATTTGTTTTTCCTTTGAAAATTCGACATCCTGTTAGTCATTGCCAAAATTGTGCAAAGTTGTCAACTGTCACGAAACAATGGGTAAAATCAAGGCTTGACAAATCCCAGGCATCAGGCTGCCATAAAATAATTTTTTAAGGGCGAAAAACACCTTTTAAACAGGAATATCTTGAGGATCATTAGTAAAAATTGGGACCATGAAAATAGGTCATACTACGCAGGAAAACGATCTAAGAGGGAACATTATAAGCAGGGTCTATGACAGGCCTAGACTAATTTATATTACATTTGAAATACAAAAATAGCAACCTGCAAGTGGTTTCTTGGCTAAACTTTGTTCGGCATTGGTAGGTGGTTGAATTTTGATTGTTCCTTCCGAACTCGATTTTAGTGGGCGGGGTCGTTCAACTTTTCGTATTGTTTTGATTGCTTTTGCATTCATTTTCATTTGCAAAAACCTGAAATCAAATCAGAAAATTTAATAGATGTAAAAAGTAATAATCAGAAGTAAATGTGCAAATCAGAAGTAACTGTATAAATTATATTAATGAAGGAAGCAGAGAAACGAATGCAGTTAACGCTTGATTTTACAAACTAATCTCCTGGTCCCAAACAATATACTATTCCCTCAAACGTGCTTCCCCATTGCTACCCAGTCTTTTGTGTCTATATGGATTCGTAAAAACCAGCATCAACTGTAATTATCAAAAATATTTATGATGCACTACAAGCAAAGTTTTTATCTGTTTAAAGTGCAGCCATTTTGAATCGATGATGGGCTTAGTAAGTCAGGACTTGACAAATCTCAGGTCCCAGATCATCATGGCACGGATTAGTCAAATCTTCTTCTTCAAAGAGGATCTTCTTCGCTTGGTATCCAGTCTTTTATACTTTATTATATGTAAGCGACCTTGAGCTTTTTATGATGTTTGAAGCAAATACAGTGTTTCCATAAAGCAGGGCTGGACAAATCCCAGTCCTCAGGTCACCATGGCGACTAAAAAATTAGCATTGGTACCTAAAATTTCTTTGGGCAGTTACTAAATTGCAGGCTGAGAGTAGAACAAAATGTTTGAAATTTATAACAGCATATCTGCCAACACGAAAAAGTGTCACTATGCCCTCAAGAGAGAAAGAGAGAGGGAAAAGAAACATTATTTTGGATCTTTTTCTTCGGGTGAAAAATTTTTTGGCTTTTAGATTCCTTTGCAATTTGTCGAGCCCTGCCATAAAGTATATTCCATGGATATTCCCGTGAATACAGTGAAACCTTGCAAAAACAATATTTTTTCAAATATTGTTTAAAATCGTCCATAGTTTAATGTTAAACTTCTATCGATATTGTTATATAGATAGGAGTTATGATAAATCCATCTATAACAATATTTTTGGAAATTTTTCAAAACTCCATCCCACCCTGCATAGCAGCTATAGATGATAAAACTGAGGATATTCAAGGCAAAGTTTTACAGATTAATTTTTTCAATGATCTCGGAAAATGTTTTACACTTTGAACAGGCGTTCCAAATCCTTTAAGATTTTTCAAAAAATTGCAATCCTGTAGGAACAAGGCAAATTTGCGGAGTATAGACGCTGTCTTTGAATGTGAATATATTCAACACAACCCGCGTGTATATCAATACAGTACCGCATACGAAGTATCAAAATCACTTTCTTAAAGTCGTGTGATTGTGATGGACTGGGAAAAGAAAAAGTTGGGGAGGTTTTTTTCTCTCTACTTTTTTTCTTCTTAAAACTAGGAAAGTCTTTTTAAACCTTTGTCACTTTTTTTCCAGTTTGCTGCCAATCGTGCAGCATGTTTTGTTAACATAATTCGGTGTTAGCTTTGCTTTTTCTTTCAATAATGCTGTCTTCTTAGGTTACATATATATGAACTTTTCATTTTCAATTATTTTTTTTTTTGCCCTGAACGCTATATTATTTGAAAGAGTCAGTTTTTTTTATTGATTACTCAGTTTTTATTCTAGAATCATGTTTCTATTTATAACCCGATGCTCATTTTACATGTTATTTACTTTCAATCTCTATCCTGTATCTGGTCTAGGATGTTATATTTTTGATCCCCATCTCTTATTTAGTCTAAAAATGTTGTTTTGTTTATTTGTTTTCTTTGAAGGGGATTAGTTTTTAATGGTGAGAAAATTGTCCAAAAGCTTTTCAAGCCTTTTATTCTTGGCGATTTCTCATGATGCTTTTGAATGTTTTTCTCGCCAAAGAAAAAATAGCTAACACATCGCCAACAAGGGATTATACTGCAGCTTTTCCATCCTAGATGTGTATTTATATTTCAAAGAATATTTTCTTATGTATCAGGAGGATGGCTGTTTATGTGCAAGTCCTGGTTTTTGTTATTTTCAAACCCGTATCTGGTCTTGGATGTTTTACTTTCAATCTTGATCTCCTATTTAGTCTGAGAATGTTATTGATTTTGTTAATTTTTTCATTTTGACAGCCACAGTTACTTTTTTTTGACTATGCAATAGTGATTTTTTTCTTTGGAAAGAAAGACATCCAAAAGCATGACTCCGTTTTAAGCCCCAACATGCTGGAAAGAAAATTGTCAAAAAAGTCTCCAAAGAAATAAGGAATATACTATAGCTGTTCCAGCATTTGAATTAATCATCTTCATTAGCACACACACACATACTTTCTTTTTGTTCATTATACGCTGTACCGTACACATATTGTTTTCCCACTTTACAGTCAAATCCCGTTTTAACGAGTACTGCTATAGCGAAAATCTCGTTTTAACGAACACTTTTCTAATCCCCCAAAAAAGTTTACATAGGAATAATGTTAGGTAACCTGGAATTCCTTTATAACGAAATTTCGTTTTAACGAAGTGATTTCTCCAGTCTCTTGGCGTTCGTTATAACGGGATTCAACTGTACTATATTTTTTTTAAATTGGAATATTTCATTTGGAATTTGTTTTCAGGATTACACATGGATTCTCTTGGGTTATTATTATTTTTTCCATACTTCCCTAAAAATATTAATTCCCACAATCATTTTTTTATTATGTTATTTTCAGTCTCTATTCTGTATCTGGCCTAGGAGGACAGCTTTTTTTGTCCTGGCGCTATAAAGCTTATCCACAGCCTACTAACCACAAATGCCAAACCCTGAGGGGGGAGCGGAGGGTAATTGAGCTCCTCCCCAACAAGCAATGAATATAAGAGCACCACACCCCTCCCACTTGTGTCTGCGCCCCTGTATCCCATGTATAAGAGAGGACTGGCAACATTCAGTCCCCCCCCCCCACTCCAATGTTTTTCCGTGGGCAAATCAGCTACTAACTGATCTATTCACAGATCGGCAAAGGCTTTTCATACATCAACCTGTCAATTATTATTCGGTTGAATTTAGAAGTTGAAAAAAAGAGGTTGTGCTAGGAATGTCACAGTATTCCAGGTACACGTGTGTGGGCGAGGGAGGTCTAATTTCCGAGACACATTCAAATACAAGTACGAGAAATTGAAATTTACCGAATGAGTGTATTACAAAACTATTTTCTAATCAATTAATGGCCTCAGCATTAATAATTTACACAAAAAAGTCGCATAGTGTGAAATCAAAACTTAATGAAACACAAAAGTATTTGTTACGTGGAATAAATACATTAATAACTAAAAAATAACTCAAGCGCGAGTTATCAACTTTTATTTGTTTTAGCAAGAATTAAGTAAGAAACAAAAGTTGTTTCAACTTACCAAATATAGAAATTTTGAAACAAAAAGTCTAATTTAAACCTCCATGAGCTCCAACATCAACACATCATAGGTCCGCATCATACGCTCAGATTTTTCCACCACAGATTCAATTTTTCAAGAATAAAATATCTATGACCATATCTTCCGAAGAACGGGATACGATCTGCACATGGCACGTTCAAAGAATAAAAATTCGAAATCAAAAAATATCAAAGCAATTTTTCTTAAAAAAACTTTAAACCAAATGAGTATTTGACAAAATCGAAGTAATAGCTGAAAATCCATTATGTGTTTTATGGGCTTATATAAAAGGTCAAGTGTGGAAAAATATAATCACCATCACTATCATATTAATGCAAGGTTTTGTTTATTTACTTGTAAAATCCATGCAATGGCGGCGCCGCGCGAACCCTCTACCAATAGTGATGGAGTGGAAGAAGATTTATATTCATTCTTGAATGTCGAGAAAGATGTTAGATCGATTAATTAATTATTTATTTCCTTTCCAATTTACATTACTATAATTCAATAATATAAGCTTGATTTTTTTTCTCATTGTATACGTGTTTAACCGCGTTAATAATGATGCAATATCTCGAAAAAATGATTAGTCTTTTATAGAAATTGGAGTCACATTGAGTGAAAGTTAAATATCAATAAGCATCTTCGATTATATCCGTTTAGCGCTTAATCATGTAAAGATATATCCTCTATTGTGTCTCTTATGTTGAATTTCTATAAAATTTATAGTATGAAAACAAATACAGTGCAACCTCTCAATAAGGGACACCCATGAGATCAGACTTCCCCCCCCCCCTAAATAGAGGTGTCGCTTATTCAAAGATTGATAAATTTCTATTAAAAGGACATGAATCAGGATGCAAATACAGATCCGGGGCAATTGCCCCTCCCAAAAGCCAAAAATAGGGGAAATTTCTGTCCCATGTGATACGGGGTGATTTAATGTATCTACACAATAAGTCGCTTCTCCAGTACATCATCCTGGATCCACCTGCCCCCCTTCCATTTGCGGCTGAAGATGCCTGTTTCCGCTTCATTAGCAGTTGAATATGTCTTCCTTTGCTACATTCAAAGCTCAAGATGTCTGGGTCCGTGCTTTTCGCAGATGAAGATAACTATCCTTTCACTCCATTTGAAGCTGAAAATGCCTCAGCTTCATTTGCGGATGGAGATGCCAGCCTTTGATCTTTCACAGCTGAAGATGTCTGCTCTTGTTCAGGCCCCAATGCAGAATGTTTTTCGTTGTTCTGTAATAAGTCCTCAGATGACTGAAAATGGTCAGCACTAAAAATTCTCATTATAATATTTTCTGCATTTTTCTTCTAATTCTTCCAGATCGGTCTGCGACATATTGTGCTTTGGGGGCGTTCAGGCATGGATCTAAAGGGGAGGGACGATGGGAATGATCACTTCTTTCGAAAGCCAAACAATAAAATGCAAGACAATCCAATGAGTGTACACAAGTCATAACACATTGCCCTGGTTTGACTGTATAGCCCAGGGTTCTCAAACTTTCTTTACCCGCGGGGTCCCTTTTCCCTATTCAATGCTTATGTGCGAGCTCCACTGGCGCCCCTGACAAAGGTTGGAGACGCACAGTTTGAGAAATCCTGGTATTGCCTATATCATGTAGATCTCGAGCCCTAGGGTAAGGGTCCTTCAGTAAGATCAGGCTATATGTGAAGCAGAGTTACACAGAGAGCGATCTGTCTTGCAACATTTATAATTTCACACATGACAGGGGAAAATCAAAATAAACCAGCCATGTTATATGCTTCCAAATTATGAATGTAGATGGCAGCAAAATTTGAACACATAACAAGAATTCCCAAGAAAAAAACTTTGTTAGAAATTCTAGAGATAGAATGTTGATGAGGTTCATGTGGGGTATAGTTGTAGTAGTCAAACTTGATTATAATAGTTTCAAGGATTCTCCTTAACATTTTGTCGTTATAGCCATGGTGTCACATATAACCAATTTTTTTTTGATGAAATGTAATGTGTAATCAGGTGCAATTGAGTACTGTGCATAATGTTGTTCTATTATTATTGGGTTGACCCATATTTGATTGAAAAGGAATTGGGATAGAAAATATTAAACAAAGCCAATTCTTCTAAAATGTTTCTAAATATCAATGAAATTAGCGGATATTGCTCATAAACAACCCTTGGCAAGAAATGGAATGATACCATATATCTTCAGTGATTTAAAATGTGTTTCACAGACAAAAATAGGTGAATACCGAAATTATTGCAGATGAATATTTATAATTATATTGTAGCTCAATTCATAGATTGTCAGATTACGTTCCTTCTCGATTCTAGAAAAGATTATAAAAAAATAAGAGTAGGAGTAAGTTGTGTTAAAAATTCAGGAAATAATGGGTCATTTCTACAGAGAAAAGGTCAGGAATCATTCCAGGGAGAATATGCAAATGTACTGCATACAGGTTAAGTCAGTGAGGAGCAAGTTGTAGCATCAAATGTAGAATGATGGGTTTTTTTAACATTAGGCATCAATAGAGCAACAGGCAAACGTTACCTCAATATAATAAACACTTATCAAAAATTTCTTTGGAGAATTCCCTAAAAACAAAGCAAAAAAGATCTAAAATATGCCGTTATATCTAAGGTTTTTGCATAGTCATTAATGCCATAAGTAGGCCTAGAATTTGTATGTTCTAAAAATACTATGTCACAACATATTAATTGAAAAACCCAAATTTCAGGTTTTTAATTTATCCGTAGTGACGTGTTTTAGTCCTAGTTATAAGCAAGGTTCATTATCATTATTCTCTATGAGAATTAGCCCAGCCCAGAAACTATTGACGTTACAGACAATTAGCCATTGCAACCAAGGTTGATTGTATTTGGTTTTATAATTGCTTTAAAAAAAAGAGTTGTTTTTTAATTTTTATGGTGGTTTAATGATAATAGCTAGATATACTAATTGGTTGTTTATCTTTTCTAGGCTAGTCCCCAAGAGATCAACAATTCCTACCGCCGCCTTAGCAAGCTCTACCATCCCGATAAACATACTGATGTGGAAAAGAAAGAGCAAGCTGACATTCTTTTCGGCAAGACTAAGCGAGCCTATGAAAGTCAGTGTTGTTTGTAACTAGGGTTACTTTAGTTGAGATACTAGCAAGATATGACTTTGGCAAGGGTGCAGCTGCACAGAGCCGTAATGATGTCTCTATTTTCTGACTAACCTGCGTCCATGTCACCCAAGTTGTTGCAAAACCTGGGTGCTCTCTCGAGTGAAAGTATATGTGATTTGCGAATTAAATTTTCCCGCTACCTCTCTAGAAATCCTATAACTAACATTCTATGTTGTATGTATCCACGTAAAATATTAAGGTAGAGTAAGTTCACTACCACCAATAGTCACTTTGTGTCAGTTATGCCCCAGTGACAGGGCTGTCTTAGCGCATTGGCCCAGGGGCCTCACAAAAATTAGATCCGGTTGAAATTTTCTAGAATTTGCTAGGTAGGGCCTCAGAAAAACCACTTGGCCCGGGGACCTACGATGCTCTTAAGACTGCCCTTTTCAGTGATTAAATTTTATTTCTGTGTATACACAATATTTTTTTAAGTGTATTTCAATATTAAAGTAACCTTAGTATTGAAAGAACCTATGAAAATTTTTGATATGCCAAATTTTTTAACTACCACTTCTAATTATGGATGTTAAGTGGCACAAAAGCCAATAGTTCAATTTTATCAGCTTTTGCAGGAGTTTGTCCAACATATGCAGTAGAATGTCACAGGGCCGCCTTTACCAGACGCCGGGCCCGGAGCGAAATTGGTAGCAGGGCCTCTTACCCTCAATTTTTTTCTTTTATGAGAGGGGAATCGAAAATTAAGAAAAAGAAAGTTATGAAAATTCTGAATAAATAAAATAAATCATTTCAGAATTGATGAAACTTTTCAGAATTGCAGAATTTATTAAGATGGAAATACCAGAATTATTTCTTTCAGAATGAAAATGTAGAATTCTAGAATTTATGAAAGAATTGATTGTTATCGTAAATGAGGAGCTTGGTGCGGCCGCACCTGTTGCACACCCCTAAGGGCAGCTCTGGAGTCTCATTATAACAGACGTCGCTTATAATAGACAGTTAAAAAATTTAAATAATAAATTGTTCTTATTACTATCTGATGAGTTTTAAGCAGTTTCAAGCAGTTGCATTCTAAGAAACCTCTGGTTTGAAAAAAAAAAAAAAAAATTCTAAATCATAATTTGTTAACATTGCATGCAGCATGAAACTTTTTTTTGGATTATGGTGTAAAGTTTTTAAACAGTGATCAAATGCTTATAGCTTATTATTACTTACACCTCTTCTATCCCTACAGTTCTCAGTGATCCTCATAAAAGAGCAGTTTATGACACTATAGGTCTCAAAGGTGTGGAAACTGAAGGATGGATGGTAAATACCATTTATGTTTTGTTTATTTGAAAGAAAAAAAATTCACACACACAGCATTCAAAAATGCTAGTGTAACATTTTGTCCTATATGCTATATCATTAATTATCATTTATAATGCATATTTTTTTCAAAGTACCACACATTGGTATATTCATCACTATGATCATGATGAAGTCTTATAACTAGAGCTTGGATCATATGCGCTAAAAAATTGGCAAAATACACTATATAAAAATATGCAAAACATGAACTTAAAAATGCCAAAATATGCATTAAAAAACAAAATGTGTACCAAAAAAAAAAAATATGCATTAAAAAATCATATAAAAAAAAGGTATGTTTTTACTTATAAAATGCATATCTATGTAAAACTGGTTTTCTGTTATTGTGTGTGTTCTATATACAAATCTACAATTTTAGATTGGTCATCGCCAAATTTTGCATGTATACCAAACGAGGCCCGACTTGAATGATAGGCTACTTTAAAAGTTTGTCAGGTCTGGGCAACAATGGTTCCTAGGCATCAACAATCATTTTTGGAATGTTTATTTCGGTTACTGTGGTTCCTTAGCAATTCATTTCAGACATGCATATGCCTTTACAATGGTTTGTGTCACTTCTTTTGTGCTGCCATTGTTATGTATAACAGTTTATTCCTTTGGTTAATTATTCCTTATGGTTTGTCACTTTTTCAATCCTCCCAGCAATTGAAGGAAACCCAGACAACACCGGGTATTAGAGCTAGTAAGCTTATATTTTCTATGTATTAGAGCAAGGGGGCTCAACCTTTGAGAGAGTGCTGGCCACTCTATTGGTTTGGAAAAGTGTTGCGGACCACTTTAGTGATTTTTAACTGCTGCAGGTCACTTAAGTAATCTAAAAATGTGCCACTGGCCATAGCCTCTACAAGAGTGGGGGCTGACATGGCTCCAGCTCGAGCCCTGGAATGATTCTACTTTCCATTGTATTGTGCCAAAGATCCTAGCCTAGGGGCACTTGCTGCAGTATATGGGAGACCATGCCGCTGACCACCTAGGTGCTATGGAACTGTATCCCGGCCACTCAAGTGATCTGGAAATGCGTTGGAGGTCACTTAAGTGCTCTGGGACTGTGTTGTGGACCACTTGAGTGATCTGAAAATGTTCCGCAGGCTACTTAAATTATGTGGAACTGCACTATGGATCACTTAATGGCTATCTGTGACTGTGTTGCTTATAGTTCAATTTTATAAAATTAGGTTTGAGGTCCTGGGCCATATTTGGTCCATAAGTTGAGTATGTATGCCTTAAGACATTCATTTACAAAAAAATATCGCCACATATGTATATACCTGCATATGCAAATAACTTTTCTAGTTAGTCGTTGCTGCTCAGTAATGAAATACCAGTAACAAATGAATTTCTATTTCTAAAAAAAAGTTATAACATTTTTTACGTTATTTCTGAAAAGAATGTAATAAACAGTTGATATTTGGAAAATATCGCAAAGCATCTCTATTAATTCACTAAACCCTACCCGTGGAAAAAAACCTGATGTTATGAAAATATTATGAGCACTATTCATTTGAAAATTGTTTAAAAAAATGATTGGTCTTTAATAAACCTTCAAAAATATATGCACTTATTTTGAAAATTCTTGGATTTTATGCATTTATATGTATTAATGCTAAAAAAAAGGCTTATAATCTGGGATCTACTTATGACACATGGGTGTATGGCCAGCAGTTTGAATAACATTTAATGTGAGCTTCACTCTACACCTCTCTAATATAAAATTTAACTTTTACTTGAATACTGTTGTATTTTATTACAAATATAAATACAAATACAACGCCATAACAGACAAAATGCCCAACGAGGTGGCTGATAAAAAGATGCCCATAAAAATATGGATGTCATATATTTCAAAAATACAGCAACCCAATTAAAAATGCAATTAACACAAATTATAAACAATATATACACATGATAAAATACTATACAATGCCCATAAAAAATACTTATGGTTGTCTTATTCTAAGTATGGATAGCTTCTTGATTTACCCCAACATGTTTATCGTATTTCTTTTTAAACGTGTCAATTGTGTTACAATTAACTACCTCCGGGGTTAAGCTATTCCATTTATTAACAACCCTATTAGAGAAAAATTCCCTGCGACACCATAACCTTGCATTGCCCCTCACCAATCGATACTTGTGTCCCCTTGTAAAAGCAGTCGATTGGCGGTGTACTAAAAGTTCATGGTCCATGCTATCCATCCCATTGAAAATTTTGAACACTTCGATCATATCTCCTCGACACCTGCTTTCATCCAATGTAAACATATTCAAAAAATGAAGTCTCTCTTCATAACTCAAGCCCTGTGTGCCAATAAGGACACGCGTAGCTCTTCTCTGCACCCCTTCAACCAAGTCTATGTCCCTCTGTAGGTATGGTCTCCAAAACCTTACAGCATACTCCAGTCCAGGACGAACTAAGCCTCGAAAAAGCGGAAGAATGACTTCAGGAGAACGCGAAGAGACCTTTTTGAAAATGAGACCAAGCATTCTATTCGCTTTTTTGACCACCGCTGAACAATGTTCAGAAAACTTAAGTCGCTCGTCAATGAGAATTCCCAAATCGGTGACCCTAGTTGCATCCGGGATAGTGACACCATTCAACTCGTAAGAGAACCGTGGGTTGTTCGAACCAAAATGAGCGACCATGCACTTATCTACGCTAAACGTCCTGCTCCATTCATTTGCCCATGCTGCAATCTTGTTTAAGTTGGTCTGGAGCAACTCCCTATCGCTTTCATTCCCGATTACCCCCATTAGCTTCACATCATCTGTGAATTTGCTAGTAATCCCATCGATACCCTGATCGAGTTTGTCGATAAAAAGTGAAAAAAGTATGGGGCCAAGGACACTTCCCTGAGGAACTCCACTTGTGACGTCTGTCCAACCAGAGAATTCCCCGTTCACCATAACTCGTTGCGACCTATCTCTTAACCACGATTCTATCCAATTCAGCAAGTTGCCCTCTATTCCAATCTCGTGTAAACGCTTCAAGAGTTTGCCATGTTGGACCCGATCGAATGCCTTCTGGAAATCAAGGTAAACAATGTCGACATTTTTGCTCTTACCCAAAGCCTTAGTCACGTAATCATAGAAGCAAAGGAGGTTAGTTACACATGACTTCCCCTTCCCGAACCCATGCTGATTATCCGACAATACATTATTCTCGTCTATCCACTTCACAAACTGCCTTTTGATGATAATTTCCAAAATTTTCGAGAGGGAGCACAAACTCAAACTCGTCAAACTCACTGGACGATAATTTGACACCACTTCTCTACTACCCTTCTTAAATATCGGAACAACGTTAGCCAGTTTCCAATCTCTCGGGACGATACCCTCAGCAACACTACTCCTGTATATCTGTGTGACTGGCCCCAACAATTCATTAGCACCTTCCCTGAGAACCCTGGAATAGATATCATCTGGTCCTGGTGCTTTGCTTGCATATACATTTTTTAGAAGATTTAGGACCTCCACGTCTTCTACTTGAATATCGTTGAGGGTTTTATTACCCCATGCAACACCCGTATATCGAATATCATTATCTCCATTCAAAACCGACGCGAAAAAGTCATTGAATACAATGAATACAATACAATGATTGCTCATTACTTGAATACAAATACAACGCCACAACAGGCAAATTGCCCAACGAGGTGGCTGACATCATGGATCCCCGAGCCATTTTTTGGAGGCACTACCACTACTGCTACACCATACATGCACCCCGCCCACACACCCCCCCCCCCCGCGGAACCCCCAACGAATCGGTACATGCGTGAATGTGCGTGTACGTGTAGTTAAATCTACGTGAAAATCTGACGTGAAGTTTTTGTTTCTCTGTAATGCTTGTTATGTGTAGTGCTGCCATCTGCCACCAGTTTTTCAAACTATGAGTGAAGTGTTATGATTGAATGATTTATCGTTGTAGGACTGTTGCTCTCTGTGGCGAGACTTTTTAACGGGGAGATCGGCTCGCATTTGCGCCTTGAAGTTAGGAACCACAGAAAACCAACTTCAGCCGACCACCACTGTGGGGTTCGAACCCGGATCCTCGCATCGCGAGTCCGTCACTATAACCACTCGACCACCACAGCGGCAGTGAAGCACTACACATGCCTACATTGCTCTCTACCCTAGAGCCTCCTATCGAGAGGGGGCCAACTGTCCCCTTACATCCATTATTGACGTATCGAAAAAATGATTTTGGGTCAGAGCCAATGTTATCTGCCAACCTAGATTCAACTTCCTTTTTACTATCCCTTATCGCTTTCTTCAACAGTCTTCTTTTATCAGTAAACAATGATAGGTCACCTCATCCACTTTTATACTCTCTGAATGCTTCTTTTCTTTTCAAGATAAAGGTTCCGCACGCTATCCATGAAACATAGAGGGTGTCATGTACAAACACACTTTTTTCGAACAAAGGGTATGACGTCGTGCAAAACAGAGGACAGCTTCGTACTAAATTCTTCCCATTGACTTACCACCCCTACTGATTCCAACCGGTCTTTGAAAACTTCTGCTAACCTTCTTCTCAAAACATCAAAGTTAGTTCTCCAAAAATTTATTAATTCATTTTTTTTAGAAAATGGTTGTTAAATGCTTAAAACCAATTTAATTAATTAATATTTGAAATTTATATGATGGGTGTTCATGGTCAATCTCTTGAGGTTTGAGTTTTTAACGACAAAAATTCGCATATGCATCAGTGTCTCAAGCCACTGAAATAGCTTTTCTAGAAAAATATGTGGTGGGAATTTGGATGCGTTATTATTTTGTGATCTGTATATCTTTGTTATTATATAACAATCTTATTTTAATTTTTTTTATTCTCGAACAGCTGGTTGAAAGGACGAAAACGCCCCAAGAAATCAGAGAAGAGTATGAGCAGCTTGTCAAAGAGAGGGAGGAGAGACGTTTGAGACAAAAAACTAATCCAAAGGTGGGGTGGTTGTTTATAAGTTTCAGTTGAAAATGAGATTGATTTCCCTTTTCTTGGAATTTTTTTTTGCCTAAAGTTTAATCCTTTCAGTACCAATCAAATGAAATAATTATTGTGTAAATTTTTGGGGATAGCTCATTTTAGTTCTAATTAAAGCCTAAAAATGAAAATACAAATTAATTAATTACATAACAAATACAAGGAATAATAGTACACAGCAAATTAATTAACCTGATACTTTAAAGTTTCATCAGTACTATATATGCTTACACACAATAATATACATATATATCTGTTCTCTCTCAAATATGGTGAATAAGACATAGTAATGAATATTTATTTTACCACAAAAAAGCAACCATAATTTGTTTCATACATTTGTTAGGGAATATTTTGTAAAAGCAGTGTTTTACTTTGTCACACTTTTGTGTAATGTAGTAAACACTTACAGGGGTGAAACATCTAACTGAATTCTATACAAACACAAAGGCCACAACAGGCAAAATACCCAACGAGGTGGCTGAAAACTTTATGCTCATAAAAAACACAGATGTCAAATCTAAACAAAATACAGCAACCCAATGTAAAAGCATATATTGCCAGGGGGGAAAAAAATATAGATATATATATATATATTGCACTGCTCATAAAAAAGATTATGCTTGTCTTATCTAAATGCGGATAGCTTCTCAATTTATCCCACTATGTCTATATCATACTTTTTTTTAAACATATCAACTGCGTTAGAATTCACAACCACTGAAGATAAGCTATTCCATTTATTAACAACCCCATTAGGAAAAACTCCCTTTGACACCACAACCTGAAATTGTCCCTTACCAATCGATACTGGTGTCCCTTTGTCGAAGCAGTTTATTGACATGGTCCATCCTATCCATCCCATTGAAAATTTCAAGCACTCTGATTATATACTTTTTTTCACACACCTGCATTCCTACAATGTAAGCATGTTAAAAAAAATTGAGTCTTTCTTCATAGCTTAAGCCTTGTGTACCAACAAGAGCACGCATAGCTCTTCTCTTCACTCCCTCAACAAAGTTTTCGTTTCTCTGTAGGTATGGTCTCCAAAATCTTACAGTATACTCCAGTGTAGGACAAACCAAGTAAGCTGCAAAAGAATGGAAGGATGACTTTAGGTGAATACAAAGAGGCCTTTTAAAGAATAAAACCGAGTATTCTATTAGCTTTTTCGAGCACCGCTGAACAATGTTCAGAAAACCTAAGCCGCTAGTCAATGAGGATTCCCAAATCTGTGATCCTAATAACATCCGGGATAGTAATACCATTCAACTCGTAAGTGAAACATCCTCATTTCATTAGCAGCTCCATTCATTAGCCCATGATACAATCGTATTCAAGTTTGTCTGAAGCATCTCCCTATTGCTTTGATTCCTGAGGCCTTCTGAAAATCAAGATTAAAAAAAAGGAATAAAAGAAGTAGTGTTTGCCAGTGTTCATCTAGATCCATGGTTCATGCATTAAAATTCAATTTCACCCCTCCAAATTTCATAGAGGAGTGAAAATACTCCATGTATTTTATAAATATAACATTACTCTGGTTTTTGTAAAAAAAAATACCTCTAATTTTAAAAAATTATCCCTTAAAATTTTGGAGGAGTGAAATTAAACCTCCGTAATTAAGCTTTTTTAACTCTGTAAGAAAAGAAAAGGTGAATTCTCTTTCCGCAGAAAATATTGTAAATCTTGTTTTTGTTGTGTACACCAGATTTGCTCACTCATGTTGGTTTTCCAATTTACAGGGTAGTCTTACTGTTGGCATAAATGCTTCTGATGTTTTTGATTACTATGGTGAAGAAACAAGGTTTGTGCTTTGAGGGAATTTATGCACTAGAAAGTGTTGTGATGTTTGAACTTTGTTTTATTTCCTTTCCTGGTTGTATTTTATCGAACTAAACTATTTTTCTATTGCATTCTAGTTTCCCAACGATTGAAATCAGCTCGATGTCTATATCACAGTCGGTTGAAGCACCTCTGAACAATACGGACACTTTCAGTCTGAGTGGAAGTCTGTCTTCTCATAATGGTGTTGGAAGTGGTTCGGTTAATGGCACTCTGAGGAAAATCACTTCAGCCAAAGGATGGTTAGAGGTAAGTAAGTAATTTATGTTAACAATTAGAACTATTTTCATCACAGTTGAATTAAAATTATATGTATGACTAATGAATTAATATAAATCATTATATTCAATTTTTTTTTAAAGTTTGGTGTAGGTGCTGGTAGTGGGACAATTTTCACAATCAAAGGTTTCCGCCATCTCCCGTCCAAAAGGTAAGAGGTCCCGTCGCCTTCTATATATGCTTCCTAGCTCAATTCAATTGATTTAACATTTATATCTTGATGCAGCTGAAAACCAACATTGCATTTTTTTTTTCAATGCACTATTTATAAATTTTATTTGTCCCAATCTCAACGGTCATTCAATACCTTTAAATATTCTGAATGGATTATAAGTGCAAAAGCCACAAATGAATAAAATATCCAAGTGAAAGAGAGAGGGATTGCAAGTATATTATATGGAAGAGTAGATGACTTTCCCTAATAATACTAAAAAAATTGTCAACGAATGAGGCAAATACCAAAAATTACACCTGGTATTTGCCTTATTCATTGATGATTTTTTTAGAAGTATATTATAGTCTACCTAGACATCCATACAAGTGTTTTCAATTAGACCTTACCCTATGACTTCCTTGGTCAAGCTTTAAAAGAAACCAAGATTCCCTTTGCTAAAGCTGCTTGCTACATTTTCTTTCTGATTTCTGCTTTGTTCTGAAATACATCTTGTGGATCCGTTAATATAATCTCTCATATATCACATTTTGAAAAGAACATTAGTCTATTCATTGACACTCAGTTTAGTTCATTCATTCATTCATTCATGACACTCAAACAACTCCTTTCGTATATACAAGTAGATGATGAAGTAGTACCTTTTCAATTGCTTTCTGGTGATTCAATATAAAGGGGCATTAAAGGGATTTTTCTCTCTTTCTAGCATACGGAAAGATATACACTTCTACCCGCTTATAACGCAATGTAACGAAACTGTTTGCTATATGCGAATTTTGTTACATCTGTATATGAAAAGATTATGTGTTTGAGCAAAATGAAACATATTTTAAATGCACGATACACATGTTTCAATTATATGAGCATTCTTAAAATAAATGTTAAAAAGATTAACCTCACTTTTTTTCCATTTTTGACTATCTAACAACTGTATATAACTCAAATTTCTGAAACAACAGAATTGAAGAAGCAGTGTTGTTAATACAATGTTGATACTCTATACTTTGAAACCAAATGACTATTGATAATTTTGCATTAACCAAATTTTATGTTATCCAACAAGTGAAAAGAATTTCATATTGAACACTGAATATTTCACAAAGAATAAAATGTGTTTTTTATTATTAATTTTTTTAGTTTTAAATAGCAAATACACAAATTATGCAATTTGCATTCCGATTATATATGGATATCTATTATTTCAAACCTGTATACAGTTGATCTAGATGTATCAATCACCACAGTCTACAGAATTAAATACCTGGTTCAAGTAAAACAGGATTTCACATTAGGACAGGGCCGCTTTAGGGGTTTGCAACCACATTTTCTTTAGTAGCATGCTAAAGGGCCTGGGTTTGAGTCCCCCCCCCCCCACTTCCATGAATTTTCCACACACGATTGTCCTCAAAGAAACGTTGGGGAAGGGGGGAGGTGAGGTCATGAGCAGTCTGCGCTTACAGTAATAAAAGTTAAAAATATACATATTATATCTTTCATACTAGACGAGGTGTCTGAGCTTCAACTAATTTGATTCTGGAATTTTCATAAATTCTGGAATTATTTCTTTCATCAAAATTCTGGAATTATTTCTTTCATCAAAATTCGGGAATTATTTCTTTCATCAAAATTCGGGAATTATTTCTTTCATCAAAATTCAGGAATCATTTCTTCCATAAATTCTGGGTTTTTCCCCCTCATTAACTCTGAATTTTCTATTCCGGGATGGGTAGAGATAAGGAAGGCAGGATCGTGTCTCCAGTGGTGTAGGTGGTATCATGCTTACGAAGGTTTTTAACAACTGGCTGATGTGAAGATGAATTTACAGAGATGCTACTGCACTCTAATTTACCTGGGTCCCGGGACCAAGGTTATTCAAAAAATCTGGGTCCTTTTTGAGTGAAAGTGGGTTCTTTTTGAGTGAAAGTGGGTTCTCTTTGAGTGAAAGTGGGTCCTTCTAACAAAAAATTTATCTTGAAAAAAATTATACAGCCCCCCCCCCCGCAATAATTCACTGATATCTCTATGAATTTTCTTCCAGCATGCCCCAGGTCTTTGATCACCTGCTTATATTTCTTCATTTAGACTGAGCGGTAGGTCATGTTCTGGGTAGGAGAAGAAGGTAGGCTGTCTGTAAATCAAGTAATTCATTTCTAAAAACATGTTCTATCCGAAGGTTCATTTACTTTCACTGTCTACACTTTCACTATTTGTAGGAAAAGCTTGCAAAGTAGCTCATTAGCACTGAGAATTTAACGTATGTAATTCTGCACGTGTAATAAATCTAAAACAAATATGCAGTTGATCCCGCTTATAACGTTTCTCCCATCTAGAACGTTTTCCACTTAGTATAATTTATTTTCGTGGTCCTAACAATAAGTAATTCTCATTAAGATTTCCTGTTTAAAGTGTTTTCTTATTTTAAGTTTCTTATGACGGTTTGAAAAACATTATAAGCAGAATCCAATTTAGTTAAAAGTTTGACACATTTATATATTTACTAATAAATCAATCTATGAATTTCCTTCTGATTGATTTTACATTTAATTTAAAAAATCTTAGCACTTTCAATATCTTTTGATCAAATTTAAAGCAAATTAGATTCTCTCCTCTCTAAGACACTTATCTTTTGATTCCCTATTCATACTTTGGTTTTCCTGGTAAAATGATTTTATTTTCCCTCCCCGATGGTCCACCATTCTGATCTGTCGCCGTTCAACTGTCAGATATTTTAAATCCTGAATATGGGAGCTATGTCAGATTTGTGTTGGAGGAACTTAATAGTGTGCTTATGTATGTGTGCCCAGCATTTGGCATGTTTTGTGTTCAGTAGGGGGTGCCATCTATCTCGCGCTGTAACTAGATACTTTCTCAAACATGAGGGTGAATTTGGTGCTCCCCTCCAGTCCAGAGCCCAGGACACTAGACCCGCCTGTCCCTCCCAGTTGCGGCCCTGCATCTATCCTCGAAACTGGTAATGCATCCTTTTGAAGTAGTTTAATGTATGCATATTTGTGTTGTAGGTCTGTGTGATCACCGTGGCAACCAGAAGTTTTTCCAAAGAAATAGCTAACTCAAAATTTGAAATCTTTGCTGATTACCATTGCGCAATTGCAAGTTCTAAACCCGGTTTTTCACCAAAAGCAAAATTTGATTTGGGGGAGGGGGTTATAAGGAGCCTTCCCCCCCCCCCCCCCGGAAATCAAAAATTATAAATATTTTTGTAGAGAATTAAAATATTGGAATAAAATAATTTCTTTTATACTATCTGTGAAGAATTAGATCCTGGTGCCCCTCCAAAAGCTGATTATGCGTACACACCCGGGATTTTCGCGATGCTAAACGGTGACTACCGCATAGCAGCTAGATGACAAAACTATGGATATTCAAGGTCTTGAGTTTTTACATATATTTGGTTTTTTCCACGATATCGGGAAAGTTTTACAATTTGAACAGGCGTTCCAATCCTTTACGATTAAAAAAAAGTGAGCATTTCGCAATATTGTAGGAATTTACGCCATATAGACGCAGCCTTTGAATATCGGCAGATTGCCGCGAAAGTACCATAATTTCCCGTATATAACCAGAAGGGAGAAAATCCACAGGGGAATATAAAAAAAAATCTGAAATTTGAAATTTCTGTACACTGCCTTTCATTCAAAGAGAGAGAACCAACTACATATCCCTCATCTTATTGTTCAACAACCCGCGTGTGTATTAATGCAGTACAGTGTACAAAGTAGTAAAACCAGTTTTTCAAGGTCGCGCGATCAAGAAAAAAGAAAAAAAAAGTGAGGTTTTCTTCCCTGAAGTAGGAAAGAACATGTCCCAGAAGACGCGTGAACAAAAGTTTCATGTATCCTTTTCCGAAATTCTGGGTATTTGATGCGTTATAATGTGTCAATGGCATCTCTGAATTTAGGAAGAAAAGAAAATTCAACTGCGTTTGCGGGGAATCAAACCCACATTCACTCACTTTTAGGGTGAGCACCATAGACCACTAGACTACAAAAGCAACAAGAATCTTGATCTTTCCTTAGAGCTCGTGTACACTGAAGAAGACCATGCATGGACGGTCAGACCTAACTCAGGAGGCCAAGCTTGTTTGTTTGTTGCAACCTGTTCGTTGCTTTTGTAGATTAGTGCGCTCACCTGGAAAGTGAGAGGACGCGAGTTCGATTTCCTGCAAGGGCAGTTGCATTTTCTCTCACAACCCACTCTTTCCTAAATTCCTCTTCTCATAAGCCTGCTGTTAAAAATCTTCATATGGATAGCGGAGAGTGATGTCATCCTTTAGTAACATGCTTGCTTGGTATGTGTGCAAGAGGGCCTGGGTTTGAGCCCCCTCACTTCCATGAATTTTCCACACACGAGTGTCCTCGGAGAAACTTCAGGGAAGGGGGGGAAGGGGGTACGTGAGCTTGGATGAGAAAACAATTAACTCATTATTTTCATATTGCCATATATGAAATATTAGTTTGTAAATTGAGTTCGTTTCTTTCATTTTTCTTCATTTCATTTATTTTCTCAGAAATTGCCCATGGAACACAAAACATTAAGAACCCTTGATCAAACAACTTCTGAGAAAAACACTGGGAGAGAGAAATAAAAGGAAGTCATCTCACAAGAAACTGTTTAAAATGTAAAAATTTGAACCAATATAAAAAAATGATGGGAGTACTGAAAAATTCCAAGCCCTAATAGAAAATAGTCATTCTCAAACTGGCCCCTTGTGGGATGTTTTAAATCACTGCACTAGACCATATGATTTGAACAAATTTATAAAAAGTCTGAAGTACCATAAAATCTCTTACCAGCAGTGTATCATTTGTACATACTAATTTCTGGTCGTTATGTCTTTCACAACTAGCGGAATATCAAGGTACAAAACTTTTTTTTTTTTTTTTGTAATATTATATCAGATATGCCATCTGATACCTATAAAAACTAAAGCAGTTTAAACTACTGTGATTTATTTTAGCGAAATATTCATTTTTATTTCATCCTCAGAAAAGAGATGCAGGTAATTATGAGTAATATGACACATTTTTAATTGCACCAATAAATTTGGATGTTTTTCAATATATATTTGGCGAACTGCATGCAAATGATAGCAGAAGCATGTACGAAATTTCTCTTCTATTTCCTTTGTCTTTTTTTGTTGGAGTTACAATGTTGACTTGTTTGAAGTTTTTTGTACATTTCTTATCATCCTCTCTTCTTTTTTTCATCCAGTTTCGCATCACTGCAAGGAGGCTTTCATTTTACACCCATGGGTATCGCTCCCTCTGTTCATGTAGGTATGTGAAATTTTTTTTTAATTCTTTGATTTTACACATTGATGTTATTTTTTGTGAATTGTTAATATAAATCACATTTTGTAAATGTGGGTTTATATTCAGCAGTGTGTTTGACACTTAGTTTTACGAGATCAAGAATCATAGTTTTACCTATGTTCTGAAAAGTTCATTCGTTTAACCCTCCATCTGGCGCAACTGATCCAGCACAACCTTTACATTTTCTGTTCTCTCTTCCTTTCTAGATGGCATTGGCATTAATGCTATTGAGTAGCTGTCTCTTATCTCATAAGGTTTGAGTGCTTTACAGTCGCAGTTCGCTCAAATCCTTACTGAACGTGAGTAGTGACCTGCTGGACTTGTGCCTGATTAAGTAACATTTTGAAATTTAAGTGCTTTATTCTCCAGGGTTCACTACTTGGGTCTGTGATACCTATGCAAAACATGTATTTCTCTCATTTACTGACAGGTGACAGGAACAATTTTCATCTTGCTAATTTTCTTCCGTCATGCACATTTGATTTGACAGGCACAGCACAGTCACTTTTTCACTTCACCCTGCTACATTAAAATTTGTTCAACTGGTTTTGCATCGAATACATGTTTTTTTGCAGAAGCTTTCATGTTTTTTCTTCCATTGACACTCTTAATAATAATGTTCATCATTTGACATTTGTATAAATAAACTTAATTAGGTGTTTATTATGTTTTATAAATGAGTGCCCATAGAGTACATTGTACCTGATGGACGATTAAGATAGGAGTTTTGACCTTTCACATAGCACATTAAGAATTTCAGGGAAACCTGGGAGGGGGTCACAAAACTTACTAATAATGCCAGTGGTATCTTATATATACATATATATTAATTACCATTAAAGTTATAACAATCAGTCAATTGCCAAAAACAGCAAACAAGCTACAAAATAGAATTCAACAGAATATGCATTAAAGACCTCTTCTCAGAAAAATCACCTATGGAAAGGCAAATACAAGGAAAATAAAAAACCCCTTATGCATTTCAAACACGCTATGGGTGTCGTCTCCAGAGGATAAAAAATATATATATCATGCTGACAGAGGATCCAACTTAAATCGGTTACCAAATCTTAACTCTTGGTTGCTCAGCGGAAAGAAAAAAAAATGTCTGTCCGAGTCAAATGTCGTGACCAGAATGAAGCTGAGTGCCCGTGTATAAGTCTTCTATAACTTCCTGATTGGCTGCTTGTGAAATGTAGCTGTCTGATTGGTCTGTTTGAATTTTCTTACAATTCCTGCTCATAATGAACTTAAGCCATGTTACTGCAATCGATAGTGTTGATTTATTGTCGTTTACTAATTTACATTACATTAAAGCCCGAGTATATGTGCCTTTGTAGAAGTGTAAATCAACCGTGGACTTTACTTTGTGGAAAACGCCCGCTTTCTGAAATTTCAATCTGGCCTTCTTGCCAGCAGCGAGCGGTGATGGTCAGTTTTTCACATTCTTGATTTTTAGCACAGTGAGCATGCTCATTTAATCTAGTTTTCATGGGTCTCCTTGTCTGTCCTACATAACCAAGAGGGCAATCACCACATGGAATGTAACAAATGCCCTATTGTTTATTCTGTGAAATAGCAACTTTAGGGGGGGGGGGTGTGAAACTTTTTCGTTGGTGATTTTTCCGAATTTTATCAGGCAAAGTTTACCTGCTTTTTCATAAAGACCTCTTATTTAGCCTAATAATTTTTTTATGGTGTCCCTACCTTTTGGTTTGAAAATGAGCCGGCTTCTCTTTAAAATTAATTCCTGAAACAAAGCACATAAAGTAGAACTTTGATTACCTGTAGGGCACTGGCAGGAAAAAGGACCAGGGATGTCTAAGAACCAGTTATTCTGTGAGGAATAACTGGTTCTTAGGAGTTCTTAACTTTTCTGGGAGTTTTGTACTTTCGTTGGAAAAAAAAAATCGAATGATAGTTATTCCAAAATAGTTTTACTACAAGGTGTAGTCATATATTTTCTCAATTTAAAATGAATATTATTCCTCAGGCAATCACTGTTCGGATCAGGGTTTCTTAACCTTTTGCGTTCTGCTGACCCTTTTGCGCCCATGGAACTCTGTGTAAATAAAATTAAGATCACCGACCCTACTACAAAGTAATATTCAATATATAGGGATATAAAACATCAAATTGTTTTCTCATCCAAGCTCACACTCAACCCCTTAAAATCTCCCCAAGGACGTGGTTAGTGGGTCCCTAAATTTTTTTCGTGGAAGTACCAATTGTACAAAAGTTTCAAAAAAGAAATACTTATAAGAAATCACATATTTGATATTATTTTTAAAGTTTGTGTTTTTTTCCCAAGTTGTTGGCCAGCAGTTGACGAAGCAGGTTGGTGGCTATGTAACATGGAAATCTGCAAACTCTCTAAAGACGACCATTGCCTATACTTCAATGCAAGGTCATCAGCTCACTGCGAATGTTCAGGTGAGATGGGATATTCAAGTGTTGTTGACACATTTTTATATAGCATGTATTTTGGTCGCTATTTATCCCTCCGTTTTCACTGATTCTGAGATAGATTGGCATATGGTATGTCTCTCTCTTATACTTACTCTGTATTAATGGAAATGTATTTAGCTGAACAAAAAAAAAAACTTGAAGAAATATAACTCTTTCGTCAGCTCAGGCAGGAGTTTTAATGAACGAATCGTTTTTGTTTTCCTTCACAAAATAATGTTTTTCATGTACCAAACTGTAGTGTTTCTACCAAGATATTGTTTCAGTCACTTTTCTGGGAGCAACACTTATTTAACAGAAATTACAGTAAATTCATTTTTTATAGTCCAGTGTTTCTCAACCTGGGACCATATGGCCCCAATTGCAGTCGTGGGATATTCTAAGGGGGCAAAGGGTGAAAATGAAATGGAAGGGGAGCCATAACAAGTGTGGAAAATAAAGCTTTCAAGATTGAAATATTGTGGGCAAAAATGCCCGATTGAAGTGATCTTACTTTTCTTCTGATTTTTATCTTACCCAATTTTTAACTGGACATGGCAACTTCAAATCCTATCTTGAGAGATTCAACTTGGTAGAAGGTGACTTATGCAGTTGTGGAAAGGAGGATCCCAAACATCTTCTTTCAATGTTCAAATGCGAGAATTCAGAGAACTGCAATTGCATACGATCTGTGCGAAAGCTGTCAATCCAATGGCCACTGATACAATCAAAATTGGTGTACTCAAAAGGTACTCTATGTGGCCTTTGAATATTTGTGCATACTATAAAGGGCTGAAGCTTCTGTTTTTCTCTCGCTCTGTTTCTATCATATGTATATATTATATTGTTTTCTTCTGTTTGCGTATCCATATTCTTTTTTTTTTTAAGTATTCATATGCTTACAACTTTTTTTCTTTTTTATTACTCTTTCCATTTTTTTTCATTATTATTTAATATAAAGCTGGGATTACTCTATAAAAGTTTTGCAAAACTCCTTTTGTATTATTCAACTTAATAATTTTGTATTATTATTTTTTGTATATTCAACCAATAAGTGCATCGGTTACTTTCAAGCAATAGGCTTATTGGTTGTTTTATTAAGCTTTGTAAAAGATCTTTTATCAAACTTTTATAGTGTAATTCTGGCCTTACTCTGTTTTTCATATTATTTCTATTATATATTATTATTTTATATCTATTTTTATTATTATTATTTATATTTTTCTTTAAAAACTATCATTTTTTTCTTGCAAAAAGTATTATAATTTTTCCTTTTGTACATTTTCCATGGCAAATATGTATGAGTGCTGAGATTGTACCATTACACATATGGCCCTATATTATACTGCCTGGTGCCTGTTTTTGTGACAGAAAAAAAATGTGATCAAGAATATAGTAGAGCTGTCCATGGAATCAGGCAGTGATGTCTTAATGCATGGGCCCACCCAATCCTGAAAAGGATAAGGGGCCTCACAAAAATGAGATTCGGTTGAAAAAAATGTTCTAGAATTTACCAGGTAGAGGACCTCAGAAAAACCAATTGGCCCAAAGGCCCATGATGCTCTTAAGACGGGGCCACCTTAGGGGGGCTAACATGGTAAAATCTCGTGTTTTGGGGTGTAAGTGTGCAATGTAAGTGGGTACTACCAGCTAAGTATGGAGCCCCAGAACATCACTCTGCCTGAGGACCCATGATGTTGAGACAGCTATGCGTAGGCCTTCACATGAAGGTAGACACAGATCCGGGTTGAGGATCCATCGCCTCTTCCAACCCCATGCATTGAGAAGGGTTATTTATTGTGTAGGTTCGTGGGATTATCCCGTATTTTACTCAGACTTATTTTTCTCATATACTGTAATTCAGCTATTTTGTAAGATGATTCTCCCCATTCTGGATCCGTGCTTGGCCCATGGTGTCACATAGTACAAAAAAAAGTTTTTCCATTATAAACTTAGTTCCGACTGAATTCAATTCAATAAGTAGCAAAGGTCTCAGATGAAGGTGGGGAGCCGTTGATAAGACTGGGAGGAAGGCATGAGAAGAAAATGTGGTTCTCAAACAGGGACAATGGGCTGAAAAAGCTTAAAAAAAACTGGAATAGACAATGGCATTGTTAGGGAACCACGGTAACCGAAGTAAACATTCCAAAAGTGATTGTTGGAGCCCAGGAACCATTGTTACCCCGTTGGTTTTTCGCCCATTTCCAGCATTTGCCCAGCTCTAACGAACTTTTAAAGTAGCCTATGTGTGCATATATATATTTACAATCAATGCTCGATTTTACGAACCTGCAATTTATGAATCTTCTGTTCCCATACTATTCATTGAAACATCTTTCCCATTTACAAACTTTTGATTTCAGGAAATATTTTTTCAGGTCCGTATGAAATACGGTAACTGCTCATTTTTATTTTCTGATTGAGAATATAAGTGAAGACATCATATATATAAAAAATGCATTATGTTATTTATTATTAGTTATTATATTATTATTTAATATGTGAATAATAATATAATATAATAATGCCAAAATGTAAATTCTAAGTAAAATTGATGTAAAGGGGTAATCAATGTATCGGGAGCCACAACAAATTAACCAATCGTCAGGGAACTTTCAGCCTTGTTTCATTGCATTGGACCTTGCATTCTTTTTCGTGGGAAGAAACAATTTTTGAAAAAATGTCTCCATTTTTTGATTGAGGATCCTTTTTTTTTGTTTTAGTTGTTATTTTTGTTTTTTTATTGTTTTGTATACTTGTTTGTTCAAATTTGTTTTGCGTTTGTCAATCTATTATTGTTTTTTTACAGTTTGGCATTCGTGATAATTTTGTATCGCTTAATTACAGACACAAACTGTCAGATGACACAAAACTAAAAGGATCTGTAAAGTGAGTTAAAAGTCACATATTTTCAATTTCTGAAAATGAAATTTTTATTTGCACTCCTTTAACCTGTTTTCGGTCATGTAATCTTAATAATTTTATTCCAGTTTTGGTTTGACTGGTGTTTATCTCGAATATGGCTGTGAGAAAAAAGTTCTGCAGACTAGTACATTAGGAGCGACCATTTCCTTGGGCCTCACATCTGGTGTTACGCTCAGGGTAAAGTAAGTTTTCTGTGTTTTTACTACTAAAGCATCATCTTATAGATTTTGTTGATGTTATCTTAACATCTAGTTTGTAGTAATACATTTCAAATGAATTATGGGGGGAAGGTTAAGAACAGCCCCAATTATCATTCATGAACACAAAAAAGAATGCTGCACTAATTGGGCTTACAGGTTCCTCATGAAATGTTGGTACTATCTTAAGAAGAAATACCATAAACATGTTGGGATAAATTGAGAAGCTATCCATATTTAGAATTAGACAACCATAACTATTCTTTATGGGCATTGTATAATATTTCATCATGTGTGTATATTGTTTGTAATTGAAATTTTTGATTGGGTTGCTGTATTTTTGAAATATATGACATCCATATTTATACAAATACAGTGCTACAATAGGCAAAATGTCCAACAAGGTGGCTGAGAAAAAGATGCCCATAATACATATGGATGTCATATATTTCAAAAATACTGCAACCCAATTAAAAATGCAATTACAAACAATTGAAATAAAATTTGTTATAGGCATCTTTCTCTCAGCCAACTCGTTGGTCATTTTGCCTGTTGTGGTGTTGTATTTGTATTATCTATAAGGCTACCACTCAACAAATTAGAATGGGGGGGATTACCCTTTCTTGCACAAGACCACAATAGGCAAAATACCCAACAAGGTGGCTGACATGTATACTAAATATATATCTTGTATCAATATATATTTTTGAGTCTTCCAAAGGTAAGTCTGTCAACCTTTTTCCTTGTTACACAGCAAATTATAAACATGTAAGTTTTTTAAGAATGGACACTCCGAGATGATTTTTAAATGCATAGTGCAAAATTTGTCAACTACAAGTCTAATGTGAATAAGTCAAGGTAAATCGGATGGGTTTTACTGCTTTGGCTATCCTTTTTTCAAAGGGATTTGTTTAAATAGTATGGTTTAATGCCAGTGTAATCGTTTTGACAAATGAAGCACTTTCATTTCTATCTTTTTTACAGAACTTTGTAAACATTATTTATGCCTCTGCATGTCCTAGAAAAAGAGAAGACACACACAATTGAATGCTAATGGGTAGCATCAGAATCACAAAACCTAGAGTAGGCCCATGTATCCAACTGCTTTGTTATACAAACTGCTGTTTCGCCTATACACAAAATATGGACCATAATTGTGAATGATGTGTGAATGTTCGTTATTATATTGATGGCAAGTGACATTTTGCTGATTTTTCAGGACAGCGTTTTCAAACTTTAGTGTTGCATAAAAATACATTCACATAGCACATCAGTGAATTTGAAACTCGTCTCCCCTGTCTACTCATCACTTACCCCACATTTGTGCATTACAATATCTGGAACTATGGCTCCCACCACAATCGATCGTTAAATACAAGGCCACAACAGGCAAAATGCCTAACAAGGTGGCTGAGAAAAAAATTCTCATAATGAATAGTACCAGACCAAATGAATTAGTATATATAAAATTTTATTTTTTCTAACCAGATAGAAGTTTTTAATGACTACTCAAAACATTGACACAAAATGAGTTTTTTGAACCCTCAAACTAAGCAAGAGAAAAATTAATAAACCACATGGCCCACATAACCCGCTCCCCTAAAAGTACAATGTTTTCCATTGTTCTGCAACAAACCCTCAGCTGACTGGAAATGTTTTGCAGTAAAAATTCTCATAATCGTGTTTTCTACATTTTTCCAGTTTGTTTTGCGACGTATATAGTAGATTTCTCCATATTCTGCTTTGGGAACATGCACCCCGAAATAACCTGACAAAATGATACAAGTTCTGCTTTGGCTAAATCATTAATTGCAATCTATTACTTTTGCATTATTTGGCAATATTTTGATGAGTCCGTTTTCATTATAAAAAAGTTACACAATTTTTTTTGACAAGATTCGGTGGAAAAGTAGGACACCTTTTATCTGATCCAGGTGGTTCTCAGAACCCTAGTTGAGAACCACCACTTCATTTCCAGGTTGAATACTTTATTCCTGTTTCTTTAATATTCTATACATACATGGTATTTGAAATTCATCTTTAAAAATTTAATATTTCTTTCGATAATGTAGACTGAATCGTGCCAATCAAACATATCTTTTCCCAATAATGTTATCTGAAGAGGTTCTGCCGAGTGCTATTTTCTATGGGACAGTGGCTCCAGTTCTTGGGTGGTATATTCTGAAAGCTTGCGTCATCAATCCTTATGAAGAGAGGCAAAAGAAAAAGTAAGTGTTTTTGTGGTATAATTGTTATGCGGCATATTCACTCAATGTGAAGCCCTCAGACTTGTTTGGTGTGGCCTGCTATCTCAAATATAATACAATTAATTGCTAATACAAATAGAAACCAAGAATGACCAACACACACATAAACCTGATAGCGAGTTCCATGTATATCTGGTGAGCATTAAAAATAGTAATGTGGTCCTCACATAGTTCCAAGAGATCCATATAATCTGCACATGGAATTTGTTGTAGACATCCATGCTTGAACTAGGATTTGAACCCAGACCAAAATCGGGTCTAACATGATAAACTCTTGAAGCGTTTACATGAAATTGGAGGCAACTTGTTGGATTGGATAGAATCATGGTTGAGATATACATCACAACAGGTTATAGCGAACAAGGAATTTTCAGATTGGACAGGTGTGAAGAGTGGAGTCCCTCAAAGAAGTGTCCTTGAGCATATATCTTTTTCCCTATCTATTGATAAATTTGATCACAGTATCGACAGGATTGTTAGCAAATTGGCGGATGACATGAAGCTAATGGAGGTACTCAGGAATTTAAGCGATAGGGAAATGCTCGACACATTTGAATATGATTGTAGCATGGACTACTGAATTGAGCATAACCTTTACGGTCGTATTCACCAACACAGTTTAAACTACAATCGCAGGTTAAAGGATAAGTGTTCAACATGTATTGGTTAAAGTCTTCAATTTAACCAATCCGTTTCGATCCTTTCACCTGCGATTACAGTTTAAACTGTGTTGGTGAATACGGCAGTGTGTTGATAAGTGCATGGTTGCTTACTTTGGTTCAAACAATCCATGTTTCACTTGCGAGTTGAATGGTGGTGTCATTCCGGATGCACGTAGGACCACCAATTTGGGAATCCTCATTGACGAGCGGCTTAGGTTTTCTGAACATTGTTCAGCAGTGGATAAAAAAAATTTACAGAAGGCTCACTTTCATTCTCCCAAAATGATCCTTCTACTTTTCCAGGGTTTAGTTCGTCCTGGAGATAAAACATGATACCGAATCCATGTACATCAGGTGAATATTTCCCAATAGATTGGTATGATCTGTACAGGAAATTTGTTAGAAGACATTCATGCCTGAACCGGGATTTCCACCCAGACCAGCGCAGCCAATTCCAGGGTTCCCAGTGACCTGGAAAGTCAGGGCAAGTCAGGGAAAATGTGAAATATTTGTCAAAAGTCAGGGAAAAATTCGAAATACTTGGGAAAAGTCAGGGAAAATCTGAAGGGGAAAAAGAAAAAAATCGAAGAAGATAAATCTTCATTCAAGTGGTTTACCTTCACTTTTTTCCATGGAAGATTATTTTTCAGATCTACAGGGAGAGAAAAAAATCCTTATCAGCATTTTTTTCTCCAGATCCCCTACTGAGAGAAATGTCTTATCAGTTGAAGGGTGGGATTTTACATATATATATATATATATACTAGCTATAATACTCTGCGTTGCCCGGGTTTTCTTCAATGAGGCTTTTTGGATCATGTGATATCCCCCTCTTTGAGAGACATACAGACCGTGTCTAAATTCACCTATATGGCGACTTCCTGCGCGACTCATGAAATAAACAAATCTAGATTTAAAGTAACGTAAAAATAAATATATATATTTTTCTTTTTTTAAAGGGTGCTAGGTATTTCGATCCCCCCTTTGAACTTTAAGTTATCTATCTGTGCCTGTTTCTGCTTCAAAAAATGCTTAATTAAAGCTGTGGAATTTTTTCGCTATACTTTTTACGGGCCCATAATTAATTTTAAAACAACCTAAACTATATGAATTTATGAAGTTGAATATTAAAAGACACAATACGGAGACATTAATTTTCATGCTTGAGAAGATATAAATAAAAAGTTGAAATCAATGTGTTATTGCATGGATATCCAATTCAAAAGTAGGTCCTGCTAATTACTTCATATTTAATTTTCTGGGCTTCGTATAGCCTATCTCTAAGCAAACTCAATATTTCAAAAATCGGGTATTTAATACAATTTTTAAAATTATTGATGTGACAGAAAACTCACCAAATTTCCGCATTTCTGCAGTAAAATCTGCAATTTTAGCACTGATTTCTATGAGGATCTCCCTTTTCCTGACCATCAAAGCGATGCTGATGATTACGATGTCATTCAAAAAACCTCATTACTGGGAGTATTGAAAATGTGGCAAACCATTATAAAGCC
Organism: Pholcus phalangioides; assembly: GCF_987345545.1. Taxonomy (NCBI): domain Eukaryota; kingdom Metazoa; phylum Arthropoda; class Arachnida; order Araneae; family Pholcidae; genus Pholcus; species Pholcus phalangioides. The sequence continues at coordinate 44,216,009 of NW_028301603.1, read as the reverse complement.
ATAAATATTATACATATACTGACAGCGTTGAAGAAATGACAAACCATTGTAAAGGCATATACACGTCTTAAATGCATTGCTAGGGAACCACGGTAACCAAAGTAAACGTTCGGAAAGTGATTGTTGAGGCCCAAAAACCATTGTTGCCCTACTGTATTTATGCCTTACTGTATATATGCAAAATTTGGTGACGATCGATCTAAAATTGTAGATTTGTATAGAGAACACACACACACAGAGACAGACAGACACACACAGAGACAGACAGACACACACAGACAGAAAATCAATTTTATATATATAGATAACTGGAAAACAATGTTGGCCACAGAACAATCTACCCTCTGAGTAAATAGATGAAGGGATTTCTCTTAAGAGGAGAGGGTCTCCTTTCCATTGTTGAAAAAACAAAGCCAATACCAGTTCTTAACTTCTTTTCTATCTCTTCTGAAAGAACATTTTATCCTCTTGCTTTTTTTTCCTGCCTGTGGGTAGAAAACCTTTAACCTTTATAAGCTGAAGAATGATTTGAATTCAATTATCTCTGTGTGAGATTTCCAAGGAAACTGGTATTGTGTGCAAGATCATATACACAATTTGATTTTGTAAGGGGTGGTGGTGGCAAAATATTAGCATTTTGTCCGTGATGTTCTTTTCAATGGTATATTACTGCGAAATGATATACACAGTCCCCCCCCCCCCCGTATTTGCGGTTTTCTTCCCCTTCATTGGAATTTTTTTTCAGCGTTAAAATCATCATTCACATTTGCAAATCATCATTCACATTTTTTGCTTACAAAATTTCAGTTGTGCATTTTTAGGATGGCTCATTTGTCTAGTATTATTGAAAATGCTCTGAAAAGACAAAAAAAAGTGAAAACTTTACAAGAAAAATTGGATATATTGGCGAAAGTAAGTCAATTGCTGCTGTGACTCGCTATTACGGAATCAACGAATCTACAGTGAGATATATCACGAAAAAGGAATCTGAAATTTGATCAGCCATGGCTGTAGCTGCACCTGTGGCAGCAAAAACTTTGCATCACCTATGCATGTTTCTCATACCGAAAATGCTGGTTTTTTTTTGGGTTTTTTTTGTGAGTACAACAAAGAAGGTAGTCCAATTGATTGTAATATTACAATGGGAAAAAGCGGAAAGATTAATTTACTCTTCTATAAAGGGAAGGGCTAGTGAAACATCTATTTCATCAAAATTTTATGCAAGAAAAGGTTGATTTCATAGGTTTAAGAAACTATTTGGATTTCACAATGTAAAAATCACTGGCGATCAAGCCGCTGCTGACTAGGAGGCAGCTAGAAAATTTCCAAAGACTCTGCCGAAAATTACTGAAGACAAGGGATATTCACCTCAGTAGGTGTTTAACTCTAATGAAACTGCACTATTTTGGAAGAAAATGCCACAGGGGACATTTATCACCCAAGAAGAAAAGTAAGCCCCTGGTTTTAAGGCAAGTTGTTTTTCTACCTTAAGTAGACTTACTATGTTGTTTGTGCAAATGCGTATGGGTACATGGTAAGGCCCACCATCATTTTCAAATCTACGAATCCTTGAGCATTGAAGGGAAAGGATGTCAAAGTATTTGACACAGTATTTTGGATGAACAATAGAAAAGCTTATGCTACGGAAACACTTTTCTTGGATTGGTTCAAACAATGTTTCGTTCCAAAAGTCAGGAAGTACCTTGAGAGTAAAGACATGCCATTCCAAATTCTTTTGATACTGAATAAAACTCTTGGACACACAGATATCAAGGAGTTCAAAGCTGGTGGTGTGGAAGTCTGTTATATGCCTCCTAATACAACATCTATCATTTACCCCCCCCCCCCCCCTCCCCAATCAGGGGGTAATGTGAGCATTCAAGGCTCACTATACATGTCACTCAATGAAGATAATTGTGCATGCAATAGAAGAAGATGCAAATGCAGAAAATATCTTGAAGGTATGGAAGAATTACACTATCGCTAACACCATTACTATTATCACTAGAACCATGGCAGTCTTAAGAGAGAAACAGTCAACTCGGGTTGGATTAACTTTTTGCCACAATGTGCACCCCAGGAAACAACCATTTTTACAGAGCCAGCTGAAGAGATTATAAAAGACATTGTCACATTAGCGAAACAGGTGGGTGGAGAAAGGTTCAATGATATGGATATAGAAGAGAAGTCGAACAGCTAATTAATAGCAATTCAGAGGCATTGATCGAGGAATTAATGCTACTGATTGCTCATGCAACAAGCGGTACCAGAGGAATATCAAAATAAAGAAGTAGAAGACAAGGTCACCATGAGTATAACATAGCGGAAGGGCTTCGCAAGGTTCAAATCAGCAATAGATTATTTTCATGATATAGATCCCTCCATGTTACGTTCCTTACATGTAGAAAAATTGGTAGAGGAAGCCTTGTCATCATATTCCAACATAATTGATGATATGAAGAAGAAACAGCAAACAGAAATCACAATGTTCTTTCAGAAAACATCACCAACAATCAATCGCTGCACCCTCTTTTACATTCCCTTATACTTTTGCGTCACCTTGCTCTTCTCACGATGTTCGATAAACGAGATAAACAAAAAAATATGGTTTCTTTTATTCATAGATTTCCCATATTTTCCCCACCCCCAAAATGTAACCCCCACAAATGCGGGGACGACGACGACGATGATAATTTAGAGTGATATTGGATGGTTTAGAATTATATATGCACGTGACAGTGTACACACTTTTGGTCAGGGAGATTTTTGAATTTGGTCAGGGAAATGATCAAGCAGATTTTGCTGGGAACCCTGCAATGGGTAGTATGCTGACCACTTGACTGCCAGGTAGGAATTTATACTCTAGGTCTCTCCCCCTCTTTTTTTTAACCAAACAGTTGTTATCCTGAATGAGACCTTCAATGATATTATTGGTGTGTTATTTGCATTTGTGGATATGTGTAGATCATACATATTTGTGGATTTTATATTTCACAGATTACTCGAAGAGAATGCGGCCAAGCTCACTGAAAGAAAAAAAGATGCTTTGATTGCAGTGAGTATATGTCACATTGATTTTAAAAAAATGCATTCATTGTGGTATTACTATATGCATGGTTTAAACGACTATCCTCTGATATCTCATATTTCCTTGGTGTCTATCCATGGATAACCTTGTTCTTGTTTGCAGGTTAACTTGATGAAAGAAACATACGAGCGTGTAAAAGAGGTGGAGGAAAGTAAGAGGGGTTTGGTGATAATCAAAGCTTGGTATGGGAACTCTGAATTGATTTCTGACTTGGATAGAGAGTAAGTCATGCTTATTAATATATGTTTCGATTACAAGCATTTTTTTCATTAGTCAATTATATTTAGTTTTTATTATACTGAATCTCATTCTTTTGAATTTAGTGTGCTAGTGTTCATTGCATCTAACTGAGCATTGTTACTTTACTGTTATCTAATAGCTGTAGCGAGTTTCACGTCAAAAGGAATTTTCTATGCATTTTATATACAATTGCACATAGATCAAAATTACATCTCTCCGTTATATGTACACTGCCTGATAGAGAAAATGCAGCAAAATGAAAGAATAGAATGTGATGAAAATTGACAGACAGACTACATATAAAAAGTGATTTTAACTTATGTAATACAAGGATAGAATATACTGATTAGGAAGTAGGACAACTCTTGCAGGTACAGATGAAATAAGCATGCAGATGGTATCCTGAGAGATGGACAACCATAAGCTTTCAAGCATACTCTGTAGTTTCCTCTGATTGAAATAGATCAAGCAAATGACAGCCAATCACGTTCTATACATGCTCAATGGGTGAGAGATCTAGAGACATCACAGGGAAACTGATTATCTGGGTACGTTGCAGTGCTTGTCTGATGATGATTGCCATGTGAGGTCTGACATTTTCTTGCTGGAGAACAGCATTTTTCAACTGCTGAAGGTAGGGAAGTGCAATTGGCTGTAGCACTTCACTCACATGATACGAACCAGGAGGGGGGATCGATCATCCATGATGCTGCGTTGTCGAGCAGTAGGGCATCATTTGATAATTGCAGCAGGATTGAACCCGTTTCCACAATCTTATTCCGACTGCATGCTGCTTTTGACCAATATTTGAGAAATTGTTCTTGCTAATATCGGAGCATTCGCAATACATCTTGCAAAATATTGACACTCATGGATTGTGGGGCCCGTCATCACACGCCTTCAGATGTGTGTGCAAGCATTCTGACATACATTTGGCTGTGTCATAGTTCCCAAACTTTTAGTTTCATCACTCCTCTTGTTCAGGAATTTTTTACTCTCGCCCCAACTCAAGCAAACCCATAGGATCCTGTTATACCCATAGTTTCTATTGCCTCTCCCCAGACCATTCCATCACCTACTTTGGGAAATACTGATCTAGATGTAGCATGCTCCTCACATCATCTTCTCCACATCCTGAGCAGTAGACCTGTTTCAACTGCAACACGGAAGGACCATTCAGCCAAATTAAAACCCTTCATGAACATGCTTTGTTATTGTCCAGGCATCTATTCAACTATACATTTTCCAAGACAAAAAAAATTGTATTAAAAAACCCAATTTTTTTTTTCTGTGACAGTAACAGTTGATGCATGTAATGTTTCCCTTGCATCTCTAACTAATCATATGACAAACTTGCATTTTGGATCAATTTCGTAAATTATTCAGCTGTGAATTCCTGGTGATTTCTATAATTATGCTAACAAATCTTCATAGTGTTGAATTTTTTCTGTCAGGCGATGTATAATACAAGTTACCACTATGTAAAATTATCTCCTATGATAGGACCAAAGAAGATGAAAGAGTTCTTGATGTCACAATACAACTGCAGTGCTTGGTTAAAGAATCAAGACTTGTTCTGGCTGGGCGATCAAAGGTAAAATATTGAACATTTCACAATGTATCAAATTAACTAATTATTTCACAAGTTTAAAATTGAATATGTTACAATAATTTTTGTATGATACATCAGTATTTTTTTCTCTCTTTACAGAGTAATCTACCTGGTTTCTATGATCCATGTTTAGGTGAAGACAAATCAATTCTTGTCGTCTATTTATATAGGAATAAAAACTTTTCTATCATAGTCAAAGATGACGAAGTATTAAAGATACCCTCTATAGATCGTAAGTTTCACAATTAAGAAAAACTGATTTTACTTTTGTTTTAATTAGTTTTTACTGTATTATCACAACTGTTTAGAAATCACAAATGCATTTTACCAGTTCGTAAATTGTAATAAACGATTTACCTATCTTTTCTTTGCCAGCACCACCTATTGGCCTTTTTTTAGTCTTAAAAAAAATTCCAGTCACCTAGCGATACCAACCCTGGGAACTATTTTTTTTATGAATTTTCGAAGTTTCTATGTACTTTTTACCCACCCTGTAGTTAGTCAGAGGGAGAATATAAAATTGACATCCACTTTAGTTCACGTTTATTGATTGCAGTTCTTAAAGCAACCTCAATTGTTCAATCTATGATTTTTCTTTTTCAGGTTGATATTGGATTTATATTAGGTTCAATAAAATATGTATAGAAGAATCAGAGCTAATCATTCGAGATCATCCTCGTTTGTGTATTGCTGTGCAAGTTGTAGTTTGAAAAATACGATTAAAAAAACAAACAATATTTTTACATTTTTATTAGATTTTCTTCCTTGCGAACAACTTTTGGCATAACCAGTAAAATTCTCTTAACTGATTTTATATAATCACCCGATTACCCATAGGTGCACTTTTTGATTTATCCCCATGGACAGTTTATAAGTAATTGACAATATCGGCTGACAGTTAATATTTCCCATGCCCCACACACATGTTCACTATCATGACCTCCAACATTTTTCTCGATAAAATATAATGAAATTTTCAATTTCTTATACATGGTACCAGGGTTGTTTGGTTTAAACCACAAGTGGTTTTTTTTCAAAAAGTCTCATAAAAGTGGCCTGAATATATATATTTTTTTCATATGAAGTATCTGTTATTTAAAGTTATATACACAAGCCAAAATTTCTCATTCTTACCACATTTTCTAACCTTTGGCTACATTCTGATGCTCTATATATATATATCTTTACCAAATTCATGAATAAGGATTGTATCATACATCTAAATGTAGTGGTGTATTATCTCACAGGGTTTCTTTTTCCTTTCACAAAGCAGCAGCAACAGTAGTGATCAGGGTCGGTCTTAGACCTAGTTGCGCCTGGTGCAAAAACAGTAGTCAGCCCCCCCCCCCCAGGTGCAGATGCAGAGTGATGTGTCGGAGGCGGCAATTTTCGCTAGTCATTACTGTCCATTTTATAATACGGGACATATTCATTCTACCATATTATCAGACTCGGTGTGTGATCGCCCCTCCCTCCCCCTCTTGGTTGGATATTAAGGGACGAAGAAGTCTGAAAAGCTTTCTTCCTAAAATGGGATTACCACCATTTAACTTGTAATCAAGCATAAAAACCCAACTTGTTTGATTTAAAAACATTAAAAAACGTCACACATTTATGCAGGGTACTCATCACAAAGGATCTATCTTCTTCATACTTATTTTAATTGAATTTTATGGTAAAATAAGTATAGTTTCATACGTAAGGGTTAAACTGATAATAAAAGTGGTTAAATGAAAGTGATATTTTCATATGATTACTTTCATATTTATAAAACTCATGTGAACTTCATTTAAAATTATCCCTTTCAGACCCAGTACTAAGAAATGGAAGGGGCAGGCAAACACCAGCTAAAGCACCGTGCTCTGCAACTTGGGCAGGTCCGTAACTATTCCGAAGCCACTTGGACGGTGAGCGGAATGGGAGGGGGGCACTTGTAACTCCTTTTTCTGAGCACAACCATTTCAAGAAAAGTCTGTCCCCGACCTGGGGAAGGGCCATCTTAAGAGCATCATGGGCCCCCTAGCCAAGTGGTTTTTCTGAGGCCCTGCCTAGTAAATTCTAGATAATTTTAACTACATCTCATTTTCGTGAGGGCCCCTCTACTTTTGAGGATCTCGGGCAGCGCCCGGGTGAGTCCATGCGTTAAAACGGCACTGAGAAGGGGTTATTTTTCCCTCTAGATTTTTTTTCTAACCTCCGGCTTTAATCTCAACGATAACACGCAATTCTCTTCCACCTAGTACCTTATCAAGGTGTAAAATAATGCAGTGAAGCATATTTTTGGGACAACGATCCCAATGGAATAAAGCAATATATATTTTGCATCTCACTTTTTTTTAGTTTAAAAAGCAGAATGGGGGGGGGGGGGTCCATGATCGTAGAATCTGGTTTACAAAGCTCAAATTGAACTTCCAACATACGTTCCTCATTAGTTTCTTGAAAGCAAAAAGATGTCCTTTCAAAGTTCCATTTTCCAGAGATACTGTCTAGGAGCTTCATAGGAAGCTTTACAGTTACTAACCGGGTATCTGAAACAAGATCCATGAAACTCTGAAAAGATGTTCAGTTGTGTATGTACGGTTTGTTACAATTTTCAAGTCCACACACACACACACACACGTTGCACTTAGGGGCAGTTCGAGACAAAATCTCTACCCGAACGGGACCTTTTTATGTCCCTGACTTCCAATTAAAAAAAACTTTTGTTTCAATCTTTTCGTTTTGATGCATTCAAAAGAACAGCGATATTTTATGTCATAACATATGTAGAGTTTTTTTCTGCCCTTTTACCTTGGATCTCCTCCTAGAGCGGGTAAAAATCATTTTTCGTCCTTCTCATTTAGTGCCCGGTGCGATTACACCGGTCGCACTGCCCTAAGACCGCCCCTGATAGTGATACCATCATGCTAGGGGCAGGCATAAAGACACCAGCTGTCCCTAAAGGACAAAGACCAGTATACACACTAGTAGTTACATTACCTCAGACATTTTCATTCCCATAAGAAGTAGCACATCTCACACTGTATATCACCCATCCTTAATATTCAACAGGTTTTTTTTATACTTTCATGGTTAAGCCAGCAGGGGTCTGTCCAGACTTTTTGCACAGGGTCCTGTTTTTGTGAAAATGTACCTTATTTTTGTGAAAACGTTCAAAATAGCAGTGAAAGTAATACTAATTAAACAGCAACCTCATTTTCCTATTTATTACTTTATACAAAAAAAAAAAACAATCTGTGTGTCGTAGTCTTTGCATTACTTTATTTTACGTTAATTTGAAATCAAATTGAGTTTCAAGTTAAAAAGTGAGAATTGCTAAATCTTCAGAAAAATATAAAAACGTACCAACAATCATATCCTTATACGTCTATTTCCAGTCGATTTGAAAATATCAATGATTGAAAGGCATTCAATATCTGTAAGCTTGTCGGGTCCATTGAGTATGATCCGAAGATGTCTGTCGAGAGTGGTTAGTGACAATTTTGATCTTAAATCGGTGCACACAAGGTTCATTTGAGAAAAAAGTCTCTCGACAGATGCTGTTGATGAAGGTATGATAGTGCATAATGATAATAACTTCATTAAATTAGGATAAGCAGTCCAGATGCTTGCATCATTCTCCAGAATTGTCAAAACATCATTTGGAGAAAAAAATTTTTCCAGAGTTTTTTTGGCCTCACATTTCTTGTCTTCTCTGAGAAATGCACTTGCTTCATTATTCTTTTGTGTCTCAAAATACAATTTTGCAAGAGATATCTCTTTATCAAACCCATTCTTTTCCATCATACCTTCAGATGCATTAAGTATGGGTTCCGATATTTTCACAGTCCCCTGAAATTCATTTTGCTGCTCTCCACCATAAAATGACAATAATATATCCAGGCATTCTTCCGTAGTCTCCACTGTCTTTAAATCTAAATTCATTGTGTGAAATATATCAAAGGAATTTAATATTTTGTTTTTCACACCAAATGCAGCCGACATTTCTTCCTGAAAATCATAAATAAAATTTTGAACAAAGTTTTCCTTAAATTCCTGGATTATGGTGTCTGCACTCATTCCATACTTTTTCTTGCTTCGTTTTTTCCTACTAAGTTCAGTGCATTCTTGGGAGAAGCACAACAGATCTTTACACTGCTTGAAGTTTTCCCCTGTATGTAAATCATTTGCAAGCACTTCAATTTCCTGACAAACAACTAGAACCTTTGCATTAATAGAGCTAAACATGATTGTAGAGCCCTGAAGCCACAAGCTAAATCTGTTTATAACTTTGAGGAAGTCAGCCAAGAACAGAATACATAGGAGAACATCTGTATTCAGAAGTTGCTCTCTAATCCCCTTCAATTCAGGCTCCTGAGTCTTTGAGAAAAGATTATCGAGCGTTTCAATCAACTGTTGGAACCTATCAATCACTCGTTGGCATGCAAGTCCATGAGATAACCACCGCGTAACCGAAACACTCAACATTTTCAAAACATCTACACCATACACATTTTGCTGAATATCTAAAAACACTTGCTGTTTCTTTGGGCTGTAGTGAAAAAGCTTCCATAAGCTTATTAGAACGGCATCCACAGCCTGTAGAATGGGATATTTTTTTATCAAATGTACAAAAACTAAAGCTAGTCGATGATTTCTGCAGTTGACATAAATAGAATGAGGTGCTAAGTGTCGTATACGTCTTTGTACACCTGATATTTCTCCACTCATCACATTAGTTCCATCCAAAGCTAAAAACAACAAGTTAGTGATTGGAATTACTTTTGCTATAAACAACTTCTCAATGGCAGATGTAACAGATTCTGCATTTGTCGCAGTTAGGTTCACAAGACTGAGGAACTCTTCTCTGAGCGGACTTCCAGCTATCTTGTAACGCACTATTAAACCCAACTGTGTTCTTTGTGCTTCGTCAGTTGCCTCATCAGCTATCAATGTAAAGGAAGTGGCTACTTGCAAAGACGTCAAAGTTTTCCTCTCTAAATACAAAGATATTGCCTCTGTAAGATTGTCTACTGACACATTTGATAGATAGGTGGCATTCTTGCCGCATGCAGCAAGATAGCATTCTATTTCTTTGTCACCAAGATCCTCACCAATGAACTTAACTACAGAAGAAAAATTATCGGAGACTGCCCATTTTTTTTTTATCATGAAGTACAAAATCTTTATATATTTTGTTAAAACCTTCACATTTTTTTCCTTAGTCTTCTGCACAGCAATTTCAGTTTTTTCTGTAAACAAATACAAGGGGTTTTTGATGCACTCACAGCTTGTTTGTGTTTCTGGCTATATATATGCTTGTTGACACATCGTGTTGGGTGATCACCAAATTGCACACCTTGGTCAATCCAGGGTCCCTTATCAAAAAATGTAGAACATATTTTGCAAAGAAAGCCAGATGCAGAAATGCTGTAACATAGCCAACTGTGAAGCTTCTCAAAACGTGCGATGTTCAACAAATTCGGTACTTTTGGACCCATTTTTCTAGCTTCTGTAGATGAAATTTTCTTAAAATCCGGCTCTACCGACGAATTCGTAGCATCGTTCAGCGCTTCCGATAAATCAGCAATGTCTTCCACCGCTTTCGACGAATCGGTAATGTCTTTCGAAGAATCCGAAATGTCTTTCAGCGCTTCCGATAAATCGGTGATCTCTTCCGCCGCATCGGCAATGTATCGCGCCGTTTCCAAGGTTTCGACAGCGTGGTTCGAAACCGATGAAGGAAGCAATGTTTCAGTAATTTTTTCCGGGTTAGCACAATTGGAATTATCTGTATCTGACGTCTTTTTGGTGACGTTTTCAGATCCTCGTTTAAAAAACGATGTTATGGAGCTGCATCCCCGAACGTCAGTTGGCCGTATTTTTTTAATGTAGTAATCACTATTCCTTGAATTTCCACCTGTTGGTGGTCGACCACGTTTCATATTAAATTTTCAAAAATGAAAGCGCAATACAGGAAAAAAAACGTGCACAAAAAATCCAATTCTACAATAAGCATCAACTACGCCGATTTTACGACTAACAAGAGGTTGTGATTCAAAGACCATTTGAGGAGAAGTGCGGGACTAAAGCGTTTGTATAATGGCATAGGTTGTGCGATAAAATATCGGACGCGGTCAATCCGTGGTCAACCAGCGGGATGTCCTAACAAGAAGCCTAGAAACAAGGAAAGCCCTCTCAAGGTCACGCTCTTTCTCCGATCGCCTTTTCAAGGTCATGTTTTCCGGTATCCAACCAACAACTTCTATAGATAAGATTACTCATCTATGGGGGAGGGGGTGGTGGTGTTGGGCCAACAATGCATGCTTAAAAAAAAAGATCAACGGCTTTCTATTACGACTAGGGTCATAACTGATAAGAATTTTGTCGCACAGCAGTCGCAAAAGTTCGTTTTTTACGACGTAATTTTCATGAAGGGTTCGTTTTCTGGAATTTTGTGATGGATCCGTTTATTATCCTTCAAATTTTGTGAAGGGTCCGTTTTTTAGCCCCGGAATTTTGTGAAGGGTCCGTTTTCCGGACCCAAATTCCGGCTGGACAGACCCCTGGCCAGGTTCTACTGTATAGTAGTAACAGATTTATGAAAAATAATCAGCTATATATAAGGTGATTATAATTAAACTTTTGATTCAAAAACTATAATAAGTACTGGTCAGAATGACTTGGAAATTTGCATGGATACTCCTGAAGCAATGGAATTTTCTTTGGCATCCACATCATGGCATATTCTGATCTGTCGTTAAACAAGAATTTTTGTGCTTTCACCTCATAGCCAGAACACAGTGAACAACATATTTAACATTTCTTAAGTTGTAGTTATTTGTTCAATTACTTCACTTTTTGTGATGTTCCATGAATTATGAAATCGTGTAATGTTATAATTTTGCCATGAATGGCTATTGTTTCCATTCTGTGAGCAAATTTCCCACATGTTGGATGATGTCATTAATTTTACATTTTAAAGTATTTTTTTCTCCTTTACCGAATACAATTAAATTTTTTCAGGAATATTCTTGTGAATTTTCAATTCATTTTGACAATCATTTTTTTTTACAGTGTTTTGAAAACAGAACCTTAGTTATAATCACTCTGTATATAGTAAATCATTGCTAATTAATCTGCATTATTTATGCTTCATTAAATACATTATATTCACCTAATTTTTATTATAGTTTTTGCAAAATAGCTTCCTAATTAAGCATACTGAAAGTAACTGGAGAAAACATCTTTATATTATATGATTAATAATAACATTAAAAGAATCTTCAAACACAAAGTAATCCATTGAGTTGAGCAAAAAATAATTAAATTGCAAAAGTTGGTTTTTGTTAAAATATAAGAAATATTTATTGATTAATTAGCATGGGAATAGTGTTAATTATATTAATAAACATTTTATTTTAATTATTAGAAGTTTGAATGATTTTTCAGAAATTTTATTGTTTTTAAGGTTAATACTATTTAAAACAAAAAAAAAAAACTTTTTTTTACCAACCCTGTATGGTACATAGGTATAGAGCAGTGGTTTATCAGTAAAATGACAGAAGCATACTTCCAATTAGATAAAACGGAAGTAAGGTATTTAATCGTATTAAGGTGCTTTGCATCAATCTGTTGCTGTGGGCTGTTCTATCTAATTAGATAAAGTATCCAAATAACACATAGTTCATGTTACAAGGGGTTATAACAGTCTAAATAGGAAGATATTGCCCTGTCTCTCCCAATTCTAAAAAAAAAATTCCACGTGTATAAGTATAATATTCACAGACATTTGAAAAATAAAAGTTGAGAAAAAACATTAAATGTGACAAAACTGTTTTACCAGCATTTTTAACGCTGTTTTCCCCAACTTTCCATTTTTCGAATATCTGAATATCGTACTTACACATGCAGAATTTTTTTTGGCAGGAGAGACAGGGCAACATCTTTCTAATTTGTTTCATGGGCACACAGGGACTGATCACTGCTGTAGAGACATGCAAAATTTTCTTCCAAGTTAACTAATTCTTTAGTTACTTTAAAAACTTAATGCTTGAGAATGGAACACTGAGTGGCTGCAAAGTTTTATGTGTACTCATTTGAGAGATCCAAAATATGAAAAAGGTGGGGGGGGTCTAGGGTTATCAAATGTCCTGCATTTATAGAATTAAAGGGCTTGCACAGGATGAGAGCACAATACAGAGATTACATTCATGAACTATGGATCATAATGGGATAATTTTCTATGAAAGATTTTGGGATTAGGGCTCCCACCAATACATAGCTGCACACCATCCCGATTTACCACTAATTTTAAGACATTACAAGGCATATCTGAGCACTTATTCTCGGTGCTCTTTGGTATTTTTCTTCCTTTCACAGGAGAAAAACGGCCAGAACATTAAAACAGTATTTCACTCACAAGCTTAAAGTACAGCAAAAAGGATTTTTACTTTAGAATCCCTCTACATCTAACTAATCACAACTAAGTGACGGGCAATTTCAAAAGTTTTAAACAGACCCCTCCCCTATTTTGTAGACTGCAGGGGACAAAATCATTCATAGAAATAGTCTAGCAAGAGACCAATAAAATATACACTAAAACTTGAGGGAAAAAAAAAGTAATCAAACAATGAATTTTACTGTTACAGTTTCAATACAATGAGTACAGGTCTCGCAAAAAAAAAAGCCATAACTAAAATGTCTGATATACTCAGTAATGGCATTCACAGTGGAGATGTGGGGAAAAAAATACATGGAATAGTTCAAATGACAAACATCTTGTGGCTGGTTAATAGTTGCCGCCGCCACCACCACCACGTGGTCCACGTCCTCCTCCACCGCTGCCAGTAGTCGAGAAGCACAGTTTGAAGACAAATGGAAATTTCCCGCCTGAATAAAACAGTTTTAAAAAGTCAGCATAAGAACCTTGTTTGCATTAACATTCGTCGACAGATATGAAATGTGCAATGAAAAACATGGTCAATGGAACAGAACAAACAAATTTTGAAATGCATATGCAATATTGAATACAAACCAGGATTAGGGATGGGCAAATGATTACAAAGGGCTATGCCCTCCAACGCTGCAGATGCACTTTCGAACTCCAATAATCCAGACGAACTCCTATCGGCTATTTAAAAAAAAAAAAATGTCACAATATAGATAAACAAATTTGTTAAATTTTTCACACACCAAGTTGCAAGCAAATGATTGTAATAGAGTATAAATTTAATGAAGATTTTGCCTAATATTTTATACAGCTTGATAAGCTGGTAAATCAGATATTTTTCCATCTGCCAACATTGGAAAATTAAAATCTGGAAGTGGAACAGATTCAGATTCTTTGCAAAAGAGATTTTCATAAAGAAAAAAAGAATTTCTATACATCAAGACTAGACAAATCAAAAAAATTTAAGTGCCAAAAATTTTTTTAGCTAAAACAATGCTCTTTTGACTTTTTCAGGGCATAGTAACCCCTCTTATATCTGCAAAGATGAAAGAGGGTTACTGTCATTATGAATTCCAAACATTTTGTGCTGCTCTCCACCTGTAATTTAATAACTACAGAAAAGAAATTTTTAAAGTGCCAATACCAGTTTTTTTAGGTCACTGAACAACTTGCATCCGGGATTTCTCACACCCTGCTATACATGAAAGTAAACTGTAGGGGATTTTCACCCCGAAATCCAGTGACATTGTCGAAAATTCAGATTGTTATGCTAAGCTGCATGAAATAGGCCAAATTTTTTTTCATATATTTTTTATCTAATGTTTTGTTTATTACATTTCTCACCATGCATTAACAACTTTGTCTTTTTTGTGTTGTGTCTGTTTTTTCGTTCTTGAAATTAAGATTTAAGTAAAATTTCAATCATCCGTACAGGCATCACAGCCTCTGGATGATAGAGATTTAGATTAGTTTAAAAAAAAAACTATGTTGCAAATGAATTGATTTGATGATTTGAAAAGTCAAATGGTTAATGAAACTGATGTCAAAATTGTTTTCAACTGAATGAATTTTTTTTTGAAATTATAACGTTCACACTGGCCACAAAAAAGAAAAACTAGATATACACTCATGTCCAAAAGTTAGGCATCATGCACTTTGGACTGTACGTTCAGAGACATGTAGGATTGACGTTTCTACAGGGACATGCAAGATTTGGGAAGGGATGGGGTCACAAAAAAATCAGTTAAATTTTGAGTTATAATATCTGAAAGCATTTTAAATTACAGAAATTGATTAAAACAGTTTTCTTTCATATTAATTTTTTACATAATATTCAAAAATTTCTTAAATTTCTCATCTAGAGAGAGGAAGCATGACCACTTCACTAATTCTGATGGGGAATCACTAAATACAGTAAAACCCTGCTAATCTGAATGGCTCGCAAAACGACAACGTGCACAAAAAAAAAGTTGAATCAACTGAAAAAAAGCTCTCGTAAATGTTTCATTGTATAACAAGCTATGTTACATATGGGGGAAGAGATGACAATGAATACAGGATCATGCCTCATATTGAGAATTACATAGTATCCTTAAAAAACTTCAGTTTTCATTTAAAGAAGTGACATACCTAGCAGACAATGCTGTTTGTAATCATCGTCACAGAATCATGTCTATGCAGGGGTTGTATTATCATGTTGCTCCATGTATGGAATTGCAGTTTCAAAACTACTAGCTTCTGAATGAGTCTGGTGGAATATCAATCTAAGTCAGTGTTTCCCAAAGTGGGCGATGGAATGGTCCAAGGGGGGCGTTAGAACCTACAGATTTAACATAGAATCCTATGGGTTTACTTGAGTTGGGGGACGACGAGAGGAAAAAAATTCTGATGAAGGGGGCGATAGATCATAGTCTCTCACAAACTTTTTGTTCCAAGTGGTTCTGTTTATCGGTGATCTGTGGCTCTTGAAACGCTCTTCTGCTGTGACAATGTTTACCATGACGCCTCAGAATAGTCCAAGAAAGAAATTCAAAAACACTGAATAGGCAATCAATGTTCGCAGCTCACTGTGGCATACTCAAAAAAAAAAAAAAAACTGAGAACCATTGATCTGACCTATAACTTGATGGGTCATTGCCAGTTGAAAGTTCTGAGACTATTTCTGCATCCATGAAAATTTGATGACTGTTAGTCTAAGGCCGGTATTACACAATAAAAGTTTGATAAAATCCCTTTTATAAAACTTGAAAAATCTAACCAATAAGGTTATTGGTTACATTCTAGAAAATGCAACCGTTGACCTTATTAGCTGCATTTTTCAAGTTTTATAATAGGACTTTTATCAAACTTTTATAGTGTAATACCGGCCTAATAATATTTCTATCACATCTTTTCAATGTTTCCTCACAACCAGGGATTTTTTTACAAGCTGGAGGATTTTGTCAGATTCCTTTGTTTCTTGATCATGGTTGAAAGTAAGCCTCCTGGAATAATATATATTTCCCAGGTTTTCTTT
Organism: Pholcus phalangioides; assembly: GCF_987345545.1. Taxonomy (NCBI): domain Eukaryota; kingdom Metazoa; phylum Arthropoda; class Arachnida; order Araneae; family Pholcidae; genus Pholcus; species Pholcus phalangioides. The sequence goes on along the minus strand of NW_028301603.1, from coordinate 44,199,622 downwards.
CCATTACATTTTCCCATCCTTCCGCAGGCTAGTAAATGATATTTTTCACCGAATTTTCACCTAAAAATTCTTATTTTTTGGAAAATGGAAAGTCTTGCCTTCCATGTGATATCACAGCATTTTGTTGTACACCTGTTTGATGGATTGTAATGTTTCATGATGCTTGAAATGACTGCAGGGAAATTAAAATGCATTATTGATCTTGTTCTTACCCTACCCGTATAAGGATACTCACTATGCCAAAATTTAAAGAAAAGCTATATTTATAAGACCAACCCCTAGTAATCCAAACAGGTCTCTGTCCCAATTAGTTCAGATTAGCAGGGTTCTAGTATACAGTATCCACACAAGTGTTTCTTAAAATGAGCAATATCTCCCTGTGTGAGAGGATAATAATGATACAATATTAGATACCAATCAGGAAAAGGGGGGGGGGACGAGAGAATTTCTATAGGGTAGGGAGGCGAACAAAAATACCTGATCTACACAATCTATGGAACTGACCTACACAAACGATACTTATGTTTAACTTTTGGACATCAGAGTAGTGCCCATCATTGCAAATATTCACTGGAGCCAAAATTGTACCGAGGAAAGGAAACTGCTATTGGGACAGGCCAATTCGAGACGTACGATCACTCACCAAACATGTCACCTTGCCAATCAATTCCAGTGGCGAGATACTGCATTGAGGCTTTTTGATGGATCAGATCTTTGTTTCATCATACATGATATGATAAAATAACAGACAATGCAAAATAGAACAGATGCTTGTCACCATGACCTCCAAAAACTCCAGAACGAAACTAAACTGTGCAAATCACTTTTTTGGGAAGGGAATAACAGACATAGATAATGGCCAGAATTACCAAAACTTACATTGTTTGTTTTTCATCGTAAACAACTTGACAGACACTGGCACAGGAGCTTTCTCGTCCTCAAACACCTGCAGGGAGGTTGGGAAAAAAAAAAAAATCATCAAAAGAGTTACCATAAAATCATAATTATATACACTAAAATTTCAAAAGGCGTAGGTGTCATTCAAGCATGCCAGCAGTGATGGGGAGAGGGGTCTCCACTTTGCTGACAAGGGGAGGGGGGGAAGTTGGATAATGCTTACATCAACCACCCTTTATAAAAATGAAGTATTCTTAATGGTATCTGACTGTGTGCCCAAAATGAAGAAAACCTTTCAATAGTTTGTGGCACTTGAACATACATTCTCCCTATTAATAACTCCTGTACAGAGCTACTTTAGTGATCTCTAAATGTGTTGTGCTCAAGTGCTCTGGAACTATGCCACACATCATACAAGTGATACGTGATTGTGTCACGGATCACTTAAGTATTCACTTAGTTAAGAATATATCGCAAGTAACTTGAATGATGTAGAACCACAGTGCGGTCGCACCAGTGCTCTAAAACTGCCACATGTCACTTAAGTGATCTGTGAAAGTGCAACAGGTGACAAGCAATCTGTAAATGTGACAGTTAATTTTTACAAAATTAGGTTTGAAGGGTATAGGCCGCATTGTAATCCCCAGGATATACATACACACACGCACACATATATTTATATCTTAGGGGAGGGGTTGCAATGAATTTGATAGCAAAAGATATTTTTCAAAATTACTTTTTTAAACACTTTTTACATTAAAAAATTTTGATCATCCAAGATCAAAATACCTGAGTTGGCCCCCAATGTTCAAAAATCTTTAATTTGTCATGTGACAAAACATATCACTGCCAAAGAAAAGATGTAGCACAAATAAAATATAGGGTTACCATACAAGCCATTTTTCCGGGACTCATATTTTCCCAGTAATTTTGGCCTCCAGACTTCTCAAAAGTTAAAATTGTTCGCCTTCATCCTATATTTTTAATGAAGCTTACTCTGGAGTTTAATTTTTCATTACTATCAAGCAAATTATGCTTAACAGGGTTGGTAAAAAAAACAGTTTCTTTTTTTTGGTTTAAACCAGGGTTTTTTTGTTTTAAATAGTACTAACATTAAAACAAAATTTCTGATAAATCATTCAAACTTCTAATAATTAAAATAAATGTTTATTATTGTAATTAACACTATTCCCATATTAATTCATCACAATAAATATTTTACATTTTAGCAAAAACCAATTTTTGCAATTTAATTATTTTTGCTTAACTCAATGGATTACTTGACAGGTTTGAAATTTTTTTAAATTATTAATCATATATATAATATAAAGATGTTTTCTCCAATTACTTTCAGTATGCTTAATTAGGAAGCTATTTTGCAAATCCTATAATAAAAATTAGGCGACTATAATGTATTTAATGAAGTATAAATAATGCAGAATAATTAGCGATGATTTACGATATACAGGGTGATTATAACTAAGGTTCTGATTTCAAAACACTTTTAAAAAAAAGAACGATTGTCAGAATGACTTAAAAATTTACATGAATATTCCTGAAGAAATGGAATTTGATTTGGTAAAAAGAGAAAAAAAACTTAAAAAAGGAAAATTAATGACATCATCCAACATGTGGGAAATTTGCTCGCAGAATGGAAAGAATAGCCAGTCATGGCAAAATGATAACTTAATTATAGCATTGTACGATTTCATAATTCATGGAAACATCACAAAAGAATGAAGTAATTGAACAAATAACTAAGTATTGGAATCAAAAGTTTAATTATAATCACCCTGTATATAGCTGATTATTTTTCATAAATCTTACTACTTTTATAGTAGAATCTTGATTAGCTGGGCTTAACCATGAAAGTATTAAAAAAACTATTGAATATTAAGGCTGGGTGATATACAATGTGAGATGTCCTACTTCTTATGGGAAAGAAAATTAAAATGTCTGTGAGGTAATGTAACTACTAGTACACTAGTCTTTGTCCTTTAAGGACAGCTGGTGTCTTTATTGGATTATATTATTGGACATGATGGTGTCACTAGTGTTGCTGCTTCTTTGTGGAGGGAAAAAGAAACCCTGTGAGATGATGTACCACTACATTTAGATGTGTGATGCAATCCTTATTCATGAATTTGCTTAAGATAGAGCATTAGAATGTAGCCAAAGGTTAGAAAATGTGGTAAGAATGAGAAATTTTGGCTTCTGTATATAATTTTAAATAACTAAGATACTTTATATGAAAAAAAATACTCAGGCCACTTTTATGAGACTTTTTGAAAAAACCACTTATACCATTTAAAGATATATGACATGAATGTCGCTCTCCACCTGTTAATACAAGATATACAGAAGATTGGATGTTGTGAAGATATTTATTATTTTAGATTTTTTTTTTTTATATATATCTTCACAACATCCAGTCTTCTGTATATCTTGCATTTAAAGATATACCATCCGAATGTACCCCAAGAATATAAAATGTGGTAAAAATGAAAAACTTTGGCTAATAATTAAACCAATATATTTTTCAAGGAAAAAATGATATTTAGGCCATTTTGATTTTTTGAAAAAACACCAAACTGATTTTTTTTTTAAAAACCACTTGGTTAAAACAACCTATGGTTTAAACCAAACAACCCTGATGCTTAGGAATATTCACACATATTTGTCCTGTTTAGATAACAATTCCAAAAAACATTATTGTCATACAAAATAACACCTACAGCCATATTCACAGACAGAATTTAAACTACAATTGCAGGTTAAAGGATTAGCAATTGACACGGATTGGTTAAATTGATGATTTTAACCAATCTGTTTTGATCTTCAAATCTTTCACCTACGATTGCAGTTTAAACTGTTGGTGAATACGGCCGTTAGTTTCCCCACCCTCACCACTGACAATTTTTTTTGGATTTTAACAATAATTAGATACTTTGCTCAGGTTTAATATCATACCTGACAACAGTTGACTATTTTTTGAGAAAACATGGTTGCTTTAATATTACAAGGACTGGTATTTTCTTCAGGGATTTTCAATTTTTGCGAAGCACAATTTAAGGATTTTTCTATACAGATACAAGCATTTAGAAAAATCCTGTTTCCAACCTGAAGACTTTGATTAGACTAAGAAATAAGAATGCTTTCTGGTAAATCAGAAGCATTGGCACATATGCAAAGGAGTAAGAGGTTGGGGATAAAACATTTAACATGTTAGCAACACCTTCAGCATATGACTCGTACACTATACAAGAATTTAAATTTGGCCAACCTTCTTAAGTTCTTCTTCGGTGATGTTCGCAGGAGCATTGAAGAAATGCACTATCTTTGATGGCTGCAAGATACGGTTCTTACTAGCAGCTTCAGGTGTCGAGAAGCGATTGTTCCTGTTTCCCATGTAGTCTTTGAAAGAAGGCGTTCCATCACCCAGTTCGAATGGCTGTTGAACTTCTTTCAAGAAAGGCTGCTTTGAATGAGATACCTGCAACTTCTTCCCAAACATGGTGGCACCATTCAAGTTGCTCATCGTTCGTTCCACAGCCAGCGGATCACCCATTTGAATCATGGCACAAGAATCTTTACTCTTGAGAAACTTTACCTAAGGGAAATAAAATTTGATTAAATTATTGGGTAAACCAGAAATATATTGACACACAAAAACGGTCATCTATTTACAAATAAAAGTGCAACACAGAAAAACAAAAACATCTAGCTCATGATATACTGCATATCGTTACCATTCATACTAATGTCAAAATTCTCAATTTTTTTTTTATCCCACTAAAAGCTTCAAATCTGCTCAGATGGCAAAATATAACTCACTTTTTCAAAATTTCACGAGGGCAAATTGGTAAACAATATTCGCCACCTGGCTGTCGAGTGGTTAGGGAGCTAGCCTCTCACTGTGCAGGTCTGGGTTCGAATCCCGGTTCGGGCATGGATGTTTACTAACACTAATTCCTCAGACTTCCTATTTTTACATCATTTACCACCCAACAATTCTACAGCAATGCCTTTTTTTTTTCAATGATGCTTCCGAACTAATATTTACTGGACATTTTATATCACATACACACCTTTATCTTAAAAACTTTTTTTTTGTTAAATCATTCCAGGGTAGGGGTTTTTGGACAGGACACGTGGGATAAACTGTCCAAAACCCTCAAGCTTCAAAATGTTACGCAAAAGTATAAAAATATCTATAGGCTAACATATGATGCATATTTTGTTATTGTAAGTGCATATTTTGGGATTTTAAATGCTTATTTTCGTATTTTCAAGTGCATATTTGCATATTTTTAATGCATATAATCCGGGCTCCAATTATAATGTAATAAACAAATATCAATGATGTAATGTTTATCTAATGCAAATTTTTCTAATGGAACTTTCTTTTTAAGCAAACTATTTTACATTCTCAATTTTGAATTTAAAAAAGATTTTAAATAAAGGAAAATATCTGAACAAAATAAGACCACTATGTAACACGTACACATGACTAACTGAACATGATTTTGCAAACACTGTCTATATGATAATAAAAGACAAGACCCAAAATTTTTGTTAAATTTAAAAATTGATGCTCTTACGAGGCTAGAAGCCCACACTTCACCGAATAAATTCACGCTGTACACAGGGCGATTCAAAACTCAACGTACAAGTTGGTTCAACTCCCACAGGACTCCAGATTCAAAATTACTGATGCACATAAGTCTCTGTAAAAGTTTAAGGGAGCAGGAGAAAAAAAAAAAACCTTCATATTCAATGCCACTAAGATGAAAAATGTCAGCTTAACCCCTTAACTGCCGACAAAATCTTACACAATCTACTTCCATCCTTTTTTAATCACAAAGTAAAATGTATATAGAGGGCAGGGTTGACAGGTTTTTGACACATGGCACTTTTTGCCGATTTAAACTGTCACATCAAAAAACCTTTATCAAAAACCTCAAATATTGCTTTCAATATAAAAATTCCCATTGGATATTAGATATACACACATTAATTGCATATATATATATAATGGTTTTTCTCTTATAGAATATACAATTTGAATAAAACATAGCATAAACACTGAAGGGAAAACTATGGAAGGATTTGACATTCTCCGATTCAAGATGATTCTTGACCTTCCAAAACTTTAACTGCTTATATATGTGCATTGATATAAACCATCTGCTGTACTCTTTTTACAAAAAATAAAGTGTTTAAAAAAATTTATTGCATCATATATGTAATGTTGATTTTTATGACATTATTTAGATAATCACTGAGATACTCTTATTGTGCATAGCATTAAAATATATCTAGCAATCAAAATACTAAATTGTAGAACTAAAATGTCATTTAATTTAGCAATGCTAGCTTGTACATGAAGCTTAAGAAACTCCTGTAACTTATCCTTAGTCAAACTTAGTTATTACTTCTGCACTATAATATGGTGTATTTACTAGCATTTATAATGCAATAGTTTCCAATTGAAGCTGCATTTAATTTTAAATTTACAAAACAAATGCTTTGGGTATTAACCGTTTCAGTCCAAAGCAGCGAGATCGCGCTGTTGAGATTTTATGTCGAGAAAACCCAGTACATTTCAAACATTGTGGACAACTGACTGTGCATTACCGATTGTTGAAGTCGCACGCTCAGATTTACTGAAGCAAGTACATCACACAGCTCCTTCTAATGTAAATAGTACATTTTACAATAGGTAGGATAATACTATAATAATGCAATAATACATAACAATGAAATAAAAATTTTTATTTCGTAATCTTCTCAATAATTTTTATCGAACAAAACTTGAAATATTTATAAATTTACAGTACACATATGTAATAATACAGATGTATTTTATAAAATAACGAATTACAAATTAACAACATTTGTGTTATGAACAAACAATTTAAGCTGCAATAAATGTGACGGAGCGATGAGAAAAAGACGAGAATCGCATTACCTAACAAATACAAGAAGCGCTATTGCTCCGATTGGAATTCGATGTAAAATAAACAAAGCGCTATCGCGCCGCTTGGTATTTCTCGACATAAAATAAAACAAGCGCTATCGTGCTGCTTGGGTCTTTTCGTACTTATTTAGAGAAAGCTGGGTAACGCTGTTTGGGATTCTTCGACAGTGTTTTTTCAATACCCCCGGGACTCAAACGGTTAAATGGCAATCCAATAATGGGTGGAAAAACTGTAATGATACTTTACACAAGGACAGTAGTGTACAATTCAAGTTTTACAACAAATGCCCAACGTTCTGACCATCCAAAGTTATGAATATTTCACAATGGCCAAGTGTCGACCCTTTCAAAAATAATAATAGATAACAGTACCCTCAAGCGTGCATAACTATTGATGGTAAGAACTTTGGGCACTTGTGAAACTTAACGTGTACATCTACTGTCCTCGCGTAAAACTCTTATTTGATACTTTCCACTCATTATTGGTTTGTCATTTCTGCATCTTTGTTTATCCTCCAGCTGATCAGGTTGGGGTTTCCAAACAGAATCCTATGTGACTGTTTCATTTGTTTTCTACCTCCCCTAAAAGTTTACATTGTGTTTTGAATCACCATGCATAAAATCATATCGCATAGTGAACAGCAGTCAGAAAACATTGGAAGAAGGCTTATCAAAAGACTCTTCAATATATTGTTTTTTTTTTATTTTGTGTCCCGCAAATTATGTATCTCACACAATGGAAAGAATATTTTCAAATTTTATAGCGATACACACAAAACTTAGAAAACCATCTTGGCATAGATATGTCAGCTGAATTACCCAATACTGAATGTTAAAAATAAAAAGCACAGGAAGCTTGATTATTAGTGTCCAATTGCAGTCGCATCCCCCCCCCCTCGGTATTTGCGGGTTTTTTACGCTTTATTGGAATTTTTTTACAACACTCAGAAATAGTCATTCACGTTTTGTTTACAAAATTTGAGTTGTGCTTTTAGGATGGCTTGCTAATGTCATTACTGTCACTAGTGCCATGGCAGCTCCCAAGAGAGAAACAATCACTTCGGGTTTGATTAACCTTTAGCAACAATGTACACTAAAGGACGATCATTTCTACAGAGCAAACTGAAGACTATGAAAGACATTGTCACATTAGCGAAACAGGTGGGTGGAGAAGGGATCAATGATATGGATATAGAAGTCGAACAGCTAATTAATAGCAATTCAAAGATATTGAAAGAGGAATTAATACAATTGACTGCTCCTGAAACTGTACCAGATGAAGATAAGATAAAGTAGAAGACAAGTTCACCATGAGTAACATAGTGGAAGGGCTTCGCATATTCAAATCAGCAATAGACTTTTCATGGCATAGATCCCTCTATGGTACACTCTTCACATGCAGAAAAATTGGTAGAGGAAGCATTGTCATCATATTCCAAGATACTTGATATGAAAAAGGAACGGTAAACAAAAATCGCAATTGTTCTTTCAGAAAACATCGCCAACACAATCGCTGCACAATCTTTCATATTCCCTTATACCTCTGAATTACCCTGTTCTAATGTTGTTTAATAAATGAGACATAAGAAAAAAAGCTATGGTTTCGGTTATTTGCGGATTTCATGTATTCGCGGTCATCCCTGCAAATACGGGGGCCGACTGTATTTATTACGTAAGTTTAATTTCATTCTGCAGTCATATCTATTGCATTTTTCTAACTTCCACATTATAAATTTTTTATCCCATTCTTGTATCTTTTACATGTTTCAATAAATCTAATATTTCAATCTCAGTTTTCAAGTGCAATCCCATAGCTTGATAACCTGATATCTGTCATACAACCCTTTACATATGGTTTTAATTTCAAAACTATTATATTTAAATGTAATATAATTCATACAACATCAAGTTCATTATTTGATTATAGAAGTTAATTCATCAAATTGAAGTTTTCACCAATAGTTATAAATAGGAGGTTTTGGACATAAGGATTTTATAGTACAGTAAAAGCCACAGTAAATATAATGGTTTTTACCGTACTGTTCAGAAATGTCTACCATGTTCCGGAATATATACTTTGATCTTCCGCAATTTTTTCTATAAAATATTGATAGGCATAATTACTCCTATTGAATTACGTACCAGCTGTCTTATGATCAAACACTTATTAAAAACACTTTCAACGTGAGCAGGCAGCCATATTTGTTTACGTTCATAGATTTGAACACCTGTGACCACCATTCATACAGGATACTGTGCCTAGAGTTCAGACGTGACATCGCAAGAGCTTTTTCAAGAGCTAATAAGGATAGCTTTTTAAAAAGCAGTAGCAGCAGAAAACCCGCAGCTGCATCATAATTTTTAATCGGAAGCCCCGTAAACGTTTTTAAATCCAGCATTGCAGGCTAAATCTGGGAAGTTGGCAGGTTTCTTGCTTTGTGACATGATATGGATTAACAAAACAATTTGATGAAAAACAGTATTTACGAGGAAAAATTACTTATTTTTCTACAAACATACCCTGGCAACGTTCCCATACAAACAAAGGATATTGAACAGCTTATCAGCATTCAATTCCGAGCTCAAGCCATACAACATTATCACAGCACCCTGAGATGGTCCATTGGGTGGTGCCATCTGTCCTCCAGGACCATATCCAGAAGGGGGACCACGGGGAGACATCTGTGGTGGACCAGGGTCTCTGCCATATGGATCACGAGAATATCTGAAAGTTCATAGATACTGATAAATTTTTGATAGCGAATGCATCAACTTTCACAACAAACATGCTACTAATTCTCCAAAAACATCAATATTCACAAAACAGTGGCATCGCAGAAACACTCATCTCACCTATCTGGACCAGGTCCATAAGGATCTCTGCCTGGAGGCCCATATGGATCGCGGGGTCCTCCTCCTCCACCCCTGGGAGCTCCCATGTAACCACCATAGTCATCATATCCACCTGGTGGTCCAGGAGGTCCTCTCATCCCAGGTCCTGCAATGAATAACAAGAATTAATCTCTAGAACGTTCAAATGACAAAACTTTGATATGAAAAATTTAGTGGGCATGCAAAAATACACTTTGTGACAAAAAAAAAAAGTGCACTTCATGTTAGAGTAGCAAATAGTGTGTTTTTTTTTCTGCCACAGTGTGGTTTCGAAAAACACATAAATATGCCTTTACTATTATAACCAGCAGGTCCACCTGGTGGCCCGTAATCAGCTGGGGGTTCTTGAAGTAAAGCCGGTCTCTGATTAGCATTTCCCGATTTACCTGAAATCAATAACAGCAATCAGAATTATAGATTAACATTCACACGGAAAAAAAAAAAACTTGAGAGTAGTTATATGAAATATCATATAAGTAAAATATTAATTTTATAAAATATATAACAAAGATCTAAAATTTCATATAACTTAATCGCATTAAATTGTAATAAAAATCATAATCTATAATACATAATGGATATCAGCAGATAGATGTTTCAACATGGTATCACCTGAACAAGAACTGACTATCAGAGAATCTTGCACCCAGACATATTTTTCTTGCGGCTTGAATGCGTCAAATAACTCATTCAGCACAGGAAAAAAATAAAACTTGATCTATAACATACATATTATACAAGCTGTTAACAGAGGATTAGAGTAATGATTTTTTCATAGCCATGAATCCAAGGGGTACTCAAGCCACATCGTCACTTTTTTCAAAGTTTTACTACTGAAACACTTGTGCACTGTCAATATTCCCCTCATGAATTTGTAACAAATTGGTTCACGCTAGAATGTACCCATAACCAACACAAAGATCAGTTTCATGGATTGCAATAGCAAAAGATATGATCAAACTTGACTTCACAAGACAAGCATCTCCCCATTTCTGCTTTGACTGCCTACTGACTGCAGGAAGATGGTACTCGTTGTCAGCGTTATCCAAAAATATAATTTTGAAGGGTAATTTCACTCCTCTCCAAAAAGTTTGAAAGAATATTTTTTATAAAACAAAGGGCATTTTTTTTTGTACAGCGAGAAATAACACTATTAAATAAAAGAAACCTAAAATTTAAAGTATTTTCACTCAATGAAATTTGTAGTAGTAAAACTAAATTTTAATGCATGAATCTCATGTCTAGATGTGTATTGGCAAACACTGCTCATAGTATAGTCACAAGATGACATCAAATAACAAGTAAAGAAAGATCGTGTGCAGCACACAAGTACGTCAGATTCACTAGAAAAACATGAAAATCAGATATTATATACAATGTGAAGGACTTTCCACATTCTATGCAGCAAATTTCTTAGAACAGATTATCAAAATCTCTGCAACATCAGGTGTTGAAGAACCTTGTTTTTGGAGTCAAAATATATCGCATGGTTTACTTCTAGGTGTTCTTTTCAAAAATTGAGAAGGAATTTTATTAATAATTATAGATTAATTCAACATCTATATGCTATAGCATGTCAATGAGATCATGATAATCACCCATTTAGTTACTTTTTTAACAGAAATATATATGAACATAAATCAGAAACACAAGTTCATAAACTCTATACAAGCATGTCTCGAGACTGAAATCCCTAGTTTTGAAAACAAGCGAGTTGAAAAAAAAAACAAAAAACTAACCTACAATTGGCAAAAACTAACAGATAACAAAAATTATAAAAATCAAATTTCTTACTCCAAATATAAAACAGTAGAAATATTAATACCTTGGCACAAACACACATTAAAAGCAATACTTACATCATGAACTTTTAAAAAGCGAATAATTAAAAAGTTCCCAATTATAAATACCATACCAATAATCTTAAGCGCCACTAAATTAATGCCTCGACCATCAGTACTATTAGGAAGCAGCAGTGCATTCCTCCTGCATACGCAAAGATTCAGAGAACATGACCGCCTTTCGCATGAGTCTGTTGGCTCAAGTTCCAACGCAATTTCACTGCCGGGCAGAAATGATCTTCCAAACGTTTTCCCAGCAGTCGGTCTCTCTGTACGGCACCAAAAATCTTTGTGCCTGTCACATACAAGATCATAATCTATTAGGAGACACATTGACTCTTATCATTTTTGGTAATTTTTTTTTGTAAGGTGATTTTTGTGGTACCAATGTGAGCGACTGTGGATTGGTTCTCTTGTCTGATTTCCATGTTGCTCCATGTTTCAAATGTTCTGATGCAATGTTCTGTCCAAGTTTGTTTTGCCTATTTGTGGCAGGTTCAGTTTTTCAATCTTCTGTCATGTTCATTTTGAATGCAATACTGTATAAATGTTCTCGTGGATTCTGCGATCAATTTAAGAGCACACACTGACATAACATAGGCTTCTGTGTCTGACTTCCGTTTTAGCCTCTTTTTGTTTCTTTATAGCTGAATTAAGTAAGCAACAATAAAACATTTGTTCATGAATAAAATACATACATGCATATGTACTATTTGTATAAATGTAACGTATAAACACAGCTACTTTAGTTTTTCAGCAGGGCAGCATCACCACTGGAATGCGGTCATTCCCAAAAGCCCTACTGTGAACATTTAAATGAACTGTATTTCTCAGTGTGGAGAGTCTTTCATTATTACAGACGTTGAAAATTTCAATGCATCTTCAGTTAACATGAAGACTGACTTCTTTCCAATTATATTTACTCTTAATATTGCACAATGCTAAACATTTCCAATTCAGTGGCTGTCAATATAATCCTGAATCATACATAGTGGATTTTCATTTTAGTGTTTTCATGGATTCTGCCACGTCTCAAATTTTTTATATTTGATAATGGTTATGGCATTTGCACATTTCTGTCGTAATATGAAAGAATGCCACGATCTAATCAGTGAAAACCCTGTATCACAGTGTCATGTATACAACATGACAAATGACTAATCAAACTCTTAACTGCAACTGCAAACAGAAGCTTCAAAAACAGTCAATAATTAGTTACTTCATAACAGAAAAAGCAGTGAGCACGCATGTGTGCTCCCTTCCAAATCAAATTGATTGAAAATGATACATCAATCCATGCCATACCTGATAAAAACGTGATTGATCATGTCCCTCGTATACTTATGTCATTCATGTTTAGTGTAAAAACATGAGGCATAATTGTATAGGGGTTTAAAGTATCGAATGTATGATTGGTTTATGTATGAGCACGTATCATAATGATAATCCAAAATCAAACGAAAACTGCAAAACGAAATACATAAAAAAGAAAAATTCTCACAGTAAAGTTCAAAATGTAACATTAAATCATTTTTACATAATGAATTATCAGTCTGAGCTAAACTGAAGGTTAAGAATTACATCACAATTGCTAAAAAGTCTAAATAATCCAACATTGGTTGTATATACAAAATTACAGTAAAAGTCAGTTGTAACAACAGTTCACAATCAGAGGGAAGATTATAGTTACAAACTTCTTGTTATAAATGAATCTGTTTTTAGATTGTAGAAACATGAAAAAACAAACTAGACAAATTTATCTTTTTCCTTTCATTTTGAACTACTTTTGCTGAAATGTGCATCTAGAGTTAATTGCCTAGGCATACACAATGTCTATTGTATAACAAAAAAACATTTGATGATAAAGACCCGAATTTTTTCAAGATTTTATACTTTTTGTTTCATTATTTTTCATACCTTTAAATAAAAAAATCTGAAGTTTTGTTTCAATTGTTAACCTTTTCTTTCTATAACAAAAACAAAGTAAAAAAAAACCGGAGACCATCCCACTCGTGCAATTTCAGAGTTAAAAACAAAACCAGCGAGATCTGACAGAGTAGAAATGATTAAGACCTGTGTGCCCAGTGTCCAGTTTTGAAGGATTCCAACAAGGGAGATACGGGGGAAGAATTTTAAGGGAAATAATGCCAAAACCAGAGGTAATTCACCATCTGACAAACCAACACATCTACGATAAAATGTGCTTTTCTACCTCCTATATAGATAAGATACAGCATGTGGTCCTCTTTACAAACAACTATGAATAGGGTGAAGAAATTCAAAAAATTAGGGTAGGCTGCAACACAATCACGGAAAGTTTTGAGGCGAATAGGTTTTTTTGTGCCTTGAATAGTGCGATAAGTACACATAATTACATTATCATCGGTTTGGCGTCTTTGGAATAGACAATACCAATGTAGTCTATTTTCGTTGTGAACTCAATTATATAGCAGAAAACAATTTGTAACGAATGCTGGCAGTGGGTCTGGTGTCCAGACAGGAAGATTGAAGCCAGAGCGACATCATTGAATGTACCTTTGCAATGTCCATCTGCCGATACCATTGCTTTTGCCTTGTGTATTTCCGAGATATGAGGGTTTAAAGAATTTCGTCATGCCACTTTTGCAAATGCTCGCAGTATCAGACTAAAAGACTTATTCACATCAAAAAGTCACTCTTTCAGGTCCATGTTATGTATAATAAAACAGAAAAGAAAACATGCTTTTCTAGAATTTTCCATTGTTATAAGAAATGCATTTCGTCTCGCTAGAAGCGAATATTTCTATTTACATCTTCAGGGATGCAAACGCCACTCACCCATTTTGAAACAGCAAACTTATTTTTAAAGCAGAAATTTTGAAAATGGAGCAGGAGTAAAAAATTAGTCTATATCTGCAATATAAAGGATCATTTTTCCCTAAAACGTTGAAAGTTTTGCTAAAAATAAAACAAATTTATGTGAAAAAAATTTATTTAGAATTAAGTCCATTTAAAATTTTTCCAGAGTATCCGTCACTGCTATACAGGGTTAGTAAAAACCAGAGTTTTTTCAGAAAAAACCCAATCCACTGGGCTTTAGTTTCTTAAGGGTTTTTGGTATTTTTTCAGCGTTTGGGGAACTAGTTGCTCATGTCACCACCAAAGGTAATTTTATTAAGAAATGACACATTTAGGCAAAACATTTACAATTTTAACAATTGTTAAACACTTACAATTGCAACAAAAAAAGTTCCACATGATGGCCATCATTTTCAGATACCATGTGAAATTGCAAGATGGCATGTTCCGCAACTGACGGAAATGTGTGCGGGAAAATGTTCAGCACATGTGAAATACTGCCTTTAAGGTCAGGTAAAGTTCTTGGATTGTAACGACTTACCAGACATTTCAAATGCCCCCAAAACCAAAAATTGTATGGATTAAGGCCCGGGGAGGCCATAGATTAGGGAAGTGCCGGCTGATGACCTGTAAAGTTTAAGAACATTCTTAGCACACACTGCAATGTGCAGAGAAGCTCCGTTTTGCATAAAAGATTGTAAATAGTTGATAAGGTTTTCGCAGCCATCATTTGATAAAAATTGTTTTTTCGGGTTCGAAGACCGTCGTCCACTTAAGTTAGTTCTCAACGTTTCCCCAACACTAGTGGTTGGCATCATCAGGAGAATAGATAAACTGGATTAAAGTCAAGTTTTCTGGAGTCTCAGGTTGTATTTATGCACATAAGTGGCTTGAACTACACTATTATTCTGTGATTGGTCAGTTGATTCTATGGCTTGCAGCGTATTGAAAACAGTTATGCTGGTAGAACCTGATTGGCCGAGATGTGTGGAGTTATCTGATTGGCTGTTGTCGTCATTCTGTTGCCGGATCTTGAAGAGGAAGGTTCTTGTTCTTCTGAGAGCTGTGTCCAGGATCTGCTCAATTTCAATTATATAATTCTTCTCTTCTATAATAGAAGAGAAGAAACTTTGAAATTGAGCAGATCCTGGAAACCAGCTCTCAGAGAAGAACAAGAACCTTCCCCTTCAAGATCCAGTAGCAGAATGACGACAACAGCCAATCAGATAACTCCACATCTCTCGGCCAATTAGGTTCTACCAGCATAACAACTGTTTTCAATACGCTGCCAGCCATAGAATCAACTGACCAATCGCATAACAATAGTGTAGTTCAAGCCACTTATGTGCATAAATACAACCCGAGACTCCAGAAAACTTGACTTTGATCCAGTTTATCTATTCTCCTGATGATGCCAACCATTAGTGTTGGGGAAACGTTGAGAACTAACTCAAACAGACGGTCTTCGAACCCGAAAAAACAATTTTTAGAAAAGATTGTGTCTGTAAAGCAGTGATGTGCTTGCAGAGCCGAAACAATTTTGTTCTGTAACAGCAACGCATATCGCTTCCAGGTGATTGAACGTGTCACTGAACCTGTACAATGTAACTCCTCGCAGAAATAGGGACCAAGAATAAATTATACAGTAAATCCACACCATAGTCACTTTTGCTGAATGCAACGGAACCTCTAAGATAGCATGCAGATTTTCTGGTTCCCAAATTTGTCAGTTGACTGCACCATCCGAGTGAAAATGTGCTTCATCTGTCCAGAGGATATTCAAGGCCATTCTGAATCAACCTCAATGTGAGCTAGAAACTGCAGTGAGAACCGGAGTCGAGCATCATAATCATGTGGAAACAACCACTGCACAAGTAAAAGTTTGTACAGATAATATGGAAGGATATTCCACATTTTATGGACAGTTGAACGTAGCCTATCCAATGTACGTTCCTGGCACGGAAATTTGAAGCTCTGTTCTCTCCACGAATGTTTAGGTTTTTATAACAGCTACTTCATGACATCACATAAATTTACATTTTTTTTACATAAATTTACATTTTTTGTGATAACAAATTTACATGTTTGCTGCAGGTATTCAAAGCAAAACTACCTCTGGTGCCGACATGTGAAACTAATTTTTAAAGCATGACTTCACAATTTTCTGATGACTGGTTTTACAAATCATATTGCTTTCTGCAAACAAAAATCTGGGAAAAAGATTATCCTCTAGAACAGTGTTTCTTAAACTTTTTTTGCCCGTGGCCCCCTTTGAACCATATTTTTTTCTCGTCGCTCCCCTGTCTTACCCAGAGTTTTCAACTCTCATCTAGAAGCAAGACACCTTATACATATTGAAATGATTTTTTTTCAGTGAATTTATACTGAACGAAAATTTTGCAAAGAAAATTGACCTACAGACCACTAGCCTAGAATTTATTGATCTCCCCGCTAGTCTGAGTTCTATCAGGACCGTTTCAACATCATGGGGCCTCCACCTTAGGCAAAGTGATGCTATAGTAGTCCCATACTTTAGCTGGAAATAAACAGCCTACATATTTCCTACTTATTTTCAAATTTAATTGCACTATACAAAATATCATAAAGTGGGGTCACTTATGGGAATGAGGCCCCTGGACATGACCCCTTACAAGAGCTTACAAGAGTGGGACTCACAGGGCTACAGCTCGGGACCTAATATGGTTTTCATCATTTTTTGTTTTTCATACAATAAATTTCATGTAGAAAAGGGGGGTCTAAAAAATTTAGCCGGGGACTTGAGAAAAACCCCCATCCTAGGGTACTTGTTGCAAAAGGTAGGCAGCTAGGCCTGGGTGGGTCTATGCCCTGAAGAAGGCCTTGGTTTTATGGGTGGTTTTGTTGGATTCTCTCTCACTAACTGTTAGTCACTAATATAAAATCTTTATTTCTTCAAACCTTAACTTTTTCTCCTCAGTTCTCCAAACCACCTGTCATGGCCCCTTTTCCCCATTTTCTTCCGTGGCCCCCTTGAAGTATCCCAGTACCATATGGCCCCTGGTTAAGAACCACTGCTCTAGAACAGTGATTCCCAATGTGGGCGTTAACGCCCCTGGGGGACGAATGAAATGTTTCGGGGGGGGGGGTAGAAGCTACAAGTATAACATAGGATCCTATGGATTAGATTGGGGGAAAATTTCTGAAAAGGGGGGGGGGGCGGCGGCTACGATGGAACAAAAAGGTTGGGAAACTATGCTGTAGAATCTGTTCATTCTCTAACTTAACAGAGCGCCATAACTTCACATATCCTGAATGATGCACATCAGAGGAAATCACTAATTACAGTATTATGTACCATTAAATTTTACATACAAAACGTTGCCCTATTTTACTGTTATTGTCTGTAATCTTAGATTTTTGAGGCGGGAAAAGGGTACTTTTTTGTATTTACAGGTCATTTTTAAAATAGTATATTTTTCACTGATGTGAATAGAGGAAAATAAGGATAGACTCAAAATTTAATACATTAAAAAAAAAACAAAAAAAACAAAACACCAAAACTGTTATAAAGTTTTATATATAAAAAAATTCCTTACCCATGTTACCATCGGTATAATCCCAACTGTCATTATCATTTTTGTACACGTTCAATCTCTTTGGCTAAAAAACAGCAACAAGAATCAAACATTATAAAAAAACTCATTTCAACCTGAAAAAATACTTCAAAATAGATACATCATATTCCACTCTTGCACATGGTTCATATGCTTTGAAAGTAAAAAAAAAATTTCAAGGATATTCAGCGATATGTACATTCATATCGCTGTTGATAAAAAGATTGAAATTAATTGGACTTTAATATACATTCAACATCTAGTCAGTATTGAAATTTTCCTTTGATTAAAAAAAAAATTAGAAGGCATGTAATCATATACCTAGATCAAAGTTTTCCAAAGTTCGCAATATCGTGGCCGATACAATGGTCAAGGGGGATAGCAGCTACGCATAGGATCCTATGGGTTCACATGAGTTGGGGGGGGGGGGGCGGCGGCGATGGAATGAAAAGTTTGAGAAACTGACTTAGAGAGACCATATGACCCACACTGCATTTCCTTTGATTTCCGCCAATCCAGATTTTTTCATGAAAATATCGTTATTTCCCATAAATTTTCAACCAGGCTATTGAAATTTTTATATTCTTTACTGAAATTTATTTAAATTATCTTCCCAATCCTAAGAATTATATTATGATTATCATGGCTTTAGATACGAGCATCCATCTCATATGTCATGTAAACTTTTTCATTCCTATAGATTTAAACTCATTTAAATCTACTGCAATGGGGCTTCATTTTTTACCTTTGATGATATTTTAACAATTTTAGCTATAATTGGCGACTTTGCTTATCTTTGGCACAATTTTTGGTGACAATTGGCAATTTTCCCCGTCATTTTCGGAGGAAATATGGTCAGCCCACATATATGCAACTGACATTCGTTAATTCAATAGTTTAAAATATTTTGAAACATTATCTTACACAGTGTTTTACTGACAGATTTTAGGCAACATCTTTTTTAAGCACAGAAATACCTCAGATATGCGTGACCATATGTCCTGTTTCAATTATTCTCTTAATACAATTGTTGCTTTATAATTTTTGCCCTACTAGAATATGGTTTAGAGGGGGATTTAATTGATGGAAGAAATTCACACACAAATGAAAAGCACTTGAAAATAATTGCTTTTTTCAAGGACAAAAATTAAACTTTGAAAATGAACTTTTTCTCCAGGGATTTAAGGATTTTCAAGGACTGTCTAAACCCTGTTACAGAAACAAAGAAAGCCAAAATGTGTAAGTAAAATGGCCTGAAAAAGGTCATTGGCTGTTTCAACATGCTACAAGAGACTGACTGGCTTGACAAATTATTGCTTAAATATTCAGGCTAAAATAAACTTGGAGGCCGATTTGAATAGTGACAGACCTAACAAAGGCCCCATTCAATAGACCTTAAAAAAAGGGGGGGATCCATGCAATTACTCTTCAAGGCTTAATGAAAAATATTTCCCCTTCAATATTATGTTACGATAGCAACATCTCTGAAAATGAGAAGCAGAGTATGCCAAAGTCCTTAGAAATTAGTCCTTATTTTTGAAATTTTTGAAACAAGGCACAACAAGAAATAATGCACCACTTTTGTGTCGAAACCACTTTGTATGTTTATAAAAGAATACTCTTTCAAAATCTAAAAAAAAAAAACATTAGTTACTAAAAAAAATTCATCAAATAAAACAAATGTATATGTATACCTTAGCATACTCTATCTTCAAAGTACAGCAACCTGAATATATATCACAGCCATCAAGAGCCTCTTTTGCACGAGTTGCTGATTCAATACTATCAAATGTAATCAATGCATTAAGGAATAAAAAAGTAAAATAAAAAGAATCCTCAGCATGAACAAATCAATGAAAAACCAAGACAACCTATCACCAACTAACATAAATGGCTGCCGTTGATCAACCCCAACAATAGATTGATTCAGTTTTTTTAGTGTGTATAAGGACCTCCTCCCGATTTTTTTTAAGCTTAAAATTTAAGAAAAAAGGTTGAAAGATATCTATAATACTATCAACGTATAAGAAACATTTATTTTTGGGACCCAGTTTTTGTTAAAAATAGGCTCTTTATACACAGTAAAATAAAGTACATGTCAAATATCAGACGTGCCAGTTTTTAGAATCCAGAAATTCTCCCGAGGGGGGAGAATTTCCGGCAGTCATGGACTTGATCAAAAAAAAAGATTGTTTTAAATCAATTAAGAAAAAGTTCTATCTCCTCCCCCCCCCCCCCCGGGCAGGTTCTGCATTGCTCCTGAGCAGAATACAATTCCATGTCAGACTTTCCATGCAGAATAATGAAATCACATCTACATACTGTTCATGAAACATTTGTTTCCTTTCGTGGATGCTATCAGTGATTGATAATCTTGGGTATATGAACTCTAGAAAGCTTTATATTTAGCTTTATATAGCTTAGTTTTATATTTTCTTTCTGAAGACGTTTAATCGGAAGAAACAATTTAAAAAAACTTCAAAATACAAAGCTGCTGACAAAAAAAAAACTTGTGTTTACCACACAGCTGTTAATGGAATACAATAACGATTATACAGGAATTTTGGCAACCAAGGTCATGCCCTTGATAAATGATTCCTGATAAACGCTACGTAAACAAAGTCGCGTCTTTGCCAGTTGCTTAAATGCAGTCACCAAGACTTTTATGACTGTCCTCTATGGGTGTTTTCCCCAACGACGATTGCAGTTATCGACGTCACGACAACGTGAAAGCTCGCGTAAAATCTAATTTTCTGCCAAAATACAGAGAAATTTAAACAAATCCAGAGAGCAGGATGAAGGATGAAAAATCCGGAGTCAGCCTAATCCGGAGAGCCTAATAACGCCTAAATCCGGAGAGTTGGCAGGTCTGAAACATAATCAAGCCAAAGAAATATACAAATAACCATCAGAACAAAAATCAGGACATTTCCCATTCAAAATAAGATCTGCCATCACACCACCATTTCCCAACTTCACAAGAGACAGGTGGACACTAATACTTTCAACTAGAGATATGAGAATTCTCCTGGATGTAAAAATTAGAGAATAACCAAGAATATTCATTTTCCTTTTATATAAATAATGAAATGTTTTACTAATTTTTGTTTATATTACAAATATAAATCAGTTTTCATTGTCTGAAACATCTAAAATAACGTAATTTTTGATATAATTACCCCTGCCCCCTAATGACAACTTTTAATTTTTGAAGTTTTGAAAGTTTGGTTATGAAGATTTTAGAAACCTTAAGATTAAGACAAAAATTTTAAAATTAGATAAATTTTAAAAAAAAGTTCGAAACAAAAAATTTAACCAAAATCAATTAACAAAAAAAAATGAGGCTATTCTTATACAAATCACCTTCATTCTAAGATACAGAACAGTTTTCTTTAATGTACGTTCACCTAAATTCTGTGTTACTCATATTTCTGTAAAAGTTTTTCTTACTTTAATATTGTGGTCTACAAACTTCAATATTCCAGTCTTCTTAATGGGAAGAGAAATGGGGACAGAATATTCTCGCGAGGCACTATTATAAATTACTAGAGAATATTCTTATCGAAAATAATAAGAATTTTTCTCAAGTCAAATTATTTATACAGATTATTATAATGCATGTTATTATATATATTCTTGAGAATATTCTCTGGAAAGACTTCTGTAACTGAAGAATATTCTCGGAAGGGCTTTATTAGTAACTTGAGAATAATTACTGTAAAATGGGGTGAATAGGAACGAAACTTTATAAGAGCACAAACCCTTATTTATATTCACAAAAGAATTTTCCATCATGTTTAGCCAACTGAAAATTAACTGGACTGGGACAACATACACAGATAAATTAAGGCACTGCAAAATAATATACAACATAAAAAGGATATTCAACCATGGACTGAACTCCATTCTTCTTGAAGATCACAATTCGTAAAACACTTCCACTGGGACTTGTTATCTTGTGGATGACTTCCTAAAAGAAGAAAAATTATACGTTATCTGTATGCAAATTTCACAACAATTTTCACTGAATAGAAATTAAATCACAAAAAACCTACGAGTATCAAGAACTTAATAAAAGTGGATTCTGCTTAAGACATCTCCACCGACACTATACAGTGAAAGCATAAATAAAGCGGGAGAACATTAACAGGATATTTCAATACAAAATGAAATTAAGATTCAATATCCTGCTAACCATTATTGCATACACTGGAGAATGGAATATTTCTGTTAACGATAGGACCTGAAAATATGAAATACATACAGGTCTCGCATTCAACACTGTAAAATGCAACAGATGCCCTCAAAACTGAACATGCTGATTAGTGCTAATGCCACAGATTGATTGGAAAAAATCCTTCTTAAAAAGGTACACTTTTTGTCTTTATAGGCAGTCTCATGCAATCCTTATGTTATCTTCACTTTGTTTGAAAAATATTTAGATGGAAAGCTACCGTTGAATCAAATGTCATCGGGGGGGGGGGGGGGGGGAATTTACTGTTCGTATTGTTTCCCAAGTATTGTTTCATCCGAGAAACTGCAGTGCTTTAATGGATTTCCTGTAGTTCCCAACTCTGAGACGCAAAATGCGAGCCGATCTCCCCATTAAAAAGTCTCGCCACAGAAAGCAACAGGACTACAACAATAAATTGTTCAATCATTACACTCCACTAAGTTAGAAAAACTGGTGGCAGATGGCAGCACTACACAGAAACAAACTTCATGTCAGGTTTCACTACACGTAGATTCCAACATGTACCAATTCGTTAGAGGTTCCGCAGAGGAATATGGACAAGATGCATGTGTGGTTTAGTAATAGTGCTTTAATGGATGAGCACAAGAGTTAATTGCAGTGGTGAGGCATCTAGTTCTGCATGACACAGAGCTGCAACCATTCTTGCCTTGTTCAATCCTGTAAGGGTCTCTAAGTGTGCAGGCACCTGGAGACATTACAAACCTTTACAGGAGACCTTATAAATTGATATATACAGAGTGCCCGTGAACTGATCCAAAACTTAAATTTGTATAAGTAGTTTTTTATTGGACAAATTTTTGTGGACAGGTTTTGCTAATTTTTTTTGCCACTTTCTAGGGTTTGCTCACGAGACACGTAACCATGATGTTCATTATCTTGAGCATAGAGAGAGATTGTCATATTTAAAACGAGCATACTGCTCAAACATTTCAATTTCCCTTGCAGCTTTGTCATTAAAAATCATTTCATAAAACTTGGAAATACAAAACATGTGCCTAAAAGTTTATATTTTCAAAAACAGGAAGACTCACAGCATGAATTTACCGATCCATTAGAGAACTTTCCCTAGCAGCATGTTTTTTCCACAACTAAATCATTTTATTTTCTGTAAGATAGGTTTAAGCAGGGTTTTTACCATGGTTTTTAGTCATATGATAAAAACATGGTTTTTCGCATGGTTTTTACCATATTCAGAAGGAAAAAAATTTTTGCGATTATTTGAAAAATTTATTTTCTGAAAAAACGTATAATTTTGCCTCAATTCTGTTTTAATTAACCAGTCAAATTAATTCCTCCGAGCGTTACCCGCATTGCCCACCTTTTTATTGAAGATGCGCTCGCTTTTTCCCTTTTCTTGGAAGTTTGAAATATTAAAATATTTTTTTTATAGCAATGTTTTTATATAGCTCGAATGTGTCGAGACATGACACCCCAAAAGTGGGGAGGGGCAGTCATAATGTCCTGTGACTAAAAGAAATGCTGTTGATGGATTTATGTGGAACCATAGTAGTTGAACCTTTGCTAAAAGATATGAGTAATAAAACAGATACATCTTCATAATGGAATTGGAAATTTAAACAAAAGCGATAGGGATGCAGCTTTACAAAACATGACAAAGATAATAGTAATAATAATCTCAGACCCTGAAATATAATTGTCAACTCCATATAGTGACGAGATAATAAAGTAGAAGGATGGCTGTACAGAGATGGCAGCACATGTATGACAAATTATTTCGTCGTATCTATGTGAAAAAGACCGAAAAGTAAGCGTGTCGGCAAATGCCATCATAGGCAACACCACTACGTATATCAGCGATGGCAAATGCTGTCTTAACCACTTGACTGGTTAAAACATGTTTTCAGAACTTTTTTCATGGCTTATCGGCTATATACACTGAAGAGACAAAAAAACTGGTAAACCTACCTAATATCGTGTAGGGCCCTCGCGAGCCCGCAACACGATGTGGCATGGGCTCAACTAATGTCTGAAATAGTGCTGGAGGTAATTGACACCATGAATCCTGCAGGGCTGTCCATAAATCCGTAGGAGTAAGAGGGGGTGGAGATCTCTTCTGAACAGCACGTTGCAAGGCATCCCAGATATGTTCAATAATGTTCATGTCTGGGGATTTAGGTGGCCAGCGGAAGTGTCTAAAGTCAGAAGAGTGTTCCTGGAGCCACTTTGTAGCAATTCTGGACATGTGGGGTGTCACATTGTCCTGCTGAAATTGTCCAAGTTCGTCGGAATGCACAATGGACATGAATGGGTGCAGGTGATCAGACAGGATACTCACGTACCCGTCACCTGCCAGAGTCGTATCGAGACGTATCAGGGGTCTCATATCACGCCAACGGCACACGCCCCATACCATCACCGAGCCTACACCAGCTTGAACAATCCCTTGTTGACATGTAGGGTCCATGGATTCACGAGGTTGTCTTCATACCCGTACACGTCCATCAGCTCGAAGCAATTGGAACCGAGACTCATCAGACCAGGCAACGTGTTTCCAGTCCTCAACAGTCTAATGTCGGTGTTGTCGGGCCCAGACGAGGCGTAAAGCTTTGTGTCGTGCAGTCATCAAGGGTACAAGAGTGGGCCTTCGGCTCCGAAAGCCCATATCTATGATGTTTCATTGAATGGTTCACACGCTGGCACTTGTTGATGGCCCAGCATTGAAATCTGCAGTAATTTGCGGAAGGGTTGCACGTTTGTCGCGTTTAATGATTCTCGTCAGTTGTCATTGGTCCCATTCTTGCATGATCTTTTTCCGGCCGCAGCGATGTCGTAGATTTAATTTTTTTACCGGATTCCCGATATTCACGATACACTCATGAAATGGTCGTACGTGAAAATCCAAATTTCATCATTACCTCGGAGATGCGATGTCCCATCTCTCGTGCGCCGACTATAACACCACGTTCAAACTCACTTAAATCTCGATAACCTGCCATTGTAGCAGCAGTAACCGATGTAATAACTATGCCAGACACTTGTTGTGTTATATAGGCGTTGCCGACTGCAGCGCTGTACTCCGATTGGTTCCATATCTCCTTATTTGCAAATGCATGCCTGTACCAGTTTTTTTGGCTCTTCAGTTTACATCATATAGATACTAAACTAATACCTTATTGCAGGGCATGACAAATCTCAGGCAGCAGGTCCCCATGGCAAGTAAAAAAATTTATACTGGTGCCTTACATTTTTTGTGTGCAATTACTAGCTCAGGCAAAAAAAAATTACGCTTGGCGGTTAGATTTTTTATCATTTGTCAAGCTGTTTTATTGGTAAACGAAAAACCTAGTAGTACTTAACAGGTTTTTACCAATCAAAACTTTTCTGTAAAAATCTAACTATAAAGCTTTCATGAAATTACGAAGCTTTGTATATGATTTTGTACAAACAGATTAGCAAAAAAAATCTGAAGGACTTGCTTCCTAATAGAAAATTTGATTAAAAATAATTCTAATGGTTTCATGTATATTTTCTTGTACTGGTATATGGAAATAGAGCGGAAATATATTTTATATTAAAAAAGTTAATACATATAATTTATTGATGATTTATACTATTCTCTGGTAACCAACAATAGACATCCAACTGTATGCATATTTTATAAAGTATTCTAATAATCGATTAAATATTTTAATAGATTAAAAACAGTTACTCTATGTATTAATTATCAGTAAATATGTATATATCTGATGTTATATGTGTACCTCGTAAATACATGAAGGCTAATTGTATTGACCAGGATATTACCATGGTATTTACTGGTATATACCTAGTTTTTACCATGTTCTGATAAAAACCCAACCCTGGTTTTGATAACTAATTTCACTGTATAATTTTAATACATCACAAGC
This sequence comes from Pholcus phalangioides, assembly GCF_987345545.1. NCBI lineage: Eukaryota > Metazoa > Arthropoda > Arachnida > Araneae > Pholcidae > Pholcus > Pholcus phalangioides. The sequence goes on along the minus strand of NW_028301603.1, from coordinate 44,173,457 downwards.
TTGGATCAGTGGTTCTCATAGGGTGCATTGCAGCTCCTATGGGTGTCGAGAACCCATGCCACGGGTCTCGCAACAATATCAATAGATATTCACACATGCTTTTCAATGATTCTTATACTATTCTAGGAAGTCATGAATCAACATTGACCGAGGTAAGTGTGCCATGGGTGACAAACGTTTGAGAACCATTGGCTTAGAACATTGTATTTGAATTAATGATATTCAAAGGCCACAACAGGCAAAATGCCCAACGAGGTGGCTGAGAAAAAGATGCCCATAACACATATGGATGTCATATTTCAAAAATACAGCAACCCAATTAAAAATACAACTGTAAAAACTAAAAATATATACACATGATAAAATACAGTCGTTCTCGCTTATAACATTCTCTGCTTATTACAACTAATTTTTATGAATTTAAATTTTTTTTTCCTATATTGATGTTAATTTTTCCGAGATACAATGTTTGAATTTTTTGCTATTCCCGCTTACAAAGTTCAAAAAATTCATATCAGGTAGTTTCCTCCCTTGAAAACAATGTACTTTGCCTTTTTCACAGGTAAAGAAACAAATGGTGTGTCAGAGATTAACTTATGTGAAAACTAGAAGTGGGGCTTTTTATGGTTCTTCGGAAGCTGGTTATGTTTTTGGCATAAAGAATTGACTGAAAAGGTTTCCCCCCCCCCCCAAGGGTTTTAGACACAATTTGATTTTTTTTTTCTTTTCTCACTTTTGTCCAACATTAGTGTGCAGAGCATAAACTGCCCTTACCACTGTTCCCATACAACTCTATGACCGAGGTCATGTCACTGAATAGGGACATGACAGATAAGAACAAGGAAAAACCCAGGAGGAGGTTAATTTTTTTCCTTTGCTGTCTTATTCAAATTTTCCGCACTAGAACGATTCCCAAATTTTCTCTCATAGCGGTGTTAGACGATGTCTGCATATAACAAAGGAATAACATAGCTGCCAACTTTTGAAAATGAAAATTCAGGAGGAGATTTTCGCGCAAACCCGTATTTTATGCTAAAACCACTCCCTAATAAATACAATAGGTATTTTTCCAAATAAAATAAGGATTTTCCAAACATAAAAGTTAAAGCATAGGGAATAAAATCTCTACTCAAAAACTGAAGTCAAATTAAAATAGGGATTTTACACATGGAAGTTAAACCGTTGGGAATAAAATCCCTATGCAAAAAACAAGTGAAATTGGAGGCTAAAACTTCAATGATGTAAAAATAAATATTGTGTTCATTCAGAAACGCTGCGAACAAACATTCTGCGCGAATGATCCCAAAATTATAGGAAGATGAAGGAAAACACCGTCAATTTTTGAAGAACACTGACTTTTTGTGACACTTGCTTGATGTTTTTTTTTCATTTCACGAGTGATGATGGCAGTCTTTCCATGACCGATGTACATGTCCGTAATACAACTTGTACAAAAAGGAAAAGTCGGCCCTCTTCTGGAACGTTTGATGAAAGGAAATTCATTGGAATAAGTATCTTTAAAATTGATTAAATATGTTTTTGCTTATCATTATTCATGCTTTGTTATATCGCACGTACGTAACTTCAACAAAAGAAATTTTGACCATATGCGCGTCACTATAATCTTCAATTATTATCCAGGACTATTGGCTGCTAAGCCATTTCCCTGCACAATAAGGCAAACAACTTTCTTGTTACCATCAGAGTGTTTGTAAAACTTCCTTAAAAAGGGAATTTCCCCATTTACGACGTGTGACGTCATTTCGAAAAGGGAAAAAAAAGAGGCTTTATGCCCCACAAGAAATTCCTTAGGGATTGTTTTCATAAGCTGAGATTTTTAATGAAGTAGGGAATTTTTAGGGAAAATTAAGGAATTTTGTGATTTTTGTAAAAATTCGGGAGATTTAAGAACTTTTCGGGGAGGTCGAGCGATGAAGCTAAAATTCGGGAGATTCCCGAAAAATTCGGGAGACTTGGCAGCTATGGAATAATATGGTGGGTCTTCTCACCCACCTTTGAATCCATTGATACAAAAATCAAGCTGCAAAAGAGCAACATGGACACAAAACATGCTATGCCTTATAATTCTTATAAACATTTCCTGCTTAAAACGTTTTGCCGCTTATGAAGTTTTTCAGTTATAATTTTTGAAAAACGTTATAAGTGGGATCTACTGTATACAATACCCATAAAAAATAGTAATCTTATTCTAAGTATGGAGAGCTTCTCGATTTGCCCCAACATGTTTAGCGTATTTCTTTTTAAGCATATCATTTGTGTTAGAATTTATTATCCCTGGGGACAAGCTATTCCATTCATTAAAATGTGTGAATTTTAGAAAGTGGGAGAAAAAATGAGTCGGGAATGAAAAAAAAACAATTTTATACAATTGCTTCAAGTCTTAGGCAGATCAATGTAAAAAATAACTATATACATACATATATCAAAACATTTACTAGAATTTTTGATTCTAGTCACAATTAAACTAATCTTAGAGACAAAGATTTGTGGTTTTAAGTGTAAAGATTGTGGTTTTAAGTGTAAAGATTGTGGTTTTAAATCATCCAATATCAGTTCATAGATACAGAAACAATGAACTATGTGTGGGTCCAGTACAAGTTTTTTACTTATGATAAAAAGAAATCTGAATTTTAAAAGAAACGGAAAAAACTTACTGTTGTGATTGGATAAGCAGGATTATTCACAGTAATCAGCAAGATATGATTCGGTTTATCTTCATACCTAAACAAGAAATATGATAAAAACTTAGGACCATATTGTGACTGTTGAAAACTAATTACACTCAAAGTTATATAAAATCAAAGTCAATATTTTCAAAAGGAATTATACTGAATATCATATTACTGATACTGACTGACAATGCAACTGAAAAACTTTCACAAAACTATCAATCTATGCTTACCGAGGTCTATCTCCAGACTTTCCTCCATAGTTATTATTGTTATAATAAGAGTTATTACCATAGCCATCCTACGGAAAGAAAAAAAATTAAAAGCCACATAAAATAAGTTTGAAAAGGGAGAGCCCAAGAATCCCCAAAGCAGAATGTTTTGTGATGTTCTGCTCTGCAACGAGCCCTCAGCTGACTGAAAATGTTCTGCGGTAAAAATCTGAATATACATAATACAGTTTTTCTACACACTATTCTTAAAATTCTTCCAGATTGTGCTACGTATGTCGCAGAACATTCTGCTTTGGGGCCAAAAATTATAAACATTATTGGCTGTAATAAACTCATTTAATATTGTCCATAAAAGTCCTTGGAAAGATTTCCAGCCCATAAACTTGGATGATAGGGTTCATTTTTTATTTATTTTTAATTTGTAATCTCGGTCATTGGCAAGTTTAAAAAAAAAAAATTTTAATTTCTATTTTTTGGTGCGAGAGGAAAAAAAAAAAAAAAAACACATGTCAATACAGTTAAATTGCCATTTTCAGTGAATTTTTCTGAATACTTTATCCCCTTTGGTCCCCAAAGCAGAATGTTTTGCAATTCTGTAATGAACCCTTGGCTGACAAAATGTTACATGGTAAAAATTTCCATCATAGTGTTTTATATTTTTTGTAAAATTCTTCCAGATTTCCTTACAATAGCACCAATAAATCTGCGAATGCACATCACAGATTTCAGCATATTCCGCTTTGAGGCTTTTGGCATCGTCTCGCATCTTTGCTGGGATTTTAAATCATTTCTTCTGATGCAGGGTTAAAGCTAGATAAAAAATTTCTTTAGCAAAAAAGCAAAAAAAAGGAGGAAAAGCTTTAGCAAAATGCTAATGTAATAATTGATGGACGTCTACTCGTTCCGTACCTCCTGCATAGCTGCCAACTTTTGAAAATGAAAATTCGGGAGATTTTCGCGCACACCCGTATTTTATGCTAAAACCACTCCCTAATAAATACAATAGGGATTTTTCCAAATAAAATAGGGATTTTCCAAACATAAAAGTTAAAGCGTAGGGAATAAAATCCCTACTCAAAAACTGAAGTCAAATTAAAATAGGGATTTTACACACATGGAAGTTAAACCCTTGGGAATAAAATTCCTACGCAAAAAACAAGTGGAATTAGAGGTCAAAACTTCAATGATGTAAAAATAAATATTGTGTTCAATCAGAAACGCTGTGGACAAACATTCTGCGCGAATGACCCCAAAATCATCGGAAGATGAAGGAAAACACCGTCAATTTTTGAAGAACACTGACTTTTTGTGACACTTGCTTGATGTTTTTTTTTCATTTCACGAGTGATGATGGCAGTCTTTCCATGACCGATGTACATGTCCGTAATACAACTTGTACAAAAAGGAAAAGTCGGCCCTCTTCTGGAACGTTTGATGAAAGGAAATTCATTGGAATAAGTATCTTTAAAATTGATTAAATATGTTTTTGCTTATCATTATTCATGCTTTGTTATATCGCACGTACGTAACTTCAACAAAAGAAATTTTGACCACATGTGCATCACCATAATCTTCAATTATTATCCAGGACTATTGGCTGCTAAGCCATTTCCCTGCACGATAAGACAAACAACTTTCTTGTTACCATCAGAGGGTTTGTAAAACTTCCTTAAAAAGGGAATTTCCCCATTTACGACGTGTGACGTCATTTCGAAAGGGAAAAAAAAGAGGCTTCATGCCCCACAAGAAATTCCTTAGGATTGTTTTCATAAGCGGGGATTTTTTTAATGAAGTAGGGAATTTTTAGGGACAATTAGGGATTTTTGTGATTTTCGTAAAAATTCGGGAGATTTAAGAACATTTCGGGAGATCGAGCGATGAAGATAAAATTCGGGAGATTCCCGAAAAATTCGGGAGACTTGGCAGCTATGCTCCTGTATGCATTTTTGTGAAAGTGGCTACTTCTTTCGCATTCAAAGATTTTCTTTTGCATTTTGTGAAAGTGCGACTGTAGCTTAAACCCTGTTCTGATGTCATTTTCCCCATGAAGTACAAGGTACAATTGCTTCCTGCAAATTTCTTTTCATAGACCACTATTTTAACATCATTATAAGTATTTGGATATGTCCTCTCAATATAAGATCAATGAACTCCCAATATATAGATTACCTTTCTGTTACCAAGTTTTTTTTAATCACCCCAAAAGATTTATTAGTCACCTAATAAGTCCAGGGGAAATGATAGATTTCCAATTTTTTTCTTTCGCCACCACTTTTCTCCTAAGTTTATTACCTGCATGGCACGGAAAAATGGGATAAAAGCAGTTTCCTATAACAGTCCCTATACTAGTGACTATTTCCCGTCAACTTCTATTTTCCTGTAATTAATTTGGAACAGTTATAACATAATCCCCATTTTTTTTGGCAGTTTTTCTCCGAGACTTTTTCCTTTGGTTTTTAGGTTTGTCATTAATTCTTTATTATTGTTGGTATTATTTTAAGACACCCCTACAGGTTGCCAGTAACCACAGGCTTTGTGTTGAAGAGCAGCATTTAAATGTTTCATGCTTATTGTTTGTCTTGTACCATATAGTTTTCCCAGCATCTTACTGTTTTTTTACTTGGAAATCCCATTTTGCTTTTGTTTATTATTAGGTTGTATATTTCATAATTCCACTTTAATTTTTTATATATTAGCCATCCAGCGATTTTGTTTTTATTGAATCCAGAGATAGGCTTTTTTGCCCCGATCATTGCATTTAAAAAAAAAAACAGATTTCTATTGGCTTAATCTTGATCCATCATTCAATCTAAGAACGTTTGTTGTTTTAGTCGTGTATCTTTTTATTTAAACAGCCATAACAAAATCCCTTTTCGGGAATTTCCTCTTCGTCACGAAGGGCATCCGAAAGCAGGATTCCCATTCCACGCTTGGCGATTTCTTGTCATGCTTTCAGGAGCTTTTCTCTTTTAAAGAGAAAAAAAAATTTATCATACACATGGCCAAAAGGGATTATACTATAGTTATTCTGTATGACATGTAAATTCACAGATAAGAAGTATTCAAGAGAGGCAAAACAAATAGCCGAAAGGGATTAAGTTAGTGAGAATATGGAACATATTACTATGGATTGTTTTACAGGGTTGTCAATTGTGGCCCACGCTGAGGCCTAGGGCACCAAATTATAGCGATTTTGAAGAGTAAATAAATTGGCACTTCAAGCACGATGATGGGCAAGCATAATTATGTGCCCCCCAAGGATGTTGAGACGGTTTAATATTATAAATAGCGCCCAGCCAAGTTAATGCGAATGAATCGTTAAATAACCTAATTAATTACCATGAGTGTGGAGCTCTAAAATTTCTTTCCACGCTACGTTATCCTTTTCCTAAGCATTCCTCGGACACAAATTCAATTTACATCGAATACAACACCGCCATACCAAAGTAATATACCGGCAGTGCAAGCATGTTATACAAATGGCTACCTCAAGGACGCTGGAGAGAAAAAAAAAACTTCATATTGAAATAATAATAGAAACGAACTTACTCCATATTCGGTCCTCGGCCTCTTCGCGATGTGCCCTTCGAAATTCGCCATCGATACTGATCACCGCGATTTTATTCTGTTCAAAAACAAATAGGAGCAAATATTTATAAATAAGAGCCGGCGCCGTTTAATTAATAGGGGTCTCCACGGATAAGATCAAGAGCACCCTGCCTGCAGCATGAGAAAAAACCGACCCTGTTTTTATCGTAACTTTGCGATGTCGTCTGCAAATAAATCTACGATGAATTCATAAACTAATGTACTGACCATATCATACTGGGAAAAAAAATACGTTATATTGCTAATTATCGCTAAAAAAAGATGGCAAAGGAAAACAAAGTTGCCAACTGCCGTTAAAATCATTGAAAAATCAAAAATGGACAATGGCGAGAAATGAAGCACTTTTGAAAATTGCAATGGATTGAAATGAATTCCAACGAAATGAAACGTTTAGTCCAAGGTCGCTCAACCTTTAGGAGATCGCGGGTCACTTGCGTGATTTGGGACACCGTGTGTGGGTGATGTGACACTCCTCTGTGGCGAGAATTTTTAACGGGGAGCTCGGCTCGCATTCGCGCCTCGAAGCTGGGAACCACAGAAAACCAACTTCAGCCGACCACCACTGTGGTGACGGTGGGGCTCCAACCCGGGTTCCTTCGATGCGAGTCCGTCACTATGACCACTCGACCACCACAGCGGCACTGAATTAAAGGCTATGTTAGCATTTAGGCTAAGCGCAAATTGAGTCGCGTGCAGCGTTCGCGGGTGGGCGGGACCTAAGTGCGATGACGTCAACACGCCCCACGCGTAGCGAGGGGATGCGCATATTGGAACGCGTTCCCAGTGCACGAGCGTTTTAGAAAAGAAACAATTTCGGGAGAATGGAACCTTGTCATTTGGGAGGCTCCCGGAGCCTGGATTATTGGTAATTAAAGTTGACATTAATGAAGACAACATTAATTAAAAATAAAATACGGAAAAATGCGCTGAAAAATATATATTAAAATACCGTATATAAAAACGTGAACAGAAGAAATAATAAAAAAATTAGGATTGATGACACGTCAAAATTAGAGAATAATTAAAAAACTATTGAAAATTCAGATGTTTCTGATGACTTTTTCCTTAAAAAAACTAAAGGTACATAAATTAATGAAAACTTTACATTAATTAATCGAAATTGAAAATGGATAAAAATTAAGGTAAATTTAGGAGGGATAAAAATTTTAATGAAAATTAAGGGTTTATGAAAATTAATGAAATTATATAAAATTTAAGAAAATTCAAAATTTAGAATGAATCATACAATTAAAGATTATTATATAATTAACAGAAATTTGATTAATGAATATTCCGAAATTAATGGAATTTTTCCGAAATTAATCCCATAATGAATGAAAATTTGGAACTTATGAAAAGTTAAAACAAATGAAACGATTGATCACAATTCAAAATTAATAAATAATTCCAAAACTGCTGGGAATTCATATTTAATGGAAAAATAGATTAGTGAAACACCAGAATTAGTGAAATTAATAATTAAATTTCAAATTTAATGAAAAATTATTCCTCTATCGATCGATAAAATATAATTAATGAATATTCGGAATTGAAGCCGAATTCAGAAATTTAATGGAAAATACTTCGTAGGCTATTAAAAAAACAAAAGTAGATTTTTTCTCTGAAAATTAATAAAAATTATGGATGCATAAAAATTAATAAAAATTCAGAATTACTAACAATTTTTTAAATTTTGAATCAAAAAATTAGTGAAAATCCCGAAATAAATGAATCCCATAATGAATTCCGAAATTAATGAATCCCAAAATGAATTCCGAAAAATAACTCCATAATGGATTAAAATTTAGAGCTAGTGAAAGGTCAAAACCTTGGAAAGAACAATGATGTCTAATAAAAACTCAGGAAGAAAGAAAATAATTCAGGAATTAATTAAAGAAATAATTGATTATATATGTAAATAACGTTGATATTAAACAACAGTTTTCATAAGAGAATGCGAACTCTATCAAAATGGCGGTTTAATTTTTAAAATACCCCTACCGAATACGAAGAATCGTGCGCGCGGGACACGAAAATCTGCGGCTCAACAGCAGCGCCAACGAGTGCGCGAGTACACGCGCTTAGCGTAGTGTCACCTCGTGTCTCAATTTGCGCTGTCTTTCTGATTTCCGTTGGCGGCAAAACAGAGTGCGGCCCTGCTTCGTGTCGCGAACGCTGCACGCGGCTCAATTTGCGCTTTGCCTTACAGCACACCCTGTACGTGTGTATATATATATTGTTACGAACTATAGACGATAGATGGCGCGATTTGTTCGATGGCTCTGAAAAATATCGAAATCTGTTGGTAACAGCAGTTGATACCGGTTTCGATTTAGCGCAAAGACGTGCGATTGGGTGGTGGGTTGGCAAAGAACATTCCAGAGGGTTTTGCCCCTCCAGACAGTGGCGCCACAAACCTGGTACTGTGAAATAGAAATTCGTGAAATGTTTTTGTTCTTGAAGCTTCGACCAGACCTATAAATAGTAACCAGATTCCAGGATAAAGAGAGATTCGATGAAAAGTCAGTTGTGATTGAACTTTGCGAGAAAGTTGTTAACTCTCTGATTAGCTTGTAAATACGTGCAAATTGCTGTTCTGTAAATAAATCTCTGTTTGTCCGTTGATGAAATGCTTCTTGTTTTGCAATCTCGAAGTCTTGTGGAAATTGTCCGGAACAATTTGGTGTCAAAAGTGGGATAATTCAAGACTTGCATGAAAACGAGGAGAATGGACGTGAATGAAGGCGAGAACAGCTGAATCAACTGATGTCTGTGATGTGCCACATGAAATCAGGCATCGAAGAGAAAATCCAGTCAACGAGCTTAGTCATGAAAGACAATGTCATCAACTCCATTGCCGCTGTCAATCTCTCCATCACTGACGTGAAAGAAGATGTCACCACCTCCATTGCTGCCGTTAGAGAGGATGTCACCGCCATCAACACCTCCATTGCTGATATGTGAAAGATGACGTCGCCGTGAAGCAAGACATCACCACCGCCATCGCCGGTGTGAAGGGAGACAAGGAGGAGGGGGGTGGAAGTTGAGAACAGAGCGGACGGAATAGTCGACACCGTGAAAGAACTCTCCCAAGAAATGAATGCATTTGACGAGAAGCTTTCGAAAAGGATATTGGAGTTCGAGAAGAAAATTCAGAAGCCAGCTACGTTTTTCCCAGACGCCCACCACGTTCTGCCAGCCATAGCTGACGTCGATCGGTCGAACATCAAGCCCTCGACGTACGACGGCTGGACATCGTAGTCGATCTACAGGACCCAGTTCAAGATGATCGCCTCTGCTACTGTATGCTCTAAGCCTTCCACCTAGCCGCCACTCTCCGAGATGAAGCCATCGAGGTTCTACGGAAGATCGCCGCTGAAGACCGATCCAGCTATCCAGCTCTGACGAACACACTTGAGTTGAGGTTTGGAGAAAATTACCTGAAGGACTTCCACCGAATTCAGCTCAAGACCAGGCAACAAAAGGCTGGCGAAACATTGCAAGAATTGGCCATGGATGGATGTCGAGAGGCTCTCGCAGCTGGCATATCTCGATTGCCCGCCGGACATCAGGGACGGATTGACACTACAAGTCTTTGCAGCCCATCAAGCTTCGAGGCGAGAGTGACGAGTGGTCCGCGGCGTTGTTGCAGAGGAAGCTACGGCAGAAATCATCAGAGAGTTGAAAGAACTCCTAAAGAGTGCAAAGAACGACCGGGAAAATCGGAGAGACAAGCCCTTGGTCTTCTAGAGGTGCCATGAGGAGGGCCACCTACGAAGATCATGCCCGATGACAGTTCCCAAGCAAGGGAACACTTCTCAAAGCTCCGAGCCATTAAACTGAAACGCGCCCATCTCGAGGGGTGGAGGTCGCTGCAAGGAGGAGATTCTCCATCAAGTGTCTACCATATCTCGCAGCTGAGCGGCGGAGACCATGGAATGTACGTGGAAGGTGAAATCGACGAATTTCCTTGCTGGATGGTCATCGACACCGAAGGCAATGTGAGCATCGTCCGAACTAATGTGGCTCAAAAATTTCGACAACGACTCCTATACGTGGCACCTTCACTGACGTTACAGACCGTTACCGGGGCCAAGATGACCGTGCATTGGAAGATGGGAGCCTCAGTGAAATTCGCTGCGGTCTCCTACCGTTACACCGTCTTCGTGGCTGACATCGAAGACACATGCTTTATCGGATTGGCCTTTCTCAGAAAATACGAGATCTCCCTGGATTTGAAAAATAACCAGCTGCACACGCCGAAAGAGAACGTCGCCCTATTCGGATGTGACAACAAAGAAATCCTTCCCCGAAAGATATTGGCTGTTCGGGACTTCACGATTCCGCCAAGAATGGAGAGCATCATCAGTGGCACAGCTGGGACGACCCGGGACTTTCAGCTTGGACTGGTGGATTTTCCTAGCGAAAACAAGAATGGCCTGTTGATTGCCGCTGCTCAAGTGGATTCGGAGCTTCCTGGGACTTTGCACATATTACCGGAAATTCGTCCGAGGTCTTTAAAACAAGCCCTAACATAGGCCCCAATATTGGCGTTCCCACGAGCGGAGAGAGAATTTATCCTCGACACGGACGCAAGTAACAACGGGATCGGAGCTGTTCTATCGAAAGAAGTGGACGACAAAGACCATGTCATTGCCTACTTCGGCAAACGCTTGTCCAAGCCAGAGAGGAATTATTGCGTCACTAAAGGAGTTGCTCGCAATCGTCAAAGCCATAGAACAGTTCCATCACTACCTCTACGGGAAAGTAGGCTTCGAACTTCATAGCGTAGACTAGGGCACTTTTTGCAAGAATAATGATTTGTTATAGGAAGTGTTTCTGTGCGCGGTATGTTTCAAATCGTGTGTAAATGTGTTTCGTGCTAATTGTGTTTCTCCGTGTGATTTTTGGTAAAGTGGTTTTTAAACTATCAGCGATTCAAAGAAAAGGGAAAAATGGCGAAGCTCTCTACGGAGTTCGTTACGGCATCCAACGGCTGAATCTTTCACTGGATTTTTAGCCCATTAATCGTCGAATCGGGCAGTGGCAAAGCCTCCTAGAAGTACCTAGTAGTATCTAGGAGGAGGCTTTGGCAGTGGCGTCTCGAGATAGTCTCTACTCGTGCGGGAACTATTTTTTGGTGCTAACCCAATCCGCCCCCCCTTCAATCATGTGATAAGAGCCACATTATACAATTTTTTTTTAAAGAATATAAATTTATTCACTCACTTACACAAGAGGGGGGAAAAAGAAAAAAATACACAACATATATTATAAACTTATGTAAATCATCGAGAAGTAATATAAGATTTCTCTATTTCTCCTCTAAGATGTAAATATCGATTATATGATATTTTAATCGAAGTTAAAGAGGAGATAAATTACGAATTATGTAAGCCGAAAATATGGGAGAAGATTCTTGGCATTCGTAGGAAAATCTAAGGGGTACAAATTAAATAATAAAAATTCATTAAACATAAAAATTATTTACAAATTTTCAAAATTATTTTTTTACATTTAATCTAGATGCTATCTTTATGTTAAATATTTGATTATGTATTTTTATAACAGATGGAAGCAAATTCGTTCTGGACGAGAGAAGTATTCGAAACGTCCCTCCCCCGTGTCCAGTTTTTAATATATAATAAATCCTCCACACCAGCACCCGATATATTTTTGAATCTTCAATTTTTTTCAACTCCTGACATCACGTCGACAGAATATTCCATAGCTTTTTCTAACATTGAATAATTTTTAGCTTGTTTGTTAAGGTAGTTTTCATTTCTATAGTTCAACAAATATTCATAGCGAAGATATTCTTCAACAAACTTGAAGTTTGTGTCCCTCTGGCCACTTCACCATCCTGCTGTATTTCCGCGGAATTCTAGCGAAACGGTAGGAGACGACGGAGCATAAACATATTCACGCTTGAGATCAAAATAACACCCTCCCCCCGAGACAGTGCGAAAAAACCCCTCTGAGTGGCAGGCCACTCCCACTGGCGCATAGGTATACTTAGGGTGACCATACGTCCCGTATTTCCCGGGACAGTCCCGGTATTTTCTATTTTTTTTACTGTCCCGACTTTTTAGCAAAAGTGTCCCGGTTTTTCCCGTATTTTGCACGAAGCCTACTTGAATTTTTATTCTTTATTGAAATCAAAGATTGAAATTATTTTCAACTTATAAATTATATTATGATAACTGCAACTATAAATGAGTATATGAATCTCCCACATTTGTCTTGGTGAACGTTTTTTTCGTGGAATTCTTTTCAATCCACAGCAATTTGCAGTAATGCTGCATTTCCCGCCATTGTGATTTCTCGTTATTTCAACAATATTTGGTGACTTTGTTCGGTTTTGGCGTCATTTTTGGCGATAATTGGCGATGTCCCGTATTTTCCCGTATTTGTAATCCCAATGTCCCGTATTTCTCTCGAGGAAATATGGTCAGCCTACTTATGAGGATGTTTTAGCATATAAAGACTCGTTAGATGTGACTGCAAACAGTTGGCTGTCTGTAACAAATATAAGTAAACATATCAACTTTCTACTAGTGCCTATAACGTAGGCTGACCATATTTCTTGAAGTCAAAGATTGACATTATTTTTCAACTCATAAATTATTTTATGATAATTACAACTATATATGGGGATATTAATCTCCCACATTTGCCTTGGTGAACGTTTTTCTTCGTGGAATTCATTTTAATCCACTTCAATTTGCAGTAATGGTTCATTTCCCACCATTTTGATTTTTCTGTAATTTCAACAATATTTGGCAACTTTGTTTGATTTTGGCGTCATGTTTGGCGATAATTGGCGATGTCCCGTATTTTCCCGTATTTGGAATCCCAATGTCCCGTATTTCTCTCGAGGAAATATGGTCAGCCTAGGTATACTTAACCGGAAAAAATATAGAACCGTTTTTTTTTTCACTTAACCACTTAAATCACTTTTGCACTTGCCAACTAAAGCCCTGTAAACGGCCCTCATCGTCGAGTATAATAGCAGAGTATATAAATATAGCACAGAGAGTATCGAAAAGAAACTCGCAATCAGCTTGGTTTTTTTAAATTAAAGAATGCTTAAAAATTTCATAATTATAAAAACCATTGCTCAGACAACAGTTTAGAAATAATAGTGTTGTGTGAATATCACTACTCTTTTAAATATAACTACGGAAATATTCCTCATATTTTGGTCGCTTTCCTCCCTACATCTTCTCCCGCGGCACTTGAGTGCGATCACTTCTCGAAAGATCAATGATATTTTCTACTAAATTTATGAGTAAACAATTAAGAAAAAAATCAAGTTTATAAAAGCAGGCCCCCCCCCCACTACCGTTTAAATTTGTATTATTAGCATGAGTGGGTGGGTAGAAGTGGAAAATCCCCCCCCCCCCCGCTTTTTACCGGCGAAAACAAGCCCTTCGACGGCCATCTTGAAGCTGCATACAAGCGAGCAGAGCGGCGAAAACAAAATATCTTGAATGCGCTGCTCTTATTGCTTGTGGCGGAATTCCCGCTCTGCTGCGGTGCGCGGCACTATACGCAGGCGCATTGGAATCGGTATGTTTGATTTCGTTGCTCGGATCTTTTCTCCCATCGTTGCTTTGCTCTCCGTTTCACTGTGTGTTCAGCCTTACCTTCCCGCACTCCCTTGGATAATCAGTTTTTCATTCTTTTTTTCGTAATCCTATTAATTGTCTGTATAATTCAATTTTTATAAACGCTTTTACTTATATTTTTTCGGCTACTGTTAATATTTAATTTTGTACAAGGATGACGTCACTCTCCGCTACCATACGAAGGTTTTTAACAACTGGCTGTTGCGAAGATATATTTCGGAGAGAGAGAAAATTCAACTGCCCCTGCGGGGAATCGAACCCACGTCCTTTCACTTACCGGGTGAACGCCCTAGGTCACTAGACTACAGAGGCACAGAATCTCTCAATCTTTCCTTGGAGCTCGTGTACACTGAAAGGGACCGTACATGGACGGCCGGGCCAGACTCATGCCAAGCTCACAACTAGTTGGCGACTTATACAAGGATGGCAACGTCAGCAGTTGTGAGCTTGGCATGAGTCTGGCCGGGTCGTCCATGTACGGTCCCTTTCAGTGTACACGAGCTGCAAGGAAAGATTGAGATATTCTGTGCCTCTGTAGTCTAGGGCGTTCACCCGGTAAGTGAAAGGACGTGGGTTCGATTCCCCGCAGGGGCAGTTGAATTTTATCTCTTTCCGAAATATATCTTCGCAACAGTCAGTTGTTAAAAACCTTCGTATTTAATTTTGGTTTCTTTTTCAAAAATTAAACTAAGAAAAGTAGTTTTCTAGCATTTTTCGAAATTTGGGAAAACGTTTCAATGAATTGTTCTTCACTTCCAGCGGGTACAACAATGTATAGAGGAGTTTGTACAGATTTCTGCTTCTAACTCAGCCTTCATCTCATCAAGTGTTCGTCCTAGAGAAATGGTTTCAATTTAAAAAAATGGTCCAAATGTGTTCAAAAAACCAGTTTTGAGAATGGGAATACAATCTCATAAAATAAAAATCTAAATTTTTTTATGGAAACCCTGTCTTAAAAAAATTAATTGGAAAACTATTTCCTTGTTTCTTCTAAGGCCAATAAATAAATAAATAAAATATAAAACTTACTATCACGTTTTTTTTAGTTAAATTACATTTTTTAATGATATATTTGAATTCAAAAATCGGAAATGAACAGCGTAAACTAACGGAAAATGCTCCCTCCCTTTATTTATGTTGTTTGTTCACGCTCGTGAATGGCAATTGTTTAATAAAGTTATTGCCCAAAAGAAGATTCGCCGTTTTACTTCCGTGAATGAGAGCTCGCGGAGGAAGATAGCTATAGAATTCGGGTCTAATTATTTTTTTTTCGTTTAAATCCGGAATTCTTCGTTTCGCAGGCGCGAACACAACTCTCTCCTTTCCCAACTTTTCTCCAATTTTTGAATTTAAAAAAAAACGCCTCAGCGAATTTTGCACTTAGGAACGTGCAATATTTTTGGTTTTTTAAAACTGGATATTCATATAAAAATTTAGATTTTTCATTTTGCGACGCATTGTATTTTCACTCTCAAAACTGTGGTACAGGGTGGTTTTTTTTTAAACACATATTGAGAATTTCTTAAATTGAAAGAATACCTCAATAATGAACGGTTGGTAAGATAAAGACCGAGTTAGGACTTACAGGAAACTCCGTTCATATTTGTTTGGCACTTGATTAAATTTTCTGACTTTTTTCCTGAGCTATGTTCATGACAGTATCAAATCTAAGCGCAGCATGCTAATGACAAACGATGTACAATAAATAATGTAAATAACCTGCGAAATATTTCGGGTATTACTGGCGTTTGTTTTTCTCTCAATCGAAATGAAAACAAGTAGTAACGTTAATCGAAAATTTTCTAATGCGAATTTCATGCCGTACATTTCCACAAGCGGAAGTTAAATAAGAAGCTAAAATGTCTAATGTTTCTTAAGAATCAGAAAATTCAATTTTTTTTCAGCATTTCATCGCAACATGGTCATTACATGCACACAGGGCTATAACACCATGACCTACAATTTATTCTGAACGGCAGCCTTTTTTTTTCATACTCACCGAATTGTTGGTTAACACCATCTAGAGCAAAAAGCCCCGCGCGAAGCTCGTGACGTTACTGAAGGTCAATCTCACCTACAGCCGGCGGATATAGCAGGCCGACACATGAGTCATCTTTACCCTTTTTTTGTAGTATGTCCAATGACTGAAGGCGGGACGACTACCTTCAGTGACGTCTCAAGCCTCGCGCGGAGGCCTTCTGCTATTGATGGTCGCCAACCCTTCGATGTGAGACTCCTTGCGGTAGCAATCTTTTTCCGTTGCCTATTCCACCCGTTTTGCCTATTCCCCCAACTGTTTTTGTTGTATCCCGTGTCAGGAAAGTTTCTGACAAAGACAAACCGGTTATTGAACTCACGAAACCTCTAAAAACATCCTTTGGTACTTTAGGCGAGTATCTTATTGACCTGGGCTACCGCGCCCTTCAGTATTTCAATTTCCCTGAATAATCAGTCAACATGTTATAATTTTTTCTCCTATCCCACACCCCTGGTTAAAACCCACTGACCTACAGCTTGTTTCCATCGTGTTGGGTAATAAAGGTTTCACTGAAATAAGTAGTTGTCCAATCGAGACAAGGAAAAAATGTTGTACATCACACTAGGTTTAATAATCAGCCACACACATGCCTCACACAATGAAACCACTTGAAGGTCTCTACATGTCAATTATAAAAAGAAACCACATCTAAGAATAAATCAACATCCACATCTATGTATGTATAAATCTCGTGTAGAAAAGCATTCGATAAATTGGGGAGTTGGCAACACATCTACAATGGAGTCATTATGTAGCTCTCCAGTTGAACTTGACTGCAGATCATTGATTACATGCATTAACAGAGCAAAAGAAGAAAATAAGTAGCATAGGTTTGCCTCTCAACCTGTAAGAAAAAAAAAGGAAAACTTTCCTGTAACAGGAGCTTTTCACATCTTTCCCTGGATCCCTCGTATAAGTAAGGTGAAGCGTGTGCAGATCCCCTTTTCAGCAGTTTTTTTTAATAGTAATATACTTCCCTTCTGAAATCTTTCCCAGAGCAAGGATTCCAAAAATATTCACAGATGAGAAATTCATAGATAAACAATTCATTAACGAAAAACTCAATGCAAATAATTTACAGAAAAGAAAATTCACCTGAGGGAAAATTATACACAAATAATTAATCAATGCAAAATTTATATGCAAATAATTAATCAATGGAAAATTTATACACAAATAATTAATCAATGGAAAATTTATACACAAATAATTAATCAATGGAAAATTTATACACAAATAATTAATCAATGGAAAATTTATACACAAATAATTAATCAATGGAAAATTTATACACAAATAATTAATCAATGGAAAATTAACTGAAGGAAAATTTCACTGCAAGGAAAATTAATTGAACGGTAAATTCACAGACAACAATTCAGTACCAAGCAATTTGGAGAAAAGAAAAATTGAGAGAGAAACAATTCATTGATGGAAAATTCACCACAAGGAAAATTCATAGACAAACAATTTATCCATGGCAAGTTCATAGATAAAAAATTCATTCACAGAGAATTCACAGAATAAACAATTCATTCACAGAGAATTCATAGAATAAACAATTCATTCACAGAGAATTCACAGAATAACAATTCATTCACAGAGAATTCACAGAATAAACAATTCATCTAAGGTAAAGTCACAGATAAACAATTCATCTAAGGTAAAGTCACAGATAAACAATTCATCTAAGGTAAAGTCACAGATAAAGTCATTGATGGAAAATTCACTGGAAGCAATTTACCAAAAGGAAGATTCACAGCCAAACAATTCATTGATGGAAAATTCACAGACAACAGTTTGCCACTGATGGATCAAGTGAGCGATTGCGGTGAGCGAGGCAACAAGCGGGTGACCAAAAAGGTGAGTAACTGAGAGAGAATAATTTCAGTCAGTGAAATTTTCTCCTCTAGTGAATTGAGTAGTGATGTTTCCCGACACACAGAGCAGGTATTTAGAGGGCTTCCAAAATTTACTTCAAGGATATCAAAGACATTGGAACTTAAATTCAAAGTGCATGCATGTAAAGTTGGCTGTAGAGCACTATGTGACCCCAGCGATTAAACTAAATGATCAGCTAACTGCACTTGCTCAAGGATTCTCGAGAGCCTTTTGCTGAAATACTTTACAAAATTTATAATATTTTTACTGTTTTGTAAACATATTTCTATCAAATGCCTATTAGTGATAGTGTTATGTAGCATGTTGAACATTCAATTTTGATTCAGATCAGTTGATCTTTCAGAAATGTCATGAGACAGTACTATGTTAGAAGCTAACTCACAATGATCGCATTTGTTCCCGTCATCATCAGGCGTGAGTACAGCCCATTTACACTGAGGCAAGGCCGGTATGTAATTAACCTATGAACTACACTTACAGTGTTGCCGCTAGAGCAACACATATAAAAGAACAACACACATAATATGAAAGCTAGTTTTTGTGATAAATACGTCAATAATAATGAAAAAAAGATGAGAAAAATCACAGCTGGTGAAATTTCCTATTTTTCTTCATCTCAACAAGGAAAAATAATTATTTACTTCAGACACAAAACATGATTTTTTTAGGGGGGGGGGGGTTATTTTTAAACCTTTTATCCTCTCCTTAATCAACACAAAATGTCACATTTTGGCATCGCAACGCCTTTTACATTTCCAATCCCCAACAAACTTTTTCTTCCTCTTCCGAGAAATCATCGCCTCATTCCCAACAGTCTCACCCAGAACATCCAGACACTTGTCAATAACACCAGAAAGGCAACTTTTTACATCACTGTTCTTTAGACGAGCAAGAGAATTCGTGAGATGTTTTGCTGCATCTTCATATCTGACGAGCCTGTTTTCCAACTCTTTGATCTGCACTTCTTGTTCCGTTATTCTCGAACTCTGCTCGTTGATTTTACGCTTGATGGTTGATAACCTTGACACACGATCGGCTATCTGCCTCTGCAGTTGGATATCCTAGGAAATACAAGATTAGAACATAATTGAATTGAACAGACAGACAACGGTATCAATTTATTGACTCCCATGAGAAACGTGCCACTCAGATAAAAATAAAATCTGGTCATCAAAGGTTTGAATGCCTGTTGGCCCACCCAATGAGATGACACTGACTCAATTTTATGCCTTTCTTTCTTTATTTCAAACTGAGCACAACTCAGGTCTATCGCCATGGGCAATTTACTACCTAGTGATTTGTGCTGGAACTGTAAGTGTTTTGTACCTAACAGTCTGAGTGCATATGTAGTGTTGAGTCTGATTTTTCAGTGCTGCCATCTATGTCTCAGAAGTGAGATGACTGAAGTGTACTGATTGAATATTTGTACTGTTTGTAGGCCTGTTGCTCTCTGTGGTGAGACTTTTTTAATGGGAAGATAGGCTCACATTTGTGTCTCAGAAAACTTGTGTTTAGTGCTGTCACCTACATCCTGAATCAGAAATGGTGATCATAGATTGCGTGCAATTTATGTGTGGAAAGTTCATAACCAACAATTCACCACTAGAAAATTCACAGACAAGCAATTCATAGACAAAGTGACATAGTGAGTGAGAGAATGAGCAAATAAGGGAATGAACAGATGAGCGTGAGTGAACAGATGAGTGATTGAGTGAGCAAATCATTGAGTGAAAAGTCTAGTCACTTGCTAAATCCCTAGGCCACTCACTCATTAGAACTGTTGTCAATGAATTTTCCCAGTGGAGAATTGTTGTCTGTGAATTCTCCAAAATCGTGTGACTTTTTCTTGCGTTCATTTTATTACCTTCAGTTTGGCTGTGAAACATCCTCGACGAGCGTTGCAAAGCTTGCGCTTGCTCTGCTTATGCAATCCACTTATCCTGGAAAGCTTGCGTTCAAACTCTGCGGTTTCTTTGCACCTCACTTGAATATAGCCATACCTACATGAAGGTGCTGCAACAGCAACAACATTGTTTTTAGCATGATATATAAACACAGTTTAATAACAATAAAATTTATATAACTGAATGAAAAAAAGAAAAGAAGAGAAAACTCAAGTGATAATCAACCGCTGCGACCTCATCTTTCACTATTTTACAGGGCTGCAGCTGACTATTTCAAGTCCAACTAATTATTGGTGACTGGATGATTCATTTGAATGTCATACAAAAACAGAAGCTATAAAAAAATGATGCTATCTGAAAAATTGATGCCATACTCTAGTTAAATGAGAATGGCAATAGTTCTGCTGTAGTTGTCTAGATTCCCAGTCACGCAGCTTGATCAGTTTAGCCACATGTTTGCAAAAAATTATCATGCACAATTCACATATAAAATACCATCTGATAGTGAATATTGGAAGTGATTTTCCTCCTAATTTTCTCTTTGGCCACTTCTTTGTTAAGACACACACAGTTTCACAGCTTTCTGATGGATATTTAAAGGCTGTAAACAGCTCCGAATATGCTAACTTTAAACTACAGTAGTCTCGATAATTTGAGTCTCAAAACTTCTAAAATCCAGATAATTCAAGGTGCTTGGATTATTCAAAGTTCCCTTTCCAAAGCCTATTTGTTTTCCACTAAATAACTTTTCTTTCACGCTGTCATATTTTTCTTATGAAATATGAGTAATTTTAGTCTTAAGGTCATCTTAATAGAGACTGAAGGGGGTCTCTTTATTTCTACACTGGGTTTTTTGGTTGTCTTTCAGGTCAGAACTTTTCACAGGCTTCTTTATAGTAAATATGTAGTTTACAAAAATAAAATAAAACTTTCATATTGGGCCTTCAAGCCTCTGTCAGTCTCACTTATAAAGAGGCTGGGGGTCCTGGCAGTTGTGTAATGAATTAAGAACAAAACAGGTAAGAGTAGGACCTCCCACCACTTAAAAAATCATTTTCTATTACTTTTCAGATAATATGTGTTTTCATTAATCCGAGTTGCTCTCAGTCCAGTTCACCTCAGATTATCGCGACTCTACTCCATAGACAACATGCATATGAAGTTTACTTAAGAAATATCCAACTATAATTTTGCGTATGTAAACCAACGAAGCTAGCGAGGGGCAGTTTAGTGCAAGCATGCATGTAAGCGATCCTAATGTCCATGCTTGAATTTTCCTCCGCCTGCAGAAGCTGCCAGTTGCCAGCAGATTGCTGATGAGTGAAAACGTGTGAGTACCATCAGATTTTATTTTTCGACAAAATGGGAAAAAAAACTTGAACCTGCTGATGCTTTAAATTGTGTAAAGCTTGGTGATTCCCAAATGGAAACAATCTGCAAGATTTAACAGGCATTTGGGGACAAAGCAATGAGAACTATACAGATAAAGGAGTGGTAAAACCACTTCAAAGATGATCGCTATATCAGGTGGAAAGACCACAGTCACACGAACCATCTCCTTCTACTCCAGTGGCATGGTTCATTATGAGTATGCACCACACCCACACGGCACAACCATCACCAAGGAGTACTACTTAGGAGATTCTGAGTGACCTTCAAGATACTGTGAGCTGCAGGCCCAGCTCTATCACAATAATGCACCCGTCCATTCTTAACATTTGGTTTAGCATTTCCTTGGCAAAAACAACATGCCAGTGTTTCGTCAGGCTCTCTACTCTCCTGACATGGCTCCTTGTGACTTCTGGCTCTTCCCCAAGCTGAAAATGTCCCTGAACAGAACCAGATTCAAGTCAAACAAAAATTTGATCATTTCTGTCGCACCACGGTCATTTTCTGCACATGAGGACTAATTAGACCAGGACCTACAATTTATTGCTGATTCCGAATGGCAGGCTTGTTTTTTATACTCGTCGAGAGGTTGGTGTGCTAACCCCTCTATGAGGGACTCCCTGCAGTAGCAATTTTTTCTGTGGTCATGTCACCGTTTCTGTTGTACCAGTGTCAGGAAAGACAAACTGAGTATCGAACACACGACACCTTTAAACATTCTTTGGTACTTCAGGCGAGTATCTTATTGACCTGGGCTACCACTCCCAACAAAAATTTGATTGTGCTCACTTACAATTCTTTACTTATCATTCATCTGCCAGCAACTGGCAGCTTCTGCTGTAAGGGAAAAATTCAAGCATGCACATCAGGATTGCTTACCCCCGTGCATCAAACCATGCCTTCTAGCTACATTGGTTTACAGATAAAGAAAATTCACATTAGAGAACAATAAAGAAAAACAAAATTTCTCGGAAAGTAATAGGTACACCAACCTCCTAATGTGTCGAAACAAGCCAGCTTCAGCTTCGGTCCCATACCTTTAGCAATATCAAAATGCGGCGCAATGTGCTCCTCGAAGTGCTCCATGGCCATTGTTGTTATATCTCTGAATTCCGACAGGACAATGTGTGGTTTGAGAAGTGATGTTGAGTTTTCAACCAAACGTAATATAGTGAACAGCTCGTCTAGTACCTGAAGTAATGGGAGGAGGCGGGTGTGAAACAACTCAGCAGTACAACATTTTCCTTGAACCATCTTAATAGAAATATAAATATGTAAGAATAAAAAAAATATTTAAAAAACCACTTGGATACAAGATCATGTTGGTGCACAGCACTCTCATGTGCTGAGGTGGGCTACCTGTCAGTTGCTATACTGCCTTCTCACCATTCACGTGGATGTATGTGTCTATTCAAGGGGTGGCCAACTTTTTATCCAAGCCATGCCACAACCAAGATTATTTTCGATATGCGTGCCACTCTACAAATTTTAATATGCAGACCATACATCTCACCATACAAAAATTCTTTCCGTTCCTGAAAAATATTGTTTGGCTGTCCTCTTATTTTCATGATCTTTCTCGCTCTTTTGAGTTCAAATTGGTTTTACCTTTGAGTCATAAATTTGATTACTGCAATGCAGATTGTATATATGTATTATATGGTATTTAGTGCGTGTGTCATCAAGGTAATTCCACTCACCAGGAACTGAGAATCCAATTGTTTGAACCACAGATGTGGTTGTATGGCCCAAAACGGTGGGAGATTTGACAGACCCCCAAAACATTTCCGGTGGTTGCTTGGGTGGATTGGACATCATTGGTTGCAATGATAGATTGGGCATCGTTGCTATCTCACCAACTGTTAATTCACAAAACAACGAAATAGATAACAAGAAATTTATTCATACGGAGGTGGTACAACTTTGTCAAGGGCAGGTAGCAAGACCAATGAATTATTTTCTTCCTCCCTGGAAGTGTGCACTTTCCTTTAACGATTACAGCACCACAATCTCATTTCACCATATCTTTTTTCCGAGGCGTTTTGCCCCGAGTGGCATCTCTTCCATCCATTGGCATATGCAGGGGGGGGGCCCTCAAGTCGAGATTATAGTGTTATTTTGCTGGAAAAACGTAACCCCCCCTTGAGAAGAAAAAAAATCAAAAACCCCCTTCAAGAAAATTCTGTGTATGCCTATGCTCCCAACATCTTGTACCGCTGATCCAGTAGTGTGCTTTTGCGTTATTCAAACATTTGAATTCCCGCTTCTCCTCCTCCTGGTTGTCATCTCGCTGCCTGTCTGGACTTTCTTCATGTGAAAGCTCAAGGCAACACATTCTCTCCTATGAAGCACACTCACTGACTAACTCTGACTTGTCTATGTTGTCTCTGGACTCATCAATGTTGGATACATGCTGAATTAGCATTGCTGGGAGAGGCTCCAAATGCTTGGACTGAACACGCAAATCTATAAGTTGTGGTTCCTGTGATGGGGAAATCATGAAGGGTATCTCATCAGACTGAGTCTAAGAAAATTCTGTTGTTGAACTTTTGCGCTGTTAAATTTAAACGAAAAAATTAATACTCTTTGATAATCAAGTTATTTATTTATATTATATTTGTGTATATATTGTTACGATCTGTAGGCGATAGATGGCGCGATTTGTTCGATGGCTCTCAGAAATATCGAAATCGGTTGATGCCGGTTTCGGTTCATCGGAGGAAGATGCTATTGGTGAGAACATTCCAGAAAGTCCTGCCCCTCCAGACATTGGTTCAACCCCCTCCGTACGGTAGCGCCACCGACTAGGAAACTGTAAAATAGAATTTTGTGGAATGTTCTTTTTCTCGAAGTTTCTCCGGGGTTATAAATAGTGCGGCGCTCACAAGATGGCAGGCTAGACAGGCTCAGAGAGGCACAAGGAGATTCAGTCAGTCATGTTTGAACTTTGCGAGAAAGTTGTTAGCTCTCTGGTTAGCTTGTAAATACGTGTAAATTGCTGTTATGTAAATAAATCTGTGTTTGTCCGTTGAACTGCTACTTGTTTTGCAATCTTGAAGTCTTGTGGAAAATTATCCGGAACAATATTTATAATTATTATTTATACTTATTGATGTATGGATGTATTTTCTTTAACACAATTTAGCATTTACTCTGTTCTTTTACTTAGTTTGCTCATAAAAAATTGTCTACGGTCAATTATACAAGCCCTGGCTTCTTGCCAACTAATAATATGTTATTATTACAACTATATATTGTAATTTTATGACATATCTTGTATAGAAATAAAAAAATAGTAAAAAAAGTTGCTTATTGTACAAAATTAAAAAAAAGTCAATATTGTTAATAAATGTTGTAAGTGGAAACAAATGGTGTCATTCTTTATTGTCGCCTGCTGATGAATTAATTTGAACATTTTTATCGCACTACAGTCATTTTCTACACATGAGAGCTTTTTACACTGAAATCAAACAGGGAATGTACTTAATTGGCACAAAGTCTAAAACACTTCAGGTGTCTCTGGATAGAAGACATTTTCATATGTTTTTGACGGTTTCCAATCACACATTATACCGGTGAAAATGAGTAAATTTCACAAGTAATGTGCGTTGTGGTAATGTAGGATGCATGTTCAGCTGAATTCTTACCTGTGCATCATGAAAATTCTTCAAGTCAACGTAGACTACAACAGTGCAGCATTTTCTCTTATCGGTGATGTTTGGAACTATAATTTTTTTTCCAGTGAAATCCTTTTTACCATGGCGTCTTTAGACCCCCCCCCCCTTTCATGTTTGGTGCTATTCTGCTTGTTAGATCGAGATACAGATGGCTCTGAGTAATGTCAGTTTAATTACAAACACCCTCAGGGGCGGGAAGGGACGAAGTCCATTTCAGAGCAGCAAAATTCAGGAATCGGAGCAGATATTTATAAATTGGAGCAGCGAAATTAACTTCCAAGAATATTTTCGTTTACCCCCAACCCTTTTCAAAGCAAAACAATTTTTGTTATAAAAACATATTTTTATCAGCTTGTTTTTTGTTTTTGGTGTTTCAGGCTTTTGACACCTTGTTTGAAAGAGCGGCTGCCATAAAATTTTTCACACCAGTCTATTTAAGATGATTTTTGCTTACTGAGGGCACTATTTGCTGTCTGGAACAGCAGCAGTTCAAATGGAATAAAAATTTTCTATAAGTTTTCAATTTTTTTATACTCTGAAAGAAATTGTTGAAAAATGGGAGAGAATTTGGGAAGAATCAACACAATGTCTGGCAATTCAGCACTCGTTATTTGGCGAGATTAGCGATTTAATGCTGGTTATTTGATTCTTTATTAATTAGTTTTTAAATTAGCATTTGTAATTTGGCGGACACGCTCTTTTACTCCCGGAATGAAATTTTTTTTGCAAAACACCTGGATTTGACACAATGACGATCGACTACAGTAATTTCTGCTGCTTCCAGTGGTGACTTTTTTTTTTTAAACGGAAACTGACTCACATTTGCGCTTTAAAGCTGAAAGATCATTGCAAACCATCTTCTGTTTCACAATCACAGATATTATTGGGTTTTGCGATGGAAAGCCTGATGTGTGTGTGTGTGAGGGGCCGATATTTTAAGTACAGTGGAATAAAACACGCTCTTCTCGGAAAGAATCGTTTTGCGGCAAGCCAGAACAAAAGTTTTTTGCCGTCCTTTCCGAAATTCCAGGCATACTGAAGCAAAATTCGCTATTTTGGCTATTTGGTGCAGAAAAATACGAAAATACACTATTGGAGCAAAATGGTGCAAGATGTTCATTTTGGCACAGGGTTCCCACCCCTGCACCCTATATATGTAGTATGTCCCTTATAAAGATTGTACAAATGAAAAGCACCACTCAGAACTTACTTTCCCAGGAATGAAGCAGCACTTGTTTAGGTCAATGAACTTCACATAAGTCATGCCCATGAGAGATAGACGATTGTCCAAAGCTGTTAAGACATCACAATGAGTGGCTAGAGGGTGCTTTTGTCTCTCAGATTCTCGTCTCGGAAGCTGCTCCTTGAACTTCTTCATGATTCCAGTGTGGTATTTCACTACTCTGTAGAAACCCCTGTTGAGTTCTTGCATTGCAACGCTGTTAAATTTCTTCCCAACCTAGAATGCAGGAAAAAAAACAAAACTTTTTAGTTCATGATCGGACAGAAAGCTGGACTTGAGGTATCAGAGATGGACATTGATGTCGCGCACCGGATCAGAAACTACGGTGACCAACAACCTGACGAAATCGTTGCACAATTCCGTTCATGGGACATCCGGGATGCCTACATTACCGCATCACGAAAAATGCGTTTGACGGGGAAAGACATCCATGGCGCCTTCTCGGAGCAACAGCGGGTGTTCATCAACGAGCACCTCACGCAGCAGAATAAACTACTTCTCAAGGAGGCCAAGGAAATTGCGAAACAGAAGGGTTATACTTTCGTGTGGGTCAAAGATGGTAAGATTCTAATGAGAAAGCAATCAGGTGATCGATCATTTCGCGTAGTGAATTCAGATATATTGAAAAATATGTAACTCAGGTATGTGATTGATTTTGCTTGTTTTTTTTTAAATGGATCAGAATTTGACATTTTCTACTGTTGATGATTTCAACATATTTTGTTATGACAATATAAATAATCTTACCATGGCCCATTTAAATATATGTAGTTTACGTGCAAATTTTGACATCTTTGTAGCATATTTAGATCAGCTTGATATAAAAACCTCAATAATAATACTCAGTGAAATCTGGATCTCTGAATGCGAAACTTCGTTTTTACAAGATACATGGGTACAGAAGTATATTTAAATGTGGAAACATAAATCGCTCTGGTGGTATAGCACTATTTTTTTCTGAAAATATAATTTTTAATAAGTTGCATTTAAATGAGATGACGTCTTGATTCGCTGTTGGTTGATTGCATTTACGGGAAATACAAATTTATTTTATTAAGTATTTACAGTTATCACATGTATTCTATTGACACATTCATAAACGAAATTAATTATTTTCTTGATTATAAACGAGATAAAGATATGTATTTAATCAGTGACTTAAACATCGATATTTTAAGATCTGAAGACTTAAATATTTTTTCTTATGTGAATTTGATGTCAAGATCTGGATTTGAATCGTTAATTAATTCTCCAACTAGAGAAACCGCTGCAACGTCAACTTGCATAGATAATATTTTTTGCAGATCCAGAAATTTAAATTTAAAAAAAGCTGTACTTCTCGATTTGTGCATAACTGATCATAAAATGGCTTTATTTTATTTAGAAACAGATCATGACAGCAATGACTCAAATTGTGAAACAAGGTGCTTTACCTATCTTGATAAAAATCAATTGATTGATCTTGTAAAAATGGTTACGTGGGATACTGTTTACAGTTGTGAATCTGCAAACTCGGCAATGAATACTTTCTTGGATTTAATAAAGAATTGTGTTGATACTTCTACTAGAGTAAAGTATAATAAAAGAATAAGAAAACCCTGGATTACGGAAAAACTTTATGAAAAAATTAAACATAGATTATTGAAAGAAATTAAAAAGAAACCGTTTTAATATTGAGCTGTGATATAATTTCAAGACATTTAGAAATATGTTAAACAATGAGATAAAACAAAATAAGAATGACTATTATACTGCAGCATTTATTCAAGCAAATGGTGATTCAAAGTCTCAATGGAATTTAATTAACAAATTAATTGGTAAGGATAAATATAGCAGCATTGACACGGTTTTTACTGAAACAACTGATGAAATAACGAATCCAATTGATATTGCTGAATGTTTTAATGACTTTTTTTCTAATTTTTGTAACAATGATCTTCCTAATAATTGTAATTCATTAAATTGTTAAAATTTAAATTTTTTTGAGAAATCCTTTTTTATATACCCTACGGATAGTCATGAAGTATTGAGTATAATAAATTATTTGCACTCCAAAAAATCGTCAGGATTTGACAAAATTAATTCCATAACATTGAAGTGCATTGCACCATATGTAAGTGATGTCTTATCGTTTATTTTTAATTTAAGTTTTATCACTGGCGAATTTCCAGAGTGCCTGAAACTTGCAATCGTTTCTCCAATACACAAGAAAGGGGACAAAAAGAATGTTAATAATTACAGACCGATTTCTTTACTATCTATCTTTTCAAAGGTCATAGAAAAAATAATTAAATCCAGAATAATTAAATTTCTTAACAGCATTAATTTTTTTAATGAGAACCAATTTGGATTCAGAAAGGCAAAAAGTACAGAGGACGCTCTTGTTAATTTTCTCTCAAATGTGTATAGGCCTATAGCAGATAACAATAATTATAAAGTTGTGTCATTATTTTTAGATATCAGCAAAGCTTTTGATACCGTGAATCATAGTATTCTTCTAACCAAACTAGAATATGCAGGAATTCGGGGTTTGCCACTTAAATTTTTCAAAACATATCTTACTAACAGAGTTCAAAGTGTGAAAGTAAATTCCGTTTCGAGTTCTAAAAGACAAATTACATCTGGTGTACCTCAAGGATCAGTACTTATTCTATTTTACCTATTTTATTCCTAATATATACAAATGACCTGTGTAACTTTAATTTAAAAGGAAAAATCACTGTTTTTGCTGATGATTTAGCTCTTTGTTACTCTGAAAGCTTCAATCAACTTGAGGAATAACATGCAAAATGATCTTAACTCAATAAATATCTGGTTTAGAAATAATAATTTGAAATTAAATATAGACAAAACTAAATATATGCTATTTAGTTTTGGTACTTTCGATGATTTTGGTGTCCTAAAATATCATAGTATGACAGATGGCTGTATCTCGGATTGTATGTGCACAGTTGTAAATAGAGCAGACACCTTTAAGTATTTTAGGGATTTTTTTAGATTCAAAACTATCCTGGAAAACACATATTAATTATTTGAGTGTAGAATTAAATCGGAACATTAGGAAATTTTATTTTATCAGGAATAAATGTTCCCAATCTATTTTAAAACTTCTTTATTTTGCGTTAGTAGAATCTAGATTGAGTTACGGCATTACATGTTGGGGTGGGACATACTTCAGCAATCTTTCTTCACTTTTTGTCACACAGAAGTCCTTCATCCGTATCATTGAGTAAAAATAGACTCGCGCATACATTTTCACTTTTCAATCAATTAAAGCTACTCCCTCTGCAACATCTGTACGCTTATAAAAGTTTAAAAATGTTTTATAAAAGAAGTGGCCATCTCAATCTGAAATTACATAAGTCTGGAATGCAATTTAGACGTCATACTATACAGGTACCAAGGCCAAATAAAACTCGTTTCCAAAAATTTTTCCTTTATTTAGCTCCCAAAATATTTAATTTACTTCCTCAGTTAATAAAAAAACAATCTTCATGTACATCTTTTTTTATCAATTTAAAATCTTGGTTGTTAACTCGAGAAGATTTAAATTATCTGTTTGATATTGTAATGTAATCTTCTTTTATCTTGCATACGCTGCTAAATGCCAAATTTTTTTGTTTATCAATTCCATTCCTGTTGCCACTTATTTCTTGGTGTTATATATATGTGTGTTTTTTTTCCTTTTTTTCTCTCATTATTATTTATGCCGACAGATATGTATCGGATATTTTTTTGTGGGCTCACAAGCTTGCTTAGCCCCTAAATGTTTTGTAACTGTGTGTAAAAATCTTAAATAAAGGAAATTTGAATTTGAAAGTAGCCTTGGCAAGATTACCCCAAGACATAGCTGCCAACTTTAAAGAATAAAGATTGGAGAGATTTTTGTGGTGGGCAAAATTCTGCACAAAAACTGTAATACAAAAAGGGTTTCTACATTACAAACAAAGCAGGGATTTATTTCCATTTCAAAAAATGTGAAACCATGTCAGCCATCGCCAATTAGTACAAAGTTGCAAATTATCATCTAATAGTAAGGCAACCATTAGCTTGCTTTTGACTGCCATTACAACATTTTAATCAGAATAACGATAGCAAAAAAGCCAAAGCCCCATCATGCCAAAAATTGAACCAACAGACAAAATGCCATTCTAAATATGGGTCACTTTTCCAATTCGACTGTGGAAACTATGAACAGAGGCTGGCGATTTTTGTGAATTTTGTCTTTTTATCACTAGAATTACACATTTCTCCATGATTAAGTGCATATGATGTCATTTTCAGAAAAAAATAAAAAATAAAATAAAGGCTACAAAATTATTTCATGTAAATTCTAAGGGAGGGAATACCCTTCCCTCCCCCAAAATAGGGATTTTGGGACAAATTATGAGAAATTTAGCCTTTTGTTTGCAATACATCACTGAAATTGGCATTCGGCAAAGTAGATATGCCACGAAAATTCAGAATCTTTGATTATAAATATTCATAAAACTTTTATTTCAAAGAAAAAATCCTATCAGGTGACATGTCCCCCATCAGGATATCTGGATTAAATGGCAAGCTACTGAGAGATTGGCAAGGTGCAAAATCAAATTGTCACTAAAATCTGCTAAAATGTCTACCTCAACAAACACTGATTCCAGCGATGTATTGCAAACAAATGGCCAAATTTCTCCAGAAACAGAAAATCAATATAGTTTATTGTATGCACTTTCAAAAGCTGGTGCAATGGACAAGTTTTTAATTTATTTGACCGGTTATAGCTAGAAGGGTGTTTGAAGAATTGTCAGTTGAAAATTTTGACAACAATTCAGTTTTGAACTTTGACAATCTTTTAGCGCTTGTAGCTGGCCACTATGAAAATCATGCCACCTCATAGGATTTTTTTTACTCTTTCTAAATGTGTGCTTATTTTGCATGTAGGTCTTGCAGAAATTTCACAAATCTGGGTTTTTTTCAGATTCAAGACACTTTTCTTCCATAATCGAACATCCTCTATAACTCGAAAATGGTTCGAGAACAGGGTTGGTAGGGTGTTTCATGTTCCACTTAGGGTCGTCTATCACCCCATTTTTGTTTGACAGAACAGGTCACGTTCACCCTGTATAACACACATCTTTTATATTCCAAAACATAAAACTTTTTTTGATTTCAAATAAACATTATTCCAAAGATGAATTCAATAGTGTGATAGACTCACCAATCTGATTTGACTAACTTCATCGTAGGGCAGGTAGGACATTATCTTGCCTAGAATTTCATCAGGGAGAGTCAAAATGTTGACTATCGGTAACGTGCCTTGACCTTGTAACACAGCAGCTTTACCAGGCGGACTATAAAGCAAATCAAATCAAATTTTAATACAAATACAGATACAAGTACAAGGCCACAACAGGCAAAATGCCCAACGAGGTGGCTGAGAAAAAAGATGGCCATAACAAGTATGGATGTCATATATTACTAAAATACAGCCAACCCAATTAAAACCACAGAGGGCAACAGGCCTACAAACAGCACAAGTATTCAGTCATTACACTTCACTCAATTCATTTCTGAAATATAGATGACAGCACTGAAAAATCAAGCAACACTACATATGCACTAAGACTGTTAGGAACACACCCACTTCCGGTACAACTCACTGGGTAGTAAATTGCCCATGGCGATAGACCTGAGTTGCGCTCGATTTGAAAAAAAAACACAATTATAAATGCAATCAAAAAAATTATAAACAATGTAATTATACATGACAAAATATTATACAATGCCCATAATGTATTTATGGTTGTCTTATTCTGAGTATGGATAGCTTCTCGATTTACCACAACATGTTTATCGTATTTCTTTTTAAATGTGTTAATCATGTTAGAATTTACTACCCCTGGGGGGCAAGGTATTCTTTTAATTAACTACCCTATTAGGGAAAAATTCCCTGCGACATCATAACCTCACATTGTCCCTTACCAATCGATATCGGTATAAAAGCAGTCAATTGATAGTGTACTGATAATTCATGGTCCATCCTATCCAACCCGTTGAAAATTTTGAACACTTTGATCATATCTCCTCGAGACCTGCGTTCATCCAATGCAAACATATTCAAAAAATGAAGTCTCTCTTCATAACTCAAGCCCTGTGTGCCAATAAGGACACACGTAGCTCTTCTCTGCACCCCTTCAACCAAGTCAATGTCCCTCTGTAGGGGTATGGTCTCCAAAACCTTACAGCATACTCCAGTCCAGGACAAACTACGCCTTGGAAAAGTAGAAGAATGACTTTAGAAGAACATGAAGAGACCTTTTAAAAATGAGACAAAACATTCTATTCGATTTTTTGACCATCGCTGAACAGTGTTCAGAAAACCTAAATCACTCGTCCATGAGAATTCCCAAATTACTGACCCTAGTTGCATCAGAGATAGTGACACCATTGAACTTGTAAGAGAACCGTGGGTTGTTCGAACTAAAATGAGCAACCATGCACTTATTAACACTGAACATCATGCCCATGCTGCAATCCAGTTTAAGTTGGTCTGGAGCAACTCCCTACCGCTTTGATTCCAGATTACCCCCATTAGCTTCACGTCATTTGCTAACAATCCCATCGATACCCTGATCGAGTTTATCGATAAAAAGTAAAAAAGTATGAGGCCAAGGACATTTCCTTGCGGAACTCCACTTGTAACACCTATCCAACCAGAGAATTCCCTGTTCACTATAACTCGTTGCGACTTATCTCTTAACCACAATTCTATCCAATTCAGCAAGTTGCCCCCCAATCTCGTGTAAACGCTTCAAGAGTTTACCACGTTGGACTTGATGGAATGACTTCTGCAAATCAAGGTAAACAACATCTACATTTTTGCCATTACCGAAAGCCCTCATCACGTGATCATAGAAGCAAAGGAGGTTAGTCACACATGACTTCCCCTTCCCGAGCCCATGCTGATTATCTGACAATACATTATTCTCTTCTATCCACTTCAACAACTGCCTTTTGATAATAATTTCTAAAATTTTCGAGAAGGAGCTCGTCAAACTCACTAGACGATAATTAGACACAGCCTTTCTACTACCCTTTCTAAATATCGGACCAACATTAGCAAGTTTCCAATCCCTTGGGATGATACCCTCAGCAACACTACTCCTGCAAATCTGCACGACTGGCTCCAACAATTCATTAGCACATTTCCTGAGCACCAGGGTTTAAGCTGGATAAAAAATTCCTTTCGCAAAAAAGCGAAAATGAGGGGAAAAGCTTTAGCAAAATGCTATAATGCTAAGGGGCCATTCAAGTATTACATCAGCAGATTTTTAGCTATTTTTGACCCCTCCACCCCTTGTCAGCAAATTTCGTCAGCAGCTTAGAATATTTCATACCTTCAAAAAGGGTGGTCGATGATGTCAGCAATCTTCAAACCCCTCCCCCCTTGTCATCAAAAGTCCACAAATCCGAAATTCCCGCACCCCCGATGCTGACATAATACTTGAATGACCCCTAATGTAATGATTGATGGTTGGATGTCTACTCGTTGTGTACCTCATGTACGCATTTTTGCGAAAGTGGCTACTACTTTTTTCACATTCTGCGATTTTCTTTCGCATTTTGCGAAAAATGCGACCATAGCTTAAACCCTACTGAGCACCCGGGGATAGATATCATCTGGTCCTGGTGCTTTGTTCACACATACATTTTTTAGAAGATTTATTACCTCCACATCTTCCACTTGAATATCATTGAGGATTTTATTACTCCATACAAAACCTGTACATTGAACTGATACTGATCTTAATCTGATACTGAATTAATACTGATCTTAATCTGATACTGAATTAATACTGATCTTAATCTGATACTGAATTAATACTGATCTTAATCTGATACTGAATTAATACTGATCTTAATCTGATACTGAATTAATACTGATCTTAATCTGATACTGAATTAATACTGATCTTAATCTGATACTGAATTAATACTGATCTTAATCTGATACTGAATTAATACTGATCTTAATCTGATACTGAATAATTAATACTGATCATAATCAACAACAAAAAATTACAGGGAGGGTTGTGGTGGAGTTACAGCACAAAAAAGGAAGGAAAAAAATCACAGTAATAAGCATGTTTATATTCTTGATTTATTTTTTGATGAGCAACCCTCCCTACTCTACATGAGATGTTTTATCTGGTTTTACAGGCCCATTGCAGCTGTACCTGTTGCACAGAGAATATGTGAGTGTGGGGCCCGCCTAGGGAACTTGAACGTAGACCACAACGATGGGCCAATGGTGGCCTGCAGAGACCAAAGACCTGGTTCCCAACTTTAAGGAGCAAATGCGAGCTGATGTCTCTGTTAAAAAGTCTAGCCACAGAGGGCAACAGGAATACAATGATACAATTACTCAACCATTACACTTCATGCATAGTTAGAAAAATTGATGGTAGATGGCAGCACTATACACAACAAGCATTATGACAAAAACTTCACGTTGGCTCACAACAACAGTAAAACCTTCTTCAACGGATGTGTATTAAGCAGAAACCTGTCTTTAATGGAAAAAATTGTGGTGCAGTGATTTCAATGCCAAAATACACATTCAAAAATTTGGATTAAATGGAATCTTTCTAACGCGGGAATGGAAAAGAAAATTTTACCTTTTAATGGAAAATTTCACACTACTTCGATTGTTTCACGACCAAGTGACTAAAGAATCATACAAAACATTAGTTCTACTATCTGAATTTTTAATCTAATGACTACTTCCCAATGCAAGTTTTACTTTACACTCCATTAGATCTGTAAAAACCGTTACCGTACTTGACGCTGTGGTTTTTGAAAAGCCACATTTAGTGTGAGACAGTTGTTTTCTGAAATTGTAACAAAATTTCTCGGTAAAGCAGGCTTTTCTACGAGAGATTTCAGTGCAATTGTTAGATTTCTAAATGGTATACAATGACTTGCAAAATTATATGCAAGTTGCTTTCCATGATTGCAAGTGCTGAGTAGAGCTAGGATTAGAGGGAGGCGATGGGAGAGGACAATTGCTCGGGCAGCAATATTTAGAAAGTGGCAAATTTTATGTGGAATTTTTATCAAATTTTACAGTTTTCGGGGCAGCGAAATTATGTTGCCCTCCTGCACTTTCACAAAAATCCTAGTTACGGTCCTGGTGCTGAGGATTACACAGATATAGATGTTAATGTACAAACTGAACCTAACACCACAGATACTGACACCCTCATTGAAAATTTCAGAGGTAATAAAAAAAACGTATATGTAGTCATTTCAGATGAAGAACAGTGTGCGGTGCATGAGCAAAGATACAGGGAAGGGCCCCCCCACCCAGAGTCAAAGGTGCAGTTGACTGATGTAATGTAGATATGAATTGACATCATCATCATCATATCATGCCCCCCAGCAACAATGACTGTGCTCCCCCCACCCCGACTTCCAAGTCTATCTCCGCCTGTGGTGGAGTGAAGTTTCATACAGAAGCTGTGGAAACCTAAATATTTAGTAATTATAGAATAAACAATATACATTTCAATTAATTAGTTTATTTTCAAGGGATTTATTTTTATTATACTGCACTTCAATTATAAAGGAAATCGTTACATAATTTTACACCTTACATTGAACCTCTGTTAAGCGGAAACCTGTGTTCAACGGAAAAAAATCTTGGTCCCTTGCGATTCTGTTGAAGACTGGATTTACTACAGTAAAGACCAAAAACACATTAGCTGATCTCAGGGTAGGCAGGCAAAAATGTCAAGGCAGCAAGGGCTCAATCGACAGGCCCGCCATTAAAGGGGGGGGGGCGTTGCTCCCCTGGCTTTCGAAAATACACTAAAAATTGTATATATACAAATATATATATACATACATTGAGTACATGTGCTTTGCTCCCCCCCTAGAAAACGTTTGCCCCCTTCCCTGGAAAAAGTTGAAACGATGGCCCTGTCAATCGAGCACTGGAGCTCACCCCCAAACCCATTAGCTACACTTTAAACACCTTACTTGTGTCATGGGAGGGCAATAGCTGCGCTGTATAGAAAAAGTTGAAACGATGGCCCTGTCAATCGCGCACTGAAGCTCACCCCCAAACCCATTAGCTACACTTTAAACACCTTACTTGTGTCATGGGAGGGCAATAGCTGCGCTGTATAGAAAATTGTGTCAATTAGGCGAGGCGGCTGAACTTTGAAGGATGCCAAATGTCACGAGGCAGATGTTTGTACATGTTCCACCATTTGTATACTTAGTATATAATCATCGTTTTTGCGGCCCCGCCCAGGGGTTTCGGCTTTCAGGAGATCGGGGTGAGACAGCACCTCCTAGAGATAGAAGGCCTCCGCAATCTGCTTGTGACGGCAGTAAGTAGTCCATTTTCCCTCAGAAATATTCAGGGAAAAAAATTCCCTGCTCGTGCCAGTATCGTCGTTGTGAGGAAGAGAAATGATTGGGCTCAGAATTGGCGATTTCTATGCCCCACATCCAATCGCTATGCGGTATTTGTGAGCCAATCAGGAAGATTCTCAGCCAAAATAAGAAGAGACGAAATAGCTGTGCTTCAAAATTTGGCAAACTTGCTAGGTAGTCTGAATGACGTTTATGAAAAACAGTGCAGAGGCCTTCTATCTTTAAAAGGTGCTGGGTGGGAGCAGTGCCGTCTTAACGCATGGGCCCGGGGGCATCAAGAGAATAAGGGCCTTGGAAAAATGAGTAGTTGAATTTTTAGAAAATTTGCCAGGTGGGGCCTCAGAAAAATCACTTGGCCCCACGGGCCCATGATGCTTTTAAGACAGCCCTGGGTGGGAAGGGGGCACTCACACTTTTGGCACAACTCAATCGGCAGTAAATTGCCTATGGCGATAGACCGGATCGTCCTCGACTTGAATGGATGTGTATGCAATATATTAATTCGAAAACAACTTACGCAAATGCATCCAAGGAGGACAACAACTTCAACAACATGGCGTTATGTTAGATTACAAACTTCAGTATTTGGCTTCTAAAATGTGGTATTGAAAAACGATTCAAATCGATGCTTGAAACTATAGCCGTGGCACTTGTCCTCAGCCAGCCTTCACTGAACTTTCACATTAGACAGGACATTAGCAGCCTTCACTGAAAGTAAACAAATACATATTGACATCAAAGTTGCCAGATTCACAAAAAAGAACCCAAAATATTCGAACTTCATATGGTCAGTTATCTACTACTGCAATTCGAAGTCCATGATGTTTTTTGCTGACATCTATCAAATAATTTGACCACCAGACCAGAATTAAATTTTGAGCCGAGTCCTAGCCCATTGGGGCCAACTGCAGGCATAAAAACTAGCCAAGAAGGCCTGTGAATAATTTGAAAACTTTCCACAAACAAAAAAAAGTAGGACTCATGTTGCTATCTGTTATTTAAAAAGCAAATGAAAAACTATCACCTATACTCTGTTCGTTCTAACTTGGGTCCTGATGTAAATGAAAGCACGTGTGCGATGTCCAAAATGATTGGTTGAAGAACATTTCACTTTTTCCTACTGTGCAACAACGCCAAAAATATAGTCCTTTGTCGTTTGCCTCTCATACCATAAAATACCTCATAATTTTTATTTTTTTTTAATATTTATTCCATATTATTTCAAAGTTATCTGGAAGACGGGAAAAAATATTTTTTAAAGATCGGTCACAAAGCGTTTTTGCTGCTATGTCTTCAGGGCGGGTGTTGACAGGATACGCCTTTCTCACTCAAACATTACCGTCCCCTTATTAAACGGAAGTTTCATTTTATTATTATTATTCCTATTCGCAAACAGATTTGATATACACTTGTATACCTTCTTCAAGAGGTCTTGCAAGAAAAAGAGCTTTCTTCTTTATCGTTTGATGTCATATAAATGAAATATGCGTGTCTATCTTGTTTGGCAGAGCCATTTGAAAATGCATTTCTTTGCAGCTGCTCACTCCTATAAACAAAGTTTTTGTCAACAAGATTTTTTTTTCCGACCCACACGCTTTGACGTACACTGAACGGGGGGGGGGGTTAACTTATCGTTTGTGGTGAATATACGCATTTCAAAAGAATTCTCACTTCTGCTTGAGCAGCTTGTTGGGAGGAAGTAATATTGGTTTCATCGAAGCCCCAGTAGCACAACGGTATCGGCATGCGTCGGATCGACGTCGATGCGACGCCGGTTCGTCGAGTGGATACCGAGCGTCGAAAGAGGTCGGAAATTTCTACGTGTCCGATACCGAACGGTATAGTAAAAATGTATTCAGTCGGTAAACGCCAAAATACCTTCATTTTTTGCTCTAAAATAGTTTTACTCTCACTTTTACAGCATTTCGTTTCGAAGGAGAATATCTTAAACGATAATTTGTTTCTTTTGAAATAATCTAAATTTTTCGCCCATCATAACGTCGCACTTGCCATTTATAACGACCGACAACGACAAAGAACGGTATAGGACACTACGCGTTTCTCCCCTCTCTCCCCTCCCGTCTTCCCTGTCAGTAAGCATCAACAAAGCCGGCCATTTTAAAAGCACGGCGTTAGTTACAAGCTGCGAAGGCCGGCG
Source organism: Pholcus phalangioides (assembly GCF_987345545.1). Lineage (NCBI taxonomy): Eukaryota > Metazoa > Arthropoda > Arachnida > Araneae > Pholcidae > Pholcus > Pholcus phalangioides. The sequence goes on along the minus strand of NW_028301603.1, from coordinate 44,134,558 downwards.
CTTTTATTGTTTATTAACGAAACAGTTGACGCCGAAGACAGCGTTTAGAGAAAAGGTAAGCATTATTTCACTATTCCTATCGAACTGTATGATAAATTTTCCAAGTATTAGATATTGTCAATGCTTATTTTTTTTTTTTACCGTCGTTTTTGATAAATCCGTTCCCTCCTGCTGGGCTGTGATCTTTGGCGGGCCCTTAGATCAGGTTAACATGGGCCCCCTGTAGTGAATTTACAATGTAAAAAAATAAATAAGGGTTGTCACGGCACTCTCTCTTGAGCCGTACGTGCCGTAACCTTGGAGCTGAGGCTATTTGAGCTCCTATGGCCCACATCTGGGGCGTAGCCATAAATTTCGTTCGGGGGGAGGGAGCCAAAGTGATAGAATAATAGATTTGGCCATCTTTTTCCCTTATATTCGATCATTTTCTCACATTTCGGGGGGGGGGGGGGGAAACCAGACCCCCAAGTCCCCCCCCCCCCGCTACGCCCTTGGCCCATATCCAGGGGTAGGGCGCTTAGACTAAGATCTGGGGCCCTTCTGTATTCATAGCATGGAAAAATCAAAAATGATGGTATTTTCCCCGGGGGGGGGGGGGGCCTGTCAGCCCCACCCTTGTGATGAGCCATGTTGAGCGCTCCCTATAAATTTTGCGCTGAGCCCCCAACCCATATTCACGAATATACACAATACCACAAACCATTCCTCCTGCCTACGGGACGATTAGGGATTTTCAGCCCCCTCAATATTTTTTTCTTGTTAATAATTTTCATGTCAAACTGAATGATCATGGGCAAGGCAAGGTTGTAGCGTTCCGTCTTGGGGTCCCTGTTAAAAGGTTGCAAAATAAGTAAACATATTTTTTGTGAGGCTCCATTTGGCCCGATGCCCCAGCCTATTTACAGGCCCGATTTTTTGCCATTTTGTATCCTAAGCCTCACCCGTGGGCTATCAGGACAGGGGTTTTTATGTTCTCTGAAGTAAACTTTTGTATAATATTATGTATATTTTATATGAATTATATTTTTATGTAGAAATTAAAGTTATTGAATTTTGTCATGACAGAATTCAATCATCATGCCCTCCTTTTCCCTGAATGCAAGGGAGCATGCTTAAAATTGTTTAAAGTATGTACGTAATAAATCAAATATGAACATGGAAATTTATTTGAAATCTATAGTATATACTTATTTGAAATTTTACATGCTATGAGTTAAACTTGACTGAAACTTCAACACAATGTGATAATTGGCTATATAAAAATATCACTCTTTGGTCTTGGCACACTATTCTATACAGTGTTAAAATATTTCATCAATAACAATGTAACTTCTTTTGTCTCTGGCCACATTCCTTACTCTCTAGGTCACTCTCATGCTTGCACACTCTGTTGTTCTTTTTTTTTTTGCCTCACAGCCTAGTTCATTGCTCTTTAAGCCAATCCCATGCTTATACACACTAACAAACCTGACCCCCAGCCAATGATTTGGCTGTAGTTAGCATGTTTACAAATCACATATCGCTCTCTGTAATTGTATCTTTACCCAAAACATTATAAAAACTATTCCATCACTCAAAATCAGACATTGTATCAACAACCTTGGGGTTAAAAAATCTTTTTTATCATGAAATGGTTCCAACTTTCCCAAAAACTAATGTAATTGCAAAGAAGCCAGAGCCACATTTTTGTTCGATAAATTCAAGATCCTTATTTCTCTCTTCTTTTGTGACATTAATTCCCTATTAGAAGTTAACACTGACGAGCTTATAATAAATGCATAAAAGTGTGCATCTGTTAATTATTTTTCATATATATTTTTATATTCTGATGACAAAACCGTTGTATTGTTTGATGTTGATGCTTCTTTTATCTTCAATTGCAGCTTTTTCCATGCCAATACACATTCAGCTATGGAGCAGTTGTGTGTGTGTTCCTTTGTACAAAATAGTTAATTAATTGGCTATTGGTTTCAGAATTGCAATTATGTCCTTGACATTTCTTTTTTAATAAATATTTAAGATTTCACTAGAGATGTTACTATCTGAGATCTGTGGTCTTCACAAACTTTGGTAACAACTGACGAATTTTTAACATAATATTCAAGAGAATCACAATAAGTATTGTATTCCATCATACCTCTGCAGGAAGACCAATGCACTTCCACCTTACACATGATACCATGCTTTTGAGAGATGATTGCGGAAGAATCTAAATATACTTTTAACATGCTTTGTTACATCAGTTTTAACCAAATCTTCGACTAACAAGTTTAAAATGTGGGCACTGTAGCAATAAGTAAGTCCCGAAAAGCCAAGCTTTTCATCCAGGGTCTTTCTGGATGAAACCATATTTGCAGTAACAAAATTTGATATGTTACATATGAAGTTTTCTTCTGTTGACTTCACTGAACTAAAAACCACATTTGCTAAATAATTTCCAGCATGTGATAAGTCAGATGTGTCAATAGTATCAACATAGATGGCTTTACCACACTATTTGATAACACACAGAATTTATTCATTATCCATCCATTCATCGCCATGCAATTTTTGATTTTCTAAGTCAACTTATAATATACATTATAATATAAAAATATTTGAAAATGCATTTAAATTAATTGATATTTAAAATAATCTAATAACAATTTAAATCACTTTAGAGCTGCATAAATAATTTTATTCAATTACAACAGATAATTTTTTACATCTGAAAAAAATTGATTTAAATCATGATTTAAACTGCTGGTTTAAATCACTACAACCCTGATCATTTTGTCACACACTCACCCGATTTCTTGCTCTCTCCAGGTCACTCCCATATTCACACCCTCTAAATCACTTTTTGTTACTCCTATGCTTGCACACACTGTTACTCATGTGCTTGCACATTCTTTTTGCTGCATAGTGACTTAGTTCCATGATCTCTTGATAGAGTGGGAAGGTTGAATGACATGACCAGTTGACTACTTGACCAGTCATTCCTTAAATTTGCAGCCCCTTTGAAATTTTCGCCTTGAGCTATAGCCCACTTAGCCTCTTTGTGAATACGCCATTTGGGGGTACCTTACCAGATTCCTGTCTGGGGGCCATCTTCAAGATGTAAAGAGGGGGGCATGCCTACTTGGTGATGTTGAAAATATTTATTAGCCCATTAACTTATATATAGATCATGGGGCCTCTGATATACTAATCTGGACCCATAATCGCTCAGAGCAGAATTTTTTATGTGGTTCTGTGTAGTATATTTCTAATGTAAGTGAACAGTGATTACATTCTTTTTCAGCTCCCCTTTCCACTCTATATGCAAGGGGCTATGATTAAAATTGTTCAAAGTATGTTCGTGAAATATTAATAAGCAAATGTATACTTTGAAATTTTTATACCACATGTACCTATTTGGAATTTTTCTAGGAGTTAAACATGACACAATGAAACTGCGATACAATGATAATTCCCTATATAATGATACCATGCTGTCGTCTCTCACTATTCCACCAATAAATCATGTGCAACGGTAAGTATTTTTCTTTTTCTTTAAATACCATTCAATTGGAATTTTACCTTTTATGATATTTTATTATTTTAAATAAAAGTTGTATCAGAAAAAAAGGAATCAACATGCGTTCTAATCTGTTGGAAACTGATGTTCAACTGCAGGGGCGTAGCCAGAAATTTCGTTCGGGGGGGGGGGGGACCAAAGTGACAGAACAATGGATTTGGCCATCTTTTTCCCTTTTTTCGGTCATTTTCTCACATTTCAGGGGGGGGGGGAACCAGACCCCCAAGTTCCCCCCCCCCCTCGCTACGCCCTTGTTCAACTGCCATGGGGGCAAATGTGGTTAAAATGGTAAACTTGTATAACACAACCTTGAAAAAGTTAGTGAAAATTAATTATCAAATATTTTTAGTATAGACAATTCCTACAATAATGATGGTAATTTTGTATAATTTGTAATATAATTTAAGATGTACAGTATATATGAAGTTAATGCATTGAACGATTATTCTCGGAGTGTGATTGTGCAGCTGATTGCTATACAGGGTTGTCATGAAGGAAATATTGCTGAGTTGGAATATCCCTCATATCATATATATGGCCTTGCTACGTTGAAATAATCTGTTTTTACAGTTAATAAAACCTTGACATAGAAAGTCCAAGCATAGGTCTCCATACACAACTAAAAGAAATAAAAATAATTTGAATTGTACACAAAATGGTTTCAAAGTGGTGCATTTGTTTGTAGTTTATGTGTACAATTGCAGACTATTTATATAACTTGCAATAAAATAAGGAGTAAAATCAAATTTCAGGATACAATGTAAAGAATATTCATAAGTACAGTATAAATGTGTTTTTTTTTTTTTAAATTACAGTTTTTCCTGTGCAACTGTGCTTAGGTTTTTGAAAATGTGATTGTGGAGACTTGAGCAAAAATTAGTGGAGCTTCTGCATTAATTTTCATTTCAAAAACCATGTTTTGAACAATTTAGAGTGAAAATTAATTATCAATATTTTTAGTATAGACAATTCATACAACCTGAAAATTAGTTTATCAAATGAACAAAACATTGCTTTAAATCTTGACCTCTACAAAAGATTAAGATTTAAAGCAAGATCTGAGTATATTCTTGTATATGCACACACACATAGTTTGTAATTTTTTTACTACATTTTGTCTTATTTTCATTCTATAAAACTGAATTTGTTCGGCTAAGAGTCATCCAGTAAATTTCAGTCACTGTTTAGAAAGTCCAAATCAATCCAGAAATCAGATTTTTTTAACGTGAAGCTCAAGATGAACACCCGCTGATGCAAAACATTTCCAACATCCAGTGCAAATGTATCAGTAGCTATTATTTTTTGTGGTATTCGTGTGATTGGTCTGAGAGATTATTTTGATGTTAGAGAATATGATTTTTTCACACCATAAAGTTATCAAAGATATTGGTGGTTCAACATTTCAATATATACCTATTTAAAATTATCATGATTTCATGAAATATTGTTGGGGGGGGGGGGCGGCTTGAGCCAGTGAAAAGTTGCACCTGCAAATTATACTCATAAAATATATTTCTCTAATGTAGGCTACTATCAAAATATTCTCAATATTCAATAAATTAAAAGAAATGTATTTTCAATGTTTTATAGGTTTTGTCTGAAACATAAGATTGCTGAAATTTTTTGCTGGCATGAAGCACCCTGTTCCATGTGCAATAAAAGTTCGCAGCTGTGTTAAAAAAATTTATCAATATTTGAAAATATCTCTTTAAGAACTTGTATATGGAGCAATATTAAATCATGTCTAATAATTCTATTTGTGCTCGCTTTATCTTTGCTCTCTTCATTTAAACCGCAGAAAACTGGAACTAGTTTTATTTGAACAGGTCATATAAAATGCATTTAAAATTATTGGTGTTGTGTTCAAATGGCCTGAATTTCTAGAATCCTGTACGTATATAATGTGAGGTAAGTATGCCAGTAATAGGCTTCCTTTTTCAAGTTTTAAAAAATATATATCAAAAGTTATGAGAAAACTCTGTAGCTTTTTTTACCATATACCAAGCTATATTCTTTCAGTTGCCGTTCGGTGTCCAAGCTGGTTTTGAAAAAAAAAATTAGGTGGAAAAAGGATGCCAATAATCAGTCAAAGCAAGACATTTCATTTTGCACTAAGAGTAATAATTTCATATTCTAAATACAAAATTGATTGTGCTTTAAAGACGTTAAACAAATTGCACTTGAAGTTGAAAGGGTGGCGGCCTACTCTAGGGTCAATCATTTTCACATTATTCAAATTGTATGACGTGACATTGTAATCAGGCCTACCAATCTTGCTGAAGTGATACCCTCCTCTGTGAACAATCTTAAATACATTTTGCTTTCAAACATACTATATCTTTTAAGAGAATTCTTTTCTATCTACATACAGATATTAAGACAAAAAAAAAATAATGAGACTAAATTCCTGCAGAAGCAACTTCTCGAATGCTTAAATATAAAAAAAATGAAGCTTAGAGAAAACAGAAAAAGCAAGAATTGGAAAAGAAAAGAATAAATAAAAAAATAAAACTCAAAATAAAAATAAAATAAATAATAAAAATTAAAAAAATAAAAGCTCTCTCAAAAATACATATAACTATATGCCTGTTTCAAGAAATAAAAGAAAAATAATTGCTCAAGGTTTTTGAGTTTGACAGGAAATAATAGGCGTTTTGTTCATGTACAAAATTATGTGTCTACATAATACGTCCAGATATTATTGCATTATTTCCCACAGTTGAAATCGAAAGAGCAGCACCTTGTTTTTCTGTGGATAAAAAATATCACCTGTGAAAGAATACAAGAAAGTCAAATTTTCATTTTAAATTATACCAGAGACCTATTCCACTTATAATATTTTTCAGTGATGTTTCTTTTTACAATTTTGTCAAGCCTATTGCATATATTTCATTGTTTTCATTCAATATCTGGGTGGCCATTTACTGCTATATGGACTGTAAATATTTTATTTATATAATTCTTAGCAGTCAAAATTTGATCTAATAACAATAACAGATGAGTTTGAATTATAATAAATTATTATACAAATAATTGTTTCAAATATTAAAAATAACATTAAATATTTTGAACTGGCACACTTACTTTTTGTAGCAGTACGTTCTATTTTTTACGTTCAGAACACATAAGTGTTTCGTATAGTAGTATAGAAACTGAATTCTGAATGTAACTAGAACTTATGCATCAGAGTTTTTCAACTAGTGTGCTACGTGAGAATTGTAGTTATGCCATAAACATTTTTTAAGGAAATTATCAGATTAATTTTTAAAAGAAGTCTGAAGCCGCAGATATTGATTATACAATATCTGAGTACTATACACCCATCCTCCGGGAACACTTCGATATATCTATGAGATGGGAAGCGGGGTGTGTCCGGTCTTCAAAGGTCAAAGTATCTGAGTACTTAAGTGCGAGGAATTTAATTCTTTTTTTCAAATTAGATGTATGTGTAAGAGGGGAAACTGAGCAATTTTGAGAGAAAAAAAGCAATAGTTTTTTTTTTAAATATTGGCCATGGTTCATTTCTGTTATTACTTAATGGAAGAATTTTCAAGAATTGCACAAAAAAAAAAGGCATATAGAAATACCTCTGTTCTTGTTATCATACGTTATCATATTTATGGAAAGCAACCTTTTTTGCATTTCATTTGATACTATGGAACGCAGAAATCTATTACAAATAATAAGTCTTACAAGAAGATATTTAAACCTATCCCTGCTCAAAATTCAACCTAGAAAAAGCAGACATTGTAAACTGTATTAACTTGGATTTAACATTAAATTAACGGCAGATTGAGTTTTTGAATTTGAATTTATTTTTTGTGACCGATTATAGTAAATAGTTATTTAAAACATATTTTGTGACAATCATAACAAAAAATTATGTTTCTATTTTATATGAATTTAAGTGTGCCGCAGGATGAAGAAAGGGCCGACTTCTCGAAATAGAAATGTGGCGACATGTTTTATAGTAATAACAAATCATAGCTAACGTAATCGTAAACGTCAAACTACGTCGACAAATGTATGACATTTTTATATCGACGTCGGATTCGCTACATCGAACTGTACAGACAAATATATGCCATTTTTACGTAGAACGACATCGGTAAACGACGTCGAACGTTCTCGGGAGAGATGTAGCTCGACGTCGGAATCGCTACGTCGAACTATACAGACAAATATATGCCATTTTTACGTAGAACGACATCGGTAAACGACGTCGAACGGTCTCGGGAGAGATATAGTTCGACGTCGGATTCGCTACATCGAACTATACAGACAAATATATGCCATTTTTACGTAGAACGACATCGGTAAACGACGTCGAACGGTCTCGGGAGAGATATAGTTCGACGTCGGATTCGCTACATCGAACTATACAGACAAATATATGCCATTTTTACGTAGAACGACATCGGTAAACGACGTCGAACGGTCTCGGGAGAGATATAGTTCGACGTTGGATTCGCTACATCGAACTATACAGACAAATATATGCCATTTTTACGTAGAACGACATCGGTAAACGACGTCGAACTGTGTCGGGGTCAGATATAGTTCGACGTCGGATTTCGGCAGGTCGAACTATACAGACAAATATATGCCATTTTTACGTAGAACGACATCGGTAAACGACGTCGAACGGTATCGAAATCTCTACGTCGTTCTATATTGATGTGCTACTGGGGAGCCGGCAAGCAGAAGTCTGAGGATTAACATGTAGACGTGAAGGTAACGTTTTGAAACTCTGGTTCGAAAGAGTAATGCTCATTTTTGATTCAGTTAGCCTCATTATGACGGACATTATAGATCCGGTGAGAAAGCCTCATTAAAGATCGCAGTCCAGGGGCTCCTGCTGCTGGATGTTGGGGTCATGGTTCGCAACCTACGAACGGATAAAAAACCGAAATTGTCTTGACAAAAAACAGGATATCAACCATAGGCGGAGGTATAAGTAGACTTGGAAGTCTGGGGGGGTGGGGGGGCACGGTCATTATTGCTGGGGGGGCAAGATGATGATGATGATTGGGAGGGTTTTGGCGCATGGCGCAGCTTGGCGGTCTTAACACTCCGACCGATTGAAATTACATAATTTCAATTATCAATTATACAATACATACAATACAAAATTTTTCAAAATAGAATGAATAACGCAATAAAAATTAATGCCCTGAATAAGTGAATGAAATGAATATACAATACAAATACATTAGAACATGTTATACACAAATGCAAAAATAATTCTTACTCAATAGGTAAAAAAAACACAAATAATTCTCACACTTCTTTTCAAAATTTTGCCACTGGGCAAACGTATATTTACAACTCTTATCTTTCCTTCGTTGCCATGGAACACTTCGGTGATCCTGGCAGTACTCCATTGAGTGCTTGGTAAATTGTCAACTTTTAACAGTACAGGCTTGTTTTTGAAACAAATAAGACACTCTTGTACTCATATTAGCCTCCTGCTAACTTCCTACAAAGATTTCTACCATTGATTGGCCAAAACTTTTGTCTCACATGATATAATAACGACTGTGCACCAATATGCAAATACTTTAAATGGTGGTATCTCAATATGATCATGGTGAGAGGATGGTTAGATGGCAATAACATGGGAAATTTACTGTTGGTATTTAGATCGGAATTCTGAAGTCTTCCACCAACTCTCAAAATACCATCATCATCCAAGAAACAGTTCAAGGAAGCTAACTTGGAGTTACCCTTTAGAGCCTCTCCCCTCTTAAGCCTTTCGATTTCTTCCTTAAACTCCAACCCTTGAATGATTTTTATCAGGAGATTTTCAGAAAATTGTATTTCCTGTCTCATTAAGTTACCTGCTCGTTTTTCACAAGATCTCAAATTATAGGCAAATCTTAATACAAAACTCAATATACGTAATATTGTGACGTAACTACTGTTAATTTTCAAGATATATTCAATGAGAGAACTCTTGGTAGTTAGAGTCAAAGACAAGTTAGTGTCCTCAAAATTACTGTTCGAATTTTGAGTTCTTTGGAGTACTCACTTTCAAACAGTTCGGTAACCACAGGTGGTGAGTCCTCATAAGCAAGCTCTTCTCTCATCAAGAATCTCGGTCCGGTCCACCATCTGTCATTGTGCAAAAGAGCGTCAGCACTGATGCCTCTGGTAACCAAATCGGCTGGGTTGTCCTTCCCAGGGCAGTGGAACCAACAGTTTTTTTCTGTCAAAGTTTGGATTTCGTTCACACGGTTTGCGACGAATGGTTTCCATCTTTTTACTGAACCCTTTATCCACAACAATACGATCTGTGAATCGGAATAGAAGTAGGTCTTACATGGTCTATTCCTTCTCACGACTTTCTCAATCTCGCAGGTCAATCTTGCCGCGAGTAGTGCTCCGAGTAACTCCAACCTCGGGAGAGAAAGGTTCTTCAGTGGCGCAACTCTGCTTTTGGAAGCAATCAGGTTCACGGAAATATGGTCCCTGAACCGGACTCTGAGGTACGCCGCTGCTCCGTAGGCTCTTTGACTGGCATCTGAAAAACAATGAATCTCTATTTCATTCGAGTCATCTTCAGAAAGATCAAGAATGACCCTCGGCACTTGTAGTTCGGATAGGTGGGGAAGTTCCGAACACCACTGAATCCATTTCTCCTTGACATCCGCTGGAAGCTCATCGTCCCATAGCAATTTTCGAAGCCACAGTTCTTGGAATAAACACTTCAGCCTAATCGTGTATGGGCTAAGAAGTCCAATGGGGTCGAAGATTCTACCTGCTGTTCGCAATAAGAAGCGTTTCGTATTTTTGTTTTGTTTCAGGAATTCCACAAGGTCCATGATATCCATGGCTAGATAATCATGAGAAGCATCCCATGACAATCCCAAAACCTTGTGCATGTTGATGCCGTCTGTATGCTGAGGATGGACGTCAAATCCCTCTTTCTTCCATAGATGAATCAGCCTAGGATCGTTAGATATACATTTACGAAGATTCATGTTGGCACCTCTCATGATCCCTCTAGTTTCACGAGAGACTCGCAATGCTTCTGTCACGCTGTCTTCTCCAGCCACTAGACCATCGACGTAAACACAGGTGTCGAGCACTTGAGTTGCAACTGGATAATTGTCGCGTTGTTTTTCTGTGTGTGTTTTGATCGTAGCAGCAAGTAAGAATGGGCTGGCATTGACGCCGAATAATACTCTTTTGAATCGAAACTCTTGCACGTTGGCATGATCGCTGATGCACCTTGCATTGGTGAATAGAAACCTCACTGCATCTCTTTCGTTTTCTGCAAGAGAAATCTGTAGAAATGCTTTTTCGACATCTGCAAGAAACGCGATTTTGTTGAGACGAAAGTACGTCAACAAATGAAAAATGTTCGCGTTTAAGTTTACACCTGTCCAAAGGCAGTCATTCAAGGACAGTTCACCTGGTTTGTGAGAGCTTGCATCGAATACAATTCTCATTTTTGTCGTGACGCTTTCTGCTCGAAATACTGCTTGATGTGGCAAGTAATATACTGGTTTTCCATCAGTGTTTTCCGCGTCTGGTACTTTCTCTATAATCCCTTGATCTAAGTAATTGTCTAGTACTTCACGATACTGAGCAAACATAATCGGATCGTACCGCATTCTCTTGAGAAGGCTCTGTAATCGTTTCTCTGCGACACTAAAGTTATCATTTAGCTCTATCCAATCTCTCTTCCATGGTATAACCTCATATCGTCCGTCTTTGAAACAGACTGTTTTGTCAAACAACTGTTTGGCCTCGTCGGTTTCCTTGAATTTAGGATCGTCCATTATCCCGATTGACTCCAGTTCCCAGAACTTCGCCAAACCCTTTTCAACCTCATCCCGATAACTCGTTAAATGGCAATGAAGATTGTTGTAGGTTACCGCATTCTGGAATGTCCCTGTTACTATCCAACCAAACACAGATGCTTGAAGTATGATAGGCTCATTTTTCAATTTTATTTGGTTGTTCTCCAATAACTCGTAAAATATTTCTGCACCCAGCAATGCGTCTATTTTTTGCGGAATATTGAAGTTGGGATCCGCGTAACTCAAGTTTCTAGGAAGTTCAACGCAGGTCAAATCCAAACGCTTTGACGGCGTTAAATCTGTTATCTTGGGAACAACTAAAAGATCGAGTTTTTTACTATAGTCCCCTTCGCGGTTAGCGATTAGCGTTGTTACTTTTTTCTTTATGTTCAGAATAGAGTCATTCAGTCCTGCAATAGGAACGTTTACAGTGTCTCTCCGAAGTTGTAAAGAGTCTGCCACCTCATTGCTGACAAAACTAACTTGAGAGCCGGCGTCGAGTAAAGCGCGTATTGGAAACATCCCACCAGCTGGCCTCTGAATGTAAACTATTGCTGTTGACAACAGAACGCATCCCCTTTTCTCGCTCGAATGTAAGCAATTGTCAACACTGGAAGATGCGGCACATGAGTCTGTCGTTTTCTCTTTCTTGGTCTCACAAGCCCCGATTTCTTTTCTTTCAGTGGGGGACTCATTTTGTTTTGGTTTTTGTGCATTCTCTCTATGGATTAACGAATGATGCTTCTTCCCACACATACGGCATCTCTTATCGCTGCCGCACTCGACTACTCTATGGGATTCCAGACAGTTAAAACACAGTTTTTTATTTTTTACTTCGTATATTCTCTCTTCAATAGAAAGGCTATGAAAAGTTCTACACTTATAAATTGGATGATTCTCTCCGCAAATGGGGCAGGAATTTTGCTTTGCATTCGCTTTGGCTATCAGACTTTCAGGTTTTGAAAATGAATCGAATTTAGATTTTGCGTAGGAAACTCGTTGAGTATTTTCAAGCACTTGGCTCCTTCTTTGCAAAAAGTCAACAAACTCTTCCCATTCGGGAATTTCCGTGTTTTTCAGCGACATTTCGTACTGCTTACGTGACTCACGGTCTAGCTTAGGCAAAATAGCATTAACAAGCAGTATCTCAGTTAGCTTATTCATCTCAAGGTTTACAAGTTTGAGCCCTCTGAGATGTCTCAGGATAGTATTCACCATTTTTCGAAGCTCTTTAGCAGATTCATGATGTATTTTCTCAAGGTTAAGAATAGCGTTGATATGTGTGTCAGCGATGAACCTTTTGTTCTCAAATCGCTTCTCTAATTCACCGAAAAGCGAGTCGAAGGTATCGTCGACCTTTTCGACAAGTTTCGCTTCCCCTCTTAACGAGGCTCGAAGATAGTGAAGTTTATGAGCTTCATTCAGTGATTCATTGTCTATAATTAAAGATTTGAACTCCGATTTGAATGAGCTCCACTCTTCCGGATTTCCCGAAAAACTCGGCAAAGGAATCTCCGGCAATTTTACGGTTGCAGGTTGAGCGACCTGATTATCTTCCGATTTGATTTTTAGTTTTGAAACTAAGCATTTTGAACGTACCTCTAATGCGTCTACGTTCGCCTCCATCTCCTCGATTTGGTCGAAGGCATCATCTAGTTGTGCGTCCGCTGGCAAGGCGGCGTATCCCTCTAGGAGTTCATCGATGCTCGTTCGAATGTCCTCAATTTTCACTAATTGTTGTAACAGCACAACATCAGTTTCTTCACTCGATTCATCAATGTTTTGTAATACCGACTGGACTCGTGTAATCCTCCTTTTGATCGCACCGCGAGTGCGGTTGAGTGTTGTCTGGTCCATCTTAATTTCGATTTCTCCGACTCGATGTTGACCAAAATGTTTAGACTCTGCTCAAGCAAGTGGACTGTATCTGAAGAAGGCTTTGAAAACTTAAACAACTTTATTCTTATGCTATTAGAACATTACTCAAGAGAGCGACGGAAGGCCCGTGCTCTTTCTCTCGTGCTAAGGCAGCAACTCTCCTCTACTCCCACGCAGTGGGAGGGTTTTGGCGCATGGCGCAGCTTGGCGGTCTTAACACAGAGGATCTGTGAAATCTGTCAAGAATTGGAAAAGCTGCAACGAATTCTTTGATGTGTACATTGAACTACAAAAATGAATTTTTTTAAATCTTTTTTTTTTCGATAATTATAAATAACGCAAATAATTATATTTATAATAATATTACTATTTTTTTCAAGGATAAAAAAATAAAAGAAAACGAAAAAATAACTGCCATCGGCTAAACGTAGCAAGAAATTACTTAACGGTAATTGTAATATAACTAATCAATACTTTTGAAGTCTTCATTAAATGACATCTGATTGTTGGTGCTATGTTAGCTCGATTGGGAGAGGCTCGGTATGAGATGCATAGGGACAATTCTCGAACGGACTGGGGGTTCGAATCCAACCTGCGCCAGAAGGTCATACTTTTTCCCCGTCTCTTCGAATAGCGCCACCTATCTTCTGAAAGTCGAACTATTTGCAAATGGTCATTTTTTTTGACGTTTCCAAAATGGACATAATGACCATTTTATCACGTCATGTTTGAGACATTTTATGACTTCCAAAAAACGTTTTTATTGACGTCAGGCGACAACTTGGGATGGGCCGGGATCCTCAAGAAAAGAGGGGGGGGGGGCTCAGAAAAATGAGAACCGATTCAAATTTTCGAGAACTCGCAAGGTAGGGCCTATTTTTCTGAGACCAATTAGCCTGAGGACCCATGATGGTCTTAAGACGACCCAGCATATACCCGCAAAAACTCCAGCCTAGGGGACCTTGCTGCAGGATGTGGTGACCATATGTATGGTGATATTGTTTTTAAGCTTAGACTGGAATTCTTTATTGAACATACCGGACAAATACACAATACACTACTACTAATACTTAGGGATACGTAAATTTCGTATTTACGAAATAACCGCGATAAATGCGAAATTCACGAGATAAATGCGAAACTTGCCAATTTTAACGAATAAATGTAAAAATTTGAATTTTTATTACTTTTCAGCGAAATCTCGATAATTTAAATTTTATCGTTAATTCTTCTGCGTGTTTCCAAACTACAATTGATAGCTTAACAGAATTCGAAACTAAATACGAAAATAAAGGATCTAGTATCAGACTCCACGCGCTACATGACTGCGTGTTTCAAATTATTAAAAACACTTCTTGGTGACAACATTTTGCACTAAGCAATGCTGGGCGCATAAAGTGAATCTTGTGGGTGACGCATTCATTAAAGAATTCAAAGAATTTAATTCTGTTGTGGCCAAGACGAAGATAACTTTTTGCACTCAAAAAAATGAGCAGCGCGTATTTTAGCTACCACTATCACTGTATAAGTAGGCTATTACTGGCAGCAAAATTCTTCCCGACGCCTGTAGTAACGAAGCAGAACATTCGTGGTTAAAAGGTGTCATCCATCTAAGCGAATATCATATATTGCTGCTTTTCTCAATAAATATGAAGACAACTAGCTATAATACCCCGGCGCTGCCCGGGTTTTCTTCAATGAGGCTGTTTGGATCACGTGATATCTCGCCCTGCTCTGATTAAATTTTAAAATAGCCCATCGTTCACGTCGGGTCCCATTTGGTTTATATGCAAAATTTGGTGACAATCGATCTAAAATTGTAGATTTGTATAGAGAACACACACTTTTTTATATTTTTTATATATATACACACAATTTTATATATATAGATTACTCCAGCATAAGTTTCTGAAGTTTTGACAATGAAATTCTAGCTCCTAAAATACGG
The DNA here is from genome assembly GCF_987345545.1 of Pholcus phalangioides. Classification (NCBI taxonomy): domain Eukaryota; kingdom Metazoa; phylum Arthropoda; class Arachnida; order Araneae; family Pholcidae; genus Pholcus; species Pholcus phalangioides. The sequence continues at coordinate 44,119,365 of NW_028301603.1, read as the reverse complement.
GTTCAGTTGACTTTCGTTTCCGAGTTCTGTAGGAAAATTATGCTAATCGATAATTTTTTTTTTTTGAAAGGATCAAACTTTCCTTTTGCGCATATTTTGTGAAGTAAGTTAGTAGATTTGAAATCCTTTGATCTCAAATTTCAAGGGTATTTTTACGAGAAAAAAAAATTGACAAATGTGTACAGCAGAGTCTCGCTTATCCGACATAAACGGGCCGGCAGAACGTCGAATAATACGGAGGTGTTGAGAAAAAGCCTATTAAAGGTCAAACTATATTATAATTTTGCACATTACGAACCTAATAATCAGGTTTACAGCAAAACAGAAAAAATTTAGTGAGAAAATGAACTTACAGTTACAGAATATTTTAAAGTCAAATCATCACAGGACTGAACTTAAAAAAGTTCAGTCCTGTGATGATTTAGAAAATCTTTTCATCGTAGTCTGCTTTCCTGACGAGTGTTGTTTCTTCGCTGCCAAATCTCGCCATCTTTTCAGCGTGATTATGTCGATTCCTGTAGCTCTGTAGCTTCTTTTAGAAAGCACAACTGCCAAATACTGCTAAAATCATGGAAAATTGCCAATGTCGGGAAATGAATGTTAACTCAGATGATTCGTTCCACAGTTATTCATTCACATAAAAATGACTAATAAAAACAGCATTTCATCAATAGTTTACAATACAATAATAACTTAATAAATAATGCAATAACACCATAAAACAAATATACAATACACGATAATTTTATAAATTTACCTATATAGTGGAACTTCTGTTAACGAGCAATTCGCATAACGAGCAAAAATTTTGTACAAATTTTGATTCGATTAATGAGTGACGATTCGCATTACGAGCAAAAATTGTGCGCTTTGTTTATTTGTTTTCACGTTATCGCAACTGAGCTGATGGGTTTTTCGATCATTTGAGTCGCACCACGGTCATTTTCTGCACACGAGGGTTAATTAGACCGGGCCCTACAATTTATTGCTTTCGAACGGCAGCCTTTTTTTACTGACCGACGGGGTGGTGCGCTAACTCCTCGATGTGGGATTCCCTGCGGTAGCAATCTTTTTCTGCGATCATATCGTCGTTTCTGTTGTATTCCCGTCTCAGGAAGATTTCTGACAAAGACGAATCGGGTATCGAACTCGCGACATCTCTAAACATCCCTTTGGTACTTCAGGTTAGTATCTTATCGACCTGGGCCAATGGTTTCTCGCTTTCATCCACAGAAGTGCTGTGAAATTGTGGGTAATATTCTCCCCTACGGTCTTCGGTCAGAGTGACTAACTCGAAAAATTAACACCCTCTACACTTTCATCGTGACTGTTTACGATGTGAAAGTAGATGTAGCATTGTAACCACGCGTATGTGCGCTTGAAGTTTTTAAATTATACTTGGAGAAAAACTTTGGGCTGATTGCATTATTGACCGTGACTTTGACGGGCTAGCTCATGAACAAGGGCCAGCATTTCCGAAGATATTGTATCCTTGGGGAAGACCATGAGACTAGAGGTGCACGAGCCCGACATTCAAGAACTAGTGGAGGAACATGGTCATATCCACAGACGATCTGATGGATCTCCATTGCGCGCAAGAGCAAGAGCTTATTATGGTCTCGTCTGAGAAAGACGAAGAGAGAAATGAGAAGTCCCTCACTCTTTCAAATGAGATTAAGAGATATGTAGAACGTGGAAATCTGTGCAAAACTTTGCAGAAGAGATCCATCCCAAATAAAGCCGTAGCAGTGCGAATAATAAATCTGTCCAACGATAGTGCGAATTCCCATTTACGAAAAAACCAAAAAAAAGAGGCAAAAGCAAGTGTCATAGAGTTCCTCCATACGGTGGCGTCACCAGACTGGTACTACGGTGGAATTTCTGGAAAATCCGATGTCTCTTCAAAAATGATGGGAGGAATAAAGAGAGGGCAGAGTTATTGTTGCTTTATCCTCAATGCGAGTTTCTTATTTGTGAAAAATTGTAAATAGCTGTTTTATGTGAATTAATCTGTGACGTCCTGAAAATTAGTTCATCCTTTGCTTATTTCAAGAAATTATGAGAAATTATCCGAAACAATAGATTGGTTAGATGCTTGGGAAGCAATGGGTTGTGAAAAGGGGAAATTGACAGAAGAGACTCATTCTGCTCTAAGGTTAACTACGTATTCGCTGATTGAAATTTGTAAATATTGTTTCGATGAGTTGAAAATGGCATATGTACTTTTAGGGAAATTCCAAACAGATTGCTTAGAGTCTCGCTTTAGCAAATATAGACAATTCAGTGGAGAACAGTACAATGTCTCTTTAAGGCAAGTATTTGAGGTAAAAAAAAATTACTTAATGAAAAAACGTTGTTGTGGAAGCTGGATTTCTAGATAATGAGGTAGTGGAAAAAAATTGTTCTCATTCCAGTCTCATTGATGTTGATTGTTTTAATGTTTCTGTATCAGATGAAGATTTAGAAAGCTCTGTTGAAAAGCTTCCTGTGATTGCTTGCATAGGTGGATGTTGTGTGAGGAAATGTGTTAAAGAAGTTAAATGTGAGAATTGTATAAAAGCATTAATTGTGAATGACTTATCATCATTCTATCACCACTCTTTGATAAATGCCATTGATCGTGGGAAAATTGTGCATCCAGAAAATATTTTTGTGGATGCTCTACTCTTTAATTATATTGTTGTTGATAAGCTCTACACTTTTTTGAGGAAGAGTTTTTAAAGATGATGATCACAGGAGAATAGCACATGAAATAACGTATAATTTATTGATTGAAAGGGAAATTTTTCCACCTTAAAGATGTGAAAAACATTCTATGGATAATAATATAAAGTCAATTCTATGAGCATCTATTAATGCATACTTGAACAATTTCTGTAATAAAAAGAATGTCTTGCTTGTAATGAATTCAAAATAAAAGTAGAAAACAATCCCAAGTGAAAGATATTAGAAAAATGCAAACACTTTCCAAGTAGTTTAAGAAGTATCCAACGATGAAGACAACAAGGAGAAAGCTGTGAATTCCTAAATGTGTTTAGACACACGATTGGTGTCGTTTTCAGAGCTAGGAACTAATGGCTTTTGCTTTACTATTTGCCTTTATCGTTAATTCCTTCTTCAATTATGCTTATCAGGCAAAGAATCATTATTTGTTCATACTATCCAAATACGTTTTTATTTTTTCAAATATTTTGCAGAGAGGCTGTGGAGCCAATGCGAAACAGCCTATGCACTTTCGAAACATGACCATTAAATGAACAAATTTTTCTTAATGCAATATCCTGGGATTTGGAAGGGAGACATCAAGTTTCAATTTAATTTATTTATATATTGTCTCCCTTATGCCAGAAATACGAATGTGAAATTTGTTTTTGGGTTTATCAGCTGGTCGGACCATTTTTTTGCAAAGTTTTGCTAGAAATATTAGAATGTGTATCCCATATTGAGGGGAATAAAACATGAATTATTTGGGTAGAGTTTAACTATCAAACGTCATTTCCTAACCTTTTGAAATTTACACATTTATGTTTCTGGCGTAAGAGGAACGATATTGTATTGCAACATGAGTATTTTCGTGTTAAATTCCGATATCTTTCATGAAACGTACCACAAATGATCAAGATGAATTTTATTCATAATCACTGACATTCATGAAAAATAAATTTTGATTTTTTGAATGTTACTTTCTTCGAATGTTTATTTTTGTATACATATTGGATTTTCTTATGTTAATGAAATGATTTGCAATCATGTAAAATGAAGCTGTCTCAAGCATATAAATAAACGTTTTCCTAATTGCACATTATGGTATATTTTATTGATTGCTGTGAAATATTGTTAAGAAACAAAGAAGAAATTTCATTTTTTTTTTCAGCTTTCTAGTTTTGGAAAATAAGAGTTTTGAGAATCCTTGCTTTTCTTAAACGTGTTTCATAGGAAGTTATACATGTGTGATCCAACTTGGATTCTTTTCTTTAATTTATTTATATTCTGGCCAGTTCTCAATGAATGGACAAGTAAAATATTGGGGTGACTAAAATATAGATCTATGAAATCATCTTCTCAGTAAAAAGAAAATTGAATGGTAAAAATTATAATCTCATCAATGACGGAAAAAGTAATTGAGAAAAAAAAACAAACAAATGGAGCGCGCTATTTCTTTAAGTAAATCTTTAACGTATATATACTGTAGTTAAAAAAAATATTTCAACGTTTTGACAAAAAATTCTGACTGGTTTCGTAATTCAATCTTCAGGGAGAAAAAAAAATCAAAAATATTCTCACAATATCTGATAGGATAGTTAGGCGAGGTCGTGGTTTAGCATTACTTCTTGTGACGTCACAACCCTACGCAAAGGTCGGTTATCTAGGTCAGTGGTCTCAACCGGGGGCCATATGGCCTCAGGTGGGCCCTAGGATATTCCAGGGGGGGGGGCACGGATGAAAATCTTGCAAAACGGGAGCCACGGCTACTGATACGGGGGCCACGATGAAAAAAGTTTGTGAAATTAAATTTTTTTAGTCACTGACTAAAAAATTTAATTTCAAACAAAATGCATAGAATATATTTTTCGCAATTTTTCCACTATTTGAGTAACATTAACATGAGGAAGGAAATAAAAAAAGTGTTGCATGTAATCTCGGTGGGTTTACGACTTAACTGGTGGGTTACTCCTCGGGGTGACAGTAGGCCCTGACACAAACTATAGAAGAGGTTTAAGCAAAATGGAGTAACTGTAAAGACAGAAAATGTGTGTTTGAAGACTTTTCATTCAAAGAGGGCTGCCATAAAGAAAGCAGACAAAGATTTGTTGACCATTCATTGACATTCTTTTGAGTGCTGGTAGTAAATTTTTTTTTTATTTTTTAAACGTGATCTTCACGTATTCCCAAGGGATCAGCATGATCCGTCCAGGGAATTTGTTAGTGTTAGTAGACATCCATGCCCGAAACGGGATTCGAACCCAGACCTGCACAGTGAGAAGCTAGTTCCCTAACCACTGGACTGCCAGGCGGCAAAATCCAAGAAGTAGACGGGTGGAAAATGAAAGCTTGTAAAAAAAACCCCATCGTTTTTATGCAATTACAGATGGATAGCCATCTAGTTTAGCACAAAGCTTTATGAATTTTTTTTTTGGGAGGGGGGGGGGGTGGCAACCCATTGCCTCTGCTGAAAAGAAATAAAGTCGAATTCAGTTATAACGAACTCCAAGAGACCAAATCATACATGGGGGAAAAATACCCGCGAAATTAAATTTTTTAAAACTACATTGCTGTATAACTCAAGAAACTGTAATTGCATAAATTTACTGTTGTTTTAATCGCAAGTGTTCATATGCCATTCATTTCAATTGAACAGGAAAAACGTGATTTTAAACATATTTAAGACGGTCTTAACGTAATTTGGTTTGTGGATTGGTTTCTATATGCAATAAAAGCAGATAATGTATTGGGACTTCCTCTAAGATTAATACCACATATTTAAAGTTTTTTTAATCGATACTGTAATGCTTCCTATTAACTGCCTTACTACATAAGCCTGCTGCTGGCCTACTACTGGCCTGCAACATCCGAAATAATTTCAATGCAATTTTCCTATCCTGCAATAACAATGTTGTGGACATTAGACAAAAAAAATTCTAAATGGACGTATGACCACATTTAAAGCAATTTAAATCCGTTTATTTGAGACTCACTGTGTCTGCTGATTTCTCAGAAAAGTGTAATAAATTCTCACGTAAGTCTTCACTTTGAAATGTCCATAACCGGTTCAATGCGTCTCTTTGTATCTGTCAACCTAAAATTTATGGTTTTTAGTGTTGATAATACGCATACAAAACCAATTCAGCGACGCATTTTTCACAATCTGCTAAAACCTCGTGGATTTGATAGTTGGAAATGATATCTAAATGCCAAAGATTTGGAGTTCGAGTCAAAATGAAAATGTCAAATAATTTAAATGTTCTTCGTACAAATGAAATATTTTAATATTGAAAGCTATAAATAGAGATTAATCGTGACCGTAGTCAAACGTCTCATAAATGTGAAACTTTGACATAAAACTGGGAATGAGGCGCGAATCTCCTTGCTCACAAGTGGAATTTCAAGGCATTTACGCACAACCGAGCCCCGCTTGGCCATTTTTATTTTTTTCTCCCCCACCCTTTCTTCCTCTTGTTTCCTTCCTAAATTTATAAAAGTAAAATGACATAATCATTATAAAAAGACCGCAAAAGAAATGCAAAAGCTCAATTACTTTAGTTTAGTGGAAAAATAACAGATTTTTTTTTTGGGGGGGAATACAGTCGAACCCCATTATAATGAACACCAAGAGAACGGAGTAATAAAGACATTTCGTTACAAAGGAATTTTAGATTTTTATATTGTTCCTATGTAAACATTTGTGTTTTTCTTCGTTCTCGTGAGTTTTACTTAGCGTGTTGTTTATTTTTGGGTCATATTCTGCGGTGTTTTTCTTTTTTCTAACGCACGTTGGATTGCGAGATAAGTGGTTTTTTTTATTATATTGCTCTACATGCATATTTTTATGGGCATCTTTTTCTCAGCCACCTCGTTGGGCATTTTGCCTATAACGGTATTCGTTAAAACGGGAGTCGATTGTATTTCGTCTCAAACTTTTTTTACGTGCAGGCTGCATGGGTAACAGGGCGTATGACATTTTACTGGCGAGCCGTTGGTCTTGAAGACATACCCAACTAGAAAAAGTATCCAAATCACGTGTCCAACTCAGATATGTCATTCATGTTGTAAGGGGTTGTATAGTTATAAAATAAAAAAAAACTTTTTATACCATCCCCGTGTGCCAAAGAATCCAATCCTCGCATTTAATGCTGTTTTTTTTCCATCTGGAAGCATGGAGTAAAGAATACAAGGAGGTGACATCAGGCACTAAAATTGAAGCCGTTGTGGCAACCCTATGGGCTGACAAGTAAGCCCAAACAAACCGCTCTTTTCCCTATACTTAGCATGTGTTTTGCCGGATCTAATTCTCTTAAAATATTAATAACTAAATAAATTTAAGCACAATGACTGTTTAATGCGTCTTCAGGTAATCTACATTATCCGATAAAGGGGAAAGATAAAAGTTTATCCTTGTATAAGGGGTTTTTATATTTTTAATTTATTTTTGAAAGGGGAAGATCATTTTTCACTCTCAATTCGTCATACGTTCAGTGCCTTCAATTTATTTTAAAAATTCGATGTATCACATTGATGTCTATGGAAATATGATTGATTAAAATCATATGAAGCTCCAATAAAATGCAATTTTCATAATTTTTTCTTTTAACTGCTTATTTTGCCTTTTTGCTTCGTTTATCATTATCATAGATCCGGGACATTTCGAAAGTGTTTGAGGCCCGTGGGCGCTCGTCTTAAGCTTTACATGAGCAATTTTGATTTTTGAATCAATCCTGAGTTGCTCGAGCACCTTCTGACAGGGCCACCCGAGGCAAACAGCATTTTGCCGCCCCCGTACCTCAAAGTACTGGAAGTGCTCGTGCGTCCTCCGCCACTGTGTATTTATGGTTTTGCTGCCTGTAGGCTGTACAAATTTCGCCACCCTTCTTCCGTTCCACTCTCATATTCTTGAATACGTATTACTGAAATATATGCCGCCCATCCGATCCGCTATGTAGTTGTAGTATTGAGAAAAAAATCATTAAAAATAAAAAAAAATTTTTACGAGCCGCGATAAGTCATCTCTCTGGCCTATAGTATTTAGAAAAATAATCACTTGGGCTGGATTTTTCCCCTCTTCATTTTGTACCTATTACTTTGCTTTTAAAGTGGTATGTGTACGAAAATTTGAAAAAAAAACCAGTTTCGAATTGAATTTGAAATCTAAAATTGTCTGTGCTCGAGTTTTTTTTTTGTTCTACCTGGACTGGAAGTATTTCTACAATATTTTAATATAAACAGCTGAAAGGCATTATATATGCTAATGTTTTGCATGTATAATGTTTTTCGGAAAAAAAATAAAGTAAGATTTTCTCAAACACCGCTTGTTCAAGTGTCTTTAAACATTGTGTCTCTCTCAGCACTGAGGTATTACATGCTTTGGCATAATATTTTTAAAATTAAAATGCCGAGAAGGAATTTTGGGGCACAAGATATGGGTAAATTTTGGTTATTTTTGCAAAAGGTTCCATGTTGTTGAAGTTAATATTCGAAAACAAATAACAACTAAAATTGTAAAAGCTCTCGTTCGATTGTATAAATATATCCACAGAATTTGAGGGAAAAAAAATCGAGTTCTTAAAGTGAATAGTAAATTTTTAAATGATTTAAAAAATCATTTAAAAATTAGGGAAGCTACGGTTTGTTTGGGCTTACTTGGTCCCTTTAATAGAGCGATCACTGGCTTCATCTGGAAACCCTGATTCCCGATGCTTTCTCAACGGACGCACTGGAGAAACTGGAGAAACCGCGAGACAGCCAGGCTCTGTCGCAAGAAGCAACGTAAGCACTTCGTCCCCCCCGGAGGGGGGGGGGAAACAGGGCATCTCCAGTGAAACCAAAATTTATTGATACGTCAAAGATTACATATAGTGCAAGGAAATCAAAAATTATGTAAATCGAAAAATCAAATTAATCAAGTTAAAGTAAAGAGCAACGGGCACGGATAATAAATAATCATGGAAAGTTGTATAAAAATCGTATCGCAAAAGGCGCAATCAGAAATTTGATTGATCAAGGATTGTATCAAATGACAAGAAGGGCAGAGCATCTCATTGCGCTCGGGCAGTTCAATACAGTCAGTCTGATTTCTCCGAGACGTCATTAATTAGGTTTGGAATTCATCCTGCTCCTCGCTCGCAAACAGTGCCACCAGCGCACTGTCAGGGTGAAGACGCGGCGATCTCCTTAACGGCGCTGGTACCGGAGTTGCAGGAGCTGGAGGAGACGGATCCCTTATCTTCTCGGGATGTTCCTCAAGGAATTTCACCATTTTTCTTATCTTTTCCTTTGATTCCTCTCGACGTAGTATGCCAAGCATCCATGGTCTGTGTAGATGGGCAGCCGACGAACAGAAGTGAAAGGACAACGGACGCACTGGTCACGTCACCTCCTGTTATTCTTTCCTCCGTGAACTGGAAGTATGCCTCTAGGACCAATGGTTCGCCAGTAAAATGAAATATGCCCCGTTACCTATGCGCCCTGTATATTAAACATAGTACGGACTGCTACGTGAAATATTGTGTTGTGTTTAAGCCAACTCACACGTTGCTTCGTTCGCCTGCGAGAGAGCGGCCACATTATGAACCAAAAAGCCACTTGAAGGTAGCATTTGCAGCGAATTCACAATGGCACTGACAATTTTAAGGGAATTAAAATTAATTTAACACTCTAGAATACACTTTAAGACATTCATTTTTAAAAATATTGTTGGTGCTGCTACCTACTTTCAAAATTAGAAGTGCCTTATGTAGTCATGACGATGCTCAGGTATAAAAAACTAAATTCTTCATTCAGTTTTGCTCCTCATGAACATAAGCTTATAAACTGACCAGAAAGATCAAACTTCCAGTTCAGTAATTTTTTCAAGACCCAAAGAGTCATCCAAAACAAAGGACCTCCACACAAGCAGACGACAGGCATGATCGTAAAAAGTGAATTCTTCCACACTCCACTTTATAGTAATGTGCTGCCATCTAATCTCAAATTTGAAAGTGACTCATGTGGTGACGATGAAGTTTAAAGTAAAAAAACGATATTCTTCATTCTGCTCAGTTCCTTATAAGCAAAGCTCGTGAACTGAACTGGAAATTTAAACTGAAAGTTCGGTTATTTTATTTGAGCATAAGGAGACGTCCAAAACAAAGAACCTCTTAATGAGCAGACGACAGACAAGAAGTCGATTTGTTCGGTTCCCTACAAGCTAAGCTCACAAACAGAACTGGAAGTTCGAACTGCCAGCTCAGTAATTTTTTCAGGACACAAGGAGACGCCCAAAACAAGTAACCTGGAGAGAAGCAGATGACAGAGATTATATTACTAGAGGGAGCATTCAGCCACCGCGACTGCAGCGACATCCAATGCGAGGAAATCACGTGACCCGGTGAAAACAAGCTTCCCGCCTGGCAATTTGCCCATAGAAATGTACAGTTCGGTCTCTAAATATTGCGTTTTGAACATTTAAAAAAAGGATAGAGAACTCATCTAAGGATGAAAAAAGATTAAATTATTTATTTCATTAATACCGGAATCATTTCTTGAATTTTCGTTCATCATTTCTTGAATTTTCATTCATCATTTCTTGAATTTTTATTCATCAATTCTGGATTTTCCTTCATTAATTCTGAAATTTTCCTTCATTAATTTTGGAATTTTCCTCCATTATTTCTTGAATATTCTTTCATCAATTCTAGAATTATTTTCTTTATTAATTATTATTTCTTTCATTACTTCTGAAATAATTGCTTTCATCAATTCTGGATTTGTTTCTTTCATTAATGCTGAAATTATTTCTTTCATTAATGCTGGAATTATTTCTTTCATTAATGCTGGAATTATTTCTTTTATTAATGCTGGAATTATTTCTGTCATTGATTCTGAAATTATATCTCATTGATTCTGAAATTATATCTCATTGATTCTGAAATTATATCTCATTGATTCTGAAATTATATCTCATTGATTCTGAAATTATTTCTTTTATTAATGCTGGAATTATTTCTGTCATTGATTCTGAAATTATATCTCATTGATTCTGAAATTATATCTCATTGATTCTGAAATTATATCTCATTAATTCTGAAATTATATCTCATTAATTCTGGAATTGTCTCTTTCATTAATGTAGGAATTATCTCTTTCCTTCATTCTGGAATATTATCTTTCATTAATTTTATTATTATCTTTTTCATTAATTCTGGAATTATCACTTTTATCGATGCTGTAATTATCTCTTACATTAATTCTAGAATATTTTCTTTCATTAATGAAATGCTGAAATTATAACTTTCATTAATTTTGGAATCATCTCGTCGATGCTGAAATTATAACTTTCATTAATTTTGGAATCATCTCGTCGATGCTGAAATTATTTTTTCATTTATTGTTTTAACCTTCTACTTATGCCATAGGGGTCATTCAAGTATTACGTTAGCATCGACGGGGGGGGGGGGAGGGGGTTTCCGATTTGCTGACTTTTGATGACAAGGGGGTGGGGTTTGAAGGTTGCTTATGTCATCAACCACCCCTTTTTGAAGATATGAAATATTCTAAGCTGCTGACGAAATTTTGCTGACAAGGGGGGAGGGGGTCATAAATGGCTGAAAATCTGCTTACGTAATACTTGAATGTTGAATGGTCCCATAAGAAAATAACAGGGGATCGTGTTTGTTTTCACCGAGTTACGTGATGTTCCGACGAAAGATGTTGGGGGACTCAGCACTGCCAAGGCGGAGACCGCTGACGTCATACTCTCTCCGGACGGGGCTAAGCGAGAAAGAGTAGCCCCGAAACCGAAACCGAAAACCATAATTGGTGAGACAGGGTTCCAATGGGTAGTTATAACCCATCAAAACCCCTTCATCATGACTCTGCCAATTCCTGTTGCAGTAGTGAGCTTTGCAAATGAAAAGAAAATAAAGATCAACGAGGTGGGTGAAAGACTTAAGTTCACCTGAGACCCAAAGTAGCAAAAAAAAATTTTTTTTTGATAAATAAGTACTTGAGAATATTCCTGACTATTACACTGTTCCAGTGCAATTTGCTTTCACAAGACATATCTCACAAGGATAAAATTGAATATCACGAAAAAATGCGGGTAGTAAAAATGATTAAATGTATTTACAATTCCCCCCCCCCCTTCAAACAGGAATCTCATCAGGGCCAAGGTGAGTACGCTCACCGCATAATTATAATTATATGAGTATTAATATATATAAATAGATGTACCGACATGCAGCATCACCTCGTTTTCAAGAGCAATGTGCAATGTTACTTCGTACAATGTTCACAGACCTGGCAGCGCAGGCCTGGGCATATGAAGAAAATTTTTTGGTCTTTTGAGACGTGCTTTATCTCTGCTGTCATATGAGGAAATCTCCATGAGATGTGGAATTTCAGAGTTGCTAAGTTTATCGTATAGTTTTTTCGCTAGCTTCTTAGCATAAGATGTTACATCAGTCACTCCAGAATCCTTTCTGATGTTGACGTTTCTGACAAACCATGGTAAACCGGTGTAACGCCTCAGGATTTTATTTTGAAATCTTTCCAATGCGGTGATATTCATCCTCCCTGAAAACAGCCAGACAGGTGCTGCATACAACAGTATCGGTCTGATCGCCATCTTGTACAATATAATTTTATTTCGAACTGAAAGTGGCAACTGGGAAGTCGTTCATGTGAAAATTGTGTAGGATGGGATCTAACACACTTCCCTGCGCTATTGATGAACGAATCTGTCTGGAATTAGATATTGAGTCATTTATCTGTACTCGGAAAGAACGCGAGTCGAGATAATTGCTCACAAATTTAATGATGTTGTATGGCATTCCCATGCGAATCATCTTAAGCAGTAGCCCATTATGCCAGACCTTGTCAAAAGATTTCTTTAAGTCAAAGAAGGCCACTGCTGCAGTATCTTTAAAAATTTTGGCTTCTTGGATTCGTTCTACGAAGCGTAATAGTTGAGTGGTGGTCGAGTGCCCGCAGCGGAACCCGTGCTGCTCTGGACCGATAATGTTGTTATCTTCAATGAATTTATGTAATCTGTTAGCCACCACTCTCTCAAAAAGTTTTCCTAGAGAACTAAGGAGTGAGATTGGGTGCCAATTTTGCGGATGATGTAAATCTTACCCAGCCTTAGGGAGAACCTTAATTTTAGCAAGTTTCCATTCTGCCGGGAAGTGATTTGTTCGAAGCAACTCATTGAATATATTGACCAATTGGTGAACTATGTTTTCGGGAAGATTCTTAAGAGTGTTGTTTGTGATGGCGTCCTGACCAGGTGACTTTTTCTTTTTAAGGTTTTTAATAACAGACTTTACTTCATCAATGTCTGTTGGAAATAAAGCTGAAGGTTGTTCTGGAAGAATATCTCTAAAGTATACCTGAACTTCTCTATCGACATTGGCTATAACTTGAGGAGGAGCGTTGTCACATGGAGAGAACTGCCTCTCATACGTGTCGGCAAAAACCTCTGCTTTGTCACTATCACTATATGCTGTTCCGCCTATGCCAATAATCGGAAGAATCCTCGAATAAGAGGGCTTGCATGTTTTATATACTTTATATAACGTGCCATCAGCACAGTTTGCCTCTCGCAAAAAACTTAATAACTTTCGCTCATAAATTCTCTGATCTCTCTAGATACATCTCTTTTTAAAGATCTGTATCTATTTTGGTAATACGGATTTAGCGTACGTTGCCATTTCCTCCTAAATTTATTTTTTAATTTGATGCGTTCCTTAATCCAGCGGGGAATGCCCAGTGGATTATTAGTCGGAGCATCTCGGGTGGATTCCTTTGCAGTATTAGTAATGGTTTCTGTGAGAAGCAATAGTTCAGATTCAATTTGGTCAATATTGCTAACCGTGGAGGAAGGCAAGGTGACTCTGGCCAGCTTTCGCTTAAATAATGGCCACATCACAATTTTCTTGGGTTTACATATAAAAGAGATATTGAAATCCGCTACCAGAAATATAGGGTTGTGATCAGAGTCTGTGACTGGTTGAACATGAACCGACATTGCAAATGTAAGGTTCTTAGCAAGCGCTATATCAAGAATATCAGGTGTCTGGTCAGCCTGGTCAGGAAAATGAGTAGGTGTGTATGGCGCATAAGGTTGTATACTCTTCCTGATACAAAAATTTTCGAGCACTCTACCTTGAGTGTTTGTAGAGTACGAGTTCCACAGAAAGGATTTTGCATTCGTGTCGCCACACATGATCACGGGATATTGACAGTTGAAAAACTCGTTAAAGAGTGGAATGTCTATTGTGTTTCTCGGAGGTTTATAGCACACTCCCATCCTAATTTTTTGATTGTTTACAAAAATCTCTATGGCTATTACCTCACATTGTGATGAGGGAGGTAGCTGAATAATATCATAATTTATACGTCGTTTCACATAGATAGCTACTCCTCCCCCAGGACCAAAACTTCTATCCTGTCTGATACAGTCGTAATTTGCCACTTTTGCAGTGTGATAAGGAGTAACCCCGCTCTCCGGAAGCTTGATTTATATACTGTTGGTGCTGCTATCTAATTTCGAAATTTCAGGCAACTCGTGCGATGATGGAAGGGAGAGTTTTTTTTTTTTTTGGCATAAAATTTTTTTATGAGACGAAAATTTTGGTAACAAAATTTGTACATTTGCAAGAATCGATTTTATGTAGAAAAAATAAATATTTCTTTCCACAAAAACATTCGGACAATATGGATGATCGAACAAATAAGTGAAAATACGGATTATGTGGTCTTCAGATAGGGTTACCAGATTTTAAACTGAAAAATGAGGACGTCTGGTGCGAACCTTAGGCAGTGCCGTCTTAACGCATGCTTCCTCCACCCCGGGCCGTGACCGAAGGGCCTCAAGGGAAGAGGTGCCTCAGAAAAACGAGACATAGTTGAATTTTTTAGGTAGGACCTCCAAAAAATCCCTTGGCTCGAGGGCCCATGATGCTCTTATGACAATCCTGCGTGTCAGCTTCTCTCTTGTGGGGCTCATGGAATTCCAGTACTTGATTCCTTTACTTCTATTAATTTGCATTAATTAAACAAAAGCAGCAATAAAAGATTCGAAAAATGATCAAAGTTATCGAATTGCAACATATATTTGATTAAGAGATGATGAAGCGCTTTATAATGTATATAAACAAGTCAATTAGATCAATACAAAAAAAAAGCTATAAATTCCAAACAGCAGAAGAACTTTGCATATTTCTCCCTGATTATGAGCTAGAAATATTTCAAATCTACAGATCACATTGTTATACCATATCACAATTTAATGATGAATTGGAGTTTTACATGTTAAATTCGAAAAGTAATACATTAATAGTGGGAGACATAAATATTAATCTTTATGGAGAAGACATAGAAACATCAAAATATCTTGATATAATGGCATTAAATGGATTTCATCCATTACATGAAAACGTAACTAGAGAAGGAAATGGAACTAAAACATGTATTGACCATGCTTTCTATAGAACCAAACAAACAACCACACAAGAATTCACTGTTTACAAAACACAAGTCACTGACCATTACCCAATTATAGGTTACATCAATTTTTTGGAAAGGAATATAAAAATCAACAGAACAAATGAACAAATAACGATAATAAATTATGAAAAATTTGAAAAATTCATTTCAAATTTGAATTTAACGACTATTATTGAAGAGAGTAATACTCAAAATAAATACAAGTGGTTCATGGATGTGATAACATTAAACTCGAACTTATGGTCTAAAACAGTTAAAAAAAATCCAAAAAAATCCAAGAAAAAATGGATCACCAAGGAAATTATAGATAGAATAAATTACAAAGAAAAGTTGTACAAAAAATACAAAAAATATCCAAATATAGTATCCTTTGAAATAGAATACAAGAACTATGACAAAGAATTAAAAAAACTCATAAAAACCACAAAACTGAAGTACATTAAGAACAATTTCAACACTTGTGAAAGTAATAAAAGGCTGCAATGGAAATGTATAAATGAAACCATTTTGAACAAAAATATTAACAACAAATTACCAGAATTCCAATGTGCTTCAGATATGGCTGAAAGATTCAATGTCGATTTCATAAACAGAAATTTGGAGGATGTAGAAGAAAATGAACATTATTTTTGCACAGCACAAACAAATAATAATAATGGAAGTAATTCTATGTTTTATTTTGAAACCACTGATGCAATAATAAATGATGTGATTAAAGAAATGAAAGAAAACAAATCAAGTGGGTACGATAAAATTACCCCTAAAATGATTAAAATTATTTCAACATACCATTTAGACGTAGTAAGAAATCTCATAAATTCATCAATATCAAATGGACTTTTTTATCCGGAACTCAAATATTCCTTGGTACATCCAATTTACAAAAAAGGAGATGCAACCGATTTAATAAATTACAGACCAATTTCTATTCTACCTGTTTTTTCAAAAGTTATGGAAAAATGTATGAAAAAACAACTTCTAAATTTCTTAAATCATCAAAAATTTTTTGCCACCAACCAATACGGATTCCAAAAGAAAAAAAATACAGAAATGGCTATAATTGATTTATGTAATCGTTTAAACAATGGATATAACTTAAACAAATACTCAATAACCGTATTCCTAGATCTTAAACGAGCCTTTGATTACGTTGACCTTAATATCCTAACTAAGAAACTTTACTCAGCTGGCATCCGTGGTAATATATTGAAATGGTTTGAAACATATTATTACAATAGACAACAAGCAGTTAAAATAAATGAAAAAATTAGTACATTCTTGGAAGTAAAAAAAGGCGTACCTCAGGGATCAGTTCTGGGACCTGTACTTTTCCTCATATATATAAACGAATTTTGTAAACTAGAACTAAATGGAAACTTAATATCTTTTGCCGATGATACAGTACTGTATGTAGAAGAGATGGAAATGGAAAATTTATTAAAAAAAGTAGAAGAAGACCTTTTCAAAATAAATAGTTGGCTAAGTAAAAACAAACTGCAAATAAATATTCAAAAAACTAAATATTTTTGCTTAAAGACAAAAAACATAAATAATTTTAATAATATACATATAAAAATTCATAACCATTCCCCTACTCATAGCATATCATACTGTAACTGCCAAGAAATAAACAGAGTTTTCGACTACAATTATTTGGGCATAATAATACAGGACGACCTAAAATGGAATTTGCATTGTGGAAAAATAACTAAAAGAATTCGAACTTTTGCAGCGGTATTGTATAGACTTAAAAATGCAATAGATGAAAAATTTTTTAAAGATATATTTTATGCATGGATATATTCAATTGTAACGTATGGAATCTGTGCCTGGGGTGGTGCATATTATACTAACATAAATAAATTAGATAATATATATAATAAAATCAGATTCACAATAAAAACTAATCCCACTAACCAAAACAAAACTGAGTGCCATGCATTATCCATAAGACAAAACTATATATACAGAATAATATAATAAAAAAGTATGACAAAAATTTATGTCTGTTCGATATGGTTCGAGCCACGATGAAGTGTCAGCAGGTGGACCACGATAATTATTATTGATAATTTATGAATTTTGTCTAAAATAATTTAATGCCATTGCCTCTAAATAGATCGTGCTTGATTACGATCCAGACTCTCAACGCGTTCCTGAAATAATGAAAAAAATGAATGTAATAGAATGCGTTCTTTGTGAAAAAAAATTTCCCCTTCAAGATTTATGTTCGTAATTCGAAAAGTTTGTAAGTCGGGGAGCAACTATATAAAATTTTTTCAGAGGAAGCCACGATGCATTGGGTCGGAAAATTCTCCTAAGCCCGGACCTGTCTCCGATTTTTGAATTTAAATATCTCAGGGAATAATGCAGTTAAAAACATGTAATCTGTTTGTTGGGCTCAGAAAAGAAAGAGCAACAACTGTCTAATTGGAAGTCAGAGGATGCGTGAGTGGGTGGGGGGGGGGGGGGAAGATCGTATAAAAATTTGAATTTTTTATTTTGTGTACACTGTATTTTCATCTTCAAAACTCGTACAGGGTGATTTCTGGTCACATTTTGAAAATTAGAACCATACCACTACGACGAACTGTTGATGAGATAAAGGCTGTAATAACACTCCAAGGAGAAACCATGGAATTTTAGAATGGCCATAATATTACCAATAGATAGGGCCGCAACTAGTGGGTTGAGGGGCGCAGGTGGGTCTGGTGCCCGGGCGCATCACAAAAAATGGCACAAATTTAACTATTTAGCTTATCTTTCAGCATTACAGGGGGTGCCTAAATGAGTAGTTGCCCCGGCTAACCAAGTATCGAGTTACGGCCCTGCCAATAGGTACCTTATTTCTGATGAATCACCACTATATTGGGTATTTTTTTCTTTTAGATACATTCTCAAGTTCGCAATTTACACCTGGTGGCATTTCTTTCACTTCTATAGATTAAACTACACACTTGATCCACTAATGATCCACAAAAATCATGTCCTTATTCTGTAGAACTTGGTTTACTGTATGGGCACTTCTCCGAGGTGGTATTAGATCTGGTTCCGCTTTTCAAGAGTAAATATGCAAATCGGTAGGTAGAAATTTTTAGCTAGATAATAGTGCCTCTCTCAGAAAAATCGCTTTGTATGTGGGCATATGATAATGTTTAGACAGTCCTGGGCGTACTTTATGAAAATTGTGAAAAACTAATCAAAAACTCAGCAAGATAATGTGAAGTCTAGTTTGCAATATTATTAGTTTCTCATCTTTTGTGCCATCCTTGTGATGATGATCTTCAACTATACAATCAAGTGTTCTTTAAATTTTTGGATCTTCTATCAAATGATCGATGTTAAAAAAAAATTGTACATTAAAAAAAAATACCATTTAATATCTTTTTGTAGTGCACGTTGAGTACTGATGCCCTAAGCACGTGCTTATTTTGCTTAATGGTTAATCCGGCCCTGTGACTGCGTACATGATTTCTCTGGAATGAATGTTTCAAACAAATATTTAAAAAATTTTCACACGTATTTTAGTTCATTTGTTTAAGTTCATAGTATGGCTACAACATGAACCTATATCCTTGATGCATTATTGAAAACGATATGAAAGGTTGAACTTTTCAATTGTGATTCATTTCTGTGTGGCTACTCCCTCATTATATACCACTTTTATCCGCATGAAGAAAATAAAATTAATAAAACTGCTTGCTACCACATTTGGCGATTTTTATCACAACAAGAATGCGTATTTTGGAAGCCACAACTGACATTTTCTCAACGAAACTATAATAATTTACACAAAAATAAACTAATTTGAAATAATACAAATTTCATCCAGTACAGTAACTTGATGACATTGTACCGTCTTCAAGCGCAGAATTTACATTGATTGAAAATAATTTATTCTATTTTTTTTACTGTATTCTATTACGTTTATTTTGCTCTTTAGTTATTTTCATAAATTAAAAATTAATCAAATTAAATTCAAATATATTTATACTTCAGACAATTTTTGAATAACTATCTTCTAATGGAAAAACGGGGGCGGGGGGGGGGGGGGGAAGTAGAAAATTATTCATGTTCGCAAGAGGGGGCCCACAGGAATGAGAAATGGTTGAAAGGGGGCCATGGGCAAAAAAAGGTTGAGAACCACCGATCTAGGTGGTCGTAAAACCCCCTTATATGATTATGAATACCTAATCACCCATTATATGTATATGGAGACGTCTTTAGGTGGGCGTGCTCAATTGCGATAACGTGAAAGTAAATAAAGTGCAAAATTTTTGTTCGTAATGCGGATCATTGCTTGTTAATCGAATCGCTCATAAACCGAAGCTCCACTGTAGATTAAAATGAATTCCACAAAATAAAACGTTCACCATGACAAACGCATCAATATTCTTATTTTTGTTGTGATTATCATAATATAATTTATCAGTTGAAAAATAATTTTTGATTTTAATAAAGAATTCGTTTTGGTTTTGTTTTACAAACGGGAAAAAGCGGGAATCTTGCGCAAAAAGTCGGAAACAACAAAAAACTCTGTAAACGGGACAATAGTGAGAAATACGGGACCAATGGTCACTCAACTTACAGTTCAAAATTTACATGAAATAAATTCAAAATATAAAAGAACTGAAACTCAAAATCATTGTAATGAATGAATGGAGTATTCAGTCATTAAAACTCAAGCAAATTTTAAAAAAATCAAAAATATGTATGAAGGTTTGGAGAAAAGAGTTTACTTGTTTGTAAATTCCTAACTCCTATAAATATCATACTGCAGTTGACGAATCACAGTAAATCTTTTATCTCGCAAAAATTCTGTTTAAATACAAAACTGTCTGTGATTGACGAGCGAGATCAAATTGTAACCCACGCATGCAAGCATATACGCAGTTTTTTTAACTTGAGCTGACTGTACGTGAGTGTAAACATTGTGGATGGAGGTGTTTAAATCACGATTCTGTGCTTGATAAATAACGCTGAAAAAACGAAATGACGATGGATATATTGGCTATGCCGGGTGAAATCCTTGACAAGATATTGTCATATTCCACCTATGATGAAGTCAGCCATCTCCGCTTGGTAATGTATCCCGATCTCTATAGAGTTGTGTTAGCTGTATTAACATAGCATTAAAATTTTTTCTTATCTCGTACAATTGTCTTCGTTTCACTGTCTTAATTTAGTCAATGTGTCTCCCAATTCAGTGGCTAGGAACAAATTGGCAATGGGAAAAACTTGGACATCCAATTCTTCGCATGAAATTAGGGTGGTGTCATTGGCCGCTGATGCCAATCTTCCTTGTTGTAATTTGCTCATGTGGAGGATGGGGGCGCCTCCAGTCGCCCTTACATACTCAAGGTCCTGCTCCAAAAAAGAATCACCAAATAAGTGTCGATTCTCATCATAGCCTTATAGTATATCTTTCTACTTTGGGCCGATTCCTAGGACGTATGTGGTTTATCGTGTTTTCGCCAGTTTTCTGATTTGCACCGAAAGCAACGACTTTGTTGCCAACACAGTTCGTCTTGGCCATGATTCAATCCATAAATGGGATGAGCCACTCCACCCCCCCCCCATCCTCCAGCAGGGCCAGGCAGCTATTGTATTTTCCCTTTGTGGCTATATGTTTTCGATTTGTTTTTCTTTGGCGAGAGAACATTCAAAATCATGATGGGAAGTGGCCAAGAGTAAAACAGAGTCATGCTTTCTGTGGCCTTTCTTGCCGAAGGAAAAAATAGCCATTACATTGCCAAAGAGGAATAATACTATGGCTGTTAGAACAAAAAAAAATGAACTATTAAAACCATAATAACCAAACCAACATTCTTAGATTAAATAAGGGATCAAGATAAGAAATAAAATGCTTTAGACCAGACACAGAATTGAAAATAATAATAAACCGGACTCTTTCAAATAATATAATGACTGGGGTAAAAAACAATCACAATTGCGCGGCTATAATGGCTGGTATGCAAAAAAAAAAGATAATAACAGAAATATGAAATGTACAACATGAGAGAAAATTAGAAATTCTGACAATTCTCACCTACAGAAAAGCTGGAGGTTAACATAGTGGGAAAACCGTATATGGCACAATGTACGAACAAAAGAAAATAAGCTTCAGTTGATTCAAACGCAGCACTCTTCAACACAAAAGCTGCTTATTATTACAAGCTACCTCTAGGGGGGGATGACTTCACCTTTGGATGATGACAATACAGACTAATAAAAAAAAAGGAAAGTGGCAAACCTAAAAGCTTGAAGAAATAATAATAGCCAACAGAAAAAAATGGCTGACCAAGAGGAGCGCGCCAACTGGCCAGAAAGGAAATTGCCGAAGAAAAAAGGGATTACAGTCGGCCCTCTGTATTTGCAGTGTTTACCTTCCCAATTTTCTGCAAAAATTCCATTGCAGTGCTAATTCAGGAAATATCTTAAAATCCTGGATGAATTTCATTGATGCCATTAGTGTCATTGCTAGAGCTGTGGCATCAAGCTGTAAGATGAGAAAATCTTGTATTGGAAAAACTTTTGGCCACAATGTGTGAGCCTGAGGACACATCCATTTCTACGGAGCCAGTTGAAAAGATAATAAAATATATTGTTACATTAGTGAAATAGGTGGACGTTAGAATGGTTCAATGAACTGGACATAGAACAGAACAAATTACATAGCCCAACAGTTAATCAGTGTAAATTCTTGTCATTACCTTTTAGTATCTCTTTCAACTTTCTTCTTTAAGGCTACACGCATAGTGAGGCGACGAAGAGACAAGAATGCAGAACAAAGATTAGAGACAAAAACAGTTGTGTTGTTTTGTTATGCACCACACAGTTATGCACCACTCAAGGAGAGACAAAGGCGAGAAATGGGCAACTCCAGAAGGTTTATTTCAAACCTCCGGAGTCATGTGAATGCCTCAGAGCCATTAACCAGTTGATTTGCTTACTTTTTCTGATGTGTATGTGGTTAATTTTCCTATTCTCCCAAGCGAAAGTTCAATGGGCAATTGAACTTTCGGACCAGCAGAAGCTAAACAAGGGTGAACCTGCTGACTCTTGGTCCACGCTATTCGTTCTCCAGAATAAAGAGTGAATAAATAGTGTGGACCAATCTGAAGACATTCCTGTACTGCACCAAAGGACAATCAACTATCATCCCAATAACCGACCCGTACCCCATTGTCATTTTATTTTATTGATTGACATTGCATACAGGAAAGTAATAATGAAATACTTCACTTTTTTTTTAAATGGTAATTTCTCATTAATGAACTTTCAGGTGTGCAGAAAATTTGATGCATCTGCCCAACGGATACTGAATCATGGCTTTTATAAGGCGGAGCGTTTCCACAAAGAATGCTTCCGTAAGGTAAAGGAGCAGCTTCCTAGACGGGAATCGGAGCGTCGCAAGCACCCCCTGTCTGTCCACTGCGACATACTGACAGCCGTTGACAACCGATTGTCTCTGCTAGGGATGACTTTCATGAAATACGTAGAGCTGAAATACTGCTGCTTTATTCCTGGCAAGGTAATTTTTGTCTCTCCCTCATATTTTGCTGTTGGTATAGGTACCATTTGGGTTGGCCTACCTTATTGACATTCATACGGGGCGAGTTACATGACACAGATCTGAATTAATCATGCCTGATATTTATTATTGCATTGGGGTTCTTATATTTTTCACTGTGAATAACCAGGCGAAACATAAGACAGAGGAACAAAAGTAGAATAATTTAATGACAATTTTACAAACAACCCATGATACTGAATACAAAAATTATTATGGGTAGATTATGGGTATGGGGTATACAAATAAAGTGGCAGTGAAGGTGTGGGCCGTTCCAGTGATGCAGCAAATCCAATCAGCGATGAAGAAACGAGTCAGTCCAGCCAAATGACAGGTCAAATCTTAGATGAAGCAATGGGTCTCATTGGTGATGAAGGGGCTAGTCCGTTTGTCAAAATAGCAGATATTGTACAACCGATGACGAAAACAAATCAGTCTGGCAAAGTGGCAGATTCAGCCAATGATGAAGAGTTGAATTACAATCCAGCAAAGTGGCTGATCTAATTGATAATGAAGAGTAGGATCATTTGGGTAAAGTGGCAGGTCCAGTCAATGCCAAAAGGCAAATCATTCCAGGAAATCAGTGGAAGGTCTAAGTGATGACAAAAAATTGAATCAATTAGGTAAAGTGGCAAGTCCAATCAATGACAAAGAGGCAAATCAGTGTGGCAAGGCATAGTAGCAGATCTAAGTGATGACAAAAACTGATTAGACCTGGCAAAGTGACAGTTCTAATCAGTGACAAAGCCGCTGGTCTGTGCAATGAGAAGAGGCTGGTCAGTGCAGTAAGTCAATCTACCAAAGCAGGTGAGCAAGGGCGAGACTTGGTTAAAGTGGCTTTCACTGGAAGGAGATTCAATAATCCAACTGTTTAGCATGACCTCAAACACACCAACAGTGTACACGCTAGCAACCAGACCACTAAAATCAGCAGTAAGCACAAAAAGTAGGCCTTTATATACCTACAGAAGTATTGAAAGCGTCATTCACTGTGATTTGCATACTAGGATGAATTCCCCTTCAAACACTCAGCGCTAGCATAGCAGTGTCACCAGGAAATGTGCATAAGAAAATACCGCAATACATGAATATGTGTCATCTAGTACCAGAGATCATCACATATAAGGGTGTGAGGGTTTTTTTTTGCAAATGAAAACTATTTTCAGCTTGTTTATTGAAGAACAAGAACAAATGCCACAAAGCGTCAGATGATTCTATTCTTACTTTATGTGTAAAGCTTTCTTGAGAACCATATTAGTGACTGAGCACATCAGTCCTTTCACGTTTTGTAGTTTGGGTGCTATTTTAAACGCCCTTTCAAAATTACATTATAGTGCTAAGGCAAGAGAAAACTGATCAGAGTAAAGACCGCAACTTGAGAATTCTTCCCCTCGGGAAATTGCTTTCTTCACAAGTGCCGTTCTGGACCCCATTTTCGATAACAAACATTTTCAGTGATTTCCACCAGTTTTAATCGGGAGAAGTGCTCATCACTTTTCAATATCTCAGGCTTTAGAATATATTTTCTAAATCATGTACTTTCTTCGATAGGTGTTAGACGAGATATTCAAAATATTGCGATTTGTCTCAAGCCTGTCATCCTCTCCTCGTGCGCATGTCATTCTCCAGGAGCTGCGGGACATATCGTCCATGGCCATGGACTATTTCGACGAGCACATTGCTCCGGCTTTCAAGAATCGCAGCAAACCTTCACAGAACCCATCTGTGACAGCTTATGGCATATTAGAAGGCAAGTCAGCTTTATTTATGCCTATCTGTTGCATGTCTATGGGTAATATAATTAAGCTCATTTACAATTTTATTATCACGTTACAGAAGAGATGGTAGATGAAAATGTCGAGCATGTTGCTCCAGCATTCTTGACTGGCGAAACCGAATTTCTGAAGCTTTCCATTTCGGTGAAGCGTAACAATAGCAAGATTCTAACCTTGAAACGAGACAGCCTGGCCATGAAACGAAAGGTGAAAGTTTTTGTCATTATCAATATTATCATTCTTGTGTGTGCTTAAAATCTTTGCCCTTGTGAAGAAAACTCGATACTAATAATTCACTGTTGGAAAATTCACCCTCAACAATTCACTACCACTCAATTCACCGAAAGGAAAATTCACCAATAAGTAATTCAATGACAAAGTCACATAGTAAGTAAATTAGCTGGTGAGTGAGTAAGTGTGCAAGTGAGTGATTGATCGAGTGAGTCAAGTTCATGAGTCACTCATACAGTCGCTCAGTAACTTAGCCACTTGGTCATTCACTCACTCTCGTGCAGGGTTGTGAAATTTGCTCCCTCCCCCTGAGCTGGGTTTTTAGCTTAAAAAACCAGTTTTTTTTGGGGTGGAGGGGAATCATTTGTTTTTGAAAAAAATGGGTTGCTTTCAGGTTAAAATTTTATCGTGAAATTGGTTTATGCATTTCAAAAATTGCTGCATAGTGCATTGTTTAAAATATGTGTATTTTGAAGTACTTTCAAATGATTTTTTAGGAGCAAAAATGTGATAATAAATAATTTCTTGGAATCACGGACACACTTTTTTAAATTACTTAATGGTTCTGGTTACATTGCTAAAGATTTTATTTCCAATGGATCAGGACACAACTTTTGCATACATTTTCTGTGGGGTTTGAAAAATTCGGAGAAGAAAAAGTTCAGGCACCATCCCGATTTCTCACGTTGTTTACCACAACCAATCTTCTTGTTACAGTTCCGCATGCAACTCAAGGTTCAGATGCAATTATGTAGAAGTGGGTGTGTTCGTGTGTGAACAATTATTCCCTTATTGTATGGTCAATATTATTGATCAAATACATAGTTCAACAACATGCACCAAAAAAAATATATATTTAGACATAATATATATAGGGAGTCCCCATGGAGGGATTACCGCACCAACCTCTCGATGAGTATAAAAAAAAAAAAACCTGCTGTTCGGAATCGGCAATAAATTGTAGGTCCTGGTCTAATTAGCCCTCGTGCAGAAAATGACAGTGGTGCAACAAAAATGATCAAATGATGACATAATATATATATAAGATGTACATACATGTTTAAGTTAGATAGTTTGAGGTTGTGGAAAATGAAAATTCAATTTTTTCCTCTCATTTTGCCCAAAAAAACCCAGGTCTTTTACCACCCTGCTCTCGTGGTCACTTATATAGTCACTTATTCACCCAATTATTCACTCACTTATACAATCACTTGGATAAAAACGGTCGCTCACTCAGTTGTTAACTCACCTACTCGATTACTGATACGGTTGCTCACGTGATTGGTCACTTGGTCATTCATAGGATCACTCACTCTATCACTTATATGGTTGTTCACTCATTTTCTCCTCAGTCACTCACTCACTTTGTTACTCATGTGATTACACATTCACCCACCCACTCACCCACCAGATCATTTGGTCACACACTCGCTCGCATATTCATTCATTTGCTCAATCACTAGGTCGTTCGCTTACTAACGACCTGGTGATGAACTGTTGTGGATGAATTTTCCCAGTGGTGATTTTTCCATTGGTGAATTGTGTGATGGTGAATTTTCCGTAAATCTCTTTACCACTGTGAACAAATTTTCTCTTACATATACAGAAAGGTATGTCTATGACTATTAATGCTGTTTAAATTGCTTTGTGGGTCAGATGGAATTCATAAACAGGTTGGACTCCATGTAGAGGGCAAAGTATCCCTCCTTTTTTTTATTCACAATATTTTCCCCTCATTTTTCAGAACACAAAAAACACCCGGAAAATCAATTCCCTGAACTGTAAGATGGATGAAATGGAAAACACTGTCACAGAGCAGAAGTCCAGGCTCACAAACCTAGAGAACAGGTCGACAGAGATCAACCGGAAGCTGAGCCAGTATGAAGCCGCAATGACAGAAGTCCACCAGTTGCTGCACCAGCTCAAAGGGACCCAGCCTAGCTCCAGCGATGCCAAACTGTGCTGCGTTCCTCCGCCGAAGAAACGTAAGTTGGCCTTCAGTCAGCAGAAACGGAAAAAACGGTTCTCATCAGCAACGGCCACTGACACCGTCGAGGATGTTGATCGATTGAGCCAAATATAAACTTACTCGTATCCCTTCTCTCGTGTCACTTATTATTTAAGATGTCATTTCTATTATTTTCTTTGTACTCATATGAAAGCTTTATATATGAAGTTCTGTTTTATATTATGCTTTGCGTTTGTCATATACACCTACTCTCTTCATGACAACAAAGCTTATGATTTGAACATCGTTTCCTTACATATATGAATGTGTATATGTACAACTATATTCATGCTGTATATCACAAGAGTTTTGTATTTTCAACAGCACCATCAGCTGATAACTCTGTGATATTGAATGCTCGGAATAAATACAGGGTGTCTTTGAACTCATGCCCCGAACCTGAGGCATTGATAGCATAGTCGCCAACTCTCTTTGAATGTTTTGGGAGTTTCCCGCATTTCACCCTTACTATAAAGAGTAAAAACTATGCTTTTTTCCATATTTTAGGGAGATGTTTTATTTCCCACTGTCGATTGGCATTGTACCAAATCACAACAACATGCTTTGTTTGACGAGAAAAATATATGATTTACCAAGAAATGGTCAGTGTGATAACATATGCCTATCACTGTGCTACGTTTTTGGTCCTGATGGTGATTTTTCCTGATGGTGCAGTTTTGGTTTGAATGTAGTAGTAGTGATGGTTCTGTGGTTCCCAACTTTGAGACACAAATGTGATCAGAGATCTCCCCATTAAAAAGGCTCGCTGCAGAGCAACAGGCCTACAACGGTATAATATTCCATCATTACATTTCATGCATAGTTAGAAAAATTGATGGCGGCACTAAAAATAACAAACATTACACAGAAACAAATATCACGGAAGGGTCACTACATGCACACACACACACATTGCAATATGTACCAATTCGTTAGAAGTTCCGCAGAGGAATATGGACGAGGTGCATGTCTGGTTTAGTAGTAGAGGGGTAATTTAATGAATTTTTTAAGCAATAATTGCTGATCACTGGCATGATGTCTCCTTGTTTTTGTTATGTCTCACTCAGCCCTCCCTCTTTGTCAAATATGCTTCTATCTCTAAGTCCTTTTAGTTGCTCACGTGCTTGCACACCATATGTCACTCTTTTAGTCATACACATGTTTGCACACACTCTGGGCCATTGGGTCTTGGTTGCTCACTAACCTGTTTACTGTTTCTGTGACTCACATGCTCAGAGTCACTTGGTTTCTCATTGACCTCATCCCTCTTTTGGTAACTCACATGCTTGCATCACTCAAACTTACTCGGGGGTTGCACTGTTGGTCAATCTTTTGGTTGCTCACTGACATCGTCCCTCTAGGCAGACACAGATTTATGATTTTGCCACCCTTCTCTCGTTCTACTCTAATTTTGTTTAGACCACTTATTCCTGAAATTTGTCATCCTTCCCACTTCATACTCTCATCTTGTGCCATAGCTCTCTTCCCCTCCACTGTAAATATACCTCTGCTTGTGAGGGTCTGTCACCAAACATGAGATAAAACCTTGCTTGCAGCTGGAATTCTGATTGCATGTACTCATCTGACATCATGTTTGTTGGTGTCTCTTAGCTAAATCACAAATATCAGGCGCTAATCAGCTTCATCTAGGTTTGCAAACCATCATGTGTCAATGCAGAGAACACTGTGTTTCAACTGACCTGGCACTTTTAATGCTGTGTGGCTTCATTGTACTGTGACTGTGTTCCTCATACACCAGTGCAGGACTGCATATTCTAAGATGGGGGGAGACCAGATTTTAACTGGTACAAAACCAGGACATCTTTCAAGCTCTTGCCAGAGGTAATTGTAATCTTGTAAATCTTGAGAATTTATTGTCAATTTCTGCAAATCTTATCTCCAAATAATGCCTGTATACATTTATAGCGCATCTTTTTTAGGTGAACATATGCAGGGGTCTGTTCAGCCAAAATTTAGGTATTTTTTCTGGACTCTTCACAAAATTCTGGATCTGAAAAACTGACCTTTCACAAAATAAAAATTAATGAATCCATAAATTTGGCATTTCATTTCTTTTGTGGTATATTAACTAGATTATTTCGCTTTCCATAAAATTACTTATTTTTCCCAAAATTAATGACCTTTTTCACAAAAATAAGGAAAATTAGCACAAGAAAAAAAAAAGTTTGAAGAGGCCTCTAACGTATGTTCCTTTAAGGGCAGCTCAGAAATCAGCTGGAATGGCTGGGCTGTTCTTGTTTTCTGGAACTTTTAGTTCCTTATAAATAGGATGAATGTTGGTGAGGTTCAGCCTTTCCTTGTGTTTTTGTGGAGGGGGGGGGGGATGAGTTCATGAATACCCTGTAGTAGATGTCTATAGTGTTCCGAAAAGTAAACCAAGCTTTTTAATGAATGTATAATTGTAATAATGGATACATCGTACCTAATAATCGATATCAATTCTTGTAAAATATATGGCTGGAAATGTCTTCTTACTAAGTGTTCTGTGGTTCCCCAAAACTCATTTGGTTTATTGCTGTCTTCTCTTCCTGAAAGAAAACCAACCCATCCCTTGGATAAACGCAGATCCAGGGCCACATGTGAGGAGGGGCAATTCATTGTGTAAATGTTTGTTGGATCGTCCAGTATTTTATGGGCCAGATTGATTTTTCTCGTATTATATACAGTTTAATCCCATTTTAATGAATAAACCATTAGAGCGAAAATCTCGTTTTAATGAAAACTTTTCGTTTCCAGATAACTTTACATAGTAACAATGCAAAAACCTGGAATTCCTTTATAACAAAGTGATTTCTCTGGTCTCTTTGAGTTCATTATAACGGCATTCAACTGAATTTGGCTCTGGGTAGGGGGGTGATTGTGCTGATATTCCCCTCTGGATCCACTTACTTTTGGAAATGTATTTTGTTTAATCTAAATCTGTTACTCTACCATAATCCTAGCTGCTATCGCCCATCTGGATTATTCCAAGGCTCTCCCAATTCCATAGCGGTTGTGGGAGAAAGTGGCCTACTTTTGAATACTTTTGGTTTTCTTTAGTGTGTTTTACAATTCTTTAAGAGGGTCACTCTCAAACTTTGGTTGTGCATGACAGTCACATTACCCATGACATTTTTATTGCAGCAGCAACAGTTGGGCAAATAGCCATTCTCGTTAAGTTTTGAATTCATATTGTTTGCAGTGTAGGCGGTACATCAATATCCTTCACTCTACAAAGTGTTGCCATATTACTTTCTTTCTAACTTTTATTTATTATATTGTGTATCAATGACCAAAATTAATCTTATATCTAACAATAGTATGGAAAAAAGAAAAACCTATCATAATTATTTCAAATTCTGTGCATATTTGTTGAATTGTGGTGATATTTTGCAATGCATTTTGTTTTCTTGTGATATTGCTCTATACGCTAGGGATTAGGGGGTGCACAACCTTTTGCCCACGGTCAAATGCCACCCGCCAAGAAGTTCCTTCCAGCCCATCAAAGGTGTTCCGATAAAAAAAACATAAATGTACTCAACACAATAAATTCCTAGGCTCAGACCTATTATTTGGGGTGGGGACGAAAAATTTGAAATTATACGGGCCTGTCTAGGCTGACCATATTTCTTTTGCAAATATACAGAAAATCATGATTCATATGGGTTATCACTATCGCTAAAAAAATTGTCAAAGGCAAATTAAGTCGCAAATTACAGCCCAAGAAAATTTCAAAAGCAATTTAACTTGCCAATTATAGTCAAAAGAAAATGGAAAATGCACGTAAAGTCACCAATTACATTCCAAATGCTGATTACAGCCAAAAAAATTGTCAAACACAGTAATTTTTGTCATGAAAATAATCTTAATTTCTTGATCTTACAGATTCAAGTAAGCATCGTTGGAAATAATGGAGATAAAATTATATTTTATGAAAAGGTTGAGACAACCGAAATTGCAAGAATGTCCAGTAAAATACTGGTCACCCTACATATGAAAGTTTCTGGCCCGTGAGAGTGGCAGAATTGCAGCATATCTAGCCCTCGCACTGAAAAGGTTGTGCATCCCTGCTCCATGCTATTTCTTGTGTGATAGAACCATGTCAATGTTGTTTCACTTCAATATTAATTACGTTCAAAATAACATGTTGCATGTTTCAAGGAATAACATCGTTGTGTGAGTTTGGTTTCCCTGAGAGAAGATTGTGTTTATCGCAACATTTTTATTGCCATCACCTCAGTGATTCAATTTCAAGTGCATTTTGTTTGAGATTTTAACTTTGTTGTGTTATTTGATGATAATATTCCCAGTTACATGAAGAACATTAGAACAAAGTCATTCGTGAAGTAAATAAATGTATGTCACTATTCGATTTTTCCCCCTCTGATTATTTTGTTTTGTAGTGAAAAAACTCTATACCAAATATTGTAGGTGGTATTTGTTGCGATTAAAGAAAGGAAAAATGAAATCCTTTTGTCTGATGCAGTATTTTGTATGACTGCTTTTTCAATACGTTTGAGAATTTACTTATGTGTATGGTGAAATTAGTATCGAATATGGTATGAGGATTGGTTTGTCTCTAACAATGGTAACACTTCTGTAGAAATGGAAACGGATTTATGGTTTTGCCACCTTTTAGCCATTCTATAATCTAATTTTTAGTCTAATTTTCTTGACCATTCGTTCCTTACATTGCCTGCTCTGGATTATAAGTCTGCTTAAGCTCCCCCCATATAATGTTGAGAAGTCACTCTTTTGGTTGTCACATGCTCTGAATTAATATTTTTGTCCCTCGCTCACTGCTTGGACAATTGAATGCTTGAACGCTCTGTAAGTTTATTATGATCATTCACTGACGTGGCACCTCACTTTCTAAATCACTCTTTTTGTCGCTCACTAATGTAATTCCTCACTGTCGATTGTACTACCATTCAGGACGATGTGACGGAAGAGGCAAATTGTGTAAGTTTGTCTGATCGTCCTGTATTTTATGAAGACTAATTTTCCCATATTTGGCTCTTGAGAGGAGACGATCGTTCTCATCGCCCCCTTCTCTGGATCCGCACCTAAGCGAAGGCAGACATCTTCAGCTGTGAATGAAGTCGTGGTTATTCCATATACTTTCAGCTTAATTTGGTCAAAATATCAGATTTCCAGCATGGCCCAGGTCCTCTTCGACCACCTGCTTATATCTCTTCATTGCGACAGTGAACCATGATCTGGTTAGGAGGAGAGGCACATCAAAAATACTTGAGTTGGGCCTCTTGGATTTTGTATAGTGAAGACTGTAGCGTTGCGATCGCAACCGGGTTGTGCATGGGGGAAGAAAAGCAAGAAAATGCCCGGAGTATTTATTGACTGTTATACCTCGGCTAACGAAGCTGATTTGTTCTGAAATCACGTTCGCTTGCCGAAACGCATTTTCCACATAGAAAATAGCTTAGTTCCGGATATTGCCCAAAATTTAAAGATACGTTTTTTTAAACATCAAGGAGCGCTATAAAAAAAAGACAAAGAAATGACCGAAGGTTGAAATGAATAGCTTCAAAATTGGAAAAATGAGAATTTACAGGAAGAGATGAGGCACTAGAATTCAAATACAAGGCCACAACAGGCAAAATGCCGAACGGGTGGCTGAGAAAAAGATGCCCATAACAGATATGGATGTCATATATTTCAAACATACGAAACCCAATTAAAAAATGCAATTAAAAACAATACAAACAAAACAAACA
This sequence comes from Pholcus phalangioides, assembly GCF_987345545.1. Taxonomy (NCBI): domain Eukaryota; kingdom Metazoa; phylum Arthropoda; class Arachnida; order Araneae; family Pholcidae; genus Pholcus; species Pholcus phalangioides. The sequence goes on along the minus strand of NW_028301603.1, from coordinate 44,086,842 downwards.
ACGATATTATACAATGCCCATAAAGAATACTTATGGTTGTCTTATTCTAAGTATGGATAGCTTCTCGATTTACCCCAACAAGTTATCGTAATTCTTTTTAAACGTGTCGATTGTGTTAGAATTTACTACCCCGGGGTTAAGCTATTCCATTTATTAGCAACCCTATTAGAGAAGAATTCTCTGTGATACCATAACCTCGCATTGTCCCTTACTAATCGATACCGGTGTTCCCTTGTAAAAGCAGTCGATTGACGGTGTACTAAAAGTTCATAGTCCATCCTATCCATCCCGTTGAAAATTTTGAACACTTCGATCATATCTCCCCGACACCTGCGTTCATCCAATGTAAACATATTCAAAAAATGAAGTCTCTCTTCACAACTCAAGCCCCGTGTGCCAATAAGGATACGCATAGCTCTTCTCTGCACCCCTTCAACCAAGTCTATGGCCCTCTGTAGGTATGGCTGCTCGTCAATGAGAATTCCCAAATCGGTGACCCTAGTTGCATCCGGGATAGTGACACCATTCAACTCGTAAGAGAACCGTGGGTTGCTCGAACCAAAATGAGCGAACATGCACTTGTCAACGCTAAACTTCATGCTCCATTCATTTGCCCATGCTGTAATCCTGTTTAAGTTGGTCTGGAGCAACTTCATATCCTATCGCTTTGATTCCCGATTACCCCCATTAGCTTCACACCATCTGCGAATTTGCTAGTAATCCCATCGATACCCTGATCGAGTTTATCGATAAAAAGTGAAAAAAGTATGGGGGTCAAGGGCACTTCTTTGAGGAACTGCACTTGTGACGCCTGTCCAACCAGAGAATTCCCCGTTCACCATAACTCGTTGCGACCTATCTCTTAACCACGATTCTATCCAATTCAGCAAGTCGCCCCCAATTCCAATCTCGTGCAAACGCTTCAAGAGTTTGCCATGTTGGACCCGACCGAAAGCTTTCTGCAAATCAAGGTAAACAACATCTACATTTTTGCCCTTTCCCAAAGCTTTTGTCACGTGATCATATCAGCAAAGGAGGTTAGTCACACATGACTTCCCCTTCCTGAACCCATGCTGATTATCCGACAATACATTATTTTCGTCTATCCACTTCAGAAATTGCCTGCCTTTTGATAATAATTTCTAACATTTTCGAGAGGGAGCTCGTCAAACTCACTGGACGATAATTAGACACATCTTCTTCAACCACCCTTCTTAAATATCGGAACAACATTAGCAAGCTTCCAATTCCTTGGGACGATACCCTCAGCAATACTACTCCTGTATATCCGCGCAACTGGCCCCAACAATTCATTAGCACATTCCCTGAGCACCTTGGGATAGATATCTGGTCCTGGTGCTTTGCTTGCACGTACATTTCTTAGAAGATTTAGTACCTCCACGTCTTCCACTTGAATATTGTTGAGGATTTTACTACCCCAAACTAGAGATCTTTGTACTTTACACCAGTGGTTCTCAACCGGGGGCCATATGGCCCCCTTGTGGTACTGGGATACTTCAAGGGGGCCACGGAAGATAATGGGGAAGGGGGCCATGACAGGTGGTTTGGAGAGCTGAGAAAAAAAATTAAGGTGTGAAGAAATAAAGTTTTTATATTAGCGACTAACACTTACAGTGAGAGAGAGAATCCAACAAAACCACACATAAAACCAGGGCCTTCTTTAGGGAATGGACCCACCCAGGCCTCACCGCCTACATTTTGCAACAAGTTCCTTAGGATGGGGTTTTTCTCAAGTCCCCGGCTAAATTTTTCAGACCCCCTTCCCTATATGAAATTTATTGTTTGAAAAACAAAAAAGATGAAAACCATATTAGGCCCCGGGCTGTAGCTCTGTCAGTCCCACTCTCGTGAGGGGCCTCATGCCCATAAGTGACCCTACCTTATGATATTTTGTATAGTACAATTAATTTTGAAAATAAATAGGAAATATGTAGGCTGTTTATTTCCAGCTAAAGTATGGGACTACCATAGCATCACTTTGCCTAAGGAGGGCCTGATAGAACTCGGACTAGCGGGGAGATCAATAAATTCTAGGCCAGTGGTCTGGAGGCCAATCTTATTTGCAAAATTTTCGTTCAGTGTAAATTCACTGAAAAAAATCAATTCAATACGTATAAAAGAACTTGCTTCTAGATGAGAGTCAAAAACTCTGGGTAAGACAGGGGAGCCACGAGAAAAAAATATGGTTCAAAGGGGGCCACGGGCAAAAAAAGGTTAAGAAACACTGCTTTACACCATGTACACAACTAACACCAGCTTTAGTGTACTACAGCTGGTGTTGACACAGTTCATGGGTTGACGAGTTCGCAGGTGTCCCCGTTCATTTGTGATTTGGTCAGCTCATTTCTGTGTCTGATACATGAGGATGGAAAAGATGAGCTCCTAAAATGTCTAGACCATAGTTTACCAAACTTTTTGTTCTATCACCCCTTTCTCCAGAAAAATTTTCTTATTGTCCCCCCCCCCAACTGAAACCAACCTATACTAAACCCAAAGCTTCTACCGCCCTCTACACCTTTGCCTCGCCCCTCAGGGAGCGATATTGCCCACTTTGGGAAACACTGGTCTGGACCATTCAGTTTGATTCTGTCTTTCAATAAAAGAACGCGGCTCTGAAAACAAATAGGTTCCTTTTTTTTCAATGTGTTTTTTGTCAGCCGAATCTTTCATTTTATAAAATGATTCAAAACTTTCATGAAGAAAAGTAGAGGTACATCTATAGAAAAAGATTCCGATGTGAGCATAAGCATAGCCCCCACATCCTGTAGCAGGACCCCCTAGGCTGGGATCTTTTGCGGGCCCCCGGTCAGACTTTCATGGGCCCTTCTATAGTTAATTTATAGCGTGAAAAAGCAAAAAAAGATGAATATTATGCGGGACGCTAGGGCTAGAGTCCTGTCATGTCCGCATTTGTGGGGGTGGGGGGAATGTTACATGGCTATTAATCGGGCTCAAGTGACAGTGATTTTGAGGATGATTGGTGCTAAAATTCAGCTCTCACGACGTGGCGGTATTATGTCAGTTCCAACGAATTTCTATGAAGGAAGCCCAATTCAATGTCTCGCGTGAGATCGCGATTGCCAAGGACGATTATTCCCCGGCTTTTGAAGCCAATGAACGAACTTTAGATATGAAATTAAAAAGAAAAAAAATGAAACCAAAAAACAATCCATTATTGGAACTCTATCGAATGTTTATATAAGTTATTATAGGAAGAGACCGAAGAACCTTGTTCTCTTTCCCAGGGATAACGTTTAATTTCCTGCAAGTCACATTCAAGCAAACGTGCGAAAACGAGACGGGATTTGATCCCCTGACCCCTGGTAACAATTAAGAATTATCGAAACTTGACGTTTGAAGAAGAGACGAGATCATCACAGATGACGCCAAACTCGCGATTTTTTCGTAACGAAGCAAAATTCGTCTTGGACGGAGAGATCTATTAATTATCTCTCACACTTCTCGTTTTACGTAAAAAGATACGCAAATGTGTATCTATGATTTGCGTAATTTCTTCAAGTAGCTCTTTTTTTTCCTCTGACTTTAAAGCTATGAGAAGATACGAAAAGAATATGATACGCCAATTAAAATCGTCAGTGATCTTATCAATTTTAGTGGAGCAGGACGTTTGGAAGCGGCTATATTTGGACTCGTGCCGTTTAGACGCCGCACAATCGGCAGGTTCATTACAATATCGATCAATTTGCACAATCCATCATTTACAATTTGTTAAAATAAAATTGCCTATGAATTTTCACAAAATTGAGTGGTCAGCACCGAATTCGACTTGCAAGCGTCGATGAGCTGCTTCTGCAAATAATTATTTGTGCGGGCTTCGTCATGAACAGTGCGCTTACAACTCTCAAACAGTGGCCGACTGTGGCGGTTGTTTTGACACAAACTTCCGATTTAATTGTCTTCGAAGTAATTTAACACTGGTATCAAACTTTCGTCAATAGCTGGAACATTGTCATCTTCATTCCCTCCTCGTAAAACGTCGATTGCATCCTCGATATTGGCCATGAGTACAAAAGCCAAATCACTAGTTATACGAGAGTGTAGAGCAAAGTCCGAATCAGTGTTGTATTGATGATAGTACCGGCTTAAAGGCGCGTTTACACACACCGTTTTATCGTACGTTCTGGGGTGGACCAAACCGGTCTGAAAATCGTGTCATTTTTTGGGGGTGTCTACACGCAACGATTTTTCAACCGTTTTATCTTGCGATCCAGCTTGTGACTGTTGATGGATGTCCACAATGGAAGACGCGCTCTTGCTATTCACTCTTTACCAATTATATCAGTTGCAGAAGAGCCGGAAGAAAAATAAAAGAAATCGCAGGTCAGAGACATAATTTACTATATTAAAGAATCCATGAAGTGGAGGGAACATAATATAAAATCAAAATACAAAAAAAAAAAACGAACTATTCACAAAAAACGAAAATAACCCAACAAAAAAACGTTGGCGCACTGCCATGGGTGGAGATACGCCTGGGGGGGGGGGATGCACTCCCCCCCTCCCCCGGCCTTAGGCTGGGACCTGACTACGGCGCGGTTGCACGCGGTTGAGGTTGGGGGGGGGGGAAAGCACATTTTTTTGGACGGTTGGGGTAACCGGAAAGCTGCCATCATGTATTGGGAAGGCTTGAGCTCCCTGATGACGGTTCGGCTGGACCTGCGGTTGCTCTCTTCCATTGTCTATTAAGTGGTTTGACAAGGAGGGTGATGGGATTTCGGATGCACTGGACAAAGGAATTGCTCTCCTTCTCAGGCTGCCATAAAAAAAATGAGAGGAGAAGACAAATTCGAAGAACTGTATGGTGAAGTTCTATTCGACAGAAGCTAATTCTTTGTTTGGCGCTTTTGCACTGATAACAATAAAAAAAACCAATGAAGGAAAAATTAAATTTTTCTAACTAGTGAAATTTTTTTGCTTTCCTACATGAGCATACATTAAAACTCGGTTATAATGACATTCATAAACTAACGTGATTACGCTAAAACCGAGATGTATATTTTAGAACACATGAATGAAATGCATTGGATCCCGATTATAACGTTTTAGCAAAAAACCAATTAGTTACCTCATCCAAAAGAGTACAAATTACCACGGGGCCCAACCATTTATAATAAATTCATAAAAAATTAGAAGTAAAAATAATCAGACATCTGAAGGAATATATTTTTATATTTGCAAATTCTCCATATCAAACTTTTGAAACATTTATTAAAAGCCTAAATATGAACCGGGGATGAAATATGTCCCTAAGAGCTGCATTGTGTGTGTGTTTTGCTTTCATTATTCTGTCTTTTTGTTATTTATTTTTGTATCGTATATGAATGTGGCTGTCTATCTGTGTTTTTGCAATGAAAAAAAAACCATCTAGGCCAGCGGTTCTCAACCGGTGCTCCGTGTGAACTCCCAAGGGCTCCGCGGCCCTCGAGGAAAATAAAAAAAGAACCAGTAAATTTGAAAAAAATAATTATTAATATTTTTGAATAAAAATAAATCAGTAACTTTGATGAATAAATAAAAAATAGGCCTACGGGGCTCCGCCATAGAAATTATGTACTGGAAAGGGCTCCGTGGGTCAAAAAAGATTGAGAACCGCTGATTTAGACAAAACGTTGTATGCGGGTAATATCGAAGAGTGCACTAAGACAATTTTCACACCTACCGTTCTTTTCAAGCAGTTTTTCATTTACATACACACACAAAGCCGCAACTAGGGAGAGCGGGTCCACTGTATCGAGTGCTGAACTAGGGGGGCGCCGAATTGTCCCTTTAACACCACTCCTTCTAACCTTTTCTTACACGGGGACGCCAAAAGCTTGCTAGCTTTAGTTAAAAAAGTATCCAGCTGCGGCCCTGTCCTTAAACCTTGCAACATACATACTGATGTACACGACATGCGTGGTCAGCCGGGGCAAGCACGCATTTTGGCGTCCCCTTTTAATATTGAAGGAGAGATGAAAGGTTAACATTTGCGCTCCTGTCTGGCTCGGAGTTCGGGGCATCAGTCAGTGCCGTCTTAACGCATGGGCCCGCCCGAGCACGGCCCGGGTGCCTCAAGAGAAGAGGGGCCTCCCAAAAATGAGATCCGATTGAAATTTTCAAGGATTTACCATGTAGGGCCTCCTAAAAACCACTTGGCCCGGGGGGGGGCCCATAACACTCTTAAGACGACCCTGGCACCAGTCCCACCTGCTCCTCTCTAGTTGCGGCCCTGATGTCGTATGTACAGGGTGTTAAGCGGGCCGGGGTAGCAAGTTCAGAGGGGCGGCAAATTTGAGTAATTCGTGGTCAAGAACTTTAAATTATAACGTGAATAGGGGGCAGAGCAATTCGAATAGCCAGCAAGCGGCGAAGCCATAAATCTGTGTCTGGAAACGGATTTAGTGTGAAGCATGTAAATAATTTCGTATAAGGACATTACGTTCCCTTCGTGTCATCGCATCATCTGCAAAAAATCATCTGATAACTGATCGGGAGAAATGATAAACGAAGAAGTTTTTATGACGTTTTTCGTTACCACGGTTCTTCGTGTTCATCACAACGAATTTACTAATCCTCCGTTGATGATGTTCTTAGTATTATTATATAGCGTTATACTGTATCATGTGTGATTGAATAAATTAAAAAAAAAATTACATTAAACGAAAATATCATATGTTCCAGTGGTTGCCAATTTTTTTGTGAGCTAATGGCCCTTTGTACCGTATTTTTTTTCTCGTGCTGCCCCCCCCCCCATCTTTCCCCAGGACCTTCTACCCCGGGGGGGGGGGCACTTTTCACTTGTTGGTCGAAAATTGAACTGCAGCTTAATCCCATTATAGCAAACTTCCAAGAGACCGGAGAAATCACTTCGTTAAAACGAAATTTCCTTGTAAAGGAATTCCAGGTTGTTGCCGTTGTGCCTATGTAAACTGTTGTGGGAGGTTAGAAAAGTTGAAAATCTCGTTAGAACGAGATTTTCACTGTAACGGTATTCGTTAAAACGGGGTTAGACTGTATTTGTTTTACTTCATAAATCTCCCCATGGTCTCATTGAGATATCCTGAAAATTAGGATGTACTCGGTTAAGCAGTTTTTGAGGAAAAACTACTCGAAGTACGAGAACTTAAACTGTAATCACCCATTATGTAATTATTTACACTCTAAACCAGAGGTCCTCAACCTTTTTCTAGTTGTGAGCACTGGCTGTACCCATCATCGAAAGGAGAGCACCCTTACAAGTTTGATCATACGTATGCATGAAAAATTAGGATGATTTTAATCCTCGAATGCAATTTGAACGAGGTAATTTGATTGAAACGTCGATCGAATTCTAGCAAGCAATTATTGGACAGGAGCTTCGAGAACTCCAGTTGCTTCAGGTAGCACCGTGGTGCTCGTGAGCAACAGGTTGAAGATGCCTGCTCTAAACCATTATGCTACATATGGTCATGTAGGCCCTATGTGAACAAGAAGTCCAGGGTCACGCGAATATGGGTGGCTTTAAGATGGCCTTGGTCCCACGAACAGCTTTGCTGAGTTCGCAAAGTAGTCCCTTCCCCCCCCCCCCCTTCTTTCTGATGTACACCCCATACCCAAAACAGAAGTTCTCGAGGTGTGGGTCGCTTTTTCTGGGAATAATCGGCATTATCGCTCGGAAGGACGTCACGACGACTTTGCATTGCCGTGAACCCCCGCAGTGCTTTGGAATGGCTCTTGCTATTCTTACGAGCAGGCCGAAGAAGCCGCGAGTGGCAAACGTTTCAAGAACCCCTGCCAAGGTCTTCCAAACGGGTATACCAGTCGGTAACCGTTTTTCAGTTTGTTTGCCTTCATCCGGATTTCTGAGAATTATAAGAAAAACCATTATCTATTTTAAGGGCAATTTTCCTGTTGGGAAAAGTAATAAAATTTAGATACTGTACTTCATTTTAGGCCCAATTGACTAGCCTTCCATGCAGGCCCTTTGGAAAACGAATGGTCTTTTAAAAAAAGGGACTTCGCGAAACATAAAACAAATTTCGTGGAACCTGTCAACTCGGACATCTCCTACATAGGACAACTTTGAAAGGCACCGTCATAATCCTACAACACAGAATGTCGGCAATACCGAACGGCTTAATTTAATTGTAATGGAACCGTAGAGGTGTCCACTTCAGACAGGTTTTGGTATCAGTAAGCCAATCTGAAGCCGCAGCTACGATTATTATTGGAACGCGTGAGGGCGCTTGCACAGTGTTGCAGTACATTACTAATCATATTTTATCCATCTCATTTCTTATTTACCAGTTCCATTAGTCAGCTGTGTCAACGAAATTTTTTTGTGCCACCATGTCTTCAGCAGATTCTGATTCGTTAATGGCTAGCGATAGTTATTCCGAAAAAATCATAAGCGCGGTTGAAAAAAGACCAGCTTTATATGACAAAAATATGTTATTTAAATAGTTTTTTATAATATATGTTATTTAAATAAATTATGATGATTCCAGTCATGATATATAAAAAAATTTGTGCGATTTAGTCACGAATCGTAAAAGCATCAAAAATGGGTCAACTTGTAGGCTGTCTTTCTTCAACTCTGAATTAATTTCAAACGGCAAATATTGTTACAGAAAATTAAATTCCATTACATGAATATTTTTATTAGTATATACAGTAAAACCCCTCCTTCTTGTGAACACGGACAGGACAAAAAAATTAAATCCATGTAAAATGGGTGACCGTTAAAAAGAGGTTTGAAATTCATACTTTTATATATTATACAACTGTAAATTATTATTTGTCCGCAAAAGAGGGAGTATACGTTAAGAGGGGGTTTTACTGCAATGCAGCTTATGAGTACGAATTCGCATGCTAACTGGAGCCAACTTCAGCTTGGCGAAAATAATTTAGCCAATCCCGAGATGTCACGTGACATTAAAAAATAAAAAAAACCCCGGTTGCTAACAGTAGTGTGTGTTTCACGCAAAATTCCACGGTTGCTGATAAGATCAACCGCACCAGCCGAACCGTAGTGTGCCGGCAGCCTAAAAATGAGAGGATCTTCAAACACAGCAATTGCCCCTTCCCTTCCCCGGACATGAATCCGCTTCTGAAACAAGAAAAACATCTGGATTTCCTCTGACCTTCAGCAAACTGCTCCGCACGGTCGCCTGACAAAAGTATAACTGCAAGTCTGCAACTACAAATATGGGTAAAAATTTCCAAACAAGAAATAAGGTGTCAAAAAAAAAAAAAAAATAGAGGGCGAAGATAAAAGAGATTGTCCTACAGCTTTACACACTGAACATATTACACATTCCTCGAATTTTTTCTCCCCACCAAGCGTCTTCCTTTGTTAGAAACCGAACAAGTAGCGACGCATTCACGCCTGCTGTGGTTTTTGCGGTTTATGTTCAACAAAGACTTTTATTATCTTTAGACTTTTATTAACTTTAATTATCTTACCAAGAGTGCTCCAGACCACTCTCGTGGGATCCCCGTATTATATGCGACTGACATCATAATCATCTCATGCGTGGATCCCCCCCCCCCTTTGAAATCCTCGCCTATGCATAGCATCAGGGAATACAGTACATTTCTTTATTCGGTAACAATATCAAACAATAGATGGCGGTACATTATAAAAATTTGTTTCACACTAACGCACAGTGATGGATCTCATTCTCAGTTCGAGTGAAAATGAGATCCCGTTGTGTTCATTACCAGCTCAATGTCGTTAAACGCCAAATAATATACGCGAACGAGAACATTAATTTGCATTTTGACTTATCCATTATCATCATCATAATCATCACGATCGAGAGGGAGAGAGAGAGAGAACCAAGATAATTTTTTTTCAGTGCGTCTTTTTCGCACTCGAACACGTAGTTTTTGTAAAAGAGAGACTCGCAATTCAAGAGACGAATGACTCTCGCCAAATAGAATCACAAGGTGGGGAGAGCACACAACCCAAAGTTCTCTCAATTCTGGCCTCAGTCCAAGACCTTCTCCAAGATAAGGCCAGAAGACGACGTAAAGAAAGAAGAACATTCGCCACCAAACACCAAGGTCTCCTTGACTTTGAAACACATATTGCTAACAAACATGTTTACAATCGAAACATTACGAGGTGGAGACGCTTTCTTGCAAATCTCAATGAGACAAAATAACATTGGGAAATGCATCTCTTTCTCTCCCAAATGTTTGTTTCTAGGACTTCTGAATGGAATGCGATCCTTCCTATTCGATCTGATTTTTAGGTCAATAGCGCGTGAGAACTATTTATACAGTAGCGATGGTCCTTAAGCATGTTTACAAACATTCAATGTCCTTTTTCATGTAAATTGTTTCCTCGTTTGGTATCAATGTTTGGCTTTTATATTATCTTTTCTTTTCGGCTATGCCTGAGTGTTTTCCCGAAATTCTGAATGCTATAAGTCAAGGGACACAAGTGCTTTGGAACTGCGCCGCGATTATCGGTAAATGGGCCACGGGTGACTAAACTGATCTGGAACTGCTCCGTAGGCCATTCAAATGTGCCCCCTTCCTATCTGTGACCTATGTGATGGCTGCTTTAATTTTGAAAATGTTTCTCTAATTGAGAAAGGAAACCATAATGTTCCGAAACGATCGTAAGGAGTTTGTTTTTAGTGGTTTCTCTCTCTCATTTTTTCCTTTTGCACCATTGCTAAAACCATCTAGGACCAGCGTTGCTCCAGTCGGCACCACAACTCCCAGACAGCCGCCAGGACCCTCACCACACAGATGAATCTTTACTAAGTTTACAAAATTCTGTTACAAGGGTTCAACAGTCCTATCCGAAATTCGAGCTACAGAGCTATTGGTTGAGGTCACTTCATCTATTGTGAAACAGGCTTCCACTCGAGCCATTAGCATGGCCCCCACATTTCGGAGCAGGGCACCCTAGGCTGGGATCTTTTGCTGCCCCCCCCCCCAGACCAGACTTTTACGGGCCCCTTTGTGATGAATTTATAGCGTGAAAAACAAAAAATGATGAGAATCGTCCCGAGCCCCAGGGCTGCAGCTCCGTCAGCCCCACCCTTGTGGAGGCCATGACTATTAGCTTAACGTTCTGCGTACTCAGTGGCGTGAGCAAGTCTAATACGTACATTTTGCTGTACTCTCTGAGGGGGTGTGTGTGAGCGCGGAAAGATCTATTACAATGTTGGCAAGTACTTCTGGTCCGGACCGTTCCCTCCATCTTCCTACTCGATATTCATATTCAAATGAATTAATTATTAAATTATTAATTAATAATTTAAATTATTCCACTCTATGGGCAAGAAGTTTAGCTCCAACCACAGGTGAAGCAAAATTGACGTGGCCTTGATGATATTGATGCCACTGCCGACCGTGGCCAAGTGGTATGAGGATTCCCACTACTATAAATTAGAGCAAGATGGCATAGAGCTTGACCGCAGCCCGATGGGCCCGGCCCTCATTGCCAATCCTCCCGAAGTTAACTGATACGTCTGGCCGACTACCCTTACCTACATTGCCCCGTCGACTAGAGACTGTTCACCTCGGAGACAGATTGTGGTGTCCAGACCGTTCCCGTCGGCCCTTGAAAAATTGAGGGATGGACGTGATTTTCGTGCCCGGCCATATACCCTTTGTCCTCAGCAGGTTTTTCTCAACAGTGAAAGCCGAGACAACCTTGCGAGTAACTTTAAAGCGTCAAATTTTGTTCGTATTTCCTGAGTATTAAAAGTACACGCAATGGACAGGGTGATTCCGCGATTCCCTCTTACCGCATTTTACTGGCGAACCGTTGATTCTAGAGGCATACTGTCAATTAGAAAAAAAATTATCCAAATAACGTGCAGACCAACATAAAATGTCATTTATGTTGCAAGGGTTGTATAGTTATCAAAATTTAAAAAAAAAAAAACTTTTCATGTAGTCCCCGTGTGCCCGCAAAACCCAATTAGAAAGTTGTTGCCCTGTCTCTCGTGATTCCAATAAAACAAATCCACGTTTGTAAGTGCAATATTCACTGAGATATTCGAAAAAACAGAGGAAAGTTGAGGAAAAAACAGCTCTAAAATGCTGAAAAACCGTTTCAACCGCATTCAAAGCTGTTTCTTTCCCAAATTTCCTCCGATTTCGAATTCGGATATCTCAGTGAGTATTGCACTTACAAACGTGGATTTTTTTTTGGCATCAGGAGAGGCAGGGCAATAACTTTCTAACTGGGTTTTGGGGCACACGTGGGCTGTATAAAAAGTTAGTTTTTTTATTTTAATAAATATACAACCCATTGAAACATGAATGAAATGTTTGAGTGCTAAATGTTATTAGGAAATTTTTTCTAATTGGAAGTATGCCTCTGATCAACGGTTCGCCAGTAAAATTTCATACCCAGTGTTAGCTATGCTCCCTGTATATAAAATTGATTTTCTGTCTGACTTTCTGTGTGTGTGTGTGTGTGAATGTTCAATATACAAATCTACAATTTTTGACCGGTCGTCGCCAAATTTTGCGTATACGGTCGACCCTCGGTATTGGCGATTTTCGCGCGTGTATTCGCGTTTTCCTTCCTAATTTTCTGCGAAAATACCGTTGCAGTGTTAATTTTCGTATCGGAATAAAATATGAATTGTACGTGTTGAATAAATGTTTTAAAAACTCATAATGCAAACTCATAATTGACGGACTCGCGATGCGAGGATCCGGGTTCGAACCCCACAGTGGTGGTCGGCTGAAGTTGGTTTTCTGTGGTTTCCAACTTCAAGGCGCAAATGCGAGCCGATCTCCCCGTTAAAAAGTCTCGCCACAGAGAGCAACAGTCCTACAACGATAAATCATTCAATCATAACACTTCACTCATAGTTAGAAAAACTGGTGGCATATGGCAGCACTACGCATAACAAGCATTACAGAGAAACAAAAAAAACTTCACGTCAGGTTTCACTACACGTACACGCACATTCCCGCATGTACCGATTCGTTGGGGGTTCCGCGGGGGGGGGGCATGTGTGGTGTAGTAGGTAGGGCCTCCAAAAAATGGCTCGGGGATCCATGATGTTCTTAAGTCAGCCACCTCGTTGGGCAATTTGCCTGTTGTGGCGTTGTATTTGTATATAAAGTTTTTGCTAGTGCTTAAGATCTCTACATGCCTTTTAACTCCACATCGGGCATCCAGCTGCTTGTTCAGATGTTATACAAATACAAGGCCACAACAGGGAAAATGCCCAAAGAGGTGGCTGAGAAAAAGATGCCCATAACAAGTATGGATGCCATATATTACTAAAATACAGCACCAATTAAAAATGCAATCACAAAAACTATAAACAATGCATATACATGATAAAATACAGTATTATACAATGCCTATAAATGTATTTATGGTTGTCTTATCCTAGGTATGGATAGCTTCTCGATTTACCCCACCATGTTTATCGTATTTCTTTTAAAACGTGTCAATTGTGTTAGAATTTACTACCCCTAGGGGTAAGCTATTCCATTTATTAACAACCCTATCGGAGAAAAATTCCCTGCGACACCATAACCTTGCATTGTCCCTTACCAAACGATACTGGTGTCCTCTTGTCAAAGCAGTCGATTGACTGCGTATTAATTGTCCATTCTTATGCCAATATTTATGGCTTGCTATACACATCACTCATTGGTGCAGGCATTCGAAGAAAATGCAAATGCAGGTAACGTCTTAGAATACTGGATGGATTTCATCGTTACCATTAGCGTCATCGATAGAGCTGTGGAAGTTGTAAAGACGAGGACACCTCGTATTGGAAGAACTTTTGGTCACAATGTGTTCCCGAGGACACATCCATTTCTACGGAGCCAGCCGAAAAGGTTATGGAATATATTGTTACGTGAGTGAAACAGGTGGATGGAGAAGGGTTCAATGAAGTGTACATGAACAAACTGCAGAATTCAGCGTAACAGCAATTCAGAAACTGACAATTAATCGAATTGACTGCTCCTGCAACTGAAGCGATACTGCATTATGATCAAGACCTTGGTTGAGAAGTTCATAGTGAGCAACATAGCCCAAGTGCATCGTAAGTTTAAATCGGCAGATTTTTTTCCATGGCATAGACCCATCTAAAATACGTTTTTCAAACGTTGAAAAATTGGAAGAGAAAGTCTTGTTGTTATCATACTCTATCATTGTTTCAAGTCCAACACGGTCAAGGTTCCATCTACTTTAGCCAATTTAAACCATTGCTCCCTGTTGAGGGGCTGAACCGTGTAGGAAGTGATCATACTCTAACAAATTAACTGAAATAATAAAGTAACGGCTAACAGGCATTTTAATATTCTTCCAGAAAATATCGCCAAGAATCACTGAACGCTCTCTTCTACTTCTGCCGCGCGAAGCAGACATAAACGGGATGTCTGAAAGAGGCGAAAGTTCATGGTTTGTGTTATTCGCGGTTGTCGCTGGAACGTAACCCCCGCGAATAACGAGAGACGACTGTATACCAAACGGGATCTGACCCGAAATGAAGGATAGGCTACTTTAAAAGTTCGTCAGAGCAGGATAAACACCCGAAACGGGCAAAAAAACTGTCGGGTAACAATGTTTCGTGGGCCTTAACAATGACTTTTTCGGAATATTTACTTTGCCTACCGTGGTTCCAAAACAATTCTTTTCACACATAGCGTAGGTTCTATCATTTAGCGAGTAAATTGCCGGATTTTTGTGAGAGAATTGCAGGATTTTTAAGGTTGGCAGGTCTGCATGTATATTAGGTGGGACGAAAAAGTCGATTTTTCGAGTATCGATTTCTAGTAGGGCTCAAAACTTGCGTATTTGCATGCTGATCAACGCAGAAATAATGAAAAACCATACATCAAATATGTTCGGTTCGCGCAAAGGGACTCAAGTTTGGAAAAATTGACAAAAACACCAATTTTTAACTTTTTCCTAAAAATATACCGTGTCCGGAAAATTCACCGACAACAATTCACCGCCATGCAATTCACCGCTAGGAAAATTCACCGACCAGCAATTCAACAACAACAGTTTGATACGAAGCTACCGAGTCCGGAAGCGAGCGAGTGAGTGAGGAAGTGAGCTAGTGGGTAAGTGAGTGAGCGAGTGAGTGAGGAAGTGAGCTAGTGGGTAAGTGAGTGAGCGAGGAAGTGAGCTAGTGGGTAAGTGAGTGAGCGAGTGAGTGAGGAAGTGAGCTAGTGGGTAAGTGAGCGGGCGAGTGAGTGAATGAACGAGCAAGTGGTTAGGCGAGTGAGTGAGCGAGTGAGTGAGGAAGTGAGCTAGTGGGTAAGTGAGCGGGCGAGTGAGTGAATGAACGAGCAAGTGGTTAGGCGAGTGAGTGATCGGGTGAGTTCGTGGGCGAATGAGTGGGAGAACGAGCTGCTGAGTCCGTCAGCGGTAGAGTGGGTGGGCGAGCGAGCTACGAGTCCGTGAGTGAGCGAGCGAAATGGTGAGGGAATGAGTGAGCGAGGAACCCTTTAATTATAAATATGTAAGTAATGAAAATTATGTCGAAAATTATATATATTAACCAAGTAATGTATGTTTTGAATGAAAGTTATATATATACCAATTAAACAACGTAATGAAAAGTTTGTCGAAAATTATATCTCCTGTTATATTTCCCAAAAAGGAGTGCTATTTTTTGATTTCGTTTTCACGAGCCAGTTTTCGAAAATGTTTTTTGTTTCCCAACAGCTTTTACGTGCAAGAATTGGATGTTTAAAACGAGATAACGTCACACAGTTTTTGAGCTTAAGCATGCCTTTAAACAATAAGAAGCTGAGGCTATCTTTTACCAGTTTTGCTGATGGACAAAATTAAACTTATCTTTATACTCCCTTTATTCCATTAATTTTTTTCCAGCATCAGTAGTAGAACATGGGTCTGGCTCATATTCCCGACAGGTCGAAATCCCAACAAGGTCGAATTGAAAATTTTAGTTTCTTTCACCATATACGCCGCACTTTACAATTTCTGTCGAGATTTGCATTTCTCGCGTCAAGGCAACACCTACTAGAGAATGTTTTCTAGTTGGTGTTGGTCAAGGGGCGTTGTAGGGCACCGATCAAGATGATAAACTGCGATCAAGTAAATTTTTTTGAAATTTTAATTTCACCGTATAAGCCGCACTTTACCTTTCTTTCCGGATTTGCATTTCTCCCAGCGAGGGGCGTTGGGGCTTCGATGAGGATAATAAATTGCGATCAAATAAATTTTGAATTTTTTTTTTCAACATATAAGCCACACTTCGTGTTTTTTGGCGGTAATTTTATGACGGTGTTCTTTGTCCTCACCGCCCCTAAATTTTTCCGCCTCGGGCAGTTACCCTTACCTCTCCAGTTCCGACCCTACCCTAGGCAAACGGGTTTATGTTGTTTTTTTGGGCCCCACTCGATTGGAAACACCTGATAACCAATTTACATTCTGAATGTTGAAATTTTTGACTACGTAGATCTCATTGCCATGAGGCCCATTCTGCGCATGAGATCCCCGGGCCATGCTCTGGTGGGCCCATGTGTTAAGACGGCACTGGGCTGACTACATGCAGTGCTTGCATTCGAAGGCTGATAGTGCAACTGCCCTGGGGGGGGGCCTCATGATGAATCTATGTTTTTTTTACATTATAGAATTAGTGAATTAATAATAAATAATAAAAATTCTCTCACATTTTTATGATGATTTAATTACCGAAAGCAATTGCTTCTCTCAAAACTGACTTAAACCGAAGAAATAATTTCAAAGTAATTAAATGTCTTCAATCATTTCGGACCTCCTGTTCAACCGGGTTCCCGTTGGCTCATTGTTCATTGAATTAAGCCATTGTGAATTTACCGGATTCAGAGTTGTTGGCCCGTGTTGGCAATGTTCGATATGTTGGAAACCCCTGGATTAGACAGTTGAAATTTCTTTTCATAGAAAAAAAAAAGTAAAATTTATTTTTACAAATAGTGCAATTCGAGTATTAAGATTAATATATTCTTCATTCACTTTTGCAAATATTAAACCAATCGCAGAGACAAAAGTAAATCGGCAATGTAAACATGTATAGGCAGCTTAGCAATGGGAAGCGTCAATTCGGCATAAACAAGTCGGATAGGGTTGCAGAATAATAGGACATCACGTGACCTCTCGCCAACTCCAATGCATGATACGGGGGAATCTCGTTACAACTGCGTTCAATTGCCGAGTCAAAACATCGCATGAATGAATGAGTCGAATAACTGAGACTTTTTTTAAACTTCTACCCCCCCCCCCACCCCGACATACAAAATATTATGCTGCGGGAAATGCATATCCGGACAGAAGGGGCAAAGTGAGGCTTATACGATGAAATTAAAATTTAAAAATTTACTTGATCGCAATTTATCACCTTGATCGGCGTCCCACAATGCTCCCTTGACGCGAGAAATGCAAATCTCGACAGAAATTGCGTAGTGCGGCGTATACGGTGAAACTAAAATTTTCGATTCGACCCTGTTGGGATTTTGACCTGTCAGGAATATGAGCCAGATATTAACGGAATAAAGGGAATATAAAGAGATAAGTTTAATTTTGTTCATCAGCAAAACTGGTAAGAGAGCGCCTCAGCTTCTTATTGTTTAAAGCGGGTACAAATTGTTTGTCAGTACGGGTAACCAAGTTACCCCTTGTCAACTCATATGTAACTCAGTGTACCAAAAATTACTTCAGTCTGTAATATGTTGTTGTGCATATATTTTTTTCCTCATCTTGTATAAGTGAAAGTGAATAAATTTATTTTTGGGGGAAAAAAATTTATAACTCCGTTACGGCAAATGTTCCCAATTGGGAGCGCCGTTTTTATCGAATAGGAAGAAAGAAAAAATTTGAAAGCCCTTGATTTCTTTCTTTAAATTTCATTTTTGCAGGTTCAATACTCGATTCACTGAACAAAAATTTCAGCCTTTGTATCACCAATTTAATTTTTTTAAATCACTTATTTTTAAGGAAAAGAACAAAATTTAATTTTTTTTGTTTTGAATTTTAATGTCTTTTTTTTTCGTGGACATGCGGAAAGTCCAGATAATATATAGGGAATTTGTTTTTTTCATGGATTTTTCAGTTTATATCTCTAAACTGAAGGATCAGGAGGGTAAATAAAATATATGGGGTCACAACTCGGGGGGGGGGCAGACCTGAGGGGCGCAAATTTCACTCTTTAACCTCTCCTTCAACATTATGGGGGGGGGAGGGTCGCAAAATGCGTGCAAATGCTGAACAAGCAGGGAATAAGGAAAGCAGGTCGTTTATCCAGTGGTGTAGATGGTAGTATGCTTGTCCGGTATGCAAGAGGGACCGGGTTCGAGTCCCGGCGGAGACAAGATGACTTTTCTTTCTTAGTTCACTTCGGCATAATATCCAGAAAACATCAGTTTCCTTGAATTCCAGAACTGATGAGAATTTCAGAATACCGTAAAAAAAAAATTCCAGAAATTCCACATTAATCAAACCGCATTTAATAACGCACTAATCGATGAATTTCGGCTTTTTAAGGCACATCGTATCGTGATTAGCTGCTATTGGAAATTCAGTATGAAAGAAATAGTTTCCGGAACAGATGAAAGTATCAGAATAACAGGAAAAAAAATTCCAGAATTTATGGAAAATTGAATCATTTCAGAATTTATGAAAATCCAGAATTAATGAAATCAATAAAATCAATCCATTGATGAAATAATGTCGATTTTTCTATAATAAATGTAATTAAAATTCATGAAAAAGCTAAAAAAAATTGGCAATTAAATATTTATCGCTTATGACAAGGTTTGTTCATCTGGTAATTGTTCCTACATTTTTAAAAAGCCTTCGCACAACAAAGTAGTTTCTTCAAATATTTCTTAAGAGGAATGAAATAAAACAATAGCAGTTTTTCTTAAACATTTGAAACTGCATCTCATAAAATTCAGAGTGAATTTATAGAACGTAACTTAGAAAACAGTTATTGTGCTAAGGTGGGCGTGGTTCTCATTTGAATTTGGTGAGAGAATTTTACTTAATAACATAAGAAGCAAAATAAAACTAGAAAAATAGAAAGTTAAAAAATGGGAAAATTTTAAGGTCATATTTTAATGTTTTTTAGGTCATAAATGCTTGCATGTTTTCAAGATTTTTAGGTCGTGAAAATCTGAGCCCTAGTTATCATTAATCAATGAGGCTGATTTTTATGACCTAAAAACCGACAGAATATGCTCCAAAAAAAAAATGTATTTATGCCCTAAAAAAACTAAAAATATGCAAAATATGCCGTAAAAATAAAAATATTCCTTCATAAATAGTGCGGACCATATTTCGTCGAGGAAATTACGGGAAATCGCCAATCATTGTCAAAATTGTGCCAAAGGCACTCAAATAAAATTGCCAATTGTTGCTATTATCTCCGGAAAACAGCCAATCACATTTCCAAACACAATTCCAAAAGGTGTAAGTAAAAAAGTCAATCGTCCGGCAATCGAGAGACCCGGGTTCGACTCCCGGTAGAGACAGAGATGAGTTTTTCCTTCCTTAAAAAATCAACATCTCAAATAATAAAATATCTTCACAACATCCAGTTTTCTGTATATCTTGCATTAACAAGTGGAGAGCGACATCATGTCATATAAGTCAATTATTGCTAATATCGTCGAAAAAATTCCAGTTCTGAGAAATGAAGCTAGTGATCTTGGGGGGGGGGGCGGCGGAAATCCCTCCCCTCTTCATTGTTCTGCTGAAATATGCAAAGTAATGCTCTAAAATATAAAAATATGCCAAATTCTGTAAATCATGAAAAATACCTTAAAATTATTGAAAATCATGAAAGAAATGCTCTATCCCCTAAAGATCGCGAAATATGTAAAAACATAAGAAAATATGCAAAGTGATAGAAATCTGAGCCCTATTAATAATGAAGTTTTAGGTTTAAATTCTACAACTTCGTAGGAAATTTATGAATTTGTCTTCTCGCATCTGTAAATCATTGAGAAAAATGTATTAATTTTTTAATATGTATTTCTATTCTGAACTCTCACGAAATAAAAAGCTGCTGGTAAGATCCACAACACTAAGAAATTTCAATGTTTTTAAATAGGGATCGTCCGATTAATCGATCGATCGTTAGTCGCAGTTGAAAATTTTAGTTGAGTTAATCGAAAACTCGATCAATTCGATAAAAATTTTTATCAAAAGTTTATAGTTATACTCGAAGAAACCGATTAGATATGTTAAATTATGCACTAATAACATAACATTTCAGATATGCGACCATATTTAAAAATATTTGAATTAATAATTTGATGAAATTTTTTAACACGGGGGAACACAAGTAGATTCAACAAAAAACCGGTGATGATTTTAGTTTCAAATTGAGTCTGATGGAAGTTTTAGAAGAAAAGACTGAAATTTATTGTTTCTCTCGATTGTGTGAACAGCAGTTTTCGTGTATTGGAAACATCAGCTCCCCCCAGTGCAATACCATAATTTTATACCACTTGGGTGCAATTTCAGGGGAAACAAATAACAATATGAAGATCGAAAAAGTTTCGAAATCAGTAGCAAAACTAAATTACTACTTAACCGTACATGCACCTCGTACACATTAATCTAACGAATCGGCACGCGCCGGAAAGTGTGTTGTAATGTATGTGTGGCCCTAGAAAGTTTTTGTTGTCGAGTTGCGCTTGTTTCGCGCTCATGCTGCCATCTGCCTTCCGCTTTCTGAAGTAACCAGTTAAAAATTTTGTGGGCAGAGTGATGGACTTGCAACGGGACCCGGATTCAAATCCCACCGGCGGAGTGGTGGTTGGCTGAAGTTGGTTTTCTGTGGTTCCCAACTTCGAGGCGCGAATGCGAGCCGATCTCTCCGTTAAAAAAAGTCTCTTCACAGAGAGCAACAGGCCTACAGCTGTACAAATATTCAATCATTACACTTCACTTCTGAAATAAAGATGGCAGCGAAAAAAAAAACCAAAAAACAACACGCACAACATTATATACGCTCTCAGACTGTTAGGAACACACATTCACACTTCCGGAACAACTCAATCGGCAGTAAATTGTCCATGGCGATAGACCGGAGTTGTGGTCGGTTTGAAAGAAAATTAAAATTTATAATCGATTCCCAGGCCCTATCTTTAATGCATTATGCGCAAGAGAAATACGTTACAATGTGAATTCTTTCGTGAATAATTTAAGTGCTAACGATATCATTCCAGAAATCGTTCTTGCGATTCCTTATCTCTTTCTCTTTTGCTCTGTTTTATTCTATTTCTGTACAAGAAGAAAAAAACTATTGCTGTTATAAGACAGAGGGAAGATCAGCCAAAAAAAAAATCTATCTCTCTCTCTCTTCTTCTTCCCTCTGGAGTCCAAAGAACTTTTTGCCAGTTCCAATGCCATGTCCTAATGCCAAAGAAAATGCCTCTTGTGATGCTTCCATGTTATCGTTTGACTCTCTCTGACGTCAAACACGTTGACGGTCCAATGGATCTTCGCCGAACGCTTCTTTTTCTTTTCTTTACGATTTTAGCACCATTATCTCCGAGGAATATCAATGCATGTGCAAACGCGGGAACATAAAAATGAGTTCCGCGCTTCTTTTTTGAATAAGTTGGCGGTCCCCCGAGACTAGTTAGTTAGTGTTGTGGCCAAACTAGCCACGGGAAGGTCAATACAAGTTGCAGGCAGTATTGAATCGATCCACAAACTCCCAATAAGGTTTGATTGAAGAAGAACCGCAAACAACATGGATTTCGAATCGATCCTCAAAGAAGTCGGTGATTTCGGACGCTACCAGAAGAACCTGATGCTGACTTTCATGGCACCGACGACTTTCGCGTCGGCTCTGTACGTCCTTAACGTGATATTCATGGTCGCGGTGCCGGATCATTGGTGTTCGGTGCCGGAGTTGTCGTCTTACAACGTGACGGACTCGCAAAAGAAGATGCTGTCCATACCGAAGCTCCAGGACGGCAGTTACTCGAAGTGCTCCATGTATTCCCTAAACTATTCGGCAGTGATGGCCGAATATAAAGCGAGCGGGGTGTTGCCCAAACCTTCCCTGGCCTGGCCGACCAAGAAATGCGCCAATGGGTGGCAGTACGACCAAGACCGGTACCAGGAGACCATAGTATCACAGGTAAGTTTCAATACATCCAAATATTTACCGTCAACAATTATTTCATGCTTTATTCCGGCCTATCACCAGGGCCACAACTGAGTTTGGGCAGGGGTGTCTGGTGTCCCCGGGCACTGAACCAGGTAAGGTGCTGAGCTTACTTTTTTCGGTAAAAATTCACGGGGAGATGAGCGCTAAAATAGATATTGGCCTCGAGTCACAGGGCGAATTTTTGTTTCTGGTTACGGCTCTGTCTATAACCATTATGGCTCTGTCTAACGTGCCGCGCCTACCGTTTCACACCTTGAAGTGCAGTTATTTAGGCATATCTTGTTGGGGACACCTGATGGTGAATGCATGTGTGTAACATTGTGTTTCATGGGATAGATAGCCGCTGCTATCTAGGTTGTTCGTCAGTGTATAGCAGGGATTTGAAAATTGTAGGCGCCAGTTTTCCACGGTGACTAGAAAATCGGTATTGGCGCCTAAAAGTTTTTAAACGTGGCTGTGAAATTGGAGTAAATTTCTAAATAGGAGTCTGAGGGTGACCCAAAATTTCTGATTTCATTGCTATGTTATATGTGTTATTATATATTATAATTATTATGTAAACATGGAAAAGTAAAAGAAAATATTTAGGACAGTTTGTCTTGAGCCCAATACCATACTTGGTGGCTCTTAAGAAATTGGGCTGGTGCCTAATTAAATATATAAAGGGGTTGGACAAAATAAAGTGACACCTGTGACATGAGATAAAATTTTTATTAATAGGCTGTTGGCCCTCCTTTTGCATTAATTGCAGCTTGTATATTTTGGAATGGACAAATACAAGTCATGCACTACAGATACGTAGCTACTCCTCCTGCAAAAAGGTCACTAATTCAGAACGTGTCTTTGGAGGTGGAAACCTATTGCGCAGTTTGGCCTCCAAAATACCCCACTAAGGTTCAATTATATTAAGATCAGGGGACTGAACGGGCCACATGAGGTGTTGCAGTTCATTATCGTGTTCATCAAGTCAGTCTCCGACAATTCCAACGGTGTGAACGGGCGAATTATCTTCTTGGAACACAGTTCGATAATCAGGGAACAAATATTGCACCATTGGATGAAGATGGTCAGCCAGAATACTGACATAAACCGATGCTTTAACCCGCCCATCCAGGACAACAAGTGGACCGATACCGCGGTGAGACATGACGCTCCACAGCATGGCATTCTCCCATTGTTGTTGTGTCCAATTCTTATGTTCGCGACACCATGTTCGTCGTTTCAAGACATTGCATGGTATCGCAAATGATTTTGGAATAGCCGCTCTACCTTGTATGTTTGCTGCATGCACTTCACGGCGGATAGTTTTTGTCGATACACCTTCCTGTAGATGTGTGCTCATCTCAGGTGTTATCTGGGATGCTGTTATCTTGTGCTTTCTGGCCACACACACACAATCCGCTTCAAAACCCTTCTGGGTCTATCAGTCATCTTCGACTTTTGGCCACTGTTATGCTTGGTAGATGATGCCTTTTCCTGTTTGCTATAAGCTGTCATTACCATCGACACAATACTTCTCCCGACACCAAGGGTGGCTGTTTTCGTTACTGTGGCCCCGGCAAGACGGGCTCCAACAATCGCGCCTCTTTCGAAATCTGTGAGGCCAGCCATAACGAAGTTTAAACGCCCCAATATACATCGCACCCGAACTCTATCACTGGTACGGCTAGACTGATGTGTGCACATTCTCGTCCGCTAGGTGGCACTCTTCCACACTAGAGGGCGAGAGTATACGAGAGGTTCCCTCGAGTGTTGTTTTTTTCCCAGGTGTTCATATTATTTTGAGCAACCCCTGTATATATATTTAGGTTTGTCACGCCCCTGATGTATAGGTGAGATTTTTATTGGAAGAAAGCCGGAATCTGTGCTTCTAGTTGAAAAAAAAAACTCGCATAATGAGGTTCGCATCACAAGTCCAACACAGTTCTTAAGCGCAAACACGAAAATTCAGGTATCTGCACCATCACTTCCAACGTAAGAAACAGATGGCAGCACTTCTCGAATACGAGACAGGAAAAACTTTGACGGCATAAATATATTAGGACCATACAAAACATTTTCCTGCATGAATCTATTCGTTGAAAATTCTCCGGAGGAATGGGGTGCATGAGTGGCTTGCTAGTTGTCCAGTGATACTTCTCTGTAACCGAAATTTTTCGTCCATTAACGGAGAGTGTCTTTTGATGAGCGGAATACATTGAGACCATATTTAATGGGAAGTGTCCGCTAACGAAGAGTGACCACTATGGGAGGTTTCTCACTTTAGTTGGAAAACTTATGTAAATCGACTTCAGTCGACTAGAACTGCAAGATGATGCTGATACTACGTAGAAATCTGGCAAGTTGCGATGAAAAGTCACGTTCACAGCGACGATCCTTTTGAGGTTTATATCAGTTTTCTGATTCTTAATTCGGTTTTTAACCCTTTAAGTGGCGTTGGCGAGATATCTCGCCTCCTTAAAAGCGTCTTATTTTAGCATTGACATGCCTAGGTAATTTGCAAAGTTGATTTCTCAATGGAACACTTTTCTCCTATACCCCTTGCTTTGCACCTGGTGAAAATCGGAAGAAAGCCTACTTAATTGACAAATATATAACATTTTATCGGGGGGGGGGGGTTCAATGATTTATTAAACGCTTAAAGGGTTAATGAAGCAATTGGCAGTGTTGGCAGTTCAAGGGGATCCTACTATATCTGAGCCGTCTAGTTTCAAAACCCATATAGATCCATTTTTTTCGATTTTCAGATTATGCCATTTATTTTTAGTTTTCCTACAGATCTATCAGTCGGCAAAGTTATAGCATTGAAAAGTAGCCAGATGCTATTCGTTTTGCGGTGTGAAAGTAGCGGTTGATTGCAAAACCAGATAAGTAAAGAAATCAGTTTCAAAAGCAGATAGGCGAAAATACGCGTATGAATAGTACAGACAGATCCCATAGAGAGCTTGATTACAAAACCAGCAGATCCAAAAGAAAAAAAAAAGTTTTTCTCTCAAAGTAATATTAGCCAAAATTTTTGTTGAGACTCGTGCCTATCTAATACAAATTTGTAAAACAAAAGAGAGAAGATAAAATTCTTCCATAAATAATGCAATTTGTTCCTCTTGAAAAATTTGTCAAAAGTGGTGATGTATCTGGTTTTGAAACTCAATACGTATCGTGCAGTCCTCCAAGGACGAGAATGTCCTCTATGAAAGAATGCTGCTATTCTGGTCGTGGGAAGATATGGAAGAGAAATCTCAATAACTATAGGACTAGGATTTCTATGACTTTGCATATTTCGCTATTTTTAAGGATAAAGCATTACTTCATGGTTTCCAGTAATCATGGAAATCATGACTCGCATCGCCGGGTTCGAATCCCACCGTCGCCGCAGTGGCGGTCGGTTGAAGTTGGTTTCCTGTCGTTCCCAACTTCGAGGCACAAATGTGAGACGATCTCCCCGTTAAAAAGTCTCGCCGCCGAGAGCAACAGGCCCACACAACGGTATACTATTCAATAATTGCACTTCATACATACTTAGAAAAATTGATGGCAGATGGCAGCACTACACATAACAAACATTACACCGAAACAAACTTTACTGCACGCGCACACACACTTTCCAACTTGTACCAATTCGTTAGAAGTTCCGCAGAAGAATATGGACGAGTCTGGTTTAAGTAGTAGAAGTAATTTTGAGGCATTTTTTCTTTCATGACTTTCAGTAATTTTTGGACATTTTAAGGCATATTTAGGAACATTATTTTGCATATTTCAGAAAAAAATTAAGAGAGATTCCCCCCCCCCCCAAGAGCTCTTTCTTCCCACCTTCATTTCCCACAATTGGCGATTTCAGCAATAATTGGCAATTTTAATTACCTTTGACATCGCTTTTGGCAACGATTGGAGATTTTTTGCCGAACAACTATTGACAACTTTATTTGTGTACCTTTGGCATAATTTTTTACAATGATTTGTGATTTACTGTAATTTACGTATTTTTCTCGAGGTAGATATGGCCAGGGCATTTATAAAAACATATTTTTAGGTATGTGGTGAGATTCGATTTGTATTTTATCTCACAGATGGCGGCACTTGTAAAGCCGATGCCATTG
Organism: Pholcus phalangioides; assembly: GCF_987345545.1. Lineage (NCBI taxonomy): Eukaryota > Metazoa > Arthropoda > Arachnida > Araneae > Pholcidae > Pholcus > Pholcus phalangioides. Next base: position 44,060,600 of record NW_028301603.1, on the reverse strand, counting down.
GATTGTCGCGCGGGAAATCGCAGGAGAAGCGACCGAACCATCAAGAGCTTAACATGTCGCTCCGTAGATTTTTTATTTCGTCTTATGTTTCGTGTTGTAAATAAATAATTATTTTAAGAAATTAATCAATTATCCTGATCCATCATTTTATCCAAATCACGCAACCTCATAACCCAAAGTATGGTGACCGCGGACTTCAAACAAGTTCCAGTTTCTTCACTGCAGCACGAGGCAATCTACTGGCGTTTCCCGTGAGTGAACTTTCGCTTTCCGGAACTTGACATCACTTTCCCTGGATTTTCATCATGGAAGTAAGTGCCGTTCAGGTACCACTTTTTAACCACCATGATCCAGCGCTGTGGTTTATCATGTGTGAAAGCACTTTCGCTCTCGCTGTTCCGAAACCGATAACCGAATCTGTCACAAAGTACAACTATGTTGTCGCGAATCTGCCTCCGGAAAGTGCGGCTCTTGTCCGGGACATTCTCGTTAATCCGCCGGCCACGGATCCGTATGAAAGGCTGAAATCGGAACTGATTAAACGGTCGAGCGAGTCGTCGTCCACTCAACTTCGAAAGCTCTTAACATGCGGGTCATTGGGAGATCGGAAACCATCCGACATTCTCCGCGAATTGCGACGACGAGCGGAATCGCATTCTGTCTCCGAAGAATTGCTGATGGAGCTTTTTCTCCAACACTTACCGGCATCAACTCAGTCCATTCTCGCTGCTGTCACTCCACTCGTTCTCGAGAAAGCTGCTCAACTCGCCGACAAAATTCATGAAGTGAACCCTCAGCATGTTGACGCAGTTGAGAAACCGCAACAGCCGGATTCCGTCGCGCAACTTCGGGACGAAGTGGCTCAGTTACGCCGCGAGTTGAAAAACGTCCTGCGTTCGCGTAGCAACTCTCGCCAACGTACCTCACGTGCGCGCAGTCCGCATCCACGATCGGAAAACTGCTGGTATCACAACAAATTCGGCAACAACGCCAAAAAGTGCGTGTCGCCGTGCAAGTTTCAAAAAAACGGGGCGGGCGAGGAGTAATCGCGACATGCTCCTTGCCACAGGCATCTCGTCGCCTTTTTACCATGGACAGAAATTCCAAAATTCGATTCCTGATTGACACTGGATCCGATGTTTCTATCCTTCCAGCATCACCATCACAACGACGCCGCGACGCCACTATGAAGCTCTCTGCTGCTAATGCTTCATCCATTAGTGTTTATGGTCAAAAGAGGGTGACATTAGATTTCAATCTCCGTCGTAATTTCACTTGGACTTTCCTACTGGCTAATGTTTCCACACCCATCATTGGGGCAGACTTTCTGTTCAACTTTGATCTTGTTCCGGATCTCCGACGACGATGTTTGCTGGATAGGACAACAAAACTCAATACTGACTGTGATCTTCACATTGCAGAAGTTCACTCAATCAAACTCATCGAAGGTGACACCATCTACCACAGCCTTCTCAGCAAGTTTCCCGACATCATCAAACCACCACAACCAGGACAACCTGTGAAACACTCTGTCGTGCATCATATCGAGACTGTTGGTCCACCTGTGCATGCCAAACCAAGACGTCTAGCTCCTGATCGATTGAAAATCGTGAAGCAAGAATTTCAGCAGATGCTTGACCTTGGCCATTTACGACCATCGAACAGCTGCTACGCATCACCTCTGCACTTGGTCCCAAAAAAGGACAGTGATGAATGGCGTCCAGTTGGTGATTACCGAGCTTTAAATGCACAGACTGTGAAAGACCGGTACAGTGTTCCAAATGTTCTGGACTTTACATCTGAATTGCATGGTAGTAAAATCTTTTCCCATATAGATCTCATTAGGGCCTATCATCAGATTCCTATACATCCGGAAGATGTCCATAAAAGTGCTATTATCACACCGTTTGGGTTATTCGAGAGCACTCGAATGCAATTTGGCCTTTGCAACGCTGCAGCCACATTCCAAAGGTTTATTGACGAGGTCACTCGTGGACTTCCATTTGTATATGCCTTTGTTGATGACATACTGGTAGCCTCGAAATCACCAGAAGAGCACATCGAACATCTAAGGTTGTTATTCGAACGTCTGCAAATATATGGCCTCAGCATCAAGCCCTCTAAATGTGTATTTGGTGTTTCATCAATTGAATTTTTGGGTTACCAAGTTTCTGGATCTGGCATCGAGCCTTTAACAGATCGTGTTGATTGCATCCTGAACTTTCCTAAGCCAAACACCATCACTCAATTACGACGTTTTCTTGGTCTCTTCAACTTTTATCGTCGTTTTGTGCCCAGAGCTGCACACATCTTAACACCTCTACACAAGTTTTTGGAGGGAATAAAAAACAAAAAGAAATCCAAAAGAGCTACTCAAACCAAGCCAGCTGATATCCTTCAGTGGACTGATCCAGCCGAGCAAGCATTCATCGATGCGAAGCAAGCTTTAGCGGGTGCAACATTACTTCACCATCCAATTCCTGGTGCCAAGCTAAGTCTATGGGTTGATGCCAGTGATTTAGCAGTCGGTGGTTCGCTAATGCAATCAAATGGAAAAGGATGGGAACCCATTGCATTCCTGTCCATGAAACTGACAAAGAGTCAACAGAAGTTCTCCACTTACGACCGAGAACTGTTAGCAATGTACACTGCTGTCAAAAGATTCCGGCACATGCTAGACGGCCGTGAGTTCATAATTTTCACCGATCAGAAACCTCTCGTCTTCGCCTTCAAGCAAAATCCTGATAAATGCAGCCCACGTCAATGGCGACACCTTGACTTCATCTCGCAATTCAGCACTGATGTTCGTCATACTAAAGGTGCAGATAATGTGGTAGCTGACGCTCTTTCAAGAATAGAAATCAACTCTATTTCCAAATCACCATTCCTGGATTTTGACCTTTTTGCAACTGCTCAACGAGAGGATCCTGAATTAAAACAGTTACAGCAAGACAACTCTAATTCACTGACTTTCAAATCAATGCCAAGTCCATTTGCCGCAACAGAACTGGTGTGTGATGTGTCTACAGGCTCACCAAGACCATTTGTTCCAGCGAGCTTCCGCAAGACTATTTTTCATCATTTCCACAATCTTGCTCATGCAGGTGTAACATCATCTACTCAGCTAATATCTGCAAGATACGTTTGGCCTAACATGAGAAGGAACATCAAAGATTGGGTAAAGTGTTGCAATGAGTGCCAACGCTCAAAGGTTCATAAGCATACCAAAACACCTTTAGGCACCTTTGCAACACCCGATGCAAGATTTTCTCATATTCATATCGATCTGGTTGGACCTCTGCCTCCTTCAGAAGGAAAGACATACTGCTTAACAGTAATTGATCGCTACACCAGATGGCCGGAAGTCATACCTGTAGCAGACATCACAGCAGACACAGTTTGTCGTGCCTTGTTCGATGGTTGGATTTGCCGTTATGGATGTCCATCAACCATAACAACCGATCAAGGACGGCAGTTCGAATCATCGCTCTTCAGAGAACTGATCAACCTGCTTGGCACTAGCAGGATTCGTACCACTGCTTACCATCCACAGGCCAATGGCATGGTCGAACGGTTCCACCGTGTCTTAAAAAGCTCATTGAAGGCACATGAGAATCCAAAGTGGACCGTCACATTGCCAGCCATCTTACTTGGTCTCAGGGCAGCCGTCAAGCCGGATATCAAAGCCTCTAGTGCAGAGTTAGTTTTTGGTACATCTTTGAGATTACCTGCAGATCTCTGCACGGATACACCCGGTCAGCTCTCATCAACATACACATACGTACAACAGCTCAGAGAGCGTATGAATAGTATCAAACCATGCAAAACATCACCTCATGGTCAATCCAAAATTTATGTGCATCCTCAACTGCAAACTTGCTCACATGTGTTTCTTCGAATTGACAAGATCACACCACCTTTGACACAACCATATACTGGACCCCATGAAGTGATTTCTCGTAATGAAAAAAATATCACTTTAAATGTAAATGGGAGAAAGACCTGTGTTTCACTTGACAGAGTGAAACCCGCATTTATCTTTAACGATGTCTGTGTGGAACTTGACAAAAACAAGCTCGAAGAAAAGAAAAATGACACTGTGCCAGTACAACCATATGTCACTAGGTCTGGCAGAAAAGTCAAATTCAGTCCTAGGCTGATAACCAAAATTAATTTTGTTTCGAATTGTGCATCATAATATTTTTTTGCATCATATTTTTTTTTAAGTGTATACTTATTGCACATGATTTCCTGCATCATTGTATTATGTCTTGCACACCTATTATTCTGCATCTTATGATTAATTTTTTGTATCACATTTTCATTTTGTATCTCATTTATCGTTCTCTCACCATGTTCCTTCACTGGGGGGAAACTCATGTGGTGAGATTCGATTTGTATTTTATCTCACAGATGGCGGCACTTGTAAAGCCGATGCCATTGGATTGTCGCGCGGGAAATCGCAGGAGAAGCGACCGAACCATCAAGAGCTTAACATGTCGCTCCGTAGATTTTTTATTTCGTCTTATGTTTCGTGTTGTAAATAAATAATTATTTTAAGAAATTAATCAATTATCCTGATCCATCATTTTATCCAAATCACGCAACCTCATAACCCAAAGGTATATACGGCGTATTTTTATTTTCTTTCCTGGCACCTATGAAATTTTCCTGGAGCCTAAATATTTTTTCGATTTGTCAAGCTTTGTCTTAGAGAAGGAATAAATGAGGTATATTAGGTATATTATAATAATTGTATACCTCCTCTGAATACACAAATACTACCCTAATGACGTGATTTTACAACCAACGCAGTTTCATTTCCCATTAATAGAAGTTGAACAAAGTTTTATAAATGGATTATTCGTTATAAAAACCAAGTATGAGAGAGAGAACCATATATATATATATATATGTCTCACGAAACACTGGAGTCGGTTCCAGCTGACGTCACGCGTGACGTCATTCCCCTGCAGAACCGAGTGCAACCGCTTTGCTACCTTGTTAATTACGGTATTTACATTAGGAAGCCTAGAAATACTAGCTAGGATTTTTAACATGGGATGCACCTCATTGGCTAAGATCACTATTACGTCACTAAATCGTCACACCCGATCGTGACTTCGGAACTCGATGCAATGCGCATGCGCGACATATTTATTGGTGCGCGTTTTTCCGGCGACTGTTGGTTGGCGCCAATATATTTCCTGTTGAAAGAAAACTCGAGACACACAGATAATTTCAAGTATCTTTCGAACTTTCTAGAGTTTTAATTATATTTTTGTTCTCACATTTCAAGTAGGTGTAATCAGTGCGCAGTCTTAAGGCATGGGCCTACCCGGGGGCCTCACAAAAATGAGATCCGGTTAAAATTTCCTAGAATTTACCATTTAGGGCCTCAGAAAAACTACTTGGCCCGGGAACTCATGATGCTCTTAAGACGGCCATGGGTGTAACTTTTAGAAGTGATAACTTCGTTATTACCAATAAAACGCAATATAAAAACATAGGAAGCCAGTGGCGTGATGTGGGATGCTCGATCACCCGCGGTAATGTATAGTATGGGTCTGAGCACCCAACTAAATCTATTTAGAAACCTAAATTCCCTATGTAAAGATCAAGACGAGTACCACAAGTTCCAAACACTTCCGACTCCCTGTCGGAAGCAAATGTAAAAAAAAATTCCTAATACACAATGTTTGAAGTTAGTATTATTGTTTTGAATGCTAACATCAATAAGAAGTAACTCACCTACTTGGATTTAATACATTTCTTAGCTCACAGATTATAAAAATACTACGTTCGTATACCACTAAAACCACCATAAACGAACAATCTTTCGCTTAAAATAGGAAATAAGCGACTAAAATGTAAGGCCAGATTACACTATAAAAGTTTTACAAAAGTTAATTTATAAAATTTGAAAATTCAGGCAATAAGTGCATCGGTTACATTTAAGCGAATGTAACAAACAGGCTTATTGGGTGCTTTTTCAAGTTTTATAAACGATCTTTTATCAAACTTTAATAGTGTAATACCGGCGTATAAGCTCATGTCGTCTGGTCTGATATAGAAAAGTAGTAGGGCTGTGACGTCGCACATCATCTACGAGACCACGCCCACTGAGCCAAGGCGGCAAGTGCGACTTTAAAGGGATGATGTATAGTCCTTCATATAGCCCTGAATGGAAATACTTTACAACACGAAAAAATTAATTAAACACGGTTTGTTTATACATTTCTTCCCTTTGATTTTGGAAATAATCTGAATTTCTTTGACAGTGGGATCTGGTGTGTGACCGAAACCACATGCCGAGCTTGGTGCTCACCCTGGCGAATGCCGGAAGCGTCTTCGGATCCTTCATATTCTCTGCGATGGCCGACAGGTTAGTTGGAGAATTTTCGACATACCATATCTTATAAGACGAGTGTGGAAAAGTGTTTCTTGTGAGAAGTGACGTCTAATTGTTCAAAAAAAAAAAAAAAAAATCGACATCGTGGGCAGCTGTCGGCTATGGCGATAATACTGACGTCGCATTACACAGCAATGGCGGATAGCGAGTCGGCCTGGGTTCCCAGTGGCTATAGATCGCTTAGTATTCAACAGAAAAGGAAAAAAAAAAGAGCTAGATGTGTGTGTGAGAGAGTGAAAAGAAGAGGTTTTTCTTTTATACAGGTCAACGATGAGTAGCCAAATTTTAATAATTTTTTGCGGCTTTAATAATAATTGTACTCCGACACCATTTTTTGTAAGTGTTTATGGGTAAGAGACGAATGTACTTAAATTTTTTCACAGTTTTTTGAAGACACCTCGTGACCTTTTTCTTGTAAGGTCACACACATCTCTTCGTCAATATTCATGTGCCATAAAATGTGGATCAAAAAAGAAATGAGGACATAACTTTGATTACATTTTATAGGTTTGTCAAGGGAAAAAGAAGTGATCTCGTTAAAGAAAAATGAAGTGCTTACTGCCATCTGTTGACAGAAAAATGAGACTTCTCACTAGACATAAAAGAATATTTGTATAATAGAACTCAATTTATTTTCATTCAAAAAAGGAAAATCAGCATCAAAAATTAATAAAGTACATGATAAACTTTTATACAAGTTTTATAAAATTGTAAGAACAATTTAATAAGTCATTTATTTATAAAAATAAATTAATTAATTGTAATAAATATAGGTGCCACGGTTCCCCACTGCATTTGCCGCATGCCGAAAAAACGACGGATGCCAGATTTTTGAATGTGGGAGTCCGGTCCGTCCTACGAAACCCTTGCTCTAGAAGGTGTGTGTTGGTACAGCACGGCTCAACGGAACACATAATGTTCTCAGAAGATCGATATTAATCTATATTAAATTCTGAATAAACCCGCGAATTGGAATAAAATTTGACCCTGTTGCAAACGTATTTTATCCAACGCAACCTCCCACCCCACCAGCGTACGACCTTGAGACCAGTGTGTACGGAACGACCGGCAATTTTCACCCCTCCCCAATGTTTGATTCATGCCTGTCTGCGCCTTTGCCTACAATCATGCCCATAAAAAATTTAGATGGTGGATATCAGTCTAAGATAGTCACAGGAAACGCGGCTCTGCTACAATCTAATAGGACTCATATACCATGAAATGTGGACCAACCAAGAAATGAGGATATGTCCCAAAACTGCCCTTATAGGGGTGTGCGGTCGCAACTCGACCGGCATTTACGATAACAATAATTCCTTTCAAAAAATTTTGAATTTCTACCATATCTGGAACTGGTCTTTTAATAAATTCTGAATTTTCATCAATTTTTTCTTTCATTCCAAATTTTCACCGATTCTCTGAAATTATTTCTTGCATTTATTCTTAATTTTCATTTTTTGATTTTTCGATTCCCCCCCCTCTCTCTCTCACAGAAGGAAAAATCGGGGCTAATCGGGCCCCGCGTCTGGTGGGGGGGGGGGGGGCTGACATGCCGCTCGTCTATTAAACTTTGATTACATTTCATTGGTTTGCCAAGGAAAAAAAAAGTGATCTCGTTGAAAAAAATCAAAAAGTTCTTGCTGTCATTGGTTGGTAGAAAATATTATTTTCCATTATTAACAGAATATTTAATCTCCCAGTTCATTTTCGTGCAGAAAAAAGGTACGTACATGAGGATCAAAAATAGAGAAATTACGGTACATGACAAAATTTTACACAAATTTTATAAAATTGTGACAGTATTTTAATAAGTTCATGTGCTCACTCAGTCGGTAACTCATTCACTCATTTGGTCAGTCAAACGAATACCCTCTCGGTCATTCATACGGTCACTCACTCATTCACTTGGTCACTCACTCATTCACTTGGTCACTCACCCACTCACTTGATCCCGTCCAGGGGTGAAATGTACCGGTGACGAAACATCGGGGGTTAAACGTGCACCTGCTAAAACAGTGCCCCGGTACTAATGTGTACGATGACGTTGGAGTCTTGGGTGCAGTATTTTGCAGATCGGAGAACCCATGATGTGATCCCCTGTGGTAGAACCTATTCAGTAACGTCCTTTATTTGTGAACGCTTGCCAACATCGTGGGAAGTTCAAGTACTGTCCGCTCCAAACGATTCCCAATGGGATGAAACAATATTATTATATATTCCGTTTATCAGTATTCCCCAATAATAATCACTGCTTCTAATTTTCTAGGCAAGGACGCAAAGTAGCATTTCTCGCCAACGTATCCGTAGCTGCAATTTCGGGAGTACTGTCCATCTTCTCGCCGACTTTCGCCGTTTTCGCCATCCTGAGAGCACTGACCGGTTCGACCGTTCCGTCCAACTTCCAGCTTCCGTACATCATAAGTAAGTAGTACACCAACACACGGTATATATATATATATATATATATTACTTTGAACGTCATAAAAGTAGTCTCCAAGAGCGTGTGGAGAAAATTCATCTCGAACTTCCGGGGTGTGTCCGGTCTTCAAAGGTCAAAGGTCCCAACTCAATTACTTACTCACTCGGTCACTCATCCATTCACTGGTTCACTTTGGTCATCATGTGGTTACTCGCTTACACACTCACACGGTCACTCATAAAGTTACTCATTCACTCATATGGCCACTCACTAGTTCATTCACCATCTCATTTGGTCATTCACTCGCTCACAAATTCGCTCACTTGCTCAATCACTCGCTCACAAATTCGCTCACTTGCTCAATCACTCACTCACTTCCGACGAACTGTTGTCGTTGAATTTTCCCAGGGAAGATTTCTCCATCTGTGAATTATCTTGTCGATAGATTCGCTGGGCAGTGAATTGTTTATCGGTGATTTTTCCGTAAATTGTCTAGGAGCCAACCCATGCCTTTGTGGGATAAAGTTGCCTCGATGGAAATAGCTGGCCCGGAAAAAAACCGGAATTAGTTTTTTTTTTGCCACCAATGAGTAAAAACATAACCATTTTTAATGTATAGAGTAGTATCATGATTACCATTATTATGCGAAATGTCCTCATACTAAATTCACCGTTCTCAATTAACAGCTGTCGAGCAAGTCGGTCCTCGCCAGAGGGCGAAGCTGGTCTGTCTTTCTTGGATATTATGGACCATGGGCGCCTGTTGCCTTGCTCTGGTGGCTTTCGTGTCCCGCCACTGGTCGACGTTGGGACTCGTCACTACTCTTCCCATCGCTGTTTTTTATGTCTATAACAGGTGAGTTTCATAGTGCTGCATATTATCAGTTTTTACAATGCCTTCTTGACCAGTTGAATACCCTGGATTAATCGTTATGGTCATCGTTATTGGTATGCAGCTGTGTAGGAAGGTAGTGGAATAAGCCTACAAAGATTTGTGTACCAGCTGGGATACGTTTGATTTTGCCCAGCTGATCAGAATTGGCTGCGGTGTCCCGGTTGTCCGAAAAGACCATGATATAATTAAGTATAACAAGCGAAATAAGTTTCTTAATTAGGTGTATTTGTTTGTGCACAGTTACCTGACACAGTCACCACGTCAGCTGTTGAGCGAAGGAAAGTGCGAGGAAGCCGAGGAGATCATCGAGAGGATCGCGATCGTCAACGGCCGCAACAAGCCCAGGGATCTCTTGTCTAAGCTCAAGGTTAGTATTTGCACCTTCGTATAAATTTTCTGTGGTATATAATACAATGTTTTGTTTTTATAATAAAACTTTCCGGATACACCCACCCTTCGGGAACGCTTCGATATCTCTATGAGATGGGAAGCGGGGTGTGTCCGGTCTTCAAAGGTCAAAGGTATATAATACACAGTTTCCCAACTTCTTTTTTATCCTGATGGGACCCATGAAATAACATTCATGATTGAGGGAACCCATGCAATTAGGGACGCCAGAGAGGGAGCAGAAAAATCAAAAAAGAACGAGAGGCAGAAAATCAGAAAAAAGACTAGGGGGGAAGGCAGAAAATCAGAAAAGAAGGTAGGCAGAAAGTCAAAAAGCGTCAAAGGAGGCAGAAAATCAGAAAAAGAAAGGGTGGGCAGAAAATTAGGAAAAGACAGGAAGGCCGAAAAAAAATTGTGGCAGAAGATTGGAAAATAAAAGGCAGCAGAAAATCAGAAAAAAGGGGACAGAAAATCAGAAAAAAGGGGACAGAAAATCAGTAAAAGAAAAACGGGGCAGAAAGTCAGAAAAGAAAAGGGCAGAAAATCAGGAAAAGATGAAGGGAGGCAGAAAATCAGAAAAGGTGAAAACAGGCAGAAAATCAGAAAAGGTGAAAACAGGCAGAAAAACCAGGAAACAACAAAGGAGGCAGAAAATCAGAAACTAAAAAAAAGACAGAACATCAGAAAAGGACAAAAGATTCGGAAAATCAGAAAAGAACAACGGAGACAGAAAAATCAGGAAAGGACAAAGGGAGGCAGAAAACGGAGAAAAGAAAAAGAGGGCAGAAAAGAAGAAAGCCAGAAAAGAGGTGGGCAGAGAATCAGAAACAAAGACCACACGCAGGGGCAAGAAACCAGAAAAGAGCAGATTTCGTAATTTCTTTTATTTGCCTTTTTCGTTGGTGAATTTTTCTGAGTGTTATTAGCCAAAGTTTATCAATTTTCCAAAAGCAAAGGAGACAAAAATTCAGAAAAAGGGCAAAAAGAGTGGGGAGGAAGGGCTAGAAATTCTGAAAAGAGCAGGGAGATACGCAGGAAAAGACATGACGCGAAATATATTTTGAAACAGCACGGACTGATTGGATGGCTTTCGTCGAACTTTCAACTATGCGTCAATGGGAACACTAGGATTCAGCCGAAACCCGGTTGAGAAACGTTAGCATTAAAATATAACCCTTCTGTAGCAATAAGTCTGTTTCCTCTTTATTACAGAAAATCAGCGAAAACGTGAAGAACACGGACGACGGCACCCATTCAAGCTCGTTATTGGACATCATCAAATACCCACAGCTAAGAAAGAAACTCTTGGTTGTGACTCTCAACTGGTAAACACTTTATTGACAAATATGTAAACACTTTATTGACAAACGATGTTGCTGCCATCTGTCGGCTGGCTAATTACAATAAACGAGTTAATTTATATTGTTTTGTGCAGCTGTATCGGGATCCTAAAGCCTTGCTGAGGAAAACTAAATGTTGTCCTTTTGTGTTTGCAGGACAGCGATCGCCATCGCCTACTTCGGCCTGACCATAAACGCCACGAACCTCGGAGGAAACGACTTCTTGAATTTTTTCCTGCTGTCCGTGGTGGAGCTTCCGGCTTTTCCATTGGCCCTGTTCATAATGGAGAGGCTGGGCAGGAGGTGGTCCAACACGATATTCGTGTTGTTGACTGGCACCGCGTGCCTGGTGCCTTCTTTCTTAGCCGACGGTATGTATTTACTTATTTGGGTCGTTGAAAAGCCAGGGCCGTCTTAACGCATTTGCCACACCCGGGGTCGTCGGGATAATTAGATTTAGTGCTATGAGTTTTTGAAAGCAAGTATAGAAGCTGGTGTACCCAGGTACTTCCAGCTAAGTGGGAGGGGGGGGGGGGAGGCTCAAAAATATCGCTTCGCTCGAGGGCCATGTCACTGTTTACATGTTTACACAGCTTTGTGGGCAACGTTGGATGCTCATTCGTACGATTGCGAATGCGCTCAAAAGATATCAGTGCGAGCGTACTGCAAGAATGTACTCGAAAATATCTGAACGAACGCTCCACCGTGAAAATTGTACTCAATAAATATCAAAACGAGCGTATACTCAACCCCGAATGCGTTCAAAAGATAACTGTGCAAGTGTACTAGATTGCTGATGCACTCAAAAATATCTACTCGATCGAAAATTAACAAAAAAAAAAAGTCAGTACGAGCGTACACAATCGCAAATGTGCTCAAAAAATATCAAGTACGAGCGTGCGAATGCACTCAATAATTATCAGCACAAAAGCCTATTTGATACATTTTGAATGCGCTCAATTGCAAGCGTACTCGACAACAAATGAGCTCACAAAAATATCAATGCAAGCATACTAGATCGCGAATACACTCGAAAAATAACTTGTGTAAGCGTACTCAATTGTTAATATACTAAAAAATATCATCACGAGCGTACTCGATCATTGATTTACTCACTAAATATCAACACAAGTGTACTAGATCGTTAATGCGCCCAAAAATATCAGAGCAAGTGTACTTGATCTCGAGTGTGTGCGTATAATTCACCCAATTCTGCCTTAAATTATAATGCGACACGTAGATAATACTATTCGTAACTCGAAGTCATTCTCATATAAGCTTGCAGTTTCCATCTAAAAGGTCTGTTTGTTTCCGTACAGATATGGAGGGTATCGCCGTCACAGCGTCCATGTTGGGCAAGTTTGGATCAGCTGCGGCGTTCATGGTGATCTACCAGCAGGCGGCGGAGCTCTACCCGACGCCCGTCAGAGCGATAGGCATGGGCCTGGGCTCGACCGTATCTTCTTTGGCTGTGATATGCATGCCTTACGTGTGCTACCTGGTAAGTACTACTTACTCTTATAATGTGCGGTACCTCCACTTGGATGAAAGCAGCAGCAGCGAATTAATCGGCAACCTAGGGAAATAGCCTTGGTTGCTGAAAACCCTGAAGAATCTAGTCACAGTCAATTAATCAGCTATTAATTTCTGTCCTCTTGTTTTACAGGGTATGTACAACCAAGCCATTCCTTTCCTGATAATCGGTGCCTTCTGCGTATCGGCCGGTTTGGTGGCGCCCCTCGTTCCAGAGACTCTGAATAAGAGACTCCCGCAGACCATAATGGATTCCGAGAGCTTCGGGATGGGGTCGTTCCGCTGTTCCTCTAGCCAAAAGTATGTAATGAAGTACTTAATATACACCGTAATGAACACCGAGTGTTTAAGAAATGTGGATTGGGCAAAGACAAATCGGAATCATATAGAAAAAGGCGGGTCGCAAACACCATATTTATGCAGTAGATGGCGTTTTTCGACGGCGGGGTAATGATCGTGAATACTTTCAGGTCATCGTCATTTTACGAGTATCCTTCTGAAGTCACACATCACTAACGCAACTCATACGGAACCGCGGATAAGCGAAGGCTCTATAAATGGGAAACGGGAGGGTGTCCTGAGAGAATTCACGAGCAGAATCTCAGCCGATGAATGCCATTTAACGGATGAAGATGGCGTTTGGAATCCTGTACTTCAAAATGATCCTGATTTGCCTTTGAGCATTCTCCCTCCATCAGATCTTTGTAATGCATTTCAGAAACACCCCTTATGCGTATATTACACTCTAATATACATTATTAACGAAAACAACGTTTTTTTTTTTAATTTTTTTCTCCCAGTGAGGACGGTGATGGCAAAGAGGAAAATGGTGACAAGACGGATGGTGCTTCGAATGTGTGACGAGCACTGAGCTTGGATCATCCGAATGGAACAGGAGCGGTTCCCTTGGTACTAGCCAATGAACGATTCGCATGTGACGAGACACTTACGAGGGAATGGTATGCTTCCCACCAACGCCCGAATCAAATGCCATCCCGTGGGTGAACCAATGGTGCTGCATCTGTGATGAAAGTTTTCTTCAGAGATAAATTATCATATTGTATGTTGTATATAATATATGTTTTGTGTGCACAATACGCGCGTGTAATATAAGTGTATAGGGTTACCGAAATTCCTCTTCCCCACAATCAGAGGATTCTGCACGGCACTCTACTGATTCAGATGCCACCGAAATTCGAACAACAGACATTTCAGTTGATACTAGGGAAAGACCAACGTGTGTAGACCCAAAATTGCAAAAAAGGAACCACAGCTAAACGCTTTTCGGAACTATATGAAGCTCCTTCATCAGTAGCAAAGTCAAGGATAGTGAGGAGTATTTTCAATATTCTTTTCTTTGCTACTGATGAAGGAGCTTCATATAGTTCCGAAAAGCGTTTAGCTGTGGTTCCTTTTTTGCAATTTTGGGTCTACACACGTTGGTCTTTCCCTAGTATTGTCTCACTCAAAAGGTAATTCATTCCTACTTCACTTCATCTGCTAATCATTACTTGGTACAAAAATTCCTCGACAGATAGAGCCACTGCTCGATAAATAATTTCACGCGTGTGTGTGTCTTGGTTAAAAAAATTCGTGGTTCCCATTCGCAAACCATGTTTTCAAGAGCTGGACGCAGGGATTCCGACAAACGCTGCTTTTTTATATAAGTATAATGCATGTCATGAAGTGAGGAGGTGGGGGTTGAAATGTTATGAAGCTCCAGACTCTGCCGCAAAGCCATTATTCTGACCGGGGCCCCCTGCTCTGTCTCCTGAAGATATGTAAGCAGTTTGTCCATGTGGACGCGTGGGCCCATGTAAGAGAGATCTCAGCAACGGGATACATCTGGTAGCAGAATTCTGCCATTTCATGTCTTTCAGACGTGACAGAATCATGGGCATGCCCCCGCGATCCCCTTCAAGAGTAGGCCTACTACTACTAAACTGCTCACGTACCTCGTATATATATTTTCCTGTGGAATTTCTAACAAAAGTTTGGCTCCAACCCGAAGCAGTTCTTTTTTTGTTCTCAACTCCGTAAATTCACTACAGGGTGCTCCCCCGAGAGAAATCTTTCCTGAGGTCCCGTCAAAGATCACAGTCTAGGGTCCCTTGGGGTGTGAGTGACGCAGTGGTAAGAAGGTGCTCGTCTACCAATATGAAGGCCAGTGTCAGGTCCGTGGGTTCGATTACTTGGAGAAGTACATAGATATAATTTCTTTCTTTACTGAACCTGAGGCGACTCCCGATAGATGTAGCCGTCCCCCAATATGCTCTCGCAAAGTCGAGACGAGTATAGAAGTATGTTGTGACTTTCTCTATATGAAGAAATATTTCCGACCCATTGCGATCGATCGGTAGTAAATTGCTGTATAATGATATGACCGGAGTAGGTTATCGGTGAAGTAGTCTAAGGGGACCCTGCTGCAGAATGTGGGAGTCATGGTTACTCTCGGTAGACTTGCGAATAGGAACCTACTGAAAAGGGATTTCTATAGCGGAGGTGCCATCTATCTATATTTGGTGTCATTTGAACAACTAGAACGATCTCTGATTGGGTGGGGAAGGGTTTACATTGATAACCCTGTTTATTGTATACGTATGTCAACCGAAAACATGATTTTATTATAAGCTGTTGATTGTTCTCATTGGATGGAAAAAATGTACATACCGCAATCCTCATCCGATGATTTATTCGTCTCTCCAATGGAGAGATTTTACATTACGCTGTATTATATATATTGGAAAGAGCATTTTGACGCTCATGTAAATGCGATATCTGGTGGTTTTATTCTTAATTAAAATCTGAAAAGAAAAGAAACTTTTTCCATCACTTGTTATAAATAATATGAAAAAAAAAACCAACAAACAAACGATCACTGTGTGATAAGAGTGCTGTCCATGGTAGAACAAAGACCAGATTCACGCACAACAGAAAAGTGTACACCTTGAAAATCTCGAACCATCCCTGGTTTGCTAGGGCTCCATTCTGCTGCGGTAGCATTTCATAAACCCCTTCATCCAGTGTCGCCATTTGCCGCCGAGTGTTGCATTGTGCAGTTTTTATTATTTATTTTTCACATAAAGATAGCGTCCTCTGGGGGAAATCCAGAGTGGATAATAAAATAACCTAAAAATGTATATCGAAACGTACTAGAAAACAGCCTACATATTTACGGGCCGATTGCTCGCCCCAACCCCCTATTTCTAGGAAAATTCCGGCCAATTTTAAACGTGCGGAAATTCCACTTGCAAACATTTCTTCTACGACTGTGGTGACACCTTCAGTGGAAAAGAAATAGCCACAGAGATTATATCGCGTCACTGTCTATTGGTGCTGGGGCGAGTTGAGTACAGGTCGTCCTATGGGTACGCGCAACATCAAATTTATGCAGATTCTGACAGAGATAATCAAGATGACGTAAGGGTTCTTTGCACATACAGCGTTAAAGTCTAATCATGACTATGTGAATGGTAGCCAAACTACCCCCCTCCCCCATGTCAATATCATCACCAAAAATCGTACGCTTACCAATCTCCTACTAATGGATGCCATTCACTTTATACAGCAGGAAACCCAAACTATCAGGCTTAATACAAATACAACGCCACAACAGGCGAATTGCCCAACGAGGTGGCTGACTTAAGAACATCATGGATCCCCGAGCCATTTTTTGGAGGCCCTACCTACTACTGCTACACCACACATGCACCCCCCCCCCCCACGGAACCCCTAACGAATCGGTACATGCGGGAATGTGCGTGTACGTGTAGTGAAACCTGACGTGAAGTTTTTTTGTTTCTCTGTAATGCTTGTTATGTGTAGTGCTGCCATCTGCCACCAGTTTTTCTAACTATGAGTGAAGTGTTATGATTGAATGATTTATCGTTGTAGGACTGTTGCTCTCTGTGGCGAGACTTTTTAACGGGGAGATCGGCTCGCATTTGAGCCTTGAAGTGCGCCTTCCCCTTATTTTACGTATGAAAATGGTCGTCTTTTGATGATCTATCTCTATCGGCATTCCGTAGACAACTCATGCTGCGAGCCATTGCTGCACACTGTGTGTAACTGACATGTTTTTTAAATTAACATTGCCCGTCGTCTCTACAGCAGTCTTGCCATTTTTTTTAAAAAAAGAAGCCTTCGGCATTAAAATTTTTTTTAAAAATTGATAACGATTGTCATTAGATTGGTTTTGATTCATCATCGATGATTTCAATTCAGTGACCGCACAGAATCGATATTTTGTTATTAAATCAAGCTACATGTAATGCAGGGGTTGTCAGACTGTAAGAAGCGCTTCTTTGGGAAGAACTGTGAACTTCGAAATGAATTTAAGAGAAAATTGGGCGACTCGTCTATATTAACTAATCCAGTGGTTCCCAATTTATGGTGCTGGACCCTCAGGGGTTTCACAGCATTTTTACTGGAGGTCCACGGACCACGGAAACTCAGAATTAATGAAAAATAATTCTAGAATTGATGAAAATCGGTAATTAATGAAAATAATTCCGCAATTGATGGAAATTCAAAATTAACGGCATAAAAAAATTCAGAATTAATGCAAGAAATAATTTAAGAACTGGTGGGAGCCTCCAATAATTTACCGTGAGTGGGGGGGGGGGGGTTCTCACAAAGCGCGGGGCCCGGTGCGACCACACCTCTCGCGCACCCCAAGGGCGGCTCTGTGATTATAGTTTATTTCCTTTGAAAATTTTCGCGGCACACCGGTTGTGATGGAGCGCTCTCTATTGAGATTTATCATGACTAAAATGAAGATTGAAATTCTCAAAAAAAAGATTAAAAATCACTTTAAGCTTCACACACACCATTTGAGGTCCATTTTAAGTAAAGTTTAAAATGTTAAAAAAATAAGTTTTTATATATAATGCTAATACTTTCAATATTTAAATTGCAGTCGATGAATCTATAACGCATGTTAATCTAAGAACATAAATTAATATGTTTGGTTTCGTTAGAGCAATACTGTAAGTAGGTTTTTACGAATCATCTCGGAAGCCCCGCGAATCAGTCTCAAGAGCCCCTGGCTGCTAGTGGATTTGTACGATACTTTTTGGAATATAATTCCCGCACAACAACTTTAGTGCGAGACTCAAAAATCCCTGGCTGTGACTGAATTTGTACGACCCATCTCTAATAGCCGGGTAGCGATCTATAGTTCAGGATCCTCTGGCTGTCAGTGGATTTTTACGACCCATCTCGGAAGCCCCTATCAATCAAGACTGCGACCCATAGCTCGAGTCCCTACCTTAGCGGATTCTTACGACCCAACTCAGAAGCCCCAACGGATGAAGGTTAGGTCGTGATCCATACCTCAAGAATCCCTGGCTGTAAGTGTATTTGCACGACCTTTCTCGGAAGCCTCCTGCGAACCATGTTTGAATCGGGATCCCACAGCTAAAAGTCCGTGGTTGTTAGTGGATTTAGATAACGACCCATTTCGGGAGCTCCAACGACCCATAGGTTAAAAACCCCTGCGTTAGAGCGTGATGCTGGCATTTATGGCGGGCCAACTCTAAAGTAAATTTGCACCGTAGAAAAACATATATTTTTACATATTATTCGTCCCGGACCCTTGGACTAAATCTCTGTCAGCCCCTCCCTCCCTCCCTCCCTCCCTCCCTCCCTTATCATGTGGGGGGGGGGGCATGAAATGATCATTAATGCTTCCCAAATTGTTTGTCTCGTCTTACTATCGCCCCTGTCGTTTTAGAGGCGGAGTTCTGGGACACTGTACAGTCAGGGCACTGAATATAGAGAAACCTTCCTTATAGCTCAGTGAGTCAGGGTTGGATTAACCACTAAGCAAAATAAGCACGTGCTTAGGGTATCAGGGAAAAGGGGGCAGCACAAGGAAGGTATCGAAATTTTTTTTGATGTACAATTTTTTCCCAGCATCAAGCCATCCGGAAAAATAAATCCTAGAATTTTCGATTGATCGTATGGTTGAAGGCCTTCATCATAAAAGGATGGCAGAAATGCAAAGAAAAACTAATAAAAAAATTGCAAACTGAAGATCACGTTAATGCGGAGTTTTTGGAATGAGATTTTTCGTGTGATTTTTTCATAATCCTTTTTTAACAGCATCGTGGGGCCCTTGGGCAAACTGATTTTTCTGAGGACTCCCCCCCCCCTCCCGTACCTAGCACCTACCTACCAATTTGCATACTAACTGTCGCAAATGGTAAACAGTATTGTCATGAGGGCTGTGTCGAGAGACCTTATCTCGGGCTGTGTCCGGGTAGAGTTCCGCGCATTAAGAATACGCCAAGTCCTACAGAATCAGAACGGGAACTTGAAAAAGGTGCAAATCTCTGAGTGAATAGCGGATCAACTGCATGATTTCAGGGCGATGCAATGAATGGGCGACGATGAATTCAGGAGCGTTATATTATCGTTAATCTTGTTACTCGTGCGAGACAGTTTTGGCACCCTTTTATAGCTTATAAGTCGCACCATTAAAATAACCCCGAAAACTCGCTGCTGTGTTTCCAGTCCGATGATTTGCGTCAAAAATCACCGTTTACTCTGCGAATCATTCGGTTAGAAACTATGATAGTTGTGGAGGACTTGGATCTTATAGCCATTACAGAATCTTGGGCAAACGATGGGGATGAATCTTTCTTACACATCTCCGGATACGATACTTTTTTGAGAAATAGATCTGATAGGAAAGGGGGTGGAGTGTTGATATACATGAAATCATGTTTGAAGGCTAGAGAGTGTAACGGGCAGAGAAGTTGTATTGAAACCATATGGGTTGAACTTGAGAACAAAAGACGTCATAAGCTTATTGTTGGGGTTTGTTACAATCTACCGAATAGGGATCAAAACTACATCGCCAAAATGCATGATGAAATTTCCTACATGTGTAAGCGAAAGAGGGTTCTCATACTAGGGGATTTCAATTACCCGGGTATTGATTGGGAGAACCTTTCATCTGGAAATCAGTATGAAAGAGACTTTCTTAAGTTGGTGCTCGAAAATTTTTTGTATCAGCATGTATCAGAAGCCACTAGGGGTACTGCTATTTTGGATTTAGTTCTTACTAGTTCTGAGGATCTAGTTGAACATGTTTCGGTGGGGGAAGAGTTTTCTTCCAGTGATCATCGTATCGTCAGATTTCACTGTAACTTTTCCTCGGGTAAGGTTGATAACAAAAGACTGGTTCCTTGTTTTCGGAGAACTAACTTTGATGTTTTGCGAAGAAGCTTAGCGGAAGTTTTCAAAGACCGGTTGGAATCAGTAGGGGTGGTAAGTCAATGGGAAGAATTTAGTACGAAGCTGTCCTCTGTTTTGCACGACGTCATACCCTTTGTTCGAAAAAAGCGTGTTTGTACATCACACCCTCTATGGTTCACGGATAGCGTGCGGAACCTTTATCTTGAAAAGAAAAGAGCATTCAGGGAGTATAAAAGTGGACGAGGTGACCTATCATTGTTTACTGATAAAAGAAGACTGTTGAAGAAAGCGATAAGGGATAGTAAAAAGCAAGTTGAATCTAGGTTGGCAGATAACATTGGCTCCGACCCAAAATCATTTTTTCGATACGTCAATAATGGATGTAAGGGGACAGTTGGCCCCCTCTCGATAGGAGGCTCAAAAGTAGAGAGCAATGTAGGCATGTGTAGTGCTTTCAATGACTTTTTCGTGTCGGTTTTTAATGGAGATAATGATATTCGATATACGGGTGTTGCATGGGGTAATAAAACGCTCAACGATATTCAAGTGGAAGACGTGGAGGTCCTAAATCTTCTAAGAAATGTATGTGCAAGCAAAGCACCAGGACCAGATGATATCTATCCCAGGGTTCTCAGGGAAGGTGCTAATGAATTGTTGGGGCCAGTCGCACAGATATACAGGAGTAGTGTTGCTGAGGGTATCGTCCCGAGAGATTGGAAACTGGCTAACGTTGTTCCGATATTTAAGAAGGGTAGTAGAGAAGTGGTGTCTAATTATCGTCCAGTGAGTTTGACGAGCTACCTCTCGAAAATTTTGGAAATTATCATCAAAAGGCAGTTTGTGAAGTGGATAGACGAGAATAATGTATTGTCGGATAATCAGCATGGGTTCAGGAAGGGGAAGTCATGTGTAACTAGCCTCTTTTGCTTCTATGATCACGTGACTAAGGCTTTGGGTAAGAGCAAAAATGTAGATGTTGTTTGCCTTGATTTCCAGAAGGCATTCGATCGGGTCCAACATGGCAAACTCTTGAAGCGTTTACACGAGATTGGAATAGGGGGCAACTTGCTGAATTGGATAGAATCGTGGTTAAGAGATAGGTCGCAACGAGTTATGGTGAACGGGGAATTCTCTGGTTGGACAGACGTCACAAGTGGAGTTCCTCAGGGAAGTGTCCTTGGCCCCATACTTTTTTCACTTTTTATCGACAAACTCGATCAGGGTATCGATGGAATTACTAGCAAATTCGCAGATGATGTGAAGCTAATGGGGGTAATCGGAAATGAAAGCGATAGGGAGTTGCTCCAGACCAACTTAAACAAGATTGCAGCATGGGCAAATGAATGGAGCATGACGTTTAGCGTAGATAAGTGCATGGTCGCTCATTTTGGTTCGAACAACCCACGGTTCTCTTACGAGTTGAATGGTGTCACTATCCCGGATGCAACTAGGGTCACCGATTTGGGAATTCTCATTGACGAGCGGCTTAGGTTTTCTGAACATTGTTCAGCGGTGGTCAAAAAAGCGAATAGAATGCTTGGTCTCATTTTCAAAAAGGTCTCTTCGCGTTCTCCTAAAGTCATTCTTCCGCTTTTTCGAGGCTTAGTTCGCCCTGGACTGGAGTATGCTGTAAGGTTTTGGAGACCATACCTACAGAGGGACATAGACTTGGTTGAAGGGGTGCAGAGAAGAGCTACGCGTGTCCTTATTGGCACACAGGGCTTGAGTTATGAAGAAAGACTTCATTTTTTGAATATGTTTACATTGGATGAACGCAGGTGTCGAGGAGATATGATCGAAGTGTTCAAAATTTTCAATGGGATGGATAGGATGGACCATGAACTTTTAGTACACCGCCAATCGACTGCTTTTACAAGGGGACACCAGTATCGATTGGTGAGGGACAATGCAAGGTTATGGTGTCGCAGGGAATTTTTCTCCAATAGGGTTGTTAATAAATGGAATAGCTTACCCCCGGAGGTAGTAAATTGTAACACAATTGACACGTTTAAAAAGAAATACGATAAACATGTTGGGGTAAATCGAGAAGCTATTCATTCTTAGAATAAGACAACCATAAGTATTCTTTATGGGCATTGTATAATATTTTATCAGGTGTATATATTGTTTGTAATTTGTGTTAATTGCATTTTTAATTGGGTTGCTGTATTTTTGAAACATATGACAACCATATTTTTATGGGCATCTTTTTATCAGCCACCTCGTTGGGCATTTTGCCTGTTGTGGCGTTGTATTTGTATTTGTATTTGTACTCGGCTATATAGTGAATTGTGCTGATCTCAGTTCACCCGGTGACGATTCCGGTAACGACTGGCGGCTTAGACGATGATGATCTGCGACTAATTCACAGTGATTCGGAATTTTATATACCAAGATTATCGGCAATCATTCGATCAATTGACGATTACTGGATTCTTATGGGATGGACGGCTATACACCAGCATCTTATAATCCCGTTTATAATTTTGATTGCCCATTGGCGTTGATTGTTTAGATTTTATTTATTTGTTATATGACTTCAGGAGTTGACGATCAATTTTTATGTAAATTATTTTACTTTGCTGCCTTCGTCTGAGGTGGTCATGTTACGTTGTTTTTAATAAAACTTTCCGGATACACCCATCCTTCGGGAACGCTTCGATATCTCTCTGAGATGGGAAGCGGGGTGTATCCGGTCTTTAAAGGTCAAAGGTTCTGTACGCTCGCCGCTGTGGTGGTCGAGTAGTCACAGTGACGGACTCGCGTCGCGAGGTCCCGGGTTCGAATCCCACCGTCGCCGCAATGGTGGTCAGCTGATGTTGGTTTTCTATGGTTCCCAACTTCAAGGCGCGAATGCGAGCCAATCTCCCCTTCAAAAAAAGTCTCTCCACAGAGAGCAGTAGACCTACAAACACTGCAAATGTAATTCAATCATAACACATCACTCACTTCACTTCGGAAACATAGATGGCAGCACTGAAAAATCAAAAACAAAACAATACATACGTACTCTGACTGTTAGGTACACAAACAGTTTCACACTTCCGGCGCAACTCACTAGGTAGTATCTCGCCCATATAGACGGTGATAGACCTGAGCTGTGATCGGTTTAAAAGAAAGTAAGTTCTGTACGCTCATAGTTTAAAATTTTGCATTAAAATTTTTTTCCTAAATTTTTTTTGCAAGTTTTGTAATTATTTTTCTCTTTCATTCCCTGAATAACGCTCCGGGCGTAGCATAGGCTACACATCCTAGAGCCACCCTTTTTGGTCTGATCTAGAGCCCTTATAGAGTACAGTTATAAAGAAACCTTAGACCAGGATTAAACTATAAAAGTTTGGTAAAATATCTTTTATAAAACTTGAACAATGTAACCATAATAAGCGCATTGGTTACATTCGAGCAAATGCAGCCTGTGATCTTATTGGTGGAGTTATTCAAATTTTACCAAAGATCTTTTACAAAACTTTTATAGTAGCTTTATAGGCTTAAGGCCGGCATTACACTATAAAAGTTCTGAAAAAAGTTCTTATATAAAACTTTAAAAATGCAACCAAAATCAGCGTATCTGTTACATTAGGCTTATTGGTTGTTTTCCAAGTTTTATAAAATATCTTTTATCAAACTATTATAGTGTGAAACCAGGATTACGCTATAAAAGTTTTAGATAAGTTCTTTTATAAAACTTGCTTGAAAAATGCAACAAAAACAAGCTCATCTGTTACATTCGAGCAAATGTAACCATTGGTTTGTGTAGCAAATGCAAGGTTGTAATCCTTACATTAGTAATCATTGGTTTTTTTTCTCAAGTTTTGTAAAAGATGTTTTATCGAACTTTTATAGTGTATAGTAGTATATATAAGTGTTATTTCTTGCTCAATAATATTTACTGTTGTAATCAGGGCCGCAACCAGATGCTTGGTCAGCCGGGCAAGCTCGAATTTTGGCACCTTTTCATAATGTTTAAGGAGAGGTTAAATCAAGGGTTCTTAACCTACGGGTCGCGACCTAAACTTGATTCACCAGGTGTTCCGAGAAGGGTCGTACAGCCAGAGCCTTTACAGCCAGGGATTCTTGAGCTGTGGGCCATGATCTTTTCTTGGGTCGTATGGGCTTCTGACATGAGTCGTACAAATCCTCTTACAGTCAGAAATTCATGATCCATGGGTTACTACACAAGTTTGATTCTCAAAGGTTTCCGAGTTAGGTCGTATAAATACACTTTTACAGTCAGGGGACCTTGTAAAAGGCGAAAGATTTACTCACAGTTTGAAGAGAAGCCGGAGTCGGAGATCTTGTGCTACGACATACATTTGGTTCGTGGGAAAAGGGTCATATGAATCTATTTACAACCAGGGGTTCTTGATCCGGAGAGAAGCCGGAGTCGGAGATCTTGTGCTACGACACACATTTGGTTCGTGGGAAAAGGGTCATATGAATCTATTTACAACCAGGGGTTCTTGATCCATGGGTCACCATTCAACGTCAATTCTTAGCGGCTTCAGAGATGGGTCGTACAAATCCACTTGTAGCCAGGGTTTTTGAACTGTGGATTATGACCCAAACTTGATTTGCAGGGTCTTTCGAGAATCCACTTCCAGCCAAGGATTCGTGAGCTATGGTCACGACACTAACTTGATTCGCATTGACTTTTAAGATGAGGTCGTACAAATCCACTGACAGTCCTGTTATAAATGCACTTATTGCGTCACTGATTTCACTAATTTCGACAAACAAACAGTCCCATGGGTCGCGAAGCTAATCTTTTTGTTGATTTTGGGTCACGGCTGAAAAGGTTAAGAATCCCTTTGCCAAAGGGTGAAATTTTCGCCCCTTCTGGTCCAGCACCCGGGGAACAAGGTGGGTCTAATTGCGGCCCTGGTTGTAATCCTTAAAATGCCCAATCTAATCGGCATTGATATTGCAAGCTCAATCATGAAAAAGTTTGTTCGAACCGATTCGTCATTTTCTTATCACGATATAACCGAGTACATTAATATGCCCGAAAGACACAAATAGCAAACAGTGGAAAACACGTGTACAAATAATGTCCGAAATGAGGGGAAGACAATTTTCTTCAGGGACAGTCCATTTTAATTAAGAAGGTCCGATGCTCTCGAGGTGCTGCATCAGGATCATGTTGTGGATGTCTTCGAAGACTCTCTTGACGTTTTTGGTGTCGGTGGCCGTCGTGAAATGCCAGTAACAGTCGCGGTGTTTCGAACTCCTGCGGTCGTATTCGTAGGCGTCGCTGCTTCTCATCCTGGAGGACGAGGTCGTAGGAACCACGGTCCTCTTGGTCTCTGTCTGCGGACGTAAAACATTTGATTTCAGTAAACATATTTGAAAACCTATTTAGTAGAACATATTGTACGTATAAGTCTTGTTGATTTAGTGACTCGCGACACGTTTTCAAATGAATGAAGTGGCTCGCACTTTCCTAAAGGCTGAGCACCCTTGGGTATAAAGTAATACTGAAGATTTGTATTTAGTGGACTTTTTTTTCAATTTTGTCAAAACTGATGCAAAAATTCGTTGCTAGCGGAGCCAAGCGATGTGTTTGAATTACAGGTTAGTAACAGGACTACCAGAGGCGTACACGGAAGGGGTTGGGGGGGGGGGGCTCGAGCCGAACTCAACACTACCAAATATTAAAAATATACTTACATTTTTTTTTAGAAAAATATTTAATTTCATTTATTCTGAAATCGTTATTTTTTAATCAATTTATATATGTATACATATATATATATAAACCATTTCTTCCATTTTCTTTAATCGTGAAATTCTATCATTAATTCAAGAACTATTTTCATTGTTATCACTCTTATTACTTTTTCAAAACTTACAAAACTATTTATTTTCATGAATTTTGATTTTCCATTAATTTTTGTGTTTTGTAAGGTTGTCATTTTAAAGACATTGCCCAACAACAACTACACGAGCTTTATCCCGATATTAAATAAGAGATAATAGGCGAGGAAATACAGCTTACAACAAGAGCTCGAGAAGAAACAGAAATAACAAGAGGAGAGATACAACGAACATTAAATCAAACAAATGACCGAAAGGCATCCGGACTGGACAACATCAGTTATAAACTCTTGAAAGCTATCAACAAGCAGTTCCCAAATCTTCTATTCCATCTATTCAATCAGTGCGTCAAATATCATTGCTTTCCGGAGCATTTCAAAACAGGAAAAATCCTTCTATTTCTAAAAAAAAGACCAAAATCCAGCGAATCTATCATCATATCGACCAATATCTCTATTATCAACAACAGGCAAAATATTTGAAAGAATTTTGGTTCAGAGAATGACATATCATATTGAAAGATTATCCTGGCTGCATGAAAATCAGTATGGATTCCGAAAAGGTAAATCGGCCGAGCATGCTCTGTACATTCTGAAAGAAGAAATAGGAAATAGAAGGAAAGAAAGCAAAAATGTGGCCGTTATTTCAATAGACATAAAAAGTGCCTTTGATAATCTACGATATGCCTCTATTATAGATAAGCTTCGCCAACTTCCGATATCTGAGCAACTTCTGAAAACAGTCGAAGATGTACTCCATAATAGAGAAGTAGTAATGATTACAGCTGGAGGTAAGGAAACATCAATACAAAGGCTGTCCCCAAGGCAAACCTTGTGGTTGACGAAATCCTGAAAGAGCCATGGCCATCAAATGTGAAAGTACAGTCATATGCAGACGATATTCTCCTGATAGTCTCATACCACACAGAAAAAGGCACTGCAAAAATAGTGATGGAAGCCTTAGAAAAATTTACGACAGATAAAATAAGGTTTCTATGGATATCTTCAAAAAAGCCTCCAACCATCAGAATGCTTAGAAAATCTATAAAAAGAACAGATGAATTAAAATACCTCGGCGTGTACATAGATTCTAGACTAACTTGGACTCCACACATAGAAAAACAAACCGAAAAAATTAATAAGCTTCTTCTCCAGCTCCAAAACATCGGCGGAGCGAAATGGCGAATCAAATATCGACACCGGCGAGTTCTCTATTGGACAATAGCAACACGAATAATGGCTTACGCAACACCTATTTGGTACGCAGGCGCAACCAACTCCATGCAACAGAAATTAGACTCAGCCCAACGTAATTTATTACATATCACAGGAGCGTACCATACAACACCAAATAGTGCACTATATGTCATTACAGGTTGTCAGCCTTGGAGCCTATGGATGAATTATGAAGCACAAATGAGTCTATTGTTACGTCTACACCGACCAGCAAAGATTGGGGCATTAAACTTTTCTCCAGAAGAGTATCAGCGACGGGAAAAACAAATAACTATCCACCCATCGGAAGACCTGCATCAACACCAAGTATCTATCGGGAATAACCAGAACAAAGAAATAGGAGGCCAAAGAACTCATATATACACAGATGGCTCGAAAACTATCTCCGGAACAGCATCAGCAAGCATATGTAGTAGCGAAAGATCATAAGACCATCGAGTGCTGGAGTAGTAAGCTAGAAAACGACAATAATATATTTCAAGCTGAATTACTAGCGCTATATATGGCAACCATAAAAGCTCAAGAATTCCAACAAGCAACTATAATCTATAGCGATAGCCTTTCAAGTATATATGCAATACAGAACCCAATGACCATCCATGCTATGGCCAGGGATATTCGGCAGATCCTCCATAAGAACCCACAAATTATCATATGTTGGATCAAAGCGCACGTGGGTGAGTGGGGGAACGAAGAAGCAGACACAATAGCCAAAGCAGCGGCAATCAATGGCACACAATTAATTAAAATATTATTACCATCATCTACAGCAAAACAAAATGCAAGAAAAGAAATAATCTATGGCACAAACACGATGGAATGATGCCATAACTGGAAGAAGTGTCTACAAAATAGTACCAAAAGTTTCATACAACGCAAAAAATTGGAGCAGAGAACTTTTTACAACCAATCACGGACCTTTTCCAAATTACCTTCACCGCTTCAAAAAACGAGGAACAGATCATTGCCTTTGTGGTGAAATCGGCACTCCCATCCATTACTTGACAACATGCAAATTAACTGCACATCTAAAGCACATGGCTGTGCCCGCTGCTAAAAATGCCACACTCTGGATCAGAGAGATTTTTAAAAACAAAAGTAGAATAAATAAAGTCAAGAAATAATTAGATGGATAGAAGACAATGAAGACAAAGTGATCCCACAGACGCCATATCAACCAATAGCACAAGTACAAACTGCGCCACCTCGCCGTTCACAAAGAAAAAAGAAACTGATCAACTATAAAGAAGACTGACTGATAGCACAAGAACAGTATAATGCTCGTGGAAATCGAACGATTTAAATTGAGGATGAAATCGATTATGAATTTTATCGGATTTATTACTGATTTCAATATGCGATTTAGGATTTTATATTCGAATTAAGATTTAATATGGAATATAGGATTATATGCTTGATTTCCGATTGTATACGTAGATTGTGATCTCGCAACTGATTTTATACTTAGATTATGATTTTATAGTTGTTATGATTGTAATGTATATTTTGTAATGTATGCTTTTTTATGAATAAATTGCCAGAGGTATTCAGTCCGTGAGGACAATGAGCCGATATTGATATATGGCGATGTGGCCTGGGTATCTTTTGGTTTGACGGTTTATCTCAGGGTTCTTCTTGGCTAAAAAAATTTCAGCTTTCCACCAGGGACGTCTTGCGCCTTTATGGGCGGCACATGAGGTTTTGCACCCGAGCGGCAGGTGAGATAGAACCGCCCCGGATAGTGTGATCCCGGGATCTAACGCATTTCCAGGTCAAGGTCGTGCTCGGTGTGGGAGAAGGAAACTTGGAAAGTAAAAGTGCTTTCGCTCTGAGATAGTGTAGATATGTACTGTTTGTATCTAATGTTTGTGTTATAAAAATGGCGTTCCGTATCATTATCTGCAGAAGTGCTGCCAACTATTAAAAGATCAACCCTGCTCCGGTTGTCATGCCAAAAAAAAAAAAAACCCGATATAGTTGGAATCTCTTACTCACCAGAAATAGATCCCGGATAAAACACCGCGCTCTATGGTACTCACTGGTGCTATCGGCGTCTGCAACAATAGAAATAGAAGCTGGTGTCAAAAAAAGAGACGTTCCGTCAGACATTTAGAGCTTCGGAAAATAAAGCCGGGACCCCATCCGCAGAATTTCGCAGAGCATGAACCGGTTCTGGGGTGTGGATACGCAAAATCGACCATTAGAATCCCCCGCCACATCACTAAACCGGTTTTCATGCTGCGAAACTCTGAGGATATGGACCCGGATTGAGGTAATTATCCGTGCCAGGTTGCCAACCCGAGACAATGGCTGACTACGCGATTATTAAGACGGGTCCACGCCCGCACAATTCCACCGCGCAAAAATCGGTTTCGAAGTGTGGCAAGCACAGAGTAGGTGATTTGAATGTCAAGTTTGCGTAGCCACACCCTAAAACAAGTTTTGCGAGTGTTGACCTGGTTTAAAAGTTTTCCCATAGATAGAAAAGGGTTGCTTTAATTCCCAATATCGCTGGTACCATTACTGGCGGTAAATTGGCACGGACAATACGCAAGTACCGAAAATGATTTAGATTCGTTACCCATCGGCTTGTACGTCTTGTACTCGTGAAAATATTCTTCAAGCCGGGCACCCCGGTTGATTTTCTCTTCGAGGATGTCCTGTTTGTTCAAGAACAGGATGAACCCAGCCTCTCTGAGGAACCTACCAAGAATTCATATGTCATCAGACTTTGCACACATACCACTACGTCGCAAAAGTAAATCTTTTGAAGATCCTTATCTTCAAGGGTGAATTTTCAATGGAGGAAGGAACGAATTGAGCATGAATACCTGCTTCTCCAGACGTCCTGGAATAAGAGCAGGGACTCCTGGAGCCGATTCGTCTGATGGTCCTCCCTCAGTTTGAGGTCGAAGCCGCTGGACGCTACCAGAAACAAGATGGCATTGATGCCGTCGAACACTTGAATCCATTTCCTACGTTCGCCGCGCTGGCCCCCGACGTCGAACATCCTTCAAAATACATAAAGGAAGTTATTTTTTAATAAAATTCGGTTAAAAAAAACGAAACTCGGCTATAACGACAACAATTGTCGGTCCCAGCTGATTTTCTAGGAGAATAATGTTGACGAACCTTGAGGTCTCATAACTTCGATGCGATGAAAATGCAACGACCCCTCGGATATAATAAATACAATTTTCTTCTGATCTGGCAGTCATTCTACATACATGGTCTTTGAACGTGTAGTGTTACGTTAGGCACCCCGCTCAGCACGAGTTACAATCACTGTTCGTTCTGGGAGGATGACGGAACCGACTGAGATAATGTATATTCATGCATATGAATTGACCCCCTCAGCCATTCAAGTCTATCCCCGCCTATGCTGCTTGTCCAAGAGGCCAGTGGGCCAAGCCGTCGTCCAAGAGATCCCAACCGTTCGCCCAATTTATTTATCTTGCTTAATAATTAGGTTTTTTTACATGTACAGGGCGATTCAAAACTCAACGTACAAACTTTTAGAAAACACAACAACAAAACAGAATCACAGGAATGTATAACCGGAAACCCCAACCTGATCAGCTGGAGGATAAATGAAGATGCAGAAATGACAAGCCAATAATAGGTGGAAAAAATCTTTGTTTAGCGCCGGCAGTAAATTGTAGGTCCCGGTCTAATTGGCCTCCGGATGCAGAAAATGACCGTGGTGCGACAACAAAACTGATCAAAATGATCAATTTATTTAGTGGTACTTTACACGAGAACAGTGCGTGTGCACGTTAAGTTTCACAACAAGTGCCCAGAGTTTTTACCATCCGCATCACAGCAGCAAAAGTCCGCGAAATGCCGAGTATTTTTAAAAGGGTTCGTGTGAAGCGTGGATAACTGTGGATAGTAAGAATTTTGAGCACTTGTTGAGAAACAACGTGTACACGAACTGTTCTCATGTAAAGTATCACTAAATAAAGATTTTTTTCTACTCATTATTGGCTTGTCACTTCTGAATCTTCGTTTATCCTCCAGCTGATCAGGTTGGAGTTTCCGGTCATACATTTCTATTCGATTCTGCTTTGCTTTTTTGTGTTTTCTACCTCCCTTAAAAATTTGTACGTAGAGTTTTGAATCACCCTATACATACATATGAAGCATTTTGCCCCAGCTACTGATGTTTCCAGAGTCGCGTCATCACCACCTAGAGACGGAAGGCCTCTGCAGTGTTTGCCATAAACGCCATTCAGACTACCTAGCAAGTTTGCCACATTTTGAAACACAGCATGTTATTTCGTTTCTTCTTATTTTGGCGTAGAATATACCTGATTGACTTACGAATACCGCATAGTGATTGGATGTGGGGCATAGAAATCGCCAATTCTGAGCCCGATCATTTCTTTTCCTCGCAACGATGATACTGGCACGAGCAGGGACCATAGGCCACCCCATTGGCCCGCTTGATAAGTGTGGTAGAACGGCGAACGTGCCGCGGAACCGCCGAAAAACGTTTTATTCAGATCAGGTCAGGCACGAGCAGGGAATTTTTTTCCCCTGAATATTCTGAGGGAAAATGTACTACTTACTATCTCTAGGTGGTGATGGTCGCGTACGATCTGCAATCAGTCATCACCCTGTAGCTCACGATTTGTTGCAAGTTATTCACAAAAGTAGGAACAATAAAAATTGTTGCAAGAACCTTTGTAAATGATTTTTATGGATTCTACATAATATCTGAAAGATGTAAAGAATTGTGATTTTCCCCTGGAGTTTTCATTTCGTCTTCCAGAGTTGAGTCGTCTTACTCATCATGTGTTAATGGGACGATGAATTCATGTTTTTCTTTTCGGGTCAAATTTTGCTCTACTAGGATATGCAAACTGCTGAAAATTCCGGTTTTTAAACGTGCAGTTTGTCTTAATATCCTGCAGCTTTCTTCCCGTGATGTGTAGGAGGACTCGAGAGCTCCAAAGGGGACGAATATTATATCCATAGGCAGAACGGGGGGGGGGGCGGAAAGGGGGTAATTGCCCTCTTCGCGTTTTCAAAGAATGTGTGCGCGTCCACCTGCTATCCGCCAAAAGACTGTTTTCAAAGAATGTTACTATTAACTCTTGAATTCAGTTGTGAGTTCAAGACGGGCTGAAGGGATCCCCATAATATTCTAAATCTAACTAGCAAAAAACTAATTTTCTTACCAGAAAACTTGGAAACCGCCGCCATACTTCTTCGGCACCTTGACTTGGAATTCGATCCTCTGGATTTCGGACGTGCGCTTGCGACAGTGCAATATGTCCTAATGGATCGGGAGAAAAAAGTGCATTCATATAATTTAAGGAAAAACAGGGTGAACGTGACATGTTCTGCCAAACGAAAGGCAGTGATAGACGAGCCCAAGTGGAACATTAACCACATTAACGTACAAGGTTTTGGCAAGAAATTCGGATTATCTCTATTTAACGAATCGGCGATAAATCTGGCAACTCTATCCTAAACTAATTGCACGTTAGGAAAAGGAAGAAGGGGGAAAAATAGAGTTTTTTTGCGTGGGTCCTCTTTTCACCCTCACCCTGTGTGTTCCTTTTCGCTTTCACATGCATATAGTAGAAAGATACATTATAAAGAAAAAGAGGGAAACAAAAAGCAAATTTTTCCCGTAGATAGTTGCTATAAAGCCTTCGCGATGGTTAAAAAAGAGAGGGAAAAAAACCACAGAGAACTTGTTTGAATTTTTTCCACTGTTGTTTGGACGCAATATTACGGTCGTGATTGTAAACAACTTGCCAACCCTGTAATATCTCTAACATTTTTCGAGTTATGGTGAACAAATGGATTATGGAAAGGAAACGCGTCGAGTCTGGGAAAAACCCAAATTTGTTAAGTTTCTGATAGACTTACACGCAAACAAAGCACATATTGGAAAGAGTAGAGAAACATTATAAGTTAACTCTATTTTTGTCAGATTATCTGGATTTAATGATGAGCTACAAGCGCTGAAAAATTGCCAAACTTCAAAATCAAATTATCGCAAAAATCTGTAATAAACAATTCCGCGAACACCCTTCTAGCTACAATCCGTCAAATTTTCCAAATACTTCCCCATTGCACCAGCTTTGGAAAGACCTTACAATAAACCATATCGGTTTCCTAGTTCAGGAGAAATTTAGCCTTTTGTTTGCAATAGGCCTCATATCACTGAAATCAGCGTTTCTCGAAGTATACATTTTAGTAGAATTTGGTGAAGTGAGGAATCGATTGTCGCCAATCTCTCAGCGCTTGTAACTCGCCATCAAATCCATGTAATCTGACGAAAATGATGCCACCTCTCACACACATACATAGAGTGTTTTCTGCTTTTTCCAAATACGTGCTTAGTTTGCGTCTTTCCAGAGAATTCATAAATTTGGGTTTTTCCAGACTCGACGAATTTCCCTGCCATAATCCATTTATTCACCATAATTTGAAAACGGTTAGAGATAGGATATGGTTGCTCTGGTGTTTTATTGCTCTACTTGGACTCATCTATCACCCCTTTTCGTTTGGCAGATAAGTAGTAGTTCACCCCGTATACCAGCCACCATCAGAGTAATCGACACGATTTTCGATCGCCAACTGGCGTCTTCACTCACCTGATCCGAGGCGATGTAATCGTCTTTCCTTATGAGGTGGACCTTGTTCAAGAAGCTTGAAACGGACGCAATGAAACACCAAAATGTTAAAACTGAACCTACTAGAATAAATGCAATTTTTATGCAGTATTATAGCATTATAATGTTATATTGTACCACGTGGACGGCGGAAGCCGTCTTTACGCACAGACTTGACCATAAGCCATAGGGTCCTCGAACGGGGGGGGGGCGAATGTTTATCTTCACGTTCCCCCGTCTGTGTTAATAATACAACCATTTGCACTGAACGGGCCGTCATTTCAACTTGGGCCGTCGAAGCAGGGCCGTCATTTCAACTTTTTCCAGGGGGGGAGGGGGGCAAAACACATATACTCAATGTACGTATATATATATATATACACACCATTTTTAGTGTATTTTCAAAAGCTGGGGGGGGAAACGCCCCCCCCCCCACTATATGACGGGCCTGGTCTGAAACGAAAAAGCATCGTGCCTATAAGATTTGGCACAAGTTTTAAAATTATGTTTTTGATAAACAGATACTTTTAGCTAGGTAGGGACCTTCACACGGAAGCTTATAGAGCTGTTAAGACGGTCCTGTGACCCACCAAGTTTCTTTGAACTGGCCCAAATTATGAAATTATGACACTAAGACCATATTACGACACTGTTAAAAGCCGGGGCCACACTACGCGATTCCGAGCTGAGCAAAACTGGGTTTGGAGGGATGGCTACGCTTACTTCATTCGACCAATAAAATTTCCCGCGCTGTGCTAACCACACCTCTAAACCGGTTTTTCCGTGTGTTGAAGCTGCGTAGCACTGAAGGGTGTGGATCCGGCTTTATTGAATTTTCCGAAATCGTCTCAAGAAATGAGTGACCGTGAACTGTGATGCAGAGCGCCAGACCCAAAATTTATTATTTAGGGGCCTACATCTCCTTCATCTTAGGGATCACTAATGGCGTGATCATTAAGAAGGTCAAGATAATTTTGACCCCTGGTCTTATCAGACTGAGGGGTTTAAAATTTATATATATATATATATATATATTCTGTCATAAACAGACTCCCCCAGGAAAGGGTGTGAAGAATTTTAGCTTCAATAATATCTATTAAATATCTTATAAAATTAGAAGCCCTTTTGCACACTCAGTCAATACACGTAGTTCGGTTGTATCCTAGATCTCTACTGGATTTTTCTTCCAGAAAATCTTTATAATTCTTTTCTCATTCTCTCTCTCTCTCTCTTTTTTCCCTATACTTCTCTTTTTCTGTATCATTATATTATGGTATTTTAGCACCATATACTAAAGTGAGCCCTTCTATGCCCATTTGCATATTTTCATCTGAAAAGTTTCATGAAAATCATATATTTACATAATCTACTTTTTATTTGCTAAGTTTGCATTAACTTTAGATAAATAGGTTCCACGTGAAAACAATTATTTTTCTTCATTCTTTTGAGACAAAACATTATTTCCGCACCCTATACTTTTCCACTATGTATGTGTGCAGAAACAATAAATTTGTTGTGCACAATTATGCTTTTTTGTGCCCAAAAACATTATCTTTGCAAAAGCAAAAACCCATATTTCCAAATCATTACTTGGAGAAAGACACAAGTTTTCATTTTATATATATATTCTGTGTCTAAGGTTTTTAAATGGATAAATGCGATTAAAATAGGTTCCAGGTAGCACAAAGCAAATACATATTCAAATTATTTACATTATAAATATGTTCCAAAATCAAGATATTTTTACATCATACCTTGTCTAATAAAGAAGTGATACCATATTTGTATCTAAAAATTATTTTGTTCTTTGTCAAATTATAAGCATATTTTTCCCTTTTTCTATTTTTAAGATAAAAAACGGCTAAATGTGATTATATGTTATAAATATCACTTTGTTGTTATGTTCCAACATTTACATCAAAACTTGCAAAAGAAAGAAAATAACACAGTATTTTCTTCTCGAGAAACATATATGCAATCTATCATGGAAAAATAACCCCTTTTCCATTTTTACCTCTGAAAATGTAATTTTCCAATTTCTCCCACAGAATACAGAAGTATATTTACCCTTCCAAAGGCATGATTAATGTCCAAAAGGAGTGACATTATATGCCCCTTTATGCATACAGACTACTTTTAGTGTTATATCATTATACTTTTGACACTTTGTGATGACATATCCTGTTCCAAAAATTTTCTGTTAATATATATATATATCCAGTAATTAATTTCTTCAGTTTCGTGTTTTATTCATAGTGAAAAAGAAGTTAACCACTGTTTGGATTGTACTAATTTCTAGTATAATCACTATATGTAATTTTTTTGTTTGTTGCATAAATTCCAATGAGTTTTTAGAACTTCTCAACTTTTCCATTATTCTCTCTCTTTTTTTGGATAAATATTATTATTTTCTCTACGTCTTCATCAGTTGTTAGTCTTAGACTTATCTTATCTGTCGATTTTTTTTTTTAGAATTCATTTCTGTATTGTATCATTAGTACATTTTTTGGTCTAAGATGTCGAAGTCGTTCCTCATGATTGTAGGCCACAATATTTTGAAAGTGATCAATTCCTGAAATTTGCAATTTCTCATAAAAATTTTTTGATGTTCTTTTAACATATTTATAGATAGATTCTATATCAAGTTCTCTATGTAGATCTGTGATTTTAAAATATCTTGGTGTACCAATAAAAGAAATGAGTAATGATTGAAACAAGTCGCGTGCATGTGTGAGAATTTTTAGAGATTTTTCTAGCTTTGATTCACAGACTTGTGAAGCACCCGGTACATAGTTCAATGCAAAATGTTCTGAGTAGTCTAATCGGATGCACTTACTATTTGGCAGAATCGATGAGCGGGTATTCACTGGATCTGTAGTAGCATTTCTGGACGCCAGCGTCTGCCCAAAGCCTTATGACATGATCGTAAAACTCCTGGTTGAAAAAATTATACAGCATGAATTGTTCCGCCAATTTACCAGGGAATAAATTCTAATGCCAAAGAGCAATCAAATGTTTGAGTACTCTGTCGACGTTTCTCCTACTGAGTAAGCCTGTTCCCTAAACAAGAGCTGAACTAGTCCCTCCTTCTCTAGTTCGATCCTTTGGCCAGTCACTGACGTGGTTCTTCTCACTCTCTAGGTCACTCTTTCAGCAAATTATTGGCTTTGGTCCCTTACTCTCTCTGGTCATTTCAATGCTTACACACTCTCTGTTCATTTTTTGGTTGCGCACTTGCTTTCGTACTACCGTAAACGCGGGCTACTTTGGCCCTGGTACCCAGGACTATCGTTTTTGGACAAAAACGATAAAATAATAAAACTTACGTGAGCACACCTAAGGAGCAATATGGAGCGTACCCAAAAGTTTTGGAAGTGGCCCCAGGATAAAGACATTTTGTTTTATAACTGGGATGATATAATAGAAATAATTAAGCCTTCAAAGCCTGTTAAAAGAAGTTTTTTCATCAACAATTTGTGAGACAAGATTGTTAAGTGAAATTTAGAAAAAACTAAAAACATGCAAATATTGCTATTTTTATGATCTTTTGAGAAATGAGAAATACAAGAATTTGAGAGAAATATAAGTTTCCTTTCTACAGTTTCCATCATGAGCCCAAGGTTCAAGGAATACCCTAGCTAGCTCTCCATTTTATGCTTAGAGATAGAAAAAATGTGAAGAGGGCCACAAAGGTTAGAGACATGCAAGGGTAACATCGGCCTGAAATGTGTTTTTTTTAATTGGCTCAAGTTTAAAGAATTCGTTTTTGTTTACATATACATAATTCAAGATAGCCTATCAATATAAAAAAAGGATAACCAGAAACTTAAAAGTAGTAATAATATTCGGTTTATTGGGAAGTGAATTTGAAAGTTTAAAAAAATGGGCCAAAGTAGTCCGCGTTTACGGTGCTCTACTTCCCCCTCCCCTTTTGGTCATTCACATGCTAGCAAACTGTTTTCCTCACTTACATGCTTGCACTCTGTTTTCGTTACTCACATCTTTATAATGTTTTCGCCACTCCTTTAGTCGCTAATTCAACTGGCCCCTCTCTTGGTCATTCACATGCTTGCACAATGTTTTCGTCCCGCTTTTGTTCACTCATCGAAATGTTCCCCCGCTCTAAGTCACTCTTTTGGTCAGAAACATGCTAACACACTCTCTAGGCTACTCTTTCGGTCGCTCACTGACATGGTCCCTCACTCTCCATGCAGTGGTGGATTTTGTGGTTTTGTCACTTGCGGGCTATATAAATTTTGCTACCCTTCTCTCATACAACTCTAATTTTCGCGACCACTCATTTCTCAAATTTTCAGCTCTGGGCTATAGCACGCTCCCCCCCCCCTCGTAAATACAAGCGCTCTAGGCTCGACTTGGATGTAACTTCGGAAAACATCGAGTGAGGACCCAAACAATTGATGGCCCTGAGGCCAGGAAAAGCATTCGAGGCCGCAAAAACGTGACCAGAGATATTTAATTTAGTTTACAAAGAAGCTAATGACAAAGGGAGAGCGA
The DNA here is from genome assembly GCF_987345545.1 of Pholcus phalangioides. NCBI lineage: Eukaryota > Metazoa > Arthropoda > Arachnida > Araneae > Pholcidae > Pholcus > Pholcus phalangioides. The sequence continues at coordinate 44,022,215 of NW_028301603.1, read as the reverse complement.
ATAAAGTTGGTTAATAATGACCTGTGGGAAATCGTATTTCTCAGTGAGGCTGATGTTTTGTATGAAGTTGAAACTTTCTTCGTTGCTCGGGTCATCGAGAGGTTGAGGAGGTTTCAAATGCAACATGTTGCCCGTCAGTTCCTGCATGTGGGTTAGTATCAACATCAATTCTAACATGACATGAAAATCATGGGGAAAAAAATAGTATGTATTCGATACAGTGCGGTCGAACATAATGGCCATTCAACATTAATAGGAAATAATCTTTTACGCTTTCTTTGGTGAATGTAAAATGTCATTTACGAGAATTGAATACAATTATGTATGTGTCGTGGACTTTTGGCCCACCGTGCATAGGCTTAAAGAAGAAGATTGATCGATACTCGAATACCTTGATGGCTTCCAAGACATTATTCCTAATATTCTCAGTTTTTTCTCTCCGCTCCCTAAATAAAAGGAAGTGCAAATTAAAATAACAAAACATGCTCTCGACATGTCAGATAAATATGGCAGTACAAAAAGTGTTAAGACTTGACGTAACAGCTAGACCAAGACGAATAAGTTTTGTTTTCGGTGGGAAATTCTTTTTTTTTTTTCAATTTAAAATAATTATTTTACAGCTCTGTGAGAAAAATTTTCGGTCGGACAGAATTCCGAAATTAGTAAAAAAGTTTGACAACAGATGACACAGCAATCTTGTAAGAAGTAAAATTCAATATTTTCAAAATATCCAACATTTATAGCAGCCTCGGGTCTAGAACGATGTGTCGGGAGGGGCAGAGGTGGATTAAACGACGAGAATATCTGGGCCCCGAAAAATCCCAACAACCTAACAGTTTCTTCTAATTTAAGGGGCCCAATATTTTCTTCTGTTCCCCCGGGCCAAGTGATTTTTCTGAGGCCCTACCTGGTAAATTCTAGAAAATTTTTACCAGATCTCATTTTTGCGAGGCCTCTTTTCTCTCGAGGCCGCCGGTGGGCCCACGCGTTAAGACGGCATTGCCCACTACCCCCCTGAATCCACGCTTGATTTTTGGAACGAAATTCAAAAACAAGAACTCAGAACAAAATTCGCAGAAACGTGTCAGCTGGAATGACCTGAATTGCCATTGGCTGTAGTGAGATAATATTGACGTCACGCTGCACATTAATGCGGACGATGAGTCGTCCCGAGTTTCCAGTGGCTATATTGCAGGAATTTCTTCAAATTTTATCCTGAGACTACGTAATGTTACAGCAAATTATAGAAATTTTGGAAATAAATGCATTGTATTCTAGTTTTTCCAGACTGCAGCTTCATCTGTTTTCGAACTAATTTAGAAATTACCAAGTCTGACTAAGAATTTAGTGGCTTCCCAAGCATATTGCAGCAAACGGTGCATTGTTATCGCTACCCATTCTTTTTTCTATCCATTTTTAAAAGTACCAGTCAATTGTCTAACGATACCCTGTACATCTAAGCATATCATACTTGTACACGCACACACCATAGGACCCAATGTTAATTCACACTTTTGAGCAGTACTCAGAATTGTACTGACGATTTAGATACTGAAACACAACAAAATTTAATTATACCTCGTTGTTTTCCAGCCCAATGAGGCTGTCTGATGACTTTCTACTAACACGCATTCGGGAAATCTACGCATTATTTTAGAGACTCAACCATTCCCAAAAATGTAACCTATTTCACCATATACTCACTGTTCCACACAAATGTGCTTTCTTCCTATGTAAAACATCGCTTATATTAAAGTTTACGCACCCCCCTCCCCCTCCACATTCTGTGGTATAGATCTCAGCCAAACAATATTGAATTATTTTATTAAGAATACGCATGATGACAGAGCTCACTTCTGTACATGTCTAGGATGTGCTTACCCATAGATAATACGTTGGATGTTTGCGTGTCCCTGGAGATGGTGCTAGAGGCGTGCGTAGCTTTAAAATGCCTAAGAGGTATGCGTGGCTTTAGAAATGTGTAAGAGGCATGTGTAGCTTTAGAAATTGCCTAGGAAGCTGTACTGCCACCTCTTTGTCAATTCATAAAATATTCGAGTTTGTTGAAAGCGAGTTTGATGCCACTCCCCACTATTACTATGAAGATTTCGACAGCTGGCTGATACGAAGATAAATCCAAGAAAGAAAATTCAACTGGCATTGCGGGGAATCGGACCCACGTCCTCTCACTTTGCTGGGTGAGCACCCAAGACCATTAAACTACAAAGCCAACGAATCCTCTTTCCGTAAGCTCGTGTGCGTTAACCAACATCATCTATAGCAGAAGGCCCCCGCGGGGAGGTTTGACGTCACTGAAGAAGTCCCTTTCACCTGCAGCCATTGGATATAGCAGGCCGACGCATGCGATATCTTTACCGTTTTTTGCAGTATATCCAGTTACTATAGGTGAAATGGAATTCTTCAAGTGACGTCACGAGCTTCACGTGGAGGCTTTCTGCTATAGATAGTGTTAGCTGAATGGGGCCGTACATGGACAGCCAGACCTAACTCAGGTCAAAGCTCACATTGCTGACACTGCCACCAGATGGCGACTTATCCAATTAATCTGTCATGCATGAGAGTAATTAATTCGACTTAAAAAAATTTTTAAGACTTTAAATGGACTGTCATATGTTTTTATTTATCTCCGTAATATCTCGCGGCACCCTAGGGTTCCGGGGCACACCGGTTGGGAAACACTGGTCTATATCAGTGGTTCTCAACCTTTTTTTGTCCATGGCCCCCTTTCAACCATTTCTCATTCCTATGGCTCCCTCTTGCGAACATGAATAATTTTCTACTCCTCCCCCTTCCCTCCCATTTCCCCATTAGAAGATAGTTATTCAAAAATTGTCTGAAGTGTAAATATATTTGAATTTAATTTGGTTAATTTTTAATTTATGAAAATAACGAAAGAGCAAAATAAACGTAATAGAATACAGTAACAAAAAAAATAGAATAAATTATTTTCAATCAATGTAAATTCTGCGCTTGAAGATGGTACAATGTCATCAAGTTACTGTACTGGATGAAATTTGTATATTATTTCAAATTAGTTTATTTTTGTGTAAATTATTATGGTTTCGTTGAGATAATGTCAGTTGTAGCTTCCAAAATACGCATTCTTGTAGTGATAAAAATCGCAAAAAGTGGTAGCAAGCAGTTTCATTAATTTTATTCTCTTCATGTGGATAAAAGTGGTATATAATGAGGGAGTAGCCACACAGAAATGAATCACAATTGAAAAGTTCAACCTTTCATATCGTTTTAAATAATGCATCAAGGATATATGTAGGTTCATGTTGTAGCCATACTATGAACTCAAAAAAATGAACTAAAATACGTGTGAAAATTTTTTAAATATTTGTTTGAAATATTCATTCCAGAGAAATCATGTGCGCAGTCACAGGACCGGATTAACCATTAAGCAAAATAAGCACGTGCTTAGGGCATCAGTACAAAAGGGGCACCACAAAAAGATATCGTATGGTATTTTCTTTTTAATGCACGATTTTTTTTCAACATCCATCATCCGATAGAAGATCCTAAAATTGCAAGAACACTTGATTGTATAGTTGAAGATCATTATCACAAGAATGGCACGAAAGATGAGAAACTAATAATATTGCAAACCAGACTTCACATTATATTGCCGAGTTTTTCGATTAGCTTTTCACTATTTTCATAAAGTACGCCCAGGGCTGTTTTAACATCATCATACGCCCACATACAAAGCGACTTTTCTGAAAGAGGCACTAATACCTTGCTAAAAATTCCTACCTACCTATTTGCATATTTACTCTTGAAAATCGGAACCAGATCTAATTGTCACTTGGTTGCCAGAAGTGACCAGATGGGTCCCATGCAGTAAACCAAGTTCTACAGAATAGGGACATGATTTTTGTGGGTCATTAGTGAATCAACTGTGTAGTTTGATCCATAGAAGTAAAAGAAATGCTATCAGGTGTAAATTACAAACTTGACAATGTATCTAAAAAGAAAAAATACCCAGTATATATAACTAAAGGATAGGTTGAATGGTTAAATTTGCGCCATGACATTGGAATGACATTTAAATTAATTTTACAAAATTCATAGATTATTAATAATAATTAGCGCGTGGTCCACCTGCTGACACTTCATCGTGGCTCGAATCATATTGAACAGTCATGAAATTTTGTCATACTTTTAAGGCGCTTCATCATCTCTTTATCAAATATACGTTGCAATTCGATAACTTTGATAGTTTTTCGAATTTTTTATTGCTATTTTTGTGTAATTAATGTAAATTAATAGAAGTAAAGGAATCAAGTACTGGGATTCCGTGACCCCCACGAGGGTGGGTTCTGACAGGCAGGATCCTCGTAATAGCATCGTACCCCCCCCCCCCGAGCCAAGGGATTTTTTGGAGGCCCTACCCGGACAATTCTCGAAAAATTCAACTACGTCTCGTTTTTCGGAGGCACCTCTTCTCTCGAGGACCTTCGGGCACGGCCCGGGGCGGGGGAAGCATACGTTAAGACGGCACTGCCTAAGGTTCGCACCAGGCGTCCTCCTTTTTCAGTTTTGAATCTGGTAACTCTGTCTGAAGACCACATAATCCGTGTTTTCACTTATTTGTTCGATCATCCATATTGTCCGAATGTTTTTGTGGAAAGAAATAATTATTTTTTCTACATAAAATCGATTCTTGCAAATGTACGAATTTTGTTACCGAAATTTTCGTGTCATAAAAGAATTTCATGCCAAAAAATGGCAAAGAACTCTCCCTATCTCTCTTTCATCATCTCATGAGTTGCCTGAAATTTCGAGATTAAATGGCAGCACCAACAGTATATAAATCATGCCTCTGGAGAGAGTAGGACGTCAGCGGTCTCCGCCTTGGCAGTGCTGAGAACGGCGTCCCCAAATATATTTCGTCGGAACATCACGTGACTCGGTGGAAACAAACACACCCCCTCCCCCCAGTTATTTTCTTATGGCATAAATAGGAGTTTAAAACAATAAATGAAAAAATAATTTCAGCATGGACGAGATAATTCCAAAATTAATCAAATTTCAGCATTAAAGAAAGATAATTTAAGCATTAATGGAAGAAAATATTCTAGAAATAATGTAAGAGATAATTACAGCATTGATAAAAATAATAGTTCCAAAATTAGTGAAAGAATTAATGAAAGAGATAATAATAAAATTAATGAAAGATAATCCCAGAATGAAGGAAAGTGACAATTCCAAAATTAATGAAAGATAATCCCAGAATGAAGGAAAGTGACAATTCCAAAATTAATGAAAGTGACAATTCCAGAATTAATGAGATATAATTTCAGAATCGACGACAGAAATAATTCCAGCATAAATGAAAGAAATAATTTCAGCATTAATGAAAGAAATAATTTCAGCATTAATGAAAGAAATAATTTCAGCATTAATGAAAGAAATAATTTCAGCATTAATGAAAGAAATAATTTCAGCATTAATGAAAGAAATAATTTCAGCATTAATGAAAGAAATAATTTCAGCATTAATGAAAGAAATAATTTCAGCATTAATGAAAGAAACAAATCCAGAATAGATGAAAGCAATTTTTCTAGAAGTAATGAAAGAAATAATAATTAATAAGGGAAATAATTCCAGAATTAATGAAAGAATATTCAAGAAATAATGAAGGAAATGATTCCGGTATTAAATGAAAATAATTTAATTTTTTTTCACCTTTAGATGAGTTCTTCTCTCTCTCTATCCTTTTTTTAAATCTTTAAAACCCAATATTTAGAGACCGAACTGTACATTTCAATGGAAAAATTGCCAGGCCGGAAGTTTGTTTTGACAAGTCACGTAATTTCCTTGCATTTGATGTCGCTGCAGTCGCGCGGTGGATGGATGCTCCATCCAGTAATAAGTCCGACCAGTAATGTCGTCTGCTTCTCTCCAGGTTACTTGTTTTGAAAGTCTCCTTGTGTCCTGAAAAAATTACTGAACTGGCAGTTCGAACTTCCAGTTCTGTTTGTGAGCTTAGCTTGTAGGGAACCGAACACAAACCGACTTCTTCTCTGTCGTCTGCTCATTAAGAGGCTCTTTGTTTTCGACGCCTCCTTATGCTCAAATAAAATAACCGAACTTATAGTTTAAATTTCCAGTTCAGTTTCTGAACTTTGTTTATAAGGAACTGAGCGGAATAAAGAATATCGTTTTTTTCACTTTGAACTTCATCATCACCACATGAGTCACTTTGAAATTTAACATTAGATGGCAGCACATTACTGTAAAGTGCAGTGTGGAAAAATTTACTTTTTACGATCTTACCTGTCGTTTGCTTGTGTGGAGGACCTTTGTTTTGGATGTCTCCTTGGGCCTTGAAAAAATTACTGAACTGGAATTTTGATCTTTCAGGTCAGTTTATAAGCTTTGTTTATAAGGAGCGTAGCTGAATGAAGAATTTGGTTTTTCATACCTGAGCTTCGTCATCACCTAGGGTGACCATACGTCCCGTATTTCCCGGGACAGTCCCGGTATTTTCTGTTTTTTTTGCCGTCCCGACTTTTTGGCGAAAGTGTCCCGGTTTTTCCCGTATTTTACACGAAGCCTACTTGAATTTTTATTCTTTATTGAAGTCAAAGATTGACATTATTTTTCAACTCATAAATTATTTTACGATAATTACAACTATATATGAAAATATTAATCTCCCACATTTGTCTTGAACGTTTGTTTTTCGTAGAATACATTTTAATCCACTGCAATTTCCCGCCATTGTGATTTTTCCGTAATTTGAACAATATTTGGCAACTTTGTTTGGTTTTGGCGTTGTTTTTGGCGATAATTGGCGATGTCCCGTATTTTCCCGTATTTGGAATCCCAATGTCCCGTATTTATCTCGAGGAAATATGGTCAGCCTATCATCACCACATAAAGCACTTCTGATTTTGAAAGTAGGCAGTAGGTATTAATTTTAATTCCCTTAAAATTGTTAGTGCCATTGTGAATTCGCTGCAAATGCTACAAGGCAAAAAAAAAACTGCTTTGGCGGACGGCGTAACATTTCGAGTCACCCGGTATATGATTATTATTATGTCCCGGTATTATCATTATTACCAGGATTTCAAACCCATCGGAAAATATAAATAAGGTGCCATTCAAGTATTACGTAAGCGGATTTTCAGCCATTTTTGATCCCCTTCTCCCCCCCCCCCCCTGTCAGCAAAATTTCGTCAGCAGCTTAGAATATTTCCTATCTTCAAAAAGGGGTGGTTGATGACGTAAGCAACCTTCAAACCCCCCCCCCCCCTGTCATCAAAAGTCAGCAAATCCGAAACCCTCTCTTATCAGTTTGTTGACTTCAATTTCGATACGGTGAAAATCTGATATTTCATTGGATGACAATCTACCTTCAAGTGGCTCTTTAGTTCGTAATATGGCCCCTTTCTCGCAGGCGAACGAAGCAACGTGCGAGTTGGCTTAAACACAACACAATATTTCACATAATAGTCTGTACTATATTTAATATACAATGCGCATAGGTAACGTGGCATATGGCATTTTACTGGCGAACCATTGGTTTTAGAGACATACTTCCAGTTGGAAAAAGTACCCGAATAATGTCTAGTACTCAGATATTGGATTCATGTTGCCATTGGTTATATAGTTATTTGAAATAAAAATATTTACTTTTTATGTGGACACCCTGTGCCCCAAAATCCAATTGGAAAGTTGTTTCCCGGTCTCCAACAAAAAAATTCATCGTTTCTAAGTGCAATATTCACTGAGATATTCGAAGAAAGTTGGGGAAAAAATCATTAAATGCGAGGAAACCATTTTACCCGAATTTAATGCTGTTTTTTTCTCCCCAAATTTCCTCAATTTTTCGAACTCGCATATATCGGTGAATATTGCACTTCGAAACGTGAAATTATTTTAGTTGCCATCGGGAAAGATAGAGCAACAACTTCTTAATTGGGTTCTTTGGCACACGGGGATGGTATAAAAAGTGTTTTTTTTTTTATTTTATAACTATACAACCCCTTACAACATGAATGACATATCTGAGTTGGACACGTGATTTGGATACTTTTTCTAGTTGGGTATGTCTTCAAGACCAACGGCTCGCCAGTAAAGTGTCATACGCCCTGTTACCCATGCAGCCTGCACGTAAAAAAGTTTGAGACGAAATACAGTCGACTCCCGTTTTAACGAATACCGTTATAACGGAAAAAAAATATGTTTTAACGAAGACTTTTCTAATCCCCCGGATAAGTTTACATAGGAACAATATAAAAATCTGAAATTTAACGAAATTTCTTTATTACTCCGGTTTCTTGGAGTTCATTGTATGGGGTTTGATTGTATTCCCACCAAAAAAATCGGATATTTTTCCACTAAAGTAATCGAACTTTTACTATTTGATCTGAAAACAGTCTTTTTTATAATGATTATGTCATTTTACTTTTATAAATTTAGGAAGGAAACAAAAGGAAGAAAGGGTGGAGAGAAAAAAAGGAAAAATGGTCAAGAGGGGTTCGGTTGTGCGTAAATGCCTTGAAATTCCACTTGTGAGCAAGGGGATTCGCGCCTCACTCTCAGTTTTATGACAAAATTTCACATTTATGAGACGTTTGACTACGGTTACGATTAACCTCTATGTATAGCTTTCAATATTAAAATATTTCATTTATACGAAGCACAATTTAAATTATTTGGCATTTTCATTTTGACTCGAACTCCAAATCTTTGGCATTTAGATATCATTTCCAACTATCAAATCCACGAGGTTTTTGCAGATTGTGAAAAATGCGTCGCTGGATTGGTTTTGCATGCGTATTATCAACACTAAAAACCACAAATTTTAGGTTGACAGATGCAAAGAGACGCATTGAGAGGGGTATGGACATTTCAAAATGAAGACTTGCGTGAGAATTTATTGCACTTTTCTGAGAAATCAGCAGACGCAGTGAGTCTCAAATTAACGGATTTAAATTGCTTTAAATGTCGTCATACGCCATTTTAGAATTTTTTTTCTAATGTCCACAACATTGTTCTTGCAGGATAGGAAAATTGCATTGAAATTATTTGGGATGTTGCAGGCCAGTTGTAGGCCAGCAGCAGGCTTACGTAGTAGGGCAGTTAATAGGAAGCATTACAGTATAGATTAAAAAAACTTTAAATATGTGGTGTTAATCTTAGAGGAAGTCCCAATACATTATCTGCTTTTATTGCATATAGAAACCAATCAGCAAACCAAATTACGTTAAGACCGTCTTAAATATGTTTAAAATCACGTTTTCCTGTTCAATTGAAATGAATGGCATATGAACACTTGCGATTGAAACAGCAGTAAATTTATGCAATTACAGTTTCTTAAGTTCTACAGCAATGTAGTTTTAAAAAATTTAATTTCGCGGCTATTTTTCCTCATGTATGATTTGGTCTCTTGCAGTTCGTTATAACTGAATTCGATTTTATTTCTTTTCAGTGGAGGCAATGGGTGTTGGCACACCCCTCCCTGAAAATTCATAAAAAAATACCCCAGAGCTACCGTTCTTTATTCGATTTTTATAAATATATTCCCCATCAAACCACTCAGGTTTCGCGAGTTCGATACCCGGTTCGTCCTTGTCAGAAAACTTTCCTGACACAGGGGTACAACAAAAAATGGCGACTTGACCGCAGCAAAAAAATGCTACCGCACGAAGTCCCCCATCGAGGGGTTAGCGCACCAATCACTCGATGAGTATAAGAAACAAGCCTGCCGTTCGGAATCGGCAATAAATTGTAGGCTATCCCGGTCTAATTAGCCCTCGTGTGCAGAAAATGACCGTGGTACGACAAAAATGATCAATGATCAGGCCACTCAGTGCCGGTTGAAGATAGCTTTGTGCTGAACTAGATGGCTATCCGTCTGTAATTGCATGAAAACGATGGGGTTTTTTTTACACACAAGCTTTGATTTCTCACCCATCTACTTCTTGGATTGCATTTACTACCAGCACTCAAAAGAATGTCAATGAATAGTCAACAAATCTTTGTCTGCTTTCTTTATGGCAGTCCTCTTTGAATGAAAAGTCTGAACACACACAACTTTCTCTGTCTATAGTTACTCTATTTTGCTTATACCTCTTGTATAGTTTGTGTCAGGGCCTACTGTCACCCCCAAGTCGCAAACCCACCCAGATTACACGAACCACTTTTTTATATTTCCTTCCTCATGTTAATGTCAGTTGAATAGCGGAAAAATTGCGAAAAATATATTCTACGCATTTTTTGTTTGAAATTAAATTTTTTTTAGTCAGAGTGACTAAAAAAATTTAATTTCACAAACTTCTTCGTGGCCTCCGTATCAGTAGCCGTGGCTCCCCTTTCGCCAGATTTTCATCCATGCCCCCCCCCCCCTGGAATATCCTAGGGCCCCCCCTGAGGTCATATGGACCCCGGTTGAGAACCACTGGTCTATATCATAGTTTCCAAAACTTTTTCTCCGTCGCCTCCTTCTTCGGAAGTTTTTTTCTCTCCTCGCCCCCCCCCCCCGACTTAAGTGTACCCATAGGATCTTATGTTATACTCGTAGCTTCTATCACCCCCTGGACCATTCCATCTCCCACCAGGGGGATACTGCCCATTTTGGGAAACACTGGTCTGTATGTTTCATTAGAGGCTACCCGTGCACACATTTGTTTCCCTGAGCTATTTATTCACTGGCTTCAATTATATTATATTGACAACAACACCTTTATTATAACACTGCGATTTTGGTTTTGTAATTAATATTAGAGACGATTATATATATATATTATATACTCACTCATCCGAAAATCCCTTTATATGAAGAATCTTCATCTGTTTCAGAATCGTCGTTTTGCCTGATTCGCCAGCACCTTGCCAGAAAACCCAAAATAGAAAGGTTAATTGCTAAACGAACGAGTAACGGCCGTTTCACCGACACAGTTTAAACTACAATCGCGCGCAGGTTAAAGGATTAGAGATCGACACAGATTGGTTAAAATCCTGTTAAAAATTAAACCAATCCGTTTCGATCTCATCTCCTTTCACTTACGATTGTAGTTTAAGCTGTGTCGGAGAATTTGGCCGTAATTTTTTTGTATATGCGACCACCTTTTTTTAACTGAATCAAAGCAGGGCCCAGGAATTTTCGGACTTCTATGGGGGGAGGGGTCTATTCAGGGTCAACATGCGCAGAATTAACAGCGCAAAAAACCGGTTTTGAGGCGTGACTAGCAAAGTACGGGTGATTTCAATGGTCGATTTTGCGTAGCCACACCCCAAAACCGGTTTTTGCGCTGCGGAATTCTGCATAGTTCTGAGGTTGTGGATCCGGTGCTTCTGGTGCATCCTGTTTTGTTAATTTTTGGATTTGGTAAAATATGAACTAATTGTATGGAGCAGAGGTTTCCCATTCGTCAAAGCTCTAGCGAAACCCTTGATAGTTCTGAGGCTATTCAACGGAACCCTGCATGGTTATTAAGTAGTATGACCGCATAACAGGTATTTTAGAGGACATAATCCACGCACTTTCTTTCATGAAAAATATCCCATTTTTTTAATGATACTCACGCAATTTTTAAATTTTGCTGAAAGTGTGGATGAGGGTGATATTTTAATTTCGTAAATTTTAATGTGATAATTATATGATCAAAAATATGGACACCGTGGTCCCCTGCGTTAGCCGGAATGTGTGCCGCCAAACTCGAGGGACACCAGATTTTTGTATGGTGGGATTCCAGTCCATTCCAGGCACGCCGGAAATAGCGAGGTTTAATAAGGATCACAGTATTCCATTCCGATTTTTGTAATGAAGATATTTAAGAATTTTCCCAGAATCTCTGTGATTCGAATTACCCCGGCACATTCTGGGTTCCCCTCGTTGTTTCCCGGCATGCCAGCTAATGCGGGGAATACGGTATTCATCCTATTGTTTATATTCAACTCAACGCAATTCCCTATATATGAATCACCAAGATATCGATATCGCATTCCTTTTGATCGTTACGGTTGCCATAGCTGACCATAATACTTATGGTTAGCTATGGTTAATTATAAATGACCGGACTTATCACACAAAAAATACGCCAACTTGGCGATGACCTCGAATCATAGTGGTCGATATATAGAAATAGGGTCATAGCTAGCCATTCCTGTGTCTTGTGCAAGAATTTAGGACTCTTCTGGACCATTCTTGGGCTCCTTCCTAGTGGGCCCAGTGCGGGTGCACCTGCATAGTTACGGCTCTGTATCGGGATATATACAGGGATCAAATATATGTAAATGAAATATAACAAAAGGTTGTAGTTGCAAAATTAAGAGATATTTTCGATGATATATAGGGATCGATATATAGGGGCTGGCCAAAGCCCGAATTTTGGACATCAGCCGGATCAACTAGGCCGGCCAGTTCGTGAGCTTCCCCAACTTCGGGCTTTGGCAGTAACACATACATGCTCAACTCATGCCCCGCGGGCCATGCTATTCCACCACAGGCAAGAATTTGCATTTGTTTTGTACTCGACCCCCCCCCCCCCGGTTGCAAGATTGACATATACTTCCCAAGAGAATGTGCGTGTGATCGTCGTGGCATGACAGGCCAAATGTGACTCTCGGAGTCATCAGATGTAGCCCGTGACCTCAAACATAATTTCGTGAAAATGAACTATAAGCAGCACATTTACAGACCATTTAAGTGATCCTCCGCACAGTTCTAGGGCATTAAAGTGGCCCACGGTGCAGTTCCATATCACTTAGGCTATTTGCAGATCACTTAAGTGACCCGTAAAGACGGTGATTTTTTTAGATGATTTTAAGTCAGGGCCGTAACTAGGATTTTTGCCGCCTCAGAATTTTAAAATTTGATAATTTTATAACACGATGATCTTCGTTCCCACCTAAAACAGACACCCCCAAAATTTTGCGGCCAGGGGCAGTTACCCCCACCGCCCCCCTCTAGTTCCAGCCCCCCGCTTAAGTGACCCGCTTCATATTTACAAATCACTTGAGTAACCCGTGACACGATTCCAAATCATCAAGCGGCGGCCATCGGCACATTTATAGAACGCTGAAGCTGAAGTGACGCGTGGTACATTGGCGAAATTAAGGCAGCCATCTTCAACATGTTGCTCGCGAGCACCATGGTGCTGCCTTAAGCGCAAAGAGTGCCCAATGCTCATGCCAAATTTCGTGCTCACGAGCACTTGGTTAATTGCAATTATCAACTCTTCAATTAAATACTCCGTAAAACCCAAGAAAAACGATTACATGTAGATGTCAAGCATACGTATGTAAACGTTGCCGTAAAGCGTAAATGCTCAACTCATGGCCCATGGGCATAATGTGGCTCTCGGAGTAACACGATGTGCCCCTCTACTTCAATCCTAATTTTATAAGAACGAACTCCGTGACACACGTCCAGATCACTTAATTGACCCGTGCTACATTTCCAGATCACTTAAAGTGACCCGCGGCATTATTTACAGATGATTTAAATGACCAGTTTTAGATCACACAAGTGGATCGTGGCATGTCTACAGATCATTGAAGCAGCCGGCGGTAAATTTACAGATTACCTAAGTGAGAAGCAGCACATTCACGCATCACTCAGGCGACCCGCAACACATTTCCAGACCCCTTAAGTGACCCGCAGCATATTTATAGATCACTCAAGCGGCTCACAACACATTTCCAGATCACTTTAGCGGCTCACAACACATTTCCAGATCACTTTAGCGGCCCATAGCACATTTACAGATCACTTGAGTGGTCCCACCGCCTAGTTTCAGATCATTTAAGTGACCCGGGGCACATTCACAGACCACTCAAGTGGCTGTCGAGTACTTAAGTTTCCCGCGACACGTTTTCGAACCGATAAAGTGGCCCGCTACACATTTTTAAACCAATGAAGTGACCCGCGACACTTTTCAAACCAATGGAGTGGCACGCCATCTCCCAAACTTTGAGCACCCTTGCAGTAAGGGGTGTCCTTTGTTTGATGATAAGTATAGGCACACACACAGTGCTCGCGACTCGAAAAAGTTTGAAGATTCCTTGACTAAGTGGCCCGAGACACAAATTTAAATCAATGAAGTGGCCTGAACTCTCCTAAAGGTTGAGAGATCTTGAATACATATTCTCAAAAATATTTTCATATTTTTGCGCCATCTATGGTTCATAAGTACATCTAGTTTTATTTACTGTTCCGCGGGATGGGTGTAACTGTGTTAACATTGGTGAGTGATTGGCACTCACTCAGTATGACACTCGTGGGCATGGGCCCCACATGGGTGGGGTTGACAGGACTCGAAACAATTACCGTAATTTTTTTGGTTTTTCATGCTATATAAATTCACTACTGAAGGGCCCGTGAAAGATCTCATCCAGGAACCCTGCTCCAGGATGAAGGGGCCATGCTCATGGGGTTACTTACTCTGTCTTTCATACGGTCACTCAATCGCTCATTTATCCCCTCGCTTGGTCACTTATACGGTAACTCACTTAGTCACTCGTGTGGTTACTGACGCACTCACTCATACGGTCACTTAATCACTCACTTGGTTCACTCACATTCATACAGTTACTCTTTCACTCTGCTCTGACACTCACTTGGTCATTCATGTGGTTAGTGACTCACTCCATCAGTCATACAGTCACTGGCTCAACCACCCATTTACCGTTTCACTCATATGGTCACTTAATCGCTCACTTACCACTCATATATGTAAGCTCACTCACTCAGTCGATAATACACCAATTCACTTGATCAGCAATATGATTATTCACCCAATCACTTGTGAGGAGGAGTCAGGAGTGAGTGAGCAGGTGAGTAAATGAGTAAGTAAGAGAGCAAGTCAGTAAGTAATAAATGAAGGGGTGTTAGAGACTGAGGGTAAGAGAATGAGCAAGTGAGTGCCTCATACGGTTAGTCACTCAATCGATCACTCACTCGGTAACTCATTCACTCCTTTCTCTCGATCATTCATATTGCCACTCAGTCAGTCATTCACATGGTACTCACTCATGGTTACTCATGCCACTCATCCGGCCACTCAGTCGGTAATTCATACGGTTACTCACTCACCCACTCCCGCAATTACTCATGAATTTACGCATTCGGTCATACATACAATCACCCACTAGCTTTTACCCTAGTGCAATCACCATGCCATTCGGTCACTCCCTCACATATTCACTCACTTGCTCAATCACTCTATCACACACACAGTCACTCACATATTCAATTACTTGCTGAATCGCTGGTGACGTGATTTTCCCAGCGGCGATTTTTTCGTCGGTTAGTAGTTGTCGGTGAATTTTCCTATCAATTGAACAACTTTGATTCAAGTTGGGAGGGCCCTCAAATGTTTTGCCCTGGACCTCTTTAGTCAATATAGGGCCCTGGCAGAGGCACCGATATGAAGAAAACATTGGGGGGAAGGGGGCCTGAAAGTTGCCAGTCCCGTATCAACGGGACTCAAACGTATACTCAAGAGGAGGAAGGGTGTGAGGTATTGTATATTCATTAATTATACCAGGGGCTCAGCCCCCACCCCCCCATAAAATTTATTAGGGGGCTCAAATGGCCTGAGCCCTTAGGTTCCGGCACCTATATATGGGCCCTGGGTGGCAAAATTTTGAAAAATTATACTGTACCTAGCAAGAGAAATTTCATCGTCTTGCGATATTCGTCCATCCAGGAGTGGATTTCTTTGTCCAGAGCTTTACTCTGCCTCCTGTTCTGGTCTTCGGTTTGGCAACAGAACATGGTTGGCATGATGACTGAAAGATAAACATGAACATGATTCGCCGCACATCAGAAATCCAAGGAATAATAATAATGCTGTTGAAACTAAAAAAAAAAATTAACCAAATTGGGGCATTCCGTGTGGTGCCGTCGAATCCAGAGGATGCTAGAGCAGTGTTTCCTCAACCTCTTTTTTGCCCATGGCCTTGTTTGAATCTTGCATTCAACTCGAGCACATCTCAATTCTATCGCCATGCAGTGCCGTCTTAACGCATGGGCCCACCCGGGCCTCAAGAGAAGAGGGGCCTCACAAAAATGAGATCCGGTTGAAATTTTCTAGGACTTACCAGGTAGAGCCTCCGAAAAAACCACTTGGTACGGGGGCCCATGATACCGTTAAGACGGCCCTGTCGCCATGGGCTATTTACTATCTAGTGAGTTGTGCCAGAAGTGGAAGTGTGTGTACTTAACAGTCTGGGTGCGTATCTAGTGCTCTGTCCGATTTTTTTAGGGCTCTCCGAGACCGTCCATCCCTTTGGGAAAGAGCGCAAACCATCCCAAGATGATTTCTCTGGGCGGTCATGTCTGTCTGTAGCGTTGTAGGCCTGTTGCTCTCTGTAGAGAGATTTTTTAATGGGAAGATCGGCTCGCATACGCGCCTTGAAATTGGGAACCACAGAAAGCCAACTTTAGTCGACCACCACTGTGGCGCCAATGGGGTTCGAACCCGGGACCTCGCGATGCGAGTCCGTCACTATGACCACTCGACCACCACAGCGGTTCTTTTTTGAATCATATTTTCTTCTTGTGGACTCCTGTCTTATCCATTTCCCCATAACCAGGACTTCCAAGGAATCATGTGGAAAAAATTGGTCTGGTGCATAGAATATGCAAGACAAAATCATTCGCCCTCTCCCCGACATGAAATATCACCCTGGATCATTGCCTACCATGGACTGGAGTTGAGTGAGTTTCAATTTAGTGGGGAGGGCACGCAGGGACGTCTCAACATCATGGGTCCCAGAGCAAAAAGCTGGAAGTAAGCAGCTTATATTATATTTGCATGCTTCCTCATGATACCAGATCTAATCCCTTAGGTCTCCCATAAGCAAGAAGCCCTAAGTGTGATATTCAGATTGGCCCCATGCGTAAAGATGGTTCAAGCAGTGACGTCTTAACACAAGGGCCCACCCGGATGCCTCTAGTGTCGAGGGAGGCCTCTTGATAATGAAATCTGATTAACATTTTCGAGATAAAGGATTAAGTTTGTAAATTGGAAAGCACAGGCATATATATACTATATTTCTAATCCAGTAAAGTTCCTCAGAAAAATCGTTTTGCTCGGAGGCCTATGATGTTCTTAAGACGGCCCTGGGTCCAGGCTCTGCTGGATTCTGAAAGTATAGTCACAATCATACTTCACTTGGAAACTTCATTGCTTCTCACTGCCGTTTTTTTTTTCTTCACAGCTCTTCGTGGCCCCCCTTGAATGCTTATCATGGTTCCCTTTTCATTTGATCTTTCCTCGTGACCCCCTTAGAATGTACCAGGACCTCAAGGGGGCCATATGGCTCCATGTTGAGAAATACTGTGCCAGAGCACCCACAGTATTTTGTAGAGCTGGGTCCAGTAGCCACCAAAATTAATTTTGAAATCATAACAAAGCTCAAACAGAATACCTACGGGTTTGAAAACCTTCTGAGGCTTATGGTTTCGTGGAATACCACGGCTTCTCACAAGGGAAGCGGACAAGGCTTCAACCCGGAACCCATAAATTGGCCTATACAATTTTCGCAATATAAAAAATTCCACTTTTAAACCGATCTATTGAATATTAAGGCGTGGAGGCGGCTACACGTTTTGGTCTAAGGGTTGATGTAATATAGCTCAATTTTTATACGTCCATTTGACCAGGATATTTCTTATGATGATAATCATTAATTTGTGGTCCATGGGGATTGTGTGACCTGGATATTTCTACAACCGTGGATACTTGACCAGTATTCTTCAGCTGCTGGTCAGCGGTCCGGTCCGTGGGAATTTCCAACCGGTCCGCGGAATATTTCGCCCAATTCATGTAACTAGTACGTAATTTTAGATTTAATTTTAAATATTATACTGTATCTATATATAGGTTTTTATTTCTGCCGTCAGCAGGTTCTGTGAGCAATTTTCTCAATTCATTTATTTCTTGCCTGCAAATTACCTCATACATTTCCCAGGTCCGCAAATTTCTTATACTATTTATTTTTTCTCAAATTTATTCATTTTCTTACCGGTCTTGCAAATTGTTTCTTTCATTTTTTTTTCAATCTGCATAATTATTTCTTATATTTATTTACCCCGTGGTCGGCAAATTTTTGAAACTAGCTATTTTTTGCCGGTCCGCAAATCATTTCTACTATTTATTTTTTATTACATTTATTTATTCTTGTCCGCAAATACGCCCTTCGTCAGCAGGGGCAATCACCTATTTTGATGCCCTCGTACAGTACAACCTCTCAATAACGGACATGCGATGTATATAATTCCCCGTTATATGCGGAGCGGTACGATATACAGTGGAACCTCGTTTATACGATTTTAACAACTCTACGACGTTTGGTCTTCGCAATCTATTAGCGCCCACTTCTAGAACAGATTGACAACAAATAGCGCTGTGGTGGTCGAGTGGTTATAGTGACGGGATTCGAACCCGACGATGCGAGTCGGGTTCGAATCCCACCGTCGCCGCAGTGGCGGTCGGCTGAAGTTGGTTTTCTGTGGTTCCCAACTTCAAGGTGCAAATGCGAGCCGATCTCCCCGTTAAAAAGTCTCGCCAGAGAGAGCAACGGTCCTACAACGATAAATCATTCAATCATAACACTTCACTCATAGTTAGAAAAACTGGTGGCAGATGGCAGCACTACACATAACAAGCATTACAGAGAAACAAAAAACTTCACGTCAGGTTTCACTACACGTACACGCACATTCCCGCATGTACCGATTCGTTGGGGGTTCCGCGGTGTAGCAGTAGTAGGTAGGGCCTCCAAAAAATGGCTCGGGGATACATGATGTTCTAAAGTCAGCCACCTCGTTGGGCAATTTGCCTGTTGTCGCGTTGTATTTGTATCAAAAATCCAGTACTATTTTTAAATCGATAGACTGGGGACTAGATCTCAAACTTCTTAATTTCAAAGTTTGTTAATGTCGAAATTTATTTAATTTAAGCCCAAACATATTCAGGCCCATTCGGTCGCGTGTCCCAGCTGCTGCTGCATCAGGTGCATTGCGTTACGAGACCAAAGTGTCAGTAGGCTGTTCATGCAAGAATCATAGAATCTGATTTCCATGACTTTGCGTGTATGCACAGTATATACTAGCAAAATGCCCAAGTAAACTATTCCGTAATTAGTGAGCTTCTGACACAACCCCATCCTTACACTCATTTTCGAATTCAACATTTCTTATAGAATGAGTTGCAACAAGCTGCTTAACTTATTTGGAACTGGGCCACTTGCCAACAAAGTGCAGGGCCTGTTCTTAATAAAAATTCGGGCTCTAGGCAACAACGAATTTTTAGAGGCCCCTTGTATATAGTGTTAAGGCGAAGGAGGATGTGGGGTGTGCCTATAATACAAAAAGCGACTTATTTTTGGGTCTTGAAAATGTATGGGCCCACACATTGCACAAGCGATAAATAAGCCCTGCGTAAGTATGTGGAAATATGCCGTGGACCATTTAATTAAAGTGAGGAATGTGCCACGGGCACTCAAGTACAGCACCCGAGGTCACTTAAATTATCTGTGAATGTGCTTCAGACCACTTGAGTGATCTGAAAGTGTGTCGCGGGTCAGTCAAGTGACCCAGGAATGTGCCTGGGGCCACTTAGGTGGTCTTGAAATGCACCGTGGACCTCTTAATTGAAGTGATAATGTGCCAGAAAGTGGGCCACTTAAGTAATCGAAAACAGCACCTCAGGTCACAAGTAATCTGTAAAGGTGCCACGGGCCACAGGTGATCTGCATATGTGCAGCTGACTATTTAAAAGAAGTGAGAATATGCCGCGGGTCACTCAAGTAATCTGAATCAGCACTCGAGGTCACGTAAGCGATCTGTAAATGTGTCGCGTGTCACTTAAGTGATCCAGGAATCCACTTGATTCATTTCCACACAATAAGATTTGAGGCCACGGGCTACATCAGATGACTCCAAGGGTCGCATTTAGCACACGTGCCATATCAGTTGATTTCGAGGGCTGCGTTTGGCCCGCCGGCCACGACGTAGAGCAAGGGTGTTCAAACTTTAGGAAAGGGGGGGCCACTTGATTGGTTTGAAAATATGTCGCGAGCCATTTAAGTGATCGTGAACAGCACCGCGGGTCACTTAAGTAATCTGTAAATGTGCCGCCCAAGGTTACTAAACCTAATCCTAGGTCCGCATGAGTGATCTGCACCTGTGCCACATGTCACTTAAGGTCACTAAAATATGCCGCGGTCCGCTTGAGTGATCTAGGGCTGTGTTGCTGGTCACCTAAGTGATGCATAAATGTGCTACGGATCGCTTTAGTGCTATGTAACTGTGCGCGGTGATCTCTATATTTGCCATGGCCCATGTCTTACTTAACGGATCTGTAAATTGTGCAACGAGTCATTTATGTGATCTGTAAAGTGCCGCGGGTCACTCAAGTGATGTGGAGCTGCACAGCGGGTCAATTAATTGCTCTGAAAATGAGCCGTGGACCATTTAATTGCTCTGGAATTGTGCCGCACGTTACTCAAATGAGTTACAAATGTGCCGCGGGTCACCCACCCAAGTGATGTGGAACTTTACAGCGGGTCGCTTAAATGATCTTTTTATGTGCCGCTTAGTTCATTTCCACAAAATAAGGTTTGAGTGCACGGGCCACATCAGACTACTCGAAGGGCCACATTTCGTCCGTGGGCCATACTGTGAGCATGTATGACTTAGAGAGCGATCTCCCTCATACAAACTATTCACGAATCAACTCCAGCCTCACTCATTTTCGGATTCAACATTTCTTATAGATAGAGTTGTCGAAGGCCACAAAATATTTTTTGACAGCGGGCCGCAAAATATTTAATCATCGAAATAAGACGCATTATATCGATACTCACCCTAATTGGTTTGTCACGTCGAGACTGTCGATTTATTCTAACAAATGAATGTATCCGCCATCGCCCACGAAAACGCCTGTTTGCACACACTATTCAATATTATTACTGATATTACAAAGTGGATGCAATCGCTGGTAATAAATATAACTGTATTTATTATCAACTGGGGTCTGCGAACAAGAGCAAGCCGATTGTGTTGTGTGTGTGTGTGAACTACGCTTTATCGCTTGTGACCCTCATGTATTGTCACGAACCCCTTATCTATCGATAAAACTCAGACAAAGGATCGCCCTTTTTACGCGAAAACTAAATATTGATAATAATAAGCTCCAATAGCGACGAAAGGATGACATAATATTTTTTGACCATATATGATCAACCCGTGGCCCCCCAAACATGGGTGGAGATACGGGGGAGGGGCGTGGGAAGGCATTGCCGTGCCCCCCGGCAATAATGACCGTGCCCCACCCCCCATCTTCCAGACTTGCAAGTCTATCTCTGCCTATGCCCTCAAAGTCTTCCTATTAGGCCCCGCAACCGGGAAACTAATTTTGTGAAAATTAATGAAGTGCCAAATTTACAGATAATTTAAGCGACCAGCGGCACATTTACAGATAACTTAAAGGACCTAGAGTGCTCCTCCGGATCACTTAAGTGGTCCGCGTCAAATTTCCAAGTCACTTAAGTGATCTGCGAAACATTCACAGATCCCTCCAGTGAGCGGAACAGTTCAAGATCACTTAATCGAAGTTAGAATGTACCACGGGCCACTCAAGTGAAATGTATTCAGATCCCTTAAGTGGACTGCGACACAGTTCTAGATCTCTTAAGAAGTCCGCGAACAAATTTAGAGATCACTTAACGGCCCACCGCACATTTACTGATCATTTAAAAAGCCCGCAGCGCATTAACAGATCACTCAAGCAGCGTTCGAAATCATTGGTGGTCCGCGATCAGTGATTAAACACTTAGAATTTAATTTAATTAATTAAATTTTGAAATTTAAATTTTAAATTACAAATTTTTTTTTAAATTTAATTCTAAATAAGATTGAGTCCAATGAAATCTCAACCTTTTGCTTGATTTCATAAAAATTGAACAGTTTCCTGTATTTTTAATCAATTACATTGATGTCATGGTATTTTACGATGCGCACAAGCTGTTTTTAATGCATTTTTTTGAAAATTTACAAAAAAATTGAGTACCAAAGATATGTAAAACTTTTATGCCAGCATAGGATAGCACATACTATCAAAACATTTGGAATAAATGGATAGTTAAATAGTATTTTTAATGATATTTCTATTAAAGGCCATAGTTTTTCCCCCATGTTATAAAAAAAAGAGGTACGAGACCCCTTAATTATTTCGTAATTAAGGTTTCTAAGGTTTTTTTTTAACAACTGGCTGTTGCGAAGATATATCTCGGAAAGAGAGGAAATTCAACTGCCCCTGCTGGGAATGGAACCCACATCCTTTCATTTTCCGGGTGAACGCCCTAAACCAATAGACTACAGAGGCACCGAATCGTTCACTCTTTCCTTGCAGCTCGTGTACACTGAAAGGGACCGTACATGGACGGCCGGATGAGACTCAGGCCAAGCTCACAACTGTTGACGCTGCCACCAGATGGCGACTTATGCAAGGATGACGTCACTCTCCGCTACCATATACTAGAACTCCTTAATACTAGAACTCCTCCCTATATGAAGGCGTCTTACCATATACGAAGGCTTTAACAACTGGCTGTTGCGAAGATATAAAGTGTACACGAGCTCCAAGGAAAGATTAAGAGATTCGGTGCCTCTGTAGTCTTGGGCGTTCACCCGGAAAGTAAAAGGACGTGGGTTCGATTCCCCGCAGGGGCACACAGTTGAATTTTCTCTCTTTCCAAAATATATCTTCGCAACAGCCAGTTGTTATAAAACCTTCGTATGGTAGCGGAGAGTGACGTCATCCTTGTATTAAGGTTTCTGTTTTAATCTCAGCAAAAACACTGCTCGGTATATTATACTTTCTTAGTAGCAAAATGTTTTCTCATAATGCAATTTAAAAAAAGGATTGTCTCTTCAAACTTGTTTATCGATACAGCCACAGACTCAACAGTGGTGGCTTCTCATGGAGGTTTAAGTACAGTTCTAATTGTTTTTTATGGCTTTTTGCAACCCGTGGAGGTGTATCGTTCTTCTAAATGGCAATATACGGGGTGATTATAAAAAAAAACTATCCCGACATATGGGCCCCTAACTATCATACCATTCACAGAAACTGAATGAAATGTTGGCATAAGGTATTTGGATGTATGCGCTCAAGAATGATATGGAAAACAACAGTGTGACTCTAACAGTTACGGTTACAGTGAGAAAATTTCGAAAATATCAAAAGGCAACACCAAGTTTTTTGTATTGGAATGCGATCTCCATACTGAAAAACACTAAATAGCGTTGGAATGGCACCTGTAGCACGAAAATCCCCGGAGCTAGGCAAGGAAAAAGGACTTTGCCGTGCACCAGAGCATTAATGTTCGTTTCATTCGTCACACCGTTTGAGATCCCAGCCTGATTGATGCTCCACAAGGTCATGTGGAAAATTTGTGAAACACAATAAAATGCTTTATTTTATGCTGCTTCTCTGTCCTTATTGGTTGTCCTCACTTTTAGCCTATCTACTGCCGGTGATTTTCATGCTACAGTTGCCGTTCGAACGCTATTTAGGGTTTTTCACAATGGTGATCACATTCCAATACAAAAAACTTGGTGTTGCCATTTGATATTTTCGAAATTTTCTCACTGTAACCGTAACTGTTAGAGTGACACTGTTGTTTTCCATATCATTCTTGAGCGCATACCTCAAAATACCTTATGCCAAAATTTCATTCAGTTTCTGTGAATGGTATGATAGTTAGGGGCCCATATGTCGGGATAGTTTTTTATAATCACCCTGTATTTGAGAAAATGTGAATTATCATCATTCAGAAGAGATTTTTCGTTAAGCGGACCACTTATGTCTGCGGAGCGGGCCAGTAGGTTGTACTCACTGGCAGCGCCGTCTTAACGCATGGGGCCCACCCGGGCGCCTCAAGAAAAGAGGGGCCTCACAAAAATGAGATCCGGTTGAAATTTTCTGGGATTTACCAGATAGCGCCTCCGAAAAACCACTTGGCCGTGGGGGAGGGCATGATACGTTCACATGTGTAAGATTGGGGGTCGCTTTGGTGATAATTACCGGCATGGCAACTTTTTTCCCCTCATAGGAAAAAAAAGGTGGGAGAGAAGCTCATCAAAAAAAGCCATCTTTCTTGGGGTGGATTGGTGGTCGACACCGACATTCTCTCCCATAATCTTTTGCGCCGCGAAAACTACTGTAAGCTCCTTCGTCAGCCATTTTGAATCAACCACTTCCATTCAACCCACGTAACCAGCGACGACTTCCGGAAAGAAGAGAGGAATTACCGGCATAAACAAAACGTCATGTAAATGGTTTGTAGCGAAAATCCCCGTTACCGGGAACTTCTCGGAATGTTTTATTGTACATGTGAACGAGACTTAAGACTGCCCTGCTCACTGGTCCGTGAGACGCGAGTGACTTTTATTTTTCAATTCCAACGCTGACTCAAGTCCTGGGGAACATTTACAAATCACTTAAGTGACTCACGGCACATCTACAGATCACTTGAGTGGCCTTCACTCTCCAAGGTTGAGCAGTCTTGGTTTAGATTGTGACTAATAATATACCCTGGGGACCAGTGGCACCTGAAGGGAGGTGATGTCCTGATTTGTCCTTAGGTCAAATTAGTCCCGTTTAATCCGATCTCTTCTTTCACCTTCCCTGGATTACCGTCAATTAAGATAAAACATTTCCGTGGTTTCACACTGAAAAGAAAAGGCGAGCGATTGACTTACCAGCAAAAAGTCTGAAACAATTCCAAGGACCACTAATCTGCAGCACGAATGGAGTGACCACACGTACAGAACATTTAAATTCAAGACTGAAATACATATTGCACAGAAATGTCCCTTATTTTTAGTCGTATTCCTGTGTTTTTGGTCGCTCTCACTTTTTATACCCTGTTCGCCTTTAATTATTCATGAAAGTTACTGATTTATTTTCACTATTTAAAAATACTTATAATTATTTTTTTTGAAATTTCACTGGTTTTTTTTTTTTTCCTCGAGCGGCCGCGGAGCCCCTAGAGAGTTCACACGTATAGGGCTCCGCAGAGCACCAGTTGAGAACCGCTGAATTAGAGGATAATGAAGAATTCATTGGAAATCGCAATGTAGTTCACGGGGGTAAAAAACCAAATATGTTTATATGAATATTTATATGTAATTAATTATACGAGTGATGAAAATTACCTTCATTCATGATTTCAGTGAAGATTGCCAATTCAAATATGCTTCGTTGAAAAGTATAAGAAAGTGAAAATGCCCATAAACACATGAATATCTCTAAAAATACGGGAAATTCGTGTATAATATGTATTTCACTCCTGAATTTAAGCGTTCTGTACATACGGTCATTCCACTCATCATGAAGGAGATTAACGGTCTGTGGAATTGGTTCACAGTTTGCTGGTACGCCAATCACTCACCTTTCTTTTCAGTGTGAAACCACGGGGTGTTTTATGTTGGTTGACAGTAATCCAGGGAAGGGAAAAGAAGAGCTCGGATGAAACGGGACTATCTTGACCTAAGGATGAATCGGGAAAGGACGAGACGGTACCTAGCCACCTGAACGAGCCCTGGGTGCAAGGATCCGGGTCAAACACGGGGCCCAAATTATTGGAGCACCTTCAAGAAATTTTTAAAAGATTTTTCCATTCATTAATTCTGTATGTTTTTTTTCTTTCATTAATTTCGATTTTTTTGAGAAATTTTCATGGCAAATATCATGAGAGCGAGTCTAGAATTCATTAAAAATATTTTATTATTTGCACTCAAAATAAAAACGAAAAAATTTCACGAAAACAAACATTTTTTAAGGATGAGAATAAAAAGAAACTGTATATAATATTTTTCTACAGAGAACGCGCGACACTTTTTGGTAATAATCGTAGCAAAATGAAAAAAATATTCAGAGCGTTTTTCTGATTAACGCACCTGATGCCAGTTTTCCAGAACTTAATGACACGTAGACAATAAAAAAAAAAAAAAAACTGTTTGAAACAGAGTCACGCTCAGGGGTGTGCGGCACGTACGGTTGTACCGAGCGAGCCCCGCACTCACGGTAAATTATCGGAGTATTTTAGCAATTCTTAAATTATTTCTTACATTAATTGTGAATTTTCCTCAATTCTGAATTTCTATCTATTCTGGAATTTTTTTATACCGTTAATTCTTAATTTTAATCAATTTCGGAATCGTTCATTAAATCAACTCTGGAATAATTTCTTCCGTTATTTCTAAATTTCATCAACTCTAGGAAAACTTTTTTGATCAATTCCGGAATTATTTCTTTCATTAATACTGAAATTTCATTGGTTCTGTGGAATTATGTAATTTAATTATTTCTAATTCTTCAATTCTAAAATTTTCATTAGTTTCGGGAACTTTTTCCCCTCATTAGTTTAAAATTACCTTCAGTGCTGAATTTCAATAAATTCTTGTATTAATTCACATTTGATTGTGTGTTTAAAATTTTTTGTACGGACATTTCTGAGCACATTCCTGTATATTCTAAAGTAATTAATGCTATTTCCCACCTCCTACAAAATATATAAATTTGGGACAAAGGGCTCTTAGATGCACCGGGCAACGTATCTGATAAGGGCAGACAATTCCAAACAACTCTAAAAAAAATAACTAGCTCTTGTTAAAAAATAGTAATAAATGATGGATTAGGCACAGATACGAACGATCAATCACCGTCTGTAACACAGGATTAAACCAGTGACTCTCAAATTGCGCGTCACAGCTCCCAGGAGACTTTCACTGAGAGCGTCTCAGGTCTATGACTATTAGGGCAAGGAACATTACATTCAGGAAAGGAAACATTAAGAACAGTGTGGGGGGGGGGGGAGAAGTCTGTGATTGCCACACGTCCTGTATATATTGGACTCAAAGCCAAACACGGGTGAGGAACCTACGGTGAATCGTATTCTCATAAATTTGGCACGTATGACCCGCGGAAAAATGACTATCGTAGCAAAGAAGCCGTGGATTAATAACGGCTAAGGCCATTTCGGATAAATGATTGCAAAGGTAAGCGACCCGCGGGTAAATAAGAACCAGGATAAACTCGATCGACTCGGGTTAATGAAGGGTAAGGGACTCACAGGCAATTAAGACCAAAAAGGACAAGGTCGCTTGACTCAGGCAAATAATTGCAAATGTAAGGGACCCGCGGCATTCGAAAGCCAGGATAAGGATATCTCGGATAAATGATCGCACCCATAAAAGATCCGTCGGGGTTCAAGAGCCAGGATAAGGTCAATCGACTCGGGCAAATGATATAATTTGCCACAGCGTTTAAAATATTAGGATAAAGCCGGTCACCTAGGGTAAATGATCGCAAAAAGCAAGGGTTTTGAGTGCAAATAGCCAAGATAAGGTCGACCTCCTTGGATAAATGATCGCAAAGGTAAAGGACTCAAAGGTGAATGAGAGCCTTGATAAGCACACCTCGGGTATAAGGATCGCAAGGGGAAGCGTTCCGCGGGCCAATGAAAGCCAGGATAAGGTCGCTCACTTCTGATAAATGATCGCAAGGGAAAGGGACCCCAGTGGGATAAACGAGAGCTGGGATAAGAACATCTCGTGTAAATGATCACAAAGGTGAAGGACTTGAGGGTGAATGAGAACCAGAATCAGGTCGACCGACTAGGATAAATGATCGCAACGGTAACAACCCGGCAAATGAAAGCCAGGATAAGACCGAACAACTTGGATAGGTCAGTTGATGCATCACTGTCCCATCCCTTGGGACATGCAGGTAAACCCGGGTAAATAATAAGTAAAGGATTCAAGGTCGTTTGGAAGGTATAATAATCTCGGGTAAAAGATCGCAAAGGTAAGAGGCCAGAGGGTCAATGAGAGCTAGGATAACGTCGGCTTCCACAGGTAAGTGATCGTAAGGGTTAGGGAACTACGGCCAAATGAGATTAGGCGATACAGTATACAAGTTCATGTACAGCTAGGAGAAAAAGCTCATTTTGGCAATCTCACAATTATAAGTTTACGAATTTAAAAACATAGAACTTTCTTTACTTTAATACATTTTGGTTGTTGTCAAAAAGAATTACTATCATCACATCCCTGGTTATCAGTGAAACCAGAACTGAATATAAACACACAATGCATCCAGGCTGATTTTTTTTTCAAATTTTGCCTTTGAATTTCATTTCTTGGCTAATAGCGACATTATTATTGGTTTTTATTTTCGATAACACAAAAGTCCTAGCAGAACCTGGACACACCATGTGTATGTGGAGCACATAACAAGTTTACACACATCTTGCAACACCAACATGCAAATTTAGAAAATAAAAAGGATCTCGAGGAACTTGTAAAATTTGTTAGCTCGCTAACACATGGCACAATGAAAGCTCTGTCGTTCTTTCAACCAGTAACTTTCAATAATACAGATACACGCTACTCAACATGCTGCTATCGAGAGTTAAGATACAAAAAATTCTGAAATATGCATATTCAGAAAATGAAACGAGTATAAAAAACATACATTTTTGAATACATCATGCCAGGCAAGGAAAATTTCCGATACCTCTCTCAGAAAGTCTTATATACAGGTATAAACAGACCCTGAACCTGTAAATTTTCAAATTAGCCAAATAAAATAATGTCTTACGCAGCTAGTGAACGAAACTGCATCAAATCAGAGACAATTATTTCAACATGCTTATATTTTCATGTTCTGAAGATAAAATCTGAATAACTGGTACATTCACTGAACTTACACAATATCAATGGTATATGCAGTGAGGCTTGGAATATCGCAAGTACTAATATTGAGAAAAAAATAGTTCCAGGCCAAGAACTCATGGTATAATTCAATTCGAGCTTCTATAGTTATTTTACCCACATTCGCAGAGGTAATCTTTGGTGGTGATATAAGTGATTACTCTCTGAACAGATAAAGGAGATCGCAGAGACTTTGCAGGGATTAGTCTCCTGATAGCTAAGGAGATCGCAGAGAACTTTGCTCTTGTCACCGCTGAAAGTGTTCCCTATAAGCATTGATGAAACATCTGGGAATTCAAATTCACCCATGGCCCTGAAATCCAGATATATCTTTTCATCAAAACACTGGCCGCAAAAAACTTTATTCTTCTATATGAAGATTGTTCTCAATCTGATGCCAAGTATTATACAGGGTGTGCTGTAAGTGCTAATGCGGCTTTTATCTCATCAATTGTCCATTGTAGAAGTGTAGTTTCAATTTTAAAAATGCTCAAAAAGGCATTCAAAAATTACCCTGTACCAGTTTTGAGGGTGAAAATATAGTGTATCACAAAATAAGGAATCTAAATTTTTATACAGCCCCCTGTACTTGAACTTTCAATTGGAAAGTTGTTGCTTTGCCTGTGATGCAAACTGCAAAAAACTCCATTTTTCTAAGTGCAATATTTGCTAAGATATTTGAATTCAAAAATCGGAGAAAAGTTATGAGAGAACAGCAAAAAGTAATGGCAACACTTATTTTACAAGGATGACGTCACTCTCCGCAAACAAACGAAGGTTTTTTAACAACTGGCTGTTTTGAAGATATATTTTGGAAAGAGAAAATTCAACTGCCCCCGCAGGGAATCGAATCCACGACCTTTCACTTCCCGGGTGAACGCCCTAGACCACTGGACTACAGAGGCACCGAATCTCTCAATCTTAAGAGATTGAGAGATTCGGTGCCGTACGGCAGATGCTATATAATATATAGTCATATATACTATATATATAGGCATGCTATACATAATATATATATAGGCAGTTGAATTTTCTCTCTTTCCAAAATATATCTTTGCAACGGCCAGTTGTTAAAAAACCTTCGTAACACTTATTTTCCTTATTTATGCTGTCCTTTCCTAAGTTTTGAACAATTCTTGAATTTGACTCTCTTAGAAAATATTGCACTTAGAAACATGTAATTTTTTTGTTGGCGTCAAGAGAGATAGGGCAACAACTTTCTAAATGGAAGTTATAGGATAAGGGGACAGTGTAAAAATTTAGATGTTTTTTATTTTGTGTGTATGCTGTATACATTGTATTTCACTCTCAAAACTGAAACAGGGTAATTTTTAAACACCTTGTTTTTGAGTATTTTTTAAATTTGAATCATAACTCTATGACATACAGTTGATGAGACAAAGGGTACATTAGCACTTACAGGTCACCCTGCATATGTGATAGTACTATTAAATGAATATACCAGCCAAAAATATTGATAAAATCTACATGTACAGTTGTATTCTAATTTTCGGACCGCGGCTAAACAGTTCAGATGAATCTTCATACAGGTGCTACATAGTATTATTATTCTCATGACACAAAACATTTTCCTTTTAACAGGTTTGGCAATCTACCTTATTTGAAGACATCACAATATCAAACCAGGTACATTCATTACAGGCACGCGGTGTATCAGTTATAAATTATATATATATATATATATACTGTACATATGACATAATGTGTCTCTTTTGTATTATTATCACAAAACATGGCTACCTCAATGGTACGAAAGATAAAAAGAGGGGCTAGGAATAAATCTCATTGCTGTATAACATCGGGTGAGTCAACCTGTTGAGCAGAAAAGCCCAACATACAAAGCCACATGCGAACATTGTGATGAGTATTGCTTTCATCGGTTGTTTGTACACCAGAACCAAGCCGAAGTCTGGAAAGCCCATGTGGTTGCAGAACGCATGCACTATGAATGGGGACACAAAATGACCTGTAACAAGGAAAAATTATCAGATGGTTAATGAATTTAAAATATAATATGCAATTATAGAACTCCATATAAAGCTGAATCAGATGAGGTTTTTGTGACTGTTCTCTGATGAATGAAAGTTTTTGGGCTGAATGAATGCTAGAACTTTGCCACTGGACTTATCCCGTTGCCAAGATCTCTTACAGCCCAGCTTAAGTTTTTTTGGGCTGTAGGATGTCTTTGGTTTTAGCACTTAGTCACAACGTTATTCTAATTCCAGTGGTTAGCCTCATAAGGTGGTATTTGCCAATCTGAAAGTGTAAGACCTTTGAGACTGAGGTCTTTGCTGATGTTAACGCATCAGCTTGGATGGAACTACCTTGCTGTGGCAGATCACTGTTTGTTGATGGAGTTCCCTGTCGGTTGGAAGCGCTCCCATTGGTTCCCTGGGGTGAAAATTAAATTCAAGGAGATACAGTTGCTGGTGCGCAAAGACTGTTTAGTTCCCCCCACAGAGAAATGAGAAAATACAAAAACATCCCAACTGCTTCAACAGGAGAGTGGGGGGGGGGGGCTATGAAGATTAGAAAAGGTTTGAATCTATGTATTGAGGAACAAGAAACCAGCACTCTCATTGTTTGATGGATCAGAAGGACCGTAACTAGGATTTTCGGAAAGATTTCACCAACCTCCCCAGTGTAAAATTTGATAATTTTATGACAGTTGTTCTCACCCCCCCCCCCAAATTTGCTGCGAAGCTTCCCCCAAAGTTTACTCCCCAGTGTAGTTGCTACCGCCAGTTTCAGCCCTGTGGCACCTACAACCTAAATGATGCCATAGGTGGATACTTGTGGGGACAGGGGTTTAATGAGGTCATCATCCCTTGTTTATGAAAAAAATTGTATTGGCAGCATAAGCGGATACAAAGCAGGGGCAAAGGTGGATTATTGATCCCACCATACACTATATTATACATAGGCGCTAGAACCTGGGGGCTGAGCCTGATTGAGCTCCCACCCAAAAAATTATAATAAATGCACCCCCCCCCCCCTCTCACTCTGATGCACACTGGGCTCTGAGAAATGGGGCTACAACCTTGTCATCCCAAAAAACTTATATTCATCAACATAGCAACTTTTCACATACATAGAAAAAAAACACAGTTTTCACATAGTTTTATAATTTTACATAGCATTACATAGTTTTTCTACTCACCAGTTCTAAGGAATAAAAATGATGAATATGCCCCAAAAACAGTGGTGAAAAGGATCTGAAATACTGGAAAATACGGTGAATAATTATTTGGTTTAAAATAAAAAAATATATTTTGACCAATAGATCTATGGATTCTGATAGAAAATGTGAGAGTTACAAATGAAGCAGCAGCAACACAGGTAGTATGAGTTTTTATGAACATACAAGTAAAATTACATCAAATGCCCTTCAATTTAATCCCGAGCAAATTCCCGTATATTTTCTAAATTTTATAAGAGCTGATAACAGCAAATTAGATGATAACAACCAAGAAGAGTAGTTTCTGTCGATCACTGCAAAAGAGTGCCGTATTTTGTAGTGAATCCAGTCTATCCTGTATGAAATGCACTGACTCCACTATGTTATAGCTACTTTGCCAACAAAGTAATATTTTCTTTCCTATAATCATATATGCTATTTTGTGTCAGAAGTTTTGCATCTTCGTGAAGTGGCCAGTGTCTGATGTCTAGGCAATGTGGGGCCCAGCACTTTCCAAAGACTCTCGACTCGAACAGCAGTGCTTAGTTGCACTACATATATTGGGTAGTACATATTGTATAGATCAGAAGTGTCTTCTTTAGGCTGCAGGTCAAATATAAGAGATGACTACCACTTGTAGGCCGCAAGCAGATTAACTTATTCTGTTGTGTACATTGGTATTTTCTTAAGAACACCTTTTGCGGGTTGGAACCTTTCCACTAGCTACATTTAGCCAATGAGCTGAAGGTTGTGCACCGTCCAATATAGACCAATCAGATCTAAAAACCTTGGCAGAATGCATGTGCATATGCTCCGTATGCCTACAGCCATTGAGGGTAGAAAAATTTGCATACAATAAATAGTTTGGCCAACAAACATGTGGCAATAAATATTTAAGTAAAATGCTGATGAATGCCATTTTCTAAAAATGTTAGTCATCTTTCTTGCTTTTTGTCAAAATCTCTTTGTGGGGGGGGGGGGGGAGACCCTTACAGCAGAGTCTCAATTTATCTGATGTAAATGAGACCAGGGCCACTTCGGATTGCTGAAAACCTCTGATTATCCAAAAAAAAACTAATAGAAATCTACTTTCAGAGGGGGGAAAGACCCTTAGACATATGAATTTGTACTTATTGTTACCCATTCTGTTTCAATTCAATGGATTAGATCATTAAAATTAAGGCTGCCAAGACTAATGGCTTCTTTACAAGGGAAGCAGATAAGAGCTCTCATACCTCTGGAATTTGATATGAATGGTTTTTTTTCACACCAAAATTTTTAAAAGAGGATCATGTGGAAAATTCTGGCAAAGGCATCCACCGAAATCTCCAACCTAGGAATTAAGACCCCTTTGAAATTGAAATTACTTGCATTTGTTGGAAGAATCAAACTAGATGAAATAAAGTGTTGTTCATGAAAAAAACAGAAAAGAGAGAAGTTTGAGAAGGAATTTTGAAAAATTTCAACACCTTCTCAAATTATTGAGACTATTATATTTTCTGAATTGATAGTCCCACCAATTTATTTTTTTCCCATGCCATTCCTGTTTTGAATCTAGTTTTTTTTAACGCAGCACAGTTTCAGCATACTTGCTGTATTGGCCTCAAAAAGAAATCAAAGTTAAGATCAGAAATGAGAATCAGACTGTATGTGATAATATTCTAACTGTACAAATATCTTCAATGAAAATCATAGAAACTTCTGAGAGAGCTTAAGTCAAAAATCGAATAACTAATTGTCAACAGAAAACATGACATGGTAGTGCATGTTAAATACAATTTTCATACACAGTCTCATGAAAAAAAAGAAGACAGGTTCTGGCAGATTAAATACTCACATGACTGCATGATGGCAGTTTTCATTTGCATTTGGTGAGCTAACCTTTCCAGTAGATGATGAAGGTGAGCTGCAATTATTAAAAGAAATCTATTTACTGCACTCATATAATGGATGAAAATCATGATAGAACCCATTAACGGGTACGAAAATTATTTCAATCAGAGAAAAATTAGGATTAAGGTAGTGGATCTTTTAAACATTTAAAGGCTGACTTGACAGCCATTCTTGTGTGAATTGTGATGTATTTTTCCTATAGCCAATTACTGCTTTGTATTCTGCTTTGTTTTAACAATCAGACATCACTTTGAATAAAAAATTGGTTTTGCTGCTCTGAGATAAACAATGATGAGTCTGCCCAGTTATCTGGGCATAAAGCACCACACCACTCGGGCGCCACAGTTGCTCAAGCCTTGTGGCAGTCTTTCTTTCTCAGAAATACATTGCATGCACTGAGCAATGTGCATCAGAGTGGCAGTCAGCAAGGACACAAGGGTGGCTCCTGGATCACTTTCTAGGAGGGAATCAAATCCGAGATGAAAGGGCGAAAAAAATTTACATAAACCTTTATTTTTAATAGGAATCATTGCGAGGGGAAATAAATTTCAGAGGGCAAAAATATGTATGCACAGGTAGAAATTTTGTTTGAAGTCACCCCTGCAAGGACAATTATGACAAGCTTGTAGGTAGCCCACGATGTTCAGGATGGGCATGTGCACTAGTTAGGTCTTTCTTTTCAAGAAACTCTTGAGCTGTTCAGATTAACAGAGATTCTTGTGTAAGAACTCAAGGCTCAATAAGTTGAATGAACACAGTAGCGAACAAAAAACTTTTGAGCTGCCATTAGTTCAACTCACTGAATCATCTTATAAATATAGAATTCTCTGGGGTCATGTGAAAACTTCGACTTATACAGATATTCAACTCATCAAAAATTACCTGCATATAAGAGCGAATGAAACTGCTAGCAACAGGGTGCTTTAATTCACCTTAGAATATCATTGATAAATTATTATCGAGAAAATTTTCTCATATAATAATAATGCACTTCCATGTACAACATGAGCAATGTATATTGAAGTTATTATCACCAACTAAAGGAGATAAAATTACTCACCAATGCCAAAAAAGAGCGGACAAATGAAAACTGAATAAAATCCGAAACAGGGCACCAAAATCGCCATCATACAGGCACGAAAAGTGAATTCTTCAGAAAATGGCGCCTGAAAAAAGAGACATAATGGTTGAATATAAGTTAATGTATCCAATCCAGTTTATTGACAGACATTGAAACCATTGAAATCAGCAGATTTTCAGTAACAGGATTTGAGAAAGAAATACACATATAAATAACAGTTCTATAAACTAACACACAAGAGAAGATTAAGTTCATTTTGTTTCCTTGAAGGAAAAAATTTCGAAACAGCCTCACATTTTATACGAGGGTTGGGCTAAAGGGTTGCTCTTGGTATGCACGGTTTATTAACACTGGTGGTTGGCAAGTCTGAGGTATTCTCTCTGCGTCAGATAATTTCTGCGATAAATTCTGTGATTCAATCAATGAATATCAAAATGTCCATCCTACAGAACAGACTTTGTACTTTTGTAGACAGCAGCCAACAGGTAAAAAAAAAAAGAGCATCATTCCATGAGTACACGATACATAAAAGCCACTTACAACGAAGAAATCCCGCAGCCATATGAGATCGGTGATACACATTTTCCATGATTTGACACCTGAAAAACATACCATAAACATTAACAAGAACTTCCCGTACATTTCAAAAACAGTGTTTTAAATTCCAAATTTCAAAGCCATATCTACAAAAATAATACAAAATTGTTGTCCTCTGTAAAAAGACAAATTTCCATAAGTATCAAAATCAAGATGCTCAAAATCATAGATGTTCAACCTGCGGCCCTAGGAGTCAGTGATTGGCTGTTCAGAGGCAACCAAGGCATTCGCCTAGAGATGTCTAGATAAATGTAGATTTAACATTAAACTTCTGCACACAGATGTGCAGTGACACGTTTTTTTAAAAATTCTAATATAACAGAAAACCAGCCTAAAAATGCCAGATTATAGAAAGTCTACTGCAGGGCTTGACAAGCGTCTGGTCAACTATAAAATTGGTATTAGTGTCTAAAATTTTCTGAATGTGATTGCTAAATTGGAGTCGATGAATGACATGAAATTTTCTGATTTCATGGCAGTCTATCTTTTAACATAAGAAATTGATATTTACAGTCCCAGAAAAATAAAAAAACCCCATTATTTAGGACTGTTTTTCATGAGATTTAAAATCATTCCAAGAAATTTGAATTAACAGGATACATTTTTCTGACACGATTCATTCAAAAACATTTAATGACAATGATGTATCCCTACATGTTACACAATAATTACAAATGTAATACACCCCCCCCCCCCTAAAAAGGATTGAAAGTTGATAGATCCTTGTATCTATATATTTATATTCTTAGAAACAGGGGTACATGTAATGAACAGACCAACAAAAGTAAGCAGGATGATCTTAACACAAGAAACCAGTCGATCACGACCTATATATCCATAGTGTTTGATGCAAGTGGGGGCATAATACAAATACAAATACAACGCCACAACAGGCAAATTGCCCAACAAGGTGGCTGACTTAAGAACATCATGGATCCCCGAGCCATTTTTTGGAGGCGCTACCTACTACTGCTACACCACACATGCACCCTGCCCACACCCCCCCCCCCGCGGAACCCCCAACGAATTGGTACATGCGGGAATGTGTGTGTATGTGTAGCGACACCTGACGTGAAGTGTTTTTTGTTTCTCTGTAATGCTTGTTATGTGTAGTGCTGCCATCTGCCACCAGTTTTTCTAACTATGAGTGAAGTGTTATGATTGAATGATTTATCGTTGTAGGACTGTTGCTCTCTGTGGCGAGACTTTTTAACGGGGAGATCAGCTCGCATTTGCGACTTGAAGTTGGGAACCACAGAAAACCAACTTCAGCCGACCACCACTGTGGGGTTCGAACCCGGATCCTCGCATCGCGAGTCCGTCACTATAACCACTCGATCACCACAGCGGCCCACTCGACCACCACAGCAGCTAAATGATTGTTATATCATTTAATTGCAATAAATTTACATTAAGTTTTGCTATTTCTTAAAAGGCTCAAGATGGCTTTGCGTGTAGGGCGAGTCCTTTCTCATGGTTTATATTCTTTGAAAGTGAAAAAATTCAAGGGCTATTCAAGCACTTTTTCAGGCAAAAATTAAAAATTCGAGGACATTCATATCGTGGTTGATAAAAATCATGATTTTTTACAAAAAATTAAATTGGATTTTTTAAAATTTATATTCCCCATTTACTCATTTTAATTTCGAGTTTGAAATGCTAGTTTATTAAAGATAAATACTTTTTAAAACAACTATAGTTTTAATTTCAGCTTGTAGACAATATTAAGTTCTAAAGAGAGAGGTTTTGCTTAAAAAAAACACACAGTTTTATCAAAGGACATTCAGCAGAAATCATTTTATGTTTGAAACGCTATTGAAATGTGCTTTCAATAAAAATATCAGAAAGCACATAGAGTCATATATGTAGGATGACCATGACCCATATATATTTTCCAGGACATTTCCATATTTTCTGTAATTTTGGCCTCTCCCGACTTTTTCAAATAAAATGTACTGTTATCTCATGAATTTTCAACAAAGCCATTTGAATTTTTATTCTTTACTGAAATTAAAATTATTTTTCCAGCTCTATAAATTATATTATGATGATTATGACTTTAAATTTGTATTTTTGTTTCACATATTTTCCATGTTAGCGTTTTTTCCCCCATAGAATTCATTTAAATCTAAACTGCTTCATTTTTGGTGACAATTGGCGATTTTGCAGTATTTTTATTGAGGAAATATGGTCAGCCTATATTTATGCAACAAACATTCATTAATATATTAATTCAATAGTTTTAAGTAATATCTTAAATGCAGTGTTTTGCAACCAGATTTTATACGCAACATCTTTTCAAGCACAGAAATACCTCTGGTATGGGTGACCATGTCCTGTTTTAAACATTGTCACTCTACTCATTTTCGCCCCAGTGGAACATGGTTTAGGATGGGGGGGGGGGGATTTAGTTGAAGGAGGAAACAAGAATTGAGGGAAGAAATTCACATATAAAAAAAGTTTTCAAGCACTTATAACCACTTGAAAATGGTTATTATTTTTTTCAAGGACTGCAGTGATTTTTTAAGGACTTTCAGACTTGAAAATGAACCTTCTTTTCCCAAAGACTTTCAAGGATTTTCACGAACTGTACGAACCCTGTTTCCGCCATTCTTTTTCATGCACCTTTTTTTAGCTGTTCAGACTAGCATTCTAATGTATCAAAAAAAAATTTCAGCATAAAATATGTTATAATTTAAGATTTTACTGAAGTAACTTAGGTTTCTACTTAAGTTAGTTTCCACTGTAATTTAAGTTTCAAAATAAAAGAATCCATTCGTTCATCTTTAGATTTAGGGAAACATTCTGATACCTTGCAAAAGATGAGGTGGGGCAAATCTGGTCATGTTATGTGTATGTTACGTTAAATGTGATAAATCTGTTATTATGCATACTTATCAATAGCCTTGGTAAGTTTGATAAATTTATCACTTTTACTGGTGAATATGCATAATACCCAAGCACCATTGGTGAATTTGATAAATACTGAAAACATTATCAGTTTTACTAGCAATTATGCATAATAACCAAGTACTGTTGGTAAATTTGATAAATACCATAAGCCTACTTGAAATTTATCACCTTTATTTGTGATTATGCATAATATTCTTGCCCTGCCAGATCTGTACTGGGTAGGATGGTAGCATCAATTCTACAAACAAACCTGTATGTCCCTAAGAATGGATCAAGGGTACATTCGATTGAATTATCTTTAATTATGCACACTACACTGATGTAATTAGTGAATTCAATAAATATGAAAAGATTCCAAATGAGTCTAGTATGTGTGATGTGAATATAGTTGGATCCTGATATGATAACAAATTTTATGATCGTACCTTCATATTATGATATAATGCATATATAAATTATCATGTATTGTATATCATATAGTACGATTTATCATATTTACCAATTATGTGATGCTTCATTACTATGCATGATAGCTAAAAAAAAATTGGCAAAATTGACTAATTTTGGGAAATTCATCAGATTTACCAAAATGCTAAGTGATAATGTATAATAACCGAATTTACAACATTTACTATAACATATGTATTATAATTTCATAAAATCCGGATAAACTTACTAAACATCTGACTATACATCCCCTCCATCAAATGAAGACAAAATGGTCCCATGAACAGAACCTAATAAAAAAGAAAGAAAAACAAAATCTAAGGTATCATAATAGTAAATGAAGATGCTTATTCAATGACTGATATACAACCAACCACATATAAATACGAGACATAATTAAGTCTAAGATAATTCCACCACATTCTGTATATGGTGGCATATATTTATGCTCCAAGGAAGGAAAATCTCTATCTCCTCTGCAGCTGAGTGGTGAGAGCACTCGTCCAGCAAACGAGGGGCCCGGGTTTGACTCCCTGTAGGGGCAGAGATGAGTTTTTCCTTCCTTAAAAATCAACATCTCAAAAAATAAGCATCTTCACACAACATCACGTTTTCTGTATGGGGCCATTGTAACAATGAAATACCCTCATTTCCTGATGCAGACCTATGTCAAGTCCCCCTCAACATAGGACCACAAAAGGTTAATCCAACATCCCATTGTATTATACAATACAATACAATACAAATACAACGCCACAACAGGCAAATTGCCCAACGAGGTGGCTGACTTAAGAACATCATGGATCCCCGAGCCATTTTTTGGAGGCCCTACCTACTACTACTACACCACACCCCCCCCCCCCGCGGAACCCCCCAACGAATCGGTACATGCGGGAATGTGCGTGTACGTGTAGTGAAACCTGATGTGAAGTTTTTTGTTTCTCTGTAATGCTTGTTGCTTGTTATGTGTAGTGCTGCCATCTGCCACCAGTTTTTCAATGCCAGAATTAGTGAGATAGTTTTTCTAACTATGAGTGAAGTGTTATGATTGAATGATTTATCGTTGTAGGACTGTTGCTCTCTGTGGCGAGACTTTTTAACGGGGAGATCGGCTCGCATTTGCGACTTGAAGTTGGGAACCACAGAAAACCAACTTCAGCCGACCACCACTGTGGGGTTCGAACCCGGATCCTCGCATCGCGAGTCCGTCATTATAACCACTCGATCACCACAGCGGCAAATTCATAGCGGCATGTAATAGCAGGAATACTGCACAAATAGCAGTATTCCTGCTATTACATGCAGATTATATCAGATTCTACAATATCAAAGGTCAAACACACTTAAGGATGAATTTTATTAATTTCCTTTGCAAAAGAAAAGGGGGGGGGGGGCAGAGTCAAGTTCAGACATTGTATTGGTTAAATGATCTTTGAAGATAGCCATGTTGGGTGAAAAATTAATGATATGGACAGAAAACATTTGGAACTTATCCTGCTGGCCATTATAATGGAATGATCACAATAATGCATGGTTGTTATAACAAGCTCCTCAATGTTATAAGTTAGCCTAGCTACTTTAGGCTATTACAATTGGCTGCTTTGGCCCAGAGCAAATAAATGTCTATGTCCTAGAAATTGACTCTTTCAAATACTATACTTAGGCACATAAACTCTGGACCCTGGTTGTTGTGCAGCCCATTTTAGAATTTCTTACTTAGAAGAAATTAGTGTTCACAAACAAGCAGTAGGCAAAGGAGGAGATGTTGAGTTATATATAGTCAGTAATGCCAGGTTTTTTTTAAACGCCCCTCAAAGTGGACCCGTGAAAGTTTTGGGTATTCTTATTTCCTCTTTTTATTTTTTTTCCTCACACTCCTCTGTGACATATACCTGTGTCTTTCCTGTTTCTGCGTCTGATGAGAGCTCTCATCTTCTTCCTCACCATCAACAAAAGCCTCCAAAACATATCTATACTCCATATCTGGGGTGTTGTGCATTGGAGAGTTAAACGTATGTTGTAAAGCCCCAAATTAATCAACTACTCCTCAAGGTAGGCCATGCATTGTAGACTCCCTGCCTTAGAGTTTTGAGATGCGATTGTGTTTCTATATTTCTATTAAAATTTCACACACATTACATAAGTGGCAACAGAAATAATACACATATGAGATTCTGTGACAAAATATATATATTTTATCACCAAAATTGAACGAAAACCTTGTCTGAATGATATTTGACATTTATTTTTTGATGACTTACGATGAAAAACTTGAACATCAATTTTTTCCACTGGAATGACTTTTTGCCAGTTTTACATTGAGATTTGTATCTCAAATTGCAGTTTAAAAAAAAAATCAGCACTGATCTGCTCTCTATGGAGGAAAAAAAGGAACTACATATGTGTGTGTGAGTACTTCAATGGCTGTAACAAGGTTTTATTTTGTTCTTACTGCAAAGTTGTGAGTTTTTGATGTACAAGGTTTTTATTTTAAGCCAATATATAACATATTATGAAACCTTTAAATAATGGATACCATGGAGCCAAGGATTTTGCAAGGCACACCCATTAATAGGAGTTGTCTTCTAATACAAAGTGTCTATTACGGAAGGTTCACAGTATACAATATATGAATTGCAGACGTTTACTGACCATAGTCAACAAGAGAGGATACAGAACTGCTTGAGACAGACCCTCGCTTCTGATTCCAATCAGCGTCCAAAAGCTGCAATCCTATAGGATTGTGAAAACAAAACCATAATGATTAATATAAAATTATAAAAAAAAACATTATTTTATTCATTGATATCTAACTTTTCTGAAGTTTATTCCCAATATTTCATTTTACAAGTTAATAGGAAAGATACAATTTGGCATTAAAAAAAGGCGTCCATTTACCAGCTTAGCTAAATTGATGCATTATTTGGCCATGTTGGTGAATAGATGAATTTACCTAAAATTCTCTGCTTTTTTTTCTATTTCAATTATTTTCTGTCCTTTGATAATTTTGAGATTAAGTCCTGTAACATATCATGTGAATGAGTGAAAACATGTATCTGATGGACATGTATATAGGAGAAGTGCTCTAGACTTCTCTTATTGATATCAGACACAATTGTGTGATATCATACGCATTTGAAGAAAATAACCTAAATATAAATTTGTGGAAAATCACTTATCATCCAGGTACTCTCAGCCAGTAATTTAAATAACAGCTCATTGCATCACCTATATCTTTGTTTTTCCATGATATTTAACTGCAATTCTCACAAACGTTGCTCTATATAGTTGGCAATCAAATTATGAAAAGTAAAATCAATATCTGTCATGCATGAAATACTTAAAAGTACTTGTACATATAGTATAAGTAAGTAAACATACATGCATACTTACTTTCTTCAGATGCTCATATCTCCTGAAATATCAAATGGTTTCATTTCAAATCTCAGTATAATGTGTGATTTTTGTTTGAATTTGGTTGAAAAATGTTATGAGCAAAAAAACGTGAGATGAAAATTATAATATTTATAAGGAAAATTTATATCTCCATGAATGTATGTGCAGTTTTCACAAAAATGCATACAAACATTGAAAATAATAAATTAAATATATTGAGAAAGTTACAAATTATTTGTAGCTTTTTCTCTGTGAGGATTGATCAGAAATATTTTTTTCTTATTTAATTTTTCTTCGATCCCTAATTTCTTCATTGGAAATTGCAACTACAAGTAAAGGTTTCACGTGACTAAAATTTCAATACAACAATCCATCAAGTATTTTTCAAGAAATCAGAAAAAATCCCAAACTCCAAAGTGTCCTATGAATTATGGCTATACAGTGCAAGGGTGTAGAGAGGGGGGGGGGGGACTTGGGGGTCTGGTCCCCCCCCCCCCGAAATGTGAGAAAATGACCGAAAAAAGGGAAAAAGATGGCCAAATCCATTGTTCTGTCCCTTTGGTCCCCCCCCCCCGAACGAAATTTCTGGCTACGCCCCTGATACAGTGTATGTCAAGGGTGGCCAACTTCTCACTGTTCAAGGGCCACAATAATGGTCAGCTACAGCATCACAGGCCACATCAGAAACAATCCAGTGTATGAGCTGTACCAGAAAAATGACCCAGAATAGTCATAATTTGTGTACATCATAAGTAATTGGTAAAAAATGATCAAAATAAAATGCCATTAAAATTTTACCCTGGTCTTCATAAACTGATACATAAACTGATGCAAAACATTTTTGCTATATTTTTCTGCAATTATTTTCATCCTTTACTCCTGATTTGGCAACCATTGGGGCCACACAGGGGTTGAATAGATGCTCAAAGAATAGATTCATACACTGGTAGACTTTGAGAGGAGTTTTATTACTGAGATGGAAAGCATGCCAAAAGCTAGCCGTGTGGATAGTATTGACTATCCAGAATAGGTAAACCCATGATGGTACCAAGATAAAATGGACTTTTATTATTGGTATGAGCAGTGGCTGAGTTATAGGGGAGCTTAGTGGGCTATAAGTCCAGGGCAGCAAGTTCAGAGAAGCAGTAAGTTTGAGGAAGGATAAGCCAAGAAAATTGGTAGAATGGAAGAAGTGTGTCAAAATTTACATAACCCTCAATTAATGCGACCAAACAGTGACCTAGAGCATTTGCAAACACTTGAGTGCGCAAAAGAGTTACCTAGAGTGTGTGCAAGCATGTGAATGACCAAAAGAGTGACCTAGAGAGTGTTAAAGCATGTGAATGACCAAAATTACGATCTAGGGCATCTGCAAACTTATGAATGACTGAAATAGTGGCCTAGAGTTTGTGCAAGCCTGTGAATGGCCAAAAGAATGACCTAAAGAGTGAGGGACCAAGTCAGTGAGTAACCTCGAGAGTGTGAAAGCATGTCAATGACCAAAAGAGCAGTGTGCTAATCTAGAGCAGTGTAAGCTTGTGAATTACCTACAGCATGTATAAATGATCAGAAGAGTGACTCAACAATGAATCATGTCAGTGAGCAATTAAAAGAGTGACCTAAAGTATGTGAGTGATCAAAATAGTGTGCAAGCATGTGAATGACTAAATGAGTGCCTTAAAGAGTGTATGAGTATGAGAGTGACCAAAAGAGTGACTTAGAAACACAGGTGTACTTACAGGAGCAGAGGGAGACGAAGTGGGTTATTGCACAGGATGGTGAATTCAAGGAAAAAGTAATCAAGAAAATTAGACTAGAATGGGGAAGGGCAGCAAATTTCGTGCAGCCCAAAGGCTTCAAAACCATAAATGTACCTCTGGGTATGAGAATATATGACTTTTATTATCTCAGAATAGCGGTATTTTAGTTTGAGAAAGTGTTCGTCTGCTTCAATGTGGAATGCCACCAACCTGCTTTGTCAAAATTTAGAGATAACTGCATCTCCGCTTTCGACACAAGAAATCATAGTGTCAGGGTGTGGAGCTCTCTTGTTCAAT
This sequence comes from Pholcus phalangioides, assembly GCF_987345545.1. NCBI lineage: Eukaryota > Metazoa > Arthropoda > Arachnida > Araneae > Pholcidae > Pholcus > Pholcus phalangioides. The sequence goes on along the minus strand of NW_028301603.1, from coordinate 43,977,855 downwards.
GGCAAGATATGAACCCAACCCATCCAATGAGACATTTTTGGAATTATTAGGATATGAGTAGCCTATAGCCAGTTGTAATTTCAAGGTGTCATTGTAAGTTGGTATCCACTTCCAAAAAGTTTTGTCACTGTGAGCAGAACACCAAATATCAATTCAGCTACAAATGCAGAGGCCACAAAAATTTAATCTGCTCAATGAATTAACGGAAATAAATCGGGTAATAGTGCCCATAACCAACTTAAAGAGCAATACGTGTGTTGGAATATGGAAAGGCAGCGTGATATCATTTAATGGAGGGTGCAAGGAGTGTGGTGCACCCAGGTGGCAGCAGCATGGGCTTTCGTTGTGAATAAAATTTTAAAAAAATTTCCATTAGTAAATATTCCCGTGGCGTCATGCTTTTGAGCCATGCTTTGACAACAGATGTGTTGAGCAAACTTGAGAAAAAAGACAGGGCCTCGGACCATAATACCAGAAACAAGAATGTACTCTATCATAAGGGGCAAGTGTGCATTTTGGTGCTCACAAACAGTAGTAGATCCAGAACAGTCAAACAAACACGAAGAAAATAATGCAGCTTCTCATTTGCCCAGGAGCACCAGAAACGTCTTTGAAATAAATTTCTTAATAAAAATCTCATTATTCAAATTCAAATTTCCTTTATTTAAGATTTTTAAACACAGTTACAAAACATTTAGGGGCTAAGCAAGCTTGTGAGCCCACAAAACAATATCTGATACATATCTGTCGGCATAAATAATGAGAGAAAAAAAAGAAAGAAAAAAACACACATACATATAACACCAAGAAGTAAGTGGCAACAGGAATGGAATTGATAAACAAAAAAATTTGACATTTAGCAGCGTATGCAAGATAAAAGAAGATTACACATTACAATATCAAACAGATAATTTAAATCTTCTTGAGTTAACAACCAAGATTTTAAATTGATAAAAAAAGATGTACATGAAGATTGTTCTTTTATTAACTGAGGAAGTAAATTAAATATTTTGGGAGCTAAATAAAGGAAAAATTTTTGCAAACGAGTTTTATTTGGCCTTGGTACCTGTATAGTATGACGTCTAAACTGCATTCCAGACTTATGTAATTTCAGATTGAGATGGCCACTTCTTTTATAAAACATTTTTAAACTTTTATAAACGTACAGATGTTGCAGAGGGAGTAGCTTTAATTGATTGAAAAGTGGAAATGTATGCGTGAGTCTATTTTTACTCAGAATGATACGGATGAAGGACTTCTGTGTGACAAAAAGTGAAGAAAGATTGCTGAAGTATGTCCCACCCTAACATGTAATGCCGTAACTCAATCTAGATTCTACTAACGCAAAATAAAGAAGTTTTAAAATGGATTGGGAACATTTATTCCTGATAAAATAAAATTTCCTAATATTCCGATTTAATTCTACACTCCAATAATTAATATGTGTTTTCCAGGATAGTTTTGAATCTAAAAAAATCCCTAAATACTTAAAGGTGTCTACTATATTTACAACTGTGCACATACAATCCGAGATACAGCCATCTGTCATACTATGATATTTTAGGACACCAAAATCATCGAAAGCACCAGAACCAAATAACATATATTTAGTTTTATCTGTATTTAATTTTAAATTATTATTTCTAAACGAGATATTTATTGAGTTAAGATCATTTTGCATGTTATTCCTCAAGTTGATTGAAGAGCTTTCTGAGTAACAAAGAGCTAAATCATCAGCAAAAGCAGTGATTTTTCCTTTCAAATTAAAGTTACACAGGTCATTTATATATATTAGGAATAAAATAGGTCCAAGTACTGATCCTTGAGGTACACCAGATGTAATTTGTCTTTTAGAACTCAAAACGGAATTTACTTTCACACTTTGAACTCTGTTAGTAAGATATGTTTTGAAAAATTTAAGTGGCAAACCCCGAATTCCTGCATATTCTAGTTTGGTTAGAAGAATACTATGATTCACGGTATCAAAAGCTTTGCTGATATCTAAAAATAATGACGCAACTTTACAATTATTGTTATCTGCTATATACACATTTGAAAGAAAATTAACAAGAGCGTCCTCTGTACTTTTTGCCTTTCTGAATCCAAATTGGTTCTCACTAAAAAAATTAATGCTGTCAAGAAATTTAATTATTCTGGATTTAATTATTTTTTCTATGACCTTTGAGAAGGCAGATAGTAAAAAAATCGGTCTGTAATTATTAACAAATATTTATACATTATATGCAATATTTATGGCGGGGGGGGGGATAAGTGCAAGTAATGATAGCTCATTAATAAGCACTGTGCTCTTTTGTGACATAATCAAGAATGGCAAAATGATTCCTGACAAAAAAAAAGTTAGACAACTGCTTTGAAAACGGAACATTTTTAAAAAAAAAGCGGGATGCATATATGGTCATTCTTATTTTTTTCTTGGTAAAAAATAGTGTGCAACTTTCTTATAAAAACAAAATCGGTTTATCTAAAGGTCCCGTACGCTATAGTCTGGCCACCTCCTCCCCACCACGGGCACGTTTAGGGACAGCACACAAGGCTTTGCACCTGGGCAGTGGGTAAGCTCGAGCTGCCCCTGGTGTGATGAGAATGCAGCTAATTAGTATCGTCACTAGATATAATGTATGTAAATAGTCTGTTAATCAGGTTTGCTGTTGGGAATGATGGCTTAAATAATGATAAGAAAATCAATTTAATACAAAGTAATTTGACCTAGTCACGGGCAGCACAAAATCAACTCACAGGTTGCATACAACTTACAGGCCAGCTGTTGGCTACCAGTGGTGTATGTGTACTTACACTGAAATATGCAGTATCTGCAAAGGCATACACGACTATGGATGAAACAAGCGCTGACAATAAAATGCTGACGAATCTCTTCTTTATAGTCGACGGATGATCTCTGAAAAAAAAAATCAAGGAATCTCATTGATATTTTTGTACAAAATTAAAATCTGAGAGTAACACAGAATTATTTTTAACCTGTACAACATCGGAAAGGGAGAGGCCAAAAAATCCTGGAGAATGAAGGGGGTTTTTTTTTTGGGATAAAAATGCTTAGATTAGAAATCCGGCTGGTGCCTAAATTTTGCTCTGATTCGTCAAGCCTTGGTGTAGACCAGTGTTTCTGAAAGTATAGCGGTATCCTATCACTTGGTTTAGCATGTGGAAGGAAGAGCAATGGGGTAAAGAATCCTTTCTGAAAAATAAGGGAATATAGATACACTACCATGTTCAAATCACTTTTTATCGCGGGAGAATAAGTACAGATAGAACCTGTTATTTTGGTGTTTCCTTCGAAGTAATTACCCTGAGCAATTAATTATACATTCTAGACATCATTCATACACAGCTGTAAATGCAGATCGCAAGTCTCTTTGCCAAACCTCCCAGTGCTTTGTTGCTGCTCTTTTTCGGAACCCGAGAACCCCATTACCACTTAAGCAAATTCTTCATCCGAGGAAAAATTCATATGGGTACATAGGTTCGAAAGAAGTGCAACGAGCAGCGATGAAGGCACCACTACTACTAAACCACATGCACCTTGCCTACATTTCTCTGCATAACTTCTAATGAATTGGTACAGTGGTTCCCAATCTTTTTCAGTCCGCGTACCTCCAGCTGGCTCAGTTCCTTTCCACGTACCCTGAACCCCGAATCCTCCAGACTCCCTCCCTCCTTCCAATCTGTTTCGACCAGTACAGTTTGAAGTACAAAACTTCAAAACAAGGTACATGTTGAATTAAATTAAATAAATTCATTACTTAGCTCTTTTTTTTCTTTTTGAAGTAAGCAAACAAATTAACATAAAGATTGGGAAAAAATTAATGTGATGTTTTAGACTGTGTTGAATTACAAAGTTTTGAAAAATTAAGCTCAAAAGAGGATAACTGCAAACTCAAATCTGGAGCTGCGTTCAATTTGCTTCTATATTTATTTTTTAAGCTCCGTGCTAACAAACGGCAACAAATGCATTATGGCTTTTCTAGAAAGTTCAACATATTCTCACCACGGAAAGCCCAAAAACTGACTAGATTCACCATCCCACCATTGAAAACGATCTTCAGAGGGGTATCTGATGCGAGCTCTAGCGATTTCTCCTTTTCTGGAATCGACAATGAAGCCGATTCAAAATAGTCTTCTTTAAAAAGATTAGATGTCCACCGATCACCCATTTCCCTGGCTCTGAAAAATATTTTTCAAACGAGGACTTTAATTCTTCCAAGTGGCAGACTGTTAAATTTAGCCCAGCCTGCGACAAGAAATCGTGAAGTGTTTCAAACTCTTCCTAAAAAAATGGCTACCTCATGCTGAAGTTCGAACAGCAATGTCAGGACTTAACCGCGGGATAACCACCTAACTTCAGTGTGCAAAAGCAAAGCGTTGTGAAGACTGTCCATGTCTTCATACGACAATTTAAACAACCTGTAGTTGGTAGGATTCACCTTGACAACGTTGACAACCTTGACCGTTTCATCAAGAAAGGTTCACGAATTTGGAGAGGCAATGGTTTCGATGCAGGGCTCTGTCTGTGAATATAGCAGTGAGTCTATTTCATTTTAGGAGCAATTTCTGCCACGTGTGCATGACGGCCTGAGTAGCAACTTTCCGTGGATTTTCCTCCATCTGTTGTGAGCCCAATGCATTTTGACCATTGAATTCTTTTTTTAAGGAAATAATGATTAATTGCTTCAAATAAATAAGTCTTTAACAGTCGTACGACCCCTTTAACCAGTCAAGTGGCAATGACGAATATATGGGTCATAATGTTTCCAATCCTTGAGTGGTGATGACGACTATATGGGTCAAACTTTTTCCAATCCTTGAGCGGTGGTGACGAATATATGGGTCATGGAAGACCTGTTCCTTCCCCCTTGATCTATTGTACATTGACTGACACCTTCAACGCCTCCTAATCCTTCAAATGAATGAAGCGCTCGGTTGAACAGTACAATGAATTGGTTATAGACCGTCACAATAAATACCGTCTGTACAGAATAAGGTGTGGCTTTTTTACTGGTATCTTGAAAGAATGCTAGATTGTTAAAATGGAATTAGGGAGGGGTGGTACAGAGAAAGAGAGAGAGAAACTGTTTATCTTTCCAAGGAGGGGAGAACTGTTTTTTCCACACTTATATTCACAACATGTGAAGCTGTACGTCAAAATTTTTCTCAAAAATATTTTTTTATTTTATTTTAATTTTTCAGTGAAATCTCGATATAACGATATTCTCGAGACCATGAAAAATATCGTTGTAGAAGGGTTATTGCTATATCGAGAGGCGGCACTTTAATATTAGGCTATAAGCATTGCTAAATAAGACGAAAAAATATCGTTGTAGTAGGATTTATCCATAGCCCCTACAAGGGGTGGGCTGGCAAGGCTGCAGCCCTGGGGCCCGGGACGATTTTCATTATTTTTGTTTTTTAACGCTATAAATCCATCATAAAAGGGCCCGTGAAAGTCTGGTCGGGGGGCCCGCAAAAGATTCCAGCCTAGGAGCCCTAGTCCAGGATGTGGGGGCCATGGATTTATCGTTGTATCAGTGACATTGTAACGAGATTTCACTGTATATAAACACATAAATAAACGTATGCAATCCACTAAAATCCAACAAAAAGTTTATTGACTGGAAGATGAAATTAAAATTAAATTTTTTTCCAGAATTTATTATTTTTTTTTTAGAATTTATTCTAAGTTATATGTATATAGATTTAACTTGAGACTTGCATAATATTTCGTGCTATTTGTTAATACACAATTGCTATTTTAATTATAAATGTTTTAATTATATTTTACAAATTTTTTAAATACAGTGGAACCCCGCTACAACGATAAGCGATAAATCCTTCAACAATGATATTTTTTTCGAGTTTTGTGCGGAAATGTCACTACTCTAATGTTAAATTGATGCCTCTCGATATAATGATAACCAATATACAACGATATTTCTTTCTTGGTCTGCATAAATAAATATATATAAATGGGCAGGGCCGCAACTAGGGAGCAGGGGTGTAAGTCGATTGCGCAGAAGATAAACTGTTTATAGGTCGATTGCGCTCACCCCAATATCCAAACAATCCGATTTCCAGACTCGGTACAATCGACCTGTTGGGGGAATACAAGCACTCCCATTTTCGGCACAATCGACCGAGCCCTGGGAGCAGGCGGGCCTCGTGCCCTGGGCGCTGGACCAGAGGAGGAGCAAATTTCATTCTCAAACCTTACCTTCAACATTACAAGGGGGGGGGGGGCAAAATGCGCACTTGCCCCGGGTGACCAAGCATCTAGTTGCGACCCTGCATAACAGTGGCGAAGCCCGAAATTGGGCAGTTTGCCCAGCCAATGTCCAAATTTTGTGCTTTGACCGCCCCATGTATCGATTCCTATGATTTAGGGTCATCACCACGTTGGCATAGTGTTTGGTGATAATTGTGACCATTTATAATTACGGCTAGCGACAGCAACTCTAACGATCAAAGAAATCGGTATATCGATATCTTAGAGATGGATATACCAATCAGAAAGGCTCAGAAAGACCGTATCAGAAAGACATTTTTTCTCTTTTGAAAGCAATAATAGTCTATGTGACTTGCATCCCACCAAGGGAACTAAATTTTATAAAGAAATAGCTCGTACGCGGTATACGTCAAAACCAAGACTTTCTTTATTTGAAAACGTATGTGATGTGGCCTTTTTGAAACATCGTCCTGCATGTTTAATGTCTTCGAAAGCAAAATCTACTGTTGTATCCGACATCTTAATTTCCTCAATTTTTTCTTTTTTATGTGAAATTTGAAAGAAAAAAATCATAGAGAGATGTCGGTTTGTCAAAAATAACATTGAAATTGACATGTTTTCTGAGCAGCGTCAAGGCATGAAACGATCCCCCCAAATATAGAATGTTTCGTTGGCGTATGAAAAGGGGGTTTGGGGTTCAAGCTTTGGCCGAGATTATAGCGTTATTTTTCAGTAAAAAGTTCACCCCCCCCCCCTCAGAAGAAAAAAAATTTGACCCTTCCTCCCCCCCCCCCACATTCTTGAGAAAATCCTGAGAACGCCTATGTTGTATTTAGTATAATTTTGATACACAAAGCTACTCGATATATATATAGTAGTTTTCGTAATACATACCATGCATGCAAAAAAGAATGGGATGATTGTGGTCCGGATTTGATAATATAATTCCTTTTGTATAATTCTTTCATTCTCTTTGAATGATTCAAAAAAGAGACCAAAAATTGTTTGGTGTTTATGCACTTACTAAAATAAAAGACATGTTTTGTGCATGCATCATTTGGCAAAAATGATTTAAACGCAATACGGTTGACATTTACAATCATATCAAGAAAAATAATAATCGGTACATATTATTTTCTATATAATCACATATTGATGATATAATAACATTCATATGGAATGTTATTATATCATCAATTAAGTTTTTAATCTTTATTTTAATCTATTCATTTTAAGAATGTTCAGATTACTGAAAAATGCGTATCGCTCGTGCAAAATGTGTTATTCGCTTAATCGTATCATTTTCCAAGCTGATACGGATGTAATGAAATTCTCTTATATTGAATACATTCGCTGTTTTTTCTAGCTTCGTTATAAGCGGGTACAACTCTGTGTATGTATGCGGGGTTTTTTTTTTGAATGTGTTTATAGAATCCTATGATAACGCATACAATTTATGCGAAGCGAAAAATTCAATTATATGTGACATTACATTGAGATAAACCCTGAAAAGCAGTTGTTATCGTTGATTCAATTAAAATTTTGACAAATATTCCATTTCTTTTGTTAACTGTTATTTTTGTTTGGTCAGTATATCATCAACGAAAGTAAATTTCATCAAAAGAAAAAAAAATTCTGTAAGATACGTCGCGTTGCTGAACATGCCACCTATCGAAACGAGGCTCAAATAGGCTTTTAAAACGTTTGCGTTTATAATGTATCTTACATTATTAATGGCATGTATTAAATACATCATAATAATTGCTTCCTTCCATACACATAAAATCGATATATTTTACAATATAATCAGTTAGTTTTTTTACGTGAAGTATAAATCATTTCGTGTTGTATAAATAGATTAAATAAAAACGAAGGTATTTTCCAATTCATTGCATATTTCAAATTTACTCATAAGGTATAATATCGATATGTGTAATTAAAATCATCGACTACTGTTATTTTCAACTTTCTAGGAAATTCAAGGTACACCATATATGTATATTTTTGTGCCTTATCACACATAATGTGTGTTGCTTTCATAAATTTCCTATACTGTTCAAAACTGTGCAGCCTTTTCTCTTGCGAAAAAGCTATTCGATTAAACTGAAAAGTATACATTGGAAAAGTGCATCACACTTCTCGGATAAAATGTGCTAAGACTTTAGTGATACCACAAAATGATAAGTCGCATGCAACGTCAGCGAAAGAGGAACGAAAAAATTGCAAGGAAGTGTGATTATAAAGTATTGTAACGTCGTGAAACTCTACGTAGACTCAGAACGGGCTTAAATATTTTTTTAAATAAAAATGAAAAGAAAAACTTTGTTGCGTAATCCCTGATACCCCGTTATAGTGTTGCTGTGCATTTAGAGAATATAAACGCTTCTTTTCGCCAATAAATTAGTGAGAAAAGTACAATATATATACAGTGAAACATCGATATAACGATAGTCTGCGGACTAAGAAAAAATATCGCTGTAGTGGGATTATCGCTATATCGAGAGGCAGCCGATTAACATTAGAGTATAGACATTTCCAAATAATACTTGAAAAATATCGTTGTATCAAGTGTTATTTTAGCGATGTTCCACAGCAATAGGAAAAATGAACTTCTAAATATGTCTATGACCACGACAGGGAGAAAAAAAAAGGCCAGTACTGTAACGAAAGAACAGGTACTGAAGTTGAGTGTGTATTAGTAAAGAATAGGATCACTTTAGGAATAGGTGTAGCCAACCTGTCACTTGGATGGACCCCACCAACCACGCCTTCTCTGTTGTCCTGCATGTTTGTTGGGGGGGATAGCACTACTTGAGATAAAGAAGCTTCGCCACTTTACAAGTATTTTTCCGTATAACCTCACACCGTTTTTCAAATAGAAATCGAAAAACCTTTCACCGCTCAACCGGTTAATGGATGACAAATAAAAAGATTTACTTTGAATTCTCTTTCAAGTACTTAGCAATTACAAGTATCAGAGGTATATAAAACTCATTATAAGAGCACTTTCCTCTGCAAACATGCATCTGACAGCATATTTTCACCAATAGTGTGATTTTTTCCTCGTCTCGCAATACGATAACTAATGTAATAGGAGGTCTCGGTAGCTTTGACAGAATCACTTTTGGAAGATTTGAAATATGTTTTCACGTTCACAGGTGCACGGTATTTCATTTTGCCATTTCAGTCCACTTCCGCAAAGATCTAGTTTTTAGCCACTGATCCATAGCGCAAATCACGTGAGTAGTAGGTGCTTGGTAAAAAAGTTGACGTAGAAAATTGTGGGATTAACATACACACGCCTCAATACAAACGCCCACAACAAAAGTTAAACACAACACGAATTAATTCTTCACTTTTATGCACAGCCCGGCATTGTCAACAATCAAATCTAAAACGCCGAAGAAAAGTGAGCCGAGAGGAAGGATTTCACGAATCCCGATCATAGGTTGGGCGTGGGTGGGAGGAAAAAAGGCCCAACCCCTTCCAGCATACGTAACCCCTCTGGTATAGAAGATTTCATTCATAGGGAAAGGTCAATACATTACAACTGACAATAATTTCTTTTCAATATTTTTTATTTATTTTATTCTTTTTTTAGATGGATGGCCGCCATTACCATTTTCTTTCCGCGTACCCCCTAACGGCCTCCCCCGGTTGGGAACCGCTGAGTTGGTACATGTTAAAATGTGTAGTGAACCTGATGTGAAGTTTGTTCCTGTGTGATGCTTATTATGTCTAGTGCCTGCCATTAATTTTTCTAACTATGAGTAAGTGTAATAATTGTGTCGCTGTAGGTCTGTTACTTCCTAAAGCAATAAGTCTTCAAAACTTTTTAAGGGGGTATCGGCTCACATTTGCACCTTGAAGGTGGGAGCCACAGAAAAATAACATCAGCTGACCACCACCGTCATGACAGTTGGGTTCAAACCTGGTTCCTTCTGATGCGAGTCTGTCACTATGACCACTTAATCACCACAGTGGCAGCGACGAAGGCACTGGAGGAGATGACAAAACGGGACTAGCAATTCGAGAGGGTTACAACAGGACCTGCTGGGAGTACATTTCAGAACAAGCTAGTCCTTCTGATTTTTTCTCAAAGGAAAGCCTCTTATTCCAACCAGTGGAGTTGAGTGAGAAATGAAGGCTCCATCTATCGGTGGTCAATAGATTTAGGCCCAGGTTCGTTAGGTACAGGGCTTACTTAAGAGTATCATGGGTCCCAGGCAAATTGATTTTTCCTGAGGCCCTACCAAACAAATTCTCAAAAATTTTAACCAGATCTTGTTTTTATGAGGCCTCTCTTCGCTTGAGGTGCCCGGGTGGGCCCATGCCTTAAGATGGTACTGGTTAGGTAAAGAACTTGTTTTTGATCTTCTTGGCCCGGATCCAAACCCGTGGAACTTGATGGTAACCTTCATAACTTTTTTGCTGTGCTTGCTTGCTTCAACTGGATTATACTGCCTTCTCTGTTTGCTAGGCTTTAATCCTGCTTAGTGAAATAATATTGCCGTTTCCAGTTGTGGTGAAAACAGAGTTGATATTTTCAGTCTGGTGGGCAGGGGCCCACTTTAACGGCCGAAGGAGCAAAATCCAAGCCTGCACCTCACAAACTTCTTCCTACAGGCATAGTCACTGATAAAGTATTTGGAAACTGTTTTTTTTTGCATATATACTCAAAAATATATACTTGCAATGTACATTGTATTGTGGTATTCAGTTTTTAAAATTAATATTCAGAGTTGAGGCATCATGACAAAGGCAAAATCACATCTATGGTTATAGCTGTAGGAATTTCACATTCCCTCTTACGTATTATTTGCATATTTGCATGCACCTATGTTAGAGATTGGACAAAATGTTTTCTGTGCTAATGCATTATTGAACTATGTGTCATTTTTTCAAACGCTTCGGAATTTATTTTTCTACTGATTTTAATTTTGTATTTTCATTACTTTTTTTTAAATTTGGTAGTATGGGTTTACATGCCATTCAAATTCTGCGTGGATTATTTCAATTTATTACGTGCATTTTGGATTATTTCACGTGTGTGTGCCCTAAGGATTATTTCTATGGGATTATTGCTGTGAGGTGGAGGAAAAAAAACAAGTGAGCGGTGAAAAAAAAATTGTATTTCCCTTTCGCTGGGTTAAATTAGACTCGGCACTTCTTGGTGCCAGAAGGGTGCTTAAAGGCCTATCTCACGATAACTTGCTTGGCGATGCTGGGTAAGATAATTAAAGTTAAAGATAATAAAAGTCTTCGTCAGGATCTGCAGTCGTCTCGAGCCTTGGGGAAGCAATAATTTTTATGGCTTTCAATACAAAGGTGACCGGAACGAGTGCCTTCCTTTGAAATGTCCAAACAGTACGGGACTTCCTTCACGCCAGATGTGGTTTTTGCGGTTTGTCCAAAACAAAGACACTTTTATTATCTTTAACTGTCATTTAGAAGGAGAGAAAGAATGGAAAGGGAAAAGACTCATTTGAAAATTTCAAAAGACGCGCTAGGAACACAGAAAAACAACCAGCACCACCTTTTTCAACAGCAACCCAGCAGAACAACGGCAACGCAGAACACAGTACGTCGGCGATGGCGACTTATCGTCGGAAAAAAGTCGCCAAGTTGGCGTGTCCCTCATACCGAAGCTGTTCCCGCCATTCAATCAAAAATAAGAAACTCTAAAGAAAAATTTAAAAGCCTCATTAAAATTAGATAAAATTAGTATATAATATAGTATAGAGACATGCCTCCCGAAAGGGTTGCTCCATATATACAAGCTTCCAACGTAAGTTAGGACTAAAAACACACAAATTAGGATACTGTAAAAACAATGCATCTCTTAAATTTATCTCTTAATCTATCTCTGAATTTATCTCCGAAATCATTCACCATAAACTGGGACCTAAATATCTCTTCCACGCACATACACACACTACAAAAGAAAAACAAAAACAGACATTTTTTGTAAACAAATAATGTGTTGCCAAACCAGAAAAATACGGGGATCTGCCCTTTTAGAAACACATGACCATATGTCCAATATTTTATATATATACTGGCACTCCATGTTATCTACGAATAAAACTGACCATATTTTCTCGAGGAAAACAGTAATTGATATTCAAATAAAAGCCAATTCTTGCCAAAAAAAAAAAGATGCCAAAAGTCAACAGAGTTGCTAATATTTCTGATCATTGCTTACTGGTCCGGATATGCAGTAATAGTCCGTTATAACGAGTACAGCGTATAACGAGAACCATAATATAACGAGTGATTTGCAGAAATTTTCGGAGAGCTAATGCTACAAAAAACCAAGGCCCCACATCCTGGAGCAGGGCCCCTAGGCTAGGACCTTCAACGGGCCCGACCCCAGCTCACACTTTTCACTAGCTCCTCTATGGTAAATTTGTAGCTTAGGAAGACAAGGGATGACGAGAATCGTTCCGGGCCCCAGGGCTAGAGCTCTGTCAGCCCCACCCTTATGGGGTCCATGCAAAAAACATTCGCAAACAGCAATGATTCCCAACGTGGGCGTTAATGCCCCGTGGGGGTGATTCTATAGGTTAGATTGCGATGGGGGACAAAAAGGTTGGGAAACTATATGGCATATAGCCAGAAGTCCGTTACAATTTTTTCCGTGATTGTGAGCTGTCGTTATAACAGACATCTACTGTATACTTTCCTTTTACTACTTTAGTCCCGGTCCTTTTAAATTTTTTCTTACATCCATTTATTTTTTACTCGTCCGCAAATTATTTCTTCAATTTAGTATTTATTTTCACTGGTCTGCAAAAAGATTATCCCAATTTATTTTGCGTCCTGTGTTTATTGGTTCACAAACATTTCCTTCCTCCTCTTTATTCAAATTATTTCTGATTATTTTTTGCTAATATTTTTCCCATTTATTCATTTTTTGCCAGTTAAATTTTTTTCTCCCATCCATTTATTTTTTTGCTCCATCACAAATTATTTCTCCCATTTATTTATGTTTTCGTGTCTCCCGGTCCATGAAATCATTTTTCCAATTTATTTTGCCTCCTTTTTTTTACCTTACGGGGTTGGGGGTCCGCGAACACCTATTTTTTTGCCGGTCCGCATATACGATTTCTCTCATTTATTTCTTGCTGCTCCACAAATTTTTTTCTCTTATTTTTTTGCCGATTCACTAATTATTTCTCTCATTTCAGCCGATCCAGAGATGAATTTTTTGGTTCATCAGCTCAGTGGGCTACATGAATTTTATCGCCCTTCACCTATTCTAGTCTAGTTTTCTCAACTACTCATACCACAAATTTTCCTCCCTGGATTATAGCCAGAGCTCTTAGACCACCTCCTTGTCAATATGCCTCTGTCACTCTTTTGGTCCCTCCCATGCTCACACTTTCTCTGAGTCGCTCACATGCTTGTACACTTTCTTGGTTACCTTTTAGCCGCTCAATGAACTGGTCGTTTGCTCTCTAGGCAGAGGAAAAATTCATCGTTTCACCGCTTGTGGTTATGCAACTTTGGCCCCTTTTCTACTAATTTTTTTTTACCATCTCATTCCTTGAATTTGCCACTACTCGGAACATGCCGCCCTGGGATATAGTCCGCTAAAAGGCGCCCCCCTCCTGTAAAATCCGTCTCTGCCGGGTTCAATTACAATCAGATTTCAAGATTGTCAACTAATTTAACCGGTCGCAGATGTAAAAAAATTGAAGAGCAGTGTTCCAAGGTGCTCCAGTGATCACCGTGGTGTTCGTGAACGAATAAGTGGATGATGCCTAGTTCTATGTACGTCTCAAAAACAAAAATTTATTATGACAATGCTTCAATCAAAAAGAAACACCAAGAATTGCGTTGGTTTTGGAAATGAAATATTTATTACAAATGCTTCAGGTAAAAAAAAACAAAAAACAAAAAATTGATTCAGAGGCGGCGGAAAAAAATGCATAAAATTGATGTGAAAAAAAAGAGGAATTTACAAAACAAAATGTGTTCGAGAAGTTATTAATTCTTTTTCGTGTAATGACGAGACTATAATCACACTGATGACTATGATGGAATGCCTCGGCGCCATTTTCTTTCTGTTCTCCTCCATATCGCTGACACGGGGACGACGATGACTTTTTTACTTCGTTTCACCTACGTAATAGGAAAATTGTATTTAGTAATAAGTAACAAAATACAAGTATATACAATGATCACTTTTGTGTCCGGTAAATGTGCGTTAGTTTCTTTTCTGAAGTGGAACTTCTTTGGCCAGGGAAGTGAATTTTTTTGAGCGAAAGGAAATTCATCAAAAAAGCAAAAATATATCTTTTTCCTAAAAATTCATTCCTTATTGAATTATGTGATGAAGTTCCGAGAAGCAGATGGGTTGTGGTAGTGATAGTGGAGGGAGATGTCAATAGAGATTCGGCCAGTTTCAGTTCCATCACCCGAAATTCTCACGCAGATTTTTTTTCTTTTTCACTTTTTATCGATTAGCTCGATCAGGGTATCGATGAGATCAGAGGCTCCAGATGAACTTGAATATGACTGCAGCATGGGCAAACGATTGGAGCGTGACTTTTAGGGTTGACAAGTGCGAAGTGCATGGTCACTCATTTTGGTTCGAACAACACACGTTTCACTTGCGAAGTGAATAGCGGTGTTATTACGGATGCAACTATAATCACCGATTTGGGAATCCTCATTGACAAGCGCTTAATTTTTCTGAACATTGTTCAACAGTGGTTAAAAAAGTGTTCAGAATGCTTGGTTTCATTCTTCAAAAGCTTTCTTCACGTTCTCCTGAAGTGATCCTTCCACTTTTCAGGGAATCAGTTCGCCCTGGACTGGAGTATGCCGTTATGTTTTGGAGATCATGCCTACAGAGGGACATAGACTTGGTTGAAGGGGTGCAGAGAAGAGCCACGAGTGCTCTCGATGGCACACAAGGCTTGAGCTATGAAGAAAGACTTTATTTGTTGAATATGTTTATATTGGAAGAACGCAGATGTCCGGGAATATTCTATCGAAGTGCGATATTCAATGGGATTTATAATATGAGCCACATGAGTTATTAATACAGTCGCCCCCCCCCCCGTATTCGCGGGGGTTACGTTCCTGGGGTGACCGCGAATACGGAAATCCGCGAATAACCGAAACCATAGGGTTTTCTTGTTTATCTCGTTTATTGAACATCATGAGAAGAGCAGGGTGACGCAGAGGTAGAAGGGAAATGTAAAAGAGGGTGCAGCGGTTGTTGGCGATGCTTTCTGAAAGGATATTGTGATTTCTGTTTGATGTTTCTTCTTCATATCATCAAGTATGTTGGAATATGTTGACAAGGCTTCCTCTACTAATTTTTCTGCATGTGAAGGACGTACCATAAAGGCATCGGTGAACTTGTCTTCTACTTAATAGCTGCCACGGCTCTAGTTATGACAGTAATGGCATTAGTGATGGCGTAATTCTTCCATACCTTTAAAACATTTTATGGATTTGCATCTTCTATTGCGTGTACAATCATCTCCATTGAGTGGCGTGTATAGTGAGCCTTGAATGTTCGCTTTGCCCCCTAATCAAGGGGCTGAATGATAGATGTTGATTAGGAGGCATATAAAGGAGTTCCACACCATCAGCTTTGAACACATTGACATCTTGGTGTCCAGGAGCATTATCCAGTATCAAAAGAACTTTGAATGACATGTCTCCACTCTCAAGGTACCTCCTGACTTCCGGAACTAGTCAAACACCGTTTAAACCAATCCAGGAAAAGTGCTTTCATAGTCCAAGTCCTTTTATTGTTCCTCTAAAATACTGGAAGCTTTGACATCCTTTCTCTTCAATGCTCGCGGATTCGCAGATTTGAAAATTACGGTGGGCTTTACTATGTACCCATACGCATTTGCACAAAACAACATAGTAAGTCTATCTTTAAACCAGGCGCTCGCTTTTCTTCTTGATTGATAAATGTTCTTGCGGCATTTTTTTCCAAAATAGTACATTTTCGTCAACGTTAAACACCTACTGAGGTGCATAACTCTTCTCTTCAATAATTTTCTGCAAAGTCTTTGGAAATTTTCTAGCTGCTTCCTGGTCCTCAGAGACTTGTTCGCCAGCGATTTTTACATTGCATAATCTGAATCGTTTCTTAAACCTATGAAAAACCAACCTTTACTTGCATAAAATTCTGATGAAATAGACGTTTTACCAGCCCTTCCCTTTATAGAAGCGTAAAATGTTATCGCCTTTTCCGTTATAATATTATAATCAATTGGAATACCTTTTTTTGCAGCGGTCTTGTACTCACAAAAAACAACATTTTCTGCACGAGAAACACATGGATCCAATAGGGGATGCAAAGTTTCCGCTGCCTCAGGTGCAGCTACAGCCACGGCTGAACTAATTTCAGATTCCTTTTTCTCGATATATCTCACCGTAGATTCGTTGATTCCGTAATGGTGGGCCACAGCAGCAGCAATTGGCTTACTTTCGCCAAGCATAGTCAATATATCCAATTTTTCTTGTAAACCTTCACTTTTTTTTGTCTTTCCGAGGCATTATCAGTAGCATTTGAAAAATGAGCCATCCTAAACACACACAACTCAAATTTTGTAAACAAAACACGTGAATGACAATTGCTGAGTGTTTCCAAAAAAAAATTGCAATGAAGGAAAAGAACCGCGAATACGGGGGGCCGACTGTACACCGTCAATCAACTGCTTCGACAAGAGGACACTAGTATCGATTGGTAAGGGTCAGGTCAAAACGAGCACCTACAGGTTCAATCGATTGTATCGATAAAATGAATGTCACGGAAACCTCCTCACCCTTTAGCAAGAAAATGAGATCTCAGAGGCTTTATCATGGGTGGAGATACGGGGCAGGGGGGCATTGCCTCCCAGCATCAAAGGTGAAGTCGACAGATCTAATGGATATATGTACAGATGAATCGACATCATCATCATCTCCCCCCCTCCCAGACTTCCAAGTCTATCTCCGCGTATGCAAACACCAAACATGGCCCCCGCTCTGTCCCTTGTGGGATATAAGCAGGCTACCTTGCGGCTGGGCCATGCTGGAAAAAAGAAAATGCCCCGCTAGCCACCAAGACCACTGTCCGACCTCCAACCCACGGAAAGGAATACAGACACCAACACCAAACATGGCCCAGCTCTGAGGCAGGTTACCCAGCGGCTGGGACATGCTGGAAAAACTATCTTGATGTTCGGGCCCGGCAGGCATCCCCGGCCCGTAAGCCACAGGACCCAATCCCGCCGAGGCCCCCCATCGCCCCCGACTCCTGGCAATTACACCCCCAAAGTCCCCGGAAACCCCCGCCAAGGAGCCCGGGCGAATCGCCCGCAAGAGGCCAACAAAAACATCTCGAGCCATCCGCCATCATCACTGTACTCTGTCCCCAACCATCAGCCAATCTGCAACACCAACTTCACTCATCTTGTCTTTTGTTGGAAGGGTTTTTTCATAGGTCCGAATCTGCAAATAGAACATGAAAAACAGGATACATGTACAAATTCAGGTCCAATGAACTATAAATATGTAAGTGGGAATTATCGATATTGATCAATTGCTGGTGTTAATAATATCACAAGACTGAAGGAGCCGGGGGGGGGGGGACTTTTCATTGCCAGTTAGAGACATGTTTAGATTTGGTTATTATAGTCCTAATGATGAGATCAAGTCCGAAGAAATTACAAAGTTCACTTGAACATACAAAGTTCAGCTGCGCACTAGTGGATTCACCGGTGGTATACATTGGAACACATGAATATATTGATGAATAACAAAAATTATGGCGTTTCATAGCAGTTGAGAAAGTATATAAAATGTGCTTATAAGCAGGTGTCCGGGTACAACGTCAGAGTTTTTATAACAGATGGGCTGTGGGAATGATCTAGACAAACAGCGATGCCACGAAACGTAAGATATATAGCGTACATGATGATATTATGTAAGCATTAAATAGTATATAACATGCATAGTAAATATACATGAAATGAGATAAAATTTAATTATGCTTACAGGACAACATCTGCAAACTACGCATGATTCAATAATAAAAATTTAGTGAACAATTCAATCAAAAAAAAAAATTAAAATTCAATCGACAATGCAAGTAATAATAAAATTCAATCAAAATTCAATCACAATCAATAATTCAATCAAAAATAAAATTCAATCAATAATTCAATCAAAAAAAAAAATTCAATCAATAATTCAATCAAAAAAAATTCAATCAATAATTCAATCAACAATTGCGCTCAGCCCATCAAAGCAGAGCAGAAAAATTCAAACAGGATATTATTAAACATTGAATCTGAAGTAGATACTTTGGATACAAAAAATATATATGAACATGGAAAGAATACATATTGGCATCACTGACAATGATAAATTTCATTAAAATATCACTATACATATTTTATAGCACATGGGGTTAGGAAAGACGTCGCAATTATGGTACATAGTCTGAGTCCGAATCAGAGTCCAAGGGATCTTCTCTGTCTTGATATGCCATAGGTCTCGGGAAGATGTATAACTCTTGATTATTTTCCATAAAGTTGATAAGATTTTTAATCTTATTATAACTGCCAGGATTTTGGAAGACCTTCAACTTCCAAGACTGTGTATCAGCAACAGGGATTTGTAAGTGGAAGTCTTTGGTGAACGGGCAGGCTGTAGAGTAGTGGATGACCGTGCCCTCCCCGCCACATTTGCATTTCTCAGTCTGTCGATGAAATCTCGCCAGATATGCTGGGAAAGGACCATGTTCGGAAAAGAATATAACCATTTCCCTGGTCCATTTCCTATATCTGTATCTTGCTGTGGGGAGGAGAGCATATATTTTCCTGCCAACTTTGCGTTCTGTCTGCCATCGATTTTGCCACTTCTGCATCATTTCCTCAGATAAGATGTTCTTTGCCCATGACTTAGGGAAGAGCAGCGAAAAGTCAGACGTCACTCTTGCAGTCGCAGCTTTTGCAAGTTGGTCTGCCTGTTCATTCCCATATGTTCCTGCATGAGCTTATCTCCGCGTATGGGCTTTATATCGATAAAATAAAGGCTGCAGGCCCTTTGTACCGATAAAATAAAATTCAAAAATGCTGTATATCCTAAAACTCCTTCGCTGCTAACTTTGAAGCTAGGCTTCAAATTGAGATACGTATGTGGCACGCCCTTCCCTAGAGGCCACGGTGCTAAACGATGCTCTGTGTCGTGGCCCCCCACAAGGGCGGAGCTGACATGGCTCCGACCTGGGGGGACCTGGACGATTTTCTTTTTTTTTATTTTTCACACTATAAATTCACTATACGGGGGCCTGTATTATCAGACTATAACTGTCTGATTTAAGGGGCCCGCCAAAGATCCCAGTCTAGAGGCCCTGCTGCCAGATGTGTTGGGCCATGCTCTCAGTATAATTTAACACTCATAAGACAGTAACAGACTCAGTAAAAAAACTCATTTGTAGATCAGTGTAATGATAATTTAATTTTTTAGCAGGGTGTCGAACTTATTTCAGACGTGCGGACGCTCGACCTAGGCTTTGTGTAGGACATTTCGCAAAGATACTGTGAGTGCAAGAGGCAACTCGCAGCACTCCGGCGAAGAAATATCCTTGCACCCCCAGGCTGGCATTGGGTTCTTTTTGGTGGCCCACAGGATATGATTTCTTACGCCCCACCTTCATAGTTATTAACTAATAGTGTTAAAACCGAAAAACAACTGATTTTCCTCGGGTCCCGGGTCGGAGCTCCGTCACCCCATCCCCATGTGGGGGGGGGGGGCATGGAGGTATCTTATATTCTCTGGTAGATACTTACCAACGAATTGCGGTGACTCAATGAAAATCGACGCGAAGAACGGAACCCATCTCAAGCTGTCTGCTTCTTCTCAGCTGGTTTCTTCTCCTCCTCCACAGGTTTGGCCTCCTCGGCTGCACCACCAGCTTGAGGTTCATCTTGGATTTGGGCATTTTCTGGGAGGATGTCGTCGTAGTCGATGTATTCCTCGATGGGGAATCCCGGCGGTGGGATCAGCTCGATCTCACAAATCTGGAACATCGAAGAGAAACCATTAAGATTCGATTCAAGAACCAATGCAGTTTACATAAATATTTGCAAGACGATACAAATACTGTGCATATGTGTGTGTGTATATATATATATATATGTTTTATATGCATATATATATACAGGGTGATTATAAAAAAACTATCCCGACATATGGGCCCCTAACTATCATACCATTCACAGAAACTGAATGAAATTTTGGCATAAGGTATTTCGATGTATGCGCTCAAGAATGATATGGAAAACAACAGTGTCACTCTAACAGTTACGGTTACAGTGAGAAAATTTCGAAAATATCAAATGGCAACACCAAGTTTTTTGTATTGGAATGTGATTTCCATTGTGAAAAACCCTAAATAGCGTTCGAACGGCAACTGTAGCATGAAAATCACCGGCGGTAGATAGGCTAAAAGTGAGGACAACCAATAAGGACAGAGAAGCAGCATAAAATAAAGCATTTTATTGTGTTTCACAAATTTTCCACATGACCTTGTGGAGGACTAATCAGGCTGGGATCTCAGCCGAAGAAGAAAGGTCAAATTACTTTGATATGTACAGACTTGTCAGTTGCGCAGGTGATACGTTCGGCAGTCGCTAACAATTTCAAGATGAAGTTACACATGAAAAATTGTTAAAAATACAATATATCGTCTTCCTACTCTTATAAGTCAGGTTGCTTATTATAGCTTACGATTTTAATAGTACATTTATTACATACAATGCCTCAAGACAACTTTAAGGACACAATAGCCAACTCAAGACTTACAGGCCAAAATAATGGATGGGAAAAACACCCAAGATTGGGTCGATAAGAGCAACTTCAATGCTCTTCAACAGCACCTCAAATGGGCAAACTCAAAATACTACAAATAAATATAGATCGGACTAGAGCGGCCATAAACTTGCTCATAGATACAGCAATCAAGGACAAGATTGACATTATTGCTTTACTGGAGCCAGGAGTACCAGGGAAGACATTGAGTGGATATCCGAAAAGATGGAAGAGATGGACATCCAAAAATGGGAAAGCGGCCATCCTGCTACTCAATCCAGACATTCATCTTGTGACATATCATACGCGCAACAACATCACATCGATTAGAATCGCACAGCCTCAACATGATCTAGTATTAGCTAGTGCGTATTCTTCACCAAAAGACTGTTGAGAATATTCTCAAAGAAATGGACCATCTGTTGAAACTGTCCATCACCCGATTTGGGGAGACCATAGAACAGATACCAGTGGAGTAGCTTATTGATTATTCTAATAGGAACCACTTATATTCCCCAAACATAGTAATTCTCCTCCCACCTTCGAGACGGGTGATGGGAAGGATGGCCGGATGTGACAATTACGAACTCGCATGGAACACTACTGAATACATCTTGGAAAGTGGACGAGAAAGTGACTCTCAGTGGACATAAATACATTTATACAAATAAATGCGACTATTTGACAAAAACAGCAACAGATCTGGAACATCTGATCAACAAATGATATAAAATAACAACGCGGAAGCCAAAGATTTTCAGCTTGAAAACAAAAAACGTAATTAAAACGTAATTAATTTTCCAAGCTAATGACACATGTTACTAACATGTGTGAACAGACATTTCCAAAAAAAGTGAAACCTTCACCAATTCAAAACTTCGCATGGTGGAATGATGAATTAACATTAGAAAGGAAACGTCTGAGAGCACTAAAGAGGAGGTGTCAGAGACAAAAGGATTCGGACAATCAAACAAGGTTAAAACAATTATATCGAAAAGAAACCGCATATTATACAAAAAGAAAATCAACAGAGCAAAAAAAGAAGGCTGGATCAAGTTTTGTGAAAAGCGACAGAGCCTTTTGGGAAAGCATAAAAGAGACAGTCACAAATACAATTTCATTTCCTCCACAAACATTCCTCGCAAATCCTGATCATTCAACATCATCTTTACAAGCAGTGTGCCCAAAACATTTTAAAAGAAATTTTCTCAAAAAAATAATGAAGGAGAAAACGAAAATACCGTAAGGCAGTCAAGAAATACACAGGATACAGATACCAGAAATGATCCACCATTCTCAATTCAAGAAATTAATACAGTGAAGAGCCAAAAAAACTGGTACACCTGCCTAATATCGTGTAGGGTCCCCGCGAGCCCGCAGAAGTGCCGCAGCACGGCGTGGCATGGACTCTACTAATGTCTGAAGTAGTGCTGGAGGTAATTGACACCATGAATCCTGCAGGGCTGTCCATAAATCCGTAGGAGTAAGAGGGGGTGGAGATCTCTTCTGAACAGCACGTTGCAAGGCATCCCAGATATGTTCAATAATGTTCATGTCTGGGGATTTAGGTGGCCAGCGGAAGTGTCTAAAGTCAGAAGAGTGTTCCTGGAGCCACTTTGTAGCAATTCTGGACGTGTGGGGTGTCGCATTGTCCTGCTGAAATTGTCCAAGTCCGTCGGAATGCACAATGGACATGAATGGGTGCAGGTGATCAAACAGGATACTTACGTACCTGTCACCTGCCAGAGTCGTATCGAGACGTATCAGGGGTCCCCATATCACGCCAACTGCACACGCCCCATACCATCACAGAGCCTCCACCAGCTTGAACAGTCCTCTGTTGACATGTAGGGTCCATGGATTCATGAGGTTGTCTCCATACCCGTACACGTCCATCAGCTCGAAGCAATTGGAACCGAGACTCGTCAGACCAGGCAACGTGTTTCCAGTCCTCAACAGTCCAATGTCGGTTTTGTCGGGCCCAGGCGAGGCGTAAAGCTTTGTGTCGTGCAGTCATCAAGGGTACACGAGTGGGCCTTCGGCTCCGAAAGCCCATATCGATGATGTTTCGTTGAATGGCTCGCACGCTGACCCTTGTTGATGGCCCAGCATTGAAAGCTGCAGCAATTTGCGGAAGGGTTGCACGTCTGTCACGTTTAATGATTCTCGTCAGTCGTCGTTGGTCCCGTTCTTGCATGATCTTTTTCCGGCCGCAGCGATGTCGTAGATTTTATTTTTTACCGGATTCCCGATATACTCGTGAAATGGTCGTACGTGAAAATCCAAATTTCATCGCTACTTCGGAGATGCTATGTCCCATCTCTCGTGCGCTGACTATAACACCACGTTCAAACTCACTTAAATCTCGATAACCTGCCATTGTAGCAGCAGTAACCGATCTAACAATTATGCCAGACACTTGTTGTGTTATATAGGCGTTGCCGACTGTACTCTGATTTGTTCCATATCTCTTTATTTGCATACGCATGCCTGTACCAGTTTTTTTGGCTCTTCAGTTTAGATTAATAGATAAACTAGATGTGAAAAAAAGCTCCCGGTCTAGAACAGACCGCATTCATTAAAAGTATCCATGCCTTCCACAGATTCTTTTCCCTGACTCTTTTCAATAAATGCCTCAGTTTTAATACAATCCCTACAGCATTCAAGAAAGGGCAGCTGGTACTGTTTCTAAAACCGGAAAAGGATCCGAACAAAATCAATTCATACCGTCCAATAACTCTTCTAAAAAAAGTGGGCTCGAAAAGTTGCTGACACAAAGAATCAACTACTCAGGGCCGTCTTAAGAGCATCATGGACCTCCGGACCAAGTGATTTTTCTGAGGCCCTACCCGGTAAACTCTAGAAAATTTCAACCGGTTCTAATTTTTCCGAGGCCCCTCTTCCCTTGAGACCCTCCGGGCCGCGCCCGGATGAGACCCATGCGTTAAGACGGCACTGCCAATAACTCTTCTAAACACAATAGGCAAAATCATCGAAAAGTTGCTGACACAAAGAATCAACTATTACGAGAAAACGAAGTGAATTAGCGATAAATAACACGGATTTAGAAGAGGGTTCTCGACGGAGACAGCGCTCTCAAATATTCATGACAGTATACAAAGAGTCAAAAACAGGATGTTGCCCTAATATCAATAGACATTAAGACTTTCAATAATATTTCACATGAAGCACTAGTAAAACAACTTCTTAGCATTTCAATGCCGGACAATGTAAGAAGAACGATGATTGATGCAATCAGAAGAAGACAGATATCCCTTTTTACGGATGAAGGTGAGGCCACTATAGTTCAAATGAAAGGATGCCCTCAAGGCTCCTGTAGTGGGCCGATACTTTGGAACTTTATCATAAATGATTTACTCACGAAAAACTGGCCTGAAAATATAAAAATTCAAGTGCATGCTGGTGATATTGCTATGTTAATAGGTGATTCAACAATCCGCAATGTCACTGAGCACGTAAAAGAAGCAATGATATTATTGGATTCATGGCTAACGAAAAATACATTACAGATCGAATTCTCCAAATCCAGTTACTTATGGATTTCTCACAAAAAGGGAAAACAAACCATTAGACTGCGAAACAAACCTATAAGACACAATATGAATATCAAACATTTAGGAATAATGTTTGATAGAAACCTGACATGGTTCAAACATGTGAATTATCTGATCACGAAAACACAGAAATGTTTACAAAATTTTAAAAGAATGGTTGGCCCCGAATGGACATTAATACAAGTATTAGAAATATACTTTCATAAAGTTGTCACCATCCACATTATACCATATGGTGCTATCGCATGGTTCAATGATCCTATACAACAACTAAGATAAAAAGTAGACTCTCTTTAAAGAAAATTCCTGCTATTCATCACTGGAGCCTATTCCACAACACCAAACAGTGCGTTACAAGCATTAAGTAACAATCCACCACTACATATACTTTTGGGCAAGGAAGTACAGAAAGAAAATTTAAGGTTAAAGCGCGAGATTAAAATAAACAATGTAACGCGCATCTTCCTACAGATGTAAATAGGGAATGAAAGCGATAGGGAGTTGCTCCAGATCAACTTAAACAGGATTGCAGCATGGGCAAATGAATGGAGCATGACGTTTAGCGTAGATAAGTGCATGGTCGCTCATTTTGGTTCGAACAACACACGGTCCTCTTACGAGTTGAATGGTGTCACTATCGCGGATGCAACTAGGGTCACCGATTTGGGAATTCTCATTGACGAGCGGCTTAGGTTTTCTGAACATTGTTCAGCGGTGGTCAAAAAAGCGAATAGAATGCTTGGTCTCATTTTCAAAAAGGTCTCTTCGCGTTCTCCTAAAGTCATTCTTCCGCTTTTTCGAGGCTTAGTTCGCCCTGGACTGGAGTATGCTGTAAGGTTTTGGAGACCATACCTACAGAGGAATATAGACTTGGTTGAAGGGGTGCAGAGAAGAGCTACGCGTGTCCGTATTGGTACACAGGGCTTGAGTTATGAAGAGAGACTTCATTTTTTGAATATGTTTACATTGGATGAACGCAGGTGTCGAGGAGATATGATCGAAGTGTTCAAAATTTTCAATGGGATGGGTAGGATGGACCATGAACTTTTAGTACACCGCCAATCGACTGCTTTTACAAGGGGACACCAGTATCGATTGGTGAGGGACAATGCAAGGCTATGATGTCGCAGGGAATTTTTCTCTAATAGGGTTGTTAATAAATGGAATAGCTTACCCCCGGAGGTAGTAAATTGTAACACAATTGACACGTTTAAAAAGGAATACGATAAACATGTTGGGGTAAATCGAGAAGCTATCCATTCTTAGAATAAGACACCCATAAGTATTCTTTATGGGCGTTGTATAATATTTTATCATGTGTATATATATTGTTCACAATTTGTGTTAATTGCATTATTAATTGGGTTGCTGTATTTTTGAAATATATGACATCCATATTTTTATGGGCATCTTTTTATCAGCCACCTCGTTGGGCATTTTGCCTGTTGTGGCATTGCATTTGTATTTGTAGAGCATAAACATCCACCACGGACGTATCACCCAGTGAAAGATATTCTGCCAACGCAGCCTGTAGAATGACCTGTATCCAGAAGAATCAACAAATCGAATTATTTTTACTGATGGTTCCAAGACCGTGGATGGCGTAGGAGCAGCCTACATCAGTGTCTACTTGGGTGAAGTAACGGACAAATTGAACTGTGGATTGCTCAATAACAACACTGTATTCCAAGCAGAGTTATAGGCAATCTGGATGGCGGTCACTTATGCAATACATTTTGCAGGATATAAAGCCGTTAATAATTTATATAAAGCAACTATAAGGACCGACAGCATGTCTAGTATACATGCAATACGGGACGTCGAATGTTCCCATAGCCTAGTGCATGACATTAGAAAAATACTGATGGACAACAGATTACAATACGTTGGGTGAAAGCTCATTCAGGCATTGAGGGGGAGTGAAATGGAGGATAAATTCGCAAAAAAGGCCACAAAATATCAACATGAAAACCACCTAATGAAATTACCGGCATCTTACATTAAAAATCTGCTCTCACAAGAAGGGTCAGAGAAATGGCAACATCATTGGCAAATATACACAACTGGAAGAAAGGTCTTCGACTTGATACCAAAAACGGTTAAAATGAAAGAAGTCATGCCGAGAGAAATAGTAATGTTCCTCACAGAACATTCTTTGAATACATGCAAAGGTTCAAAATCAGCCAGACCAGCACGTGTAGATGCGGCCATTCGGGAAGCGTGATACACTATGTGACACAGTGTGAGTACACAAAGGGATACCATTTAGAAGCACCACCAAACGGACGAGAGATCTTATGGAAACGGAAAATTATTTTACAAAGAGATCTGCAACGAGAAAAGTACAGCAAGTCTTGAACTATCCGGTGAATAATAAAGACACTGTTTTGATAATAACTAGAAGCAGTAAACAAACTACTAGTGATTCGGAAGTAGAATCTGAAATAGAAACAGACTCAAGTTAAATGGGCCAACTCGGGTTCCTATACCATAATATATCAATCATCTAGAATCAAGGACATCTGTGTAAGAGCAATTTTTGAAAGTAAGAATCGGTGTCCTCACACACCCCATTTTGAAAACAACACACTCAGCGACCCTGTCGTAAACAACCGGAAGAATAATACAAATTTTTTAGTATATACACTGACATAGCATGATTATAATTTTGCAACTATGAATTTTTGTATGCGCACATAATAATATTTACTCCCAGTATGTATTGTATTTATAGTAATGTTTATGTGCATTCCCAATTATGTAAAAGAAGGGAAACTTATGCTATGAAAATGATATATGTGAGTAATTCAAATGTGAATGCCCAGCAATGTGACGAAGGCTCTGTTTGATTATTCCCGTCGGAGTGGTGAGTGAGTGAGTGAGTGTGTGTTTATTGCATATTCTGTGGAAGGGAAGCAAAACGGCTCAGCGCTGTAGACGAAGGCTTTGTATCATCGTTTCCCGTCACAGTGGAGGCGTGGTATATATTTTGTATATATAATTGTGTATTTAGATCACTCTTGAATCTTGCCAATTTCATCTTCTTACTTGCCCCGCAAGTCTTCTCCCTTCTTTTGAAATCCCAAGCTGCTGTCTCCAGCCCTCATGAGCAGCTGGGCGCACGTGCAATTTTTCTCTCCTTGGTCATGGGGTTCAGCTTTTGGTAAATAGTTTGTACGTTACGTCGACTTGATAGCTGTCTTCATGGGGAGAACGTCGCGAGTGATTTGATACTTGCGAACACGGGGCAAGGGGGGGGGGCACTACTATTAATCTTTGCTAAGTTTTCCGACACAACAGTGTGTTTGCATCAGTCAGGGGTTGTGAGCGGTTCTATCTATCTACACGCACACACACGTATATACAGGGTAGTAAGGAAAGTCCCCAGTCCCCATTTTACTGGTGAACCGCCGATCTCAGCGTCATACTTCCAGTTAGAAAAAGTATCCAAATAATGTGTAAAACTCAGATACGTAATTCATATTAGAAGGAGTTGGTTGTATAGTTATTTAAAATAAAAACAAAAAACAACTTTTTATACGATCACACTGTCCTCAAAAACCCAATTATAAAGTTGTTGCCTTGTCTGGTGGGTCCCACATTTGGTGGGCTCCTTCCGAGATCCTATTAAGAGACTATCAAGCTCAAGAGGTGCTCAA
This sequence comes from Pholcus phalangioides, assembly GCF_987345545.1. Lineage (NCBI taxonomy): Eukaryota > Metazoa > Arthropoda > Arachnida > Araneae > Pholcidae > Pholcus > Pholcus phalangioides. The sequence goes on along the minus strand of NW_028301603.1, from coordinate 43,949,530 downwards.
GAGTGCAAAAGCCGCGCGTGAATTCGACAATCACCTACCTCAGCAATGTGGTAGTCCATGCAGGCTTGGTACAATTGCACTTGTTCGATGAAACCTCCGGGGAATCTCTTCACCTAAATGATGGATAATTATAAAAAATTAATTAATTTAATTTAAAGCAAAATTAAAGGAATGGGGAAATTAGATAACAGTTAAATATTTTGAAATAATGCATCATAATCCATTTTTGTGAGTATTAATGTACTTGATAATATACAGTATTACAATACAAAAGCACTCACAGAATCTTCTTGGCATTCTTCGTGTCTCTTGGAAATGTTCTTCTCGACCTTAACAAAAAGGGGAATCCGTTTAATGTCAAATTAACATCAGAAAATGATAGATTACAATCGACAAATACAAAAGGGATTAATGTGAAGAAACTAGAGATTTTTATAAGTATATATATATATATATTTTTTTTTTTTTTCATAAATGAAAAAAAAATTATAGGGATTTTTTCATAAATGAAATGAAAATTCTAGGAATTTTTATGAATAAAAGAGAAGTCGTGTAGGGATTTCTTTCATAAATAACAGTAAAGTTGTGGGCATTTTGTCAGGATAAAACAAAAATTTTATGGATTTTTCATAAATGGAAGTTGAATTATGGGGATTTTTTCATAAAATAGAGTGAAATTGTAAGAATTTTTTCATGAATGAAAGTAAAACAAAAAGGTATTTTACGTAAAGGAAAATAAATTAAAAGGCATTTTTCATAATAATGAAAACAAACTATAGAAATTTTTCATATATAAATGATAGTAAAATTGTAGGAATTTTTTGATAAATTGAGTGAAATTGTATGATTGTAATTTTTTTCATAAGTGAAGATAAAACAGAAGGGATTTTATCACAATAAACAGAAAGAACATTGGAAATGTTTCATAAATGAAAGCGAAATTGTGGCGGTTTTCGATAAACGTCAGTAAAATTATAAGGATTTTTCATAAATAAAAAAAGGAAATTGTTTGGATTTTTCCGCTGATATTAAGAATTATAATTCGACCCAGTGTTTTCTAAAGTTGGGAACATCGCCGCTGGGTGGCGATGAAACCTTCCACGGGGTGATAGTAGTTACGGATACAACATAGGATCCTATGGGATGACTCTACAAGAGTGGCGATGAGGAAAAAAGATTTGTGAAAGAGGGCGGGGGTGATGAACAAAGAAGTTTGGGAAATTATGCATTAACCGATCATAAGAGAACGGGACATCGTGACAGCCATCGGTAATTGCCCGAGTGGCGCAGTGGTAAAGATGCTCGTCTTCCACTATGAAGGTTACCATTAAGGTCCATGGGGGTCGAATCCAGGCATAGAACATCAGAAGCAAGTTCTTTACCTACCTTGCCTAGGGCGACCACCGATGGATGGAGCCTTCATTTCCCACCCAACTCCACTGGTTGAAAATTACCGTATGGCGATATATGACCGGAGTTGGTGTGCGGTAAAGTAGCCATCGGTAATTATCGCTCAACATTAGGTAAAATTACTATTATCATCTCGACAAGTAAATCAATATCGGCATCAAAAAATCGTCATCGTGCTTAAAAATGGGAAATGCTTAGCAAAAGCAGACGCATTGTCATCAAAGATACAACTTATTTCGTCGTTGATTGTCGACTTGCCGAATCGCAGCCGACTATTTGGCGAATTTAATTTTCTTCCTTGCCAAATTGACGTGATTTGGCGTCGTGGCGAAAACTAAGATAACGCCAACCAGGAGCCACTATGCGTCATGCTAACGACCGAAGATGACCTCCGCAGCAGTGTACGAAACGTCTACTTCAAAAGCAATTCGAAGATGTTCACAACAATTCGGAAGGAGCCAATTCTCGGGCAGAGCTGGGTATTATTGCTAGTTATCATACAAAACAGTAAAATTCTTTGAGAAGTAATATCATAAATCGAACTCACTTCGGCGTCGAGCTTCTTGGATTCGATTTCTTTCTTTGCCCTGTCGAATTTGTAGGTTCCGTCATCATTGAACTGAAAGCAAAAAGGCAAGAACGTACCTTGAATTAGTCACATCAAAAAAAAAAAAAAAAATCACTCATTCTCTTTGTCTAAAACCCGTCAAATTGTATGGAACAAACGGTGCTCGCACGACTCGAAAAATAATCCCCTTCCCCCCGATACAAATCTTTGTAATTGAAATGGCATGTAATCTTTTCGGGCTCGGGTAAAATTCATTTGCATACTCACCCATCCTTCGGTCTTGAGAGCGCACGTTGTCACGAGTTCCCTGTGATCGTCAATCTGTTTCTGTAACAAAAATGAAAAAAAATTATAATCTCTCAGCAGTAGGTTATTTTCTCCTAGCAAAATTCAACCCTTGTAAACGCTTAAGAAGCTTGCTACACTCACTAGAAATCTGTAGAGAGGGATTGTATAATCCCTAAACATTGCATAGAAAGATTACGTTACGTATCCCTAGAAATCCGTAGGTCGCTTGTTTATAGCTAGACTTGGCTGTCCTCCAGAAATGCTTTCCAGGACGTTCACACACCCAGAGAAATGCGTAGGATGCTTATACTCATTAATAGTAATGCGTAGAATGTAAATACGTAAAGTTGTAGGTATTTTCATGAATGAAAGTAAAAAATAGTAAGGATTTTTTATAAAAGCAAAGTGAAATTTTGGTAAAGATTTTTCATAAATGAGAGTAAAATTGTAGGGATTTTTTTCATAAATGAAATTAAAATCGCAGGGATTTTTTCACAAAAATAGAATTTAATGAATTATTACTTTCATTTGTGAAGTAATAATTCATTAAACCAGTAAACTATAAAGGCGTTTCCCATCATTCACATTGAAATTGCAGAACCCCCAAAAAGCAAAAAACATTAGTTGCCCCCCCCCTTCCGAAAGAAATGTCTGGCTACGGCCCTGTGCTTACCCCGTATAAATGCGTAAAAGACGTGCGTACCCTTAAAATATGTATGAGGCTACCTCATTCAACCCTCGAAATGGCGTAGAAAACATGTTAATCTCTCTAAACATGCGTTCGAGGCTTGTGTACACTCCAAAGATGCGTAGAAGTACTAAACCCTAGGAATGTGTGTATCCCAAGGCGTGTTTATCCCCTTGAAATGCTTTTTTAGTACGCTTGCTTAACACCTCCTTTTTCCGTGAAAATGCATGGGACGCTTGTGTAGCCTCTGGTATATTTTCCTTCAACTACCTTACGGGAGGGCTGAGATACCAGGGTCACGGGCCCTGGTGTCAGCACATTGCATAGATTGTTTTTAAAAGAAACATGTTCTTACTGGATCGGTGATGCTCTCCATTGCTGGCGGAGGATTCTGTTCGAGGCATTTCTGGATGACGAGTCGTTTCTGCTCCTGAAATCAATTTTATCGGGAAATTAATTAATTTCATTTTGTCTCGGATAATTGAATTACCGATAATATCAAGAAAATCAATCCAATCAATTTTACCTTGTCAGCTTCCGTGGGTTTCAGTTGAGGACATTTGCCCCAATCGATTTGCTAAGGGACGAGAGAGAAAAACAACTTATATTTTTGTGACAGATGTGTATAGGGTGTCCCATCAATTCGAAATTGTTTAGAAATTCGTGTAAATTTAAGGAATCGGTGTATTTGAAGCAGTCTGCGTAAAAGTTATTCTCACAAAAGGTTTTTTTTTTTTTGGTACAACGAAAAATTAATTCGGATATTTGTCGATAGAGGGCCGAGCCGTATTTACTATTTTCCGCCTGTGGGCTATACAAATTTTGCCGCCCTTCTCCCATTCTACTCTAATTTTTCCTCGAATTCACTGCCCTGAGCAATACCCGGCCTTGCGCTTCTGTGAACACGCCTGTCTCTATAAGTCCCTCTTTGGGTCACTCACGTGCTGACGTACTGCTTTGTTCACTCACATGCTCACACACTCTCTACGTCACTCTTTTGGTCATTAAAATGCTTGCACACTGTTCTTGTCACTCACATGGTTGCATTTTGATCTCTCACTGACCTGGCCCCTCACTCTCCAAGTTACTCTTTTGTACGTTCACGTGTTCGCAGACGCTCTAGTCTAGGTCACGCTTTTGATCGCTCACTGACGATTCATGTGCTTGCACACTCTCTAGATCAAAGTGTGACAAATTCTAGGCGCCAGGTAACCATGGCGACTGAAAAATTGGCATTGGTGCCTAAAATTTTAAATGTTTGATTACTAAATTGGAGTGTTAGGGCAATACAAATTTCTTGGAAATTATGTCAGTGTGTCTCCCGACACGGGAAAAAGGTTTCTGTGACAAGTTGATAAAAAGAAACCATTATTTTTCTGGGGAACGAAAAAAAAAGCTTGGCTCCTAAGAAATTCCGTTGGCACCTAACTTTTTTTCGAATCGTCAATCCCTGCTCTAGGTCACTGACTGTCTAGGCAGAGGCTGATTTTGCAGCTCTTCTCCCATAATTGTATGAATTTTCTCCGCCATTCATTCCTCAAATTTGTTATCCTTTCGAAGTTGCCGCCCTGGGCTATAGCTCGCAAAGCCCCCTCTCCATGTAAATACGCCACTGCAGAGGACGCTGCACGGAAGCAAATCACAGAATTCTGGTTCTGAACCTTTATTCAATTTCTTCTGTGTCCTAAACGTTCGCACAGCTTCAGCCGGCAATTCGTGACTGAGGTAAAACCACTCTACCAATAATACTTTATCCACCGATGTCAACATCACAATGAAAACCTTATGCAAGCGCCAGTAACAGGAAAATTCAGAAATCGACTAATCGTACACCCTGCATATTACAGGATTCTTATTTACATAATTACAGCGATTCACTTCTGTGCAGAACCCTCTTTTGACAAAAATTCGAAGTCATTTTTTTGTGCAAAAAAAAAAAAAAACCACTCTTTCGTAAAAACAACTTTCTCTCAAACACTGCATTCAAATACACCGATTCCTTCAATTTTTTAACAAATTTTTAAACTAGTTACGAATTTATGGGACATCCTGTATTTAACAAATTCAAAGAAAATAAATACACAGAGCATGAATTAAAGGAAATGCATTTTTATATAATTTTCCAAAATACTCGACAAAAATGTCCACTTAGCTATGTAGTTTTGGTGCTACGATATAGCTATATCCCGAAGGCTATATTCGTATTTATTTACTGTATTCTGGAGAATAATGACTGTTTACAGTGCTTTTACTGACCTCAAAATGACCCCCCCCCCCTCCCAGAATATTTCGACCTTACTTACCGTCCGCAAGCTTGGTCTATCGCATAGGGCTGTCTTAAGAGTATCATGGGCCCCCCCGGGCCAATTGATTTTTCTGAGGCCCTACCAAACTCATTCTCGAAAATTTCAACCAGATCTCATTATTGTGAGGCCCCTCTTCGCTTGAGGCCACCGGGTCGTGCCCAGGTGGGCCCATGCCTTAATACGGCACTGCTATCACGTACATGCTCAACCCATGACTCGCGGTCCACGATATCTGATGTAGATCGCGACCTCGAACCTAAGTTTACGAAAATGAACTAAGCGACACATTTCTAGATCACGTAAGTGCCCCGCGGCGTATTTACAGGGCACTTTAGCGACCCGCGACACATTCACAGACCACTCAAGTGGCTCGTGACACATTTACAGAGCACTTAATTGAGGGGCCCACAACGTGTTTTCAAATCAATAAAATGATCTACACTCTTCTAAAGGTTGAACACCCTTGCTGTGACTCAAGGATGCACCAACTCTGGCCTAATCATGTTTAATCGAGATACTTACAAGGCCATCAAGGCATTTAAAAATTGATTTGTTCCAGTGTTACCGTATTCCCTCCCCCCTCTCCGCACTAGCCGGCATGCTGTAAAACTCAAGGAGCACCAGCTTTTTTGAATGATGAAGTCTGGTCCACTCCCGGTATGCCGGGAAAAGCGAGGTTAAACAAAGATCACAATATGCATTCAGCCAATTCATTGGATTTTTAGAATAAAGATATTTAAGAATTTTTATCTTACTATAACTTGTGACTCGATTTTCCCGGCATGCTGGTCACATTCGCTGTTTCCCGGCATGCCAGAAAATACGGTATTTTGTTCCATAATAGGGGGGTACACAACCTCCTGCCCGTATGCCAGATGCGGCCCTGTAAGTTGTTCCGGTGGAGAACTATTAACATACACTACACGAAATTTCCTTCATAAAAATACGAGTATGGCCAAAAACATTGTTAAAGGCAAATGAAGTTGCCATTCCCAGCCAAAAAAAATTGTCAAAGGTGAGTAATCATTTCAATTAGAGCAAAAAAAAGATGTCAAAAACAAGTGTAGTTTCCAACTGTTGCTTAAACCGCTGACAAATCGCGAATCCCAGAAAAAATTATGTGTACTATAATTCTCACTAGGGGCCTAAGAATTGTATGCCAACAACTTTTCCAGGGAGTTGTCAGTATAAACTCCCTATTTCAACATCAAAAAGCAGATCAATGCATTTAGGCAGACGCACCGATCCTGAATATTATCAACTAAGTAATGAAACGTTACAGCAAACAGATACATACGTGGATCTAGGTATTGCAATGAGCCGCATCCTGGATTTTACTGATCATTATCACAGCATAGTCTCGGCAAAGCTAACAGAATTTCATACATGTTTATGTGTACAGCATACCGCAAGTGTGATGTGCATACGTTGTCACATGCTTTCCCTCTGTGTGTGTGTACGTTCGTCCGACTCTGGACTTACGTTCGCAAGTATGGAGTCCTTATAAAATCGTAGACATAAAGATCCCCGAAAAGCCCCAGAGGTCGCCCCCCTCCAACGCAAGTGAACCCATGGGATCCTATGTTAAATCCGTAGCTTCTATCGCCCCCTGGAACCATTGCATCGCCCAACAGGGGGTGATATTGCCCACTATGGGAAACACTGCTCTAAATTAACTAAATTAACTCCAGTAAACAAATCATTAAAATTCAATTATTTGTCTACTAGAGTATAGTTTTTCACCATGTTAAAACGTATCAAACCCCTTCATCTGAGGGCAGTAGCAGATCCCTCTGGATCCTCACTCTCTTTAGATTTAATATACTATTTTGGCATCGATTTATTTAAAATTTTTAGTTGGGCATATTGCTTGTCGTGGCGTTGTATTTGTATTCACTTAGACAAAACAAAGTTACCGGGCCGCGGGCTTCCAAAGGTTGAGAACCAATGCCTTATACCACATTCCAAATGCCCAAGGCCGTGATTACACTATAAAATTTGATAAAAGTATTTTTATAAAACTTTTATATTGTAATGCCGGCCTAAGATTAGCTCTAGTATTCTCATTTTCGTGGAAACAAGGCTCCATTCCTCGATCAAGGACTCATACAGATCATTCAAAAAGAGCGGCAGCCAGGAAAAAAGTTAAAAAAAGGGCCAAAATGGCCTGGTTTGGATGTTCCTATTAGCTACGTACCAGGCTCATTGAGCATCAGATGCCATAAAAAAAAATCTTTTAGACAGTTTTAATCTCAAGTAAATCGGTTGGATGTGCCTCAGAAATCACACCCACGCCCACGAAGGTTTAACGCTTGTTTGCGCGTTTTCTTTGTGGTCGAGACGCGAAACTCTTGTCCCACTGTCCCGATTCCAAACTGCTTTTAGTGTTTAAGCTCGTCTCGAGAAAAATGGGTGGAAACTCGTAACACTTTGCTGGCATTTGAATGTGAACGAACCCGGAAAATATTTGTTAAAAAAAAGTGCAAGTTAAATCAAGGTCAACAAGAAGAAAAGCTGGCTTTTGGGCTTTGAAAAATGAGGTTCCCGTCGCCCCGATCTCCATAAAACTCTTAAAGAGAAAGAATATCTGCTTCTCTCTCTCCGTTCTTCAGATTGATTATTATTCGAATAACTCGTCTGGGTAATACATTACGTTATGTTCTAATATTGACAGGATAGTTATCGTTATTAATAATCCACGATAGAATGGTTATTTCTTTATACGTTCGGCTGATGATGCTCGAAAATACTATAATTTTCTTCTGGTGACTATTCCAAAACGCAGTCAGACTCGGTTGTTGCGACCTCGGATGTAACGGCAACTTGGCTACAACGTCAATGATTGGCTGTCCGAACTTATTGCCGTAGATCAGCGTTTATGAACCTTTCTTTATCCAAGGACGAGTAAAAGGTCCGAAACAATTCGACGGAATACTTGTGTCTCTTATTACGGGACATTCCCTTTAATTACTTAATTATACAGAACAATAATACAAGTAATTGCAGAATAATTTGAAGTTATTTGAGATTAAAATTAATCTGAAAATTAGTTAATTTAATCAGTAAATTTCTTCAATTATTTTTGTCCTTGTTTAACTCGGTTCCCCATTGGTACCTCCTATTAAGACGGGAGGGGGGGGGGGTCTTTGAGCCTTTTTCAGCCGCGACACAAAATTAACAAGATTAGCTTCGCGATCCATGGGTCTGTTTATTTTTCGATTCACGCATGACACAAGCAAAAGAAAAAAACAACCAGCCAATTTGTCTACCTTCGAATTTGGAATCCAGGTGGCAGCACTTGACAAGCAACACACAACAAGCGTTACACAGAAACAAAGTTCACGTTAGGTTCACAAAACATTTACGCACATTCCGACATGTACTCACTCGTTAGAGGTTCCGTAACGTAGAGGAATATGGACGAGTTACATGTACGGTTTAATAGTAGTAGCTCAAGAATCCTTGGCTGTGAGTGGATTTTTACGACCCATTAAATCAAGTTCAGGTCGTGACTCCATACCCCAAGAATCTTTGGCTGTAAGTGGATTTCGACGACTAATCTAGGAACCCATTGTGAATCAAGTTCAGCTCGTGACTCATTGCTGTACGTAGCGGCGAATGAGTGGCGCAGTTGTAAGATGCTCGTCTTCCACTATGAAGGTTACCGTCAAGGTTAACGGGCTCGAATCCGGGCAAGAACGTCAGAAAAAAGTTCTTTACCTACCGATTCTGTGGTGGCCATCGATAGAGGGCACCTTCATTTCCCACCCAACTCCACAGGTTGGAGATTGCCGTATGGCGATTTATGACCGGAGTTGGTGTGCGGTAAAGTAGGTTTTTTGACCCTTCTCGGAAGCCCCTGCGTATCAAGTTTGGGTCGTAACCCATAGCTGAAGCATCATTGGCTGTTAGTTGATAAGAACGACATATCCCGGAGAATCCCGCGACCCATAGGTTAAAAACTTCTGTATTAGGAACTTACATGACTTGGGGGGAAGTTCCAATTATGGCCCCCGTTTTGTCAGTAAGGTGATCGATGATCCCTAGTTTAGGGCATCGAGTGGCAATGCTTTTTAAGACGTGACGCTTATTGCACTCCCTTATAGATTATTTAGGTTTTGATGAAATTTTTTATCTTTAAGCAACATGAATAGTTTTAATTTCAGTAGCTTTCCATGAAATAATACATGAAACTGATGATTAATATCATTATTTGCCCATAATAACCATTCGCAAAAATCAAATCAAGAATTTTATTTAAAAAATCATATAATAAAACACTCTCATTCTACTCACTAGAAGGCAGTGCAAATATGAGTGGATGAGTTTGCCCTGGTAATGAAATCCAGAATCCCGGATTTCTGGAAACCCTACTCACCAAAGGAGTTACACAAACAATTTCGAAAGGATTACAATTCGGAATAAGTCGTGGTACCTTGCCCGACATCGAGGCCATTCAGTGGCACCTTGAAGCAGTGCCGTCTTAACGCATCGGCCCACACGGCCTCAAGTGCATAAGGGGCCTCGTGATAATGAGTTTTGGTGCTACATACAGTCGAATCCAGTTTAACAAACTCCAAGAGACGAAGGAAATCCTTTCGTTATAACGAAATTTCGTTATAAAGGAATTTCAGGTTTTTGCATTGTTCCTATATAAACTCATCTGGGGATTACAAAAGTTTTCGTGAAAACGAGATTTTCGCTACAGCGTTATTCGTTAAAATGGAATTCGACTGTATATGATTTTTGAGAGAAAGCATAGAAATTTATAAGCAGGTGCTTTCAGCGAATTAGGGGGGCCCCAGAGTATCACTCTGAAACAGTTTTTCAACATGTGGTAAGAAAACCCCCCGAGAATCCGCAGGCCACTGCAATAAGCTACGAGGACCACATGTGACATGGATGCGATGAGGACCGTGCGACCCACGGGCCATGCTCTGAAGTTCCCTTTCCTAAGAATTTCTTCGGAAAACTACATAAAAGCGGAAGCAAAAACTACTAAAAATGTTATATCCGAAATCGTTGGCATTCATCGACGTTATAAAGCCGAAGTTCATTTCCATTATTCCCGACGAAAATTATCCCGGACCACCATATTAGCTTTATAGCCGAGGCATCGTTACAGCGGCCCGTGAAGGGTGCTCCGGTAGAAAATTAACAATCTATGATCCTTACCTAGGCTGACTTCCTGGACAAAAATACAGGAAATCGGGATCCATACAAGACATTGCAAAATATTGCCAAAAACACTGTCAAAGGCAAGTAAAATCGCCAATTATAGGCAAAGAAATTGTTAAAGACAAGTGTAAAAAGTTGCCGATTACAGCCAAAAACAATTGTCACAGGAAAGCAAATTCGCTAATTACAGTCAATCAAATTGTCAAAAGTTTGTAAAATTGCCAACTGTCTCTAAAATTGTTGGAAAAAAGCATCTAATGACTGGAAATAGAGGGCAACTGCAATACGCAATAGATTGTAATGTAATTCACCAAAAACAAAAGTATTTGTTTGACAAAAATATGTGGCACACGAATCATACCTCTACGAAAGACGGCTGATGAAATAATTGCCGCATTAACACTTACAGGACACCCTGTATATGGGGGGTGACAATAAGACCCGTATTTTACGGGACATTTCCGTAATTTTGGCCGTTCAAGGCTTTTGCATAAAATGTCCCGTTCTTCGAACGAAGCTTACTCTTGAATTCTTATTCTTTAATGAAATCAAATCAAGATTATTTCAATGTCTTAAATATTGCATGTGATGATAATTACAAATATCTATCATAATTATAATTATAGTCATATATATACTCGTGTGTCACATTTTTGTCAAACAAATATTTTTTTTTGGTGAATTATACATCCATTGCGTATTGCAGTTGGCCTGTATTTGAAGTCACTAGACGCTTTTTTCCAACAATTTTAGAGACAGTTGGCAACTTTACAAACTTTTGACAATTTGATTGGCTGTAATTAGCGTCTTTACGTGCCTTTGGCAATTGTTTTTGGCTGTATACAAGTTTCATGCCCGTGAGGGGCAAAAACACTGCGCAACTGAAAAGGTTGCGCATCTGTTACTGCGCATCCTTTTCTGCCATTTACGTTAGTCGTTTTTTGTCATCGCGAGGCCATTTCGAATTGAACGCGAACAATAATCCGCACGAAACGACCTCGGCAAAATACAATAATAATTGTGGGATTAATACAATAAATTTCGGGCTTTCCCCGGAAAATGTCCGTGTAACTTTCTCGTATGGGTTTCTCTGACTCAGCCTTGAAGCGTCATGTCCTGTTTCGGTCATTATTACGATAGTGTAACGAAGCGGCGAGAGAAAATCGGTCAGTGGCGTATCGTTGGTGTAAAAAAAACTCGTCCAAAGAAAAATTTGTATATTATTTTAACGGTAATAGTTTTCCGTTTTTCAGGAAAAACGAAATTTATGACTTCTAAAAATCAGGAACTCAAATCTATCCAGAATTTTTAGGGGAGGGGAAACTAAATTTGGGAATTTACTTCAAGTCTATTTTTTATCCCTACAATTTTACGACTAATTTTCAGTGTTGTGACGAAATTATCATCTGATTGGCCTCTCAACCTTTAGGAGAGTGCAGGTTCGAAAACGCGTAGCAGTCCAAATAAGTAAATCAGGGCCGTCTTAAGACCATCATGGGTCTCCGGGCCAAATGATTTTTCTGAGGCCCTACCAGGCAAATTTTCGAAAATTTCAACCAGATCCCATTTTTGTGAGGCCCCCCGGACCGCGGCCGGGTGGGCCCCCGCCTTAAGACGGCACTGAAGTAAATATGTCGCGTGTCTCTCGCTTAAGTCATGTTGAAATGTGACGTAGGCCGCTTGACTGATCGGTAGCTGCGCCAAAGCCTCCTAGAGAGAGAGAGAGTAGTATGTAGCAGGCTTTGGCTGTGCCCCGGGTAATTCCGGTGATGTGGAACTGCACCGCACGCCACTTAAGTCCTCTGGAACTGTATCACACATTACGTAAGTCCTCTGGAGCTGTGCCACGGTCACTCCACGGGTTACTCAAGTGATCTGGCATTGCCTCCTGGCAGTCGAGTGGTTGCGGAGCTAGCCTCTGACTGCGCAAGTCTGGGTTTGGACATGGATATCTACTAACACTAACGAATTCCCTGGACAGATCATACGGACCTCTTGGGAATACGTGAGGTTGACACGTTATTTATAAATAATAATCTTCAGAGGACCGCAATTGGAAACATGCTACGGGCAGCTTGAGCGATATGGAACTGTGCCGTGGGTATTTTAAGCGATCTATAAATATGCCGAGGCCCTCCTAGAGTGATATGCAAAAATGCCAAGGCTCCCTTAAGTGATCTGGAAATGCGCCGCGGGTCACTTGATTTATCTGTAAATGTCTCATTTGGTTCATTTTTGCACAGTTAGGTTTAAGGTCGCGGACCACATAAGATGTCCATGAGGGCTGTATTTGACCCGCGGGCCATGGGTGGAGCATATATTATGGACTAACAAATCGTATCTGAGAACACGTTCCAATAAAAAAGTATTTTTGAAGAATAGCGAAACATAAATGAAACATCGCGGCTCGAATGACCATATGACCCGCATAATTTCTCCTTCCGTCCCGACTTCATTTCTCTTAATAAAAGACTTTCAAAGAAATTTGCTTGAATTTGTATTTATTTACTGATATAAAAAATTAAGATCATTAGCGCAACTCATAAGTTATATAATAATGGAAAATTGGGAGCCGTTCAAGTATTACGTAAGCAAATTTTTAGAAATTTTTAACCCCCCACCCCCGTCAGTAAAGTTTCGTCATCAGCTCTGCCCCTCTGAATCCTAACGCATATTGGTGGGATCAGAGACGTACACGGGGGAGGGGGCATAGGGGGGCTCGTGCTGCCCCCCCCCCTCCACGATCAAAAATGTATTTTCAATGCAAAAAAAAATATATTTTAATTTGAAATTTCGGAAGAAAATACCTTTATATGTTATTATAATCAACTTCTGTTAATTTCAATGTTCAAATAACAGACTACGTGAACTCAAAATTTATCTTTAATAAATTCATTGCGACCCACTCTCTAAGTCATATAATGATAAATCGCATAAAGGTCCTTGGCCCGCGGGCCAAATATGGCCCTGGGGGGGGGGTTATCTGATGCGGCTTGCCCTCCTAATTTTGAAAAAATGAACTAAGCGGCACGTTTACAGATCTCTTGTGTTCCGTTGTACAATTCCAGAACATTTAAGCGGCCCGTGGCATATTTTCAGATCACTTAAATGACCCGGGGCACAGTTCCAAAATACTTAAACGATCCGTGACACATTTAGAGATCCCTTGAGTGACATGTGACGTAGTTTTAAAGCACGTAAGTGACCCCCAGTGCGGTTCTACATCACTCAAGTTACCCGCGGCACATTCTCGGATCATTTAAGTAATCCGCGGCATATAATTACGGATCACTTGAGTGATGCGTGGCACAGTCCCAGAGCACTAAAGCGAACCCACACGGGTGCAAGGCTTACATCCCGGAAGGGACAGAGCCTGGGTCGTGTCTGGTCTTATACAGAGCACTTAAGCGGGTTAGACACATTTCGAGATCACTTGGATCCACGAGACATTTAGAGATCACTAAACTGTATCTAGAGGGCACTAATCAATAGGTGGAGATGTTATTTGAAGTGCCCACAAACTATCGAAAGGTTTTTCTCGTTTTTGGCGCACCGAGTAATATTCCATTAAAAATATTTAATATTTTCGCAAAGGGTGGATGATGCTTACGTCATCAACCACCCCCTCCCCCTTGTCATCAAAAGTCCGCAAATCGGAAACCCCCCCCCCAGATAAAACAGTGTATATTTTTCACACACACACACACACCCTCTCTTATCCATATTTTGTATTGAAATGGCACTAAGTATTTATACTTTCTAAAACACCAAAACAGGTGTTTGAAGAAAAGAAATTTGTATATACTCCGCAGAATGGATTTTTTGACCATGTATTTATCGTGTAATTCAAATACAGTAAAACCTCTCTCTTGCGGACACCGACGGGACCAAAAAAAATTCGTCCGTAAAAGAGGGGTGATTATTAATCAGGAGTTCTTTTATTTTACAAGGGGGAAGATTATTGTTTGACCTAAAAGAGGTTTGGCCGCATCTGAGGGGGTGTCCGTTAAGAGGGGTTTTACTGTATATGTTACGGGTAAAGCCCGAAATTGGACCTGAAGTGGCCGGCTAGTTGACCCCACAAATGTCCGAATTTCGGGTCCCATATATAGATCCCTACGATTTGGGGTCATTGCCAAGTTAGCGCATTTTCTTGTGATAATTATGGCCATTCGTAATTCTGTGGTGTTTGACCAGAACATGATATCTCCAAAAAATGGCTTTTTGATTTAAAAGTAAGTCGTGCTAATTGTAACTGTTATTCACTTATATTAGAAGTGGGATAAATCCACAAATACGTGCGTACGGCTAAACAACGTGCTGGTGTATGATATTTTCATTTGTATTTGTGTGTTTGCTTCATTTTTGATTTTTACACGACAATGAAAATGCTTATATCTCAAAAATGTGATTTTGGAGTTATGTTCTGACCAAACACCACAGAACTATGGTCAGCTATGGCAACCCTAACGAACAAAGGAATCGGAATGTCATTATCTTAGATATCGATATATATATATAGCGACCGGCCAAAGCCCGAAATTTGGGCATTGGCCGGGTCAAATGGATTTCGGGGTTTGGCCGTAACACATACACTGGACCATAGGAGGTTAATTGGCAACTTTCCTCACCTTTGACAACTTTTCTGGCGACGATTGGTGATATCCCGTGTTTGTGATCCCAATTTCCCGTATTTTTCTCGAGAAAATATAGTCAGCTTAATCACAGCGTATCTCATGAAGTCCGTTTTGGGTTGCAGAAGAAAAACGGGACTTTTATAAACTGGTCATTGTCGTTCATTACAAAACTTGTCTCCCAGTTGTTCGATTTACGCACTTTTTCCTGTATCAGTTTACTAGTATCTAAATTTTAGATTCTAAAGGAATAAACGCCGCATGTGGAAATCCAAGGAACTATTTGTTGACTGCCGACGATGGAGTCACTTAACATCAAGGCAAAGATCAGAAAAGCAGTGATTCGGATGGTTCATAACTAAAAACTTTATATTCGAGATTCACTGTTAACTTCGTGGTGAAGGATCCTTGCATTTGATTGGTCAATACGTTGATTAATTTTAAGAAATTTAACAAGTTAAGGTGTCCAGGAGATTCAGCAGATAATTTGTTAATTCGTCTAGGAGTCATGAGGATTTCCTAGAAATGTTCTGAAAAAGCTCCCTATGCGCAAAAGGTATACCGGCAACGGGATCCCGAAATTCGCCCCCAGGAAGCTTCGCTCCAGGCACTTTTGCCCCCCCCCCCTTACACCCGAGTGAGTGACAGTATGAATGACCGAGTGGTTGAGTTACCGACTGAGTGATCGGCCGTATGAATGTCGGGGAGGAAAGCCCGGGTTGGAAAAACGGGGCGAAACATCAGGGTCGCAACGTTTGGGGGCAAAATGTATCTCGGACGAAACGTCGGAGGGGGAGGGGGCAAGTTTCGGTAAACCCCGAGCAACAGTCTTTCTTGTGTTTTCTCTCTGCTGGCAATTTTGGACGCCTGGTGCATGTGAACTGTACCAATAGGCGTGTTTAGAGTCTCTGCTAAGTTTCAGGGGGGGGGGGGGTCCATTTTGAGTTTTCCTTTCTCTTTAACAGGTCATCTACTGGGATCCTCATCTTTTAGACCAGTAATGTCCGAGCTGTAATACGTTGACGTGATGAGCTATTCGGGGGTGTACGTAAAAATTTATCACTGCTCCAGCTAGACTTAATTCCATTAACTGTACCATTATGTATTCTTGCTCCCCGCGCATTAGTCGACATTCCGGGAAACAGCAGTGATCAGCGTGCCGAGAAATACCCGTATTTATGGGCATGCCGGGAAATTCGAGCCACAGAGAGATTCTGGAAAAACTCTTAAGCATCTTCATTCTAAAAATTCGTTGAATTGGCTGAATTCATGTTATGAGCTTATTAAACCTTGCTTTCCTCGGCATGCTGGGAACGGACCAGCCCACAACATTCAAAAAGCTGGTGTCCCTCGAGTTTAGTGGCATGCTGGCTGATGCGAGGGAATACGGTGTTTTGAAATAATAATATCAAGTTCCTGAGGCGCATTTATGATTTTTCCGCCTACGGTTTGCAGGAATTTTGCCACCCTTTTCCCATTCTAGTCCTAAATTCCTAATTTTCTTGACTACTCTTCCCCCGAATTCGCCACCTCGTGCTACCTTCACCCCATCATCCTCTTGCCCGTTCCACTCCTGCAAGTGCACCTGCATCTCTAAGTCACTCTTTTGGTCACTCAAATGCTTGCACACTGTTTTGATCACTCACATACTTGCTCTAGGTCTTTTTGCCGCTCACTGACATGGTTTCTTCTTGTATAGGTCACTGTTTTGGTCATTCACACGTTTACATATGTTCTAGGTTATTCCATTGGTCATTTACATGCTTACATGTACTCTAGGTTATTTTTTATTTTTGTTTTTATTTTTGGTTATTCACAAGCTTGCACACGCTCTAGGTCACTTTTTTTGGTCATTCACATGCTTTTTCACGTTCTAAGTCGTTCTTTTGCTCACTCACGTGCTTGCAAACTCTGTATGTCACTCACTGACTTAGTCCCTTGTTGACTTGACAGAAGCGGATTTATTGAGGTCTATAAAAAATTTTCCACCGTTCTCCCATTCTACTAACTTTCTTCACTCACTCATTCCTCAAATTTGCCGTCCCTCTTGACTCGCCACCCTGGGCTCGCTAAGCACCCCCCCCCAAAAAATCCGTAAATACCCCACTACTACTAAACCACACATGCACCTCGTCCATATTCCTTTGCAGAACTTCTAACGAATTGGTACATAGTGGAATGTGTGCGTGTAGTGAACCTTCCGTGAGGTTTGTTTCTGTGTACTGTTTGTTATATGTATAGTGCTGCCATCTGCCATCAATTTTCATAACTATGCATGAATTGGTACCGTTCTGCTCTCTACTGTGAGACTTTTAAACGAGGAGATATCGGCTCACATTTGTGCCTCGAAGTTGGGAACCACAGAAAACCAACTTCAGCCGACCACCAACACAGTTCCGACGGTGCGGTGCGAAGTAAATACGCCACTGGAAATATAACGTCCTGATTACCTATTTATGAGATTCTGTAAAAATACTTGAAGTGCACCGATTAGGATAAAAGCCATCCCGGTGGGGACTTTCCAACTCTTCCCCACGTTGCCACAAAACGTGGACATTTTTATAATTAAAAGAGCACCAAAAGCGTTGAGAGGATGACCCAATATTCATAATTCAGTTTTTTTCCTGTTTTTTGTAAACTTTTTTTTTAAAAAAATGTGTTTCGACTCAAATATAGATTATTTCTCATTAAAAAAAATGGATTCCAGTGAGAGGGGAAGTTGAGATTAATGTACGAGCATCTATTTTTTCACACACTGCAAATTGAATTTCATTAACGTCGCTGACAAGGAAATTTCCATTGAAAAAAGATACCAATTAGCACACGAGGAGTTCATTTACCCTGTGCACAGGTGCTCGCAAATGAAATCGCTCGTCCGATCTCGCGAGATCCGACGAGCGATAAAAACGTGTTCGAAATAGCCAACTTCAACATGGCCGAGACATCAAAAATGATGCTAAAATTGGCTACATTGAACGCATACGAATTCCCATGGTTATACAGGGTGTCCTGTAAGCGCTAACCATCGTGTCATTAACCGCCCGTCGTCATTGAGTTATGATGATAAAATTGCTAATAAAAATTGCTCAAAAGGCGTTCAAAAATTACCCTGCACCAGTTTTGAGAGTGAAAATACAGTGTCTCGCAAAATCAAAAAAAAATCTAAATTTTCATACTGTCCTCAAACTTCCAATTAGAAAGTTGTTACTGTGTGTCTCCTCGGCACGAAGAGACTCCAACACACAAAAAAAAAACACTGTTTGGGGGGGGGGGGGTCCCTGCTTTAACAGGGCTTAAAACAGGTGATAAAACAGAAGAATTAACAATACCAAACAAAATGATATATGGGGGTCATTCAAGTATTACACGCACTATCGATGGGGGTGGGGGGAAAGAGTCGGGTTTGCTGACTTTTGATGACAAGGGGGAAAGAGGGGTTTGAATGATGCTTACGTTATCAGCCACCCTTTATAAAAATATGAAATATTCTTAATGGCGCCTTACTAAGTGTACGAAAAACGATAAAACCTTTCCCTAATTTGTGGTACATGAACTAGCATTATCTCTATTGATAATTCTACAGAGCCACTTTAGTGATCTCTAAATATATGTTCCGCGGATCCTTCAAGTTATTTGGAAATGTGTCCGAGCCACTCAAGTGCTCTAGAAATGTGTCGCGGGCCGCTTAAGCGATTTGGAACTGTGCCGCGCGTTACTCAAGTGATTCGTATCTATGCCGTGGATCACTTGAGTATGTCTGGGAATGTCACGCGGGTAACTTTAGTGATGTAGAACTGCACCGGGGACCGCTTAACTGCTCACAAACTGTGCCACACGTCACTTGAGGGATAAATGTGCAACGGACCACATAAGTGTTCTGGAACTGTGTCGCGGGACATTTAAGTGATCTGTGTATGGCCTACTCGAGTGATCTGAAAGTGTGCCATGGGCCGCTCAAATTCTCTGGAATTGTGTCACGGGTCGTTTAAGTGATCTGCAAATGTGCCGCTTAGTTCACTTTTACAAAATTAGGTTCGAGGTGGCGGGCAGCATTTGGTCCGCGGGCCATAGGTTTATCATATGTGGCTTAGAGGGTGGGTCGCGGGTGAATTTATTGAAAACAAATTTTGAGTTCTTAGCCTTCAGATAGCATTGAAATTAACAGAAATTAATGATAATAGTATATAAAGGTATTTTCTTCCGAAATTTTAATGTTTTTGCATAAAAAAGTGAATTTTTGACCGTCTGGAACCCCCCCCCCCCCTCTCGCTTATGTCTCTGAGCTGAATATACGTAGTTGGCAGAGCTGACGAAATTTTGCTGACAAGGCAAGGATGCATTTTCAAAAATGGCTATAAAAATTCGCTGACGTAATACTTGAACGGCCCCTATAGAAAAAAATAAAAATCAAGACCAGGGCCGCAACTAGACACGACCACCTACATAACCTCCTATAGGTTATATAGGAGGTCGTGAACTAGATGCTCGGTCAGCAGGGCAAGCATGCATTGTAATGGTGAAGGAGAGGTTAAAGGATGGAACTCACGCTCCCTCCCAGGGCACCAGACCTGCCTGCTCTCCCTCAATTGCGGCCCCGATTCAGAATTGAGGTGGAGGTTCCTAATCCTTCTTTAATTCAGGGGAGGGCCCCGCGCTAAGACCCTGTTGCCGATACAGACTAAAATCAAATGGGGAAACGAACCCAATGTAGAAATCACTTGTTATACTCAAACAATGTAACTGTGTATATGATGTGCACTTTATTACTTCCTCAAATTACGAAACGTGGGCCCCGTTTTTTTATGTATTAATTGTGAAAGGGGCCCCCCGTCAAATGCCGGACGAATTCAGGTCGAAATCAAGTTTCCAACAAAAGGTAGAAAAAAACTAAAAATAATATATTTTTTGTCAGTATATTTCACAGGCGAGTTATGAAACTCGGCATGTAATCAGGTCGAGGCGTATTGCGTATTGCGTATGCAATAACGCAGCGTATTATTATTACACGCTTTGTTTTTTTTAATACTCGCGCACGTTTGTGGTTTTTTTGGAAGTTGCCTTGAGGTTTGTCTGAAAATAAATGTTTTTTCCTCAAGATAGAAAAAAAACTTAGGGAATTTTTCTATCAGGAAATATAGAAATGCTTTAAAACGCTTGTTTCTTCAGTTCGCGGTGTTATGACACAATAATGAAATTACAGACAAACTCGGTTACAACGACCTCGGTTGTAAAAGCCTTTTAGCAATAACGTCGGCAATTTGCATGCAGTCTTGGGCCGATTTACCATAGAGCAGCGTTTCTCAACCTATGGTCAGCGACAGGGCCGCCCTTACGAGGCGCGGTGCAAAAATAATAGCGGGGCGGTAGAGGCATCTTAATAATTTCGGGTCGCCTTGTCCCCAATTTCATGCATTCTGTGGGGCGGGGATTCGGCGTCCAAAAGTTAATACGTTATCACAGAATACACACAGGAATGTTGCAAAATATACAAAAATTGATGGAAGAAATAATTTCAAAACCGATTAAAATTAGGAGCGAATGAAAGAAATTTTTTGAGAACGAATGAGAGAAAATTCAGAATCGATGGATCTAAAATAAAAATAATCGAGATTCTTCTCTAGCACTCATGAAATTTCGGAATGAGTGGTAGAAATAATTCCAGAATATTGATGAAAATGTGTCGAATCCCAGAATTATTTTTTTACAGATGGGCAACAACTCCAGAATGGATGAAAATTCGGAATTTATAAAAGAAGTATTTCCAGAATTATGTAGTGAAAATTCAAAATTAATGAAATAATTTCAGAATTAATGAAATAATTTCAGAATTTCAGACATAATTTTAGTATTTATGACAGAATGGATCCCACTTTGATTACAATGTGGATCGCATTTATTACGTTCCCACTTCGAACATTTTCCCACTTCGTGTGACTTATTTTCGTAGTCCCAACTCCCACTAACACTCATTGAAATTTCCCGCTTATAACGGTTTTTCACGACAGTTTTTTTGAAAAACGTTATGAGCGAGATCCACTGTATTATTAACGTCAGTGCGGGGTCCCCGGCGCGACCGCACCTATCGCGCACCCCTAAGGGCGGCTCTGGTCCACGAAGACGGCACAGGTGGCGAAGCACAAGCAAGCTTTATAGACTAATTACAATAAAATGAAATAGTATTCAATTGTTGAAATTGATATTAGAGTAATAGGGGTGTTCCTAAGTAAAATTAGACCTCCATACTTATGATAACCATATCTCATCTAGAAAAATACGAGAAACTCTGATCCTGAATACTAGTTGTAGCATAAAAAATTCAATTTTTGAAAAGTGCTAATTATTGCTAAATTGGTTAAAGCTGCTGAAATTAATTGGAAATGAAAGGTTGCTATAGATGACTGTAAACAAAAGTGTATTTCACTGAAAAAACGTTCATCATGCGGTGAGCATATTTCATGGAAAGAAATACTAGTATTACTTATATGTACATGCACTTCATACTCGTTCCTCTACGGAATTTCTAACGAATCGGTACATGCCGGAATGTGCATATACGTGCGTGTTGTGAGCCTAACGTGAAGTTTGTTTCTGTGTAATGCTTGTTATAGGTAGTGCTGCCATCTGCCATGGATTTTTCTAACTATGAGGGAAGCGTAATGATTGAATAGTTGTACCTTTACTGGTCTGTTGTTCTCTGCGGCGAGACGTTTTAATGGAAAGAGAAATATTGAAAATTGCGATCTCATATACGGCAAAAAAAACCTAAAAAAAAACGGGGCATCGCCAATTGTCACCAAAAATGTTGCAATAACCACGATCGACTTAACATAAGAGAATTGAATTGAGTCGGAAGTGCCATAACCCGGCAAAAATCGCCAGTTGCTGCTGAAAAATTGCCGATGGATGGGAAATGAAGCAGCAAATTGCAACGAAGTTCAGGGGAAAAATGTTGAACAATTATTATGTTATCATAATATAATTTATTAGTTATGAAAATTATCTTCATGCCGATTTTAATAAAGATTATAAATTCAAATAAGTTCCGTTGAAAAAAACGGGGCAATTGTATAGAGCAGCGTTTCTCAATCCATATGGTTTGCGGACCACCTTTGGTCCAACGGACGTTTTGTGACACCCATTTGCCGTTCAAAACCACTCTATAATTTACATTTTACCGTGTATTCCAAACATATTCTAGTAATGTGAAGAAGTATTAAAAACAATGAGTTATGACGTCACAGAGAACCAGAAACTTGGTTATTTTTTTGACACTGGGTGGTTTTTTAATACACTTTGAGCTACAGGTTC
Organism: Pholcus phalangioides; assembly: GCF_987345545.1. NCBI lineage: Eukaryota > Metazoa > Arthropoda > Arachnida > Araneae > Pholcidae > Pholcus > Pholcus phalangioides. Next base: position 43,927,150 of record NW_028301603.1, on the reverse strand, counting down.
TCAACCTGGAGCCATGTGCCCTCCCCCCGTGATCCTGGGTATTCTGGAGGAGGCACGGCTGCTGAAAATCAGATGAGAGAGAAGCCCAGAAAAGTAGTGAAGGGGGCCACAGAGAGCTGTGAAGTTTTCAAGTGCAATAAGGTAGGAAAAAATGTGGCTACATTCAGTACAAACTCACACACACACAGCAGAGCTGTCCATTGTCCATAGAGCAAGAGTCATCTTTACCCATGTGGGCCTGATCCAGGGGCTCATATCCATGGGAAGCCCTACACGATGAGATCTGGAACTGATTTTTTTCAAATATAAGTATGATAACACGTAAGTTGTAAGGGGGGCATTCAAGTATTACGTAAGCAGATTTTTAGCCATTTTGACCCCCCCCCCTTGTCAGCAGCTTAGAATATTTCATATCTTCAAAAAGGGTGGTTGATGACGTAAGCAACCTTCAAACCCCCCCCCCCTTGTCATCAAAAGTCAGCAAATCCGAAACCCCTTCCCCCTCGATGTTGACGTAACTTGAATGACTCCTTACTTCCAGCTACGTATGGAGCCCCAGAACATTAATTTCCCTGGTACCCAAAATGTCGAGATGGCCCATTACCTCTTAGAACCTAGAGTATCTCTAGGAGGTAATGGATGGCTTTGCATCAACCTCCCTCCCCCCCACCCTGGGCTCGGTAAGAAAGAAGCTTACCGAGCCCAGGGTGATGTGTCGGGAGGTTTGATTATTGTGTAACACCGTAGCATAGTCCTGTATTTTGCGTAAACATATTTTTCCTATATAATCGCAATAATATATAATTCCTATATTATAATTCCTATATATAATTCCTTATTATATAATTCCTATATAATTTGTCTTTTGGGGGATGGTCACCTCTTTTCTAGATCCGTGCATGGCTCAACGGTTCCAGGGAAATTCAATTCAATAAATGGTAAGTAGAAAGGTTCTCGCTTCGTGGGTGTTAGATAAGAAAGGGTGCTACGAGAAGAAAATATGGTCCAAAGGGGGCTACGGAGGAAAAAAAGAATTGAGAAACGATGCTTTTTGAGCCGCTATAAGTTGCCACAAAACACCTCGATGTCGGGCAAAAATGTCGCGAGATATTTCAAAGAGGAAACCCATTCCCAACAATGCAAAAAGTTTTCAAAAAGTCACTGATTTATAAATACTTTCAAATTTAATATATTTATTTAGACATATATATATACTGTATATAATAGTTAATCACCAAAACAATTTTTTTCTCACTGCTATTTTGTATTACTGCCATCTATTGTTGAAACATGTTCTAGTCGCACAGTTGTGTGTCTATATGCACGCAATGGCGTTTGAAGGTATGAAGTTTCTGTTTTTCCGATTCCTGTGCGAAAAATGCTAAAATTTGATTTTCATCACTTTAACGTGATAATTTACAATTTTTGAGCGAAATTGGGTGAAAAAAATTTCTTTGCAGAGTACTTGAATAATTCTAGTGCTCAGCAAAGTTCTCTAGACAACTATATATAGGCTATGTACATTTAGCCTCGTAATTTAAACTGTAAAAAAAATTGTGCCATTAGTTCAGTTCGTTTCAAACGAATGCAAAATTTATCACTTGAAAAATACTTTTGTGAATGTTAATTCTGACGATCTGAAAAATGTTTTTGTGAAAGAATAAAATTTTTTTTATTCTATAACTATTTTTGTGGATGAATCAAAAAAAATTTTCACTTGAAATTTTTTTGTGAATGAACGCAAAATTTTTGGTTTAAAAAAAAAAAATCTTTTGCTCTCTCCCATTAATTCCTAAATTATTTCTTTGATTAATTCAGTAATTATTTCTCTCATTAGTTCTGAAATTTTTCCTAAAATTAAATCCGAAATTATTTCTTCCACCGTCAAACCGAAAGCTACCCAGGCCACATCGCCATATGCCAATATCGGTTCATTGTCCACACGGACTGGATACCCCTGGCAATTTATTCATAAAAAAGCATACATTACAAAATATACATTACAATCATAACAACTATAAAATCATAATCTAAGTGTAAAATCATAATCTAAGTATAAAATCAATTGCGAGATCACAAACCTACGTATGCAATCGGAAATCGAGCATATAATCCTATATATTCCATATTAAATCTTAATTCGAATATAAAGTCCTAAATCGCATATTTATTTCTTCCACCAAATTAGGAAAGCATTTTTTTTATTGAGGTCTTTTAAGCACTTACATAAACTCCGTAGCCTAACTATATAAAGCCTTTACGTCGGCGGGCCACTGCCTAAAGACTCGAGGGCTATGCGTTTAAGAACCCCTGATCCATTCCATCGCCCCCCTCCCCTACGGAACTTAACAAAGTCACTGTGACTACACATTGGAGAAATTACATAATTAATATTGCCAAAAAATATCTAAAAAAGAATAGTAATAATTCATGAAAAATACTCACTGGAGCCGGATAACTATCGGGCGACACATCGTCTTCTTCAGCGGCTGAAGATTCAGCTGCTGCTGCTGCTGCGGGCTCAGCCGCAGATTCAGCCGCCTGTTTCTCTTCGGGTTTTTTAGGAGTTGGTGGTGCCGCAAAAGCCACCGATAATAACACGGCGACGGAGACTAGCAACAAGAAACGCATATTTGAAACGTCGAAAATAATATTGTGTCCTCACAAAAGAGATGGACGTGTCCTCAACGGAGACAGACTCTTGTTGATTCGGTATTCCCCCTTGGAATGAATAAATGAATGAGATGAGATCACTCCTCGCACCACAACTTTTACAAAAAATGAGGTTGACGAGAGATCAAACGAGTCGTTATATAGGAAAACTTTAACCAATGAATTCTCTCTCATTTCTAGTTTTTGTCGGAAACTAGTTAAAAACGAAAGAAAGAGAAAAATATACAGGCCACTGCATTTCGCGCCGCTGTCTGAGGGGGACCCGAGTATTCATTGCGGCACGTTTAGCCATAGGTCATTGTTTTTTCTGTTCTGGGGAATTTTCAACGGGCAGTGCCGCTTTAACGCGTCGTCACCGAAACTTATTATCATGAGATCCCTGGGCTCACCCAATTCATTCTGCGAGACAGCAGAACGTATTTGATAGGCCCACCTGGGCACGGCTAAGGGGCCTCATGAAAATGAGTTCTGGTTAAAAGTTTCGAAAGTGATCATCGTGGGGCCCCACAGCCTGCAGCAGAGTCCCTAGGCTAGGATCTTGAGCGGACACCCCCCCCCCCAGACCAGACTTTTATGGGGTCCATCTACAGTGACCACTCTTTTAAATACAGTGAAACGTAGCTAATAAACTTTATAGCGCTGTTGCCAAAAAATATTCAATAAACTAATTCCTTTAGGCCTTCTGGAAGGATTTGTCAGTCCCTTGAAGCCACAAAGTGTTTCGAATATGATGTCATACTACGCTATTAATACGAAGGTTCCGAGAGCTAGCTGATGCGAAGATCACAAAGTGTTTGTTTGTATTATTATGTGTTTGTAAGGTGAAATCTGTGTATATTGTAGGAACCTAGAAAAATATTGCTATAGACAGGTTATCGTTGTAGACAGAACATTTGCGCTATTTACTACTACATAGGAATTCCGCCGGGATCAAAGAAAATAATCGTTATAGGCAGGTTTATCGTTATAGACAGTACCGTTACACACAGGTTTTACTGTATTTGTGTATTATAGGTTGCATTTGTGTATTATAAATATTAAAAATATATTTTAAAAAACTATAGTAAGGAAAGTACCTTGGTTGCATTTTTGTGGCAAAAGTTTTCAAGTGCAATAAGGTGGGAAAAGTTAATTGCATTTTTAATTGGGTTGCTGTATTTTTGAAATACATGACAACCATATTTTTATGGGCATCTTTTTATCAGCCACCTCGTTGGGCATTTTGTCTGTTGTGGCGTTGTATTTGTATTTGTATAAAAGGTGGGTGCTCCTAGAGGCATACTTCCAACCCAGGGCTATATAGTAAAGGCTGTTTCATCTCTTTGATGTTGCACTTGCCGCTTCGCCTCACTGAGCGTGATCTCGGAGCTGCTGTGTGACTTCACAGCAACGTTACTTTTTTTCTCACAGACGACATCATCCTACAAAACGTACTATATTGAAGAGGATTATTTTAAACATGAGTTACTTATTTTACTGTTTGGTGAGCGATCTCTCGTTCATGGTGTTGTTTTAGTCTGTCGCTGGTATGCGCGGGTGGTGTTGTCATAATATTTTTAGTGATTCTTATGTAAATCAGTGATAAAAGAAAATATAAGTTCTTGTGCGATTGCAACGTGCAAGAACAATTCTCGAAAGAAAAAGAAACTCTTTAAGTCCCTTATCATACTTTTCCTAAAGACCCAGAGACATGCAAAATATGGGTGTCCAAATGTAAGAGGCTCGATCGACTAAATTGCAAGTACGCTTATATTTGCTTCCGGTGTTTTTATGTCATGCATAGGGATACGTAAATTTCGTATTTACGAAATAACCGCGATAAATGCAAAATTCACGAAATAAATGCGATAAATGCGAAATTCACGAAATAAATGCGATAAATGCGAAATTCACGAAATAAATGCGATAAATGCGAAATTTTTACCATTTTTGACGAATAAATGCAAAAATTTGAATTTTTACTACTTTTCTGCGTAATTTCGATAATTTGAATTTTACCGTTAATTCTTCCGCGTGTTTCCAAACTATAATTGACAGCTTAACAGAATTAGAAACTAAATACGAAAATAAAGGATCTATTATCAGACTCCGCGCGTTACATGACTGCGTGCGTGCTTCAAATTATTAAAAACATTTCTTGGTGACAACATTTTGCACTAACCAATGCTGGGCGCATAAAGTGAATCTTGTGGGTGACGCATTCAGTAAAGAATTCAAAGAATTTAATTCTGTTGTGGCCAAGACGAAAATAACTTTTTTGCACTCAAGAAAAATGAGCAGTGCGTATTTAAACTACCAAAAAGAAAAAAGTATCACTGTATAAATAGGCTATTACTGGCAGCAAAATCCTTCCCGACGCCTGTAGTAACCAGGCAGAATTCGTGGTTCAAAGGTGTCATTCATCTGAGCGAATATCATATATATTGCTGCTTTTCTCAATAAATATGAAGACGATTACTCCAGCATAAGTTTTTAAAAAATAAGTTTTGACAATGAAATTCTAGCTCCTAAAATACGGGGTAAAATACTCCTAAATAACAAGGTAGCAAAGCGGATGCACTCGTTTCTACTCTAGGAGGTGCTGCTTGACACCAGCCAGCACCTCATGAGACAGCCCTTGTTATATGTGTTATATGGCCCTGATTTCAATCAGTTTGTTGTCCAAAAAAGTAATTTCACTCCTCTACAAAATTTTGAGGGTTATTTTTGCAAAAAGAGAGTTTTTCTCTTTATCGTATCGTCAAAAAGTAACTCGAAAATATCACATAAATGTTTATGGTTCCAACATCTGTATTTTGAACATTTTCTCTTTTCATTGAAGCTGACTTAAATTCGTAGTTTTTACTAAAATCGCGAAAGGAGATAATTTATAAGAGATGATAATTCTTACTGTAAACATAAATTATTCGTGGCACGTATCTGTCATGTTGAGAATTTTTTTCTTTGTTTTTAGTGAAATAAATTCTAATTCCCTGCAGTTTTGCTGAAGGCTTTTTACCTGAACGCAGTTTTTAAAGGAATTGATATTTTTTTTTTTGATAATTGGTGACATTTGGCAAGATGTCCGTATTTGAAATCTAAATTTTTCGCATTTTACTTGATAAAATATGGTCACCCTAATCATACAGTGACTGTTTATTAAGGGATGCTCTTATAACAGCTGATACCGTATCATTGGAAACGGTGGTAAAATTAAAAGATGGATAAGGGATCCTTCGTACAGGATCAAGCCAAGTAGCTGAAGGCACTGTATAATCGATTTGAAGACTTCAGAAGGCTAACCCAAACTCCAACGATGTTTTTTATTTCCACACGCGTTTAATTTTTTTTATGCAGAAATATTTTCAAAAATAATTTTTTTAACCTTAAAGTTGAAGGAATGACTTCACTCCTTAAAGAAATTTGGAGGAGTAACAATGAATTTTGATGCGTGAAATACGGATCTAGGCGCGTGTTGGCGAGCACCGCTTCCAGTTAAGAAAAAGTATCCAAATGACGTGTAGACCTCAGATACGTCATTCATATTAGAAGGAGTTGTACAGTTATTAAAATATAAAAATCAACCTAACTTAAAAACAGCACACACAAACTTAACTAAAAACTTTTTCCCCTCATTCATGCTGTTCTTTTCCTTATTTTAGGTGATTTTGAAATCAAATATCTCAGCGAATACTGCACTTAGAAAAGTGAATTATTTTTTTTTGGCTCAGAAGAGACAGTGCTATAACTTTCTAACTGAGATTTTTAAGGACAGGGTGTCCGTATAAAAACATAGTTTTTGTATTTTAATAACTAAACAACCCCTTGCAATATGAATAACGTATCTGATTCCTTCACGTTATTTGGATAATTTTTCTCATTCGAAGTATGTCTCTCTTTGATCAACGGCTCACCAGTAAAATGTGGCCGAAAGTGACTTTCCTTACTACCGTGTATAGTGAATTCATAGTGGGGGAAAAAGCAAAAAATTGTAAGAATCGTGCCGGGCACTTGTTGTGGAGCTCTGTCAGCCCCACCTTTGTGGGGGGGGGGCTATAGGAAGCATGCAAATTGGCTGGCAGACATTTCTAGCCGGGGGGGGGAGGGAATTGCTCAGAAAAATCTGGAGTTGCGTGGTCTTATAGGTCTTTGCACCAGAAAAATCACTTTGCTCGTGGGCCCCAAGATGCCCTATAGACGGCCCTGTCATAAGGTCTGGATCATAATCATGTAATATACTACCTCCTACCGGAGCCGCAACTAGGTGCTTGGTCATCCGGGGCAAGCGCGCATTTTGACGCCCCTTCTAATGTTGAAGGAGAGGTTTCAGAATGAAATTTGCACCCTCTCGGGTCCAGCGCGTCTCGTGCCCCCACGGGGCACGAGACCCGCCTGCTCCCCCCCCCCCCAGTTGCGGCCCTGCCCCCTACTCATAGTTATTCCCCAGGGCTGGACTTCGGCAGATGAAACCGCATCGGCCCACAAAATTAGATTGCCGTGAAACCGGATTTTTAACACATTTTGATTAAGTATTGCATTTTGACTATAAGTGCGAATGCAGTTGAAATTCTATCAGTTTTTACATGCGTTATATCGTTGCACTTCGTGTAAAATGTCATACGTCTTTTTTTGTGTGCCATTAAAAGTTTCTTCACACGTGTTTCCGTTTCTTCACACGTGTTTCCGTCTTCTGTAAAAGTGTCATGTTTCTGACCAATACAAAGACCAATATGACAGTTGTAAAAATATATTACGACATTTTTACAGAATTTGGAAACACATGTGAAGAAGCTTTTAGTGGCACCGAAAAAAAAGTTGAGAATTTTGATGAATGACATTCTGCACGAACGGCAACGATATGAGAAATGTGAGTCTTAGGCTTTAGGTCAGAGATGCACAACGTCCGAGAAACAAATGGTGAAATGCGGCAGGTCAAGATGTTCCTGAATAATTGTATCAATACGCACAACACGATAGGTAAACCAATTTCTGGCCCACGTGATGAAATATATTATGCACTCCCGACTCAGGTCATATATATATACGAACCTATGACATCAGAGCTATGACTTTTAACGGGACTCCAGGCTGTTTTACAGCGGCCTCCTCCAGATTTTCAAGAAGATTTTGGGGATTAAAACCTAAGTGCGGGCTCCGCATCCGCACATAGAAGTTTTGACAATAGGTTTATTCGGAGCTATTCACACGATGCGGATGCGGAGCGAATTCGTCCGCATCTTTGGCTACTTTTTGAAGGTGATTTTTCACGGAATTTTTTTAATTATTTGCCATAAATACCCTTAAAAACACCATATGATGGTCCCTGCTCATTAATATAATGTACTTACATACGTCTATCCCTCCGTTCCCTTCTGAGATGGAGATATAGCAACTTTGACTGCCTTTTGTCCATATTTCACAATTTTATACAATAAAACCTGACAACAACGGCCACTGACGGGACCAAAATTATAAGCCGTTCTGTTCATTACGAATATTTAATTGACTACATACTTTAATAACTTTTACATTCAATTTAAAAATTTAAATTTTTTTCTTTTTAAATTTTTAAAATTATTTAAAAATATAAATATCTGAAATATTATTTTAAATATTTGTTATTTTTTTTCAATTTTTAATCTTTTAATTTTTTTAAACTTTAAAAAAAAATACTTTTATTAAACAACGTTATCCCCGTACGGTGTTCACTCAGGGCCGGATTAAGACGTTTGAAGACCCTAGCGCTTGAATATTTTTGGTGGTTCCCTCGATACCTACAAGTATATTTTACTCGATATTCAGTCTATAAACTTAAAAAAATGAAATTTTATGTTTCAGAAGTGAGACTAATCTAAGGATGGGATTTCACTCTAAAAGGTTTATGAAAGTTATTTTATAAAACTTGAAAAATGTAACCAATAAACACATCTGTTACATTCGGGAGAACTTAACTGATCCGCCTATTGGTTGCATTTTTCAAGTTTTATAGACGAACTTTTATAGTGTAATCCCGGCCTTAGACAGTATTGTGATGTGAATATTTGTAAGCACAGGCATTTTGAAAGTCTCTACCCCTCCCCTTTTTTACTACTTGCAAATTCTTTGATATCTCCTGAATTTTTATTTTCTTTTTTTTGGAACATCTAATGTTTTGGATTTGATTTTTCGAACATTGGATTTTTTTGGAAAAAATTTTTCTTCCATATTTTTCCGAAAAGACGGATTTTTTTTTCAAAATATTTTGAAAATATTTGAAGACATTTTCTCCCATCGACTACTTGTGAGGATCGGAATGAAGACATCTTTATTCCCCTATTCTATGTGGCTCTAGATTAAACCACCAGAGAATGCCTCTAGGCTGCCTATGGGCACTGAATCAGGGGTGAAGGAGAAAAATAATTACAAAAATTGCGAAAAAACAGTCTTTATGCACGAATTTCGAACTAGTGCTCGTTTGAAAGGGTATGCGGATCCGCGTCCGCATCCTCTCCGTGTGAAAGGGGCCTAAATTGGTAGGCATACACTTAGAGTTGTCTAGATTCCTCATGTGATAGAGCCTGAGTGTCACTCGGTCCTCTTGGTAGACAGACACTTTTAGCTGGGCAGGTGGCCCAGAACATTACTTTGTCTGAGAAACCATGATGATCTTAAAGTGGCCTGCTTCTCCCCCCCCCCCCCGGCTAGACTCCAATCAGCCTCCATCTTAGTCTAGGAACTTGTATGATATGTTGAACATCATACATAGGCGTAAACGTGTATCCGGCTCATTGGCTCGAAACGCCAATGAGCCGGCGTTTCGAATTGAACCTCCAATATTTTTCCCTCCGTTATCATGAGGGCAGGGCCGGCATGAGGCAATGAGGATGACGCCTAGGGCGGCATTTTTTTATGACAGATGTATTATGACGTTGTTTTCACTCTTGGAAATTTTTACACATCGAAATAATTTCGAAGGAAAAGCGTGAGTGGCTAAATGTAAGAGCGTGTAAATGAAACCCTTTCCAGTGTTGAAATACTATTCAACTCTTCTGCTATTCAATGTTGAAATTGATTCATCTGAAAACACCTGCTTTCTTGCACCTCCAAAAAGTGGCGCCTATCTCTAGAAAATTTGGTTTGTAAAAAAAAATCAGGTTCTTTTTCACTTTGTTTTAAAGATCTTCACACTCTTTATCAACATTTCTCCGAATGGCTTTCCTTTCTTTAGCCAATTTCCCCAGCACAAATTTGGATTCCTTGTTCATCTTCCGACAAATGCCTCTTTCAGCCAACACCATAATAGAAGAATCTATAGTGTGGTGCTATTTGGCTCCGGAAAATGTTCTGACTGCCCATTTCTGTATATCTCTATATCTGTTCTCTATACCAGGGTAAAGTTTTTCGCGGAACCCTTGATAGTTATAAGGCTGGTCCGCGGAACCCTTGATGATATTGAAGCTGTTCTACAGAATTCAACAAATTTTTGTATATTTAATCCAAAAAAAAAAAACGTGATCCCTACCGCTTTCCCAGCAAAATCATAGCCCCAGGGCAAAATGAAAGAGGACCTAGACAGCACCTCTTAATTTACATATTTATGGTCATTATTATCATTGTGCCAAATCTTATCGAAGCTTCTATTCTATGCACAATTGAGGTCCTTGCATGACCCCCCAAAAGGGGTGGGTCGGGCCGGGCTCCTGCACGGGGCCCGATATAATTTTCACATCGGATGTGATTATATTTTTATTTTTCACACTACAAATTCATATTCGAGGGGAGGGCCGTGAAGAGTCTGAACTGGGAACCCACCAAAGGCCTCAGCCTAGGGCGCTACTGTGGGAGTTGGGCCATGGGTCGCCGTAACCGGTTAAACTCACGATATGCTCTGGTCTCTTTTCAAACTGCGAGTAAATCTTTCGCCTTTTACTAAAGATTGAACTCATGGTTGGGATTCACGAAGTTGGAGCCCTGTCAACCAATTGGGAGGCATATTCACGGATCGAGAGCTTTGATTATAACCATCACCAGAAGAAAAGCACTCGCACAAGAATTCTGACATATGGCTTTAACTGGAAATAATCATGATTCTAATCATTGAATCATAGGGTGTTCATCTGAGTTGTCGGTGAATATCTTCTGAGTATGAAATCAAGCATCTATCCTCAATGGTTTAAGAGAGCACTATGACCCACCCCTACAAGGGTAGGGCTGGCAGTGCTCTAGCACGGGGGCCCGGGACAAACCTTATTGTTTTTCTTTTTTTTTACTCTATAAATTCACTGTAGAGGAGGCCCCTCGAACGATCTCAGTCTTGGGGGAGGGCGCGCTCAGCTCTAGGATGGGGGGAATGATGAGCACCGAGATGTTCGCAATAAACGGGAAAAATGTTATTACATGAAATGTGCCCTTCAATTTTTTTTTTCAGATAGGGACCTTGCCTATAGGGGATTATTGCCTTTTATTATACTTGCACAGACCTGTTTCTTTGCTCACAGAATTTCGATATGTATGCGGAATGATAAAATAACATGCTGCCTTTATAAATACAGGGAATTTTTTTCTGCGCAGCCAAAAAAACTCTGTGTACATGGAAGCAATCTTAGACTCTAAACGGCCATATTTTGTAAACCTATTCACCATGAAAAAATTGCGCCTTTCTTATAAGCACTATTGTCCATAACCAATAACCGGGTAAAAATAAAATTTCATCAGCAAAAATAATGCCTTCCAAAAAAATATTGAAAACAATTATACAGTGCAGTATTATACTTACATGTGAGAAACGCATCAATGAACCTTTCCGCCACCTATCAAATAAAACAGTTACAGTTTGTCGATTGCAATTAGTAACTGGATTTTCATTAATGTACCGCGTGAAAAAAGCAATATGGCACGACACATTAGTTAATATTTTATAAGTGATAATATTAGTTAAATTATCGAGTTTGTCTCGAAATTTTAACAGTTGTTAGTTGTCAGCGGTAAAACAACATTAATAAAACTCGCAAATTGTAGCCGTCCTTGGCTTTCATATTGTTTTTTATTGCAATCACAAAAAGTTACGGTAGTTGCCGTTGTTAGTTGGTGCGAAGCACTGAGTTCACGTCTTGGTTTCTTCTACTCAAGTAGAGATATTGATTAGTCAATGGCAAACTGGTTGCTTAAAAACAACCATCGGTGATTTTTTTAAATATATTATATAAAACCATTTATACATAAAATATTCTCACTACCACAAAACAATATTAGTATGCTGATTCACATTGTTTGCGGGACTTGAAATATCTTTCACTACATCAGATTATACATATTTTCGAAAATAAATCTCGAAGATTGCAAATATTCTCACAATATCTACAATATTATACAATTGAATTTCACTAAAGTGACCCACTTTGCCACAAATTGCCAAATCTTTCCCAATATAAGTTTACAGTATATTTTAATTTAGAGAAAAATGATATGTGTATGTACATGAAAACTCTAACAATGTCACCAGAACATGTGGTGTGACTTTTAAACATTTGACAAACATATCAGAAAGAGTGAAAGGTTGCAAATGGTGTTATTAGAATTTACAGGACATTGATACACTCCTTACAATACTATCAGAATCATTTGATGTAACTTTTGAACATCTCACAATTATATTAAATTAAAAAATCTATGCTGATAGGTCACATAACAAATGGCTGTATAAGTCTTAAAGCGTTCATAGCATATACCTTTCAATTATTACAATAATCAATTTAGTGAATTACTGTGTTTACATAAAATATTCTCACTCTACCGTGTCAAAAAAAATCGATCTGTAGTGATTAACATTGCCATCATTTGCAGCATTTTACAAAAATTGATGTAACTTATTTATAGTAATATTTATCTAGACTATGCTGTGGTACATTATTAATAAAAATACGAGGTCTTTTCAAAATCATAACTTCAGTATGATTAACCATTATTAATTATTCTATGACAATTTTGAAATTAAAAATTAAACTACGATAGTTTGGCTCTAGTTCATTGACGCGCCTTTCTCACGTGTGAAATATATGGTGATTTTAAATTCATGGGACAAACTTTAAGGTGATATAAGACACCCAAACAAGCATTTTCGATCATAGAATGTTCTGTCGAACCGCAATAGCAAAGGCGGTAAAGGGTGTTTTTGAAGAACGATTTGCTAATTTTTTCAGACGGATTCGCTGCGATATGTGATACCATTCATTCGAGGATGCATATGCGCCATCGGACTGGATTGGAGTTTGTTTTTTATAGGTACAAGGACCATCAAGGTTATGCTGCGCAGAGGAATGATCAAGCGATACATTGACTTATGGTAGAATTTGCGTTACCATATTGCACTATGAGAAGACCCACCACATTAAAATACCCTGCACCCTGGTCACGAGCATTGGCGTACGCAATATCGACCTTTGGGGGGGGGGGCACATTGAGTTCAGGGAGCACTCCCAGAGAAATTTTGAGCTACTAACCCAGTGTTTCCCAAAGAGAGCAATATCGCCCCCCTGGTGGGCGATAAAAGCTACTAGTTTAACATAGGATCCTATGGGTTCGCTTGAGTAAGGGGGCGATGAGAGAAAAAAATTTCTGAAGAAAGGGGCGATGTGTGTGTGGGACAAAAAGTTTGGAAAACTATGTACTAACCAAAAAGCATTTTAAATTAACAGATATTGATAAAGATAACATACGGTACAAAGAGAGAGAGGTATTTCCTTTCGATATTTTAATTTTTGATCGTCTTGGGGTGGGCATGGGCTCTCTCGCTCATACTACTCCTCTGGGCCCAAGCATATGAACTCAGGGTTGTTACTTCACTAGAATATTTCGCTGCAACGAATAAATAAAAAAATTTAGGAAAAACTTATATTTATGCTAGATTCTAACAACATAAGCAACATACACGGCGAATCACGACTTTAAAAACTAAGGAATGAGGACAGCGTTCCTTGTATTTTCAATAAATGCATTTTGTCTTTGGATTCAGAATAAATATATCAATTTATCAATTTTCATGTTTGCTCCTAAAAATGCGCAAATACACATTTATGACACTTGATTGAATGAAATTTTTCTTCAAATTATTTTTAGTACGTTTTACGTAGAATTTTAATCCGTTATATGTTATATATGATATATGTGCTAAATAGCTGAACTAACCCTTTGAAGGGCAGACATTTCTCCAAAACCCATAAGAAGAAATGTAAACAGGTGCGCTCACTATGGGACCACCCTCCCCCCTTCAAAGAGGAATATTGATGTGATATATTTACTCCATCAGAACGTTTTTATTTAGGAAATTCTCTACATCTTAAATCATCAACGTTACACACGCCCCCCCCCCCAAGAGAGTCGTGACCAAAACTTTGGGAACCACTGTATCAAGGTAATAGAGGTGTAGAAAGAAAACTCTTTTCAGACAGTTGTATCTTAATGGCGGCAAAATATTATTCGTCTCATGCGGTAGAATTTCTAGGACCGGCCCTGCACGAGAGCCTCTCAGACTAGCTCAACTGGAAAGACCCTCGAAGGGAGTATATGGTTCGCCTAGTCTCCTAGTCCCATGCATTATGATGACTCGCCTTGCAGTAAGCCCACTGAGACAGCGCCAAACCAAAAATTTTAAGAGCTCTTATCTTAACAAGAGTCATAAAGTGAACTTCGGCAGATGTTTGGAGCAAAAATTAGGAAAAAAAAGTTAATTTCATTTCAGGACCTACGGGCCGTAGGCCTCCAAGCTAGTGTGCTAACCACTGAACCAATAGACTACGGGCCGCCTATCGCATTTCTTTGTGGAGGCACGTATATAGATGTTGTTGAGGGCTGCAAACTGGCCAAGTCCGATGCTTCACATATAAAATGACACCATTGATCGATTCAGCTTAAATTCTTACTATAGTCGACACTCGTTATAACGAACATGAGTTATTACGAAACTTCCATAACAATGACGGTACAGCAAATTCCAAATGTTTTCCCATTCATCTCCACATTATTTTTCATCTAATGCATCTACCCACGCGAAGGAATTCGAATCCAATACAAGGACCCACACAAAGACATTTTGATCCAGTACAACGACCCTCAAAGACCATTCAATACGATATAGCGTCGGAATCTCTTCCGCCCAACCGCCATTTTGCAAAAAATTAACCAAATCCGTGTTTTTCGTTTGCCAAAATTGAGTTTGACTTTGAAACTTTTATTGGAGAATTTTTTTTGTCAAAATGAATAATTTAATATTTTATTCCGTCCGAATAGAAATTCTGTTAAGAAGCTTCGTTTTTTTTTTTCCAACCTTCCGATTTTACGGCTTCCCAATATTCCTTGGAACGATAGGGGGCGTTAAAACGATCGTCGATTGTATAATTAGCAAGGGTGCATGCACAACCTCCGGCCTGCGAAAGGTTTTCGGATAGAAAAAAGTATCAACATATGCAACACGATAAATACATAAACTGAACATATTTCCTTCATAAAAATACGAGACTGGATGAGATTCATAGGGGCCGTTCAAGTATTACGTAAGCAAATTTTTTGCCATTTTTGACTCCCCCCCTCCCCTTTTATCAGCAAAATTTCGTCATCAGCTCTGCCCCTCTGGATCCTAACGCATATTGGTGGGATCAGAGACGTACACAGGGGGAGGGGGCATGGGGGGCTCGTACCCCCCCCCCCCTTTCGATGATCAAAAATGTATTTTTTAATGAAAACAAATTTTTTTTTTTTTTAATTGAAATTTGAGAAGAAAATTCCTTTATATGTTATTATAATCAATCTTTGTTAATTCCTATGTTATTTGAAGGCTATGAACTCAAAATTTATCTTTAATAAATTCATTGCCACCCACCCTCTAAGCCATATAATGATAAATCACATAAAGGCCCTTGGCCCGCGGACCAAATATGGCCCTGGGGGTTATCTGATACAGCCTGGCCTCCTCATACCTAATTTTGTAAAAATGAACTGAGCGGAACATTTACAGATTGCTTAAGTGTCCCTTGGTACAATTCCAGAGCATTTAAGCGGCCCGTGAGACATTTTTAGACCACTTAAATGACCCGGAACACTTTACCGATCCGTGAGACATTTAGAGATCCCTTGAGTGACATGTGACGTAGTTTTAGAGCACTTAAGTGGTCCCCGGTGTGGTTCTACATCACTCTAGTTACCCGCGGCACATTCTCAGATTATTTAAGTGTGTGTGAACCGCAGCATATAATTACGGATCACTTGAGTGATGCGGGCCACAGTTCCAGAGCACTTAAGCGTCCAGGATACATTTCCAAAGCACTTGAAGGACTTTAAGTGCCCACAAACTATCGAAAGGTTTTCTCGTTTTTGGCGCACCGAATAAGATGCCAGTAAAAAAAAATCACATTTTCATTAAGGGTGGTTGATGACGTAAGCATTATCCAAACCCTTCCCCCCCCCTTGTCATCAAAAGTCCGGAAAATCGGAACCCCCCCCCCCCCATCGATGATGACGTAATACTTGAATGGCTCCATGCGGACGTTCCCAATTGCCGTCAAAAAAAATTGTCAAATGCAAGTAAAGTTAACAATTATAGAAAAAAAACCCTGTGTGTTTCTAACTAGAAGACGCATCTCTCGATTAAGTTTCTTTTGTCAAAATATTCCTCCGCGGCCTCTTTCATATCCACACTTCTCATATTAAGCATCTGGCCCCGCGGTTGTGCGCATCCCCGAACTAAATTGAAAAAGATTTGATTTTGACTGAATCAAACGCATTAGATATACCGTATATACTCATGTATAAGCCGACCCCCCAACTTCAGGACCACCAAAACCGCAATAAATTGAAAACCCGTGTATAAGCAACACCTCCTATAACTACAGCTATAGATGGCGTTGGTATAAGCCGACCCCAAAAAATCCGCATTTCAGCGAAAACAAATTCTTACATTTTCATGCAAAATTAATAGCGAGAGATAGATGGCTTTTTCTCAGCTCGAGATATCAAGAAAACAGTTATTTTCCGGATATTAGGCTGAGGTGAACTCGGAAAGAAAAGTCATCACGTCTCCGCTGGGTCTCAAACCCAAGCCCTCTTGCATACCCTCCTGCATACCTCTTGCTCGGTATGCAAGAGGGCCTGGGTTCGAGTCCCGGCGGAGACATTATGATTATTATTACTTTTCTTTCCGAGTTCACCTCAGCATAATATCCGGAAAATAACCGTTTCCTTGAAAAGGAATAGCTTACGAAAATTTACAAATAGAAAATGATTAAAACTTTTTAATTCGTTCCTTCTGAGTCTCCAAGGTCATCGCAATCCATCAGATCATCATAGGATGCGGCATCTTCGTTTTTATCTTCATCTGGGCTGTCTCATCGCCATTGTCACTTTCAAAGAGGATACCGTCTTCAGTTCCGTCCATCGCATTGTTGATGCAACACTTTTTGAAGGGTCGGAAGGATAATTTCGGTGGAAACAGCGGTGGAGATTCCACGCCTCATGTACCCATTGACACTAGACCAATGTCAGGTTTCTTCAAGGAACGATTTCTTGTGGTTTCTTTATCATCGGAACTCACCCATTCGATCCACAAATCCCTCAAATAGTCTTTGAAAGCCTTGTTGATGCTCACTTCTAAAGGCTGTACAATCGACGTTAGCCCACCTGATATCAAAGTCAATGATGTTTTCGATTTCTTTGTCTCGGTTTTGACATTATCGGTTCTGTGGGGTTTGAATATATCCCATACCAATAATGCCGGTTTCTCGAACACTGCTATGAAAATGATTACTGATTGCGGGGGTCGATATTTTCTCATCAAAAACGGATCCGAGTATAAACCGACCCCCCCCCCTCCTACTTGAGGAACGAATTTTTCCACAAAAAAAACTCGGCTTATACACGAGTATATACGGTGAAGTACTTTAGTACTTTAGCGAGCATGTTTCAAACGGTTAGGGGCCATTCAATTATTACGTCAACAGATTTTTAGCCATTTTTGACCCCCTCGTCAGCAGCTTTGAATATTTCATATCTTCAAAAAGGATGGTTGATGACGTAAGCAACCTTCAAACCCCCTTGTCGTCAAAAGTCAGCAAATCCGAAACGCCCCTCTTTTTCCCTCGATGCTGACGAAATACTTGAAACCCCTCACTCAATATTTCAATGAATTTAATTCAATTTTATAACAACCGCCAAAATAAGACAATTTATCTTGTCTACGTCGAATTTAGAACAAAAATTATTTTTTTAAGAAACAAATATGTATAGTTATACTGTGTAGCATTAACAGTTATATGTAAGTTATATATAACTGTATAATAGTTATACCATGTAGTACAGGGTGGAAAAAGTCCGTAGAAACTTTAAAAATTCATAAAAACCGGATAAAGGAATAACCGGAATAGAAAACGGTTTGCAGGGTTAGCATCGCTAGGTCACGGGAATTTTTTTCACAGGGAAAAAATATATAACTCCAAAAACAGCCGATAGGCAGCGCTGACGTACACAAGTCAAACAAAAGATACGCAAATAACGAACAGAATGCCCACAAATCGTTTATTACAGCAGTATGTGTTCTACATGACCACCACCACAGGGGATAACACATTGCAGGCGAGCCACAAATCCAGCAACGGCAGAGCGCAGCAGATCCACATACACGGTTTATAACGGTGAATTGATTGTGGATTAGGAGCGCAAGTTCTTATAACCGTCTTTTTTGCATATTTCCACCGAAGTCGCTCGTACCAGCGCCACCTATCGGCTGTTTTTTTAGTCTTTTCCTGTCAAAAAAATTTCCGTGACCTAGCGATGCTTTTAACCCCGCAAACCTTTTTTTTTATTTCGGTTATTTTTCCGATTTTTATTCATTTTTAAAGTTTCTACGGACTTTTTGCCCACCCTGTATAACTTATATGGTTTCATTTGAAGATGACGTTTTAGTTTTTTTTGTATATAATTTTTTTTTGTCCAACAAATAACGTTGTACAAATATTTGTCCTAATATCGAATATCCTCATGGCAACAAAAAAATAGTGTCATATTTATTTTAATGTTTCAGTTTCTTAATTAGCTATTTTCTTATCGGAAATTACGTTGTCGATAAAATTAATCGATACGGGTTGACACCAGGGCTGGACAAATCTATTGCCCGACATGCCCCGGGGCTTGTAAAAATTCTTACCGGGTTTTCAACCACATCCCGACGTGGGCACGTAAAAAAACCCCAAAAAAAACAAGCATTTTCATGCTTTTATCATGATTATTGACCCTGCAAATGTTTCTCCAACATTCTCTTCCTTGTGACATTTGAAATAAAAGGCCTTATAAAAGACTAGCCTATACACAGGCCGTATGGTGTTTTACTGGCGAACCGTTGATCCTAGAGGAATGCTTCCAATTAGAAAAAATTTTCCAAACGTGTAGTACTCAGTACTGTGTCATTAGGGGTTCTATAGTTATTAAAATAAAAATTAACTTCTATCAAGTCCTCGTGTGCCAAAAAATCTAGTTAAAAAGTTGTTGCTTTTGATGTTGTGCACTTTTGATGCCAACAGAAAAAAGTTCCACGTTTCTAAGTGTGATATTCGAGTTCGAAAAACGGAGAAAATTTGAGGAAGAACAGCGTTAAACGCGGGCAAAACGGTTTTTCCGTATTTAACGCTTTTTTTGTTGGCATCAGAGAAACAGGGCAACCACTTTCTTATTGGGTTTTGGGGCACACGGAGACTGAATAGAAAGTTAATTTTTTTTATTTTAATAAAAAACATTTCAAAACAAACATTTTCAACCCCTTGAAACATGAATGACATATCTGAGTACTTACACGTTATTTGAAAATTTTTTCTAATTAGAAGTATACCTCTAGGATCAACGGTTCACCAGTAAAACGCCATACCCTCGTTACCTATGCGCACCCTGTATATACAGTAGAATAACATGTCTTGACTGACTGATTCATCATCGCCAAGCCCAAACCGCTGAAGCTATAATTATGAAATTTGGTCAGTATTTTATTTCGTAATATAGAGGCTCACTGAGACTATATTTCTGGAATTTCAACTGCTAAGGGGGTCATGAGGGGTTCAAATTTTATATGGGGGGGGGGATGATTGCCGCACAATTTTCAGATTACCAAATCCACGCGAACGAATCTGCAAAAACAGATAATTTGTATATTTTACTGAAATTACCACAAGATCGCGAATCGGTCATATTTTGCGGCTCACCGCAATAATTGTAAGGTCACGTAATAAGGCAAATATGAGTTTTTATGGCATTACAGCGTGTCCAGAAAGTTTACTAGGGAACCCGTGGTAACATGAATGGCGTATGTTAAGTGGACAAGTTATTAGAATTCTTTTTCTAATTGAAATGCTTCCATAACCAGTTGAGAAGAAAAAAGCTTGCTGTACAACAAGGTTTGTCGATGGTAGCTCCTAAATAATTCTTATTTATATATATATGTTACTTCCAAAGTCCGAAGTGCGGCCAATTCGTGACGGGGCCGGCCACTTCGAGAATCGGCCAAGAGTTTTGGCCAAAGTCCGAATTGCAGAAATGATTCTGACTTTAGCTGGCCATTTCGCGAATTTCTGGAGATCGCTGGCCGAAGCTCGATGTGCTGATGTAAGCCAGCCCGGTAGGAAAAAAAAATTATTTTTTTTAATTGTCAACGTGCGATACATGTCTATATATATAGCAGCTATATTAGATTGGCTCCATGTGACGAGAGGAAAAAAATGGAATTTGGAGGAAAAACTATATATAAAAAAAAGCAATTATATACACATTGTTTTTTCTGCCAAATTTTGGAAAAAAAATAAATATTACCGCATCGTGGCTGCGGTTTGATGGTTGCCATAACTAACGTGCACATAATTATCGCGAAAAAATGCGCCAACTTGACGATGATACCTGAAATTTGTTATCAGACTTCAGCCACTTCGCGCACTGGTCAGCAGTGTCCGAATTTTGGACATTGGTCAGGTCAATATTTAACGAAATTGACAAATTCGCGAAGTGGCCGGCCTCGTCACGAATTATTCAGTTTCGGGCTTCGGCAGTAACATATATACTAGTTATTATTATTTAATTTCCAGCAACGACTTTGTTGTGCGGTTGCGATGGATTATGTAGTCTCAATGCATTTCAATCTATTTTATTTTTGCAGCCCTCGATATTTTACGGCCGCTTGGTGCTGCTGCCTCCCTCGTGGTCTTTTTGCTACAGTTGACTCGACATCACACTCTGCAGGACAATAAGCTCCTCCAACATAATACAAGTCCTCATGACAATGACGAATTGAATTCGGCATCAGAATCATCTACCACCTAGGTTCTACAGTAACTTTTCGAGGTCAACTATGGAGCAAAGTCATCACATTAAGAAATCCGAGAAGTGGAACTGTTTCTTCGTTCCTGAATTCTGATCCACCTTGTCTTTAACCTGGACCAAGATTATCGCAAGAAGAAGACGAATCTGTATATATGTTATAACTATTTTAGTTGTAATTTAATATTAGTGCTATAGGCGCCACATTATATATACGTGGTTTTCTGTATATGCGTCTAGTTAACTACTTAGTATTCTATTAACTAGGCGCCAATATGGATCACGTGACTATATCCGAGATTATGTTAAATAAATGAAGACGATGCTGGGGGTGGGCCAGACCGGGTTCAGTGGTCTAGTGGCGGCTTGCGCGGCCATGTGGGGGTTAGGTTACTCTCCGGCATGCGCCCTTTACGCCTGAAGTTCGGACCGGAGTGTAGGCGCGGGTGCATGTTTCGGTTTTCCTGCCTCCCTCGCATCTGCCTGAGTGCGGTTCTGGAACGTAAATGGGCTATGACTCAATGAGCGAAGTGAACAGTAACACCGCATATCTTTTCAGATACCAACTCACGTAAAATTATGAACGACTGATCTTAGGTTTTCAATTATATAGTGACAGAATTAATTTTATGGGGATCAGCATCGATATTACGAAAATTTATAAGTTTGACGCTGAATCTAATGTGATGTCTTAACGGGGAGGGGGCAATCATTTCTGACAAAAGGCGGCAAGTGACAAATAAGATATGGGGACTGTTGCTGGTTATGATCATATCAATAGTCATAGTTTTGATAAAGCAGATTGAGATGATTTACATTAAGAAATTTCAATGTTCATTATTCTGATTTTTTTTTTTGAATTAAAGAAATTAGGTAACTTCAGAATTTTCGGAAAATAGTAAATACCAAATACAAAATAAAAAAAAATTATTTTTTGAAGAAAAAAAATTATTTTCAGAATTAAATTGAGAAGAATAATTAATAATTAATAATTAATTAATAATTAATAATAAAAGTTTCAAAATTATGGTTTTTCCCTTATTATTTAATATAACAAAATAATAAATGAAAAATTTCTGATTAGAAAAAATTTTTGCAAGTGAATGCAAAATTTTTTATTTTAAAAAGTATTCATTTTTTTGGAAGACTACAAAATTCTTCATTTAATTTACTTATTCATTTATTTTATTTTATTTATTTTTTATTTTTTGCGGATGAACGCAAAAAAAAAAAATCGGATCAAAAGTTTTTCTATCAAAGAGTTTTTTGCAAATAAATGCGAAATTTTCGATTAGAAATTTTTTTATTGAAGAAATAATGCTAAATTTTTGGTTTGAAAACTTTTTTTCGAGTGAATGTGAAATTTTTTATTTGATTTTGTGGATGAACCCGAAAATTTTGACGAAAAAGTTTTTTTTGCACACATTAATGTGAAATTTCTGATTTGGAAATTTTTTTTTTGCAAAATTTGCGTATTTCTAATCATCAGGAAAAACTCGCAAATACTCGCTTTAACCGCAACGGACTTGATCGTAATCTTATTTTTGAACAAAAAATTAGCACGAAACAAACCACTTAATATTGTTGAAAAATGGAAAGAAAATCAATATTTAAGCCGAAAATATCAATTAACATTTTTTGACATTTTAACTTCCTACACCCATAAGAAAAATGGCGTGTTTTGGGAGAAAAAAAACCCCAGAATGTCCATTTCCTTGACATGCCACAATCTAATTCGTAAATCATTGGACACTAAATTGTGACCAGGAAGAGGGGTGGGGGGCGTTGGGCAATTTTACAGTCCATGGATCTGATCCATGGATCTTTCCTGAAACAGTCTTTTATAATCCGTAACAAATCCCCAGATATCTTTTTGGACACTTGGCTAGCTGGCTATGCTTCGACTAACAAGTTGGACACCTGTGTCATCCTACTTCGTGGACACTTCTCTGCATTACTTATTTATTTACTTATTTTTGAGATTTAGTGTTTTTCTGATAAAGGGAGGAAAAAAATCGCGTGTAATGATTAGGAAAAGAAAAAAGCAGTTTAATGGGCGGCAAAACGAAACCTAAAAAAATTGATGGTCTGTGACTCATGAATGAGCGAAAGAAAAAAGGGTCACTTAATCCTTTTAAATTAATCACATCCGGGTGCTTTTTTTATATCTGTTTTTTTTGTAATTAGTTTAGTTTACTTCCTTACTAATTAAGTTAAGTTGCAATGCAAACAGTTTAGCAGAAAAATACTTGGAGATTCGACACCATAATGACTCGACTTCTAGTTTTGGTATCGTCATTATGTGAAGTAAAATGCTTTTGAAGTTTGGGGAAGGTGAAAAATCTGTGGGAATTGGGAAGCGATTCGGTTACAACGCCGTTCAAGAGATTACGTAGTTTTGTCGTTGTAACCGACGTTGACGTTTAGAGACGTTATAAATTTGAGATACATTATCATATGCTGAAATATATGTACAGTGGAACCTCTCGGTAACGGGGGAGTATCCGTTATTGGGGAAGTACGATATATAGTAGAACCTCGTTTATACGACTTTAGCATTCATGCGACATTCGGCTTCGGTCGCGATTGGTTCCTTCATCTTACTGTGTGTGAAAGTGATACACCGATGATTATGCATAGGGATACGTAAATTTGGTATTTACGAAATAACCGCGATAAATGCGAAATTTGCAAATTTTCACGAATAAATGCTAAATCTTGATTTTCTTACTACTTTTCCGGAAATCTAGGTAATTTATACTTTTTGAAGAGGGAAAGCCGTAATTTTGCTCAGTACATGTGAGCGTGCTTGAAACGGAAACCACAAGCATCACTTCTTTTCCCTCTGGCATTGTGTTAGATGTAAATACAGTCGAGTTTGGTCATACCCCCTAGATGATTCGGGAAGTGTATGTAATAACTGGCATGTATGTTATAAGGGAGTGTATGTAATAACTGACATGTATGTTATAAGGGAGTGTATGTAATAACTGACATGTATGTTATAAGGGAGTGTATGTAATAACTGACATGTATGTTATAAGGGAGGTGTTGAAATTAGCTTACGTAGCAAGAACATATATGTACTATTGATTGAGATTGTCGTGGACAGAATAAGCTTATGCAGCACATAATTCAAATATAATATACAGGGTGGGCAAAAAGTCCGTAGAAACTTCAAAAATTCATAAGAACCGGAAAAATCACCGAAATAAAAAACGGTTTGCAGGGTTAGCATCGCTGGGGCACGGGAATTTTTTTGACAGGGAAAAAAAACAGAAAAAACCACCGATAGGTGGCACTGACGTGCACAATTCAAAGAAAAGATGCGCAAATAACGAACAGAATCCCACCAAATCATTTATTACTGCAGTATGTGTTCCACATGACTACCACTACAGGGAATAACACCTTGGAGGCGAGTCACAAATCCAGCAACGGCAGCAGGTCCACATACACGGTTTACAACGGTGAACTGCTTGTTCTTATAACCGTCTCATTTGCGTATTTCCACCAAAGTCACTCGTTCTTTTAGTTATCGTTTTTTCCTGTCTTAAAAAAATTCCCGTGACCTAGCGATGCTAACCCTGCAAACCGTTTTTTATTTCCTTTTTTCCGGTTTTTATTCATTTTTAAAGTTTCTCCGTACTTTTTGCCCACCCTGTACTATGAATATAGTTCTTGATTGATATGTGGAAAGTTTTGGAAATTCATCAGAAAATGCAAGATGTACAACAACAATGAAGATATTTTTGAAAATGTTAACAGTTTTTCCCTTTGAAGTTGACAGCAGTGTACAATTTAAAAATTCAGGAAAAATAGCCAACCATAACAATTCAATACACTTGAATTATAGCATAGCTTTTCAACAGAGACTTTGATTGGCAACACAGTTGTTCTTTTATCACCGCCATTCATAAAACATCACAAAGTAATACAAACAAGTAAAAATTCAATAATTCGAAAAGCATAGACGATACAGTTTCGAGCAGAAAGACAGGATTTTATTATATGTCAAAAATTTAATTGCCGAAGTAGTTACATTTATCACCTACAAGTGGAGCTAAAGTTTGTCAATTGTAATATCGGTGTCATCTGTTGATGAAGAAATGTGACTACTCCAGCCATATGTAATTTCTCGTTTATTGAAACAACTTAGGTGCTTTTGTGAGAAAACACATCAAGATATCACCCGCATACAATGAATGTTGTACACTAAAGGCTGTTTTCGACTATATTTTTCTAGAGTTTCTTTGCAGTATGTTATATCCGGATTATTTTCTTGGTTAAGTCCTTTTTTTTTTGTGGTCTGTTATATCCACAGTGTAGGTTGTAAGCAAGGTATGTTATAACAGAGGTAACTGGGCCAAATTTTAAGGATTACACAACCGTATGTTATATCCACGGTTTATGTTATACGAGTGTACTCGACTGTATAATGCAACTTTTTGGAATTTCCGAAAACGATGCTATGAAAAGTATTTGAAAAATAAGGTTGAATTAGTAGAAAGTATAGAATTACTGTAACGTTTCTTTCAACTAAGTACTTTAACGCTTTCCAGCAATACGGCCGGGTGGGGGAGTTGCGGTTTCCTTTAGGGACGGCGGCGTTGGGATGCCCGGGCCTCACGGCCTGGAGCCCCAACCAGAGAGATCGAAGACGGGGCGCCGGGCCGGGAGATTTCCAGCCTCCGGCAAAAAAAATTTGAAAATCAGAAAAAAATTAATAAAATAAATTAATAAAAAATTATAAACTGAAAATTGAAAAAAGTAAATTCAAAATTAAAAAAAAACTTAATTAAAAATCCAAAATTCAAAAGCAAATTGAAAATTAAAAAAATTGATATAATAAATTAATTAAAAATTATACACTCAAAATTGAAAAAAGTGAGTTCAAAATTAAAAAAAAAATTCAAAATTGAAAAAAAATAAATTAATTAAAAATCAAAAATTAAAAAATTTGAAAAAATTCAAAATTTTAAAAATTAAAAAAATTGTAAATTGAAAAATTCAAAATTTAAGAAAAACAAATTCAAAATTAATACAATTAATTAATTTAAAATTATAAACTCAAAATTGAAAAAAAAGTGAATCCAAAATGTGAAAAACTTTAAATAAATGGAAAATTCCAAATCTCTCTCTCTCGGAAAAAAATTTTAAATGAAAAAAAATATATATATTAAAAATTTACATAAATGAATAAGAATTTTAAAATTTCAGGAAAAAATTCTCTTAGAAATTGTGACAGACAAAATTTCAGAATTATTGAGAGAATTTTCAGAACTTTTGAAAAGAAATAATTTCAGAATTTTCCGAAGGAAAGAAATTGTAGTTTCACCATTATTAGAGGAAATAATTTCATAATCCATCAAATCATTTCAGAGTAAATAAAAGTCAGTTAGTGGCCCGCGGGTTTTGCAAAAAAACTTCAATTGCACCCAAACCGATCCTAATTCCAGACACAACGTTATATAACGACAAGGAGATGGCCTATCCTTAAAATCTACCCAAAGCCTACCCGGTTCTTCTAAAGCTTCCGTTTAAAAAATGAGAAACTAGTTTGCATTTACATTGTAAAAAACAAAACCAAAAACGCACAGAACAGGTTCCATAGTGCATAGTAAGCCACGGAAACTCCTCAAAAAAAAAATAAATAAAAATCAATAAAAATTAGCCTATTTCTGTGCTGTTGTCCTACTGCCCTGATGATACCCGTGTCTAGTACGAACGGCCCGGCTAGGCCTAACGCACACCCCCTCCTTCAATATTCTAATATGTCTAGCTCGTTCATACAATAAGAATATCACACACACATTTCGCGAATTACTTTTCCAGTGAAAGCAAATGACGTGAGCGTTGTTTTCTTGTTCGAGTGGGAAAAATTTGATGGCCCGTTTTTATCATCGGCCATTTAGAAGAAGAGCCATTTTTCTTTGTTCTGATTCCAGCCCAGTTTCTGGTGGCCTCGGGGCGTAAAAATTGAGAGGGAAAAGCTTTGGAAGTGAGTAAAGTAAGTAAGTAAGTAACCTGATTGTGACGTGCTTTCGATTTTTATATTTTCTTGCTCGTGACCTCGAAAAACACGGGCTTTTTTCTTTTTTGGAGACGTTTTTTCTATTTTATTTTCTGATATTATATTGAATAATTTATTTGTATATTTTTTTTCTAAAAGTGGCGAATTGGGAACACGGAGAAGAACGTGTCGTTCAACTTACATTGAAACGAGGAATAATGTTTGAGGGAATGATTCCCGTGCTTTGTCTGATTGCGTTTTAAGGTTGTTTTTTGTATGCAAATTATTATTGTTTTAAAAAAACAAATTCAATCGTCGTAGACAAGCATTAATTATTATTATTATTATTATCATCATTATTATTATCATTATTTATTATTTTATCATTAGGGGACCGTTCAAGTATTACGTAAGCAAATTTTTAGCCATTTTGACCCCCTCTCCTCCTCCCCCTTCTCAGAAAAATTTCGTCATCAGCTCTTCCCCTCTGAATCCTAACGCATATTGGTGGGATCAAAGACGTATACTGAGGGCGGGGGGGCATAGGGAGGCTCGTGCCCCCCCCCCCTCCCACGATCAAAATTTTTTTTTTAATTGCAATTTCGGAAGAAAATACCTTTATATGTTATTATAATCAATTTCTGTTAATTTCAATGTTCAAATAACAGGCTATGTGAACGCAAAATTTATCTTTGATACAGGGTGATCAGTGAATAAGCCCTTATTTCAAAATTAAATATCTCTACAACAAAGATCAATAGAATTATGCGGTAAACGGTACGTTTATTAGCAAAACTGTAAGAATGTTGTACAGACATTTCGAAAATTTAGTTTTTTTTTAATTTTTTAAAATTAAAAAAAAAAAAAACTGGAGATTTTTTGGTTCCGAAAATCCTCATTTGTGTGAAGAGAAACCACTGCATTCGCCTAAAGTTACTGCATGGGCTGCGGTATGCGCCAGAGGCATTATCGGCCCCTTCTTCGTGCGAGAAACGATTACTACTGAACGTTACGTTACAATTTTGGAACAATTTGTCAGCACACATGGCACATACCGCAGCCCATGCAGTAACTTTAGGCGAATGAAGTGGTTTCTCTTCACACAAATGAGGATTTTCGGAACCAAAAAATCTCCAGTTTTTTTTTTCAATTTTAAAAAATTAAAAAAAAAACTAAATTTTCGAAATTTCTGTACAACATTCTTAAGCTTTTGCTAATAAACGTACCGTTTACCGCATAATTCTATTGATCTTTGTTGTAGAGATATTTAATTTTGAAATAAGGGCTTATTCGCTGATGTAAACCCTGTAACCCTGTACATGTACACCCTGTAAATTCATTGCGACCCACCCTCTAAGCCATATAATGATAAATCGCATAAAGGCCCTTGGACCAAATATGGCCCTGGGGGCTATCTTATGCGGCCTGCCGTCTTCAAACCTAATTTTGTAAAAATGAACTAAGCGGCACATTTACAGATCGCTTAAGTGTCCCGTGGTACAATTCCAGAACATTTAAGCGATCCGTGACACATTTAGAGATCCCTTGAGTGACATGTGACGTAGTTTTAGAGCACTTAAGTAGCCCCCAGTGCGGTTCTACATCGCTCAAGTTACCCGCGGCACATTCTCAGATTATTTAAGTGATGCGTGGCAAAGTTCCAGAGCACTTAAGCGGCCCGGACACATTTCCAGACCACTTGGATCCGCGAAACATTTAGAGATCACTAAAGAGGCTCTAGAGGGCACTTATTAATAGGTGGGGATGTTACTTCAAGTGCCCACAAACTATCGAAAGGTTTTTCTCGTTTTTGGCGCACCGAGTGAGATGCCATTAAAAATTTTTCATATTTTCATAAAGGGTGGTATATGACGTAAGCATTATCCAAACCCCTCCCCTCCCCTCTTGTCGTCAAAAGTCAGCAAAACGGAACCCCCCCCCCCATTTGATGATGACGTAATACTTGAATGGCCCCTTATTATTATTATTTTTTTTAAAGATGGATTTCGCACATTTCACAATTTTTTGATTTTATATTAATTTTTTTAAATGTGTCATGGATTTTTGGCCCACCCTGTACATTCCGGTGGAATGAATACATACAGTAGGCCAAGGGTGCTCGACCTCTAGGAAAGTGTGGACAACACTTGATTGATTTGAAAACGTGTCGCGGGCAATTTGGTTAAGTGATCCAGAGAATAGCGCTTCACGCGTGAAACAGCGCTACTTTAGTGATTTGTAAATGACCAGCGGGTCAATTGACTCAACTGTAAATCTGCCGCGGGTAACTTAAGTACTCTGGAACTGTGCCGCGGTGATCTGTAAATGCACCGTGGGCCACTTTAGTGATCTATGAATGTGCCGCGGGTCACTTAAGTGCTTTAGAACTGTGCCTCGGTGATATGTAAATACACCGCGGGTCACTTGATTGATCTGAAACTGCGTCTTGGGTCGCTTGAGCTATATCGAAATGCGCCGCGATGATCTGTAAATATATCGCGAATAGCTCAGGTGATTTGGAACTGTGGCGCGGGTCGCAAAAGTGATCTGGGACTGTGGCGCGGGTCGCAAATGTGATCTGGAACTGTGGCGCGGGTCTCTAAAGTGATGTGGGACTGTGACGGGGCTCGCTAAATTGATCTGAAACTGCAACGTGGGGTCACTTAAATTATCTAAAAATGTGCCTCTTTGTTTATTTTTACAAAATTAGGTTTGTGGTCGCGGGCCACGTCAGATAACTCCTTGGGCCATGGATTGAACAAGTATGCAATAGACTAATTGACCTTGAGTTACAGCTAATTTAAAGATTTGCTTTTACGATGTTCCCCTAAACCTAAAAAAATGAATTGAGTAAGATGAAACCAGGAAAATGCTATCCAATTCTCGCCAAATACCACCAACTGCCACCAGATATCATTAATTATCGCCAAATACTACCGATTTATGACCAGTTGTTCAGCCAAATCATACGTGGGACAATCGAAAAACTATAAAAATGATTTTATTACACATAAACTGCATCAATTGGAATTTTCTCGAAAATGTTTTGATTTAATCCTCCAATAATGTCGATTTTCACCTGTGCCGACGGGGACCATATGACGCATATTTCCCCGTGTTTTGGACATCCCGACTTTTTCAATAGAAATGTCCCGTTTTTGCCTTGTATTTTCAACGATCCCCCCCCCCCCCTTGAAGAAAATAATGGTTTTCAAATAGCCTACGGATATTCATCTCACATGATTGTCATGTTGAAAATTTCTTTGTCGTAAAATTCATTTTAATCTATTGCGATTTGCAGATGTTTTATAGTTTCCAGCGATTACAGCGATTTTTGGGGGTTTTTTTCCCCGATAATTGGCAACTTTGCTCACTTTTGGCACCATTTTTGACAAAAACTAGTGATTTCTCCCTTATTTGGGTCCCAATTTCCCGTATTTTTCCCTGGGGAAATATGGTCAGCGTACTTATACGTGAGTTTCAAAACAGAAATCTTGGAAAAGCGTGAAATTCATGTACGTCGGAGTAAAACTTGTCATGTGGACGCGGTAGCCCGGTCGATAAGATACTCGCCTAAAGTACCAACGGATGTTTAGAGATGTCGCGAGTTCAATACCCAGTTCGTCCTCGTCAGAAAACTTTCCTGACTGAGGGGGTACAGCAAAAAACGGTGACTTGCTACCGCAGGGAGTCCCCCATCGAAGGGTTAGCGCACCAACCTCTCGATGAGTATAAAAAACAAGCCTGCCGTTCGGAATCGGTGATAAATTGTAGGTCCCGGTCTAACTAGCCCTCGTGTGCAGAAAATGACCGTGGTGCGACAAAAATGATCAAATGATCAAAACTTGTCATGTCTGTGTTAACGCTCGTCCTCGAATCACAGTTGGGCACTGAATCGTTCAAACAGCGATTGTTATTGTTATTAACAATTAAACCAACATTGTCATTTCATGCCGTGCACCGTCCAGGCTCTATCTACAATTGTCAATTTCAGCCATTGCCCGAGATGAGGGGCTGGGCGGTGTCGGGTGCTTTATTATGGATATGTAGATTTTTTTACACACACATATACAACACAATAAAAAATACAAATTTAAAAAGTTACAAAAGTTCCAAAAATTACAAAAGTTGTAAATAGCAAAAATTCACAAGTCTATGGCTTTGTAGCTGTAGTGAGCCTTTTCTTATTTACCGTGGCCAGGCCAGGTCCTGGACCACATCTACTCTTCTCAGCTTGGTGGCTTGGGTGAGTCCATCGTGTCACTGTGGCCAACCCAGGTGCTGGGCCATATCTCCCTTCTCGGATTGGTGACTGTAGAGAGCCCTCTGCCATGGCCAGGACAGGTCTTGCACCACTTCTACTCTTTTCGACTTGCAATTAAATCAGCATGAACATGAAATTACTATGTATTATTATGTATATTAATAAACGAAACTCATGCCACTTTCAGCATGGTTTCCACATAATGGAGCAAAGCCCCTCACCCCAGGATGGTATTTTTTGCCAGGCCCTTCTATAGTGAATTCACAGCGTGGAAAAAAAATCCCAAAAAGGATGGTAATTGGCCCGGGGCCCTGTCTGCCACACCCTTGTTGGGGGGGGGCATGATTTTCAGTATCCTCCTTATAACGACCCCTTCAGAAGACCCAAATGACGGAAGCTGTTATTTCCACAGAGTAATAATACTATAGAGTGCGCGCGAGGGGTTACAATGTGAAGCAAAGATCCGGAGTCACGTGACTCCGGTCGAAAGGCTGGTCAGGGAATCTCGCTGGCAATGCTTTCCTTATAGCTGTTCGTATGACGATCTCCAAGTGCTGTCTTATTTTTCATTAGAATGGTCACCACGTGTGCAGCTTTCGGATGTTCTGAACGGTTTAGGAAAGGAGGAACATTATCCTTTCACAAAAGAATACTTTTTTGCTTATTCCCCTTCTTATAAATTAAAAATTGGAATATTAAATTGACGATGCAATGGATTTCTGACGTAATCTCAGTTTTTAACGACTCCATTTTGGATTTAATTCAATTAAAGTTCCAAGTTTTGGTAAAATTCAAATGTCATGAATCATTATTAAATGTTTTAATAGAATTTTTGGCAATAAATGATTGAAATTGTGAGTTTTATGAAGTTTTAACTGAAATATACGTCTCCGCAAGATTTGGCGAGATTTGGCGAGCTAGTGAGTTCATTCGAGTTTTGCTCAACTTGGAAGAAAATATGCTTTTCAGAAGGAGAAATTTATGAAAAATATTCTATTTGAATAGAATGTGAGGAAAACTTCCCCCCCCCCCTCTAGACAATTGCAGTTTTGCATAAAAATGCATAACAACCTCTAAAAATAATAGTATTTTTACCCCTCTTCGTAACGGTTATGTTTGCATATGCTGATAAATACAGCAAAAGCCAACATGAACTAAGCCGATGAAAAAAAATCTCTCTCTATCTTCGCATTTATTATTAATTTAATTTTTATGGCGAAATATGTGTAGTGCACGCATCTCATACGGACAGAACTAAGTTGTTGAAATAAAGTGATATTTCAGCATGGATTTTTTCCATATTCATTAAACTTACTAACTTCATTTTGAGAATTATTCGATTCATTCGTAAAAAGTGATAAAATTCATCAAACTTACTAAAAATATTGGTAATTATGCATATATTCACCAACTATTATGCATAATTTCTGAAGATAACGCGCACTACGGATTTATCAAATTTACAGTAACATAAACATTATATATTTGTTGTATACAATATTTTGTTTCCTGTGTGTGTATAGATATTTAGAAAGCTATTAAAAACTGTGCCAAAAAAATTTATTTCATGAAATTTATACTCTTTATATTCACTTCCTTCAAATATTATATATTCAATTAAAATTTAAAAACCCATGTGTTAAGAAATTATTAAGAATTATCCCTTAATGGAAAATAAAAAAATTCCGTTTTCCAATATTTGTTTATTTTATAGAATTTATTTTTTCAAATCTGATACTCCCTAAATATTTCACATAAAAATGAGTGAAATTCATTGAAAAAATGAAGGAAAGTTTTCATCAACTTGATCGAATTGAGTCAAATTTCGTTACAGCAACATCCTAGCTTCTGCGAAAACGCGCCAAATGTAATAGCGCAGAACCTGTTCTTTCCCCGACAATACTGCTCATCTTTGCTTCACGTTCGACAAGTTTTATGAATAGCGTGCGCGGTCTATTTATATCTTAAGTCTATGGTTATTTCAGAGAAATAGCAATTTGTATCGACGTCAGAGCAAGATCTGTGTCAATTTCATTTCCAGATTTGTCAAGGAGGTCGATCCGTGGGCGTGAAATCGTTTTTTCTAAGAACTTGACCATTTCAACGCTATTTCCACGATCTGGCTGTAATATGGGCAAGACTGTGGTGCAATTTATAACAGGAACAAGAAATGCCTGATCCGTTGTCTCTAGGGCATAAATAAATAAAGTTTATGTGACTATATACGGGGAATAAATATCTCTATTCTGGAAATAGAATTTTGACTCCTAAATTTTAAATCGTAATAGTAAATACAGATACAGGGTGTTTATAAATTAACTGACACTACTCAGACGTGTGTAGCACCCATTCTGATGGAGATAGTTTGATGAAACTTGGTACATAGGATACAATGGACCATGGGGACAAAAGAAAAAATTTCAGCAAAAAAATAGTTCGATTTTTGACCACCAGGTGAAAAGGTGGTGGTATTTTATCGCAGTTATATTTTTTCCCCCATTTTCTAAATAACGTATATGACAAGTTTCAATGAAATACGTCCACCAGCGCTACATTTGTCGGAGTGGTGCCATTATAAGTAAACTGCGCCCGAGTGGCGTGGTGGTAAGATGCTGTCGCGGTCCTGGTTTCGAGCCCAAGGGAGGATATAGATAAGATATTTTCCCTAACGAACTTGAGGTGACCACCGACAGACAGCGCTTTCGTTTCCAACCCGTCTCATTAATGGCAGTAAATAGCGATATGGCCAGGTTTGAAGTCACTATAATAAGTAAACCGCCGCTGTGGTGGTCGAGTGGTCATAGTGACGGTCTCGCATCGCGGGAACTCCACCGTCGCCGCAGTGGTGGTCGGCTGAAGTTGGTTTTCTGTGGTTCCGAACTTCAAGGCACAAATGCGAGCCGATCTCCCCGTTAAAAAGTCTCGCCACCGAGAGCAACAGGCCTACAAGTAGTCAATCGTCAAACTTCACTTCTGAAATATAGATGACAGCACTGAAAAATCAGACACAGCACTAGATAAGCACTCCCGACTGTTACGTATACACACTTCCGGCACAACTTAGAAAGGTAGTAAATTGCTCACGGCGATAGACCTGAGTTGTGTTCGGTTTGAAAGTACAGGCGTACGCAGAATTTTCTCACACAAGGGGGGGGGGTTCAATTTTTTTTCTTCTAAAGGGGGGGGGTTACGTTTTTCTTGCAAAATAACACTATAATCTCGGCTTGAGGGGGGGTTAGAACCCCAAACCCTTAGAGCTTAATTATATTGACATTATTCCGACCCATGTAGCGCCCGTCGTGGTGGGCGCATTTCATTGAAACATGGCATATACGTTATTTATACCATGGAAAAAAAAGATAACTGTGATGAAATAGCGCCACTTTTTCACATGGTGGTCAAAAATCTAACTATTTTTATTGAATTTTTCTTTCCCCGTGGTCCATATATTCTATACGCAAGTTTCATCAAAATATCTCCATCACAATGGGCGCTACATACGTCCGAGTTGTGTCAGTTTATTTCTAATCACCCTGTACAGTTACTGCAAATTAATCATAAATAGTTATGACTAATTTTGAGAAAATATTGAGAATTTTTAAAAAAAAGTGCTTCTTTTCGAAGAAATTTCCTAACAGTAAAGTGTTATTCCATGAATTGTCCGGGAGATGCGTCAGTCAATTTTCTTCTAGATGAACTCCCCCTGACGGTGAAGTGTGTGGGAGTCGATGCATTTTCCTGACAGTGAAGTGTAGATCAATGAATTTTCCTGCCGGTGAACCGTGAGTCGATGAATTTTCCTGGTGGTAAAGTGTAAGTCGCTAAATTTTATTGACGGTAGAGTCAGGCCCGTAGTTTAGGGGGGGGGGGGTGTTGCCCCCCCCCCCAAATGACGGGCTTTTGAAAATACACTAAAAATTGTATATATACATTTATATATATAATATTATATATCGAACCCCACAGTGGTGGTCGGCTGAAGTTGGTTTTCTGCGGTTCCCAACTTCAAGGCGCAAATGTGAGCCGATCTCCCCGTTAAAAGTCTCGCCACAGAGAGCAACAGTCCTACAACAATAAATCATTCAATCATAACACTTCACTCATAGTTAGAAAAACTGGTGGCAAATGGCAGCACTACACATAACAAGCATTACAGAGAAACAAAAAAAACTTCACGTCAGGTTTCACTACACGTACACGCACATTCCCTCATGTACCGATTCGTTGGGGGGTTCCGCGGGGGGGTGTGTGGGCGGGGTGCATGTGTGGTGTAGCAGTAGTAGGTAGGGCCTCCAAAAAATGGCTCGGGGATCCATGATGTTCTTAAGTCAGCCACCTCGTTGGGCAGTTTGCCTGTTGTGGCGTTGTATTTGTATATATATACAAATATATATACATACATTGAGTACATGTGCTTTGCCCCCCCCCCCCGGAAAAAGTTGAAATGACGGGCTTGGGTAGAGTGGGAGTCGACTTTTGACGTAAGGTGTGGGCCGATGAATTCGTTCATCGATGAAGTGCGAGTGGATGAATTTTCTCTTTGATGACTTTCCCTGTCGGCGAAGTGAGACTAGATGAACTTTCCCCTGACAGTAATCAGAATATCACTTAAATTCGTAAATTTTACGGACGGTGGTGTGAGAGTCGATGAAGTTTTCCAACGATCAAGTGAGGTCGATGAATTTTCATTAAGATAAATTTCCCTGACGATAGAGTGCCAGTCGATAAATTTCCCCCTCACGATGAAGTCGGTGCCGTCTTAACGCATGGGCCCACCCGGCCACGACACGGGGGCCTCACAAAAATGAGATCTGGTTGAAATTTTAGAAAAAATGCCAGGTAGAGCCTCAGAAAAATCACTTGGCCCGGGAGCCCATGATGCTGTTAAGTCGGCCCAAGGTGAGTCGATGAATTTTCTTTCCAATGAATTTCTCTACCGGTGAATTGTGAGTCGAGTGGATGAATTGCCCGAACGTTGATGCGCGAGTAGATGAATTTCGCCCTGATCAATTCATATCTATGCATTTTTTGTAAACCATGAAATGACCATGTAGAAGTTTATTAAATTGAACTTAAAAACCTAAACACTATAAAAAGGTTTGAACCCTAATGAAATAATTAATAGCCATAGATAATCGATAAAGCTTTGTCTCAGAATCCATCTATTGTCTTCTTGCCGTGTCACCTCTCGGGTAGTAATTTCAAGATTCCTTCAATTTGCCAAACGGTGAAAGGCGATGGACCGAGGCTCTGTGAGCAGTTCTATCTCTCAACATCTGTACCGAGAGATGGCCGAAGTTATTCCATACGTTAATCGTCGAAGTTTTTCACGAGCAAGATTAGAAAAGATCCCGGAACCCAGCAAAGCATGAAACTGTGGAATTGCCGGCATCGTAAATTCGTACATTTGCTGGGCATTGTTGATATCTATAATGGGCGAAATCACAATAGTGAATTTGAGAACATCGTCTGGACCCAGTTACCCACTTCCAAAAACGACCCCAAATGTTCATCCTTCCAGAAGAGCTGCATCTTTGTTTCAAAATCATGATTATTCATGTTGAGCACAAGCTTAAAAATGCATTTATACGTGAAAAGGGATTAACAAAATCATTTTTAAAAAAAGACTGAATTAGTGCTGTCGGCGTAATTAAGTAGGTTAGAGAAACACCGAAAATATACCAGTACATTGGGGCTTGCGTAATAGTGTTATGTAAATTTTAAAAACGGAGATAGTCATCATACACCGCTTGAGCACCCTATCGGAACCCTATTTATCACTGATGATAGCGTGACTTTAATTAATTATTTCCTTTTTCGGAGGACTTCGTGCTCAAGGGAAAAATGGATTGTGAAATGATTTCAGAGCTTTTGGAAGTAATAATTTCACAATTTTTAGAAATAAGTTTCAGAATTTTTTGGAAATAATTTCGGAATTTTTGAAAGAAATAATTAATAGGTGTACTGATAAAAAAAAATTCCACAATTTCTATAAAGAAATAATTTCAGATTTTTTGAAAGGAATTATTTCAGAATTGTGTAAAGGAATAATTTTTTTCAGAATTAGTAAAAAAAATTATTTCCAGAATGGAAGGAAGAAATAATTTCAGAATTTTTAGAAGTAATTTCGGAATTTCTGAAAGAAATACTTAATAGATGTACTGATAAAAAAATTCCACACAATTTCTGGAAAGAAATAATTTCAGATTTTTTGAAAGGAATTATTTCAGAATTGTTTAAAGGAATAATTTCAGAATTAGTGAAAAACATTATTTCCAGAATTATTGAAAGAAATAATTTCAGAATTGTTTAAAGGAATAATTTCAGAATTATTGAAAACATTATTTCCAGAATAGAAGGAAGAAATAATTTCAGAATTTTTAGAAGTAATTTCAGAATTTTTGAAAGAAATAATTAATAGGTGTACCGATAGAAAAAATTCCACAATTTCTGGAAAGAAATAATTTCAGATTTTTCGATAGGAACTATTGAAAGAAACAATTTCAGAATTGTTTAAAGGAATAATTTCAGAATTAGAGAAAAAAATTACTTCCAGAATGGAAGGAAGAACTAATTTCAGAACATTTAGAAGAAATAATTTCAGAACATTTAGAAGAAATAATTTCAGAACATTTAAAAGAAATAATTTCAAAACATTTAGAAGAAATAATTTCAGATTTATTGAGAGAATTTTCAGAAAGAAATAATTTAAAAATTTTTGAAGGAAAGAATTTCCGAGTCATTGAAAGAAACAATTTCAGAACTGTGCCTTCAGTCACTCAAGTGATCTAGAACTGCGCCACAATGATCTGTAAATATGCCGCGAATCACTTAGGTGATCCGGAGCTATAGCATGGATCACTAAAGTGATCTAGAACTGTGCAACGGGTCACGTAAGTGATCTGGAAATGTGCTGAGGGCCACTTAAGTGATTTGGAAATGTGCAACTTAGTTCATTTCTGCAAATTTCGGTTTGAGGTTGCGGGCCATATCAGATGACTCAAGGGACCACATTTAGCCCAATGGTCTAATTGAGCATGTATGCAGTACGCTAATTGAACTTAAGTTACAGCTAGTTTTAGAATTCGCTTTTACGATATTGCCCTTAATTCAGTAAGATGAAACCACGAATTTTATTCATGCCAAATATCACAATTTTTCACTTGATATCACCAATTATCGCTGAATACTGCCGATTTATGGCCGATAGTTCAGCCAAATTATACGAGGAACAGTAAAAAAAAATGAATGATTCTATTACTCACAAACTCTATCAGTTACAATGCGTTCTATATATGGTTTGATTTAATCCTCATTTCTCGCTTAAACCAGCAATTTTTATTTCACCCAGGGTGACCATATGACCCGTATTTTCTGGGACATTCCCGTATTATGAAATAAATCTGAAAATACAATGCTTCCCATAACTTAAGAGAAAATCACAAAAATGGGGATGAGCGATAATGTGGATTTTTACGGAAATTTGTACAACGCATTGTGAGGTGTAGACAGACCTCAAAACAAAGTTCGTATCGCTTTCAATCAAATTTCGTACTTCAGAGAATCATATTTTTCTTGATGAAATATGACCACACTAACAATCGCGAAAAATAATAATCACATTTTCGTATTTAATAGCATCTAGTTTTGTTTTTCATGTTTAAAATGCGTTGGGAAATCTCCACCGCAGTTGTGGCGACACCTGGGTTTCAACGACGAAATTTCTCGGAATCTTCGATGTCGTTATAATCCAGCTTGTGACTGTGCTTCCACCGCAAAAGTCACGTGACTAATCTGAAATTTCGTAAGTGATTTGTTATCTTCGATTTTTATCATATATGGGATTTTCCCCCGAGGAAATTCGGTCCATTGCGGAAATCTCTTTTAGGAAGGAGTCTCATTTCTTACTTGCTTTCTATGTTTGTGCATAAAAATGATGAAGTTGTACAAGATTACGTAATAATAAGGAAAAAAAATCTCTCGTACAAGATTTTGGGATCCAAAATACTATGTAAAACCGAGCGATAAATTTCTTTTTCCCGTCATTATTTGTTCCACTCACGGAATTTCGCATTTGCAATTAAACCGCATTTGACGACGAACGGGTTTCCTCGTCACGAAGGTCACGTGACAAAACGGGACGAGGAAAAATAAAGCCAATTTTCTAAAGATACACCAACAAAATTTATTTTATAGTCCGAGCCTTATTTACTTTTTTATTTGGAATAATTTTGCAGTGAATAAAAGAATGGAGCCAAAGATCGAATAAAATTTGAATGTCAAACTGGAAAAGTCATTCTGACCATATTTCATGGAAGAAAATACGGGAAATTCTGGTTTTCAGTATGTAAAAAAAACTATTTCTTTGTCCTTGGATAAAAGTTATTTCTGCGCTTGCTTGGCCTGAATAATCATGAAAATGACTATTATCTCAAACTTTGTGGTCAATAGATTGGTAGTTGTGAATTAGTCATTCACCATTGGCTGACTGGAATATAAAGTATGACAAAAAAAAACCTTTTCGCAACTGTAAATAGCTTTTAGAATATAAGTCCCGTATCTAGAGGTTTAATAGGAAACAAAATTTTAAAATTAAAAAATTATGAAAAACCTTTCCCATCTCTGTAATTCTCACATACACTTCATATTCATGTTTCAGCTATCAAAAGTAACTTCCATGATATTTACGATGTGTTTGTTCTCCCTTATATACAGAGTGATTATAATTGAAGTTATTTCGTGTGTACTCCGAGTAGTTTTTCTCAAAAGCTACTTTTCCGAATACAGCCAAAATTTTATTTGACTTGATTGGAAATTACATTGAAACTTTTTTTACGTTACAAGGAAAACAGCAGTACTATACAGGGTGATTCAGAAAAGATGGGGGGAAAAACTTTAAGAGGTGATAGTACACACCAATACAAACAATTGTCATCAAAAAATGCATGGTCTAATATGAAACGCGAACGCGTTAGCGCGTTTCGAAACGGCTGCTCCGCTAACGTTAAAACGGCATTCCTGTTGAAATTTATCGGGAGGAAAAAACACCACGCATGTGCCTGGGGAAAAAGAAGAAACCGCGTGCAAATCTTCGTGCCAGTAAATAAAAGGCGCCGACGCCAGCCCTGTGAAGTTATTCCAGAGTGCAACCGTTCTAACAGTTGTAACGTACGGGATAATGGCGCACTTTAATAACACTGAAAAAGCGAGCATACATTTCATTTACGGAGCTGCAAACGGAAGTACCACGGAGGCAGCACGAATGTACGGTGAGCGTTTTCCCCACAGGCGGCTGCTCAATCCGAAAACATTTGCGCGCTTGCATCGGTAGCCGTATGGATCATTTCTTGCTTCCCGGTTTGATGCAGGTCCGCGCCTTTTATTCACTGTTACGCAGATTTGCATATGATTTCTTCTTCCCCAGGTTACATTTGCATGCATGGTGTTCTTTTTCTATCGATAAATTTCAACAGGAATACCATTTTAACGTTTGCGGAGCGACCGTTTCGAAACGCACTAGTGCGTTTGCGTTTCATGTTAGACCATGCATTCTTTGATGATAATTGTTTGTATTAGTGTGTACTATCACCTCTTAAAGTTTTTCCCCCATCTTTTCTGAATCACCCTGTATATATATATACAAGTTGTGTATGTATATATATATTTGTTGAAGGAAGAAACCGGACATAGCCTGCTTCCCACATTTTAAGGAGTATATATATGTGTTACCACCAAGTTTTTCCCCATCTTTTCTGAATCACCCTGTATAGTATTCAAGAGCAAGAGTCATCTGGTGTTCAATTGTAACTATACAATAGCAGCATAAGACATAGTAATTTAAGCTATTGTTTCATTTTTAGAAACATCCATAAATTCTTTTATATTTCCAAAACTGCAAATATCATCATTAAAGAAAGTTATTTTGATAGTTGACTGTATTTTACATGAAATTTATATGAAAATTTTGAAATTTCTTTTTAGTTCTTCAGGATGAATTACAGGTATTACATTCTGCAGCCTCGTGCTCCCACGTAAGAGGTTTTATCGTTGATACACTAATAAGGAGGTTGCTGGGAATACATAGTATACATATTACGAAATACTCTACATTCTCTTGCTCCTGAAGAAAGTAGTGAATTGAGGGCCTGGGCTGGAGAATTTACGGAGGTCTCTAGGCCCACAGAGAAATGAATGCTTCGCCGGCAGGGAGGTAAGCACTCATTTTGTCGCTCCCCCCTAGTTGCGGCCCTGCCCCAGTCGATATTGGAATGGGGAGCACTCCCCCGTTTATTCTTGCCAAAAAATTGACACAATCTGTCGTTGAGCGTTTGGATAATAAACGTCGTGTAAATGCAAAAGTCGTAAGGTTTGCTTCGAATCGTACTTCCCCCATCAACGGACACTCCCTGTTAGCGGACAAAAAGTTTTGGCCCCCATGCTTGTCCGTTATCGAGAGAATGTACTATAAAACCTCTTTTGCGGACACCGACGGGGGAAAAAAAATTTGTCCGTAAAAGAGGAGTGACCGTTAATCAGGGGGTTTGAAACGCATATTTTTAGTATAGAACGGGAAATTATTATTTGGCCGTAAAAGAGGTGTGACCGCATCTGAGAGGTGTCTGTTAAAAGAGGGGTTTTACTATATTTAATTTTTTTTCCAGCGAGATGCATTTTTATGGCAACATTACAACAAAATGGAAAGAATTTTCTTTTTATTACTTCAGTACAATCAAACAAGCTAAACTTTATGATTTTTTAAACGTTCGATATATAACGAGCTTCCAATATAACGTCCGTTTTCCGTGCAACGGAGGGGGGGGGTCGTTATAAGGAGCGTCGATTGTATTGTATTAATTTGAGTGCAGAAAAACAAAGAAATGAAACCGATGTCAGAGTAATAGCTGAAAAGGTCAAGTGGAAAAAGTAATTACGGCTTCAAAATGTTCAGAATTGCAAAAAAATAGAAAACATGCCAATTAATGGCATTAAAATTAAATTTAAAATTGCCAGATGTTATTACTATTCATTCATGCTTTTCATGGGTGTGTGTGTGTTTTCAATGTGAATTAAAAATGAATTTTTAAAAAAAAATAAGCACGAGTTTTTGGAAGAAAAATTGTTTACAGCTAAATTCCCCATGCGGTTGACGGAACCGTGCTTCTGAACACGTCCAGACTACGTAGCCCAAGGGTGCTCAACCTTTAAAAGAGTGCGGGCCACATTTGGCCCGTAAGCCATGAAATGAGCATGTATGACGTAGTTGAAACTTGCTCGTTGGAGCAAATGTTTTCTTTCATTTCGACGGGGAGCAAGAAACCGCTATTGTTGTTGCTCGCAACATCCTGAAAAATTTCCGCAACAAGCCAGCAACAAATCTTGAGCTGTTGCGAAACATTCGTCTAGTCTGGACGTGGCTTAATGGTTAATGTTTGGAGGCTCTAATCCACCAATCAGAGAACATTATTAAACATCACCAAGAATATCAATGTGACGATTTTTCCTTTCACTCTTCTCAAACGCACGGGACCGACAAACATGGGCTCGACTATACCGTAGCCCTGGAATTACGTTATGGCACTTCAGAATGCTGGTGCCCTGGCATCATGTAGGGTGCCGTAAGATACTTAACATTCTAATGCAGTTTCCCAAACTTTTTGTTCCATCTCGCCCCCTTCAAAAATTTTTCCTTCTCATCGCCCCCCAACTCAAGCCTACCCGTAGGATCCTATACTAAATCCAAAGTGTGGCAGAAGTGGGAAAGCCCCCCCCCCCCCTCCAGGAGACGATATTGCCCACTTTGGGAAACAGTCATTCCCGAGTATGCCACGAATACGATTAATTCATGAATCCCTGCTCTGATAAGACTCAGAGAAGCTTTCTGACCTTGAAGCCTCTTTCACCGTAGATTCATCAGCCCTTGCACAAACCATACATTTCATTCACTTTCTACACAAACAACCATGGTCACGTGCAAAAATTACAAGAGGCTTTCGAGCACAAATAACCCGTATATAGACCCCATCAACAACGAAAAACATTCAGCCTTATACTCGTCCGGGCTGTATACAGCCAGGTTTGTTCCAGATCTGTTCTAGTTGTGGTTAGTATACTACTGCATGACCCTGCCTAAATCGCTGTATTACAAAACTGTCCCTCACGGGATAGTACACAAAAGAGAACATTTCCCTTATGAACGGAGGAAATGAGACAACTAAATAGAAACTTGTTTGTGGGGCGGGGGGGGGGGGAAGCCTATTTTATCTTTAAAACAGCGCCTGTTTTGTGTTCATTTTCTATTTGGACTTCCTTTTTTAATTAGTTTGCGAACGATACGAATTCAACGACGTCCCTTTCGCAGACCATTTCCGCGTAACTTACATATTTTGCCAACCGTGAAAAAATCATTTTCTTTCCCAAATGTTGTACCTCATATGAAGGAATGGCCATGCGAATGGATGGAGAGGAAACAAAAAAAAAATTAAATCGGTTACACAACTGACCAAAAAAAAAAAAATGTATACAGTATACTGTATCAGTGGAAAACAGAAATGGCGAACTCATAAAACCGGCGGACCATGCGCGCTTCTTCGTCCAATCCCCGCAGTCAAACGAAGCGGTTATTCGCATTATTTTTAGAGCAACAACCACAGGGCCGTGACCGAAAAAAAAAAATTGAAAGAAAAAAGTAAATCTTCCTCTTATTTCGAGACAACGACCTCATTTAAACGAGATTTATTTAAAATAGTGAAGGGGAATAGTAGTAGTAATAATAAAATTCGATTTCGTTTGACGTTTATTAAAAGCGAATACTGAGATTGACGTTTGTATTGGGAACAATCGGCCTTATTTTTTGCATCGTAATTGGGGGTGATGACCATAATCTCGTATTTCCCGGCCGTCCCGACTTTTCCGGTGTTTGTCCCGGTTTTTTCTCGTTTTTTAGTTTTCCTTAATTTTCATCAAAAACGTTGAAAAAACACGGGTAATTTTCATAACTCAGCAACTTCAGTTGTCGAGAAAGTTGACATTTTTATTTGCAGGGACGGGCTCGAGTATTTTGAGGCCCTCTAAAACGAGGATTCCCAATGAGGCTTTTTGGATCACATATCTCACTCTTTCTTTGAGACACATACATATTGTATCCAGGGT
Organism: Pholcus phalangioides; assembly: GCF_987345545.1. Classification (NCBI taxonomy): domain Eukaryota; kingdom Metazoa; phylum Arthropoda; class Arachnida; order Araneae; family Pholcidae; genus Pholcus; species Pholcus phalangioides. The sequence goes on along the minus strand of NW_028301603.1, from coordinate 43,882,754 downwards.
AACCAATATGGCGACTTCTGGCGCAACATGAGAGAAATAAAATCTAGATTAAAAAAAAGGAAAAAAAAATTTTTTTTTTTTTTTTGATGGGCGCTAGATATTTTAAAAATTTTCTTGAAGTTATCGATCTGCTTGTTTTTGCCTCAAAAAATGCTTAATCAAAGCTGTGGAATATTTCTAATGCACTTTACTGACCCATATTTAATTTTAAAACATCCTAAACTATATGGATTTATGCAGTTGGATACTAAAAGACAATACAGACATTTTCATTTTCAAGCTTGAGAAGATATAAATAAAAAGTTGCAATCAATGTTATTGCATGGATATCCCACTCAAAAGTCCGCCTGGCTAAAATTACTTTACATCTAATTTTCTGGTCTCCTTATATATGTATATATCTCTAAGCAAATTCAATATTTCGAAAACCGAGAATTCAATTTAATTTATAAAATTATTGATGTGGTGGGAAAAACCCTACTAAATTTCTGCATTTCTACAGTAAAATTACCAATTTTAACATTGATTTTTATTTTTTCACCTGGTGGGCGAAAGTTTTTAATTTCATAAATCTCTCTCCCGTGGTCTCAATAACATATCAAAAATTTGGCTATATTTGGATCAGTTTCAAGGAAAAACTACTCAGAGTACAGGAACTTCAATTATAATCACCCTGTATATGTGATAGGCCTCAGATTTTGGTGCAAAAACTTGATAATATACGGCAGAAAATCATTAAAATTTTGTAATGATACAATCAATAAATTTTTAGAAATCATGCTTCAAACCGGTAAAATGTCAAAAATAGTTATTTGTATAAGGCGTTCAAAGTTTTTGTTCTCACCGATAACTTGATGTGACAACCCAACACTGAAGTGGGTGTCACTTCAGTTCTAAGCACCATATAAGCAAAACAAGGCCTATTTTGGAATCAAGAAATGGGTCTTTCATTAAAAAATTAAATCAATGTTTTCTTCCAAAATCACATTTTTGAACAAAATCAGATACATTAAACAGTCAAGGAGAGAAAATTTGGAATTTCGCAAACAGACTTGATACAATAACAAAAAAGTATCATTTATTATCTAGAAGATCAAAAATATAATCAACTGAGAATCCATAGATACGTGTCATGCAATCGAAATAATTATCAGATACTCAACACCCAATATCAATCAATTAAAACAAAATAATCATTCAATAACATAAAGATATGTAAATTGACATGTAAGGATTCCACTAGTCGCAAACAAGCAATGCCACATTACTGCATAGATTCAATAACGTAATACTGATTATTACACTATAATGAAGTGGACAAATAAATTTGGAAAATTATGCAAAGATCACGTGGAAAGATAATTCAACAATTCAAAATAATTTTTCTTTAGTAACTTATATAATGAAGTTTTTGCGCCAGGGTGTCCTTCAACCTGTGCCAGTTTGCAGACTTATTCTTTTTTTTTTTTTAATAATTTTAATTTTTCAAACAAGTTATTAATTGACGAAGAAACAGAAATTTAATAGAAGTTAATGCACCCATTCATCTACCAGGAAACAATGATTCCGCTACATACTTATGTAAATATTATTTCTTGAATTTTTTTTTAAATTTTTAATAACGTGATCCTCACGTATTCCCAAGGGATCAGCATAATCTGTCCAGGGAATTTGTTAGTGTTTGTAGACATCCATGCCTGAACCAAAATTTTAATCCAGGCCTGCACAGTGAGAGGTTAGCTCCCTAACCACTCGACTGCCAGGCGGCAATTTCAGAAATATATCTATATTATTTTTTCTCATCTGGCTGCAACACCAGCCCCACAGGTGTAAAAAAAGTTGAAGAACACTGTTTTGCACAAATGTTGGAAGCTTACAACTGAAGATATGCCATTCAGCTTTCTCAACAATAAATACACATGAAAACAGAATTTGTTTTGTTTTTTTAATTTCATAATGCAAATGTGTTTGAACATGTTTCACTGTCAACAGTTTTTTTTAATCATGTCCAAAACACAAATGGTAAATGCAACAGACTTTATTTCTCGAGATAGAAAAACGATAAACAAAAAATGGCACCATTAAATAATGAGTTTTTGAACGTTTTACCGAATAAAGGTCTTTTGCCAGAATCTGTTGGACAGATGAAAGTCAAATTAAATGCCATTCATTCAATTTAAGGCTACAATAAAACTACGCTAATTCTAAAGATACATATCTGAGCTTGCAGTGAATGAATTGGACACCAGAACTCTGCCGCTGAACTTATTAGTTGCCGAGATCTCTTCCAGGCCAGCTTGGTGGCAGAGTCTGGAATAAATATCAACCTCTACAGTTATTAATACATGTTTCCTCAAACTAGACATCACAAAATACATATTCCAATAATAAACGCCTGATAAATATGAAATCCAAAAAAAAAATCAAAACACTCCAAAAATCAAACTAAGAAAATTCTATATATTCATAACAAATTCTTCCTTAATAAAAAAAAAGCAAGAAAATAACCACTACAAATTCATATGGCTTTGTTCGATGAGAAATCGGAATGAGAAAATAATGAAATTATGCTCATGGAGGGAATTTATTAACATACAAGTACGTGACCAACTGGAGGTTAATTGCCACTCTAAGAGTGGCTTTCAATGCCTTGATGATGGCACAAATTACATCAGCTTAATACAACATAGGAAACAATTTATTTAACATACCAATACTCGGTTTTATGAGAAAGCTCAAATCTAGATGAATAAATGTTTGTAGATCTCTCTGAAACAACTTTTAATGCCCGCTAAATAAGCCTATAATGATTAGTACCATATTTTCCTGCGTGTAATCCACTGTGGCACATAATCTGCATGCAAAACTTGAAGAACTAAAAAAAACCCATGTCTAATCCGCAGGATTTTAAAAAATAAAAACTTACCTGGTGTTTCAATAATCAATCTATTGATATGCTAATTAATAAAACTTATTTATGAAACAATAGCATTATTTACAAACAAAACATAATTTACAGTTCAATCAAAAACCTCAAAATTCAGACTCATCAAGCTGATAGCATCTTCTGCAAATTGTCCGCAATGGTAGATAATCCACATTTTTTAATGTTTAACCACTTTTTTTAACAGATAATCAACAGATTATACAGAGGAAAATACAGTAATTGGCATCTTCTTGACTTTAACCTAGTGTAGCTCAGGAAAATGCTCGATGCCTGCCCCCTTACCTTTTAAGATGTCTTGGCCCAAAGTAAGCAGCAAACTGTTAATTTTTTAGTTGTGATAAACATCAGACAATGCAAATATGCAGTCTCTTTAAGAGTCTTTATCATGTACTACTCATATTGCAAGAACTGTTGTTCAGCAATTAGTGTTGACTCTCAAGTAGGGTTACCAGACATCCTCTTTTTTGATGTCATTTCAAGCATCCTCTAACGTTTTGGAAAATTTACCCTTTCCTTTTTTTTTTTTTGCAGGTTTCTAGAATTTTTTTTTTTCCTCTGGGGAAAATTTTTTCCACATTGAAACATATTTCTTTTCATTGACGTGGAAATTCACTTTTTTTTTTTGTTTCCACAGGTACACATGCTTTGACCGATTGCCGTTGAAATTTCCTGAATAACAGAATCCAAGTTCTTTCCAAGCAGGGCAGATGCTATTCTAACCAAGCGCCCAGCTTGCTCCAGAATAATATGAAAAAGCCAGTCTGAAAAACAACCCTGAAAAAAACCCATGACATCTATTTAAGAATACCTTTGTTTACTCACCAACAACTAAAGCCTTATTCTGAAGTAGGGAGAGAGGGTAGTGCCATCTTAATGCATGTGACCACCAGCGCATGGCTCAAGAGTTTTAAGTGTAAAAAAAGCTCATGAAAATGAAATCTGGTCAAATTTTTGACAGTGAGTATGTAAATTGGGTAGCAGGTATTTTTGGATAGGTGGGGTGGCCTAGAAAAATCACTTTGCCCGGGAAGGGGGAGGGGTAGTCAGATGATGTTAAGACACCTTTGAGGGAGCGAAATGTTACTTCTTCCATTCAGAAATATAGAAACAGTATTCTATAAAGTTGTTTCTTATTAAAGATTTTTTTTTTGTCACTAGAGTGGCGCCATCTGTTGTAAAAGGTAGGAAAAATGATGTCACTGAGCGGGTGCAGGCATCCTCCTTTTTCAGTTTCCGAATCTGGTAACCCTACTCTCTCAAGGCATCACTGCATGGAAACTAGAATATCAGTATACAAACCTAAATAGACCCTTTTCAAAGAATAGAATGATGACACATGGAGGAATATTTAACATTGATTATAAAAAAATATTTTGCTTTTCATAAACAATGATAAATTCAGAATCAGATACAGAGTATTTCAAATAAAAGGCAAGACTCGACGCTCGAAGCACAATAACAATCATAACTCTGATTACAAATAAAAAGGGAAAAAAATATGATTCTCACAAAACAAAAAAATATCTCACAAAAATTTTCCACACTCGCTCTAATTTTATAACATAAATCATGAAATGGATGCTCATTTCCAGAATGAGTAAATGAAATAACCATCCTGTCAAGACTAATTAATGATATCTCTTGCTATTCTATTGGAAAATCAGCATCGTATCCATTACAAAAATATCAAATAAATCTTCTCTTACCGACCGTTTTTCTCTCTATAATTGATACAATTTGCTTAATCTATCTGTACAATATCTCTGTAAAAATTGATGAAGACAGTCTCTATCACATTCGACAACATCTTGAACCAAACTATAAATTACAGATAGAATATGAATGCATCCTTTTCGAAGTCATGGGATGAGAGGGGGTGAAAAACAACTGGCCACTATAGACGGAACAACTGCAAAAAAATTCAAATTTTTTTTAACAAACATGACACAATATTTAACAAGCCGACATGTAAAAAATATACTAAAAAAATCAAGCACCACAAAATTTTGCATAATATCTGGCCTTTAATTGGCCCATCGAGGCTCAATCACACTGGGCTAGTTCACTGGCTACTTGCTCTTACTAAAGTCATTTGGTACAAGGCTGGGTTTTGACATGACAAGAGTCAAAAACTAGTTTAAACCATCAAAACCTAAATGAATGCATTTGGATGATGTTTTGAACAGGATAGATATAACATAATAGGTAAGTTCCTCATCATGATAACATGATGAGAAACTTACTTTTTTTTCATATTAGTTTTATTTTAAACCCTAACTTATTACAATAATTAAGACAAAATAATTATAATTTGGAATTTTTTGACATACAAAGAGTCTAGAACAGCTACTATATAATTTTATGGTTTATTATATCAAAACTACTGATTATCTGTGTTCAATTTACTAAGCGAAATACAGGGCTCCCACTCGAAAAAGTAGGAAAACGCAGGACCAAAAAGTAAGATGGGGGAGGGTAACCCCCTTAGACAACATAATCATAGCATAATGGAAAAAATCTCTAAAAATTTTCAAATAATTTAAAAAAAAAATTAATTTTGAATTAACTTTTTTTCTTTCATAGCACTATTTCAGTTTCCTATAAGATTGACTCAAGCCAAAGCAAAATGATAAATGACTTGGTTACAAACCAATTTTTGGCCAAAACAGTGCACTAGCAACCACAGATAATTCTTTACTGTCTCTCCTCATATATATTACATTCTTTTTTGGAGTCTTCTAAAGTGCAGAGCTTGTCAACTCTCTTCGACAATGCACAGCAAATTTTGAAGACATACTTTTTTTTAAGAATGACGCTCCTTCGAGACCAATTTCAAAAGCACAGTGCAAAATGTGTAGATTACAAGATCCGATGTAAATAAGGCAAGATGAACCAGAGTGCAGGGTTGGTAAAAAACCGGTTTTTTTGAAAAAAACTAAAAAACCGGGTTTTTTTGGTTTAAACCAGGTTTTTTGGTTTAAACCGGTTTTTTTGTTTTAAATAGTATTAACATTAAAAACAAGAAAATTTCTGAAAAATCATTCAAACTTCTAATAATTAACTAAAATAAAATGTTTATTAATGTAATTAACACTATTCCCATGCTAATTAATCAATAAATATTTATTATATTTTAACAAAAACCACCTTTTCAAATTTAATTATTTTTTGCTTAACTCAATGGATTACTGTGTGTTTGAAAATTCTTTTAATGTTATTACTAATCATATAATATATATATAAAGGTTTTTCTCCAGTTACTTTCAGTATACTTAATTATGAAGCTATTTTGCAAAAAGTAATAAAAATTAGGTGAATATAATGTATTTAATGAAGCATAAATAATGCAGATTAATCAGCAATGATTTACGATATACAGGGTGATTATAACTAAGGTTCTGATTTCAAAACACTGTAAAAAAAGAACAATTGTCAGAATGACTTGAAAATTGACATGAATATTCCTGAAAAAATTTAATTTTATTTGATAAAGGGGAAAAAATACTTAAAAATTTAAAATTAATGACATCATCCAACATGTGGGAAATTTGCTCGCAGAATGGAAACGATAGGCAGTCATAGCAGAATGATACCTTAATTATAGCATTTCACGATTTCATAATTCATGGAAACATCACAAAAAACGAAGTAATTGATCAAATAACTACAACTTACTTAAGAAATGTTAAATCTGTTGTCCACCGCGTGTTCTGGCTATGAGGTTGAAAGCACAAAAATTCTTGTTCAACAACAGAATCGAAGTATGCCATGGTCATAATGTGGATGTGCTTGCAATTCAGCTTTATTAAACCAAACGTGCCCCCCCCCCCCGTTAATATTCCTGAGGAACTTCTAACATATAGGGAATATGCTGGAGATTGCAATTCACCAAAGTTTGCAATCTGACCACTGTTTATAACATTTTGAGGTACCCCCACAGCCAAAAGTTGCAAGGGTTAAGGTGCATCCTGTCAAAATGGGTCTTCAGCAGCCGCTTTGCTGGTATTGCAATGTGCATCTTGATAGAAGTTCTATCCACACACTGATGCTGTGGAAGTGCCGAAATGATGTGGTTGCACAAAATAGATTATACTTCTGGCCAAGTACAGCATCATCTACTTGCACATTTTGCACTTTTTTCTTTTGCGAAAGAAACTTCCATTGCTTCAGGAGTATCCATGCAAATTTTCAAGTCATTCTGATCCGTACTTATTGTATAGTTTTGGAGAATCAAAACTTAAATTATAATCACCCTGTATATAGCTGATTATTTTTCATAAATCTGTTACTACTATAGGGTAGAACCTTGATTAACTGGGCTTAACAGTGTGTGTGTGGAAGTATAAAAAAAAACAACTATTGAATATTAAGACTGGGAGATATACAGTAGGAGATGTGCTACTCCTTATGGGAAAGAAAATGAAAATGTAAGTGAGGTAGTGTAACTACTAGTACACTAGTCTTTGTCCTTTAAGGGCAGCTGGTGTCTTTATTGGATTATAGGACCACCTGCCCCTAGCATGATGGTGTCACTACTGTAGCTGCTTCTTTGTGAAGGGAAAAAGAAACCCTGTGAGATGACACACACCACTACATTTAGATGTGTGATGCAATCCTTATTCATGAATTTGCTAAAGATAGAGCATCAGAATGTAGCCAAAGGTTGGAAAATGTTGTAAGAATGAGAAATTTTGGCTTTTATATATAACTTTAAATAACTAAGATACTTCATATGAAAAATATATATATATATTCTGGCCACTTTTTGAAAAAAACCACTTATAAAATCTTATGTCATTTAAAGATATACCATCAGAATGTACAACAAGGATATAAAATGTGGTAAAAATGAAACATTTTGGCTAATAATGAACCAATATGATATTTTTCAAGGAAAAAAATTATATTTAGGCAACTTTTATTTGATTTTTTGAAAAAAACCACTTGGTTAAAACCAACGTGGTTTAAACCAAACAACCCTGCCAGATAGTTTTACTGCGTTGTTCATCATTTTTTAAATTTTACTGTTTTGTTCACATTTTACTGTTCAATGCCAGTGTAATCATTTTTGACAAATGAATCACTTCTACACTGCTCAAAACAATTAGGGGAGCAAGCAAAAAAGTGAAGAAAACTGTGCGAGACAGCCACGTATTGGCATACAATGGATAGTACACGCGTATCAATGCGCAATACAGAAAAAAGACGTAAAAAAATTTGGAATTAAGCTTTAATTCTTTGAAAATATGGAAAAAACATGAAAAGATGATTTAGGGCAACAATTTGGTTACATGTAAACGATAAAAAAAAGTACTTTTTTGACATGATGCATGAGTTTTAATAGGGCGTGTGGTCTCCTCGAACAGCTAAGACTGCTGCACACCTGTTTGCCATGGATGCGATGAGGTTATCGATCAGACTTTGGGGAATACTGTTCCACTCTTCAAGAAGTGCAATCTGCAAGTCTCGAACAGTAACAGGCGGCCTTGGTCGCACAGCAATGCGTCATCCGAGCATGTCCCAAACATGTTCGATTGGATTCAGGTCAGGAGAGCACGCTGGCCATTCCATACGCTGTATTGTTTCAGCTTCAAGCATGTTCTCCACCAGACGAGCTCTATGCGGTCGGGTATTATCATCCTGGAAAACAAAGGAATCTCCAATGACTCCATTAAGTAATGTAAGGGATGACATGAAGTCGCAGTATCTCGTCTGCATACCTTCGGGCCGTCAAAGTCCCATTCCGAATGATATGCAGGTCCGTACGTCCGCCTATGCTGATTCGACCCCATACCATCGAACCAGCTCGTCTGTATTGTGACCTTTCACGAACGAATGCAGGGTTATTTCGAGTGCCCCTGTCCCTCCATACCAGAACACGTCGGGTGTCACACTCCAGACTGAATCGAGACTCGTCTGTAAACAGCACTTGGCTCCAATCATGTTGCTCCCAATCTCGATGTTCAGCAGCCCATCTTCTTCGGGCCGCATGGTGGCATGGGGTCAACGGAATGCAGACCATTGGCCTACGTGCATAGAGCCCTCCCTCATGAAGCCGATTACGTACTGTTTGGCTGGACACCCTTCGTCCTGTTACCAAGAGCAACCGTCTTTGAAGCTGCGTAGCATTCTCTGTTCTGTTTCGACGGACTGTTAACCGTATATACCGGTCATCAATTGCTGTAGTGGCGCATGGCCGACCTTGCCCTGGTCGACGTCTAACATTTCCTGTTTCTTGGAATGGATTCCACAGCCTTGCAACACCACTTCTGGTAACTCCAACAGCGTCGGCGACACTACGTTGTGTTTGCCCGGATTCCAGTCTGCCTATAACACGCCACGCCATGGATTCCGGTAAATCACGTTGTTGAGACATCCTCAAGTCACCTTGTCTCAAAAAAAAAATACTGCGCAATCGAATTTCACAGTTACGGCAGTAAAACAGCCGTTTCTGCAACATCCCGATTTCTGCCCTTATCTCCTTTTTGTGGTTTTTGACGTCATGAACTTTGATTTGCATATGAAGTTTTCTTCTTCTGTTTCCTGCTAGGCTTTAAATTATGGATGATTCATTTTATGTTACTTATCGGTATACATCTTTGCGTAATTTTGTTAAAACCATGTGCTCCCCTAATTGTTTTGAGCAGTATATTTCTAGCTCTTTGCTGAGCACATTGCAAATATCGTTTATGCCTCTTCATGCCTTAAAAATACAGAAGACAACTGAATGCTATTGGGTAGCAGCAAAATCACCAAACCTAGAATAGGCCTATGTATCCAACTGCTTTGAAATGCAAACTGTTGTTTCACCTATTTTCACTATAATTTTGAATGATGAATGTTAGTTACTGACCAAGACCATGAAGTAATAAATACAAAATTATTTTTCCATCCAGACAGAAGTTTTTAATGACTAACCTACTTGTTGAACCCTCAAACTAAGCAAATGAAAAATTAATCAACCAAATGGTCCACATACGCCCCCCCCCCCCCAAAATAACCTTAAAAATTATACAATTTCTGCTTTAGCAAAATCATTAATTGCATTCTCCAACATTTGTAATATTTGACAATATATCAATGATTTCCTGCTCAACAATTAAAATCAATTACGCAAATTTTGTTGATAGGATTTGGTAAAAAAGTAGGAAAATTAGGACAAAAACTAGAAAGTAGGACAATTTACCAAAAAGTAGGAAAAGTAGGACGAGTGGGAGCCCTGGAAATACAACTGCTTATTCAAAATATGTGTGACAGGAGATCTCAAGGTTACATTTTTGACCTCACAAACTAACTCGGTAATAAAAAAGTCAAAAACTTATTGTCAACATTGTCAAAGTTTTTCATATTTTGAATTATAATATTACACCGAGCATAAAATATCTTTATTATGATATTTTCTGATCTGCCTAAAATTTTATTCCATATTAGAAATTCTCCTGCAGCATCTGTTAATGCACTAATTAAACTCACTTATTCTAACTTAAAAATTTCTTAGCTTCCTTTTTTTCTTAAATTTTCTTCTTTTGGTTGTATAAATCTAGAAGAGCATTTTCAATCAGAGAAAAGTTGGCAGGATTTCATATCCAAAGCATTGTTTTGTACGTTTAGATACAGCTTCAATTGAAAAACCATAGCATTGTAAATGCTAGTAAATATACAACATATTGTAGTGAAACTTAGTCATTCTTACTTTTGCGCTAAAAATAAGGTGTAGGAGTTTCTTAAGCATCATATATGAGCCATCACTGCTAAATTAAAGGACTTTACAGCATCCTACAATTCACTACTTTGATTGCCAGATTTATTCTAGCGTTATGCACCAAATAAGGGTATAGTTTTAAGTATAAGTAATTATCTAGATCAGTAATTCCCAAAGTGGGTGTTAATGCCCCCGGGGAGATGGAATTTTCCAGGGGGACAGTAGAAGCTACAGGTTTAACATAGGATCCTATGGGTTAGATTGCATTGGGGGATGATGGGAGAAAAGAATTTCTGAAGAAGGGGCCGATGGAACAAAAAAAGGTTGGGAAACTATGATCTAGATCAGTTTTCCAAACTGTTCCATTGCCCCCTTCATCAGAAATTTCTTTCTCTCACTGCCCCCCAACTCAAGTGTGAACCCATAGGATCCTATGTTAAGTACATAGCTTCAATCGTCCCCTCGATCATTCCATCTCCACAGGAGGCGATATTGCCCATTTTGGGAAACACTGATCTAGATGATTTAATAATAATAGAAATCAACATTACATATGTAGTGTAAAAGAACTTTCTAAATACCTATTGTTATGAACAACTTGTCACAACCGGGATCTAAATGAGTATCATGAAGCAATCCATCGTAATAAGAGTCAAGATTATGAACTCAAAATAATTTACTTTTAATGTAATAAAATTTACTAAAATTTACAGATTGAGATTTAACAAAATGAAATTTATCACCAAACATCATGTTGAACTATGATCTGTAAATTCACACATCCAATCTATGGAAAGTACTGTCTGGTCCTTGCTCCAGACGTCCTATCTGAGCACTCTGAAACAAGTCAAAACTCTTCCTTTACATCCATACATAAAAAAGTGCCACTCGTAGATTCAGGAACGTATCAACATTAGAACTAATCCATAGTTTGGAAGCACTGACTCCACAAGCGGAGTCGGAATTCGTCTAGAAGATCAACTGAGATGGCATAATCAGGAAAAAGAAAGCAAATTGACTATCTCATCATTATGTTATATAGTAGCAGCTATAGAAGAGGCGACCAATCAGCACCAATCTAGTCAGATTCACATATCTTGCAAATTGCTTTTCTTCATTTTGGAAGGATGATGTGGCAACAGTAATGGCAATGCCATGTTGATTTAGTGTAAGCAATCAGATGGGCATTTCCAGAAGACGATAAAACATTTTCATACCAATGGGAATTTACCTTGATCGAAACAGTGTTATATGTGTTCACTGGTTATGTATGTAAGGCTAAAGCAGTTCTACCTTAACAATATGGGCAGACAAAAAAAAGAATGTTTAATAGAAATCGATGGTCAAAGCTGAAGATGGCGTATATTGTATTATTTCGATACCAATGCAGGTTTTCTCATACCAAGCACAATTAAGTGTGAATTTGCTTAGACAGTACAAGAAAATGTGTGGACATATCAAAAGAAACATTCTATTGTGGAAATTTTTATCCTTGACCATGAATTTTATGCATCACGACACTGAATTGATAAGTCTCCAGCATAGATCTGGATTCGACCTCAACCATGAATTCCATTGTCGCTGTTGTCAAACGATAATACAAGATATCAGCATGATAAAACTTGCCTACTCTTATGTCGCCCAGTTTTCTGTCTGGGCACCTCATACATGATTCTTAAGTTGAAATTCAAAGCCTTCTCATTCGAATCTCATTAAAAGCGCATAAAAGGAAGGCAAACACTCACAAACTATGGCTGAAGTTCTTTTTCATCAGGGAACTCCAAAATGTCACCGCTGTTGAAGTTCCACAGCTTTGGCTAAAAGGCAATGGATATCTACCGCTGGAAAATTCTGAAACAAATAAAAGAGTGAAAGGTAAGACTTAATTGGATGGGTTGAAGTTACAGTAGTGTAAGTCAATAATCCTCATTTTGAGAAAAAGATTTAATACAATTGTTGTCATAGGTTCCCATGTTAAAATTTTTTGATTTCACAATTTAGAGGCAAACTATTAAAGCTGTGACTTAGTTCACATTTTTTCTTTCAAAAGTTTAATATTTTTTTTCTTGCAAAAGTTCTAGATTGCATTTCTGGACTTGGTGAAAATTGTTGAAAATGTGACACACCACTGTAACTTTAACCCATCTAATTACAAAGGGAGGTCACAAAATTTTTATTACTTGAACTGAGCTACGTTTATTTTCATCAGGTTTTTGAACACTTGTAATTGAGTAACAAAGAATCAACTACAGTGGATCGAGCTTGTAATATGCCCACTTAGAACGTTTTCCTGCTTAGCACAACTCATTTTCTTGTGTAGTCCCACATCTCTTACTAACACATAACAAGATTTCTTGTTTAAAGCTTTTTTCTGCTTACAACATTTTTCCATGATATATTTTTTTTATGAAAAACATAAGCGGAATCCACTATAATTTGATTTCACATAGATATTGATTGAAATAAAAGTTATCGCTAACCTGTAGGAGCTTTACATTTGCACAAAAATCTCCAGTCAATAATTTATCAGACAACCACCTGGAAAAAAAACCAATTAGAAACTTTAAAAGAAAATTTAATAATGTTCAACATACATATATTTTAGACACACAAACATTGTATACAAAAAAAAGTCTGAAAATTCCAACAAAAGATCATATTATTGGTTACCAGTGAAATCGCTGAAAGAATAAAAATCCAAATAACACTGTTCAGCATGTTATTTTGAAATTCGAATGAATACGAGACAAACTTGTATTGGTGGAAAATATAAACACAAATCTATAACTATTCTATAGCTATATCTATTCATATTGCACCAGAATTGCGACTGACAAAGACAAGGGACAGACAGCCAAAGGAAGTGTACTGATTGGCCTCCTCCCTCTCTGGAAAGAGAGTAAAAAATCAAGACAGTATACCCAAATGGTTGTAGAAATCATTTGGCAAATAATATTCTAATTATCCTCAAATTCACAGTAAAAAAAATCAAGTCTGCCATATTTATCCCAACAAAGGGCAAAAAACATCCTATGAGAAAATAAAATATTTAAAATATCCTAATTAGAATTGTAAAATTTTTAACATCATAAGTTTGCAAATCATAAATTGGTTTAGAAATGCTCACACTTTCTTGGGGTATTGTGAAAGGACCTTAGCAATATTTAGCGATAATTCCAATAACTTGGAAATGTATAAAATCAGTATGAATAAATTAAAATTACAACATCGTTGAATCAGTTGCCATAACTGCAAACTCAGGAAAGTCAAGAACCAGATGTGGCCCATTCTCTGGCCTGCAAGGGATATAAGCCATTTACTCTGTTGAGTTGGGCCATGCTGGGGAGTGTCAAAGGTGTCTGACAGAGGAGACTCTCAAGGGCACCCCACTCTAGCACCCTCCAACCCTCATGCTTATTATTTCTTGCCCCAGACATGTCATTTGGGGGTCGGTGGCTGGCAGAAAAAGTAGAAACATCTTAACAACTTCCCCTCCCCCAGCTCAAGCCAGGTTCACCAGGTTTGGTGCTCTTGCAACCCTCCCCGATGACTGGGACAAAACTCTGGAAAGTGAGAATTAAGGAGATTTTTACAGAATTATAAAAATTTTATGCGAAAACCTGCACAGAGATACAGTCGGTGCTCGTTATAATGACCCCACCTTACAGCGACCATTCCATTATAGCAACTAATAGGATAAATCTCAGTTTTCATACGATAACTTTCTTATACGTTTTTAATTTCAATTACTAGGGCTCGGATTTCTATGTCTTTGCATTTTTTTTTTTGGCATACTTTGCTATTTTTACAATTTTAAAGCATATTTTGCATATTTCATAATTTTCGATAAAAGGTAAATTTTTTTCCTCACTAGTGTGGACTAGTGTCGTTAAAAAACGACACTTGGGTGTGACTGTAAATAGATTGATCATCTGAATCGGTGTCTGTGATTCTGTTATGGTAACTCCTGGGAAAATTTGGTAAATGGGAGAATTTTTTAGTATTTGTGGGAAATTTTCAGAGTTTTTATCAAATAAAAATATTTATTTATTCATCCCTTTAAGACCGAGCTATATCGATCGTGCAGGTGAAATACTTAACAAACATTAATGTTTTCAAAAATTTTCAGGTCTTAAAAGGGGTCTGGTTCAGGTCTTCTTATTCTCTTTTAATTTTGTGTGATGCTTTTCTAAAGCTAAATACATACTTGGCTAGATAGTAGCACATTAATCACATTAATTCTGAATTCGTAGAGAAAAACTTACTCAAAAGGGAAATTTTGACTGGATGAGATTAGTTAGTGAAACAAAGAATTTTTGTTCGTATAATAAGTAATGGTTTAAAATAATTTAGACTTCATTCAACATTTCTCATATTGTTTTTCTAAAACAAATGTATTTGAGATAGGAATGAAAAATTTTTTAGAACATTTTTCATTTTATATATATTTATCGTTTATGAGTTTACCGCATATATTTACCGTTTTTTAAGAGCATAAATGCATTTTTTTATCCAGCATGTTTTAGAAGTTATAATTTTAGAGCATAAAAATCCTAGCCCAAGTAATGACTATGTGATATACCACTGGTTTTTGACAGAACATTTGGGGTCGTTACACCGAGCATCGACTATGTGAGGGATTTTCAATGAATAAAGGTAAAATAGTAAATACTTTTTCCCCACTATCATCTTGTGAAGTAACAGAAAATTCTGATGATCTAAAGCTATATCCAAGAAAATACTGAAAAACACAAAATTACTGCTAAAATAGGGCTAAAAGATGAGCTTAATCAACTGCTGGTAATTGGTAAAAAAAATTCAGATAATTTGTTGCTGATCACTAAACAAACAAAAATCATGCCAGCCATCCCTAATTATCCTCCAGGAGTAGGTGAAGGTATCCATGATTATCACTATACATCATCATGTCCAAAAACGGAATGTATGATCATCCAGCATACAAGTCACCTCGCCCATCTGACGCAGCTTTTTGGAGAGTTTCATCTTTTCATCACTAAACTGAAACATTTTGTTGGAATTTCATGCAATTTTGGGGAGAAAGAAATTAAAGCCAATGTATTTTGGGATAATCCCGTGAAAATAAATTTGTTGCCCCCTCCCAAAAATCAGGAAAAAGTAAGGACATTTTGCAGTTATGGTAAAAATCCAGGAGATATATACAAATTTCTATGGAGTACTGGAGATGTAGAAACTCACACCTTTCAAGAAACTTGTGAAACTTGGCAGCTATATCATAAATATATTTGAAGCAAAAAAAAGCAATGGAAAAGGTGCGCTGCAGCAAGAAGTCATGGAAAAATTCATACACGTTTCACCCATACAAATTTATTAAGGATGATGTAAAACACTTACAAGAGCATAGCGCAACAGACACATATCAGGAATGAAAACCTCTTCTTGTCAGCCAACAGCGAATCCCAAACCCTTATGACATCTGGAAATATTTCAAGAATGATTTTCCCCCTTACAATAAACAAAAAGTACAATGAACGAGATATGTCGGCAGGTGAAATTGTGTGCGAAAATATGGTTATCTGGAGTTATTACCTGGCAGTGGAAATTCTTGAGATAAAAGCAATGTTATCCACCTAAAACTATAGTACTGAGGCTTCAGGTCCTGCTTCTGAAGATGCTGCCACAAAGAGAAATGTTGCGAGTAGAGGAGAGCAAGAACCTTATTCATCATCGCTCCAATGCCAGTCGCTGAATCATCTAGAGTCTTGATGAAGAAGTCTCTAATTTCTGACATCAGGTTCGTGAAGCAGAAAAAGGAGTCAGCTTCAGCATATTCTGTAGAGTATTCAAAAAACAGCATAAATAAATAAGTTGCCAAAAATGTCAGGTAAAAAATATCCACAGCAAAACCTCACTATAACGATAGATTTCTGTACGTAATTTTTTGAATCTTGTTCAAGAAACAATACTTATAATCTAATGTTAAACTTCTCTCCATTCAATGATATCCTTCACTAAGATAAATCCGTCCATAACAATATTTTTGAAGAGATTTTAAAACTGCTATAACAAAACAAAGTGAAACCTGTATGAAATGAAACGTCAATAGACTGAAATAATATTCTGTTTTAGACAGATTTCCGTTTTATAAAGATGCAAGTAAAAGCACTAATCATTGAAAAGACTATATTTTGATTCTGTTTAAGACTGGTTTTCGCTTCATACAGGTTTCAGCTTGTATATATTTTTTGTATCTTGTAAACTTTAACATCTTGATAGTTTCTGTTAGAGACAATGGTATATTCAGCACCACCCGACTTCCAAAAGTGTTAATCAATTTGCTGTTGTAGCTGCCTTCTGTGCATGACACAAAAATGTGATGCTATTAACTTCTCCACAGGATGATGCCTTGACATAGGCGTAAACTTCTATATGGCCCATGGGCCCGAGCCCCCCCAACATTTTTGAAGACGCGGCTCAGCCCCCCCAAAAATTCGTATGAATATGGCTTATTCATTTTCCAATGATGAAAAATTTTTTTTAACCAAAAGTTGTCCTAATTATGAATTAGTTAATTGAAACAATCTGCTCAAAATTTTAGTTCTTTTAAAAAATCTGGATGGTCTTTGGCTTTCTTGTTCCATGACAATACGTTTATCTCATTTCTTCCCTGCCGTTCAATTCCCAATTGCACCCTCCATCGGTTCCAATCCTTACTGCCAGAAGGCACGGCTGAGAGGAAGATTCTTTGAGGTGTTGAGGGGGCTCTTTCTTCTTTGCCTGTGGCAAAAACTGAGTGTCTCTTCTTTTGTTCACTGCGACCGGAGGACGGCCATGGCGCCGACATGAAAATAAGCCCAAAGATGCATGGAGGGGGGAGGTTGAAAATTGGGAAGCAATGATATTGAAACCGAAATAAATTACACTTTATAAAGAATAGGTGCCAGAACCTAGAGGCTGAGGCCATTTGAGCCCCCCGCCGCAATAAATTTTGTAAGGGGACTGAGCCTCCCCAGTAATTACTGAAAAAAACCATTGTGCAATGCATTCTCCCTCTCCTTCGTACACGCTTGAGTCCCGTATATGTGGGAGGACCAATAACTTTTAGCCCCCCCCCCCCAATGTTTTTTTGAAAAATATTGGGGAAAAAAGCACATTCTAAATGCCCATTCATAACAGATCTTGAGGACCGATGCCGAAACATTTTTCAAGTCCCTTTACAACAAAATTTGGGTGGGGGTAGAACATAGAATCAAATAAACAAGTGAATATAATATTGATATAATATTGATTTTAAAAAGGAAATGAAAAATAAATGATAATTTTTCAAAGGTCCAAGTCCAACCCCTCGACCGGGATTTATTGGCCCATTCGTTAAGTCACCACTACATTTTAACAATTAATACAAAATATTATCTTTATAACTATGGGATTCCTGAACTATTTACGTTCGCAGCACTCATGGAAATTTTAAATGTTGCCCAACACCTCAGCCAACGTCTTCCTAAAGAGTGTAGTCAACACCATAACCCTTGTTTTGTGGAACAGATTTGCACCCTCCACTAATATAATTTTACTGGCTCTTCGTTTTCGTAAGAATGCTCATTTAGGAAAGAAAATTAGAATTTTTTTTTGAATTTTTGAGTAGGAAAACTGAACATCCTAATCTAAATTGTGCATGTGTATCAATAAAAATTGTACAAACTGTATAATTTTTATTGATGAGGTGACTGAAAAGGCAGTGACAGCAACGCCAATGCGGTATGTGATATCCCTGTCCCCCCAACGTTTTCTCCCCATCTGGTTGGGAATTTCGAAGATGAGAAACGAAACTAAAACTAATTCAATAAAAAGTTATCAATTAGGTCATTGCAAAGATGGCCTACTACACATTATCGGTGAGGGGGGGGGAGGGAGATAGCCTACAAGTTTGCTACAAGACTCATTCATTCATAATAAAAATATCGCTCACAAATTGAAAAGAATTTCTTCAATTTAAGAAGTAAAAATTAATCTTCAATTACCTAAGGAAGCAGGTTGGCCACCCCTTTATAAATAGTGAAATGCATGCACAATATCGGTATGTAAGTGCCGCAAAATGTATGTATTTAAAATTCAATAAATCATAAATAGTCAGTCCTCGGTATAACGTCACTCGGGGACCAAATAAAAATGACCGGAAGCTGCGATAACTTGATAACGAGTAATCCCATTTCACTAATTTTGTTGGCAAGGACTATAAAAGAGATGTTATAGGCATCCCCTATCCTGCATCAGGGCCTCAGGCTGGGGCCTTTGGTGGATATAGTGAATTTTTCGTGTGGAAAACAAAAAATGATAGGGGGGGGGGAATCGTCCCCCCGCACTAGAGCCCTGTTAGTCCAATACCTTCTAAAGCATCTTGCTCTAGAAGGTGTTGGTTAGTCCCACCGTTGAGCGGGGGGGGGCATGTTTATAGTGCAATGTATGTCTGATGATAATAGTTATGACTTTACAACGAGATCTTTGGTCGAGAGATCTTTTCAAGCCTCTCTCTCGGTCATCCGTTTATAAGATTTCAAATTGAAAATTAATTCAACAAAGAAAAAATTATAGGTTTTCTTTCCATGTTTAGCGAGAAAATTCTTTTTCTATGAACACAGGACCTGCCTTTTCAGGGCCCCCAGGGCACACTTTTTCTGGGGGCCCTTGGAAAGGATTATTATTATGCAAAATAAATGTACATTATTTTGTGGCGCCCAATTAGACATGTGGCCCTGGTGCAATGCCCCGGTTGCCCCAGCCTAGTTAGGGGGCCTGTATGACCATATAGTAGTTATTCCAGACAACCAGCTTTCGTGGGTAGATAGGACAAGGCAAATCGCTTTGGGACAAGATCAAAGAAAAGCGTTGGGTCGCAATCAGGATTAACCATTGAGGACAACAAAGCACGTACTTCTGACATGGGCATCAGAAAAGAGCAATCACTAATTTATTTTTTCTTAGCTGACGATTGTTTACTGTCTCTGTAGATCGGCTGGCGACAGAAGTAGAAAATGCCATCAGTGAATCCTCTTGAATGCACTTCTGTACTATGCCTGTGACAGATACCCATTATGAGTTTAAAGAAAAAAAAAGGAGAAAACTGTTCAACAGTTCACTTGTTAACTTGGGAACTGGTTGACGGGTCTATATCGCTTCCTGTACGATCTCCTTCCTCATTGTTTGTACACCCCTCTGGAGGTAGCAATGTATTATATGATAGCAATAATGAGATGGATGTTGTAGTTTTCCTGTCAGTGGTGCTTTGACTATTTTTGTTCCACTGTAGAAATTTAGTAGCCTTTCTAGAATACAACTGCCCTGAAGCGAGGCGGAGCATACACAAACACACACATATATATAGGCGAATTCCGAACAAAGACGCACACGAATGGGCAGCCAGATGTATTGGAAATTTTTCCCTGAGGAAGCGTGAGAAATTTCCCGAAATTTTCAGTCATGGATACCACCATCTCACTGAATCATGTGTTTATAGGTGTTTAAGTAACACACATCTATGTGTCCCTCCTTCAGGAACCTAGCACAGTGTTACATTTTTATGTTGTCCAGATGTACTAACCATGAGAAAAAAACGAAGAATAAAAGACATCCGAAATGTTCACAAAAGATGAATTCGGCTGGTCAAATCACCATTTGACCAGCAGAATTATAGTAGTTACAAAAGGTAATTGCCGACAAATGGTTGCGCACGAAGACGTGAGAAATTTTTCTGTACAGAGTTGACGATACTGAAAACAGGATTGTCATATTAACTATAGCATATAAGAAGAGGAAGAAACATCCAGTTGTTTTTGAATACAAGTGTCATCGTTGAGTGTTCATGTTACAAATTTTCAAGTCAACACTGATCGATCGTTGCATCCTTACTCATCCTTCATGATGAAGGAATCATCATCAAAGCCCAATTTGCAGCAGAGCAACAATAATCTTGGTAAGTACAACCTCATTAGCAGTTTCTCTAATTTTTTGGGAATTTTGCGATTGCATAAAATGTTTATACAGATATTCTTGAGGCCAAAAGCTTTTACGACAAACATTGTTTGGAACAAGATTGCTAAAGAAATTGAAAGTACAGTAGAACCTCGATTATCCGAGAGTGGATTATCCGGAGTTCAGAAATTACAAAACTACGAAAGGTAAAAGAAAACCGACCATGAAATTATTGATCAGACAACACAAGAGATTTTGGTAATAATATTCGGTGATAGTGATTAGAAGAATAGGAACGGAGATTGTTATTGAAGTTATGATCAGTTAGATCAGAGTATCCTATAATGGGCAATATCGCCCCTTGGGGGCATGGAAAGGTCCGGGGGGGGGGGATGAGAAAAAAACAAATTCTGAAGAGGAGGACGATGAAACAAAAAGTTTGGAAAACTGCGAGTTGGATTATTCAAATTTGTTTTGCTTAAACAGTGGTCTCTAATAACAAGGAACAAAATAAGTCAAAAATAATTTTGGACCTTTGACTTGAAGTGCCCCTAGAAAAAAGTGGACAATTATAACCCTGCATAAATAGGGTCAAAGATGTTTAGTTTATTAGCGAATAGAGTAAATACTGTGCTGTTTAAATTAAATGGGCCACTTCATGCAGAAATTAGGACCGGTTCAGAAACTATATAATTGTATAACTAGGTTCTTGTGTGTATTTTTTGTGTAAATTTAAATGTGAGTATTTGACATGAACAACATGAGGATACAATAAATATTTATTTTAAATCAACGAAATGTATAAATATGCGTTTCATTCGAACTGTTTGCTATTGCTGCTATGTTTGGTTATTCCTGGTGATTTAAACTGTGGTTTTCGATAGGCCGTAGTCAGCATTACATGATTGAAAATTTTTATATCGTTAGATTATTAAGTTATTTTTGTTAAAATTAATTTTTAGGATAAAATATGAATGGCATATCTATCACGTGGGTGTTTATGGTCAAAACTGATACCAATTGATTTATTGAAAATGATTGTAAATAAGATAATGCTTGACCAAAAATAATTACCGGTCCTGCAGGTCCTTCAACGTTGAAATTTTTTACATACATCAGCAGTATATGAGCAAAAAACACTATACATTGAATATAAGTGTTATACAAATACTAAAATTTCGGTTAATAAGCACTCGCTCAGACGTATGTTATATGTAAACAAAGATTTTCCCCCTTCTGATTTATGAATTTAAAAAAAAGTATTTATACTTTTTACTGATATCAATATGACTTCAGTATTAGTATAATACTGAAGTGTTTGTTAACAAAAATAAGCGAGCTGCTATGCCAATGAATTTTTAAACGTTTGCTATCTGCGGCACCTTAATATTAATAGCAACTGATCACCTATGTTGGCCAAATAAAATCGAAACCAATGTTTTTATACCCTCTATAGTTCTCCATAAAACGTATTGAAAATTGTTTTTTTTCCAGAAACCGATGTAAATTGGCGCTGTTAGCATATTTTTAACTGAAACAATACATCACAGCAATTTAATTAATTATACTGGATTTAACTAGCTAAAATAATTAATTAAGGGTAAAATATAGTCTGCCTTAATTTTAATGTTATCTATAAACAGATAGAATTTTGCTCAGCAAAGTTGAATAGTTTCGTCCTTGAATTTTATTTCCATTTCCCTCAATTTGGTGCTATAATATAAATCTCTGAGCACGTAAAATTGGGACAGCTCTCAAATATGACACCAATAAGGAATCAGCTTTTTCTAGATAGATAAAAATTATTGTACTTATATAGCTGTACCTTGTACTGAAATGACATTAAAGGATGTACTTTCTGAAATACCAAAAAACCTGTTTGTGTTTTTTGACCATTTACCATGTCTATTCAAAAATCAACGGGACTATATAGGGTTAATGCGCAAAAAAGTTGCTCTTCCTTCACATTTTTTTAATTGATGCAATAAAATTATTGCATCATTGATTTCATAATGAGATTATCACCATATCAGATATTATCTACACCAAACTTTTGTCATTAATTACGCAATAATAATTTTCTCATTATTAATACGTGAAAGAGCTCAGTATGGTGTTGCATTTTTCCTCTCTTTAAACACTGTACTCACTCAGACATTTTAATATTTTTGTTTTGTTTGTTTATATTGAATTTTTTGCAAATCAAATACGGTGCTCCTGTATTATATTGAAATGCACATTATTGAACACAAATGAAACGAAATTAAGTATTTCTGCTCGAAGAAATGCCGACCAACAAAAAACCAAAATATCAAATCGTAATATTTTCAGTGATTTTGTCCTCTTTCCCCCCCCCCACCTCTAAAGAGAAAAGGAAATGAACATGAAGTAAAATCATTTGTCAAACATTTTATAGGATAGCGGCTCTGGCTGCATAAGCCTATATGACCATGCTTTTTGAATTTTTCATCGAGTATAAATTTCAATACTGTTTTAAAACATTGAATGATTCCTGTTTTGATGTCATTTGAATATAGCCGATCTTGACAAATCAAAAACTATGTAGGAAACAGCCATATTCCTGAAGAGCCAAGCATGGTTTTTGCTGAAGAAAAACGGTCCAAAATGATGTTTTTTAGATTTTTTCAGGACTTACGGAGACCCCCCCCCCTCCCATGTTGAAAGCCACACTGTTTTCGTCATCCTATGATTCCACTCTAGCAAATCACATGCATGCAGAGAATGTTTGGTGCCGATACCGATTTTCTAGTCGCCATGGTGACCCGGAGCCCCAAATTTGTCAAGCCCTGATATATAGGGACAGGGTTCGTACCCTCCTTGAAAATCCTTGGAGAAAAAGTTCATTTTCAAATCTTTAAAAGTCCTTGAAAAAAATTATAATCATTTTCAAAGTGTTCCTGCGGATGTGACCACGGAATGGAGGTGGCTTCAACAATATCTGTTGCAAGTTCCGAAATGAACTGACTGCTAACGGAGGTTGATTGTTGACCGTAGATGCACGCAAAAACAGTTCTTTAAAACAGAACTGGTTTTTTTCAAAAGAGCTGAACTCGATGCTTTATTGACTTTTTTCTTGAATATAGAAATCGAACAACACAGATGAATTTTTTTGTTTAAGTTTATAAATAACGCATTTTTGTATTTCAAATCTTAAAAGGAACATCACAAGAGTGCTTGAGGTTTATGAAACAGCAATGTTATGTCAATCTTAGTGCTGTATTTCGAGTAATTTTTTTTTGTAATATAATTTTTTCTTGATTTCAATTTCATGAAATATGGTTTTGAATTACAATAATTTTTAGTTTTCTTAGGGAAATTTTTGCAAAAGAGTAAGGTAGAGATAACGTTTCAGTTATACGATTTTTGCATTTATACGACGCTTTGACCCGACTGTTCGGCGACGTGCTTAAAACCTCGTTCATACGACGCGACGAATAAACGAGGTTCCATTGTATGGGGCTTGAGCCCCCCCAACATTTTCAATAACTTTACGCCCTTGTGCCTTGATATAAAAAACCGTCCTGCCACAAAGTTTTTTTTTGGCACATAGAATATCAGTATACTGAGATTTCACTGCATTATGAAAAATATATAGATGAGGCATAAGCCTTAAAACAGTCCCATAATAAAAATATAAAATAAAATTGGATTACTAGTTCTTACTTCTCCATTCAGGATCTGGATCAGACGCAAAAACATAATAAATTGGCCCTATGATCTCATTCATACCCTGCAAAGAACAAATTTATAAATACAGTAGAGTCAGGATATCATACTTCATACACATCATACTAACTGCATTTAGATTGTCCTGTATTTTCAAAGAGCTTATTGACATACAGGATGATTCTTATAGAACCAGTCCCATGGATATGCTAATAATTCTATTGAGAATGCATGTAATAGCTTAAAATTTAGATATATTAAGCTGTAGGCTTTGTTGAGTCTATACTCAAGAAATAATTTTTGGATGGCAAGTCTTGTGTGGCATGTCAAAGGGTCTCAAAGAAAGCGAGGATTGTTTTGTAAAAGGTAAAAGATCACATTTCCGCTGCAATCAGTTCAATCACCAAAGGTACACTGCAAGACGTCGTCAAAGAGAAAAAGAAACATTGAGTGGCCATGTGCCTTCAAGAAAATGGCACCCACTTTAAACAACTGCTCTAATCATAACTAATGCCACTCGAACATGCAGCACACAAGCCACAATGAGTTATGTTTATGAAATACATAACTATATGACATTTTTCGTAATATGCCTCATTTTGTGGGGCCGGGTCTATATCAATCTCCAGGTTGTGACGCCACAGAGAATTTTTCTCTAACAGATTTGTGAACAGATGCAAGATTTTACCCTCTGGTGTTGTGAGTTCTACCATAGTTGACAGGCTTAAAAAATATATGATACCAATATAGGGATAAATCTCTCTCTTGATAGTCTATCTATACTTAGATGAAGACAACCATAATTGCTTATGGTATTCCGTTTTCCTCATAGTTATTTGAATGAAAATTTCATTTTTTGGGTTGCTGAATCTTTTTTTTTACATCCATATTTTCGTGAGTATTTTTTGTTTTTTTCTGTCACCTCGATGGGCAGTTTGCCTGTTGTGGCATTTGTATCATAGCCTATACTAAATACACCATTCCTCAGTATTACTAGAAATACGAAATGTGCATATATGTAAAACATTTCTGTGGAATAGCCTTCACATACTTGTGTATTGCTTTCACCAAGAAAAATAGACTTGATTTATTCATCAGCTTTTTTTTATATGACCCTCAACTTTGGTGCATAGGCAGAGATTGACTTGGAAGTCTAGGGGGTAAGGTCATTATTGCTGGGGGTGGGGGCATGATGATGATGTCAATTCATCTATACATATATACATTAGATCAGTCGACTCCACAATGTATCTCCGCCCATGCTTTGGTGGGTTAAAACTTGAGCTGCTTTGGAAACAGATTTCCTTAGCACTTTAATGTGCTAATCAGCAGTTTGATTATTCCAGATCACTGCTTTTCACTGATTTTTACTGTTTTTCAATTCATAAGCAAAATTAAGCTTTTTATCATATTTTAGCTGATATTAGATTCATTTAAAATATCTTCCAAATGGTTGTATCTTCAATCACAAAGATTATATTTTACACTTTCTCAAACTATCCATCTTTTCAGGACAGTGTATTAGGATTCTAAAAACTTACCAACAACAATGCACCGAAAGAAAAATTCATTGAAAGTAAAGTTCACAGACCGAAATGCACCATAGGAGAGATAGTGAGTGAGTAAGCAAGTCCAGGGTCTGTTCAGACATCTTTTGCAAGGTTCTGCGAATTCTCATTTTTGTAAAAAAAATTCATTAATTTTGGAAAAAGCAAAATAATCTAGTTAATTTATCACAAAAGAAATTAAATGTCAAATTTATGATTACATTAATGTGTACTTTGTGAATGGCCAATATTTCAGATCCAGAATTTTGTAAATTGCTCATTTACTCAATTACTTATTTTCTCAGTCACTTGCTCGCTCACCCATTCTCAAACTCTTGCTTACTGACGCTAACACTCAATCTCTCAATGATGAACGGTTGTCTGTGAATAATTGGCAGTGAATTTTCTGCAGACACAGTACGCAATTATAAAAGGAGTGTTTCACCAAAACCATCGAAAAGGAATTTCAATCGCTGATATCTCAGCAAATTTTCATTCAGTTGTAAAGGCAAATTTCTCGTTACAATAGAGAGAGGTGTAAATTCTACTGATTGACAAATATTTTATTGAGAATGTATAAAATTACAAATTTTCATATTTTTCCTAGTAATCATTTTCGGAGATCAAACCATCACAGTAAAACTCCCCTCTTTTAAAAATGGTTATTTTTCAAATTTTACTAGAATTTTAAAATGAACTGTGGAATTTTTACTCCTTTTAGATATTTTTGGAGAAATACCCAATGTATCAAAAGTAGTCAGTTGTCACTAGATTGCATGGGAGATTAAAAATATGCATATATAGCTGCTAAAGGTGACTACACATGTAATTGCAAGTACATTCAACTTTTTTGTGCAAGCATTCACAATTTCCTTTTGACACCTCACAGTACAAGTATTGCTTGTATAAGAACCAGTTTGTACTTGAAACATGTATAGCTTGAGCAATGATGTTTTTGCTTTGGCTACTTTTATCCTTACATAAGGAAGAAAAACAGCAACAAAAAATACTAGCACCAAGCAGAGCTCACTGGAATATGAAGACTGTTACTTGCTTTTACAAACTACCCACATGGTACACACCTTTTGTTTCGCTTGAGCATGCTTGGCTTACACAAGCACACATAATTAAAATTGTTCAATCTTCAAGCCTCTTTTACAATCAAAATGCTTGTGCAAAATTTCCCCTACAGATGCTCGATTATGCTTATGAAAAAAATTGAATGTGCAGGCTTGTCAAGCTTGCGGTCATGTGTGTAGCTGCCTTAAGCTTGTAACCAAAAATCACACAGAAAATTAATTATTTTACTTGAACATAGCTTTGTCCTGGATTCAATTTGGCATAAATGAATAATATCCTTTGGACTACTTCCCAATGAGCCTCTTGTCCATTTGGCAAATGCTCGTATTCTTCTTGAGCACGCTTCTTGAACAGAGAAATCTGAAAATTTGAAAAAAAATTCAGATTAGCATGAATGTTACTTTTTCATTCTTTACAAAAAAAAAATTTTAAACAATTTCTCAATGATGTTGATATTTTATGACCAGTGTCCAAAGTCCAGCCAATTGGCAAAGTGGCTATTCATTTCTTAAACCTTGCAGACTTGATATTGACTGTAACACACACAGAAATATACAAGTATTTTCCATACAGGTGATCAAAATTTAATATGCATAAACATATGAAATATTGTTTTTACAAGTATCAACACAAACATGTAACTCATTTAGCTCGTACAAGCAAGTGTTAGCTGTTGCCTCTTACATTTGTTGTACCCCTCCAGTTGCGAGTAACTGTCGCTGACCTCAGCACAGTCTGTTCGATTCTGTTCCTCAATGATTCTACATCTTTCCTGCAGACAACTGCTTCACATGGATAATCTGTGGGCTGCTGGAAGAAGGATATGTCTGGACACAATCGCCTGAAAAATCCAACGAAAAAAATGCTTTAAAATAATGACTTGGAGATTAATATAGATCTCTGACAACAAGATTTGGCTTTACAAACTCCCCCCCCCCCCCCTCCTGGAAAGAGGATCCATTTTGTCCACGTGAAAAATGAAAGGGTACTCTCTGGAGTTGCCGAAGCACCTTTGAGAATGAGAATTTCATGATTTTTTGCACAGATTAAAATTTCATAATTAAAAATCGTAGATTATAAAAGGGATTTTCGAAAGAAAAAGTAGGGATTTTTTATATTGAACTTATAAGAATCTAGGCAAAATAGGCACCAGGGTGTCCTCAAGAATCATAAGAAAAAAAAAAATGTTTCGTCAGTAAAACAAACAAATATCACAAATTTGAGGGCCCTGGGAAATTTTACCCATGCAAAAATCAGGCCCAGGTAGCATCTCCAGCGTTTTTCCTGCCTAGACACTAAAATCAAACTTAATAGGATGCTGACGGTGTTAAACAAGACAGATTTGTCCATTTGTTAACTTCATTCTTCAGAACATTTTATCTAAAAAACAGAAAAACAGTCCGATGTCCTTTCTTGTCCTGGAAAGACTATAATTGTTTTATCGAAAAGAATTAAATGATCAACTCCTTAACATAAAGATATATACATGAGGATATATACTCACCGCACATCTTTATTGATTTGCAAAAGTACTTCATTATCTTTGAAAAAAGTCATCCATTTTCCATCAGGATTAGGATTAAGTGGCTACCAAAAGAAAACGTAAAACACTTTGAGAAACTGAGACTTTCAGAAATTCTAGTTGTTCAGTCCGAGGTAAAAAAAATGAGAAAGACAACATAAAAAAAAGTTATCAAGCAAAACTGAAAACAGTAATCAATCGGCACAACAAAAATCTCTTACGTGGTCTTCTAATGTAACATCGATACGAGTCCCAGATTTATTCTGACTGCCCGGTATGATGACCATTTCTTCGATGAAACGACAATATAGATTCCTAAGAAGCATAGGGAATTTCAGATTCAAATTCGAATAATTCTAATTTGTTGATTTGAACATTTTATTTTGATATTATAGCCAAACGTTTTCACCTTTGTTTGTTGAGGAAATCCTGCCATTCTGCTTTCTTAGAAGGCAAATAATACAATAAAAGCTGCAATAAACAAATAAATGTCCTATAAATATGTTATAATTAAAATTTTAAACCCATAACAGACATTCCAATGTTTGAAATAAGACAACACATTCAGACCTATATGATACTTAAAATTAACTCATCTTTCCAATTCTTTTTTCAATCTCTTACTGTAAGAGGGGAAGGGGGCTTATAGCCAGTTCTATGGGGTTTTTGTGGTCCTCTTTGCACCATTCTTGTAGTACCTGTTGTCAGGAAAGATCCTGATAAGGACTATCAAACTCACAACATTTCTGAGCATCCTTTGGTTATGTAGGTGTCTTAACTGCTAACCTGTGTTATTTTGACAGCTTATAACAAATTCATAGTTTGGGTGACTAAGCCCATAGCATTTTCAAAAAACCTAACATTTTTTTTCTCCTCTTGTTCTGATAAGCAAATGTATTATGGCTATTGATAATACTCCCCATTTATTTCCCGAAAGACATCTGGCTTCTCAAAACTGGTTTTTTACTTGCAAATCTTTCTTGGTATTGTTATACGCAAACCCGAATTGAATATCAAATGTAATTTATCAAATTTCTATATACATTCTTTCTCATTTACCTTCATTCCCAATACTGTTAATCACCCCATTTACCAAGCAGACAGATTTACAGAGCTCAAATACTAAACACACATTCAAAATAAAAGGCAACAAAGGAAATATTTCATCAAACAGACATTACCTTCCAGCATATTGATCTGTATCCTAAACTATCTGGTATACCTGCAAATGAAATATACAATATCAGATATGCTATAAAAGATACTAACGGTTATAACTCAAATTTTCAATATCTTGAAGCCATAATTTGCCCCCTATAATCCACAGATCGGAGTGCACAATCTCAGGCCCACCAGGGGTTCCACATGGCCTATTAAAAGTGTTCACAGTAGAAAAGTATAGCTGACCATATTTCCTTCATAAAAATGCTATAAATCGGAATCAATATGACATTGCCAATTAAAGCCAAAATAAAAATTGTCAGCGGTAAGTAAAGTTGTCCATTATAACCAAAAAAATTGACAAGGGTTAATGTAATTGCCAACTATCGCTAAAATTTCTGAAACATTGCCAATGACAGGAAGTAGAGGGCTACTGAAAGTCTCAATAGATCAAAGTGTAATTCATTAAAAAAATTGCATGTTAGACAAATATGCTGGATGACAAAATTATGATAATTAGGGTCGCAATTATCAAATCATAATGTAGCCTATAAGCAAACAAGAAAAAATCAAGTAAACTCCTTCGTTGGGGAAAGAATGGGACATTTAGGACTGACATAGGAATTGTCAGGACAATGAAAAGTATGAGAATGTCCTATAAAATATAGTCACCCAATATATTGTTTCTGGCTCACAAGCGACAGAAATATCGCACATCTGGCCTGCAGACTGAAAAGGTTATGCACCCCTACTATAGATTATATGTATAAACTATGATAATAAGGATTTTGCTAAAAAGACATGGAGATTTTCTACTCGATATAGGTGGGGGGGATGTACTGGGTGTAACTTTAAGGAATATTGCTATTATAATGAGTTATATTAAAAATGAATGCAACTTATATGACAGTGGAGTTGATATTGAGGGGATAACCATACCATTGAAGCAAAGCTCCTGAAGTTCATCTAAAGGAATAACTTCTCTCGAGAAGAATTCTTCATAAACCTTAAGCCTAGTAGAATAAAAGAGAGAATCTCAAGATTTTTCACAAATTCATAGACAAACAATTTCTAAGTAAGAATTAAATCAACATAAAAGAGAGGCGACCATAAGAAAAGTGGCTTTTGCAGTGATGTTCAGTTATCACAAGATACACTGGATAACTGGCTATATGTAGAGATGCTGATTTTTTGGAAAGAAAAATTCATCTCTGCCTCCATGGGACTCAAACTCTAGTCCCGCGTGTGTCAGACAAGTACTCTACCACTAACCTATAAAAGCAGATAGAATATTTCTTCCTTGGGAGAGTATATATGCTGAATGGTGTGTGCGATGGATCACTGTCCACAACAATCACCTAATTGCTAGCAAATGGCATCAGGTGCCACTAGATTTTGACACATATGAAAAGAAAGATGTCACCTCCAACCATTCACCTAGTTATGCCAGAATATATACATCATGCCAATTTTCTGCATAATTCCAAAAACTAATTATTAATTACTTCAATTAATAAATTTGTTTTTCTTGATCATTTTCAAAAACGGCAAAGAAAATGATGAACTCAGCTTCAATGCATGCTAGTCAAAAAAAATTTTAATAAAAAAATATATTTTATTAGCTTCAAACGTCCGAGAAAGAGAAAAGAAGAAATTAATTGACCAGATGACTGATTAATACAAGATAGGCCTATTCGATTATTAAACCCTCAAGTGGCAATTAGAAATCTCTAAACCCATCTTCAAAATGCCAATCTTTTTAATTAAGAAGGCTTTCATCCGATTTTCAGCAGTTGTAAACTAAGGGGTATAGGGAAAAAATTTCCATTGAATAATAATTTTTACAAAATATCTGGGCTTGTCAATGCTGAAATAAAAGGCTTTTACTGAGGTGAGATATCTCATGATTGCCGCTTAAAGGGTTAATTTGAAGACTAAGATTTTCTCAGCTAAGGCTGTACACATAGTACGGCACATAACAACGGAAACAATTGTATTGTTTTACACTGCACATACTCGAGAAGCAAGGCAAAAAAGAGAAAGAGGCCACTCAACGAGGCGCATGATGTGAACAAACCTGTTCGTTTTCCACCTCAATCTGCTGATTGGTCCATTTCTCCCCATTTATTCTTTCCCTCATCTGAAGGGGGATCATCATCGTCAAATGCTTGCATTTCAGAAACCCTCACGGTCATATATTTTCTCTATCCCCCTTCTGTTTTACTATTCTCAGACATCTCTTCCTCAACCCCTATGTATTTTTTTCTTCCTAGTTGCAATTCTTGTATAACTTGTATCTCTTCGCTCTGCTATGAGAGCAGCCTAAGAGGCCATCATAAATTTTTGAAGTTTCCTCAAACATCTGTTGACACAATCAGGAGACATTAAACTAACTGCAACAAACAGAGCAGAGTCAAAATTTTTATTGCCAGCTTTGAATCGTGGGAAGAAAACATTGTTTCCTAGAATCGGGTAGGCTTGATCGGACTCTACTTATCGGGATTGGTCATTTAACATGTGTCCAGCATAATTTCATTTGTTGGCAGTAATTATCATTTTAATTTTTTACCTCATTCTGATGTTGGCCACAGAATGAAGATTTCTTCCTCAGAAATTTTTATTTGGCTGCAAAACTGGAGGGTGGCCGTTAAGAGAGGTTTTGCAACTTCTAATAAATTTTCTTCTTATTTCAAACTTCCAATGTTGTTGTTTTTTGTTTTTTTTTGCGAACATGCCGTCACAGTAATACGCAATAGTAAAATTATAACTTGAAACTTGCCAAAAGAAAAATAGAGTATTACCTGGCTTTATAATTGGCCATTTTGTTTATTCATCCAAAGAATTCACAACCGTTAACTAGAATAAATCACAAAATATTCATGTAAATATTACAAGCAAATGATATTGTCTTATAAATTTACTTGTAAGCATTATAAAATCTGATATTGGGGGGAAAGAAAACACATTGTGGACTACCAATAAGAAATGAAACTGTTAAAGTAATGACTTGAACATCTGTCTATTGACCTCTTTACAGCTGTCGGTCAAGTGGTTTCCAACATTTTCTCTCACCAAGCCCCACCTAAGCATCTTATAAAAAATCCTGATGCCCACCCCCTCCATCCGTAATCAGGGGTCTATCCAGCCAAAATTTGGGTGCGTTTTCCAGACCCTTCACGAAAATTCTGCAATTGGAAAAGGAACATTTCACATAATTCTGAATCGCAAAAATGGGGTCTTAAAAAAATTCTGATTCTGAAAAATGGATCCTTCAAAAAATTCTGATTCTGAAAAATGGATCCTTCAAAAAATTCTGGATCTGGAAAATAGACATTATGGACATCACCATCTGGGGGCTAATTTTCAATTGGATTGGATTTTGGGTTTATTGGTGCAAGGACCAATAAGGTCAAAATGCATGGGGGGGGGGGGGTAATTTTGTCACCAGCTGTTGCTGAGTTAGGAGGCTGTATATTGCGCAGTCCGTTCAGCACAAAAGAACACAGTGTTCTTAGGAAAGAAAATGTCTATCCTCATCAGCTTGGTACTAGAGCAGCACTAGGGAAGTGTGAAATCAGTGATTCGATTCTTCATATTTGCAGCTGCAAATTGATTGGCCAAGAAAATTTGTGGAATGGGAAAAGGGTGGCAAAATTTGTATAACCCTCAACAAATCTTCCTCTACCCAGAAAGCTAGAGGCTAGGTGCAACTAATAAATTTATCGGTTGCATTTGCTCGAATGTAACCAATAAATTTATTGGTTGCTTTTTGCTAGGTCAGTGAGTGACCAAAAAGTGGGATCAGATCAGTGAGTGACCTAGAGCATGAAACGCATGCGAAGGACCAAAAGAGTGACTTAGAGAGTGTGAATCACTAAAAGAATGATCTAGAGCATGTGCAACTTGTGAATGACTATAAGTCATCATCTGTACCTCGAAGGGTTGATGTGTGTATCACTGCAAGAGGTGGTCCTACTTCCTAATCTGTATATTTGATTCCTGCATCACATTTTGCTTGAAATCAAAATCACTTATTTCTATATGCATTCCCTTTCTATGTGCCTGACAATTTTCATCGCATTCTACTCATTCTTTCATGGTGTTGCATTTTCTCTGTCAGGCAGTGTCTGTCTGTTTTTACTTTTGTTCGCTGTTTCTTTAGTTGCATCCATTTCATTCTTGGCGGCTTTTCGTCCTACCTTCGGAGTTTTGCCAGAAAAAAAATCTTTAAAAATGGATAATACAAAAGTTTTTCCTTTGTACTGTTATAGGTCTGCTGCTCTTTGTGGCAAGACTTTTCAATGGCGAGATTGAATTAGGTTTGCATTCACACCTCAAAGTTGGGTACCAGGGAAAAAATCCTTAACCCAATCACCACTGTACAGCCTGCAGATATCGAAGAATCTTTCAGAGATGCCACTGACATACTATTGACGTGCCATTGAGTGTCAAATACCAGGAATTTTGGAAAAAGATGCATAAAAATTTGTGCAGGTGCACCTGCACAGGACCCACTTGGGGGCCTAAATGTGTCAGAAGGGGCCTAAATTTAAATTCTTGCACAGGGCACAGGAATGGCTAGCTATGGCCCTGACTATTGTATTGATATACACGTGGGTTGTTGAAGATATTTAGTTGCTTTCCTTAATGAGGGGCCATGTACAGAATTTTCAAATATCCGAGTTTTATTCCCCTGCGGAATTTCTCTCCTCTGGTTACATACCAAAAATAATAGTAATTTTGCGACTATCTGCCGGCATTCAAAGACAGCATCTATACAGTGTAAATTTGCCTTGTTCCTACAAGATTGTGAATGTGCATTTTTTGAAAAATCTTGAAGGATTTTGAACACTTGTTCTGTTCAAAGTGTAAAACATTTTCCGCAATCGTTCAAAAAAACTGAAAGTCTACCTTGAATATCCCCAGTTTTCCCATCTAGCTGCTATGTGGTAGTCACCTTTTTGCATAGCAAAAATCATTGGTGTACACAGAATCAGCTTTTAGAGGGCACAAGGATTTCTTCCACAGAAATTGTGGGTCACTAATGCTCAAAAAGAATTTTAAATTAACATAGTATAGAAAAGATTGCATTTTCTCCAATATTTTAATTTTCTACAAAAATATTTTTTATTTTCTTGGGACGGGGCCCCCAATTTTACATTTGGTGAAAATCCGAGTTTGGAACCCGCGATTACGCAGTGATAATATGCTAAAAATATGATTTATACTAAGGTTTTCCAATTTTGAGTTGGCTATTCCTTTGAAAAAAAGCTCTGGTCACCACGAAAATCACAGACCTACAACACAAATAAATATACATTAAATATCAATCCATGTATCACTAATTTGGAGAGATGCAGGGCCGCAACTGTTGCGAAACAACGGGGTGGGTGGACTGGATACATCGGTTAAATGAAATACACTAATCACACAAGGAAACACACGTCCTTCATCATCACACTTTATTTACGGGAGACACTTTATTTATTAAGGATAATTCAGAATCACATGGAAATCAAAATCTAAAGTAAAAATTATCACACACTGTAGAATTATCACACACATCTGCAAGAATGATATGCAAATTTCAGGAAGCCACCAGATGATGCCAATAGTACGTCACAATGACGAGAGTGTAAGGGGGGGTATATAAGGAATGGTGGCAAAGAAGTAAAATTGTTCAGAAAAGTTCTGTAAGGCGCTCAGTGCCATAAACGAATAGTTATGACACAGAGGATGCATGTGGATGATTTTTTACGTGGTAGAATTATTGGCCGCCTGGAATGTGGGCGTACTCAGATGGAAGTATCCGAGGAACTTGGAATTGCCCAAAGTGTGATCTCTAGGCTTTGGCAACGATTCCAAGATAACGGAAATGTCAGTAGACGTTACAGTACAGGTCGCCCCCAAGTTACAACGCCGAATGAAGACCGGTATTTGGCAGTAACTGCCAAAAGAAGCAGACGAAGCACAGCATCCGACCTGTCTCATCAGCTATCAGCAGCCATGGGTACCACAGTTTCAAGGCAAACCGTATACAGACGTTTGGGAGATATTGGTCTATATGCTTGCAGGCCTGTCAGAGGTGTTCTGCTCACAGCAACTCACTGTCGGCAGCGATTAGCCTGGAGTAGAGAACATGCAATGTGGACATCGTCACAGTGGGCTTGTGTGATGTTTTCCGACGAGTCCAAGTTTAGCTTGCAGTCTGATTCACGTCAGACTTTCATATGGAAAACGCCAGGACAACATCATTGAACGACACCGTTACGGTGGTGCAGCATTGCTTGTTTGGGGTGGAATTATACTGGGTTCCAGAACAGATCTGCGTGTTCAAACCGGAACCATGAAAGCCCAAATTTATCGGGACTTTTTTGTAAAGGAGATATTTTTTACAATTGCTCCAGGGAGCAGAAATCGTAGTTTTTATGAATGGCATCATACATACACCGTCGTTTTTGTTCTTTATCTTTTGTTTAATAAATGGGCTTTATGAATAAGTAACGTTTGTTTTGTTTCTGAACCTTTATTTGCCAGAGCTGGCATTATCCTCAATTTATGGACATGAGTGTAATTACAGTGGATCCTGCTTATAACGCTTTTCAAAAAACTGACTGTCATAAAAAAAGTTGTAAGCACAGGAAAACACTTTGAACAGGAAATCTTAATAAGAATTATTTAGAGATGGGACGACGAAAATAAGTTGTACTAAGTGAAAAAATGTTCTAAATATGTTCGTTATAAGCAGGATCGACAATACATTTGTTTTAGATTTATTACATCTGCTAAATTCCACATGTTCAATTCTCAGAGGCTT
Organism: Pholcus phalangioides; assembly: GCF_987345545.1. NCBI lineage: Eukaryota > Metazoa > Arthropoda > Arachnida > Araneae > Pholcidae > Pholcus > Pholcus phalangioides. The sequence goes on along the minus strand of NW_028301603.1, from coordinate 43,846,343 downwards.
TTCCTACTAGTAGACAATGAAAACAAATGAATCTTTGGATAGAACATAAAATTATTTGATTCAATACCTATATACCAGGTGTACAAGTATGAAATGCAGATTTCAGAAAACAGATGGTGCACCAATGCAGTTTGTGCTATAAAGATTTGACACTGCGCCATTTTGTTGTGTCATCAACAAGTGTCATACAAGCGCACGAGTGATAAATTGGAAAAGTCTGTGCATAGTGTTGTATTGTTGTGTTCAATATGTCGAAAGTTATACTGAACAAAGAGCATTCGCGAACATCATTCATTTTTTTGTTTTCATTTGAAGAAAACTGCTGCTGAATCATACCGATTACTTCGAGAAGCTTATGGTGAACATACTCCATCGCAAGATACGTGTGAATGATGGTTTCGGTTTTTCAAAAGTGGCGACTTCGATGTTGCAGACAAGGAACATGGAAAACCGCGAAAAAAAAAAGGTGTGGAATTGGAAGCATTGTTGGACGAAAATGATACTACACAGACACAAAAACAACTCGCAGAGCAATTGGGCATTAGTCAACAAGCTGTTTCTAATCGCAATGCCCCATGACAACGTGAAATGCTCGTTGACAATGGTCAATGTGCAATGCTCCATCACATACAGCAAAAGCGGTTCGCTACACGTTGGAAGCACTCAGCTGGAAGTTCTACCCTATGCGGCTTACTCACCAGACTTGGCTCCTTCCGATTACCACTTGTTTGCATTGATGGGTCACGCACTTTCTGAGCAACGCTTTGGTTCGTACAAAGATGTGAAAAAATAGCTCGATGAATGGTTCGCAGCAAAAGGGGAAGATTTTTACTGCCGTGGTATTCACAAATTTCAGGAAAGATGGGAGAAATGTATAACAAGCAATAGAGCATACTTTGAATAAAGCACTTTTTTTATCATTCTTCTGAATTTAACATGTTTTTTTTGAAAAAAAATCAGCATTTCATACTTGTACACCTGGTATATTTGATACCTCCTCCTCATACCCAGAATATGAGCCACCGCTATGTCTCAATGAAGAGATATAAGCAGGTGATAAAAGACCTGGACATGCTGGAAAAAATTCAGAGAGATCAGTGAATTATGGGGGAAAGGGGGAACCATGTTTTTTTTAAGATAATTTTTTTTCTGTTTCTGACATCTGCAAGTGGGATATTTTGTGTCCTTCGTCAACTGGGTTACTGATGTACCTTTTATCACAGTTGCAGGGGAAGGGGGCCGAATTGCTTTGCCCAGAGTCTGGGTTTTTTTTTTGTTTTTTTATTTATAATAAAAAAATAGAAGCAAAAATGCTGGATATGTGCACACACACAGCATTATATGTTTATTCAGTGTACAGCAGAGGACTGTGTAAGGAGGGACTTAAGCTATATGCAATTTTCGTAAGCAACATGAGGGGCTCGCAAATTGCCGATATTATGATAAGGGAGGTCCCGTGGATCACGGATGGGGATCCCCCAGGGGGTGCATCATTGACCTCGGTTAAAATGTGATAAAAGAAATGAAATATAAAATTATAAATGATTTGCAAAAAATGTTATACATAAAAGTACAATCATTTATCTTCATGCCATCTATGGGCCGTTTTACAGCTGTTTACAACCATTTTACGGTTAATAATGCCATGAAATTCTTCAATGTGCAATAGGCTTGGTATTGTAGACCCTGGTCAGGTCTCCAATATTTCCAGTTTGTTTTGTATCGTTAGATTCCATATGAAATTATTTTACAATATTATTTTATGTTGTGTTGTAATGTAAATAATATATTGTCTGTCGAAGTATGTTCATTTTTCAGATTCCATAACCTGATTGGACGGTTTGACAAAGGATCATGGGACGGCTTCACATCAAATACCAACAAAGTATTGAGAACAGGACTACAGAATGACGCTACTCCAAGTATATAACACACCTATATCATCTTAACTACGCACTTTGCCCATAAAGGAGTGTACTGGGTAGCACTTATTCCGTCACCATGTACATTTGTTTTTAACAGCAATCTGCTAATGTCGCTCGGGTCATCAGACCGCTTTATCTGTCTACAGCATTACTACCTGGATTACTAACTGGATCATGCGTTCTCCTGCATCATAGTGAGAGTTTGCCGTTGATGATCTGACCCTGTTGATTTGGAGGTTGGGAGCCCTCGTACTGGATATGTGCCAGAAAAGTATCGATGGGAAATGCTCAACGTGAACGTCTGGAATTGGAAGGAGCCTCGACAATCTAAATTGGCGAGAGCCCTCCATTTTTTGTTGAACATTTGTTGTTAAAGAAACTCTAACATAAAAGAGATTAATACTGTGATAACCAAATTAATGAAATGTTTATATTTTTTGTAAAGATACTTAATTTTAGAAAAATAACTGAATAAATGATTATAAAAAGTTGTCTTTCATTTTTGTAATCCTTGAAATGACTCAATGTTGGTAAACATTAAAGTAAACCGAGTTGTACTGATGAATGGTACAACATCCGAAATGATCATCAATGAACATGCTGAACTAGTATGTGTACTCATTAAAGATAATTTAAATGATATTCAAAAGTTAAGTTAAAACCTACAACAAGCTATAATTAATTACCACACACTGAAGAAATGCACACATGGCATCAAGCCCCATTACACCGAATACTACTACTAGACCATACATGCCCGAATGTGAGTATATCTGAGTATCTGTGACCCCTAACATATTTATGTTGTTCAAGTAGTGTTTGATTTGAGTTCTTGCTCATGTTGCCATCTGATGTCTTACAAACTTTCAATTAAAGATGGTAAATGCTTGAATTTTCATGTCACATAAGTAACATGGGATACTTACCCCGCTATAAAAGATACGATAAACTATTACTACCCATCATACATTGAAAAATGCATCTAGCTTCTTAAAGCCATTAGCCACTATACATCAAAATAACGCATACTGTAAATACATTGCATACTGTGTTTTAAAAAATATGACTAGCTATTATTAACCGCCATACATCCAATAAATGCACCGGATTTGAGCCATTAGCTACAATACAATGAATAAAGGCATGGTGTACTTTGTTACTGAAAGATACGACAAGGTGTCAACCACTGTCCTCTGATTAAACGCATGCCATACTTTATATTTACGAAAGCTGCATGACACCTAAAGAATGCACTGCACTGTGAGCATATTCTCAGCAACACAAAAAATACAGGGTAAATCCCTAGGCCAAAGCCCAACCAGCATCAAAAGGGAGCTTGTAAATTTTATAATAATATTTGAATAATATATCTTCACAACAATGAATAGAAGAAAATTTCATCAAAATAACTGTGAATAGCCTCTGAGCCATTTCTTTGCAACGCAATGCTGTCAACAATTACCTATTCAAATCCTCCATAAACAGCTATTTTCAAAAACTAGCTTACCATGGATTCACATGAATAACCATGTAGCCCATCATGTGCAATCAAACATGTAGAAATGGGTCAAAAATTCAGCGGTTGCATCACATGTAATGTGGGTTCGAGACACATTCAAGATTATATCTATAAGGGGGACTACATTGTAAAATAGGGATTATTATAGTTACCATCAACTAGTACAAGCAATGTAATACACATAATATATGAAATCCAATCGAATATATCAGAGCCATTTAAAAACTATTTCGTGGCATTTAAATAAATATCTAACTACATTGGGATGTTTAAAAGTTGCTACCCATGATAATTATAAAACATGTTGGCTTTTTTTTTTAAATGGCCAAATAATAATTGAATAATTACTGATAATTTCGTTCCGACTTGAAGAAGAAACTGAGAGTAAACAAATAACCTTCTAGTGTTTACCATTTGCAACACGCGCAACGTTTACGCCCCAGCTGGTGGGTCACGGTTTGTTGACCATCAAGAAGTGAAGTGCAGTGTCGAACGGATTGAGTATCAATGAAAAAAATGAATTCGAAAACTCAAAATATTCATTTTTGAAAGAAACTCTTTATCTCTTATTGACAATAAAAACTGAAATTTCATAGAGAAAAAACTCACATTTCGGATGAAAAATTAAGTCGTGACTGACCATATCTGTATATTAAAAAAAAAAAAAGTAACACGTTGAATTGGCACCACTAGATAGTGCTGCCATCTGACATCAATTATCGTAACGCAAGACTTTTTTAAGCCGGGTTTCCTGTGCCGCGCGCAACGTTTGCGCAGCGCGACACGCCGTCCACTCACCAATAAGAAAAGTAGCATGACTGTTTTCCTACAGTGCGCAATACGCCTCACAACAGCGCTTTACGTCGGGCGTGATTGGCCGACTGCTTCTCGAGGAGTCAAATGCGTCGTGCGCCGCGCGTTTTGCCGATGTTCTCTCTGCGCACTCTTGTGTTTTCTTTCCTTTCCCTTCAAACCGGAGCATGCAGACGACAGAGTAGCTGATGCCAAGGCCATATATCTGATGCGCCAAGCTAGGAAAACACAAACGCGTAGCGTGATTATGTAACACGTTTCTGCCGACGCGCAATGGCGCAATCCTGTTCACGCGGCGCAAAAAACCTGCTCCTAGGAAAACCCGACTTTAACGCGAGATCGGCGCGCATTTGCGCTGAGTGAAGTTGAGAAACACAGACAGGGCCACGCAAAAGAAAGTTTTGCAGCCCCTCTAAAAAAATTAATATAACTAAATCCCGACTTACAAACTTTCCGGGTTACGAACAGAAATATTAGATTCTTGTTCCCATGGCCCCCACAAGGCCGGGGCTTACAGGGCTCTAGCCCTGGGGCCCTGGATAATTCTCATAATTTTTTGCGTTTTCACGCTATACATGAACTATAGAAGGGCCCGTGAGAAGTCTGACCAGGGGGCCCGTGAAAGATCCCAGCCTAGGGGCCCCTACTCCTGGATGTGGGGGGCCATGCTCGTGAGATGAACGCACAGTGTTCAGCAAAGAATGGAGGCTATGTTGACAATCATTATGGCCATCACAGTATAATTTATAAATTATAGGTAATGCTTTTATTCGAAATATAAAAAAAAGAAAAGAAAAATCGCGCGCTCTCCTGGGAATTTTCATTCGGTAATAACACTTGTTTGTTTGGAATTGCGAGGCATTTGGTACGCAGATGGTACTCAATATTGCAGACGGGGACGATTTCTTGAGATACTACTGAGAAGACAATCCCTTCTTTACTTCTCAGGTGGGCATGCCATGCCATAGCTGTAGGCGCAACGGTACTGATGGCATGCAATCACAATAAAGAAAAGGATATTGGCAAAATCGGGAAAAACAAACAGAATCTTCTCACAACCTTACATCTCTCTTAATTTTCAAACCCCACACAAATGTATCCACTGCTACTTCCGGTTTCTGGCATGTTACCCAAGGGGTTGTGGGTCAAACTGAAAAACCCCCCGTGCTTATGGGGTCCAAAAAATAATGAATCACCGCAGTGATCTTTTATTTCTTTGATGACAAAAAGCAGGGTGACCCTCTTCTTCTCGGGAAGAGGAAGGGGGGGGGGCGGATAAGAAATAGACCATCGGCGATCCTACTGCATAATGCTCTATACCAGCGGTTCTCAACCGGTGCTCCGTGTGCACTTCCCAGGGGCTCGTGGCCTTGTGGCACCCTTGGAACGATATCCATGACTTTGGGAACTCCCCTACAATCTTAGTACTTTTGTTAGAATCATATTTGTACATCTATGCATCACTATTTCTCGCGGAGACCCTAGTGATGTGTCCTAGAACCCTGGTTGAGAAAAACGCTGATCTAGACCAATGTTTCTCAACTGGGGTTCTCCAAGACATCGCCAGGGATTCCTCGAAAAATGGTATTGAATGAAAGAGGTGAGTAGTTCTAGTTAGAACTGTTTAATGCAGATTATGGAAAGCTATTTGTTTCATCTCTTCCCTACCCCCGCTGGCTTGCGGGCCAGCTGTTGGCCACCAATGTTCTAGATCAGTGGTTCTCAACCGGTGCTCCGCGGAGCCTTTAGGGTTTCGTGTGCACTTCCCAGGGGCTCCGCGGCGACTCAAGGAAAATAAATATGTAAATTTGACAGATGAATAAAAAAAGAAGCCTACGGAGTTCCGCCACAAAAATTATATACAGAAAAGGCTCCTCGAGTCAAATATAGCTCCGATGTAAAAATTATGTACCGGAAAGGGCTCCGCGAGTCAAAAAAGGTTGAGAACCGCTGGTCTAGATCGTAATCGAACACGATCCATTGAGAGGGAATGACATTTAAATTAATTTTACAAAATTCATAAATTATCAATAATAATTAGCACGGGGTCCACCTGCTGACACTTCATCGTGGCTCGAACCATATTGAACAGACATAAATTTTTGTCATACTTTTAAAAGGCGCTTCATAATCTCTTTATCAAATATACGTTGCAATTCGATAACTTTGATAGTTTTTCGAATCTTTTATTGCTATTTTTGTTTAATTAATGTAAATTAATAGAAGTAAAGGAATCAAGTACTAGAATTCCATGACCCCCCCCCCCCCCAAGGGTGGGGCTGACAGGCAGGATCGTCTTAGGAGCATCATGGTCCCCCGAACCAAGGGATTTTTTGGAGGACCTACCTGAAAAATTCTCGAAAAATTCAACGAAGTCTCGTTTTTCTGAGGCACCTCTTCTCTTGAGGCCCTTCGGCATGGCCCGGGGTGGGGGAAGCATGCGTTAAGACGGCACTGCATAAGGTTCGTACCAGGCGTCCTCTTTTTTCAGTTTTGAATCTGGTAACCCTATCTGAAGACCACATAATCCGTATTTTCTCTTATTTGTTCGATCATCCATATTGTTCGAATTTTTTTGTGGAAAGAAATAATTATGTTTTTCTCTCTCTTTTTTCATCATCGCACGAGTTGCCTGAAATTTCGAGATTAGATGGCAGCACCAACAGTATATCAGCCTCCATCGAGGTTATTTATATTACTCGAGAGAGTATGACATCAGCGGTCACCGCCTTGGCAGTGCTGAGAACATGAAAAAATAATTTCAGCTTCGATGAGATAATTCCAAAATTAATGAAAGAGATAATTTCATAATTAATGAAAGAGATATTAGGTTCTATCATAGATCAAGAGATATTAGGTTCTATCATAGATCAAAAGATATTAGGTTCTATCATAGATCAAGAGATATTAGGTAATTTCATCATTAATGAAAGAGATAATTTCATCATTAATGAAAGAGATAATTTCATCATTGATAAAAGTGATAATTCCAAAATTGATAAAAGTGATAATTCCAAAATTGATAAAAGTGATAATTCCAAAATTGATAAAAGTGATAATTCCAAAATTGATAAAAGTGATAATTCCAAAATTGATAAAAGTGATAATTCCAAAATTGATAAAAGTGATAATTCCAAAATTGATAAAAGTGATAATTCCAAAATTGATAAAAGTGATAATTCCAAAATTGATGAAAGAATTAATGAATAATAAAATTTATGAACGATAATTCCAGAATGAAGGAAAGAGATAATTCCAGAATGAAGGAAAGAGATAATTCCAAAATTAATGAAAAAGAGATAATTCCAAAATTAAGGAAAAAGAGATAATTCCAAAATTAAGGAAAAAGAGATAATTCCAAAATTAATGAAAAAGAGATAATTCCAAAATTAAGGAAAAAGAGATGATTCCAAATTTAATGAAAGAGGCAATTCTAGAATTAATGAGATATAATTTCAGAATCAATGAAAGAAATAATTTCAGCATTAATGAAAGAAATAATTTCAGCATTAATGAAAGAAATAATTTCAGCATTAATGAAAGAAATAATTTCAGCATTAATGAAAGAAATAATTTCAGCATTAATGAAATAAATAACTTAATCTTTTTTCACCTTTAGATGAGTTCTTTATCCTTTTTTTTATCTTTAAAACCCAATATTTAGAGACCGAACTGTACATTTCTATGTGCAAATTGCCAGGCGGGAACTTTGTTTTCGCCGAGTCACGCCTCACATTTGATGTCGCTGCAGTCGCGGCGGCTGGAAGCTCCCTCCAGTAACATAAGCTCGATGCAAGCCTCGGAATCTCTGTCGTCTGCTTCTCTCCGGGTTACTTGTTTTGGGCGTCTCCTTGTGTCCTGAAAAAATTACTGAACTGGCAGTTCGAACTTCCAGTTCCGTTTGTGAGCTAAGCTTGTAGGGAGCCGAACAAACCGTCTGTCGTCTGCTCATTCATAGGTTCTTCGTTTTGGACGTCTCCTTATGCTCAAATAAAACAACCGAACTTTCAGTTTGAATTTCCAGTTCAGTTTATGAGCTTTGTTTATAAGGAACTGAGCGGAATAAAGAATATAGTTTTTTATTTAAACTTCATCATCACCACATGAGTTACTTTTAAATTTGACATTAGATGGCAGCACATTACTATAAAGTAGAATGTGGAAAAATTCATTTTTTCCACATTCATCGATCTTACCTAGGGTGACCATACGTCCCGTATTTCCCGGGACAGTCCCGGTATTTTCTCTTTTTTTGGCCGTCCCGACTTTTTGGCAAAAGTGTCCCGGTTTTTCCCGTATTTCACACGAAGCCTACTTGAATTTTTATTCTTTATTAAAGTCGAAGATTGAAATTATTTTTCAACTCAAATTATTTTATGATAGTTACAACTATATATGGGATATTAATCTCCCACATTTGCCTTGGTAAACGTGTTTTTTTTTTCCGTGGAATACATTTTTAATCCACTGCAATTTGCAGTAATGCATCATTTCCCGCCATTGTGATTTTTCCGTAATTTCAACAATATTTGGCAACTTTGTTTGGTTTTGGCGTCGTTTTTGGCGATAATTGTGAAGTCCCGTATTTTCCCGTATTTGGAATCCCGATGTCCCGTATTTCCCTCGAGGAAATATGGTCAGCCTAATCTTACCTGCAGTCGGCTTGTGTGGAGGTCTTTTGTTATTACTAAAAATTACTGAACTGGAAGTTTGATCTTCCAGGTCAGTTTATAAGGAACAAAGCTGAATGAAGAATTTAGTTTTTATACATGAGCTTCGTCATCTCTAGAACAGCGGTTCTCAACCGGTGCTCCGTGTGCACTTCCTAGGGGCTCCGCGGCCACTCGAGAATAATAAAATAAATCAATAAATTCGATAAAGAAACAAAAAAGAGGCCTAAAGGGTACCCCCATATAAATGATATACTAAAAAATGCTCCTTGAGTTAAACAGGGCTCCGCCAGAGAAATTATTCACTGAAAAGGGCTCCGCGAGTCAGAAAAGGTTGAGAACCGCTGCTCCATACATTCCTTCTCTAATTGTACAGTACAACCTCTTGATAACGGACACCCCTGGGACCAAACATTTTGTCCTCTAACGGGAGTGTCCGCAAAGGGGGAGCTGGGGAGCTAAATATACTATAGAACCTCGTTTATACGACTTTCACATTTATACGACGCTTCAGTTCGGTTGCAATTGGTTTCTATACATTGTAATACATTGTAATGTCATTGTTGTGTGTAAAAAAGACCGGTGATTATGTAAAATCGCCAATCATCTCGATAAAGAAAGTTTGATTAAATTCCACATTATTGATCACTTTCGCCGGCAATTATGTATAGTTTGCAAATAAAGTTGGAAAGTTTGATAACTATGGAAAAAATTTATATAATCTTGTCTTCATTAAATCAATTAATTATTTTTACCCGTACATGATACGCGCACTGCACAAATTTTGCTATAAAAATTAAATTAAGTATGAAGAAGCTAGAAACATTCATATATAACAAAATTATCAGTCTTGTAATGTTGGTTTTCGTCACACGTTTCAACAAATAAAACCAACATTACCATTCGAATTCAACATCCTGTATCAAAGCTATAAGTTAATTAATTGATGATTTATCATATTTACTAACACGAGCTTGGAATTAAACATAATCTTAGTAGAATTTGATAAATTATCGGTATATGACCAAAAATTAATATAATAGAGTTTAGAAAAAAATGTATAGTTTGCCTGATTTTACTCTCCGCTAACGGGGAGTGAAATACATTAAAGGTCTATTCCGTGGGATAGGGGATCAGAAAAGTGTCCATAACGTGTAGTGTCCGGTACGGAAGGTTCTACTGTAATAGCTATCAACGCTTTGATACCGGGTGTTTTGAAACTGGAAGCGATTTCTTCTCCCACGAAATGCCTGAAAAATGTTTAAGGGGAAAAAATTAAATTTTCCACAAATATTTCTCATTCCAGAAAATGGTTTCTTTTACGAAAATTTCAGCCCTCTAAATTTGGCGGCCCGGTGCGACCGCACCTGCCTAAGGCAGGTATTACACTATAAAATTTTGATAAAAGTTCCTTTATCAAACTCGAAAAATGCAACCAATAAGCGCATCGGTTACATTCGAGCAAACACAACCAGTAATCTTACTGGCTGCATTTTTCGAGTTTGATAAAAGAACTTTTATCAAAGTTTTATAGTGTAATCCCGGCCTAAGTTCGGGCCTGACCACAGAAAAGCAACTACACAGATGATGCCCACTATAATGAAAGTGGGGTTCAAACCCGCCTTTTTTTTTACTCTGACTTGTTTTACGTCCTTTTGTACCAACCTAGGGTTTCGGAACGGGTAGAAAATAGAAATATACAAAGTTAATGTGTTAGTTTGTTAGTTTTTTAGGGTAGAAAAAAAAATTTCGATACATCAACATATATGGAAAATACCATACATTTAGAACATTGTAAAATAACTAAAATATATATATATATAATATATATATAATATATATATAAAATATATATATATATAACTATACACATTCATTTTGTATATACCCCATATACAAAACCCATACAGGTGCACAGCCTTATCACAAATTGTACAAATATTAAATCAAATTAACAATATATACAGCGCAAGAAATTTTCTCGCATCAAACCAAATAGCTACATACAAGAAAAACAATCATACTTGTATGATCCAACATAATTATTCACAACAAAAATCACAATACATTTAGCAAAAAATAATTCCAAAAAATAAACAAATGTATTATATATAAATATATACAAGAATTACAACGATGTTTGCAAGATATGAGTAGATGTAAAAACAAATCAGTGATATTTACATCAGATTAATCAGGGACTTGGGGGGAAGAAGAAGAGAAAAAAAAAATAACAAACTTGACCATTCAAAAAAGGATGTATATCAAAATTTGAAAAGAAAAAAAAAATATCAGAATCTATTACATTTATAATAGATTATTATATATATATATACTGATTATTTCTTATACCAATACTTTGGAAAAAGGTATTGCGATATTTATTCCAATGTTTGCATATAAAAAAGAAGTGATCATTTGATTCTTGATCATCACAATAGTCACATTTCGCAGAGTCTTTCTGATTAATTCTGCACAGATAACCATTAGTTGGGGCTCTGTTTGACAATAATCTGTAAAATAATGTTTCATATTTTCTCTTCGTAAAGTAAGGTGAATATTTATTCATAGTATTAAAAGAACGTGATGCAAGTGGATAAAGAAACTGATATCTGAAATATTGATCAATGTGGATGTTCCAAGACTTCTCAAGTAAACTCAGCATATGAAAAATCTGGAAAAGTAGGGTTTGCATTATTAGCAGCAGTTCGAGCCAGTTTATTTGCAATTTCATTACAGGAGATATTCTTGTGACCTGGTGACCAGACAATTGAAATGAATTCTGCCCGGCTAGAAGCATCTATTAAAGAGAGATGTGTAGTAAAGATGGCTGAATGTGACTTTGGATTTATGGAGGCTAATGAGGAAATTGCTGATTTGCTTCTGCCCGGGTTTTAGCGATGCGAATCCGTCACTATAACCATTCGACCACCCAAGCGGTATGGTGAAAGACTGAATATCGCCACTTCTTGCCAAGAAAAGATGCTAAAGGTAAGCAAAGTTAATTCTGACTAACAAAGCCGAAAAAGGGTGGGAAATAAACCGCAATCACAAATTGTTGTGAATTTAAATGAATTTTCTCTACCAAAAAATAAATGTAAAAAAGTGAGAAAATGATCATTGATATAATTAATAAGTTGGGAAAATAGTTTTGATAATTTATTTAAATTTCAATGAAGTAATATGCAAATCTTCACTTTCATTACAAATTTTAATGAAAAAGTGTCCCGTTGTTCAAAATTACAAAAAAATACGGTTCTGTCCTAAGGGAAAATGACTATATGGTCACAAAGATATTCTTTTTCTCTGCTGAATCAACCAAAGTCATAAATTTTGGACTGAAAACTAAACTTATAGTCATAGATGTATAAAAATTAGCAATTTTATATTTTGTTTGATTATTTAGTTTTTACACATTTTTTTTTTTCTCAGCTTCAAAAAGTGAGCACATCATAAGCCTTTTCCTCCTCGAGTCGTGATTTTCAGCTGTATCTGATCTTGAAGGATTTGTGTTTTCCTATTGTTTCTTCGGACTCGCCATCGTCTGCTTCTGTACAATTTAATACCCGACAGAAAATGTCTCGTAGTGTGAGTAGGATGCGAGTCACGAGTAGGAAAGAGAAAGGAGAGGTCGTCGCCTACAGCGAGGGTGCCGTCCGGCACAACGCGGCTCTGCTCGAATACTGCCGGACGTCGATGTCAGCTCTGTCCGGAAGTACGGCCGGGATCTTGGGACTGACGGCGGTTTACGGATTCGCCTTCTACTTCGTGAGCGCCGTCGTCCTGTGGCTGGTGCTGCTCGCCAAGGCCGGCACCGAGTGGAAGAAGTATTTCCGCAGCAGATCGGCATTGCTGACCAGCGGCCTCTTCGGTGGACTGATCACCTACATCCTGTTCTGGACGTTCCTCTTCGGCATGGTCCACGTGTATTGACGTATAGCTTACATATTGGAGACACAATATCCACGTGTACTCTCTGACTGTGTTTATATATATTGAAGTAAACATTATTGAATGGTCGTTGTAATAATTATAAGAGGCAAGCTCTGCGTTGTGCCTTCGTTGATTGCAATATTGTGTGTGTTGAAAATTGTATTATCAAGCTCCTTGTGTTTATTGTATTAAACGACTTGACATAATTGCCATCTAGTGAACAATCAGTCGCTTATTATTATGATTATTGTATATGCAACTCATTTCCCAGTGCTTCGATTTATTATTTATTTAAAAAACAAAGCTACAGGTTTAAACTCAATTGCAGCTTGGGAACAGCTTGCAGTAGAGATAAAAATACAGTATAGAAAATACGACTATGATAAAGTACACGAAAGACAAAGGCCCGTTTACACAAGGCAAGTGATTAAGTTGATAACTAAATTTTGAGTTGTCAAGTATTTTATAAAATGCATGCAGATGGTAAGGGGCCATTCAAGTATTACGTAAGCAAATTTTTAGCCATTTTTGATCCCCCCCCCCTCTTGTCAGCACTGCCCTATACCTACTAACATATTGGTGGGATCAGAAATGTATGCGGGAGGAGAGGCATAGGGGGCTCGTGCACCTCCCCCGCAGACGAAAATTTTTTTTAAATGTACAAAAAAGTGAAATTTCAAAAGAAAATACCTTTATATGTGTGTAATTATAGTCGATTTCTGTTAATTTCAATGCTATTTGAACTCGCAATTTCTCTTAAAGAAATTCATTGCGACCCACTCTTTAAGCCACATATGGTATACCTTTGACCCGCGGACCAAATGTGGCCCTGAAGGTTATCTGATGTGGCTTGTCCCCTCAAACCCAATTTTGTAAACTAAGCGGCACATTTTTACAAATCGCTTAAATGACCCGTGGCACAATTCCAGAGCACTTAAGTGGCCTGTGGCACATCAAAAAACGCTTAAGTGACCCGCGACACAGTTCCTGAACACTTAAACAATCCGTGGCACATTTAGAGATCCCTTGAGTGATATGTGGAACAATTTTAGAGCACTTAAGTGATCCCGGCATAATTATGGATCACTTGAGTAGTGTGTTGCACAGTTCCAGAGCACTTAACTCGGAAACATTTCTAGAGCACGTGAAGGATCTGTTAAACATTTAAGAGATCGCTTAAGTGGCTCTGTAAGGGATTTATCATGAAATAGAATGTTAGTTCAGGTGCCCAGAAACTAGCGAAAGATTTTTCTCGTATTTTATGCACCGAGTAAGATGCCATGAAGAATATTTTCATAAAGGGTGGTTGATGATGTAAGCATCATCCAACCCCCCCCCCATCGATGCTGATGTAATACTTGAATGACCCCTAAGTGATTCAGTAAATTAAAAATTATTTTTTCCCGTGAAGTAGGCCTATGTGGGTGCGGTCTGCCACTCTTGGGGGTGGTGTATTTTTATCTCAAGCGTGAACCTGTTTATGCTCGTCATCTCCTACTGTTTTGCTAGAATTCTACAGAAATATAGGATGGTGAAGTGGCCGGAGGATACAACCTCAAGTTTGTTGAAGGATTGTTCATTGAACTATAGAAATTAAAAACTGCCTTAACAAAAAACAAGCTGAAAACTAATCTATGTTGGAAACAGTAGAAGCTATGGAATATTCGGTCGACATGCTGCCATGAGTTGAAAAAATTGAAGATTCAAAAATATATCGGGTGCTGGTGTGGAGGATTTATTATATATTATAAACTGGACGGGGAGTGGAATACTTCCCTCATCCAAAACAAATTCGCTGCCATCTATTGGTAAAAATACATAATCAAATATTTAACATAAAGATAGGATCTTATTAAATTTCAAATTATTTTTATATTTAATGAATTTTTATTTAATTTTTTACCCTTAGAATTTCCTACAAATGCCACGAATCTTCTCCCATAATCTTTTCGGCTTACATAATTCATAATTTTTCTCCTCTTTAACTTCGATTAAAATATCATATAATCGATATTTATGTCAATCTATAATATATATATGTTGTATATTCTTTTCTCCCCTCTTGTATAAGTGTAAGTGAATAAATTTATTCTTTTAAAAAAAAAATGTATATGTAACGTGGCCCTGATCACAATACCTCGTAAGTTCTACCGGATCATCTTCATCCGTTGTTGCAGAAGCTATGAGCTTTAAAAAAACCTGAATGCCGGATAAAAAATTATTACTATTATTCTCCTCCTAAAGCGTGCATGCGTTAATTGCTCTTGGCCTTCATAAAAATGATCCAATTAGCATCTACTTAATCACTTATTGTGTGGACACTTTTAAGAACTATCGGCAACAAAAAATTTAGTTACCAACTTAATCACTTGGACCCTACATGTCAACAGGGGACTGTTTAAGCTGGTGGAGGCTCTGTGATGGTATGGGGCGTGTGCAGTTGGCGTGATATGGGACCCCTGATACGTCTAGATATGACTCTGACAGGTGACAGGTACGTAAGCATCCTTTTTGATCACCTGCACCCATTCATGTCCATTGTGCATTCCGACGGACTTGGACAATTTCAGCAGGACAATGCGACACCCCACACGTCCAGAATTGCTACAAAGTGGCTCCAGAAACACTCTTCTAACTTTAGACACTTCCGCTGTCCACCTAAATCCCCAGACATGAACATTATTGAACATATCTGGGATGCCTTGCAACGTGCTGTTCAGAAGAGATCTCCACCCTCTCTTACTCCTACGGATTTATGGACAGCCCTGCAGGATTCATGGTGTCAATTACCTCCAGCACTACTTCAGACATTAGTCGAGTCCATGCCACGTCGTGTTGCGGCACTTCTGCGGGCTCGCGGGGACCCTACACGATATTAGGCAGGTGTACCAGTTTTTTTGGCTCTTCAGTGTATATAAGAAGGAATACCATTCATATACCGAGAGAAGAGCCTTTAAGTTTATACCATGAACAATATCATCTACATAAACATTATCAACGGTAACAATATTAAAAGCATTAGGGAAAGCCAAATTTGTGAAATAGATATCATTTGTCGACGCGCTGGTAATGTAACTAGACTTGAAAAAATTCTCAAAAATGCAGTTGCAATATCAGTTGTAGCCGACAAAAAATTATTATTAAACTTCATATTTAAAGGAACATTTCTATTTTTGATAGTGCAGAAAGACCAAAATTTTTTCCAGTGGTGATTCAATATGAAAAATATATTGTTTATACTCTTTCATAACTTCAGATTTAATCCTAGCTCTGTAAAGTTTATGCTGCATTAAGTCAAAAATTCTATTGCATTTCAAATATGTATTGCGAAATTTGTTCTTCAGTCTAATACAATGTATAATATGTTTGGAGAATCAAGGAGGATATGTTTAGATGCCAATTTGATGGGGACATAATTGTTGAAGGCAGAGTAGATGCGAGAATAAAACATTTCAACAGCATCATCAACATTATTGCGAACGTTTAAAAAATTCAAATTATAATTTCTAAAAACTGAGTAATAAGCCTATCACATTAGTGCCTTGCGATTTGGGCACTAACACATTACAGAACTAATGTTAAATTGCTAATATACGCCACTTTAAACTTGCCACTCTAAGCGATATCTCACTTCATCTTCCTCTTTCTGCAGATATGTCTCTGTCTCTAAGTCACTCTTTTGGCTGCTCACATGCTTGCAAACATTCTAGATCGTCCTAAAGGCCTGTTTACATGAGTTAAGCGTGATTAAATAGGTAACTAAATTTTATTTTCAAGTGCTCTCAGAAAACTGTCCCAACGTATGTAATCAGGTAGTGAATGCTCATTGGATAATATGAGACCATGCATATAGCCCCTACTTAAATAAAAAAAATTAGATCAGAGACTATATCCTCAAACCACTTACCATAACCAACTGCCCTTAACGTCTGACTGATATAAAAAGCTGTTGACAACTTTTACTCGCTTGAGAACTTAAAATTTAGTTAAATAATAAATTGCTTAACTTCTCGTGTAAATTTCCTCCAGATGGACTTGAAATATTGGGAAAATGTATCATCCTCTATTTTGAATAAAAAACTGGTTTTTGCCATTTTTCTCCCATTATACTCTAATTTTCCTTGACCACGCATTTCTTAAATTTGTGCTCTTGAGAACCAGCAAATTGGCCCAGGCCTTGGTAAATCGGAAAAAAAATTTAGGTGCCAGAAAATTTTCCTAGGAGCCAAAAGCTTGGTTTTTTTCTCAACATTCCTCAATAATGTTTTTCTCAGACTTTGACCTCTTTTCACATTATGAAATCAGAAAGTTTTGTGTCATTCTTAGACTGATTTAGCTATCAAGTACATAAAACTTTATAGGAACTAATACTGATTTTATGGCTGTTGCGGTGATCTGCTGCCCGTGATTTGCCAGACCCCCCATTTAAATACGCCTCTATGCATATGGAGTCCCAAGAAATCATAGTATCTAATTGTAAGGCACTGTTGTATGTTCAAAGATTATGTCACTCTCTAATATTACTATGAAGGCTTCGACAGCTGGCTGATGTGAAGATAAATCCAGGAAAGAAAATTCAACTAGCCTCACAGGAAATCGAATCCACGTCCTCTCACTTGCTGGTTGAGAGACTGCAAAGCCAACAAATCCTCTTTCCTTAGACCTCATGTATGCTGAATGGGGCCGCACATGGGAAAGCCAGACCTAACTCAGTAAAAAGCTCACAATTTCTGATACTGCCACCAGATGGCAGCTTATCCGAAGATTCTTCGCCATTAGTGTGCAGGGAGTGACCTTATATCGGAAAAATTATTTGTTTTTTTGTTTTGATATGGGGGGGGGGGGTTGTGCAGACCTTCAAGTCTATACAAGATGTATAGAAAAACTGGCTAATTGTATAGAAATACTAATTTTGGAAAAATTTCATCTCTACCCCTACCAGTACTCAAACCTGGGTCCCTCGAATGCCAATCGAGTGCAACCAAAATAGTTGGTAGATCACTCCACCCTCATTCGAAGGACCCGGGTTTGAGTCCTGGTAGAGGCAGAGATGCAATTTTTCCAAAAATCAGTATCCCTACAAAATTAACAAATTTCTCTGTATATCTTGTATTAACTAGTAGAGAGTACATCTTTCTCTAAACTCTAGCATCTCATGGATGCTTTCCATGCCAATTACAAAGTTGCAGAACAAGCATGATACTAATAGCTGTGTGTCAAACATAAAAATTAGCAGTCAATACTTGTTCTGCAACTTTATTTTCCATCAGTGCTCATGGCTGCCTTAACAGCATCTTGGGCAGTAGATGAGGGGTGCTAAAGTAATATGGATCTTGCAATTGTAGGATCAAATTTCTTTGTTCCCAATGAAAAACCTAAAAATCATAATATGAAAAAGGATGATTATGATCTCATGAAAGATAAAACCCAAAAGTAATACAAGATATACAACAATAAATCCATGAAACGGCAAAATGCAGAGAATACACATTACTATAAAAAATTATAATTTATTTGCGTTAAAATATCTTTCTTAAAAAAAAGTTGTTTTAAATTTCGATACACACATATGGTTTGATAGCCATCGACTGAATAACTTTGCATTGTGTGAGTAATTGTTGACCAAGACCCAATTAACAATATTGATTCGGGATTAGCATAATTCAAGCAGGAAAAGATACGCTTGTCGATAAAAAAAAATTATACGCTCTCTGAATACGATACAGCATAACATTCTTTGGCAAAAGAGACACTTAAATATCTTGCTAATGCAGCAAGCTGATTTACACTAATTGATTAAGATCATGCTCAAATATAAATATGTGATGCGCACCTTTGCGAAGTACAATATATATTACATTATCAAATAAAAAATCCATCATATTAATATATACATAATTCCTCTAGATAAAAAAATCTGCCTAAAAGCAATAAAACTCTAAAAGGAAGCATGATTTTGAGCCTGAAATTTTACCTTAGAACACTTCACATACCCAAATCATTGGATAATGCATCGATAAACAAAAATTATGAGTAAAATTTCTTGGTTGACAGTTTTATGCAGTAATCATGTCTACAGCATCAGACAAAATCTGTTAGCAGGTAGTAACACACATGAGGACTTTCATGCATATTTCAATCCATATGGGTGATGGAAGCATATTTGCGAGGGGAGGGGGGTCTACGAGGTTTGTTAGCCCAGAGTAGTAAGTTCACATGGGCGGAAAAGTTCAAGATTGCCAGGTCAAGAACAGTAGACTAGAAACGGGAGAAGAGAGGCAAAATCTGTTCAGCTCACTCATGGCCAAACCGTATATCAGCCTCAGGGAATTTGGATACTCCCATTGGCACAAAAAAAAAATTAGGTTCATGCAATGCACACTATTTGATCAACGAGTATCCGGAACACTTGTGAAATTTAATGATCAGTAACTGTGAGGGCCATTTCTCCTGGTATTGACTAAACCCTTTGGTTCCTGTGCATGACACTTCGACCACACCGTAACATTGAAACATCACAGATGACTGCTTCCCACAGTTTGGCGAAGGTTAGTATTTTTAAATCATGATCAGGGGATCAGCCCATATTTCTTGAACTATACACACCAGATTTTATGAAATGGGTGTTCAGGAATTGGCTCACATCTTTGACAAAAATCCCATTGAGCACTTTTGGAATGAGCTGGAATGTCAGCTGCAACCCAGGACCACAACGGTCAGAATCTGTGACGAAACTAACCCTCTCGCAAGAATGGTGTAATCTATACCAGTGTTCTTCAATCTTTTTACAGCTGTGGACAAAATATGAATAAATGGGAGAAATAATTTGTAGACTGAAAAGAAATATAATGAACAGGAGAAATAATCTGCCAGAAAGAAATGAATGAGAAGTAATTAGCGGAGAGCAAGAAATGAATAAACCAATTTGCAGACCAAGGAAAGCAGGAATAAATGGGAGAAATAATTTGCCAGCAAGAAATGAATAAATGGGTGAAAATAATTTTCCGACCAGCAAAAAAACTGAATACAAATGCAAAATTCGAAATCACAACAGGCAAATTGCACAACAAGGTGACTGGAAAAAGAAAATAAAAATAGCACTAAAACAAACATCCATAAAATTATGGTTGTCATAGGCCTAAATATAGCTACCTAAAAACAATAAGGAGGAAAAAAAACGGCTGCTCATTGGAATATATACTCAGTGTGGCCAAAAAATTAGGAACACTCCTCACTAAAACTTTTACTCATCCATGTAACATGTGCACTCACATAATAAACCAGATTTGCTGATAAAAAGCTTTCTCCTAGTCACAAGCACCAGTTAACGCTGCAATTTGCCTATTCGTGGGGAGAAAGAGATTTGAGTGACTTTGATTGCGGCATGATTGTAGGTGCCAGAAGGGGTGGTTCCAGGTCTTTTCTTGAAGACTCAAGATACTGTTGTACAAGGAATGGCAGCTAAGCCAAAAAACTTTGAGCAAAAGCGGAATAGTGGGGAGAAATTGCTTTTGAACGAAAGAAGTGCCAGGTGACTGATACATACATTGTTTGCAGCAACAGAAGAGCTACAACGCAACATATCACAGTGCAATACAACAGGATCATCGCAAAACATATCTGCACACTCTACAAGACAAATCGTAAAACAAACTGGTTTTAATAACCAGCAACCAACAAGAGTGCCTTTGATTTCCCTGAAAAACCAAAGAAAACAGCTTTTGTGGGCTAGAGAACGTCAAAATTGTACACTTGATGAATGGAAGAAGGTTGTCTGGTCTGATGGGTCAAAATTTATTCTCCATTACATTGATAGCAGGATCCGTTGTGTGGTCCAAGCAGCACAAAGCCATGGATCCGGCATGCCACATGATAACTGTTCAAGTGGGTGGCAGTGTAATTATGGTCTGGAGAGAATTTTCCAGGTATATTCTTGGTTGCTTATTTTTATTGGAAACATCCGTCAATGCCAGCGCCTACCTTAACATCATTGCTGATAATGTGCACTCGTATATGGCCATAATTTTTCCTGATGATGATGGCTATTTTGAGTACAACAATGCGCCCTCCCACATTGCTCTGGAATTATCTCATGTTGGTTTGAGGAACATGATTCAGAGTTTCAATTGCTTCAATGCCCCCCCCCCCCCTAGTCAACCAATCTCATCCCAATTGAGCATTTGTGGGACGAGGTTGAAAGGTCTGTTAAAAGCTCTGAAACAATACCTTCTATAATCTCAGGGAATTAAGAGCTGTCATTTTGTTAGCATGGGCTAATATTCTTCCTCAATGGTTTCCAGTAACTTGTAAAGTTCATGCCTAGAAGAGTATCTGCTGTCATCACAGCCAGAGGAGGTCCCACGCGATATTAGTGGTGAGTAGCAGGGTGTTCCCTTTTTTTTTGCCACTGGGCGTAGTTGTGTTTCTTTAAATATGGATAGCTTTTCAACCACTCCCACCCATCTAATATTTTTTCTTGAAGGTGTCTATCATGGAGAAATTCAAGACATCAGAAGATAAGCTATTCCATGCATTTACAACTTCTGTTGGAAAAAAATTCCCTGTAACACAACAACCTGGAATTATCCATAACAAATCAAAACTGGAATAAGGGGAAATAATTTCCAGCAAGAAATGAATAAATAGGAGAAATAATTTGCAGACTGGCAAAGTAAGAATGAGTGGAGTAAAAAAAAAAATTGCTGACTACAAAAATTGAATAATGTGTGTGAGGAAAATAATTTGTAGAAGAACAAAAACTGAATGTATAGGAGAAATAATTTGCCAGCAAGAAGTGAATAAATGGCAAAAATAATTTGCAGACTTGCTGACAAGCTAAGACAAATAAAATCCCATGGTCTACATAATGGGACCAATAAGGCTCCAGTCTGGGAGGCCCACCAAAACCCAGCCTATGAGCAGCAGCTGCAGAATGTGGGGGCCACGTGAAAACCAAATGAATTGATATTTTATTTAACAAATCTACGATTATGAAGTGGTTACATAAACTGGGAAAAATGTTTTGTGTACAGGTAGGAAATTCCTACAGACTGACATCGGTTTGTGGACCAGTGGTTGAATAAATTTCTCTATACCAAACCTTTTGCTATACAGCAGTAATTTTTAGAATGTTTTGAACAAAACATTTTACAAATTAGCAAATTGTATTCCCGAGAGAAAGTGGCAGCTGTGATCGCAGTAAAGAATGGACCCACTCAAAATATTGATGTGTCCAGATACTCGTTACAATGTATATATTCACTAGCTGATTCGAAAATACATAGCAATTCCCAGCTAAAATTGTAATTAAAAAAAGCTGATATTCATATTAGTGATAGAAGTATAAAAGAAAAATATATCTAAAAAACGTGAGCGTAGAAAAATGCGGAAACGATTGTAAAGATAAAGAAATGCCTGCATTATGATAAAGAACCTGTACAATCAGTAATTAGTAATTCTCTCTCTGTACAAATTAATTACACCAGTTTCGGAACCAGGAAGCATCACAATTTGCCTGCCAACAAACAGCATCGAATGCCTTCAGCCAGAGAAGTTACTGAAGTCTGTTTTCAGTTTTATGGTAGGGGCTGATGTGACAGTTCTCGTCTGCTGACCAGTCACAGCAGGATCACCTCTCTGCGGATCGGAACCAGTTCTGTTCGGGCTGGAAGTTGCCTGAGAAGTCCGTATGCAAGCCTCCAGTTTCGACTTCAGCACAGGGTTCCAACTGATTATGACCCTGAATTCTTGAGGGTACTGAGGCCCAATTTTCATGAGTTCTTGAAGCACATAGTTGTGGATCTTGCTTCTGACTGGCGTTGTTGTGCTTTGTGTGCCTGGGTCCACCAATAAATTAACCAGGAGGGGTATGTATAAACCTACGATTGGCAGTTCTGAAAGAGATTAAACAAACTTTAGAAAAAACACATGAACTCAATTAAATTATGACAAATAGACAGTCGAGTGACATTATTGTGAGCACTACCTATTGTGTTGCTACTAAAATAAGGAAAGGAAGAGTCACAAGCTGTCGGTGCAAATACATAAAGCGGTGTGTGAAAAATTCTGATAATGTATCAGTCACTACTGACACATGTCGAAACACTTTTCATGAAATCTGGATGCTCGTTTTTACATTATCTTTCAATATAATAAAATAAGTGCCCCCCCGCCCTAAAAAAGAAGATCCCAACTACCTTATAAATTCATTTATATGCCCATTTGTGTATGGGCGATATATAGTAAGTATATATCTTATGGTAAATGTGATAAATCTGGTGATTATGAATAATTGCCACTATTTTGAAAAGTTTAATAAATTTCCCTAAATGTTCCACCTTTATAGCAATTATGCATAACAATCAAGTATTGTTGGTAAACATGATAAATCATACTAAATTCATCACACTTGGTATGGCTATTATTATGCACAATCGTCATTTCGTATTGGTAAATATGATAAATCAGTCACATTTCCATGATAAGATTTATTATTTTGATGACAGTACTTATGAGCCAGAGTCTCAACCAGATATAATGAACTCTGATTTAACAAATTTTTCTGAGCATCCCTAAAATAACTCCTATTTGAAAAATTCTGAAATCGTATCTTGATAAAAACTCTTATTAAAGGAATTTTACAATCGAACTGGAATGCGTAATTACAATCCCTACATTCTTAGTAACACAAGAGGCATTAGAAGGCGGTGATTGGTTACTACAAGCAAGAAAGATAACAAAACATCAGACTTAAAGATAACAAACATTCACTTTTGGCGAAATTGAATTTTCGAAGTCCATTAATGAAAAATGAAAGCATTTTTAGTGAATCAATAAATTATAGCAGGGCCCAGTTTTGTGAGCTATTATTATTGTAATGTTGATGCACCTGAACTGCATTTGATTAAACCAAAAAAACATTTCAAGTATTTTTAGTGAATCAATAAATGACAGCAAAGATGGAAAAGTATGAGAAAAAAATCTCAGGTGAGTTTGAGAGGGAATCACAAACGTGCTACCTTTGGTATGTGATGTGCCCCCCGTACTCTAACCCTTGCTCCAACTGCGGATGTCAGACTCAAATACAATTAAGTATATGTATTGTTAAACGTCACCTACAAAAATTCCACTGAGTGGCATAATGGTTCATCACTTATTTTGGCCAATCACGATACACAAAATCTCTATAATGTAGCCATTAATGTAGCGTTTGTTCATAAGTTTCCTGGAGGCCTCTCGACACATGAAGGGCAATGTGGGAGCTTAGCTGGCTTTGCATAGCAATTTCCTGCCATAAAGTATTTCCAACTTGCAAGGAAGGCCTCAATGCATTGCTCAATACAGGTGACCTCCACGAGGCAGAAACTGTGGCTATAATCTGGTTGGGAAGAGGAGGTATGCTGTCCATGATGCAGCTAAGGTGGACCTGTTTTTTGTGGGCAGGGTAGAAGCCTCATTTTTTGGCCACATTATGACAACAGGCCAGAATTTCTGCACTCCTGCTACAGAAAGAGGAATTGGCACAGCCTGGGAGGCATCTAGTGATCTGATTTTCAACAGTAAGTATGCATGTTAGGCTGGCACTTCCATTCATGTCTGGGCCTCCAAAATATTGCACTTGCCCAAGGAGGACCATTGTGTTGTTGACACAGCCTAGTAGGGAGGAAGAAAGTGTCAGAGATGGATGTTCACACATACCGAGGTAGAAGAGGGTAACAATAAACAATCTCAAGAATAAAGCTTATGTGATTGAGTCTTAATGAAGAATATAACACTCAGTATGTGCAATGTGGACAAATTTAAAACAGTCCCTAAAAGAAATATACAGCATTTACCCAAGTATAGGAAGAAGTTTATTATGAAATTTCCACAGCTTTAAAAACTTACGTTGTTCCATGTGCATGTGCAAAGGATGTGTTGCGGTTTTTGCAACTTTCTTTTAAAAGATCTAAAGATCGCATGAATAACTGAACATGGACTGGCTTACTGCTCAAGATCGTGAAGAGATCTTAACCACCTGCATCAAACAAGGTAATACTTCATAGCTCGGGTGTCAGTTGCATGGAAAGGTACCTCTAGAGCTGATATCAAAGTCATTCAGGAAATGCTACATTTCAAATGTGCTCTGCAGATTGGAGGATGATTTGTGGAGTGGGAGCGAAAAGGAGGAAAGTTGTAGCGAAGCTTCAGAGGGAGGGTCTGAATAGACTAGAGCTCCTGGAAACCCAAGGCTGGCTCCTCCATCCATATTTATGCGAAGTGAGACATTAATATTATTGCAACTGCTGATAGCTGTTACCAACACCATTTTTCAAATGATTAGACATTGCTTTGAACAGAAAACTGGTTTTGCCACTCTAAGATGGAGAGCAATGAGTCTGCCCACTATATATTACAGGCCACATAGGCTGGTCCTCCACTGGAAGCTATCATGAGAGGAAAACAAGTCACTTACATGCAAAAGACTACTATAACTGTGTCTGTCTTATACATAAAAGCAACTTGTTTTCACTCATAGTTGCTTCCAGTGGACAACTGGCTTCAGACTAGACAAATCATGAATAGTGTTAAGAAAATGTGGTTGTTTTCCTTGATACAGTGTAACCATGATATAACAATACTCTGTGGACCACGAGAAAATATTGTTGCAGAAATAATATCAATAATATCAGAGGCAGCAGTTCAATATTGTACTATAGGCATTTCCAAATAAGACTTGAAAAAATATCATTGCAGACAGATTTATTGTTGTAGTGAGATTACACTGTAAGTTCAATTTGTGCATTGGCTGTGATAAATGAAATAAATAGTTGCATTAATAAATTTAGTTTTCCTAATTTTGATCTCTAAAATCATACCTTGTTCTATGTACGAGAGCATCCTATAATTAGAGTAAATACGGTATATATTAAAAAAAGTGTTTTACTTTTTTCGCCCTCAGCCACACTGACGAGGACCTTCAATGTATCAAGAGTGGCTAACACTACGTTGCACACAGAAACGCTGGACTGATTCAGAAGGGACGAGTTGTTTCCGACGAGGTCCATGAGCTGAGGAGCTAGACCCTGTATGTAAGGGTTTGCAACAACTGCATTGGGTATGGCAAACACTGACTCCAAAGACTTCACTGCAACCAACTGTACCTTTAAAGAGAAAAAAATATTAATTAGTTTTCAGTGTCAAAAAAGAATTAAAAAGAATTTTTTTCCATGAAAATGAGTCTGAATTTACCGTTGATCCATTTTCCTGTAAGCACTGCCTGTAGATGCTTATGCAATGCTTCTGAAGATCAGCAACACGAGAGACTTCGCACGGACATGTAGTGATTATTACTGTCATCGCTTGAAGCATCACTATTCTATCCATATCTGGACTACCTGCCAAATGTAAAAAAAATCACAATCTGTACCCGTGTATA
Organism: Pholcus phalangioides; assembly: GCF_987345545.1. Lineage (NCBI taxonomy): Eukaryota > Metazoa > Arthropoda > Arachnida > Araneae > Pholcidae > Pholcus > Pholcus phalangioides. The sequence goes on along the minus strand of NW_028301603.1, from coordinate 43,820,066 downwards.
ACACTTTCAATTTGGTTAAAGTGAAAATCACTGTGATTTGAAAAAGATAATTCCTGTTACCGATGGACATAATTTATTATCAGGACAAAATGATTACTTCATCAAGTAAATAAAAGGTCAAATTCTGCATTAAAAAAAGTCCATTCGCTAATATTGCTGAAACATACTTCAGCATGACAAACCTTCTCTTCCTAAACAGCTACAATTTTTTTTTCTTTGATTAGCAAAATTGCTATAATCAATAAAAAGGCAATAGAAACTCTGGCTAGAACGAAAATAAAATGCAGCACAATTAAATTGAATACGAGTTAAGAACCAAAATATTATGATAATGAAACAGCCGTGAAATGAGCTCAGCCGCAAGTACAGTTTCAGTTCATTCATCTCATGGCTACATAAAACATGATCAACAATTTTCTGAACTCCTGTTCAAAGATATAAGAAAATAATGTCATTTCTTTTTCATTTATACGATTCATTTTGTGATGTACCTCTCAGTTATGCATAAAAGAAAGTTCCAATTTTTTTTTTCTTTCGAAATAATCTTTTTAGATGCTTTGAAAAAACATTTAAAGAGATTACTAATGAAGAAGCAAAAGTGAAACTACACATTTGTTATATTCTATTCTTTGTTATATTTTATTATTTCCAAAGAACATATTTTATTCTTTTTTTGAACAATATAACTGTTTATCATGGACTGGCTGTCAATCAAAATACCTTCAACCTTTCATACACTGTGGGTCAAATTGAATCTTCCCACGAAGCCCATGGCCCACCAAATCATGTAATTTAGTGCCATCTTAATAAAAGGGGTCAGGGACAGAGGTCAGTTAAACAGGGACAAAAATGATTGAAGACTTACTCTGAAATTATTTCTTTTATCATCAAATTTTATTAATAATGAAATTTTTTTTCACAAATTGTAAAAAAGTTTGATTAATTCTGAGATTAATTAATGATTAAATCAATTAATTCTGAGATTAATCAATGATTAAATTAATTAATTCTGATATATTATCAATTTAATGATTGCCAAAATTTCTCGTAAATACTCTTGGCCTGTTGAAGATTTCCAAGAATGGTAATTCAATATTTTTAACGACATAAAAAACAATCTTAGTTTACATCCTTATCGGCCAGAATTTGAGAAAAAATATTGCGGGAACTTTAAGACGCTCTTTGAAGAGATTACAAACATTCAAGATAAATTTGTTATTACAGTCATTGATAAGGCAGGTAATAACTTTGAGATTATTTGCAAGTTATATTACAAGAACTTACTGCTGAATGAATATAACAATATTTGCGCTTACCCCAAAATAGCAAGACCATTAAAAGAAATAGACTACAGAAATTGTGCTTTTCTCAAAAAACTTAAAATGAATTAAAATGTATAAAACTTAAAATGTATTTCTTGTCTCGTTATCCATATTTGTTTTGTCACTATTATAAATTTCACAAAAAACCTATTAAATTTAGATTTGTCACTTGTGGTGCAAACTATTATAATAGTGACTGTGACAAAACTTTCTTCAATATCTTAAAAAATATTTTGGATAAAATAGAGATGGAAGAAGAGACTTTTATTATAAAGAATAATAAAAAAGTTCTGAATATTTTAAGAAATTCAAAAGTTGATAGAATTGAAATATTCGACTTTGAAAATTTGTTTACATCTTAAATATTTGTGAGAGTTTATATGTGAAATACAAGAACATAATTCACTTTGAAAAAACTTTTGGAACAATTTAGTAAAATTTTACATTTTTAAGAACTACTTGTATAATGGCATCAATGTATTTAAACAGATCAAGGGTATACCCATGGGCACTTGTTTTTATAGTGCTTTCGCGAATATTTTTTTACATTCTATGAAACTAATATTTTCGTTGATAATAAAATCATGGGTTTTAGATATATAGGTGATCTCATTATTTTTAATTTTGAAAATTTTCTGGAATTAAGTGGTGATATTTACCCTACGGACTTGACACTCAAGAGAACCAATCATGACCCCCTTTATGCGGATTTCCTTGATCTTAAAATTTGCTTGTCTAATAACATAGCCTTTATTGGAATCTATATATACAAAATTGATTTTCTGTCTGTGTGTGTGTATGTTCTCTATACAAATCTACAATCTCTATACAATCTATCTTTTCGATCGATCGTCGCCAAATTTTGCATATATACCCAATGGGACCCGACTTGAACGATAGGCTACTTTAAAATTTCGTCAGACCAAGGCAAATGCCCCAAATGGGCAAAAAAATGTCGGGCAACAATGGTTTTTGGACCTCAACAATTACTTTCGGAATGTTTACTTTGGTTACCGTGGTTTCCTAGCAATGCGTTTCAGACGTGTATATGCCTTTATAATGGTTTGCCACATTTTCAATATTCTCAGTAATTATAGCCACTACCAGTAATGAGACTTTTTGAATAGACATCATAATCATCATCAGCACCGCTTTGAGGGTCAGGCAAAGGATGATCCCCATAGAAATCAGTGTTAAAATTGTCGATTTTACTGTAGAAATGCGGAAATTTAGTGGGGTTTTCCACCACATCAATAATTTTAAAAATTTTATTGAATTCTAGATTTTTGAAATATATATTGAGTACGCTTAGAGATACGAAGTCCAGCAAATTAAATATAAAGTAATTAGCTGGACCTACTTTTGAGCTGACTATCCATGCAATATCATTGATTTCAACTTTTTATTTACATCTTATCAAGCATGAAAATGTGTCGGTATTGTCTATTGATATTCAACTGCATAAGTTCATAGTTTAGGATGTTTTAAAATTAATTATGGGGCCCGTACATCAAAGAAATTCCACAGCTTTAACTAAGCATTTTTTTGAAGCAGAAATAGGCAGATGGATAACTTGAAGTTCAGGGGGGGGGGGGGGGAGTCGAAATACCTAGCGACCCTTTATAAAAAGGAAAAAAATGTTCATTTCTACGTTTCTTTACATTTAGATTTGTTTATTTCATGATTCGTGCAGGAAGTCACCATATTGGTTAATTTAGACACGGTTTGTATGTCCCTCAAAGAAATAGGGAGATATCACGTGATCCAAAAAAAGCCTCATTGAAGAAAACCCGGGCAACGCCGAGTATTATAGCTAGTTTCATATTTTACGAGCCCTCAAACAAATTTGAAGTAAATGCATGTCATTTGAAATTTTTTTGTAATTAAAGGGTATGTTTCTCTAAAGAGTCAACGGTTTCAGAGGTATCTACTGAGCAAACAATTTGGGAACTCCTGTACACCATATTGTACAGCAGGGGGGGGGGGGGGGGTGCTAGAAAATTATGGGCATATTTTTCTGAAAAAATCAGTGGTTTTTCTCATGAGCCTGATCACTATTTCGATGATAAACTGAAGAAATAATCTGCTTTGAATTATGTTTCTTCTTACAGCAACATGCGGTTTTTCCTCACAAGTACATCATAATTGAAACATACTGTCCAAAAACTCGGAATATATCTGTACCACGCTTACCAAACGAGAGCATTCTATTTTGGGTCTCTTCTCATGGTTCTGGGAGCCCCAACTTCACCGAATTGCGTTTCTTCAATTACTCAAGAATGTCGGTAATAACCAAATAAAATATTTGCACATCAAAAGTTATCCTAACTATCAAGCAATCCATGATAGTGTCAAAGCGAAACAACAAATTACGTATCCAAACGAAATAACGGCAACATAATACAGTATAATTTTGCACTATACGTTAAATATTAATGATCGGTAACTAAAAGATATCGACACACACAACATCATACAAGTACTTACTTAGATGGAGAGATGGCATGTCAAAACCGAAGACACATGTGCATGCAACAGATTGTCCGTGGCACACACGAATTAATAGCAAGGATGGGGGTTTTTTTCGATGCAATTGTATCAGAATCGCGGTCCCTCCTCGACAAAATCGACAGGATGTTGCGCGTTCGACTTAATTGTTGCATGTTCTCGGCATTAGAGCTGGCTCTTCTTTCTAATAAAGCGACCATGATTCGTGCGGTTATGACATTAGTGTAGTTTCAACGAAAGAATAAAGTTATTAGAGCAAGGACCATGTGTTTTTTGACCTAATACAAATTTGAGTGAAGATATTTTCTCGGTAAATCACGAATTGCCCAAGTCCGTGTACCATCCGGATTTGGTAATACGTTTATGGTTACACCGGGAATTATGGCTAAATTTTTGAATGGGATCTCGATTTTGACGAGATTTTTCAGAGTTCTTGTTTTTGATAAAAGAAAATAATTTAAATTTAAAGTTAATTTTCTTTCTAATTTCAATTCTAATATTAGTATTAGAATTTCAAAAAATATATTTTTTGGATAACTATCAAGAATTAAAAAAACGTGCAATAATGTAAGTGATTTTCGTAAAGCATTTTCTGACCTTTTAAATGTCTTGAGTGGCAACGGTTATCCGTCTTCCTTTATGGGTTTCAAACTTCACTCACATTTTTCAACTTGTTAGTTTACGCCATGTGACTTATTATTTGTGACATCAGCAATAAAAAGTTGAATTTCAGGTAGGTATTGCATTTTTATTTTCTATTTTTCAACTTTTAAACACACTTTTATGGATGTGTCTATTTAATATTGTGCTACTAATATATTTTTAGTGTTTTTCTGCTTTTTTAATTTTTGTATTTTCTCATATTTGCTTTTTGACTTCCAATGCTTGTTTTTCGCAAAAATGTTGGGGGAAACTAATGGTAAATTTATGCCTATTCTTGGCCTACCATCATTAGAAACATTTTTGCTGTTTGGAACAATGTGGGGGTTCCCCCTTGAGAATGACCTTCTCATTGTTCCATTTTATTTCATTTTTTTAGGGATTTTTTGTGTATCTGTCATCTGTGTAAGTTTTCTTGATTGTAAACTTCAAACTAATATCTCAAAAACTTCTGTTCTGTTTTAATGACATCTCACCTACAGACAAAACTCTTGTCTTTTGAATACTGTTATAACTGTGCTTTACTGTATGTGTTCATTGTCCTTGCAGTTGGTTAATGTAATTGAATTATGTATGATTTTTCTAGCGATACAGCCCTGTCTTTTCACATGTATACACCTGCCTTTGGCACTATACTCTGGCTTTTGAACTGTTTCAAATACATTTGCTCTTTAATTCAGTATCTCTTTTAGAATGTAAGTTACATCAAATATGTAAGTTACATCAAATCATATATATATATATATTAGATCAATCAAGTGGGCAATGAAAAGCAGCCCTAGAGTATAGAATGGCCCTGTCCATCTGCCAGTAGTCAGATGTTGGGTAAAGGAACCTCTTTAAGCACTTAACTCAGAAAAATTTGTCACTTGCATACCTTTGCTTCTGACCCTCCTCATATGCTAATGATATTTTTAAGTGGACTTTTCTTGATTTTCACTCTCACTTAAGCATCTTTTTCCCTTGTTCTCTAGCACAAACACACATAAGTGAGGAATAACTGTAGTGACACGTGTACCATACGGTATTGCTTACCTTCTTTTGCAAAGCCTGTAATAGTAGCGAGTCCACTTCTGAGTAAGCTCACAAACTCTTTCTTGCATATGCTATTCTTGACTAAGGGAGATTTACAGATAGACCGCAGACAATCTAGCGTCTTGTTTAGAAGTGAAGCATGTTTCTGAGGAGATATTTCTTTCATGATGCCAAGAATCAGGTAAAGAACAATGGAAGCCACACCTGAGCATGCTGTAATTCGTATATGAAGAAATAAACTCAATTTCAGTAAATAACCATAAACATAAAAATAAAATGTTTCTAATGCAGAACCAATTTTCCTTTTTTTAAAAATTTGTAGAGATTATGCAATCACTAATAATTCATAAACATTCTCACCAGCAAAAGAGCACAAACTCGGAAGTTCAATAAGAACCTGCAGAGCAGCTGCTATCAAAGGAACACTTTCTTCAGTCAATTGCTTTGAACACTTTGCACTCTGAACGATGATGGTCCCAGTGGTTTTGGCCAAGCTGGGACTGATCTGTGGAAGCTGCCGAACAATAAGGCACAGACAATTTTCCAGCACAGAAAAAACGACAGATTTTTCCGGGATGATGTTACCACTTTCACCTCCTTCACCAAGATCTGCCAGTTCATGGTCACCATCTTTTGGTTCTTGGTTGGCTGGGGCAAGCTCTACATGAAGAAAAATTATGTTTGAATTAAAATTTGAAGTAGGTGGAAAGAAAGAAGAATAAAAAAACAGCAGAGAATTGAATAAGAGGCAAGTAGATGTGATTGGCCGTGAAGGCGATCTCATTTGGGAAATTTTGGCAGTCAAAAAGCCCCTCTTTTCCCTAAACCTTATGCAAAATATTGGTGATGGTCATTTCTATGAATTTGAGCGGACTTGAACAATTACTTTATGAAGTCAAAAATTTGCAAATGGGGAAGACGTTCAAAGGAATGCTATATTATTTGCACCCAGAGGACAATAAAAGCTTGTCAGTTCGTAAGTTGGAGGTTCGCGAAATATATCAGCGACTGCACATAAAATTCCATGCACCACCTATTTTATACTGTAATACACTTATACTGTAATACACTTATACTGTAACATCTATAATATTAGCATTTTTACATACAGATAAACACAGCTGACCACCTTCCACTGAGATAGAAATAAGATAACTAAATAAAAATGCATGACAGTAATTTTATCTAAAATACTTTTATAGAACTATATTTTATCTTAATTCACACCTTTCAGTCTTTTCTTTCTGTCGATGTTGATGACACTCTTGTGGGCCTCCACAATAAGATCTGTCAATTCCATAACAGCAAGTTGGCATCTAGGAGATTCTCTGGTGAGCAGCATCCTGAAATGCACACAGGAAATAATTACAGTAATTTCCGGTGTATAACCCGCAGGCTATTCAAGAAAAAAAAAATTATAATTCACTGTGAGCAAGGCAATGATATATATATTTTTTAAAATCCCAAACTCAGCAGAGCATTTGCTGCATTTTCTTGCATATAATCTACGGATTACTTATAGCTTTTTTTTTTTTTTGTGAGAGGTTGTAATAGGAATGAATATTTTTTTGAAATATAACAGCATCTCAATCTGAATAAAACCAAATTCATGCATTTTCAATTATACAATATCATGAAGGACATTGATCACGTATAATCAATGAAAGTGCACTGAAATAATCAATATGAAAGAAATAAATTATCTAGGAATCATTTTTAACAAAAATCTCAAATGGAAGTTTGAAGCTGTTACAATAATAAGTAACAAACTAAAATACATCAATACCAGACAATGCGGAATTTAATATGACATAAGTAAACCAAACAAAACCACAATACAAAAAAAGTTTATATACATAGCACATAGGAAATATAATCGATTGAAAAGATGAAATATAGAATCAGAAAAATCTTTACACAAATTTAAAAACTACTAATTGGCAAAACAAACAAAAACTGAATAAGGATTACACTTATAATTTTATTATTTTACATGTTTTTCTCTTGCTTTATGAATGTGTTGAGAACAATAGTATACCAATGATTGATCTTCGTCAGCCCATAGTATATGTATACACTAATGTGTATAAATTTTATTTTGCCCTGGACAGATTGTTATAATCCCTTGGGCAATCATATGGGTGAATGAATATTTGTATTTTGTGTTCGGGTGCATTGTGTTGCAGTGCATGTTGATGTGTTTGTTTGTGTAAATAACTTTCAATAAACTTTTTGAAGACTTATAGATGGCATGCAGATGCCAATAGAAAAATCAAATTTTTTTTCTTCTAAAAATGTGACCAACAATTGCTTCCATTTCTTTAGATTTCATTGTTGGTGAATAAAATTTGCATATGTGGATTATACATTGAAATTATGATCTCAAAGTAGTGATAATTACATCTGTTAATTATAAGCATGAAATTAAAGTACTAACTAAATATGAAATCATGTTCTTCATAATCATAGAATACAAAATATAATGCAAGCAGGTTTTCTAATTTAGACAGTCTGTGCCAATTAGGGAGTAAAAGCACTCTGAACTTTTAAATGCACCTGCGCATAATTTGGCTGAAAATCTGATAGCAGTGTGCACACCCTCTAGTGTTCTGCCCAGCGCA